>NW_027072078.1:0-1413969 GCF_038088225.1 Cyrtonyx montezumae
GTCTGGGTTAGGGTCAGGGTTAGGGTTTGGGATATATAGGGTTAGGGTAGGAATAGGGGTAGGTTTAGGGTTAGGGGTTAGGTGTTGTTGGTGTTGGGTTTGAGGATAGGTTTGCAGTTGGAGTTGGGTTAGGTTTAGGGTAGTGTTTGGGTTTGGGTTACTTTTTGAATTAGGGTCAGGGTATGGGTTTGGTTTTGGGTTAGATTTACGGTTATGGGTTAGCGTTAGGGTTAGGATAAGTGTAAGGCTTTAGGGTTTAGGGTTAGGGTGCAGACCACTGTTGGGGTTAGCGTTAGTGTTAAGGTTAAGGTATAGGGTTAGGGTTAGGCTAACATTTAGGGTTAGAGTGAGGGTGAGGGTGAGGGTTAGGTTTTGTTTTAAGTTTAAAAATTTAGTTTTACCGTAAGTGTTAGGGTATGTTTTAGGTTATTGGATAGGGTTAGGTGTATGATTGGATTTAGGGTTTGGTTTAGGGTTGGTGTTAGCTTTAGAATTAGTGTTAGGCTAGAGTAAGGGTTCAGGTTAAAGGTTTAGTCTTACAGTAAGTGTCAGGGAAGTATGTAGGTAATTTTAGCGGCTTCGGTGAAGATTGCCTTTGTTTTAATGTTTAGAATTTGGGTTTGTGTTGGGGTGAGATTTTGGCTTAGGGTTAGTGTTAGGGTAAGGATTAGGGTTGGAGTTAGCGTTAGGGTTAGGGTTAAGGTATAGGATTTGGGTTAGTGTTGGGATAGGGTTTGATTTAGGATTAGGGTTAGTGTTGTTTGGATTAGTGTTTGGTTTAGGTTTAGCATTAGTGTTTGGGTCTGGGTTAGGGTCAGGGTTAGGGTTTGGGATAGTGTTAGTTTTAGGGTTAGTGTTAGGTTCAAAGTTAATGTTAGGCTTAGGTTTAGGGTTCAGTGTAGGGGTTAGGGTTAGGGTTAGCATTAGGGTTGGGCTCAGGTTTAGGTTAAGTTATATGGTAATTTTTACGTTTGAGCGTTTGAGTGAAATTAGGGTTAAGTCCTGGATTTGTTTTGTGTTTCGTTAAGGTTCAAAAATAGGAATAGAGATAGTGTTGTGCTTGTTTGTGCTTGTATTTGGTATAGGGAGAGACTTTGATTTTAGTTGATTTTTAGTCCTAGAGTAAGGGATAGGAGTATGATCTGCTATAGTGCTCGGTATAGAGTTTTGGTTTATTGTAGTGCTTGGGCTAGGCTGTTAGTGTTCTGGTTAAAGCTAAGGTTACGTTTACGGTAAGCGTTAGGGTTTGGGATGGATTTTATGTTAGGGTTAGGATTTGATTTAATATTTGCGTAAGGGTCAGGGTTTGTTTGCATTTTATGAATAGATTTAGGATTGGGATTAGTTGGAATGTTATTGTTATTGTTAAAAACAATTTTGGGTGTGGGCAAATACTGAGCTTCAAATCGGCATATTATAGAACATAAAATTTTTTTCCTCTTGTGATAAAGCTCCGCATAAGTGTTGTTCACACAAGAAATCTGTGACTGTACTCATTTCCCTTGTTTTAAAAATCGCACACGATCAGTTAAAGTAAAAAGCTATCATGGAATGTAAAAGATCCTGACAACGAATTTCAAACGTATTTCAACTTTAGTCAACATTACAAAGTAGCACTGACAAATTTTAGAACGTTCAAAATTAAATAAAACTGAAAAATACTATTCCGCAAGGTTTATAAATGTTTGTGAGTGGAATAAAATCTTACCCAATTTCTTAAGCTAAGCATGTCAGAATCTGCTACGATGCACGTGAGCCGGCCGATTCGCGTCTTTCTTCAGCGGCTCAAGGTGCAAAAAAAGCGACCGATGAGTTTCAAGGGGAATCCACGGTTAACCACTCGTCAGTGCACGGCAGCAGGCTGATTCGCTTCTTTCTTCAGCGGCTCAAGCAACAGAAAACGCGGTTGATGCGTTTCAAGCGGAATCTGAGGTTAAGAGCGATTCGAGTGTGACGTTCGTTGCCGACTCGGCTCAGTTTCGTACGGGCTCATCTTCGATGCTCCGGTGATGAAGTTTGTGAGAAAATATTCGATCCGGTTCGACAGACACCAGAATCTGCGAGAGGAGCCAGCTTCACTCAAATTTCGCATCTACATTGCTATGAGAATGTGTACTGAAATAAAGTTCTGATGCTATCATTCTTTTCAAATGCTTGCTGAGCCGGCAGAGGACAGAAAATTCCCCCTCACTAACAAAGGGGGGCAGCCCATCTTTTCTAAAAACACCATGAACGGAGTCTGTTATAAGAGTAAACTGCGTAATGTTGGAATCAGACCTCATTTGGCTGTGGAGATAAGCCGCATTACAGCGCAAGGCAGCCGGCTGATTAGCATTCTGCCTTCAGAACTGTAGAAGATACAAATATTTTCAAGCTTAATCCACGGTTATGAGTGATTACAGCCCTCCATTCAGACCTGATTATTTGAAAAGGTTTGAAAGGTTTTATAACCAGTATAAAAATTTCTAGAAATTTCTAGGTCATGGTTAGGGTTATAGTTCAGGGTAATAGTTTAGGGTTAGGGTGAAGGTTAGTTTTAGGGTTAGTATTAAGTTTAGTGTTAGGATTAGGGTTAGCTTTACGGTTACCTTGAGGGTTTAGGGCTAGGGGAGGGTTTAGGGGTATGGTTAGGGCTCAGTTTAGTGTTAGGATTAGGTTTAGGGTAATGGTTAGGTTTAGGGTTAGCGTTAGGGTTAAGGTTAGAGTTAGTGTTGGGTAAGGGTTGGGGTTAGGGTGTGATTTAAGGTTAGGGTTAGTGTTTGGTTTAGGTTTAGCATTAGTGTTTGCGTCTGGGTTAGGGTCAGGGTTAGGGTTTGGGATATATAGGGTTAGGGTAGGAATAGGGGTAGGTTTAGGGTTAGGGGTTAGGTGTTGTTGGTGTTGGGTTTGAGGATAGGTTTGCAGTTGGAGTTGGGTTAGGTTTAGGGTAGTGTTTGGGTTTGGGTTACTTTTTGAATTAGGGTCAGGGTATGGGTTTGGTTTTGGGTTAGATTTACGGTTATGGGTTAGCGTTAGGGTTAGGATAAGTGTAAGGCTTTAGGGTTTAGGGTTAGGGTGCAGACCACTGTTGGGGTTAGCGTTAGTGTTAAGGTTAAGGTATAGGGTTAGGGTTAGGCTAACATTTAGGGTTAGAGTGAGGGTGAGGGTGAGGGTTAGGTTTTGTTTTAAGTTTAAAAATTTAGTTTTACCGTAAGTGTTAGGGTATGTTTTAGGTTATTGGATAGGGTTAGGTGTATGATTGGATTTAGGGTTTGGTTTAGGGTTGGTGTTAGCTTTAGAATTAGTGTTAGGCTAGAGTAAGGGTTCAGGTTAAAGGTTTAGTCTTACAGTAAGTGTCAGGGAAGTATGTAGGTAATTTTAGCGGCTTCGGTGAAGATTGCCTTTGTTTTAATGTTTAGAATTTGGGTTTGTGTTGGGGTGAGATTTTGGCTTAGGGTTAGTGTTAGGGTAAGGATTAGGGTTGGAGTTAGCGTTAGGGTTAGGGTTAAGGTATAGGATTTGGGTTAGTGTTGGGATAGGGTTTGATTTAGGATTAGGGTTAGTGTTGTTTGGATTAGTGTTTGGTTTAGGTTTAGCATTAGTGTTTGGGTCTGGGTTAGGGTCAGGGTTAGGGTTTGGGATAGTGTTAGTTTTAGGGTTAGTGTTAGGTTCAAAGTTAATGTTAGGCTTAGGTTTAGGGTTCAGTGTAGGGGTTAGGGTTAGGGTTAGCATTAGGGTTGGGCTCAGGTTTAGGTTAAGTTATATGGTAATTTTTACGTTTGAGCGTTTGAGTGAAATTAGGGTTAAGTCCTGGATTTGTTTTGTGTTTCGTTAAGGTTCAAAAATAGGAATAGAGATAGTGTTGTGCTTGTTTGTGCTTGTATTTGGTATAGGGAGAGACTTTGATTTTAGTTGATTTTTAGTCCTAGAGTAAGGGATAGGAGTATGATCTGCTATAGTGCTCGGTATAGAGTTTTGGTTTATTGTAGTGCTTGGGCTAGGGTGTTAGTGTTCTGGTTAAAGCTAAGGTTACGTTTACGGTAAGCGTTAGGGTTTGGGATGGATTTTATGTTAGGGTTAGGATTTGATTTAATATTTGCGTAAGGGTCAGGGTTTGTTTGCATTTTATGAATAGATTTAGGATTGGGATTAGTTGGAATGTTATTGTTATTGTTAAAAACAATTTTGGGTGTGGGCAAATACTGAGCTTCAAATCGGCATATTATAGAACATAAAATTTTTTTCCTCTTGTGATAAAGCTCCGCATAAGTGTTGTTCACACAAGAAATCTGTGACTGTACTCATTTCCCTTGTTTTAAAAATCGCACACGATCAGTTAAAGTAAAAAGCTATCATGGAATGTAAGAGATCCTGACAACGAATTTCAAACGTATTTCAACTTTAGTCAACATTACAAAGTAGCACTGACAAATTTTAGAACGTTCAAAATTAAATAAAACTGAAAAATACTATTCCGCAAGGTTTATAAATGTTTGTGAGTGGAATAAAATCTTACCCAATTTCTTAAGCTAAGCATGTCAGAATCTGCTACGATGCACGTGAGCCGGCCGATTCGCGTCTTTCTTCAGCGGCTCAAGGTGCAAAAAAAGCGACCGATGAGTTTCAAGGGGAATCCACGGTTAACCACTCGTCAGTGCACGGCAGCAGGCTGATTCGCTTCTTTCTTCAGCGGCTCAAGCAGCAGAAAACGCGGTTGATGCGTTTCAAGCGGAATCTGAGGTTAAGAGCGATTCGAGTGTGACGTTCGTTGCCGACTCGGCTCAGTTTCGTACGGGCTCATCTTCGATGCTCCGGTGATGAAGTTTGTGAGAAAATATTCGATCCGGTTCGACAGACACCAGAATCTGCGAGAGGAGCCAGCTTCACTCAAATTTCGCATCTACATTGCTATGAGAATGTGTACTGAAATAAAGTTCTGATGCTATCATTCTTTTCAAATGCTTGCTGAGCCGGCAGAGGACAGAAAATTCCCCCTCACTAACAAAGGGGGGCAGCCCATCTTTTCTAAAAACACCATGAACGGAGTCTGTTATAAGAGTAAACTGCGTAATGTTGGAATCAGACCTCATTTGGCTGTGGAGATAAGCCGCATTACAGCGCAAGGCAGCCGGCTGATTAGCATTCTGCCTTCAGAACTGTAGAAGATACAAATATTTTCAAGCTTAATCCACGGTTATGAGTGATTACAGCCCTCCATTCAGACCTGATTATTTGAAAAGGTTTGAAAGGTTTTATAACCAGTATAAAAATTTCTAGAAATTTCTAGGTCATGGTTAGGGTTATAGTTCAGGGTAATAGTTTAGGGTTAGGGTGAAGGTTAGTTTTAGGGTTAGTATTAAGTTTAGTGTTAGGATTAGGGTTAGCTTTACGGTTACCTTGAGGGTTTAGGGCTAGGGGAGGGTTTAGGGGTATGGTTAGGGCTCAGTTTAGTGTTAGGATTAGGTTTAGGGTAATGGTTAGGTTTAGGGTTAGCGTTAGGGTTAAGGTTAGAGTTAGTGTTGGGTAAGGGTTGGGGTTAGGGTGTGATTTAAGGTTAGGGTTAGTGTTTGGTTTAGGTTTAGCATTAGTGTTTGCGTCTGGGTTAGGGTCAGGGTTAGGGTTTGGGATATATAGGGTTAGGGTAGGAATAGGGGTAGGTTTAGGGTTAGGGGTTAGGTGTTGTTGGTGTTGGGTTTGAGGATAGGTTTGCAGTTGGAGTTGGGTTAGGTTTAGGGTAGTGTTTGGGTTTGGGTTACTTTTTGAATTAGGGTCAGGGTATGGGTTTGGTTTTGGGTTAGATTTACGGTTATGGGTTAGCGTTAGGGTTAGGATAAGTGTAAGGCTTTAGGGTTTAGGGTTAGGGTGCAGACCACTGTTGGGGTTAGCGTTAGTGTTAAGGTTAAGGTATAGGGTTAGGGTTAGGCTAACATTTAGGGTTAGAGTGAGGGTGAGGGTGAGGGTTAGGTTTTGTTTTAAGTTTAAAAATTTAGTTTTACCGTAAGTGTTAGGGTATGTTTTAGGTTATTGGATAGGGTTAGGTGTATGATTGGATTTAGGGTTTGGTTTAGGGTTGGTGTTAGCTTTAGAATTAGTGTTAGGCTAGAGTAAGGGTTCAGGTTAAAGGTTTAGTCTTACAGTAAGTGTCAGGGAAGTATGTAGGTAATTTTAGCGGCTTCGGTGAAGATTGCCTTTGTTTTAATGTTTAGAATTTGGGTTTGTGTTGGGGTGAGATTTTGGCTTAGGGTTAGTGTTAGGGTAAGGATTAGGGTTGGAGTTAGCGTTAGGGTTAGGGTTAAGGTATAGGATTTGGGTTAGTGTTGGGATAGGGTTTGATTTAGGATTAGGGTTAGTGTTGTTTGGATTAGTGTTTGGTTTAGGTTTAGCATTAGTGTTTGGGTCTGGGTTAGGGTCAGGGTTAGGGTTTGGGATAGTGTTAGTTTTAGGGTTAGTGTTAGGTTCAAAGTTAATGTTAGGCTTAGGTTTAGGGTTCAGTGTAGGGGTTAGGGTTAGGGTTAGCATTAGGGTTGGGCTCAGGTTTAGGTTAAGTTATATGGTAATTTTTACGTTTGAGCGTTTGAGTGAAATTAGGGTTAAGTCCTGGATTTGTTTTGTGTTTCGTTAAGGTTCAAAAATAGGAATAGAGATAGTGTTGTGCTTGTTTGTGCTTGTATTTGGTATAGGGAGAGACTTTGATTTTAGTTGATTTTTAGTCCTAGAGTAAGGGATAGGAGTATGATCTGCTATAGTGCTCGGTATAGAGTTTTGGTTTATTGTAGTGCTTGGGCTAGGGTGTTAGTGTTCTGGTTAAAGCTAAGGTTACGTTTACGGTAAGCGTTAGGGTTTGGGATGGATTTTATGTTAGGGTTAGGATTTGATTTAATATTTGCGTAAGGGTCAGGGTTTGTTTGCATTTTATGAATAGATTTAGGATTGGGATTAGTTGGAATGTTATTGTTATTGTTAAAAACAATTTTGGGTGTGGGCAAATACTGAGCTTCAAATCGGCATATTATAGAACATAAAATTTTTTTCCTCTTGTGATAAAGCTCCGCATAAGTGTTGTTCACACAAGAAATCTGTGACTGTACTCATTTCCCTTGTTTTAAAAATCGCACACGATCAGTTAAAGTAAAAAGCTATCATGGAATGTAAGAGATCCTGACAACGAATTTCAAACGTATTTCAACTTTAGTCAACATTACAAAGTAGCACTGACAAATTTTAGAACGTTCAAAATTAAATAAAACTGAAAAATACTATTCCGCAAGGTTTATAAATGTTTGTGAGTGGAATAAAATCTTACCCAATTTCTTAAGCTAAGCATGTCAGAATCTGCTACGATGCACGTGAGCCGGCCGATTCGCGTCTTTCTTCAGCGGCTCAAGGTGCAAAAAAAGCGACCGATGAGTTTCAAGGGGAATCCACGGTTAACCACTCGTCAGTGCACGGCAGCAGGCTGATTCGCTTCTTTCTTCAGCGGCTCAAGCAGCAGAAAACGCGGTTGATGCGTTTCAAGCGGAATCTGAGGTTAAGAGCGATTCGAGTGTGACGTTCGTTGCCGACTCGGCTCAGTTTCGTACGGGCTCATCTTCGATGCTCCGGTGATGAAGTTTGTGAGAAAATATTCGATCCGGTTCGACAGACACCAGAATCTGCGAGAGGAGCCAGCTTCACTCAAATTTCGCATCTACATTGCTATGAGAATGTGTACTGAAATAAAGTTCTGATGCTATCATTCTTTTCAAATGCTTGCTGAGCCGGCAGAGGACAGAAAATTCCCCCTCACTAACAAAGGGGGGCAGCCCATCTTTTCTAAAAACACCATGAACGGAGTCTGTTATAAGAGTAAACTGCGTAATGTTGGAATCAGACCTCATTTGGCTGTGGAGATAAGCCGCATTACAGCGCAAGGCAGCCGGCTGATTAGCATTCTGCCTTCAGAACTGTAGAAGATACAAATATTTTCAAGCTTAATCCACGGTTATGAGTGATTACAGCCCTCCATTCAGACCTGATTATTTGAAAAGGTTTGAAAGGTTTTATAACCAGTATAAAAATTTCTAGAAATTTCTAGGTCATGGTTAGGGTTATAGTTCAGGGTAATAGTTTAGGGTTAGGGTGAAGGTTAGTTTTAGGGTTAGTATTAAGTTTAGTGTTAGGATTAGGGTTAGCTTTACGGTTACCTTGAGGGTTTAGGGCTAGGGGAGGGTTTAGGGGTATGGTTAGGGCTCAGTTTAGTGTTAGGATTAGGTTTAGGGTAATGGTTAGGTTTAGGGTTAGCGTTAGGGTTAAGGTTAGAGTTAGTGTTGGGTAAGGGTTGGGGTTAGGGTGTGATTTAAGGTTAGGGTTAGTGTTTGGTTTAGGTTTAGCATTAGTGTTTGCGTCTGGGTTAGGGTCAGGGTTAGGGTTTGGGATATATAGGGTTAGGGTAGGAATAGGGGTAGGTTTAGGGTTAGGGGTTAGGTGTTGTTGGTGTTGGGTTTGAGGATAGGTTTGCAGTTGGAGTTGGGTTAGGTTTAGGGTAGTGTTTGGGTTTGGGTTACTTTTTGAATTAGGGTCAGGGTATGGGTTTGGTTTTGGGTTAGATTTACGGTTATGGGTTAGCGTTAGGGTTAGGATAAGTGTAAGGCTTTAGGGTTTAGGGTTAGGGTGCAGACCACTGTTGGGGTTAGCGTTAGTGTTAAGGTTAAGGTATAGGGTTAGGGTTAGGCTAACATTTAGGGTTAGAGTGAGGGTGAGGGTGAGGGTTAGGTTTTGTTTTAAGTTTAAAAATTTAGTTTTACCGTAAGTGTTAGGGTATGTTTTAGGTTATTGGATAGGGTTAGGTGTATGATTGGATTTAGGGTTTGGTTTAGGGTTGGTGTTAGCTTTAGAATTAGTGTTAGGCTAGAGTAAGGGTTCAGGTTAAAGGTTTAGTCTTACAGTAAGTGTCAGGGAAGTATGTAGGTAATTTTAGCGGCTTCGGTGAAGATTGCCTTTGTTTTAATGTTTAGAATTTGGGTTTGTGTTGGGGTGAGATTTTGGCTTAGGGTTAGTGTTAGGGTAAGGATTAGGGTTGGAGTTAGCGTTAGGGTTAGGGTTAAGGTATAGGATTTGGGTTAGTGTTGGGATAGGGTTTGATTTAGGATTAGGGTTAGTGTTGTTTGGATTAGTGTTTGGTTTAGGTTTAGCATTAGTGTTTGGGTCTGGGTTAGGGTCAGGGTTAGGGTTTGGGATAGTGTTAGTTTTAGGGTTAGTGTTAGGTTCAAAGTTAATGTTAGGCTTAGGTTTAGGGTTCAGTGTAGGGGTTAGGGTTAGGGTTAGCATTAGGGTTGGGCTCAGGTTTAGGTTAAGTTATATGGTAATTTTTACGTTTGAGCGTTTGAGTGAAATTAGGGTTAAGTCCTGGATTTGTTTTGTGTTTCGTTAAGGTTCAAAAATAGGAATAGAGATAGTGTTGTGCTTGTTTGTGCTTGTATTTGGTATAGGGAGAGACTTTGATTTTAGTTGATTTTTAGTCCTAGAGTAAGGGATAGGAGTATGATCTGCTATAGTGCTCGGTATAGAGTTTTGGTTTATTGTAGTGTTTGGGCTAGGGTGTTAGTGTTCTGGTTAAAGCTAAGGTTACGTTTACGGTAAGCGTTAGGGTTTGGGATGGATTTTATGTTAGGGTTAGGATTTGATTTAATATTTGCGTAAGGGTCAGGGTTTGTTTGCATTTTATGAATAGATTTAGGATTGGGATTAGTTGGAATGTTATTGTTATTGTTAAAAACAATTTTGGGTGTGGGCAAATACTGAGCTTCAAATCGGCATATTATAGAACATAAAATTTTTTTCCTCTTGTGATAAAGCTCCGCATAAGTGTTGTTCACACAAGAAATCTGTGACTGTACTCATTTCCCTTGTTTTAAAAATCGCACACGATCAGTTAAAGTAAAAAGCTATCATGGAATGTAAGAGATCCTGACAACGAATTTCAAACGTATTTCAACTTTAGTCAACATTACAAAGTAGCACTGACAAATTTTAGAACGTTCAAAATTAAATAAAACTGAAAAATACTATTCCGCAAGGTTTATAAATGTTTGTGAGTGGAATAAAATCTTACCCAATTTCTTAAGCTAAGCATGTCAGAATCTGCTACGATGCACGTGAGCCGGCCGATTCGCGTCTTTCTTCAGCGGCTCAAGGTGCAAAAAAAGCGACCGATGAGTTTCAAGGGGAATCCACGGTTAACCACTCGTCAGTGCACGGCAGCAGGCTGATTCGCTTCTTTCTTCAGCGGCTCAAGCAGCAGAAAACGCGGTTGATGCGTTTCAAGCGGAATCTGAGGTTAAGAGCGATTCGAGTGTGACGTTCGTTGCCGACTCGGCTCAGTTTCGTACGGGCTCATCTTCGATGCTCCGGTGATGAAGTTTGTGAGAAAATATTCGATCCGGTTCGACAGACACCAGAATCTGCGAGAGGAGCCAGCTTCACTCAAATTTCGCATCTACATTGCTATGAGAATGTGTACTGAAATAAAGTTCTGATGCTATCATTCTTTTCAAATGCTTGCTGAGCCGGCAGAGGACAGAAAATTCCCCCTCACTAACAAAGGGGGGCAGCCCATCTTTTCTAAAAACACCATGAACGGAGTCTGTTATAAGAGTAAACTGCGTAATGTTGGAATCAGACCTCATTTGGCTGTGGAGATAAGCCGCATTACAGCGCAAGGCAGCCGGCTGATTAGCATTCTGCCTTCAGAACTGTAGAAGATACAAATATTTTCAAGCTTAATCCACGGTTATGAGTGATTACAGCCCTCCATTCAGACCTGATTATTTGAAAAGGTTTGAAAGGTTTTATAACCAGTATAAAAATTTCTAGAAATTTCTAGGTCATGGTTAGGGTTATAGTTCAGGGTAATAGTTTAGGGTTAGGGTGAAGGTTAGTTTTAGGGTTAGTATTAAGTTTAGTGTTAGGATTAGGGTTAGCTTTACGGTTACCTTGAGGGTTTAGGGCTAGGGGAGGGTTTAGGGGTATGGTTAGGGCTCAGTTTAGTGTTAGGATTAGGTTTAGGGTAATGGTTAGGTTTAGGGTTAGCGTTAGGGTTAAGGTTAGAGTTAGTGTTGGGTAAGGGTTGGGGTTAGGGTGTGATTTAAGGTTAGGGTTAGTGTTTGGTTTAGGTTTAGCATTAGTGTTTGCGTCTGGGTTAGGGTCAGGGTTAGGGTTTGGGATATATAGGGTTAGGGTAGGAATAGGGGTAGGTTTAGGGTTAGGGGTTAGGTGTTGTTGGTGTTGGGTTTGAGGATAGGTTTGCAGTTGGAGTTGGGTTAGGTTTAGGGTAGTGTTTGGGTTTGGGTTACTTTTTGAATTAGGGTCAGGGTATGGGTTTGGTTTTGGGTTAGATTTACGGTTATGGGTTAGCGTTAGGGTTAGGATAAGTGTAAGGCTTTAGGGTTTAGGGTTAGGGTGCAGACCACTGTTGGGGTTAGCGTTAGTGTTAAGGTTAAGGTATAGGGTTAGGGTTAGGCTAACATTTAGGGTTAGAGTGAGGGTGAGGGTGAGGGTTAGGTTTTGTTTTAAGTTTAAAAATTTAGTTTTACCGTAAGTGTTAGGGTATGTTTTAGGTTATTGGATAGGGTTAGGTGTATGATTGGATTTAGGGTTTGGTTTAGGGTTGGTGTTAGCTTTAGAATTAGTGTTAGGCTAGAGTAAGGGTTCAGGTTAAAGGTTTAGTCTTACAGTAAGTGTCAGGGAAGTATGTAGGTAATTTTAGCGGCTTCGGTGAAGATTGCCTTTGTTTTAATGTTTAGAATTTGGGTTTGTGTTGGGGTGAGATTTTGGCTTAGGGTTAGTGTTAGGGTAAGGATTAGGGTTGGAGTTAGCGTTAGGGTTAGGGTTAAGGTATAGGATTTGGGTTAGTGTTGGGATAGGGTTTGATTTAGGATTAGGGTTAGTGTTGTTTGGATTAGTGTTTGGTTTAGGTTTAGCATTAGTGTTTGGGTCTGGGTTAGGGTCAGGGTTAGGGTTTGGGATAGTGTTAGTTTTAGGGTTAGTGTTAGGTTCAAAGTTAATGTTAGGCTTAGGTTTAGGGTTCAGTGTAGGGGTTAGGGTTAGGGTTAGCATTAGGGTTGGGCTCAGGTTTAGGTTAAGTTATATGGTAATTTTTACGTTTGAGCGTTTGAGTGAAATTAGGGTTAAGTCCTGGATTTGTTTTGTGTTTCGTTAAGGTTCAAAAATAGGAATAGAGATAGTGTTGTGCTTGTTTGTGCTTGTATTTGGTATAGGGAGAGACTTTGATTTTAGTTGATTTTTAGTCCTAGAGTAAGGGATAGGAGTATGATCTGCTATAGTGCTCGGTATAGAGTTTTGGT
Organism: Cyrtonyx montezumae; assembly: GCF_038088225.1. Classification (NCBI taxonomy): domain Eukaryota; kingdom Metazoa; phylum Chordata; class Aves; order Galliformes; family Odontophoridae; genus Cyrtonyx; species Cyrtonyx montezumae. The sequence goes on from NW_027072078.1 coordinate 12,321, forward strand.
TTATTGTAGTGTTTGGGCTAGGGTGTTAGTGTTCTGGTTAAAGCTAAGGTTACGTTTACGGTAAGCGTTAGGGTTTGGGATGGATTTTATGTTAGGGTTAGGATTTGATTTAATATTTGCGTAAGGGTCAGGGTTTGTTTGCATTTTATGAATAGATTTAGGATTGGGATTAGTTGGAATGTTATTGTTATTGTTAAAAACAATTTTGGGTGTGGGCAAATACTGAGCTTCAAATCGGCATATTATAGAACATAAAATTTTTTTCCTCTTGTGATAAAGCTCCGCATAAGTGTTGTTCACACAAGAAATCTGTGACTGTACTCATTTCCCTTGTTTTAAAAATCGCACACGATCAGTTAAAGTAAAAAGCTATCATGGAATGTAAAAGATCCTGACAACGAATTTCAAACGTATTTCAACTTTAGTCAACATTACAAAGTAGCACTGACAAATTTTAGAACGTTCAAAATTAAATAAAACTGAAAAATACTATTCCGCAAGGTTTATAAATGTTTGTGAGTGGAATAAAATCTTACCCAATTTCTTAAGCTAAGCATGTCAGAATCTGCTACGATGCACGTGAGCCGGCCGATTCGCGTCTTTCTTCAGCGGCTCAAGGTGCAAAAAAAGCGACCGATGAGTTTCAAGGGGAATCCACGGTTAACCACTCGTCAGTGCACGGCAGCAGGCTGATTCGCTTCTTTCTTCAGCGGCTCAAGCAGCAGAAAACGCGGTTGATGCGTTTCAAGCGGAATCTGAGGTTAAGAGCGATTCGAGTGTGACGTTCGTTGCCGACTCGGCTCAGTTTCGTACGGGCTCATCTTCGATGCTCCGGTGATGAAGTTTGTGAGAAAATATTCGATCCGGTTCGACAGACACCAGAATCTGCGAGAGGAGCCAGCTTCACTCAAATTTCGCATCTACATTGCTATGAGAATGTGTACTGAAATAAAGTTCTGATGCTATCATTCTTTTCAAATGCTTGCTGAGCCGGCAGAGGACAGAAAATTCCCCCTCACTAACAAAGGGGGGCAGCCCATCTTTTCTAAAAACACCATGAACGGAGTCTGTTATAAGAGTAAACTGCGTAATGTTGGAATCAGACCTCATTTGGCTGTGGAGATAAGCCGCATTACAGCGCAAGGCAGCCGGCTGATTAGCATTCTGCCTTCAGAACTGTAGAAGATACAAATATTTTCAAGCTTAATCCACGGTTATGAGTGATTACAGCCCTCCATTCAGACCTGATTATTTGAAAAGGTTTGAAAGGTTTTATAACCAGTATAAAAATTTCTAGAAATTTCTAGGTCATGGTTAGGGTTATAGTTCAGGGTAATAGTTTAGGGTTAGGGTGAAGGTTAGTTTTAGGGTTAGTATTAAGTTTAGTGTTAGGATTAGGGTTAGCTTTACGGTTACCTTGAGGGTTTAGGGCTAGGGGAGGGTTTAGGGGTATGGTTAGGGCTCAGTTTAGTGTTAGGATTAGGTTTAGGGTAATGGTTAGGTTTAGGGTTAGCGTTAGGGTTAAGGTTAGAGTTAGTGTTGGGTAAGGGTTGGGGTTAGGGTGTGATTTAAGGTTAGGGTTAGTGTTTGGTTTAGGTTTAGCATTAGTGTTTGCGTCTGGGTTAGGGTCAGGGTTAGGGTTTGGGATATATAGGGTTAGGGTAGGAATAGGGGTAGGTTTAGGGTTAGGGGTTAGGTGTTGTTGGTGTTGGGTTTGAGGATAGGTTTGCAGTTGGAGTTGGGTTAGGTTTAGGGTAGTGTTTGGGTTTGGGTTACTTTTTGAATTAGGGTCAGGGTATGGGTTTGGTTTTGGGTTAGATTTACGGTTATGGGTTAGCGTTAGGGTTAGGATAAGTGTAAGGCTTTAGGGTTTAGGGTTAGGGTGCAGACCACTGTTGGGGTTAGCGTTAGTGTTAAGGTTAAGGTATAGGGTTAGGGTTAGGCTAACATTTAGGGTTAGAGTGAGGGTGAGGGTGAGGGTTAGGTTTTGTTTTAAGTTTAAAAATTTAGTTTTACCGTAAGTGTTAGGGTATGTTTTAGGTTATTGGATAGGGTTAGGTGTATGATTGGATTTAGGGTTTGGTTTAGGGTTGGTGTTAGCTTTAGAATTAGTGTTAGGCTAGAGTAAGGGTTCAGGTTAAAGGTTTAGTCTTACAGTAAGTGTCAGGGAAGTATGTAGGTAATTTTAGCGGCTTCGGTGAAGATTGCCTTTGTTTTAATGTTTAGAATTTGGGTTTGTGTTGGGGTGAGATTTTGGCTTAGGGTTAGTGTTAGGGTAAGGATTAGGGTTGGAGTTAGCGTTAGGGTTAGGGTTAAGGTATAGGATTTGGGTTAGTGTTGGGATAGGGTTTGATTTAGGATTAGGGTTAGTGTTGTTTGGATTAGTGTTTGGTTTAGGTTTAGCATTAGTGTTTGGGTCTGGGTTAGGGTCAGGGTTAGGGTTTGGGATAGTGTTAGTTTTAGGGTTAGTGTTAGGTTCAAAGTTAATGTTAGGCTTAGGTTTAGGGTTCAGTGTAGGGGTTAGGGTTAGGGTTAGCATTAGGGTTGGGCTCAGGTTTAGGTTAAGTTATATGGTAATTTTTACGTTTGAGCGTTTGAGTGAAATTAGGGTTAAGTCCTGGATTTGTTTTGTGTTTCGTTAAGGTTCAAAAATAGGAATAGAGATAGTGTTGTGCTTGTTTGTGCTTGTATTTGGTATAGGGAGAGACTTTGATTTTAGTTGATTTTTAGTCCTAGAGTAAGGGATAGGAGTATGATCTGCTATAGTGCTCGGTATAGAGTTTTGGTTTATTGTAGTGTTTGGGCTAGGGTGTTAGTGTTCTGGTTAAAGCTAAGGTTACGTTTACGGTAAGCGTTAGGGTTTGGGATGGATTTTATGTTAGGGTTAGGATTTGATTTAATATTTGCGTAAGGGTCAGGGTTTGTTTGCATTTTATGAATAGATTTAGGATTGGGATTAGTTGGAATGTTATTGTTATTGTTAAAAACAATTTTGGGTGTGGGCAAATACTGAGCTTCAAATCGGCATATTATAGAACATAAAATTTTTTTCCTCTTGTGATAAAGCTCCGCATAAGTGTTGTTCACACAAGAAATCTGTGACTGTACTCATTTCCCTTGTTTTAAAAATCGCACACGATCAGTTAAAGTAAAAAGCTATCATGGAATGTAAAAGATCCTGACAACGAATTTCAAACGTATTTCAACTTTAGTCAACATTACAAAGTAGCACTGACAAATTTTAGAACGTTCAAAATTAAATAAAACTGAAAAATACTATTCCGCAAGGTTTATAAATGTTTGTGAGTGGAATAAAATCTTACCCAATTTCTTAAGCTAAGCATGTCAGAATCTGCTACGATGCACGTGAGCCGGCCGATTCGCGTCTTTCTTCAGCGGCTCAAGGTGCAAAAAAAGCGACCGATGAGTTTCAAGGGGAATCCACGGTTAACCACTCGTCAGTGCACGGCAGCAGGCTGATTCGCTTCTTTCTTCAGCGGCTCAAGCAGCAGAAAACGCGGTTGATGCGTTTCAAGCGGAATCTGAGGTTAAGAGCGATTCGAGTGTGACGTTCGTTGCCGACTCGGCTCAGTTTCGTACGGGCTCATCTTCGATGCTCCGGTGATGAAGTTTGTGAGAAAATATTCGATCCGGTTCGACAGACACCAGAATCTGCGAGAGGAGCCAGCTTCACTCAAATTTCGCATCTACATTGCTATGAGAATGTGTACTGAAATAAAGTTCTGATGCTATCATTCTTTTCAAATGCTTGCTGAGCCGGCAGAGGACAGAAAATTCCCCCTCACTAACAAAGGGGGGCAGCCCATCTTTTCTAAAAACACCATGAACGGAGTCTGTTATAAGAGTAAACTGCGTAATGTTGGAATCAGACCTCATTTGGCTGTGGAGATAAGCCGCATTACAGCGCAAGGCAGCCGGCTGATTAGCATTCTGCCTTCAGAACTGTAGAAGATACAAATATTTTCAAGCTTAATCCACGGTTATGAGTGATTACAGCCCTCCATTCAGACCTGATTATTTGAAAAGGTTTGAAAGGTTTTATAACCAGTATAAAAATTTCTAGAAATTTCTAGGTCATGGTTAGGGTTATAGTTCAGGGTAATAGTTTAGGGTTAGGGTGAAGGTTAGTTTTAGGGTTAGTATTAAGTTTAGTGTTAGGATTAGGGTTAGCTTTACGGTTACCTTGAGGGTTTAGGGCTAGGGGAGGGTTTAGGGGTATGGTTAAGGCTCAGTTTAGTGTTAGGATTAGGTTTAGGGTAATGGTTAGGTTTAGGGTTAGCGTTAGGGTTAAGGTTAGAGTTAGTGTTGGGTAAGGGTTGGGGTTAGGGTGTGATTTAAGGTTAGGGTTAGTGTTTGGTTTAGGTTTAGCATTAGTGTTTGCGTCTGGGTTAGGGTCAGGGTTAGGGTTTGGGATATATAGGGTTAGGGTAGGAATAGGGGTAGGTTTAGGGTTAGGGGTTAGGTGTTGTTGGTGTTGGGTTTGAGGATAGGTTTGCAGTTGGAGTTGGGTTAGGTTTAGGGTAGTGTTTGGGTTTGGGTTACTTTTTGAATTAGGGTCAGGGTATGGGTTTGGTTTTGGGTTAGATTTACGGTTATGGGTTAGCGTTAGGGTTAGGATAAGTGTAAGGCTTTAGGGTTTAGGGTTAGGGTGCAGACCACTGTTGGGGTTAGCGTTAGTGTTAAGGTTAAGGTATAGGGTTAGGGTTAGGCTAACATTTAGGGTTAGAGTGAGGGTGAGGGTGAGGGTTAGGTTTTGTTTTAAGTTTAAAAATTTAGTTTTACCGTAAGTGTTAGGGTATGTTTTAGGTTATTGGATAGGGTTAGGTGTATGATTGGATTTAGGGTTTGGTTTAGGGTTGGTGTTAGCTTTAGAATTAGTGTTAGGCTAGAGTAAGGGTTCAGGTTAAAGGTTTAGTCTTACAGTAAGTGTCAGGGAAGTATGTAGGTAATTTTAGCGGCTTCGGTGAAGATTGCCTTTGTTTTAATGTTTAGAATTTGGGTTTGTGTTGGGGTGAGATTTTGGCTTAGGGTTAGTGTTAGGGTAAGGATTAGGGTTGGAGTTAGCGTTAGGGTTAGGGTTAAGGTATAGGATTTGGGTTAGTGTTGGGATAGGGTTTGATTTAGGATTAGGGTTAGTGTTGTTTGGATTAGTGTTTGGTTTAGGTTTAGCATTAGTGTTTGGGTCTGGGTTAGGGTCAGGGTTAGGGTTTGGGATAGTGTTAGTTTTAGGGTTAGTGTTAGGTTCAAAGTTAATGTTAGGCTTAGGTTTAGGGTTCAGTGTAGGGGTTAGGGTTAGGGTTAGCATTAGGGTTGGGCTCAGGTTTAGGTTAAGTTATATGGTAATTTTTACGTTTGAGCGTTTGAGTGAAATTAGGGTTAAGTCCTGGATTTGTTTTGTGTTTCGTTAAGGTTCAAAAATAGGAATAGAGATAGTGTTGTGCTTGTTTGTGCTTGTATTTGGTATAGGGAGAGACTTTGATTTTAGTTGATTTTTAGTCCTAGAGTAAGGGATAGGAGTATGATCTGCTATAGTGCTCGGTATAGAGTTTTGGTTTATTGTAGTGCTTGGGCTAGGCTGTTAGTGTTCTGGTTAAAGCTAAGGTTACGTTTACGGTAAGCGTTAGGGTTTGGGATGGATTTTATGTTAGGGTTAGGATTTGATTTAATATTTGCGTAAGGGTCAGGGTTTGTTTGCATTTTATGAATAGATTTAGGATTGGGATTAGTTGGAATGTTATTGTTATTGTTAAAAACAATTTTGGGTGTGGGCAAATACTGAGCTTCAAATCGGCATATTATAGAACATAAAATTTTTTTCCTCTTGTGATAAAGCTCCGCATAAGTGTTGTTCACACAAGAAATCTGTGACTGTACTCATTTCCCTTGTTTTAAAAATCGCACACGATCAGTTAAAGTAAAAAGCTATCATGGAATGTAAAAGATCCTGACAACGAATTTCAAACGTATTTCAACTTTAGTCAACATTACAAAGTAGCACTGACAAATTTTAGAACGTTCAAAATTAAATAAAACTGAAAAATACTATTCCGCAAGGTTTATAAATGTTTGTGAGTGGAATAAAATCTTACCCAATTTCTTAAGCTAAGCATGTCAGAATCTGCTACGATGCACGTGAGCCGGCCGATTCGCGTCTTTCTTCAGCGGCTCAAGGTGCAAAAAAAGCGACCGATGAGTTTCAAGGGGAATCCACGGTTAACCACTCGTCAGTGCACGGCAGCAGGCTGATTCGCTTCTTTCTTCAGCGGCTCAAGCAACAGAAAACGCGGTTGATGCGTTTCAAGCGGAATCTGAGGTTAAGAGCGATTCGAGTGTGACGTTCGTTGCCGACTCGGCTCAGTTTCGTACGGGCTCATCTTCGATGCTCCGGTGATGAAGTTTGTGAGAAAATATTCGATCCGGTTCGACAGACACCAGAATCTGCGAGAGGAGCCAGCTTCACTCAAATTTCGCATCTACATTGCTATGAGAATGTGTACTGAAATAAAGTTCTGATGCTATCATTCTTTTCAAATGCTTGCTGAGCCGGCAGAGGACAGAAAATTCCCCCTCACTAACAAAGGGGGGCAGCCCATCTTTTCTAAAAACACCATGAACGGAGTCTGTTATAAGAGTAAACTGCGTAATGTTGGAATCAGACCTCATTTGGCTGTGGAGATAAGCCGCATTACAGCGCAAGGCAGCCGGCTGATTAGCATTCTGCCTTCAGAACTGTAGAAGATACAAATATTTTCAAGCTTAATCCACGGTTATGAGTGATTACAGCCCTCCATTCAGACCTGATTATTTGAAAAGGTTTGAAAGGTTTTATAACCAGTATAAAAATTTCTAGAAATTTCTAGGTCATGGTTAGGGTTATAGTTCAGGGTAATAGTTTAGGGTTAGGGTGAAGGTTAGTTTTAGGGTTAGTATTAAGTTTAGTGTTAGGATTAGGGTTAGCTTTACGGTTACCTTGAGGGTTTAGGGCTAGGGGAGGGTTTAGGGGTATGGTTAGGGCTCAGTTTAGTGTTAGGATTAGGTTTAGGGTAATGGTTAGGTTTAGGGTTAGCGTTAGGGTTAAGGTTAGAGTTAGTGTTGGGTAAGGGTTGGGGTTAGGGTGTGATTTAAGGTTAGGGTTAGTGTTTGGTTTAGGTTTAGCATTAGTGTTTGCGTCTGGGTTAGGGTCAGGGTTAGGGTTTGGGATATATAGGGTTAGGGTAGGAATAGGGGTAGGTTTAGGGTTAGGGGTTAGGTGTTGTTGGTGTTGGGTTTGAGGATAGGTTTGCAGTTGGAGTTGGGTTAGGTTTAGGGTAGTGTTTGGGTTTGGGTTACTTTTTGAATTAGGGTCAGGGTATGGGTTTGGTTTTGGGTTAGATTTACGGTTATGGGTTAGCGTTAGGGTTAGGATAAGTGTAAGGCTTTAGGGTTTAGGGTTAGGGTGCAGACCACTGTTGGGGTTAGCGTTAGTGTTAAGGTTAAGGTATAGGGTTAGGGTTAGGCTAACATTTAGGGTTAGAGTGAGGGTGAGGGTGAGGGTTAGGTTTTGTTTTAAGTTTAAAAATTTAGTTTTACCGTAAGTGTTAGGGTATGTTTTAGGTTATTGGATAGGGTTAGGTGTATGATTGGATTTAGGGTTTGGTTTAGGGTTGGTGTTAGCTTTAGAATTAGTGTTAGGCTAGAGTAAGGGTTCAGGTTAAAGGTTTAGTCTTACAGTAAGTGTCAGGGAAGTATGTAGGTAATTTTAGCGGCTTCGGTGAAGATTGCCTTTGTTTTAATGTTTAGAATTTGGGTTTGTGTTGGGGTGAGATTTTGGCTTAGGGTTAGTGTTAGGGTAAGGATTAGGGTTGGAGTTAGCGTTAGGGTTAGGGTTAAGGTATAGGATTTGGGTTAGTGTTGGGATAGGGTTTGATTTAGGATTAGGGTTAGTGTTGTTTGGATTAGTGTTTGGTTTAGGTTTAGCATTAGTGTTTGGGTCTGGGTTAGGGTCAGGGTTAGGGTTTGGGATAGTGTTAGTTTTAGGGTTAGTGTTAGGTTCAAAGTTAATGTTAGGCTTAGGTTTAGGGTTCAGTGTAGGGGTTAGGGTTAGGGTTAGCATTAGGGTTGGGCTCAGGTTTAGGTTAAGTTATATGGTAATTTTTACGTTTGAGCGTTTGAGTGAAATTAGGGTTAAGTCCTGGATTTGTTTTGTGTTTCGTTAAGGTTCAAAAATAGGAATAGAGATAGTGTTGTGCTTGTTTGTGCTTGTATTTGGTATAGGGAGAGACTTTGATTTTAGTTGATTTTTAGTCCTAGAGTAAGGGATAGGAGTATGATCTGCTATAGTGCTCGGTATAGAGTTTTGGTTTATTGTAGTGCTTGGGCTAGGGTGTTAGTGTTCTGGTTAAAGCTAAGGTTACGTTTACGGTAAGCGTTAGGGTTTGGGATGGATTTTATGTTAGGGTTAGGATTTGATTTAATATTTGCGTAAGGGTCAGGGTTTGTTTGCATTTTATGAATAGATTTAGGATTGGGATTAGTTGGAATGTTATTGTTATTGTTAAAAACAATTTTGGGTGTGGGCAAATACTGAGCTTCAAATCGGCATATTATAGAACATAAAATTTTTTTCCTCTTGTGATAAAGCTCCGCATAAGTGTTGTTCACACAAGAAATCTGTGACTGTACTCATTTCCCTTGTTTTAAAAATCGCACACGATCAGTTAAAGTAAAAAGCTATCATGGAATGTAAGAGATCCTGACAACGAATTTCAAACGTATTTCAACTTTAGTCAACATTACAAAGTAGCACTGACAAATTTTAGAACGTTCAAAATTAAATAAAACTGAAAAATACTATTCCGCAAGGTTTATAAATGTTTGTGAGTGGAATAAAATCTTACCCAATTTCTTAAGCTAAGCATGTCAGAATCTGCTACGATGCACGTGAGCCGGCCGATTCGCGTCTTTCTTCAGCGGCTCAAGGTGCAAAAAAAGCGACCGATGAGTTTCAAGGGGAATCCACGGTTAACCACTCGTCAGTGCACGGCAGCAGGCTGATTCGCTTCTTTCTTCAGCGGCTCAAGCAGCAGAAAACGCGGTTGATGCGTTTCAAGCGGAATCTGAGGTTAAGAGCGATTCGAGTGTGACGTTCGTTGCCGACTCGGCTCAGTTTCGTACGGGCTCATCTTCGATGCTCCGGTGATGAAGTTTGTGAGAAAATATTCGATCCGGTTCGACAGACACCAGAATCTGCGAGAGGAGCCAGCTTCACTCAAATTTCGCATCTACATTGCTATGAGAATGTGTACTGAAATAAAGTTCTGATGCTATCATTCTTTTCAAATGCTTGCTGAGCCGGCAGAGGACAGAAAATTCCCCCTCACTAACAAAGGGGGGCAGCCCATCTTTTCTAAAAACACCATGAACGGAGTCTGTTATAAGAGTAAACTGCGTAATGTTGGAATCAGACCTCATTTGGCTGTGGAGATAAGCCGCATTACAGCGCAAGGCAGCCGGCTGATTAGCATTCTGCCTTCAGAACTGTAGAAGATACAAATATTTTCAAGCTTAATCCACGGTTATGAGTGATTACAGCCCTCCATTCAGACCTGATTATTTGAAAAGGTTTGAAAGGTTTTATAACCAGTATAAAAATTTCTAGAAATTTCTAGGTCATGGTTAGGGTTATAGTTCAGGGTAATAGTTTAGGGTTAGGGTGAAGGTTAGTTTTAGGGTTAGTATTAAGTTTAGTGTTAGGATTAGGGTTAGCTTTACGGTTACCTTGAGGGTTTAGGGCTAGGGGAGGGTTTAGGGGTATGGTTAGGGCTCAGTTTAGTGTTAGGATTAGGTTTAGGGTAATGGTTAGGTTTAGGGTTAGCGTTAGGGTTAAGGTTAGAGTTAGTGTTGGGTAAGGGTTGGGGTTAGGGTGTGATTTAAGGTTAGGGTTAGTGTTTGGTTTAGGTTTAGCATTAGTGTTTGCGTCTGGGTTAGGGTCAGGGTTAGGGTTTGGGATATATAGGGTTAGGGTAGGAATAGGGGTAGGTTTAGGGTTAGGGGTTAGGTGTTGTTGGTGTTGGGTTTGAGGATAGGTTTGCAGTTGGAGTTGGGTTAGGTTTAGGGTAGTGTTTGGGTTTGGGTTACTTTTTGAATTAGGGTCAGGGTATGGGTTTGGTTTTGGGTTAGATTTACGGTTATGGGTTAGCGTTAGGGTTAGGATAAGTGTAAGGCTTTAGGGTTTAGGGTTAGGGTGCAGACCACTGTTGGGGTTAGCGTTAGTGTTAAGGTTAAGGTATAGGGTTAGGGTTAGGCTAACATTTAGGGTTAGAGTGAGGGTGAGGGTGAGGGTTAGGTTTTGTTTTAAGTTTAAAAATTTAGTTTTACCGTAAGTGTTAGGGTATGTTTTAGGTTATTGGATAGGGTTAGGTGTATGATTGGATTTAGGGTTTGGTTTAGGGTTGGTGTTAGCTTTAGAATTAGTGTTAGGCTAGAGTAAGGGTTCAGGTTAAAGGTTTAGTCTTACAGTAAGTGTCAGGGAAGTATGTAGGTAATTTTAGCGGCTTCGGTGAAGATTGCCTTTGTTTTAATGTTTAGAATTTGGGTTTGTGTTGGGGTGAGATTTTGGCTTAGGGTTAGTGTTAGGGTAAGGATTAGGGTTGGAGTTAGCGTTAGGGTTAGGGTTAAGGTATAGGATTTGGGTTAGTGTTGGGATAGGGTTTGATTTAGGATTAGGGTTAGTGTTGTTTGGATTAGTGTTTGGTTTAGGTTTAGCATTAGTGTTTGGGTCTGGGTTAGGGTCAGGGTTAGGGTTTGGGATAGTGTTAGTTTTAGGGTTAGTGTTAGGTTCAAAGTTAATGTTAGGCTTAGGTTTAGGGTTCAGTGTAGGGGTTAGGGTTAGGGTTAGCATTAGGGTTGGGCTCAGGTTTAGGTTAAGTTATATGGTAATTTTTACGTTTGAGCGTTTGAGTGAAATTAGGGTTAAGTCCTGGATTTGTTTTGTGTTTCGTTAAGGTTCAAAAATAGGAATAGAGATAGTGTTGTGCTTGTTTGTGCTTGTATTTGGTATAGGGAGAGACTTTGATTTTAGTTGATTTTTAGTCCTAGAGTAAGGGATAGGAGTATGATCTGCTATAGTGCTCGGTATAGAGTTTTGGTTTATTGTAGTGCTTGGGCTAGGGTGTTAGTGTTCTGGTTAAAGCTAAGGTTACGTTTACGGTAAGCGTTAGGGTTTGGGATGGATTTTATGTTAGGGTTAGGATTTGATTTAATATTTGCGTAAGGGTCAGGGTTTGTTTGCATTTTATGAATAGATTTAGGATTGGGATTAGTTGGAATGTTATTGTTATTGTTAAAAACAATTTTGGGTGTGGGCAAATACTGAGCTTCAAATCGGCATATTATAGAACATAAAATTTTTTTCCTCTTGTGATAAAGCTCCGCATAAGTGTTGTTCACACAAGAAATCTGTGACTGTACTCATTTCCCTTGTTTTAAAAATCGCACACGATCAGTTAAAGTAAAAAGCTATCATGGAATGTAAGAGATCCTGACAACGAATTTCAAACGTATTTCAACTTTAGTCAACATTACAAAGTAGCACTGACAAATTTTAGAACGTTCAAAATTAAATAAAACTGAAAAATACTATTCCGCAAGGTTTATAAATGTTTGTGAGTGGAATAAAATCTTACCCAATTTCTTAAGCTAAGCATGTCAGAATCTGCTACGATGCACGTGAGCCGGCCGATTCGCGTCTTTCTTCAGCGGCTCAAGGTGCAAAAAAAGCGACCGATGAGTTTCAAGGGGAATCCACGGTTAACCACTCGTCAGTGCACGGCAGCAGGCTGATTCGCTTCTTTCTTCAGCGGCTCAAGCAGCAGAAAACGCGGTTGATGCGTTTCAAGCGGAATCTGAGGTTAAGAGCGATTCGAGTGTGACGTTCGTTGCCGACTCGGCTCAGTTTCGTACGGGCTCATCTTCGATGCTCCGGTGATGAAGTTTGTGAGAAAATATTCGATCCGGTTCGACAGACACCAGAATCTGCGAGAGGAGCCAGCTTCACTCAAATTTCGCATCTACATTGCTATGAGAATGTGTACTGAAATAAAGTTCTGATGCTATCATTCTTTTCAAATGCTTGCTGAGCCGGCAGAGGACAGAAAATTCCCCCTCACTAACAAAGGGGGGCAGCCCATCTTTTCTAAAAACACCATGAACGGAGTCTGTTATAAGAGTAAACTGCGTAATGTTGGAATCAGACCTCATTTGGCTGTGGAGATAAGCCGCATTACAGCGCAAGGCAGCCGGCTGATTAGCATTCTGCCTTCAGAACTGTAGAAGATACAAATATTTTCAAGCTTAATCCACGGTTATGAGTGATTACAGCCCTCCATTCAGACCTGATTATTTGAAAAGGTTTGAAAGGTTTTATAACCAGTATAAAAATTTCTAGAAATTTCTAGGTCATGGTTAGGGTTATAGTTCAGGGTAATAGTTTAGGGTTAGGGTGAAGGTTAGTTTTAGGGTTAGTATTAAGTTTAGTGTTAGGATTAGGGTTAGCTTTACGGTTACCTTGAGGGTTTAGGGCTAGGGGAGGGTTTAGGGGTATGGTTAGGGCTCAGTTTAGTGTTAGGATTAGGTTTAGGGTAATGGTTAGGTTTAGGGTTAGCGTTAGGGTTAAGGTTAGAGTTAGTGTTGGGTAAGGGTTGGGGTTAGGGTGTGATTTAAGGTTAGGGTTAGTGTTTGGTTTAGGTTTAGCATTAGTGTTTGCGTCTGGGTTAGGGTCAGGGTTAGGGTTTGGGATATATAGGGTTAGGGTAGGAATAGGGGTAGGTTTAGGGTTAGGGGTTAGGTGTTGTTGGTGTTGGGTTTGAGGATAGGTTTGCAGTTGGAGTTGGGTTAGGTTTAGGGTAGTGTTTGGGTTTGGGTTACTTTTTGAATTAGGGTCAGGGTATGGGTTTGGTTTTGGGTTAGATTTACGGTTATGGGTTAGCGTTAGGGTTAGGATAAGTGTAAGGCTTTAGGGTTTAGGGTTAGGGTGCAGACCACTGTTGGGGTTAGCGTTAGTGTTAAGGTTAAGGTATAGGGTTAGGGTTAGGCTAACATTTAGGGTTAGAGTGAGGGTGAGGGTGAGGGTTAGGTTTTGTTTTAAGTTTAAAAATTTAGTTTTACCGTAAGTGTTAGGGTATGTTTTAGGTTATTGGATAGGGTTAGGTGTATGATTGGATTTAGGGTTTGGTTTAGGGTTGGTGTTAGCTTTAGAATTAGTGTTAGGCTAGAGTAAGGGTTCAGGTTAAAGGTTTAGTCTTACAGTAAGTGTCAGGGAAGTATGTAGGTAATTTTAGCGGCTTCGGTGAAGATTGCCTTTGTTTTAATGTTTAGAATTTGGGTTTGTGTTGGGGTGAGATTTTGGCTTAGGGTTAGTGTTAGGGTAAGGATTAGGGTTGGAGTTAGCGTTAGGGTTAGGGTTAAGGTATAGGATTTGGGTTAGTGTTGGGATAGGGTTTGATTTAGGATTAGGGTTAGTGTTGTTTGGATTAGTGTTTGGTTTAGGTTTAGCATTAGTGTTTGGGTCTGGGTTAGGGTCAGGGTTAGGGTTTGGGATAGTGTTAGTTTTAGGGTTAGTGTTAGGTTCAAAGTTAATGTTAGGCTTAGGTTTAGGGTTCAGTGTAGGGGTTAGGGTTAGGGTTAGCATTAGGGTTGGGCTCAGGTTTAGGTTAAGTTATATGGTAATTTTTACGTTTGAGCGTTTGAGTGAAATTAGGGTTAAGTCCTGGATTTGTTTTGTGTTTCGTTAAGGTTCAAAAATAGGAATAGAGATAGTGTTGTGCTTGTTTGTGCTTGTATTTGGTATAGGGAGAGACTTTGATTTTAGTTGATTTTTAGTCCTAGAGTAAGGGATAGGAGTATGATCTGCTATAGTGCTCGGTATAGAGTTTTGGTTTATTGTAGTGTTTGGGCTAGGGTGTTAGTGTTCTGGTTAAAGCTAAGGTTACGTTTACGGTAAGCGTTAGGGTTTGGGATGGATTTTATGTTAGGGTTAGGATTTGATTTAATATTTGCGTAAGGGTCAGGGTTTGTTTGCATTTTATGAATAGATTTAGGATTGGGATTAGTTGGAATGTTATTGTTATTGTTAAAAACAATTTTGGGTGTGGGCAAATACTGAGCTTCAAATCGGCATATTATAGAACATAAAATTTTTTTCCTCTTGTGATAAAGCTCCGCATAAGTGTTGTTCACACAAGAAATCTGTGACTGTACTCATTTCCCTTGTTTTAAAAATCGCACACGATCAGTTAAAGTAAAAAGCTATCATGGAATGTAAAAGATCCTGACAACGAATTTCAAACGTATTTCAACTTTAGTCAACATTACAAAGTAGCACTGACAAATTTTAGAACGTTCAAAATTAAATAAAACTGAAAAATACTATTCCGCAAGGTTTATAAATGTTTGTGAGTGGAATAAAATCTTACCCAATTTCTTAAGCTAAGCATGTCAGAATCTGCTACGATGCACGTGAGCCGGCCGATTCGCGTCTTTCTTCAGCGGCTCAAGGTGCAAAAAAAGCGACCGATGAGTTTCAAGGGGAATCCACGGTTAACCACTCGTCAGTGCACGGCAGCAGGCTGATTCGCTTCTTTCTTCAGCGGCTCAAGCAGCAGAAAACGCGGTTGATGCGTTTCAAGCGGAATCTGAGGTTAAGAGCGATTCGAGTGTGACGTTCGTTGCCGACTCGGCTCAGTTTCGTACGGGCTCATCTTCGATGCTCCGGTGATGAAGTTTGTGAGAAAATATTCGATCCGGTTCGACAGACACCAGAATCTGCGAGAGGAGCCAGCTTCACTCAAATTTCGCATCTACATTGCTATGAGAATGTGTACTGAAATAAAGTTCTGATGCTATCATTCTTTTCAAATGCTTGCTGAGCCGGCAGAGGACAGAAAATTCCCCCTCACTAACAAAGGGGGGCAGCCCATCTTTTCTAAAAACACCATGAACGGAGTCTGTTATAAGAGTAAACTGCGTAATGTTGGAATCAGACCTCATTTGGCTGTGGAGATAAGCCGCATTACAGCGCAAGGCAGCCGGCTGATTAGCATTCTGCCTTCAGAACTGTAGAAGATACAAATATTTTCAAGCTTAATCCACGGTTATGAGTGATTACAGCCCTCCATTCAGACCTGATTATTTGAAAAGGTTTGAAAGGTTTTATAACCAGTATAAAAATTTCTAGAAATTTCTAGGTCATGGTTAGGGTTATAGTTCAGGGTAATAGTTTAGGGTTAGGGTGAAGGTTAGTTTTAGGGTTAGTATTAAGTTTAGTGTTAGGATTAGGGTTAGCTTTACGGTTACCTTGAGGGTTTAGGGCTAGGGGAGGGTTTAGGGGTATGGTTAGGGCTCAGTTTAGTGTTAGGATTAGGTTTAGGGTAATGGTTAGGTTTAGGGTTAGCGTTAGGGTTAAGGTTAGAGTTAGTGTTGGGTAAGGGTTGGGGTTAGGGTGTGATTTAAGGTTAGGGTTAGTGTTTGGTTTAGGTTTAGCATTAGTGTTTGCGTCTGGGTTAGGGTCAGGGTTAGGGTTTGGGATATATAGGGTTAGGGTAGGAATAGGGGTAGGTTTAGGGTTAGGGGTTAGGTGTTGTTGGTGTTGGGTTTGAGGATAGGTTTGCAGTTGGAGTTGGGTTAGGTTTAGGGTAGTGTTTGGGTTTGGGTTACTTTTTGAATTAGGGTCAGGGTATGGGTTTGGTTTTGGGTTAGATTTACGGTTATGGGTTAGCGTTAGGGTTAGGATAAGTGTAAGGCTTTAGGGTTTAGGGTTAGGGTGCAGACCACTGTTGGGGTTAGCGTTAGTGTTAAGGTTAAGGTATAGGGTTAGGGTTAGGCTAACATTTAGGGTTAGAGTGAGGGTGAGGGTGAGGGTTAGGTTTTGTTTTAAGTTTAAAAATTTAGTTTTACCGTAAGTGTTAGGGTATGTTTTAGGTTATTGGATAGGGTTAGGTGTATGATTGGATTTAGGGTTTGGTTTAGGGTTGGTGTTAGCTTTAGAATTAGTGTTAGGCTAGAGTAAGGGTTCAGGTTAAAGGTTTAGTCTTACAGTAAGTGTCAGGGAAGTATGTAGGTAATTTTAGCGGCTTCGGTGAAGATTGCCTTTGTTTTAATGTTTAGAATTTGGGTTTGTGTTGGGGTGAGATTTTGGCTTAGGGTTAGTGTTAGGGTAAGGATTAGGGTTGGAGTTAGCGTTAGGGTTAGGGTTAAGGTATAGGATTTGGGTTAGTGTTGGGATAGGGTTTGATTTAGGATTAGGGTTAGTGTTGTTTGGATTAGTGTTTGGTTTAGGTTTAGCATTAGTGTTTGGGTCTGGGTTAGGGTCAGGGTTAGGGTTTGGGATAGTGTTAGTTTTAGGGTTAGTGTTAGGTTCAAAGTTAATGTTAGGCTTAGGTTTAGGGTTCAGTGTAGGGGTTAGGGTTAGGGTTAGCATTAGGGTTGGGCTCAGGTTTAGGTTAAGTTATATGGTAATTTTTACGTTTGAGCGTTTGAGTGAAATTAGGGTTAAGTCCTGGATTTGTTTTGTGTTTCGTTAAGGTTCAAAAATAGGAATAGAGATAGTGTTGTGCTTGTTTGTGCTTGTATTTGGTATAGGGAGAGACTTTGATTTTAGTTGATTTTTAGTCCTAGAGTAAGGGATAGGAGTATGATCTGCTATAGTGCTCGGTATAGAGTTTTGGTTTATTGTAGTGTTTGGGCTAGGGTGTTAGTGTTCTGGTTAAAGCTAAGGTTACGTTTACGGTAAGCGTTAGGGTTTGGGATGGATTTTATGTTAGGGTTAGGATTTGATTTAATATTTGCGTAAGGGTCAGGGTTTGTTTGCATTTTATGAATAGATTTAGGATTGGGATTAGTTGGAATGTTATTGTTATTGTTAAAAACAATTTTGGGTGTGGGCAAATACTGAGCTTCAAATCGGCATATTATAGAACATAAAATTTTTTTCCTCTTGTGATAAAGCTCCGCATAAGTGTTGTTCACACAAGAAATCTGTGACTGTACTCATTTCCCTTGTTTTAAAAATCGCACACGATCAGTTAAAGTAAAAAGCTATCATGGAATGTAAAAGATCCTGACAACGAATTTCAAACGTATTTCAACTTTAGTCAACATTACAAAGTAGCACTGACAAATTTTAGAACGTTCAAAATTAAATAAAACTGAAAAATACTATTCCGCAAGGTTTATAAATGTTTGTGAGTGGAATAAAATCTTACCCAATTTCTTAAGCTAAGCATGTCAGAATCTGCTACGATGCACGTGAGCCGGCCGATTCGCGTCTTTCTTCAGCGGCTCAAGGTGCAAAAAAAGCGACCGATGAGTTTCAAGGGGAATCCACGGTTAACCACTCGTCAGTGCACGGCAGCAGGCTGATTCGCTTCTTTCTTCAGCGGCTCAAGCAGCAGAAAACGCGGTTGATGCGTTTCAAGCGGAATCTGAGGTTAAGAGCGATTCGAGTGTGACGTTCGTTGCCGACTCGGCTCAGTTTCGTACGGGCTCATCTTCGATGCTCCGGTGATGAAGTTTGTGAGAAAATATTCGATCCGGTTCGACAGACACCAGAATCTGCGAGAGGAGCCAGCTTCACTCAAATTTCGCATCTACATTGCTATGAGAATGTGTACTGAAATAAAGTTCTGATGCTATCATTCTTTTCAAATGCTTGCTGAGCCGGCAGAGGACAGAAAATTCCCCCTCACTAACAAAGGGGGGCAGCCCATCTTTTCTAAAAACACCATGAACGGAGTCTGTTATAAGAGTAAACTGCGTAATGTTGGAATCAGACCTCATTTGGCTGTGGAGATAAGCCGCATTACAGCGCAAGGCAGCCGGCTGATTAGCATTCTGCCTTCAGAACTGTAGAAGATACAAATATTTTCAAGCTTAATCCACGGTTATGAGTGATTACAGCCCTCCATTCAGACCTGATTATTTGAAAAGGTTTGAAAGGTTTTATAACCAGTATAAAAATTTCTAGAAATTTCTAGGTCATGGTTAGGGTTATAGTTCAGGGTAATAGTTTAGGGTTAGGGTGAAGGTTAGTTTTAGGGTTAGTATTAAGTTTAGTGTTAGGATTAGGGTTAGCTTTACGGTTACCTTGAGGGTTTAGGGCTAGGGGAGGGTTTAGGGGTATGGTTAGGGCTCAGTTTAGTGTTAGGATTAGGTTTAGGGTAATGGTTAGGTTTAGGGTTAGCGTTAGGGTTAAGGTTAGAGTTAGTGTTGGGTAAGGGTTGGGGTTAGGGTGTGATTTAAGGTTAGGGTTAGTGTTTGGTTTAGGTTTAGCATTAGTGTTTGCGTCTGGGTTAGGGTCAGGGTTAGGGTTTGGGATATATAGGGTTAGGGTAGGAATAGGGGTAGGTTTAGGGTTAGGGGTTAGGTGTTGTTGGTGTTGGGTTTGAGGATAGGTTTGCAGTTGGAGTTGGGTTAGGTTTAGGGTAGTGTTTGGGTTTGGGTTACTTTTTGAATTAGGGTCAGGGTATGGGTTTGGTTTTGGGTTAGATTTACGGTTATGGGTTAGCGTTAGGGTTAGGATAAGTGTAAGGCTTTAGGGTTTAGGGTTAGGGTGCAGACCACTGTTGGGGTTAGCGTTAGTGTTAAGGTTAAGGTATAGGGTTAGGGTTAGGCTAACATTTAGGGTTAGAGTGAGGGTGAGGGTGAGGGTTAGGTTTTGTTTTAAGTTTAAAAATTTAGTTTTACCGTAAGTGTTAGGGTATGTTTTAGGTTATTGGATAGGGTTAGGTGTATGATTGGATTTAGGGTTTGGTTTAGGGTTGGTGTTAGCTTTAGAATTAGTGTTAGGCTAGAGTAAGGGTTCAGGTTAAAGGTTTAGTCTTACAGTAAGTGTCAGGGAAGTATGTAGGTAATTTTAGCGGCTTCGGTGAAGATTGCCTTTGTTTTAATGTTTAGAATTTGGGTTTGTGTTGGGGTGAGATTTTGGCTTAGGGTTAGTGTTAGGGTAAGGATTAGGGTTGGAGTTAGCGTTAGGGTTAGGGTTAAGGTATAGGATTTGGGTTAGTGTTGGGATAGGGTTTGATTTAGGATTAGGGTTAGTGTTGTTTGGATTAGTGTTTGGTTTAGGTTTAGCATTAGTGTTTGGGTCTGGGTTAGGGTCAGGGTTAGGGTTTGGGATAGTGTTAGTTTTAGGGTTAGTGTTAGGTTCAAAGTTAATGTTAGGCTTAGGTTTAGGGTTCAGTGTAGGGGTTAGGGTTAGGGTTAGCATTAGGGTTGGGCTCAGGTTTAGGTTAAGTTATATGGTAATTTTTACGTTTGAGCGTTTGAGTGAAATTAGGGTTAAGTCCTGGATTTGTTTTGTGTTTCGTTAAGGTTCAAAAATAGGAATAGAGATAGTGTTGTGCTTGTTTGTGCTTGTATTTGGTATAGGGAGAGACTTTGATTTTAGTTGATTTTTAGTCCTAGAGTAAGGGATAGGAGTATGATCTGCTATAGTGCTCGGTATAGAGTTTTGGTTTATTGTAGTGTTTGGGCTAGGGTGTTAGTGTTCTGGTTAAAGCTAAGGTTACGTTTACGGTAAGCGTTAGGGTTTGGGATGGATTTTATGTTAGGGTTAGGATTTGATTTAATATTTGCGTAAGGGTCAGGGTTTGTTTGCATTTTATGAATAGATTTAGGATTGGGATTAGTTGGAATGTTATTGTTATTGTTAAAAACAATTTTGGGTGTGGGCAAATACTGAGCTTCAAATCGGCATATTATAGAACATAAAATTTTTTTCCTCTTGTGATAAAGCTCCGCATAAGTGTTGTTCACACAAGAAATCTGTGACTGTACTCATTTCCCTTGTTTTAAAAATCGCACACGATCAGTTAAAGTAAAAAGCTATCATGGAATGTAAAAGATCCTGACAACGAATTTCAAACGTATTTCAACTTTAGTCAACATTACAAAGTAGCACTGACAAATTTTAGAACGTTCAAAATTAAATAAAACTGAAAAATACTATTCCGCAAGGTTTATAAATGTTTGTGAGTGGAATAAAATCTTACCCAATTTCTTAAGCTAAGCATGTCAGAATCTGCTACGATGCACGTGAGCCGGCCGATTCGCGTCTTTCTTCAGCGGCTCAAGGTGCAAAAAAAGCGACCGATGAGTTTCAAGGGGAATCCACGGTTAACCACTCGTCAGTGCACGGCAGCAGGCTGATTCGCTTCTTTCTTCAGCGGCTCAAGCAGCAGAAAACGCGGTTGATGCGTTTCAAGCGGAATCTGAGGTTAAGAGCGATTCGAGTGTGACGTTCGTTGCCGACTCGGCTCAGTTTCGTACGGGCTCATCTTCGATGCTCCGGTGATGAAGTTTGTGAGAAAATATTCGATCCGGTTCGACAGACACCAGAATCTGCGAGAGGAGCCAGCTTCACTCAAATTTCGCATCTACATTGCTATGAGAATGTGTACTGAAATAAAGTTCTGATGCTATCATTCTTTTCAAATGCTTGCTGAGCCGGCAGAGGACAGAAAATTCCCCCTCACTAACAAAGGGGGGCAGCCCATCTTTTCTAAAAACACCATGAACGGAGTCTGTTATAAGAGTAAACTGCGTAATGTTGGAATCAGACCTCATTTGGCTGTGGAGATAAGCCGCATTACAGCGCAAGGCAGCCGGCTGATTAGCATTCTGCCTTCAGAACTGTAGAAGATACAAATATTTTCAAGCTTAATCCACGGTTATGAGTGATTACAGCCCTCCATTCAGACCTGATTATTTGAAAAGGTTTGAAAGGTTTTATAACCAGTATAAAAATTTCTAGAAATTTCTAGGTCATGGTTAGGGTTATAGTTCAGGGTAATAGTTTAGGGTTAGGGTGAAGGTTAGTTTTAGGGTTAGTATTAAGTTTAGTGTTAGGATTAGGGTTAGCTTTACGGTTACCTTGAGGGTTTAGGGCTAGGGGAGGGTTTAGGGGTATGGTTAGGGCTCAGTTTAGTGTTAGGATTAGGTTTAGGGTAATGGTTAGGTTTAGGGTTAGCGTTAGGGTTAAGGTTAGAGTTAGTGTTGGGTAAGGGTTGGGGTTAGGGTGTGATTTAAGGTTAGGGTTAGTGTTTGGTTTAGGTTTAGCATTAGTGTTTGCGTCTGGGTTAGGGTCAGGGTTAGGGTTTGGGATATATAGGGTTAGGGTAGGAATAGGGGTAGGTTTAGGGTTAGGGGTTAGGTGTTGTTGGTGTTGGGTTTGAGGATAGGTTTGCAGTTGGAGTTGGGTTAGGTTTAGGGTAGTGTTTGGGTTTGGGTTACTTTTTGAATTAGGGTCAGGGTATGGGTTTGGTTTTGGGTTAGATTTACGGTTATGGGTTAGCGTTAGGGTTAGGATAAGTGTAAGGCTTTAGGGTTTAGGGTTAGGGTGCAGACCACTGTTGGGGTTAGCGTTAGTGTTAAGGTTAAGGTATAGGGTTAGGGTTAGGCTAACATTTAGGGTTAGAGTGAGGGTGAGGGTGAGGGTTAGGTTTTGTTTTAAGTTTAAAAATTTAGTTTTACCGTAAGTGTTAGGGTATGTTTTAGGTTATTGGATAGGGTTAGGTGTATGATTGGATTTAGGGTTTGGTTTAGGGTTGGTGTTAGCTTTAGAATTAGTGTTAGGCTAGAGTAAGGGTTCAGGTTAAAGGTTTAGTCTTACAGTAAGTGTCAGGGAAGTATGTAGGTAATTTTAGCGGCTTCGGTGAAGATTGCCTTTGTTTTAATGTTTAGAATTTGGGTTTGTGTTGGGGTGAGATTTTGGCTTAGGGTTAGTGTTAGGGTAAGGATTAGGGTTGGAGTTAGCGTTAGGGTTAGGGTTAAGGTATAGGATTTGGGTTAGTGTTGGGATAGGGTTTGATTTAGGATTAGGGTTAGTGTTGTTTGGATTAGTGTTTGGTTTAGGTTTAGCATTAGTGTTTGGGTCTGGGTTAGGGTCAGGGTTAGGGTTTGGGATAGTGTTAGTTTTAGGGTTAGTGTTAGGTTCAAAGTTAATGTTAGGCTTAGGTTTAGGGTTCAGTGTAGGGGTTAGGGTTAGGGTTAGCATTAGGGTTGGGCTCAGGTTTAGGTTAAGTTATATGGTAATTTTTACGTTTGAGCGTTTGAGTGAAATTAGGGT
The DNA here is from genome assembly GCF_038088225.1 of Cyrtonyx montezumae. NCBI lineage: Eukaryota > Metazoa > Chordata > Aves > Galliformes > Odontophoridae > Cyrtonyx > Cyrtonyx montezumae. Next base: position 34,441 of record NW_027072078.1, read on the forward strand.
TAAGTCCTGGATTTGTTTTGTGTTTCGTTAAGGTTCAAAAATAGGAATAGAGATAGTGTTGTGCTTGTTTGTGCTTGTATTTGGTATAGGGAGAGACTTTGATTTTAGTTGATTTTTAGTCCTAGAGTAAGGGATAGGAGTATGATCTGCTATAGTGCTCGGTATAGAGTTTTGGTTTATTGTAGTGTTTGGGCTAGGGTGTTAGTGTTCTGGTTAAAGCTAAGGTTACGTTTACGGTAAGCGTTAGGGTTTGGGATGGATTTTATGTTAGGGTTAGGATTTGATTTAATATTTGCGTAAGGGTCAGGGTTTGTTTGCATTTTATGAATAGATTTAGGATTGGGATTAGTTGGAATGTTATTGTTATTGTTAAAAACAATTTTGGGTGTGGGCAAATACTGAGCTTCAAATCGGCATATTATAGAACATAAAATTTTTTTCCTCTTGTGATAAAGCTCCGCATAAGTGTTGTTCACACAAGAAATCTGTGACTGTACTCATTTCCCTTGTTTTAAAAATCGCACACGATCAGTTAAAGTAAAAAGCTATCATGGAATGTAAAAGATCCTGACAACGAATTTCAAACGTATTTCAACTTTAGTCAACATTACAAAGTAGCACTGACAAATTTTAGAACGTTCAAAATTAAATAAAACTGAAAAATACTATTCCGCAAGGTTTATAAATGTTTGTGAGTGGAATAAAATCTTACCCAATTTCTTAAGCTAAGCATGTCAGAATCTGCTACGATGCACGTGAGCCGGCCGATTCGCGTCTTTCTTCAGCGGCTCAAGGTGCAAAAAAAGCGACCGATGAGTTTCAAGGGGAATCCACGGTTAACCACTCGTCAGTGCACGGCAGCAGGCTGATTCGCTTCTTTCTTCAGCGGCTCAAGCAGCAGAAAACGCGGTTGATGCGTTTCAAGCGGAATCTGAGGTTAAGAGCGATTCGAGTGTGACGTTCGTTGCCGACTCGGCTCAGTTTCGTACGGGCTCATCTTCGATGCTCCGGTGATGAAGTTTGTGAGAAAATATTCGATCCGGTTCGACAGACACCAGAATCTGCGAGAGGAGCCAGCTTCACTCAAATTTCGCATCTACATTGCTATGAGAATGTGTACTGAAATAAAGTTCTGATGCTATCATTCTTTTCAAATGCTTGCTGAGCCGGCAGAGGACAGAAAATTCCCCCTCACTAACAAAGGGGGGCAGCCCATCTTTTCTAAAAACACCATGAACGGAGTCTGTTATAAGAGTAAACTGCGTAATGTTGGAATCAGACCTCATTTGGCTGTGGAGATAAGCCGCATTACAGCGCAAGGCAGCCGGCTGATTAGCATTCTGCCTTCAGAACTGTAGAAGATACAAATATTTTCAAGCTTAATCCACGGTTATGAGTGATTACAGCCCTCCATTCAGACCTGATTATTTGAAAAGGTTTGAAAGGTTTTATAACCAGTATAAAAATTTCTAGAAATTTCTAGGTCATGGTTAGGGTTATAGTTCAGGGTAATAGTTTAGGGTTAGGGTGAAGGTTAGTTTTAGGGTTAGTATTAAGTTTAGTGTTAGGATTAGGGTTAGCTTTACGGTTACCTTGAGGGTTTAGGGCTAGGGGAGGGTTTAGGGGTATGGTTAGGGCTCAGTTTAGTGTTAGGATTAGGTTTAGGGTAATGGTTAGGTTTAGGGTTAGCGTTAGGGTTAAGGTTAGAGTTAGTGTTGGGTAAGGGTTGGGGTTAGGGTGTGATTTAAGGTTAGGGTTAGTGTTTGGTTTAGGTTTAGCATTAGTGTTTGCGTCTGGGTTAGGGTCAGGGTTAGGGTTTGGGATATATAGGGTTAGGGTAGGAATAGGGGTAGGTTTAGGGTTAGGGGTTAGGTGTTGTTGGTGTTGGGTTTGAGGATAGGTTTGCAGTTGGAGTTGGGTTAGGTTTAGGGTAGTGTTTGGGTTTGGGTTACTTTTTGAATTAGGGTCAGGGTATGGGTTTGGTTTTGGGTTAGATTTACGGTTATGGGTTAGCGTTAGGGTTAGGATAAGTGTAAGGCTTTAGGGTTTAGGGTTAGGGTGCAGACCACTGTTGGGGTTAGCGTTAGTGTTAAGGTTAAGGTATAGGGTTAGGGTTAGGCTAACATTTAGGGTTAGAGTGAGGGTGAGGGTGAGGGTTAGGTTTTGTTTTAAGTTTAAAAATTTAGTTTTACCGTAAGTGTTAGGGTATGTTTTAGGTTATTGGATAGGGTTAGGTGTATGATTGGATTTAGGGTTTGGTTTAGGGTTGGTGTTAGCTTTAGAATTAGTGTTAGGCTAGAGTAAGGGTTCAGGTTAAAGGTTTAGTCTTACAGTAAGTGTCAGGGAAGTATGTAGGTAATTTTAGCGGCTTCGGTGAAGATTGCCTTTGTTTTAATGTTTAGAATTTGGGTTTGTGTTGGGGTGAGATTTTGGCTTAGGGTTAGTGTTAGGGTAAGGATTAGGGTTGGAGTTAGCGTTAGGGTTAGGGTTAAGGTATAGGATTTGGGTTAGTGTTGGGATAGGGTTTGATTTAGGATTAGGGTTAGTGTTGTTTGGATTAGTGTTTGGTTTAGGTTTAGCATTAGTGTTTGGGTCTGGGTTAGGGTCAGGGTTAGGGTTTGGGATAGTGTTAGTTTTAGGGTTAGTGTTAGGTTCAAAGTTAATGTTAGGCTTAGGTTTAGGGTTCAGTGTAGGGGTTAGGGTTAGGGTTAGCATTAGGGTTGGGCTCAGGTTTAGGTTAAGTTATATGGTAATTTTTACGTTTGAGCGTTTGAGTGAAATTAGGGTTAAGTCCTGGATTTGTTTTGTGTTTCGTTAAGGTTCAAAAATAGGAATAGAGATAGTGTTGTGCTTGTTTGTGCTTGTATTTGGTATAGGGAGAGACTTTGATTTTAGTTGATTTTTAGTCCTAGAGTAAGGGATAGGAGTATGATCTGCTATAGTGCTCGGTATAGAGTTTTGGTTTATTGTAGTGTTTGGGCTAGGGTGTTAGTGTTCTGGTTAAAGCTAAGGTTACGTTTACGGTAAGCGTTAGGGTTTGGGATGGATTTTATGTTAGGGTTAGGATTTGATTTAATATTTGCGTAAGGGTCAGGGTTTGTTTGCATTTTATGAATAGATTTAGGATTGGGATTAGTTGGAATGTTATTGTTATTGTTAAAAACAATTTTGGGTGTGGGCAAATACTGAGCTTCAAATCGGCATATTATAGAACATAAAATTTTTTTCCTCTTGTGATAAAGCTCCGCATAAGTGTTGTTCACACAAGAAATCTGTGACTGTACTCATTTCCCTTGTTTTAAAAATCGCACACGATCAGTTAAAGTAAAAAGCTATCATGGAATGTAAAAGATCCTGACAACGAATTTCAAACGTATTTCAACTTTAGTCAACATTACAAAGTAGCACTGACAAATTTTAGAACGTTCAAAATTAAATAAAACTGAAAAATACTATTCCGCAAGGTTTATAAATGTTTGTGAGTGGAATAAAATCTTACCCAATTTCTTAAGCTAAGCATGTCAGAATCTGCTACGATGCACGTGAGCCGGCCGATTCGCGTCTTTCTTCAGCGGCTCAAGGTGCAAAAAAAGCGACCGATGAGTTTCAAGGGGAATCCACGGTTAACCACTCGTCAGTGCACGGCAGCAGGCTGATTCGCTTCTTTCTTCAGCGGCTCAAGCAGCAGAAAACGCGGTTGATGCGTTTCAAGCGGAATCTGAGGTTAAGAGCGATTCGAGTGTGACGTTCGTTGCCGACTCGGCTCAGTTTCGTACGGGCTCATCTTCGATGCTCCGGTGATGAAGTTTGTGAGAAAATATTCGATCCGGTTCGACAGACACCAGAATCTGCGAGAGGAGCCAGCTTCACTCAAATTTCGCATCTACATTGCTATGAGAATGTGTACTGAAATAAAGTTCTGATGCTATCATTCTTTTCAAATGCTTGCTGAGCCGGCAGAGGACAGAAAATTCCCCCTCACTAACAAAGGGGGGCAGCCCATCTTTTCTAAAAACACCATGAACGGAGTCTGTTATAAGAGTAAACTGCGTAATGTTGGAATCAGACCTCATTTGGCTGTGGAGATAAGCCGCATTACAGCGCAAGGCAGCCGGCTGATTAGCATTCTGCCTTCAGAACTGTAGAAGATACAAATATTTTCAAGCTTAATCCACGGTTATGAGTGATTACAGCCCTCCATTCAGACCTGATTATTTGAAAAGGTTTGAAAGGTTTTATAACCAGTATAAAAATTTCTAGAAATTTCTAGGTCATGGTTAGGGTTATAGTTCAGGGTAATAGTTTAGGGTTAGGGTGAAGGTTAGTTTTAGGGTTAGTATTAAGTTTAGTGTTAGGATTAGGGTTAGCTTTACGGTTACCTTGAGGGTTTAGGGCTAGGGGAGGGTTTAGGGGTATGGTTAGGGCTCAGTTTAGTGTTAGGATTAGGTTTAGGGTAATGGTTAGGTTTAGGGTTAGCGTTAGGGTTAAGGTTAGAGTTAGTGTTGGGTAAGGGTTGGGGTTAGGGTGTGATTTAAGGTTAGGGTTAGTGTTTGGTTTAGGTTTAGCATTAGTGTTTGCGTCTGGGTTAGGGTCAGGGTTAGGGTTTGGGATATATAGGGTTAGGGTAGGAATAGGGGTAGGTTTAGGGTTAGGGGTTAGGTGTTGTTGGTGTTGGGTTTGAGGATAGGTTTGCAGTTGGAGTTGGGTTAGGTTTAGGGTAGTGTTTGGGTTTGGGTTACTTTTTGAATTAGGGTCAGGGTATGGGTTTGGTTTTGGGTTAGATTTACGGTTATGGGTTAGCGTTAGGGTTAGGATAAGTGTAAGGCTTTAGGGTTTAGGGTTAGGGTGCAGACCACTGTTGGGGTTAGCGTTAGTGTTAAGGTTAAGGTATAGGGTTAGGGTTAGGCTAACATTTAGGGTTAGAGTGAGGGTGAGGGTGAGGGTTAGGTTTTGTTTTAAGTTTAAAAATTTAGTTTTACCGTAAGTGTTAGGGTATGTTTTAGGTTATTGGATAGGGTTAGGTGTATGATTGGATTTAGGGTTTGGTTTAGGGTTGGTGTTAGCTTTAGAATTAGTGTTAGGCTAGAGTAAGGGTTCAGGTTAAAGGTTTAGTCTTACAGTAAGTGTCAGGGAAGTATGTAGGTAATTTTAGCGGCTTCGGTGAAGATTGCCTTTGTTTTAATGTTTAGAATTTGGGTTTGTGTTGGGGTGAGATTTTGGCTTAGGGTTAGTGTTAGGGTAAGGATTAGGGTTGGAGTTAGCGTTAGGGTTAGGGTTAAGGTATAGGATTTGGGTTAGTGTTGGGATAGGGTTTGATTTAGGATTAGGGTTAGTGTTGTTTGGATTAGTGTTTGGTTTAGGTTTAGCATTAGTGTTTGGGTCTGGGTTAGGGTCAGGGTTAGGGTTTGGGATAGTGTTAGTTTTAGGGTTAGTGTTAGGTTCAAAGTTAATGTTAGGCTTAGGTTTAGGGTTCAGTGTAGGGGTTAGGGTTAGGGTTAGCATTAGGGTTGGGCTCAGGTTTAGGTTAAGTTATATGGTAATTTTTACGTTTGAGCGTTTGAGTGAAATTAGGGTTAAGTCCTGGATTTGTTTTGTGTTTCGTTAAGGTTCAAAAATAGGAATAGAGATAGTGTTGTGCTTGTTTGTGCTTGTATTTGGTATAGGGAGAGACTTTGATTTTAGTTGATTTTTAGTCCTAGAGTAAGGGATAGGAGTATGATCTGCTATAGTGCTCGGTATAGAGTTTTGGTTTATTGTAGTGCTTGGGCTAGGGTGTTAGTGTTCTGGTTAAAGCTAAGGTTACGTTTACGGTAAGCGTTAGGGTTTGGGATGGATTTTATGTTAGGGTTAGGATTTGATTTAATATTTGCGTAAGGGTCAGGGTTTGTTTGCATTTTATGAATAGATTTAGGATTGGGATTAGTTGGAATGTTATTGTTATTGTTAAAAACAATTTTGGGTGTGGGCAAATACTGAGCTTCAAATCGGCATATTATAGAACATAAAATTTTTTTCCTCTTGTGATAAAGCTCCGCATAAGTGTTGTTCACACAAGAAATCTGTGACTGTACTCATTTCCCTTGTTTTAAAAATCGCACACGATCAGTTAAAGTAAAAAGCTATCATGGAATGTAAGAGATCCTGACAACGAATTTCAAACGTATTTCAACTTTAGTCAACATTACAAAGTAGCACTGACAAATTTTAGAACGTTCAAAATTAAATAAAACTGAAAAATACTATTCCGCAAGGTTTATAAATGTTTGTGAGTGGAATAAAATCTTACCCAATTTCTTAAGCTAAGCATGTCAGAATCTGCTACGATGCACGTGAGCCGGCCGATTCGCGTCTTTCTTCAGCGGCTCAAGGTGCAAAAAAAGCGACCGATGAGTTTCAAGGGGAATCCACGGTTAACCACTCGTCAGTGCACGGCAGCAGGCTGATTCGCTTCTTTCTTCAGCGGCTCAAGCAGCAGAAAACGCGGTTGATGCGTTTCAAGCGGAATCTGAGGTTAAGAGCGATTCGAGTGTGACGTTCGTTGCCGACTCGGCTCAGTTTCGTACGGGCTCATCTTCGATGCTCCGGTGATGAAGTTTGTGAGAAAATATTCGATCCGGTTCGACAGACACCAGAATCTGCGAGAGGAGCCAGCTTCACTCAAATTTCGCATCTACATTGCTATGAGAATGTGTACTGAAATAAAGTTCTGATGCTATCATTCTTTTCAAATGCTTGCTGAGCCGGCAGAGGACAGAAAATTCCCCCTCACTAACAAAGGGGGGCAGCCCATCTTTTCTAAAAACACCATGAACGGAGTCTGTTATAAGAGTAAACTGCGTAATGTTGGAATCAGACCTCATTTGGCTGTGGAGATAAGCCGCATTACAGCGCAAGGCAGCCGGCTGATTAGCATTCTGCCTTCAGAACTGTAGAAGATACAAATATTTTCAAGCTTAATCCACGGTTATGAGTGATTACAGCCCTCCATTCAGACCTGATTATTTGAAAAGGTTTGAAAGGTTTTATAACCAGTATAAAAATTTCTAGAAATTTCTAGGTCATGGTTAGGGTTATAGTTCAGGGTAATAGTTTAGGGTTAGGGTGAAGGTTAGTTTTAGGGTTAGTATTAAGTTTAGTGTTAGGATTAGGGTTAGCTTTACGGTTACCTTGAGGGTTTAGGGCTAGGGGAGGGTTTAGGGGTATGGTTAGGGCTCAGTTTAGTGTTAGGATTAGGTTTAGGGTAATGGTTAGGTTTAGGGTTAGCGTTAGGGTTAAGGTTAGAGTTAGTGTTGGGTAAGGGTTGGGGTTAGGGTGTGATTTAAGGTTAGGGTTAGTGTTTGGTTTAGGTTTAGCATTAGTGTTTGCGTCTGGGTTAGGGTCAGGGTTAGGGTTTGGGATATATAGGGTTAGGGTAGGAATAGGGGTAGGTTTAGGGTTAGGGGTTAGGTGTTGTTGGTGTTGGGTTTGAGGATAGGTTTGCAGTTGGAGTTGGGTTAGGTTTAGGGTAGTGTTTGGGTTTGGGTTACTTTTTGAATTAGGGTCAGGGTATGGGTTTGGTTTTGGGTTAGATTTACGGTTATGGGTTAGCGTTAGGGTTAGGATAAGTGTAAGGCTTTAGGGTTTAGGGTTAGGGTGCAGACCACTGTTGGGGTTAGCGTTAGTGTTAAGGTTAAGGTATAGGGTTAGGGTTAGGCTAACATTTAGGGTTAGAGTGAGGGTGAGGGTGAGGGTTAGGTTTTGTTTTAAGTTTAAAAATTTAGTTTTACCGTAAGTGTTAGGGTATGTTTTAGGTTATTGGATAGGGTTAGGTGTATGATTGGATTTAGGGTTTGGTTTAGGGTTGGTGTTAGCTTTAGAATTAGTGTTAGGCTAGAGTAAGGGTTCAGGTTAAAGGTTTAGTCTTACAGTAAGTGTCAGGGAAGTATGTAGGTAATTTTAGCGGCTTCGGTGAAGATTGCCTTTGTTTTAATGTTTAGAATTTGGGTTTGTGTTGGGGTGAGATTTTGGCTTAGGGTTAGTGTTAGGGTAAGGATTAGGGTTGGAGTTAGCGTTAGGGTTAGGGTTAAGGTATAGGATTTGGGTTAGTGTTGGGATAGGGTTTGATTTAGGATTAGGGTTAGTGTTGTTTGGATTAGTGTTTGGTTTAGGTTTAGCATTAGTGTTTGGGTCTGGGTTAGGGTCAGGGTTAGGGTTTGGGATAGTGTTAGTTTTAGGGTTAGTGTTAGGTTCAAAGTTAATGTTAGGCTTAGGTTTAGGGTTCAGTGTAGGGGTTAGGGTTAGGGTTAGCATTAGGGTTGGGCTCAGGTTTAGGTTAAGTTATATGGTAATTTTTACGTTTGAGCATTTGAGTGAAATTAGGGTTAAGTCCTGGATTTGTTTTGTGTTTCGTTAAGGTTCAAAAATAGGAATAGAGATAGTGTTGTGCTTGTTTGTGCTTGTATTTGGTATAGGGAGAGACTTTGATTTTAGTTGATTTTTAGTCCTAGAGTAAGGGATAGGAGTATGATCTGCTATAGTGCTCGGTATAGAGTTTTGGTTTATTGTAGTGCTTGGGCTAGGGTGTTAGTGTTCTGGTTAAAGCTAAGGTTACGTTTACGGTAAGCGTTAGGGTTTGGGATGGATTTTATGTTAGGGTTAGGATTTGATTTAATATTTGCGTAAGGGTCAGGGTTTGTTTGCATTTTATGAATAGATTTAGGATTGGGATTAGTTGGAATGTTATTGTTATTGTTAAAAACAATTTTGGGTGTGGGCAAATACTGAGCTTCAAATCGGCATATTATAGAACATAAAATTTTTTTCCTCTTGTGATAAAGCTCCGCATAAGTGTTGTTCACACAAGAAATCTGTGACTGTACTCATTTCCCTTGTTTTAAAAATCGCACACGATCAGTTAAAGTAAAAAGCTATCATGGAATGTAAAAGATCCTGACAACGAATTTCAAACGTATTTCAACTTTAGTCAACATTACAAAGTAGCACTGACAAATTTTAGAACGTTCAAAATTAAATAAAACTGAAAAATACTATTCCGCAAGGTTTATAAATGTTTGTGAGTGGAATAAAATCTTACCCAATTTCTTAAGCTAAGCATGTCAGAATCTGCTACGATGCACGTGAGCCGGCCGATTCGCGTCTTTCTTCAGCGGCTCAAGGTGCAAAAAAAGCGACCGATGAGTTTCAAGGGGAATCCACGGTTAACCACTCGTCAGTGCACGGCAGCAGGCTGATTCGCTTCTTTCTTCAGCGGCTCAAGCAACAGAAAACGCGGTTGATGCGTTTCAAGCGGAATCTGAGGTTAAGAGCGATTCGAGTGTGACGTTCGTTGCCGACTCGGCTCAGTTTCGTACGGGCTCATCTTCGATGCTCCGGTGATGAAGTTTGTGAGAAAATATTCGATCCGGTTCGACAGACACCAGAATCTGTGAGAGGAGCCAGCTTCACTCAAATTTCGCATCTACGTTGCTATGAGAATGTGTACTGAAATAAAGTTCTGATGCTATCATTCTTTTCAAATGCTTGCTGAGCCGGCAGAGGACAGAAAATTCCCCCTCACTAACAAAGGGGGGCAGCCCATCTTTTCTAAAAACACCATGAACGGAGTCTGTTATAAGAGTAAACTGCGTAATGTTGGAATCAGACCTCATTTGGCTGTGGAGATAAGCCGCATTACAGCGCAAGGCAGCCGGCTGATTAGCATTCTGCCTTCAGAACTGTAGAAGATACAAATATTTTCAAGCTTAATCCACGGTTATGAGTGATTACAGCCCTCCATTCAGACCTGATTATTTGAAAAGGTTTGAAAGGTTTTATAACCAGTATAAAAATTTCTAGAAATTTCTAGGTCATGGTTAGGGTTATAGTTCAGGGTAATAGTTTAGGGTTAGGGTGAAGGTTAGTTTTAGGGTTAGTATTAAGTTTAGTGTTAGGATTAGGGTTAGCTTTACGGTTACCTTGAGGGTTTAGGGCTAGGGGAGGGTTTAGGGGTATGGTTAGGGCTCAGTTTAGTGTTAGGATTAGGTTTAGGGTAATGGTTAGGTTTAGGGTTAGCGTTAGGGTTAAGGTTAGAGTTAGTGTTGGGTAAGGGTTGGGGTTAGGGTGTGATTTAAGGTTAGGGTTAGTGTTTGGTTTAGGTTTAGCATTAGTGTTTGCGTCTGGGTTAGGGTCAGGGTTAGGGTTTGGGATATATAGGGTTAGGGTAGGAATAGGGGTAGGTTTAGGGTTAGGGGTTAGGTGTTGTTGGTGTTGGGTTTGAGGATAGGTTTGCAGTTGGAGTTGGGTTAGGTTTAGGGTAGTGTTTGGGTTTGGGTTACTTTTTGAATTAGGGTCAGGGTATGGGTTTGGTTTTGGGTTAGATTTACGGTTATGGGTTAGCGTTAGGGTTAGGATAAGTGTAAGGCTTTAGGGTTTAGGGTTAGGGTGCAGACCACTGTTGGGGTTAGCGTTAGTGTTAAGGTTAAGGTATAGGGTTAGGGTTAGGCTAACATTTAGGGTTAGAGTGAGGGTGAGGGTGAGGGTTAGGTTTTGTTTTAAGTTTAAAAATTTAGTTTTACCGTAAGTGTTAGGGTATGTTTTAGGTTATTGGATAGGGTTAGGTGTATGATTGGATTTAGGGTTTGGTTTAGGGTTGGTGTTAGCTTTAGAATTAGTGTTAGGCTAGAGTAAGGGTTCAGGTTAAAGGTTTAGTCTTACAGTAAGTGTCAGGGAAGTATGTAGGTAATTTTAGCGGCTTCGGTGAAGATTGCCTTTGTTTTAATGTTTAGAATTTGGGTTTGTGTTGGGGTGAGATTTTGGCTTAGGGTTAGTGTTAGGGTAAGGATTAGGGTTGGAGTTAGCGTTAGGGTTAGGGTTAAGGTATAGGATTTGGGTTAGTGTTGGGATAGGGTTTGATTTAGGATTAGGGTTAGTGTTGTTTGGATTAGTGTTTGGTTTAGGTTTAGCATTAGTGTTTGGGTCTGGGTTAGGGTCAGGGTTAGGGTTTGGGATAGTGTTAGTTTTAGGGTTAGTGTTAGGTTCAAAGTTAATGTTAGGCTTAGGTTTAGGGTTCAGTGTAGGGGTTAGGGTTAGGGTTAGCATTAGGGTTGGGCTCAGGTTTAGGTTAAGTTATATGGTAATTTTTACGTTTGAGCGTTTGAGTGAAATTAGGGTTAAGTCCTGGATTTGTTTTGTGTTTCGTTAAGGTTCAAAAATAGGAATAGAGATAGTGTTGTGCTTGTTTGTGCTTGTATTTGGTATAGGGAGAGACTTTGATTTTAGTTGATTTTTAGTCCTAGAGTAAGGGATAGGAGTATGATCTGCTATAGTGCTCGGTATAGAGTTTTGGTTTATTGTAGTGCTTGGGCTAGGGTGTTAGTGTTCTGGTTAAAGCTAAGGTTACGTTTACGGTAAGCGTTAGGGTTTGGGATGGATTTTATGTTAGGGTTAGGATTTGATTTAATATTTGCGTAAGGGTCAGGGTTTGTTTGCATTTTATGAATAGATTTAGGATTGGGATTAGTTGGAATGTTATTGTTATTGTTAAAAACAATTTTGGGTGTGGGCAAATACTGAGCTTCAAATCGGCATATTATAGAACATAAATTTTTTTTCCTCTTGTGATAAAGCTCCGCATAAGTGTTGTTCACACAAGAAATCTGTGACTGTACTCATTTCCCTTGTTTTAAAAATCGCACACGATCAGTTAAAGTAAAAAGCTATCATGGAATGTAAAAGATCCTGACAACGAATTTCAAACGTATTTCAACTTTAGTCAACATTACAAAGTAGCACTGACAAATTTTAGAACGTTCAAAATTAAATAAAACTGAAAAATACTATTCCGCAAGGTTTATAAATGTTTGTGAGTGGAATAAAATCTTACCCAATTTCTTAAGCTAAGCATGTCAGAATCTGCTACGATGCACGTGAGCCGGCCGATTCGCGTCTTTCTTCAGCGGCTCAAGGTGCAAAAAAAGCGACCGATGAGTTTCAAGGGGAATCCACGGTTAACCACTCGTCAGTGCACGGCAGCAGGCTGATTCGCTTCTTTCTTCAGCGGCTCAAGCAGCAGAAAACGCGGTTGATGCGTTTCAAGCGGAATCTGAGGTTAAGAGCGATTCGAGTGTGACGTTCGTTGCCGACTCGGCTCAGTTTCGTACGGGCTCATCTTCGATGCTCCGGTGATGAAGTTTGTGAGAAAATATTCGATCCGGTTCGACAGACACCAGAATCTGCGAGAGGAGCCAGCTTCACTCAAATTTCGCATCTACATTGCTATGAGAATGTGTACTGAAATAAAGTTCTGATGCTATCATTCTTTTCAAATGCTTGCTGAGCCGGCAGAGGACAGAAAATTCCCCCTCACTAACAAAGGGGGGCAGCCCATCTTTTCTAAAAACACCATGAACGGAGTCTGTTATAAGAGTAAACTGCGTAATGTTGGAATCAGACCTCATTTGGCTGTGGAGATAAGCCGCATTACAGCGCAAGGCAGCCGGCTGATTAGCATTCTGCCTTCAGAACTGTAGAAGATACAAATATTTTCAAGCTTAATCCACGGTTATGAGTGATTACAGCCCTCCATTCAGACCTGATTATTTGAAAAGGTTTGAAAGGTTTTATAACCAGTATAAAAATTTCTAGAAATTTCTAGGTCATGGTTAGGGTTATAGTTCAGGGTAATAGTTTAGGGTTAGGGTGAAGGTTAGTTTTAGGGTTAGTATTAAGTTTAGTGTTAGGATTAGGGTTAGCTTTACGGTTACCTTGAGGGTTTAGGGCTAGGGGAGGGTTTAGGGGTATGGTTAGGGCTCAGTTTAGTGTTAGGATTAGGTTTAGGGTAATGGTTAGGTTTAGGGTTAGCGTTAGGGTTAAGGTTAGAGTTAGTGTTGGGTAAGGGTTGGGGTTAGGGTGTGATTTAAGGTTAGGGTTAGTGTTTGGTTTAGGTTTAGCATTAGTGTTTGCGTCTGGGTTAGGGTCAGGGTTAGGGTTTGGGATATATAGGGTTAGGGTAGGAATAGGGGTAGGTTTAGGGTTAGGGGTTAGGTGTTGTTGGTGTTGGGTTTGAGGATAGGTTTGCAGTTGGAGTTGGGTTAGGTTTAGGGTAGTGTTTGGGTTTGGGTTACTTTTTGAATTAGGGTCAGGGTATGGGTTTGGTTTTGGGTTAGATTTACGGTTATGGGTTAGCGTTAGGGTTAGGATAAGTGTAAGGCTTTAGGGTTTAGGGTTAGGGTGCAGACCACTGTTGGGGTTAGCGTTAGTGTTAAGGTTAAGGTATAGGGTTAGGGTTAGGCTAACATTTAGGGTTAGAGTGAGGGTGAGGGTGAGGGTTAGGTTTTGTTTTAAGTTTAAAAATTTAGTTTTACCGTAAGTGTTAGGGTATGTTTTAGGTTATTGGATAGGGTTAGGTGTATGATTGGATTTAGGGTTTGGTTTAGGGTTGGTGTTAGCTTTAGAATTAGTGTTAGGCTAGAGTAAGGGTTCAGGTTAAAGGTTTAGTCTTACAGTAAGTGTCAGGGAAGTATGTAGGTAATTTTAGCGGCTTCGGTGAAGATTGCCTTTGTTTTAATGTTTAGAATTTGGGTTTGTGTTGGGGTGAGATTTTGGCTTAGGGTTAGTGTTAGGGTAAGGATTAGGGTTGGAGTTAGCGTTAGGGTTAGGGTTAAGGTATAGGATTTGGGTTAGTGTTGGGATAGGGTTTGATTTAGGATTAGGGTTAGTGTTGTTTGGATTAGTGTTTGGTTTAGGTTTAGCATTAGTGTTTGGGTCTGGGTTAGGGTCAGGGTTAGGGTTTGGGATAGTGTTAGTTTTAGGGTTAGTGTTAGGTTCAAAGTTAATGTTAGGCTTAGGTTTAGGGTTCAGTGTAGGGGTTAGGGTTAGGGTTAGCATTAGGGTTGGGCTCAGGTTTAGGTTAAGTTATATGGTAATTTTTACGTTTGAGCGTTTGAGTGAAATTAGGGTTAAGTCCTGGATTTGTTTTGTGTTTCGTTAAGGTTCAAAAATAGGAATAGAGATAGTGTTGTGCTTGTTTGTGCTTGTATTTGGTATAGGGAGAGACTTTGATTTTAGTTGATTTTTAGTCCTAGAGTAAGGGATAGGAGTATGATCTGCTATAGTGCTCGGTATAGAGTTTTGGTTTATTGTAGTGCTTGGGCTAGGGTGTTAGTGTTCTGGTTAAAGCTAAGGTTACGTTTACGGTAAGCGTTAGGGTTTGGGATGGATTTTATGTTAGGGTTAGGATTTGATTTAATATTTGCGTAAGGGTCAGGGTTTGTTTGCATTTTATGAATAGATTTAGGATTGGGATTAGTTGGAATGTTATTGTTATTGTTAAAAACAATTTTGGGTGTGGGCAAATACTGAGCTTCAAATCGGCATATTATAGAACATAAAATTTTTTTCCTCTTGTGATAAAGCTCCGCATAAGTGTTGTTCACACAAGAAATCTGTGACTGTACTCATTTCCCTTGTTTTAAAAATCGCACACGATCAGTTAAAGTAAAAAGCTATCATGGAATGTAAAAGATCCTGACAACGAATTTCAAACGTATTTCAACTTTAGTCAACATTACAAAGTAGCACTGACAAATTTTAGAACGTTCAAAATTAAATAAAACTGAAAAATACTATTCCGCAAGGTTTATAAATGTTTGTGAGTGGAATAAAATCTTACCCAATTTCTTAAGCTAAGCATGTCAGAATCTGCTACGATGCACGTGAGCCGGCCGATTCGCGTCTTTCTTCAGCGGCTCAAGGTGCAAAAAAAGCGACCGATGAGTTTCAAGGGGAATCCACGGTTAACCACTCGTCAGTGCACGGCAGCAGGCTGATTCGCTTCTTTCTTCAGCGGCTCAAGCAGCAGAAAACGCGGTTGATGCGTTTCAAGCGGAATCTGAGGTTAAGAGCGATTCGAGTGTGACGTTCGTTGCCGACTCGGCTCAGTTTCGTACGGGCTCATCTTCGATGCTCCGGTGATGAAGTTTGTGAGAAAATATTCGATCCGGTTCGACAGACACCAGAATCTGCGAGAGGAGCCAGCTTCACTCAAATTTCGCATCTACATTGCTATGAGAATGTGTACTGAAATAAAGTTCTGATGCTATCATTCTTTTCAAATGCTTGCTGAGCCGGCAGAGGACAGAAAATTCCCCCTCACTAACAAAGGGGGGCAGCCCATCTTTTCTAAAAACACCATGAACGGAGTCTGTTATAAGAGTAAACTGCGTAATGTTGGAATCAGACCTCATTTGGCTGTGGAGATAAGCCGCATTACAGCGCAAGGCAGCCGGCTGATTAGCATTCTGCCTTCAGAACTGTAGAAGATACAAATATTTTCAAGCTTAATCCACGGTTATGAGTGATTACAGCCCTCCATTCAGACCTGATTATTTGAAAAGGTTTGAAAGGTTTTATAACCAGTATAAAAATTTCTAGAAATTTCTAGGTCATGGTTAGGGTTATAGTTCAGGGTAATAGTTTAGGGTTAGGGTGAAGGTTAGTTTTAGGGTTAGTATTAAGTTTAGTGTTAGGATTAGGGTTAGCTTTACGGTTACCTTGAGGGTTTAGGGCTAGGGGAGGGTTTAGGGGTATGGTTAGGGCTCAGTTTAGTGTTAGGATTAGGTTTAGGGTAATGGTTAGGTTTAGGGTTAGCGTTAGGGTTAAGGTTAGAGTTAGTGTTGGGTAAGGGTTGGGGTTAGGGTGTGATTTAAGGTTAGGGTTAGTGTTTGGTTTAGGTTTAGCATTAGTGTTTGCGTCTGGGTTAGGGTCAGGGTTAGGGTTTGGGATATATAGGGTTAGGGTAGGAATAGGGGTAGGTTTAGGGTTAGGGGTTAGGTGTTGTTGGTGTTGGGTTTGAGGATAGGTTTGCAGTTGGAGTTGGGTTAGGTTTAGGGTAGTGTTTGGGTTTGGGTTACTTTTTGAATTAGGGTCAGGGTATGGGTTTGGTTTTGGGTTAGATTTACGGTTATGGGTTAGCGTTAGGGTTAGGATAAGTGTAAGGCTTTAGGGTTTAGGGTTAGGGTGCAGACCACTGTTGGGGTTAGCGTTAGTGTTAAGGTTAAGGTATAGGGTTAGGGTTAGGCTAACATTTAGGGTTAGAGTGAGGGTGAGGGTGAGGGTTAGGTTTTGTTTTAAGTTTAAAAATTTAGTTTTACCGTAAGTGTTAGGGTATGTTTTAGGTTATTGGATAGGGTTAGGTGTATGATTGGATTTAGGGTTTGGTTTAGGGTTGGTGTTAGCTTTAGAATTAGTGTTAGGCTAGAGTAAGGGTTCAGGTTAAAGGTTTAGTCTTACAGTAAGTGTCAGGGAAGTATGTAGGTAATTTTAGCGGCTTCGGTGAAGATTGCCTTTGTTTTAATGTTTAGAATTTGGGTTTGTGTTGGGGTGAGATTTTGGCTTAGGGTTAGTGTTAGGGTAAGGATTAGGGTTGGAGTTAGCGTTAGGGTTAGGGTTAAGGTATAGGATTTGGGTTAGTGTTGGGATAGGGTTTGATTTAGGATTAGGGTTAGTGTTGTTTGGATTAGTGTTTGGTTTAGGTTTAGCATTAGTGTTTGGGTCTGGGTTAGGGTCAGGGTTAGGGTTTGGGATAGTGTTAGTTTTAGGGTTAGTGTTAGGTTCAAAGTTAATGTTAGGCTTAGGTTTAGGGTTCAGTGTAGGGGTTAGGGTTAGGGTTAGCATTAGGGTTGGGCTCAGGTTTAGGTTAAGTTATATGGTAATTTTTACGTTTGAGCGTTTGAGTGAAATTAGGGTTAAGTCCTGGATTTGTTTTGTGTTTCGTTAAGGTTCAAAAATAGGAATAGAGATAGTGTTGTGCTTGTTTGTGCTTGTATTTGGTATAGGGAGAGACTTTGATTTTAGTTGATTTTTAGTCCTAGAGTAAGGGATAGGAGTATGATCTGCTATAGTGCTCGGTATAGAGTTTTGGTTTATTGTAGTGCTTGGGCTAGGGTGTTAGTGTTCTGGTTAAAGCTAAGGTTACGTTTACGGTAAGCGTTAGGGTTTGGGATGGATTTTATGTTAGGGTTAGGATTTGATTTAATATTTGCGTAAGGGTCAGGGTTTGTTTGCATTTTATGAATAGATTTAGGATTGGGATTAGTTGGAATGTTATTGTTATTGTTAAAAACAATTTTGGGTGTGGGCAAATACTGAGCTTCAAATCGGCATATTATAGAACATAAAATTTTTTTCCTCTTGTGATAAAGCTCCGCATAAGTGTTGTTCACACAAGAAATCTGTGACTGTACTCATTTCCCTTGTTTTAAAAATCGCACACGATCAGTTAAAGTAAAAAGCTATCATGGAATGTAAAAGATCCTGACAACGAATTTCAAACGTATTTCAACTTTAGTCAACATTACAAAGTAGCACTGACAAATTTTAGAACGTTCAAAATTAAATAAAACTGAAAAATACTATTCCGCAAGGTTTATAAATGTTTGTGAGTGGAATAAAATCTTACCCAATTTCTTAAGCTAAGCATGTCAGAATCTGCTACGATGCACGTGAGCCGGCCGATTCGCGTCTTTCTTCAGCGGCTCAAGGTGCAAAAAAAGCGACCGATGAGTTTCAAGGGGAATCCACGGTTAACCACTCGTCAGTGCACGGCAGCAGGCTGATTCGCTTCTTTCTTCAGCGGCTCAAGCAGCAGAAAACGCGGTTGATGCGTTTCAAGCGGAATCTGAGGTTAAGAGCGATTCGAGTGTGACGTTCGTTGCCGACTCGGCTCAGTTTCGTACGGGCTCATCTTCGATGCTCCGGTGATGAAGTTTGTGAGAAAATATTCGATCCGGTTCGACAGACACCAGAATCTGCGAGAGGAGCCAGCTTCACTCAAATTTCGCATCTACATTGCTATGAGAATGTGTACTGAAATAAAGTTCTGATGCTATCATTCTTTTCAAATGCTTGCTGAGCCGGCAGAGGACAGAAAATTCCCCCTCACTAACAAAGGGGGGCAGCCCATCTTTTCTAAAAACACCATGAACGGAGTCTGTTATAAGAGTAAACTGCGTAATGTTGGAATCAGACCTCATTTGGCTGTGGAGATAAGCCGCATTACAGCGCAAGGCAGCCGGCTGATTAGCATTCTGCCTTCAGAACTGTAGAAGATACAAATATTTTCAAGCTTAATCCACGGTTATGAGTGATTACAGCCCTCCATTCAGACCTGATTATTTGAAAAGGTTTGAAAGGTTTTATAACCAGTATAAAAATTTCTAGAAATTTCTAGGTCATGGTTAGGGTTATAGTTCAGGGTAATAGTTTAGGGTTAGGGTGAAGGTTAGTTTTAGGGTTAGTATTAAGTTTAGTGTTAGGATTAGGGTTAGCTTTACGGTTACCTTGAGGGTTTAGGGCTAGGGGAGGGTTTAGGGGTATGGTTAGGGCTCAGTTTAGTGTTAGGATTAGGTTTAGGGTAATGGTTAGGTTTAGGGTTAGCGTTAGGGTTAAGGTTAGAGTTAGTGTTGGGTAAGGGTTGGGGTTAGGGTGTGATTTAAGGTTAGGGTTAGTGTTTGGTTTAGGTTTAGCATTAGTGTTTGCGTCTGGGTTAGGGTCAGGGTTAGGGTTTGGGATATATAGGGTTAGGGTAGGAATAGGGGTAGGTTTAGGGTTAGGGGTTAGGTGTTGTTGGTGTTGGGTTTGAGGATAGGTTTGCAGTTGGAGTTGGGTTAGGTTTAGGGTAGTGTTTGGGTTTGGGTTACTTTTTGAATTAGGGTCAGGGTATGGGTTTGGTTTTGGGTTAGATTTACGGTTATGGGTTAGCGTTAGGGTTAGGATAAGTGTAAGGCTTTAGGGTTTAGGGTTAGGGTGCAGACCACTGTTGGGGTTAGCGTTAGTGTTAAGGTTAAGGTATAGGGTTAGGGTTAGGCTAACATTTAGGGTTAGAGTGAGGGTGAGGGTGAGGGTTAGGTTTTGTTTTAAGTTTAAAAATTTAGTTTTACCGTAAGTGTTAGGGTATGTTTTAGGTTATTGGATAGGGTTAGGTGTATGATTGGATTTAGGGTTTGGTTTAGGGTTGGTGTTAGCTTTAGAATTAGTGTTAGGCTAGAGTAAGGGTTCAGGTTAAAGGTTTAGTCTTACAGTAAGTGTCAGGGAAGTATGTAGGTAATTTTAGCGGCTTCGGTGAAGATTGCCTTTGTTTTAATGTTTAGAATTTGGGTTTGTGTTGGGGTGAGATTTTGGCTTAGGGTTAGTGTTAGGGTAAGGATTAGGGTTGGAGTTAGCGTTAGGGTTAGGGTTAAGGTATAGGATTTGGGTTAGTGTTGGGATAGGGTTTGATTTAGGATTAGGGTTAGTGTTGTTTGGATTAGTGTTTGGTTTAGGTTTAGCATTAGTGTTTGGGTCTGGGTTAGGGTCAGGGTTAGGGTTTGGGATAGTGTTAGTTTTAGGGTTAGTGTTAGGTTCAAAGTTAATGTTAGGCTTAGGTTTAGGGTTCAGTGTAGGGGTTAGGGTTAGGGTTAGCATTAGGGTTGGGCTCAGGTTTAGGTTAAGTTATATGGTAATTTTTACGTTTGAGCGTTTGAGTGAAATTAGGGTTAAGTCCTGGATTTGTTTTGTGTTTCGTTAAGGTTCAAAAATAGGAATAGAGATAGTGTTGTGCTTGTTTGTGCTTGTATTTGGTATAGGGAGAGACTTTGATTTTAGTTGATTTTTAGTCCTAGAGTAAGGGATAGGAGTATGATCTGCTATAGTGCTCGGTATAGAGTTTTGGTTTATTGTAGTGCTTGGGCTAGGGTGTTAGTGTTCTGGTTAAAGCTAAGGTTACGTTTACGGTAAGCGTTAGGGTTTGGGATGGATTTTATGTTAGGGTTAGGATTTGATTTAATATTTGCGTAAGGGTCAGGGTTTGTTTGCATTTTATGAATAGATTTAGGATTGGGATTAGTTGGAATGTTATTGTTATTGTTAAAAACAATTTTGGGTGTGGGCAAATACTGAGCTTCAAATCGGCATATTATAGAACATAAAATTTTTTTCCTCTTGTGATAAAGCTCCGCATAAGTGTTGTTCACACAAGAAATCTGTGACTGTACTCATTTCCCTTGTTTTAAAAATCGCACACGATCAGTTAAAGTAAAAAGCTATCATGGAATGTAAAAGATCCTGACAACGAATTTCAAACGTATTTCAACTTTAGTCAACATTACAAAGTAGCACTGACAAATTTTAGAACGTTCAAAATTAAATAAAACTGAAAAATACTATTCCGCAAGGTTTATAAATGTTTGTGAGTGGAATAAAATCTTACCCAATTTCTTAAGCTAAGCATGTCAGAATCTGCTACGATGCACGTGAGCCGGCCGATTCGCGTCTTTCTTCAGCGGCTCAAGGTGCAAAAAAAGCGACCGATGAGTTTCAAGGGGAATCCACGGTTAACCACTCGTCAGTGCACGGCAGCAGGCTGATTCGCTTCTTTCTTCAGCGGCTCAAGCAACAGAAAACGCGGTTGATGCGTTTCAAGCGGAATCTGAGGTTAAGAGCGATTCGAGTGTGACGTTCGTTGCCGACTCGGCTCAGTTTCGTACGGGCTCATCTTCGATGCTCCGGTGATGAAGTTTGTGAGAAAATATTCGATCCGGTTCGACAGACACCAGAATCTGTGAGAGGAGCCAGCTTCACTCAAATTTCGCATCTACGTTGCTATGAGAATGTGTACTGAAATAAAGTTCTGATGCTATCATTCTTTTCAAATGCTTGCTGAGCCGGCAGAGGACAGAAAATTCCCCCTCACTAACAAAGGGGGGCAGCCCATCTTTTCTAAAAACACCATGAACGGAGTCTGTTATAAGAGTAAACTGCGTAATGTTGGAATCAGACCTCATTTGGCTGTGGAGATAAGCCGCATTACAGCGCAAGGCAGCCGGCTGATTAGCATTCTGCCTTCAGAACTGTAGAAGATACAAATATTTTCAAGCTTAATCCACGGTTATGAGTGATTACAGCCCTCCATTCAGACCTGATTATTTGAAAAGGTTTGAAAGGTTTTATAACCAGTATAAAAATTTCTAGAAATTTCTAGGTCATGGTTAGGGTTATAGTTCAGGGTAATAGTTTAGGGTTAGGGTGAAGGTTAGTTTTAGGGTTAGTATTAAGTTTAGTGTTAGGATTAGGGTTAGCTTTACGGTTACCTTGAGGGTTTAGGGCTAGGGGAGGGTTTAGGGGTATGGTTAGGGCTCAGTTTAGTGTTAGGATTAGGTTTAGGGTAATGGTTAGGTTTAGGGTTAGCGTTAGGGTTAAGGTTAGAGTTAGTGTTGGGTAAGGGTTGGGGTTAGGGTGTGATTTAAGGTTAGGGTTAGTGTTTGGTTTAGGTTTAGCATTAGTGTTTGCGTCTGGGTTAGGGTCAGGGTTAGGGTTTGGGATATATAGGGTTAGGGTAGGAATAGGGGTAGGTTTAGGGTTAGGGGTTAGGTGTTGTTGGTGTTGGGTTTGAGGATAGGTTTGCAGTTGGAGTTGGGTTAGGTTTAGGGTAGTGTTTGGGTTTGGGTTACTTTTTGAATTAGGGTCAGGGTATGGGTTTGGTTTTGGGTTAGATTTACGGTTATGGGTTAGCGTTAGGGTTAGGATAAGTGTAAGGCTTTAGGGTTTAGGGTTAGGGTGCAGACCACTGTTGGGGTTAGCGTTAGTGTTAAGGTTAAGGTATAGGGTTAGGGTTAGGCTAACATTTAGGGTTAGAGTGAGGGTGAGGGTGAGGGTTAGGTTTTGTTTTAAGTTTAAAAATTTAGTTTTACCGTAAGTGTTAGGGTATGTTTTAGGTTATTGGATAGGGTTAGGTGTATGATTGGATTTAGGGTTTGGTTTAGGGTTGGTGTTAGCTTTAGAATTAGTGTTAGGCTAGAGTAAGGGTTCAGGTTAAAGGTTTAGTCTTACAGTAAGTGTCAGGGAAGTATGTAGGTAATTTTAGCGGCTTCGGTGAAGATTGCCTTTGTTTTAATGTTTAGAATTTGGGTTTGTGTTGGGGTGAGATTTTGGCTTAGGGTTAGTGTTAGGGTAAGGATTAGGGTTGGAGTTAGCGTTAGGGTTAGGGTTAAGGTATAGGATTTGGGTTAGTGTTGGGATAGGGTTTGATTTAGGATTAGGGTTAGTGTTGTTTGGATTAGTGTTTGGTTTAGGTTTAGCATTAGTGTTTGGGTCTGGGTTAGGGTCAGGGTTAGGGTTTGGGATAGTGTTAGTTTTAGGGTTAGTGTTAGGTTCAAAGTTAATGTTAGGCTTAGGTTTAGGGTTCAGTGTAGGGGTTAGGGTTAGGGTTAGCATTAGGGTTGGGCTCAGGTTTAGGTTAAGTTATATGGTAATTTTTACGTTTGAGCGTTTGAGTGAAATTAGGGTTAAGTCCTGGATTTGTTTTGTGTTTCGTTAAGGTTCAAAAATAGGAATAGAGATAGTGTTGTGCTTGTTTGTGCTTGTATTTGGTATAGGGAGAGACTTTGATTTTAGTTGATTTTTAGTCCTAGAGTAAGGGATAGGAGTATGATCTGCTATAGTGCTCGGTATAGAGTTTTGGTTTATTGTAGTGCTTGGGCTAGGGTGTTAGTGTTCTGGTTAAAGCTAAGGTTACGTTTACGGTAAGCGTTAGGGTTTGGGATGGATTTTATGTTAGGGTTAGGATTTGATTTAATATTTGCGTAAGGGTCAGGGTTTGTTTGCATTTTATGAATAGATTTAGGATTGGGATTAGTTGGAATGTTATTGTTATTGTTAAAAACAATTTTGGGTGTGGGCAAATACTGAGCTTCAAATCGGCATATTATAGAACATAAAATTTTTTTCCTCTTGTGATAAAGCTCCGCATAAGTGTTGTTCACACAAGAAATCTGTGACTGTACTCATTTCCCTTGTTTTAAAAATCGCACACGATCAGTTAAAGTAAAAAGCTATCATGGAATGTAAAAGATCCTGACAACGAATTTCAAACGTATTTCAACTTTAGTCAACATTACAAAGTAGCACTGACAAATTTTAGAACGTTCAAAATTAAATAAAACTGAAAAATACTATTCCGCAAGGTTTATAAATGTTTGTGAGTGGAATAAAATCTTACCCAATTTCTTAAGCTAAGCATGTCAGAATCTGCTACGATGCACGTGAGCCGGCCGATTCGCGTCTTTCTTCAGCGGCTCAAGGTGCAAAAAAAGCGACCGATGAGTTTCAAGGGGAATCCACGGTTAACCACTCGTCAGTGCACGGCAGCAGGCTGATTCGCTTCTTTCTTCAGCGGCTCAAGCAGCAGAAAACGCGGTTGATGCGTTTCAAGCGGAATCTGAGGTTAAGAGCGATTCGAGTGTGACGTTCGTTGCCGACTCGGCTCAGTTTCGTACGGGCTCATCTTCGATGCTCCGGTGATGAAGTTTGTGAGAAAATATTCGATCCGGTTCGACAGACACCAGAATCTGCGAGAGGAGCCAGCTTCACTCAAATTTCGCATCTACATTGCTATGAGAATGTGTACTGAAATAAAGTTCTGATGCTATCATTCTTTTCAAATGCTTGCTGAGCCGGCAGAGGACAGAAAATTCCCCCTCACTAACAAAGGGGGGCAGCCCATCTTTTCTAAAAACACCATGAACGGAGTCTGTTATAAGAGTAAACTGCGTAATGTTGGAATCAGACCTCATTTGGCTGTGGAGATAAGCCGCATTACAGCGCAAGGCAGCCGGCTGATTAGCATTCTGCCTTCAGAACTGTAGAAGATACAAATATTTTCAAGCTTAATCCACGGTTATGAGTGATTACAGCCCTCCATTCAGACCTGATTATTTGAAAAGGTTTGAAAGGTTTTATAACCAGTATAAAAATTTCTAGAAATTTCTAGGTCATGGTTAGGGTTATAGTTCAGGGTAATAGTTTAGGGTTAGGGTGAAGGTTAGTTTTAGGGTTAGTATTAAGTTTAGTGTTAGGATTAGGGTTAGCTTTACGGTTACCTTGAGGGTTTAGGGCTAGGGGAGGGTTTAGGGGTATGGTTAGGGCTCAGTTTAGTGTTAGGATTAGGTTTAGGGTAATGGTTAGGTTTAGGGTTAGCGTTAGGGTTAAGGTTAGAGTTAGTGTTGGGTAAGGGTTGGGGTTAGGGTGTGATTTAAGGTTAGGGTTAGTGTTTGGTTTAGGTTTAGCATTAGTGTTTGCGTCTGGGTTAGGGTCAGGGTTAGGGTTTGGGATATATAGGGTTAGGGTAGGAATAGGGGTAGGTTTAGGGTTAGGGGTTAGGTGTTGTTGGTGTTGGGTTTGAGGATAGGTTTGCAGTTGGAGTTGGGTTAGGTTTAGGGTAGTGTTTGGGTTTGGGTTACTTTTTGAATTAGGGTCAGGGTATGGGTTTGGTTTTGGGTTAGATTTACGGTTATGGGTTAGCGTTAGGGTTAGGATAAGTGTAAGGCTTTAGGGTTTAGGGTTAGGGTGCAGACCACTGTTGGGGTTAGCGTTAGTGTTAAGGTTAAGGTATAGGGTTAGGGTTAGGCTAACATTTAGGGTTAGAGTGAGGGTGAGGGTGAGGGTTAGGTTTTGTTTTAAGTTTAAAAATTTAGTTTTACCGTAAGTGTTAGGGTATGTTTTAGGTTATTGGATAGGGTTAGGTGTATGATTGGATTTAGGGTTTGGTTTAGGGTTGGTGTTAGCTTTAGAATTAGTGTTAGGCTAGAGTAAGGGTTCAGGTTAAAGGTTTAGTCTTACAGTAAGTGTCAGGGAAGTATGTAGGTAATTTTAGCGGCTTCGGTGAAGATTGCCTTTGTTTTAATGTTTAGAATTTGGGTTTGTGTTGGGGTGAGATTTTGGCTTAGGGTTAGTGTTAGGGTAAGGATTAGGGTTGGAGTTAGCGTTAGGGTTAGGGTTAAGGTATAGGATTTGGGTTAGTGTTGGGATAGGGTTTGATTTAGGATTAGGGTTAGTGTTGTTTGGATTAGTGTTTGGTTTAGGTTTAGCATTAGTGTTTGGGTCTGGGTTAGGGTCAGGGTTAGGGTTTGGGATAGTGTTAGTTTTAGGGTTAGTGTTAGGTTCAAAGTTAATGTTAGGCTTAGGTTTAGGGTTCAGTGTAGGGGTTAGGGTTAGGGTTAGCATTAGGGTTGGGCTCAGGTTTAGGTTAAGTTATATGGTAATTTTTACGTTTGAGCGTTTGAGTGAAATTAGGGTTAAGTCCTGGATTTGTTTTGTGTTTCGTTAAGGTTCAAAAATAGGAATAGAGATAGTGTTGTGCTTGTTTGTGCTTGTATTTGGTATAGGGAGAGACTTTGATTTTAGTTGATTTTTAGTCCTAGAGTAAGGGATAGGAGTATGATCTGCTATAGTGCTCGGTATAGAGTTTTGGTTTATTGTAGTGTTTGGGCTAGGGTGTTAGTGTTCTGGTTAAAGCTAAGGTTACGTTTACGGTAAGCGTTAGGGTTTGGGATGGATTTTATGTTAGGGTTAGGATTTGATTTAATATTTGCGTAAGGGTCAGGGTTTGTTTGCATTTTATGAATAGATTTAGGATTGGGATTAGTTGGAATGTTATTGTTATTGTTAAAAACAATTTTGGGTGTGGGCAAATACTGAGCTTCAAATCGGCATATTATAGAACATAAAATTTTTTTCCTCTTGTGATAAAGCTCCGCATAAGTGTTGTTCACACAAGAAATCTGTGACTGTACTCATTTCCCTTGTTTTAAAAATCGCACACGATCAGTTAAAGTAAAAAGCTATCATGGAATGTAAAAGATCCTGACAACGAATTTCAAACGTATTTCAACTTTAGTCAACATTACAAAGTAGCACTGACAAATTTTAGAACGTTCAAAATTAAATAAAACTGAAAAATACTATTCCGCAAGGTTTATAAATGTTTGTGAGTGGAATAAAATCTTACCCAATTTCTTAAGCTAAGCATGTCAGAATCTGCTACGATGCACGTGAGCCGGCCGATTCGCGTCTTTCTTCAGCGGCTCAAGGTGCAAAAAAAGCGACCGATGAGTTTCAAGGGGAATCCACGGTTAACCACTCGTCAGTGCACGGCAGCAGGCTGATTCGCTTCTTTCTTCAGCGGCTCAAGCAGCAGAAAACGCGGTTGATGCGTTTCAAGCGGAATCTGAGGTTAAGAGCGATTCGAGTGTGACGTTCGTTGCCGACTCGGCTCAGTTTCGTACGGGCTCATCTTCGATGCTCCGGTGATGAAGTTTGTGAGAAAATATTCGATCCGGTTCGACAGACACCAGAATCTGCGAGAGGAGCCAGCTTCACTCAAATTTCGCATCTACATTGCTATGAGAATGTGTACTGAAATAAAGTTCTGATGCTATCATTCTTTTCAAATGCTTGCTGAGCCGGCAGAGGACAGAAAATTCCCCCTCACTAACAAAGGGGGGCAGCCCATCTTTTCTAAAAACACCATGAACGGAGTCTGTTATAAGAGTAAACTGCGTAATGTTGGAATCAGACCTCATTTGGCTGTGGAGATAAGCCGCATTACAGCGCAAGGCAGCCGGCTGATTAGCATTCTGCCTTCAGAACTGTAGAAGATACAAATATTTTCAAGCTTAATCCACGGTTATGAGTGATTACAGCCCTCCATTCAGACCTGATTATTTGAAAAGGTTTGAAAGGTTTTATAACCAGTATAAAAATATCTAGAAATTTCTAGGTCATGGTTAGGGTTATAGTTCAGGGTAATAGTTTAGGGTTAGGGTGAAGGTTAGTTTTAGGGTTAGTATTAAGTTTAGTGTTAGGATTAGGGTTAGCTTTACGGTTACCTTGAGGGTTTAGGGCTAGGGGAGGGTTTAGGGGTATGGTTAGGGCTCAGTTTAGTGTTAGGATTAGGTTTAGGGTAATGGTTAGGTTTAGGGTTAGCGTTAGGGTTAAGGTTAGAGTTAGTGTTGGGTAAGGGTTGGGGTTAGGGTGTGATTTAAGGTTAGGGTTAGTGTTTGGTTTAGGTTTAGCATTAGTGTTTGCGTCTGGGTTAGGGTCAGGGTTAGGGTTTGGGATATATAGGGTTAGGGTAGGAATAGGGGTAGGTTTAGGGTTAGGGGTTAGGTGTTGTTGGTGTTGGGTTTGAGGATAGGTTTGCAGTTGGAGTTGGGTTAGGTTTAGGGTAGTGTTTGGGTTTGGGTTACTTTTTGAATTAGGGTCAGGGTATGGGTTTGGTTTTGGGTTAGATTTACGGTTATGGGTTAGCGTTAGGGTTAGGATAAGTGTAAGGCTTTAGGGTTTAGGGTTAGGGTGCAGACCACTGTTGGGGTTAGCGTTAGTGTTAAGGTTAAGGTATAGGGTTAGGGTTAGGCTAACATTTAGGGTTAGAGTGAGGGTGAGGGTGAGGGTTAGGTTTTGTTTTAAGTTTAAAAATTTAGTTTTACCGTAAGTGTTAGGGTATGTTTTAGGTTATTGGATAGGGTTAGGTGTATGATTGGATTTAGGGTTTGGTTTAGGGTTGGTGTTAGCTTTAGAATTAGTGTTAGGCTAGAGTAAGGGTTCAGGTTAAAGGTTTAGTCTTACAGTAAGTGTCAGGGAAGTATGTAGGTAATTTTAGCGGCTTCGGTGAAGATTGCCTTTGTTTTAATGTTTAGAATTTGGGTTTGTGTTGGGGTGAGATTTTGGCTTAGGGTTAGTGTTAGGGTAAGGATTAGGGTTGGAGTTAGCGTTAGGGTTAGGGTTAAGGTATAGGATTTGGGTTAGTGTTGGGATAGGGTTTGATTTAGGATTAGGGTTAGTGTTGTTTGGATTAGTGTTTGGTTTAGGTTTAGCATTAGTGTTTGGGTCTGGGTTAGGGTCAGGGTTAGGGTTTGGGATAGTGTTAGTTTTAGGGTTAGTGTTAGGTTCAAAGTTAATGTTAGGCTTAGGTTTAGGGTTCAGTGTAGGGGTTAGGGTTAGGGTTAGCATTAGGGTTGGGCTCAGGTTTAGGTTAAGTTATATGGTAATTTTTACGTTTGAGCGTTTGAGTGAAATTAGGGTTAAGTCCTGGATTTGTTTTGTGTTTCGTTAAGGTTCAAAAATAGGAATAGAGATAGTGTTGTGCTTGTTTGTGCTTGTATTTGGTATAGGGAGAGACTTTGATTTTAGTTGATTTTTAGTCCTAGAGTAAGGGATAGGAGTATGATCTGCTATAGTGCTCGGTATAGAGTTTTGGTTTATTGTAGTGCTTGGGCTAGGGTGTTAGTGTTCTGGTTAAAGCTAAGGTTACGTTTACGGTAAGCGTTAGGGTTTGGGATGGATTTTATGTTAGGGTTAGGATTTGATTTAATATTTGCGTAAGGGTCAGGGTTTGTTTGCATTTTATGAATAGATTTAGGATTGGGATTAGTTGGAATGTTATTGTTATTGTTAAAAACAATTTTGGGTGTGGGCAAATACTGAGCTTCAAATCGGCATATTATAGAACATAAAATTTTTTTCCTCTTGTGATAAAGCTCCGCATAAGTGTTGTTCACACAAGAAATCTGTGACTGTACTCATTTCCCTTGTTTTAAAAATCGCACACGATCAGTTAAAGTAAAAAGCTATCATGGAATGTAAAAGATCCTGACAACGAATTTCAAACGTATTTCAACTTTAGTCAACATTACAAAGTAGCACTGACAAATTTTAGAACGTTCAAAATTAAATAAAACTGAAAAATACTATTCCGCAAGGTTTATAAATGTTTGTGAGTGGAATAAAATCTTACCCAATTTCTTAAGCTAAGCATGTCAGAATCTGCTACGATGCACGTGAGCCGGCCGATTCGCGTCTTTCTTCAGCGGCTCAAGGTGCAAAAAAAGCGACCGATGAGTTTCAAGGGGAATCCACGGTTAACCACTCGTCAGTGCACGGCAGCAGGCTGATTCGCTTCTTTCTTCAGCGGCTCAAGCAACAGAAAACGCGGTTGATGCGTTTCAAGCGGAATCTGAGGTTAAGAGCGATTCGAGTGTGACGTTCGTTGCCGACTCGGCTCAGTTTCGTACGGGCTCATCTTCGATGCTCCGGTGATGAAGTTTGTGAGAAAATATTCGATCCGGTTCGACAGACACCAGAATCTGCGAGAGGAGCCAGCTTCACTCAAATTTCGCATCTACGTTGCTATGAGAATGTGTACTGAAATAAAGTTCTGATGCTATCATTCTTTTCAAATGCTTGCTGAGCCGGCAGAGGACAGAAAATTCCCCCTCACTAACAAAGGGGGGCAGCCCATCTTTTCTAAAAACACCATGAACGGAGTCTGTTATAAGAGTAAACTGCGTAATGTTGGAATCAGACCTCATTTGGCTGTGGAGATAAGCCGCATTACAGCGCAAGGCAGCCGGCTGATTAGCATTCTGCCTTCAGAACTGTAGAAGATACAAATATTTTCAAGCTTAATCCACGGTTATGAGTGATTACAGCCCTCCATTCAGACCTGATTATTTGAAAAGGTTTGAAAGGTTTTATAACCAGTATAAAAATTTCTAGAAATTTCTAGGTCATGGTTAGGGTTATAGTTCAGGGTAATAGTTTAGGGTTAGGGTGAAGGTTAGTTTTAGGGTTAGTATTAAGTTTAGTGTTAGGATTAGGGTTAGCTTTACGGTTACCTTGAGGGTTTAGGGCTAGGGGAGGGTTTAGGGGTATGGTTAGGGCTCAGTTTAGTGTTAGGATTAGGTTTAGGGTAATGGTTAGGTTTAGGGTTAGCGTTAGGGTTAAGGTTAGAGTTAGTGTTGGGTAAGGGTTGGGGTTAGGGTGTGATTTAAGGTTAGGGTTAGTGTTTGGTTTAGGTTTAGCATTAGTGTTTGCGTCTGGGTTAGGGTCAGGGTTAGGGTTTGGGATATATAGGGTTAGGGTAGGAATAGGGGTAGGTTTAGGGTTAGGGGTTAGGTGTTGTTGGTGTTGGGTTTGAGGATAGGTTTGCAGTTGGAGTTGGGTTAGGTTTAGGGTAGTGTTTGGGTTTGGGTTACTTTTTGAATTAGGGTCAGGGTATGGGTTTGGTTTTGGGTTAGATTTACGGTTATGGGTTAGCGTTAGGGTTAGGATAAGTGTAAGGCTTTAGGGTTTAGGGTTAGGGTGCAGACCACTGTTGGGGTTAGCGTTAGTGTTAAGGTTAAGGTATAGGGTTAGGGTTAGGCTAACATTTAGGGTTAGAGTGAGGGTGAGGGTGAGGGTTAGGTTTTGTTTTAAGTTTAAAAATTTAGTTTTACCGTAAGTGTTAGGGTATGTTTTAGGTTATTGGATAGGGTTAGGTGTATGATTGGATTTAGGGTTTGGTTTAGGGTTGGTGTTAGCTTTAGAATTAGTGTTAGGCTAGAGTAAGGGTTCAGGTTAAAGGTTTAGTCTTACAGTAAGTGTCAGGGAAGTATGTAGGTAATTTTAGCGGCTTCGGTGAAGATTGCCTTTGTTTTAATGTTTAGAATTTGGGTTTGTGTTGGGGTGAGATTTTGGCTTAGGGTTAGTGTTAGGGTAAGGATTAGGGTTGGAGTTAGCGTTAGGGTTAGGGTTAAGGTATAGGATTTGGGTTAGTGTTGGGATAGGGTTTGATTTAGGATTAGGGTTAGTGTTGTTTGGATTAGTGTTTGGTTTAGGTTTAGCATTAGTGTTTGGGTCTGGGTTAGGGTCAGGGTTAGGGTTTGGGATAGTGTTAGTTTTAGGGTTAGTGTTAGGTTCAAAGTTAATGTTAGGCTTAGGTTTAGGGTTCAGTGTAGGGGTTAGGGTTAGGGTTAGCATTAGGGTTGGGCTCAGGTTTAGGTTAAGTTATATGGTAATTTTTACGTTTGAGCGTTTGAGTGAAATTAGGGTTAAGTCCTGGATTTGTTTTGTGTTTCGTTAAGGTTCAAAAATAGGAATAGAGATAGTGTTGTGCTTGTTTGTGCTTGTATTTGGTATAGGGAGAGACTTTGATTTTAGTTGATTTTTAGTCCTAGAGTAAGGGATAGGAGTATGATCTGCTATAGTGCTCGGTATAGAGTTTTGGTTTATTGTAGTGCTTGGGCTAGGGTGTTAGTGTTCTGGTTAAAGCTAAGGTTACGTTTACGGTAAGCGTTAGGGTTTGGGATGGATTTTATGTTAGGGTTAGGATTTGATTTAATATTTGCGTAAGGGTCAGGGTTTGTTTGCATTTTATGAATAGATTTAGGATTGGGATTAGTTGGAATGTTATTGTTATTGTTAAAAACAATTTTGGGTGTGGGCAAATACTGAGCTTCAAATCGGCATATTATAGAACATAAAATTTTTTTCCTCTTGTGATAAAGCTCCGCATAAGTGTTGTTCACACAAGAAATCTGTGACTGTACTCATTTCCCTTGTTTTAAAAATCGCACACGATCAGTTAAAGTAAAAAGCTATCATGGAATGTAAAAGATCCTGACAACGAATTTCAAACGTATTTCAACTTTAGTCAACATTACAAAGTAGCACTGACAAATTTTAGAACGTTCAAAATTAAATAAAACTGAAAAATACTATTCCGCAAGGTTTATAAATGTTTGTGAGTGGAATAAAATCTTACCCAATTTCTTAAGCTAAGCATGTCAGAATCTGCTACGATGCACGTGAGCCGGCCGATTCGCGTCTTTCTTCAGCGGCTCAAGGTGCAAAAAAAGCGACCGATGAGTTTCAAGGGGAATCCACGGTTAACCACTCGTCAGTGCACGGCAGCAGGCTGATTCGCTTCTTTCTTCAGCGGCTCAAGCAACAGAAAACGCGGTTGATGCGTTTCAAGCGGAATCTGAGGTTAAGAGCGATTCGAGTGTGACGTTCGTTGCCGACTCGGCTCAGTTTCGTACGGGCTCATCTTCGATGCTCCGGTGATGAAGTTTGTGAGAAAATATTCGATCCGGTTCGACAGACACCAGAATCTGCGAGAGGAGCCAGCTTCACTCAAATTTCGCATCTACGTTGCTATGAGAATGTGTACTGAAATAAAGTTCTGATGCTATCATTCTTTTCAAATGCTTGCTGAGCCGGCAGAGGACAGAAAATTCCCCCTCACTAACAAAGGGGGGCAGCCCATCTTTTCTAAAAACACCATGAACGGAGTCTGTTATAAGAGTAAACTGCGTAATGTTGGAATCAGACCTCATTTGGCTGTGGAGATAAGCCGCATTACAGCGCAAGGCAGCCGGCTGATTAGCATTCTGCCTTCAGAACTGTAGAAGATACAAATATTTTCAAGCTTAATCCACGGTTATGAGTGATTACAGCCCTCCATTCAGACCTGATTATTTGAAAAGGTTTGAAAGGTTTTATAACCAGTATAAAAATTTCTAGAAATTTCTAGGTCATGGTTAGGGTTATAGTTCAGGGTAATAGTTTAGGGTTAGGGTGAAGGTTAGTTTTAGGGTTAGTATTAAGTTTAGTGTTAGGATTAGGGTTAGCTTTACGGTTACCTTGAGGGTTTAGGGCTAGGGGAGGGTTTAGGGGTATGGTTAGGGCTCAGTTTAGTGTTAGGATTAGGTTTAGGGTAATGGTTAGGTTTAGGGTTAGCGTTAGGGTTAAGGTTAGAGTTAGTGTTGGGTAAGGGTTGGGGTTAGGGTGTGATTTAAGGTTAGGGTTAGTGTTTGGTTTAGGTTTAGCATTAGTGTTTGCGTCTGGGTTAGGGTCAGGGTTAGGGTTTGGGATATATAGGGTTAGGGTAGGAATAGGGGTAGGTTTAGGGTTAGGGGTTAGGTGTTGTTGGTGTTGGGTTTGAGGATAGGTTTGCAGTTGGAGTTGGGTTAGGTTTAGGGTAGTGTTTGGGTTTGGGTTACTTTTTGAATTAGGGTCAGGGTATGGGTTTGGTTTTGGGTTAGATTTACGGTTATGGGTTAGCGTTAGGGTTAGGATAAGTGTAAGGCTTTAGGGTTTAGGGTTAGGGTGCAGACCACTGTTGGGGTTAGCGTTAGTGTTAAGGTTAAGGTATAGGGTTAGGGTTAGGCTAACATTTAGGGTTAGAGTGAGGGTGAGGGTGAGGGTTAGGTTTTGTTTTAAGTTTAAAAATTTAGTTTTACCGTAAGTGTTAGGGTATGTTTTAGGTTATTGGATAGGGTTAGGTGTATGATTGGATTTAGGGTTTGGTTTAGGGTTGGTGTTAGCTTTAGAATTAGTGTTAGGCTAGAGTAAGGGTTCAGGTTAAAGGTTTAGTCTTACAGTAAGTGTCAGGGAAGTATGTAGGTAATTTTAGCGGCTTCGGTGAAGATTGCCTTTGTTTTAATGTTTAGAATTTGGGTTTGTGTTGGGGTGAGATTTTGGCTTAGGGTTAGTGTTAGGGTAAGGATTAGGGTTGGAGTTAGCGTTAGGGTTAGGGTTAAGGTATAGGATTTGGGTTAGTGTTGGGATAGGGTTTGATTTAGGATTAGGGTTAGTGTTGTTTGGATTAGTGTTTGGTTTAGGTTTAGCATTAGTGTTTGGGTCTGGGTTAGGGTCAGGGTTAGGGTTTGGGATAGTGTTAGTTTTAGGGTTAGTGTTAGGTTCAAAGTTAATGTTAGGCTTAGGTTTAGGGTTCAGTGTAGGGGTTAGGGTTAGGGTTAGCATTAGGGTTGGGCTCAGGTTTAGGTTAAGTTATATGGTAATTTTTACGTTTGAGCGTTTGAGTGAAATTAGGGTTAAGTCCTGGATTTGTTTTGTGTTTCGTTAAGGTTCAAAAATAGGAATAGAGATAGTGTTGTGCTTGTTTGTGCTTGTATTTGGTATAGGGAGAGACTTTGATTTTAGTTGATTTTTAGTCCTAGAGTAAGGGATAGGAGTATGATCTGCTATAGTGCTCGGTATAGAGTTTTGGTTTATTGTAGTGCTTGGGCTAGGGTGTTAGTGTTCTGGTTAAAGCTAAGGTTACGTTTACGGTAAGCGTTAGGGTTTGGGATGGATTTTATGTTAGGGTTAGGATTTGATTTAATATTTGCGTAAGGGTCAGGGTTTGTTTGCATTTTATGAATAGATTTAGGATTGGGATTAGTTGGAATGTTATTGTTATTGTTAAAAACAATTTTGGGTGTGGGCAAATACTGAGCTTCAAATCGGCATATTATAGAACATAAATTTTTTTTCCTCTTGTGATAAAGCTCCGCATAAGTGTTGTTCACACAAGAAATCTGTGACTGTACTCATTTCCCTTGTTTTAAAAATCGCACACGATCAGTTAAAGTAAAAAGCTATCATGGAATGTAAAAGATCCTGACAACGAATTTCAAACGTATTTCAACTTTAGTCAACATTACAAAGTAGCACTGACAAATTTTAGAACGTTCAAAATTAAATAAAACTGAAAAATACTATTCCGCAAGGTTTATAAATGTTTGTGAGTGGAATAAAATCTTACCCAATTTCTTAAGCTAAGCATGTCAGAATCTGCTACGATGCACGTGAGCCGGCCGATTCGCGTCTTTCTTCAGCGGCTCAAGGTGCAAAAAAAGCGACCGATGAGTTTCAAGGGGAATCCACGGTTAACCACTCGTCAGTGCACGGCAGCAGGCTGATTCGCTTCTTTCTTCAGCGGCTCAAGCAACAGAAAACGCGGTTGATGCGTTTCAAGCGGAATCTGAGGTTAAGAGCGATTCGAGTGTGACGTTCGTTGCCGACTCGGCTCAGTTTCGTACGGGCTCATCTTCGATGCTCCGGTGATGAAGTTTGTGAGAAAATATTCGATCCGGTTCGACAGACACCAGAATCTGTGAGAGGAGCCAGCTTCACTCAAATTTCGCATCTACGTTGCTATGAGAATGTGTACTGAAATAAAGTTCTGATGCTATCATTCTTTTCAAATGCTTGCTGAGCCGGCAGAGGACAGAAAATTCCCCCTCACTAACAAAGGGGGGCAGCCCATCTTTTCTAAAAACACCATGAACGGAGTCTGTTATAAGAGTAAACTGCGTAATGTTGGAATCAGACCTCATTTGGCTGTGGAGATAAGCCGCATTACAGCGCAAGGCAGCCGGCTGATTAGCATTCTGCCTTCAGAACTGTAGAAGATACAAATATTTTCAAGCTTAATCCACGGTTATGAGTGATTACAGCCCTCCATTCAGACCTGATTATTTGAAAAGGTTTGAAAGGTTTTATAACCAGTATAAAAATTTCTAGAAATTTCTAGGTCATGGTTAGGGTTATAGTTCAGGGTAATAGTTTAGGGTTAGGGTGAAGGTTAGTTTTAGGGTTAGTATTAAGTTTAGTGTTAGGATTAGGGTTAGCTTTACGGTTACCTTGAGGGTTTAGGGCTAGGGGAGGGTTTAGGGGTATGGTTAGGGCTCAGTTTAGTGTTAGGATTAGGTTTAGGGTAATGGTTAGGTTTAGGGTTAGCGTTAGGGTTAAGGTTAGAGTTAGTGTTGGGTAAGGGTTGGGGTTAGGGTGTGATTTAAGGTTAGGGTTAGTGTTTGGTTTAGGTTTAGCATTAGTGTTTGCGTCTGGGTTAGGGTCAGGGTTAGGGTTTGGGATATATAGGGTTAGGGTAGGAATAGGGGTAGGTTTAGGGTTAGGGGTTAGGTGTTGTTGGTGTTGGGTTTGAGGATAGGTTTGCAGTTGGAGTTGGGTTAGGTTTAGGGTAGTGTTTGGGTTTGGGTTACTTTTTGAATTAGGGTCAGGGTATGGGTTTGGTTTTGGGTTAGATTTACGGTTATGGGTTAGCGTTAGGGTTAGGATAAGTGTAAGGCTTTAGGGTTTAGGGTTAGGGTGCAGACCACTGTTGGGGTTAGCGTTAGTGTTAAGGTTAAGGTATAGGGTTAGGGTTAGGCTAACATTTAGGGTTAGAGTGAGGGTGAGGGTGAGGGTTAGGTTTTGTTTTAAGTTTAAAAATTTAGTTTTACCGTAAGTGTTAGGGTATGTTTTAGGTTATTGGATAGGGTTAGGTGTATGATTGGATTTAGGGTTTGGTTTAGGGTTGGTGTTAGCTTTAGAATTAGTGTTAGGCTAGAGTAAGGGTTCAGGTTAAAGGTTTAGTCTTACAGTAAGTGTCAGGGAAGTATGTAGGTAATTTTAGCGGCTTCGGTGAAGATTGCCTTTGTTTTAATGTTTAGAATTTGGGTTTGTGTTGGGGTGAGATTTTGGCTTAGGGTTAGTGTTAGGGTAAGGATTAGGGTTGGAGTTAGCGTTAGGGTTAGGGTTAAGGTATAGGATTTGGGTTAGTGTTGGGATAGGGTTTGATTTAGGATTAGGGTTAGTGTTGTTTGGATTAGTGTTTGGTTTAGGTTTAGCATTAGTGTTTGGGTCTGGGTTAGGGTCAGGGTTAGGGTTTGGGATAGTGTTAGTTTTAGGGTTAGTGTTAGGTTCAAAGTTAATGTTAGGCTTAGGTTTAGGGTTCAGTGTAGGGGTTAGGGTTAGGGTTAGCATTAGGGTTGGGCTCAGGTTTAGGTTAAGTTATATGGTAATTTTTACGTTTGAGCGTTTGAGTGAAATTAGGGTTAAGTCCTGGATTTGTTTTGTGTTTCGTTAAGGTTCAAAAATAGGAATAGAGATAGTGTTGTGCTTGTTTGTGCTTGTATTTGGTATAGGGAGAGACTTTGATTTTAGTTGATTTTTAGTCCTAGAGTAAGGGATAGGAGTATGATCTGCTATAGTGCTCGGTATAGAGTTTTGGTTTATTGTAGTGCTTGGGCTAGGGTGTTAGTGTTCTGGTTAAAGCTAAGGTTACGTTTACGGTAAGCGTTAGGGTTTGGGATGGATTTTATGTTAGGGTTAGGATTTGATTTAATATTTGCGTAAGGGTCAGGGTTTGTTTGCATTTTATGAATAGATTTAGGATTGGGATTAGTTGGAATGTTATTGTTATTGTTAAAAACAATTTTGGGTGTGGGCAAATACTGAGCTTCAAATCGGCATATTATAGAACATAAATTTTTTTTCCTCTTGTGATAAAGCTCCGCATAAGTGTTGTTCACACAAGAAATCTGTGACTGTACTCATTTCCCTTGTTTTAAAAATCGCACACGATCAGTTAAAGTAAAAAGCTATCATGGAATGTAAAAGATCCTGACAACGAATTTCAAACGTATTTCAACTTTAGTCAACATTACAAAGTAGCACTGACAAATTTTAGAACGTTCAAAATTAAATAAAACTGAAAAATACTATTCCGCAAGGTTTATAAATGTTTGTGAGTGGAATAAAATCTTACCCAATTTCTTAAGCTAAGCATGTCAGAATCTGCTACGATGCACGTGAGCCGGCCGATTCGCGTCTTTCTTCAGCGGCTCAAGGTGCAAAAAAAGCGACCGATGAGTTTCAAGGGGAATCCACGGTTAACCACTCGTCAGTGCACGGCAGCAGGCTGATTCGCTTCTTTCTTCAGCGGCTCAAGCAGCAGAAAACGCGGTTGATGCGTTTCAAGCGGAATCTGAGGTTAAGAGCGATTCGAGTGTGACGTTCGTTGCCGACTCGGCTCAGTTTCGTACGGGCTCATCTTCGATGCTCCGGTGATGAAGTTTGTGAGAAAATATTCGATCCGGTTCGACAGACACCAGAATCTGCGAGAGGAGCCAGCTTCACTCAAATTTCGCATCTACATTGCTATGAGAATGTGTACTGAAATAAAGTTCTGATGCTATCATTCTTTTCAAATGCTTGCTGAGCCGGCAGAGGACAGAAAATTCCCCCTCACTAACAAAGGGGGGCAGCCCATCTTTTCTAAAAACACCATGAACGGAGTCTGTTATAAGAGTAAACTGCGTAATGTTGGAATCAGACCTCATTTGGCTGTGGAGATAAGCCGCATTACAGCGCAAGGCAGCCGGCTGATTAGCATTCTGCCTTCAGAACTGTAGAAGATACAAATATTTTCAAGCTTAATCCACGGTTATGAGTGATTACAGCCCTCCATTCAGACCTGATTATTTGAAAAGGTTTGAAAGGTTTTATAACCAGTATAAAAATTTCTAGAAATTTCTAGGTCATGGTTAGGGTTATAGTTCAGGGTAATAGTTTAGGGTTAGGGTGAAGGTTAGTTTTAGGGTTAGTATTAAGTTTAGTGTTAGGATTAGGGTTAGCTTTACGGTTACCTTGAGGGTTTAGGGCTAGGGGAGGGTTTAGGGGTATGGTTAGGGCTCAGTTTAGTGTTAGGATTAGGTTTAGGGTAATGGTTAGGTTTAGGGTTAGCGTTAGGGTTAAGGTTAGAGTTAGTGTTGGGTAAGGGTTGGGGTTAGGGTGTGATTTAAGGTTAGGGTTAGTGTTTGGTTTAGGTTTAGCATTAGTGTTTGCGTCTGGGTTAGGGTCAGGGTTAGGGTTTGGGATATATAGGGTTAGGGTAGGAATAGGGGTAGGTTTAGGGTTAGGGGTTAGGTGTTGTTGGTGTTGGGTTTGAGGATAGGTTTGCAGTTGGAGTTGGGTTAGGTTTAGGGTAGTGTTTGGGTTTGGGTTACTTTTTGAATTAGGGTCAGGGTATGGGTTTGGTTTTGGGTTAGATTTACGGTTATGGGTTAGCGTTAGGGTTAGGATAAGTGTAAGGCTTTAGGGTTTAGGGTTAGGGTGCAGACCACTGTTGGGGTTAGCGTTAGTGTTAAGGTTAAGGTATAGGGTTAGGGTTAGGCTAACATTTAGGGTTAGAGTGAGGGTGAGGGTGAGGGTTAGGTTTTGTTTTAAGTTTAAAAATTTAGTTTTACCGTAAGTGTTAGGGTATGTTTTAGGTTATTGGATAGGGTTAGGTGTATGATTGGATTTAGGGTTTGGTTTAGGGTTGGTGTTAGCTTTAGAATTAGTGTTAGGCTAGAGTAAGGGTTCAGGTTAAAGGTTTAGTCTTACAGTAAGTGTCAGGGAAGTATGTAGGTAATTTTAGCGGCTTCGGTGAAGATTGCCTTTGTTTTAATGTTTAGAATTTGGGTTTGTGTTGGGGTGAGATTTTGGCTTAGGGTTAGTGTTAGGGTAAGGATTAGGGTTGGAGTTAGCGTTAGGGTTAGGGTTAAGGTATAGGATTTGGGTTAGTGTTGGGATAGGGTTTGATTTAGGATTAGGGTTAGTGTTGTTTGGATTAGTGTTTGGTTTAGGTTTAGCATTAGTGTTTGGGTCTGGGTTAGGGTCAGGGTTAGGGTTTGGGATAGTGTTAGTTTTAGGGTTAGTGTTAGGTTCAAAGTTAATGTTAGGCTTAGGTTTAGGGTTCAGTGTAGGGGTTAGGGTTAGGGTTAGCATTAGGGTTGGGCTCAGGTTTAGGTTAAGTTATATGGTAATTTTTACGTTTGAGCGTTTGAGTGAAATTAGGGTTAAGTCCTGGATTTGTTTTGTGTTTCGTTAAGGTTCAAAAATAGGAATAGAGATAGTGTTGTGCTTGTTTGTGCTTGTATTTGGTATAGGGAGAGACTTTGATTTTAGTTGATTTTTAGTCCTAGAGTAAGGGATAGGAGTATGATCTGCTATAGTGCTCGGTATAGAGTTTTGGTTTATTGTAGTGCTTGGGCTAGGGTGTTAGTGTTCTGGTTAAAGCTAAGGTTACGTTTACGGTAAGCGTTAGGGTTTGGGATGGATTTTATGTTAGGGTTAGGATTTGATTTAATATTTGCGTAAGGGTCAGGGTTTGTTTGCATTTTATGAATAGATTTAGGATTGGGATTAGTTGGAATGTTATTGTTATTGTTAAAAACAATTTTGGGTGTGGGCAAATACTGAGCTTCAAATCGGCATATTATAGAACATAAAATTTTTTTCCTCTTGTGATAAAGCTCCGCATAAGTGTTGTTCACACAAGAAATCTGTGACTGTACTCATTTCCCTTGTTTTAAAAATCGCACACGATCAGTTAAAGTAAAAAGCTATCATGGAATGTAAAAGATCCTGACAACGAATTTCAAACGTATTTCAACTTTAGTCAACATTACAAAGTAGCACTGACAAATTTTAGAACGTTCAAAATTAAATAAAACTGAAAAATACTATTCCGCAAGGTTTATAAATGTTTGTGAGTGGAATAAAATCTTACCCAATTTCTTAAGCTAAGCATGTCAGAATCTGCTACGATGCACGTGAGCCGGCCGATTCGCGTCTTTCTTCAGCGGCTCAAGGTGCAAAAAAAGCGACCGATGAGTTTCAAGGGGAATCCACGGTTAACCACTCGTCAGTGCACGGCAGCAGGCTGATTCGCTTCTTTCTTCAGCGGCTCAAGCAGCAGAAAACGCGGTTGATGCGTTTCAAGCGGAATCTGAGGTTAAGAGCGATTCGAGTGTGACGTTCGTTGCCGACTCGGCTCAGTTTCGTACGGGCTCATCTTCGATGCTCCGGTGATGAAGTTTGTGAGAAAATATTCGATCCGGTTCGACAGACACCAGAATCTGCGAGAGGAGCCAGCTTCACTCAAATTTCGCATCTACGTTGCTATGAGAATGTGTACTGAAATAAAGTTCTGATGCTATCATTCTTTTCAAATGCTTGCTGAGCCGGCAGAGGACAGAAAATTCCCCCTCACTAACAAAGGGGGGCAGCCCATCTTTTCTAAAAACACCATGAACGGAGTCTGTTATAAGAGTAAACTGCGTAATGTTGGAATCAGACCTCATTTGGCTGTGGAGATAAGCCGCATTACAGCGCAAGGCAGCCGGCTGATTAGCATTCTGCCTTCAGAACTGTAGAAGATACAAATATTTTCAAGCTTAATCCACGGTTATGAGTGATTACAGCCCTCCATTCAGACCTGATTATTTGAAAAGGTTTGAAAGGTTTTATAACCAGTATAAAAATTTCTAGAAATTTCTAGGTCATGGTTAGGGTTATAGTTCAGGGTAATAGTTTAGGGTTAGGGTGAAGGTTAGTTTTAGGGTTAGTATTAAGTTTAGTGTTAGGATTAGGGTTAGCTTTACGGTTACCTTGAGGGTTTAGGGCTAGGGGAGGGTTTAGGGGTATGGTTAGGGCTCAGTTTAGTGTTAGGATTAGGTTTAGGGTAATGGTTAGGTTTAGGGTTAGCGTTAGGGTTAAGGTTAGAGTTAGTGTTGGGTAAGGGTTGGGGTTAGGGTGTGATTTAAGGTTAGGGTTAGTGTTTGGTTTAGGTTTAGCATTAGTGTTTGCGTCTGGGTTAGGGTCAGGGTTAGGGTTTGGGATATATAGGGTTAGGGTAGGAATAGGGGTAGGTTTAGGGTTAGGGGTTAGGTGTTGTTGGTGTTGGGTTTGAGGATAGGTTTGCAGTTGGAGTTGGGTTAGGTTTAGGGTAGTGTTTGGGTTTGGGTTACTTTTTGAATTAGGGTCAGGGTATGGGTTTGGTTTTGGGTTAGATTTACGGTTATGGGTTAGCGTTAGGGTTAGGATAAGTGTAAGGCTTTAGGGTTTAGGGTTAGGGTGCAGACCACTGTTGGGGTTAGCGTTAGTGTTAAGGTTAAGGTATAGGGTTAGGGTTAGGCTAACATTTAGGGTTAGAGTGAGGGTGAGGGTGAGGGTTAGGTTTTGTTTTAAGTTTAAAAATTTAGTTTTACCGTAAGTGTTAGGGTATGTTTTAGGTTATTGGATAGGGTTAGGTGTATGATTGGATTTAGGGTTTGGTTTAGGGTTGGTGTTAGCTTTAGAATTAGTGTTAGGCTAGAGTAAGGGTTCAGGTTAAAGGTTTAGTCTTACAGTAAGTGTCAGGGAAGTATGTAGGTAATTTTAGCGGCTTCGGTGAAGATTGCCTTTGTTTTAATGTTTAGAATTTGGGTTTGTGTTGGGGTGAGATTTTGGCTTAGGGTTAGTGTTAGGGTAAGGATTAGGGTTGGAGTTAGCGTTAGGGTTAGGGTTAAGGTATAGGATTTGGGTTAGTGTTGGGATAGGGTTTGATTTAGGATTAGGGTTAGTGTTGTTTGGATTAGTGTTTGGTTTAGGTTTAGCATTAGTGTTTGGGTCTGGGTTAGGGTCAGGGTTAGGGTTTGGGATAGTGTTAGTTTTAGGGTTAGTGTTAGGTTCAAAGTTAATGTTAGGCTTAGGTTTAGGGTTCAGTGTAGGGGTTAGGGTTAGGGTTAGCATTAGGGTTGGGCTCAGGTTTAGGTTAAGTTATATGGTAATTTTTACGTTTGAGCGTTTGAGTGAAATTAGGGTTAAGTCCTGGATTTGTTTTGTGTTTCGTTAAGGTTCAAAAATAGGAATAGAGATAGTGTTGTGCTTGTTTGTGCTTGTATTTGGTATAGGGAGAGACTTTGATTTTAGTTGATTTTTAGTCCTAGAGTAAGGGATAGGAGTATGATCTGCTATAGTGCTCGGTATAGAGTTTTGGTTTATTGTAGTGTTTGGGCTAGGGTGTTAGTGTTCTGGTTAAAGCTAAGGTTACGTTTACGGTAAGCGTTAGGGTTTGGGATGGATTTTATGTTAGGGTTAGGATTTGATTTAATATTTGCGTAAGGGTCAGGGTTTGTTTGCATTTTATGAATAGATTTAGGATTGGGATTAGTTGGAATGTTATTGTTATTGTTAAAAACAATTTTGGGTGTGGGCAAATACTGAGCTTCAAATCGGCATATTATAGAACATAAAATTTTTTTCCTCTTGTGATAAAGCTCCGCATAAGTGTTGTTCACACAAGAAATCTGTGACTGTACTCATTTCCCTTGTTTTAAAAATCGCACACGATCAGTTAAAGTAAAAAGCTATCATGGAATGTAAAAGATCCTGACAACGAATTTCAAACGTATTTCAACTTTAGTCAACATTACAAAGTAGCACTGACAAATTTTAGAACGTTCAAAATTAAATAAAACTGAAAAATACTATTCCGCAAGGTTTATAAATGTTTGTGAGTGGAATAAAATCTTACCCAATTTCTTAAGCTAAGCATGTCAGAATCTGCTACGATGCACGTGAGCCGGCCGATTCGCGTCTTTCTTCAGCGGCTCAAGGTGCAAAAAAAGCGACCGATGAGTTTCAAGGGGAATCCACGGTTAACCACTCGTCAGTGCACGGCAGCAGGCTGATTCGCTTCTTTCTTCAGCGGCTCAAGCAACAGAAAACGCGGTTGATGCGTTTCAAGCGGAATCTGAGGTTAAGAGCGATTCGAGTGTGACGTTCGTTGCCGACTCGGCTCAGTTTCGTACGGGCTCATCTTCGATGCTCCGGTGATGAAGTTTGTGAGAAAATATTCGATCCGGTTCGACAGACACCAGAATCTGTGAGAGGAGCCAGCTTCACTCAAATTTCGCATCTACGTTGCTATGAGAATGTGTACTGAAATAAAGTTCTGATGCTATCATTCTTTTCAAATGCTTGCTGAGCCGGCAGAGGACAGAAAATTCCCCCTCACTAACAAAGGGGGGCAGCCCATCTTTTCTAAAAACACCATGAACGGAGTCTGTTATAAGAGTAAACTGCGTAATGTTGGAATCAGACCTCATTTGGCTGTGGAGATAAGCCGCATTACAGCGCAAGGCAGCCGGCTGATTAGCATTCTGCCTTCAGAACTGTAGAAGATACAAATATTTTCAAGCTTAATCCACGGTTATGAGTGATTACAGCCCTCCATTCAGACCTGATTATTTGAAAAGGTTTGAAAGGTTTTATAACCAGTATAAAAATTTCTAGAAATTTCTAGGTCATGGTTAGGGTTATAGTTCAGGGTAATAGTTTAGGGTTAGGGTGAAGGTTAGTTTTAGGGTTAGTATTAAGTTTAGTGTTAGGATTAGGGTTAGCTTTACGGTTACCTTGAGGGTTTAGGGCTAGGGGAGGGTTTAGGGGTATGGTTAGGGCTCAGTTTAGTGTTAGGATTAGGTTTAGGGTAATGGTTAGGTTTAGGGTTAGCGTTAGGGTTAAGGTTAGAGTTAGTGTTGGGTAAGGGTTGGGGTTAGGGTGTGATTTAAGGTTAGGGTTAGTGTTTGGTTTA
Organism: Cyrtonyx montezumae; assembly: GCF_038088225.1. Taxonomy (NCBI): domain Eukaryota; kingdom Metazoa; phylum Chordata; class Aves; order Galliformes; family Odontophoridae; genus Cyrtonyx; species Cyrtonyx montezumae. The sequence goes on from NW_027072078.1 coordinate 78,017, forward strand.
GGTTTAGCATTAGTGTTTGCGTCTGGGTTAGGGTCAGGGTTAGGGTTTGGGATATATAGGGTTAGGGTAGGAATAGGGGTAGGTTTAGGGTTAGGGGTTAGGTGTTGTTGGTGTTGGGTTTGAGGATAGGTTTGCAGTTGGAGTTGGGTTAGGTTTAGGGTAGTGTTTGGGTTTGGGTTACTTTTTGAATTAGGGTCAGGGTATGGGTTTGGTTTTGGGTTAGATTTACGGTTATGGGTTAGCGTTAGGGTTAGGATAAGTGTAAGGCTTTAGGGTTTAGGGTTAGGGTGCAGACCACTGTTGGGGTTAGCGTTAGTGTTAAGGTTAAGGTATAGGGTTAGGGTTAGGCTAACATTTAGGGTTAGAGTGAGGGTGAGGGTGAGGGTTAGGTTTTGTTTTAAGTTTAAAAATTTAGTTTTACCGTAAGTGTTAGGGTATGTTTTAGGTTATTGGATAGGGTTAGGTGTATGATTGGATTTAGGGTTTGGTTTAGGGTTGGTGTTAGCTTTAGAATTAGTGTTAGGCTAGAGTAAGGGTTCAGGTTAAAGGTTTAGTCTTACAGTAAGTGTCAGGGAAGTATGTAGGTAATTTTAGCGGCTTCGGTGAAGATTGCCTTTGTTTTAATGTTTAGAATTTGGGTTTGTGTTGGGGTGAGATTTTGGCTTAGGGTTAGTGTTAGGGTAAGGATTAGGGTTGGAGTTAGCGTTAGGGTTAGGGTTAAGGTATAGGATTTGGGTTAGTGTTGGGATAGGGTTTGATTTAGGATTAGGGTTAGTGTTGTTTGGATTAGTGTTTGGTTTAGGTTTAGCATTAGTGTTTGGGTCTGGGTTAGGGTCAGGGTTAGGGTTTGGGATAGTGTTAGTTTTAGGGTTAGTGTTAGGTTCAAAGTTAATGTTAGGCTTAGGTTTAGGGTTCAGTGTAGGGGTTAGGGTTAGGGTTAGCATTAGGGTTGGGCTCAGGTTTAGGTTAAGTTATATGGTAATTTTTACGTTTGAGCGTTTGAGTGAAATTAGGGTTAAGTCCTGGATTTGTTTTGTGTTTCGTTAAGGTTCAAAAATAGGAATAGAGATAGTGTTGTGCTTGTTTGTGCTTGTATTTGGTATAGGGAGAGACTTTGATTTTAGTTGATTTTTAGTCCTAGAGTAAGGGATAGGAGTATGATCTGCTATAGTGCTCGGTATAGAGTTTTGGTTTATTGTAGTGTTTGGGCTAGGGTGTTAGTGTTCTGGTTAAAGCTAAGGTTACGTTTACGGTAAGCGTTAGGGTTTGGGATGGATTTTATGTTAGGGTTAGGATTTGATTTAATATTTGCGTAAGGGTCAGGGTTTGTTTGCATTTTATGAATAGATTTAGGATTGGGATTAGTTGGAATGTTATTGTTATTGTTAAAAACAATTTTGGGTGTGGGCAAATACTGAGCTTCAAATCGGCATATTATAGAACATAAAATTTTTTTCCTCTTGTGATAAAGCTCCGCATAAGTGTTGTTCACACAAGAAATCTGTGACTGTACTCATTTCCCTTGTTTTAAAAATCGCACACGATCAGTTAAAGTAAAAAGCTATCATGGAATGTAAAAGATCCTGACAACGAATTTCAAACGTATTTCAACTTTAGTCAACATTACAAAGTAGCACTGACAAATTTTAGAACGTTCAAAATTAAATAAAACTGAAAAATACTATTCCGCAAGGTTTATAAATGTTTGTGAGTGGAATAAAATCTTACCCAATTTCTTAAGCTAAGCATGTCAGAATCTGCTACGATGCACGTGAGCCGGCCGATTCGCGTCTTTCTTCAGCGGCTCAAGGTGCAAAAAAAGCGACCGATGAGTTTCAAGGGGAATCCACGGTTAACCACTCGTCAGTGCACGGCAGCAGGCTGATTCGCTTCTTTCTTCAGCGGCTCAAGCAGCAGAAAACGCGGTTGATGCGTTTCAAGCGGAATCTGAGGTTAAGAGCGATTCGAGTGTGACGTTCGTTGCCGACTCGGCTCAGTTTCGTACGGGCTCATCTTCGATGCTCCGGTGATGAAGTTTGTGAGAAAATATTCGATCCGGTTCGACAGACACCAGAATCTGCGAGAGGAGCCAGCTTCACTCAAATTTCGCATCTACGTTGCTATGAGAATGTGTACTGAAATAAAGTTCTGATGCTATCATTCTTTTCAAATGCTTGCTGAGCCGGCAGAGGACAGAAAATTCCCCCTCACTAACAAAGGGGGGCAGCCCATCTTTTCTAAAAACACCATGAACGGAGTCTGTTATAAGAGTAAACTGCGTAATGTTGGAATCAGACCTCATTTGGCTGTGGAGATAAGCCGCATTACAGCGCAAGGCAGCCGGCTGATTAGCATTCTGCCTTCAGAACTGTAGAAGATACAAATATTTTCAAGCTTAATCCACGGTTATGAGTGATTACAGCCCTCCATTCAGACCTGATTATTTGAAAAGGTTTGAAAGGTTTTATAACCAGTATAAAAATTTCTAGAAATTTCTAGGTCATGGTTAGGGTTATAGTTCAGGGTAATAGTTTAGGGTTAGGGTGAAGGTTAGTTTTAGGGTTAGTATTAAGTTTAGTGTTAGGATTAGGGTTAGCTTTACGGTTACCTTGAGGGTTTAGGGCTAGGGGAGGGTTTAGGGGTATGGTTAGGGCTCAGTTTAGTGTTAGGATTAGGTTTAGGGTAATGGTTAGGTTTAGGGTTAGCGTTAGGGTTAAGGTTAGAGTTAGTGTTGGGTAAGGGTTGGGGTTAGGGTGTGATTTAAGGTTAGGGTTAGTGTTTGGTTTAGGTTTAGCATTAGTGTTTGCGTCTGGGTTAGGGTCAGGGTTAGGGTTTGGGATATATAGGGTTAGGGTAGGAATAGGGGTAGGTTTAGGGTTAGGGGTTAGGTGTTGTTGGTGTTGGGTTTGAGGATAGGTTTGCAGTTGGAGTTGGGTTAGGTTTAGGGTAGTGTTTGGGTTTGGGTTACTTTTTGAATTAGGGTCAGGGTATGGGTTTGGTTTTGGGTTAGATTTACGGTTATGGGTTAGCGTTAGGGTTAGGATAAGTGTAAGGCTTTAGGGTTTAGGGTTAGGGTGCAGACCACTGTTGGGGTTAGCGTTAGTGTTAAGGTTAAGGTATAGGGTTAGGGTTAGGCTAACATTTAGGGTTAGAGTGAGGGTGAGGGTGAGGGTTAGGTTTTGTTTTAAGTTTAAAAATTTAGTTTTACCGTAAGTGTTAGGGTATGTTTTAGGTTATTGGATAGGGTTAGGTGTATGATTGGATTTAGGGTTTGGTTTAGGGTTGGTGTTAGCTTTAGAATTAGTGTTAGGCTAGAGTAAGGGTTCAGGTTAAAGGTTTAGTCTTACAGTAAGTGTCAGGGAAGTATGTAGGTAATTTTAGCGGCTTCGGTGAAGATTGCCTTTGTTTTAATGTTTAGAATTTGGGTTTGTGTTGGGGTGAGATTTTGGCTTAGGGTTAGTGTTAGGGTAAGGATTAGGGTTGGAGTTAGCGTTAGGGTTAGGGTTAAGGTATAGGATTTGGGTTAGTGTTGGGATAGGGTTTGATTTAGGATTAGGGTTAGTGTTGTTTGGATTAGTGTTTGGTTTAGGTTTAGCATTAGTGTTTGGGTCTGGGTTAGGGTCAGGGTTAGGGTTTGGGATAGTGTTAGTTTTAGGGTTAGTGTTAGGTTCAAAGTTAATGTTAGGCTTAGGTTTAGGGTTCAGTGTAGGGGTTAGGGTTAGGGTTAGCATTAGGGTTGGGCTCAGGTTTAGGTTAAGTTATATGGTAATTTTTACGTTTGAGCGTTTGAGTGAAATTAGGGTTAAGTCCTGGATTTGTTTTGTGTTTCGTTAAGGTTCAAAAATAGGAATAGAGATAGTGTTGTGCTTGTTTGTGCTTGTATTTGGTATAGGGAGAGACTTTGATTTTAGTTGATTTTTAGTCCTAGAGTAAGGGATAGGAGTATGATCTGCTATAGTGCTCGGTATAGAGTTTTGGTTTATTGTAGTGTTTGGGCTAGGGTGTTAGTGTTCTGGTTAAAGCTAAGGTTACGTTTACGGTAAGCGTTAGGGTTTGGGATGGATTTTATGTTAGGGTTAGGATTTGATTTAATATTTGCGTAAGGGTCAGGGTTTGTTTGCATTTTATGAATAGATTTAGGATTGGGATTAGTTGGAATGTTATTGTTATTGTTAAAAACAATTTTGGGTGTGGGCAAATACTGAGCTTCAAATCGGCATATTATAGAACATAAAATTTTTTTCCTCTTGTGATAAAGCTCCGCATAAGTGTTGTTCACACAAGAAATCTGTGACTGTACTCATTTCCCTTGTTTTAAAAATCGCACACGATCAGTTAAAGTAAAAAGCTATCATGGAATGTAAAAGATCCTGACAACGAATTTCAAACGTATTTCAACTTTAGTCAACATTACAAAGTAGCACTGACAAATTTTAGAACGTTCAAAATTAAATAAAACTGAAAAATACTATTCCGCAAGGTTTATAAATGTTTGTGAGTGGAATAAAATCTTACCCAATTTCTTAAGCTAAGCATGTCAGAATCTGCTACGATGCACGTGAGCCGGCCGATTCGCGTCTTTCTTCAGCGGCTCAAGGTGCAAAAAAAGCGACCGATGAGTTTCAAGGGGAATCCACGGTTAACCACTCGTCAGTGCACGGCAGCAGGCTGATTCGCTTCTTTCTTCAGCGGCTCAAGCAACAGAAAACGCGGTTGATGCGTTTCAAGCGGAATCTGAGGTTAAGAGCGATTCGAGTGTGACGTTCGTTGCCGACTCGGCTCAGTTTCGTACGGGCTCATCTTCGATGCTCCGGTGATGAAGTTTGTGAGAAAATATTCGATCCGGTTCGACAGACACCAGAATCTGTGAGAGGAGCCAGCTTCACTCAAATTTCGCATCTACGTTGCTATGAGAATGTGTACTGAAATAAAGTTCTGATGCTATCATTCTTTTCAAATGCTTGCTGAGCCGGCAGAGGACAGAAAATTCCCCCTCACTAACAAAGGGGGGCAGCCCATCTTTTCTAAAAACACCATGAACGGAGTCTGTTATAAGAGTAAACTGCGTAATGTTGGAATCAGACCTCATTTGGCTGTGGAGATAAGCCGCATTACAGCGCAAGGCAGCCGGCTGATTAGCATTCTGCCTTCAGAACTGTAGAAGATACAAATATTTTCAAGCTTAATCCACGGTTATGAGTGATTACAGCCCTCCATTCAGACCTGATTATTTGAAAAGGTTTGAAAGGTTTTATAACCAGTATAAAAATTTCTAGAAATTTCTAGGTCATGGTTAGGGTTATAGTTCAGGGTAATAGTTTAGGGTTAGGGTGAAGGTTAGTTTTAGGGTTAGTATTAAGTTTAGTGTTAGGATTAGGGTTAGCTTTACGGTTACCTTGAGGGTTTAGGGCTAGGGGAGGGTTTAGGGGTATGGTTAGGGCTCAGTTTAGTGTTAGGATTAGGTTTAGGGTAATGGTTAGGTTTAGGGTTAGCGTTAGGGTTAAGGTTAGAGTTAGTGTTGGGTAAGGGTTGGGGTTAGGGTGTGATTTAAGGTTAGGGTTAGTGTTTGGTTTAGGTTTAGCATTAGTGTTTGCGTCTGGGTTAGGGTCAGGGTTAGGGTTTGGGATATATAGGGTTAGGGTAGGAATAGGGGTAGGTTTAGGGTTAGGGGTTAGGTGTTGTTGGTGTTGGGTTTGAGGATAGGTTTGCAGTTGGAGTTGGGTTAGGTTTAGGGTAGTGTTTGGGTTTGGGTTACTTTTTGAATTAGGGTCAGGGTATGGGTTTGGTTTTGGGTTAGATTTACGGTTATGGGTTAGCGTTAGGGTTAGGATAAGTGTAAGGCTTTAGGGTTTAGGGTTAGGGTGCAGACCACTGTTGGGGTTAGCGTTAGTGTTAAGGTTAAGGTATAGGGTTAGGGTTAGGCTAACATTTAGGGTTAGAGTGAGGGTGAGGGTGAGGGTTAGGTTTTGTTTTAAGTTTAAAAATTTAGTTTTACCGTAAGTGTTAGGGTATGTTTTAGGTTATTGGATAGGGTTAGGTGTATGATTGGATTTAGGGTTTGGTTTAGGGTTGGTGTTAGCTTTAGAATTAGTGTTAGGCTAGAGTAAGGGTTCAGGTTAAAGGTTTAGTCTTACAGTAAGTGTCAGGGAAGTATGTAGGTAATTTTAGCGGCTTCGGTGAAGATTGCCTTTGTTTTAATGTTTAGAATTTGGGTTTGTGTTGGGGTGAGATTTTGGCTTAGGGTTAGTGTTAGGGTAAGGATTAGGGTTGGAGTTAGCGTTAGGGTTAGGGTTAAGGTATAGGATTTGGGTTAGTGTTGGGATAGGGTTTGATTTAGGATTAGGGTTAGTGTTGTTTGGATTAGTGTTTGGTTTAGGTTTAGCATTAGTGTTTGGGTCTGGGTTAGGGTCAGGGTTAGGGTTTGGGATAGTGTTAGTTTTAGGGTTAGTGTTAGGTTCAAAGTTAATGTTAGGCTTAGGTTTAGGGTTCAGTGTAGGGGTTAGGGTTAGGGTTAGCATTAGGGTTGGGCTCAGGTTTAGGTTAAGTTATATGGTAATTTTTACGTTTGAGCGTTTGAGTGAAATTAGGGTTAAGTCCTGGATTTGTTTTGTGTTTCGTTAAGGTTCAAAAATAGGAATAGAGATAGTGTTGTGCTTGTTTGTGCTTGTATTTGGTATAGGGAGAGACTTTGATTTTAGTTGATTTTTAGTCCTAGAGTAAGGGATAGGAGTATGATCTGCTATAGTGCTCGGTATAGAGTTTTGGTTTATTGTAGTGTTTGGGCTAGGGTGTTAGTGTTCTGGTTAAAGCTAAGGTTACGTTTACGGTAAGCGTTAGGGTTTGGGATGGATTTTATGTTAGGGTTAGGATTTGATTTAATATTTGCGTAAGGGTCAGGGTTTGTTTGCATTTTATGAATAGATTTAGGATTGGGATTAGTTGGAATGTTATTGTTATTGTTAAAAACAATTTTGGGTGTGGGCAAATACTGAGCTTCAAATCGGCATATTATAGAACATAAAATTTTTTTCCTCTTGTGATAAAGCTCCGCATAAGTGTTGTTCACACAAGAAATCTGTGACTGTACTCATTTCCCTTGTTTTAAAAATCGCACACGATCAGTTAAAGTAAAAAGCTATCATGGAATGTAAAAGATCCTGACAACGAATTTCAAACGTATTTCAACTTTAGTCAACATTACAAAGTAGCACTGACAAATTTTAGAACGTTCAAAATTAAATAAAACTGAAAAATACTATTCCGCAAGGTTTATAAATGTTTGTGAGTGGAATAAAATCTTACCCAATTTCTTAAGCTAAGCATGTCAGAATCTGCTACGATGCACGTGAGCCGGCCGATTCGCGTCTTTCTTCAGCGGCTCAAGGTGCAAAAAAAGCGACCGATGAGTTTCAAGGGGAATCCACGGTTAACCACTCGTCAGTGCACGGCAGCAGGCTGATTCGCTTCTTTCTTCAGCGGCTCAAGCAGCAGAAAACGCGGTTGATGCGTTTCAAGCGGAATCTGAGGTTAAGAGCGATTCGAGTGTGACGTTCGTTGCCGACTCGGCTCAGTTTCGTACGGGCTCATCTTCGATGCTCCGGTGATGAAGTTTGTGAGAAAATATTCGATCCGGTTCGACAGACACCAGAATCTGCGAGAGGAGCCAGCTTCACTCAAATTTCGCATCTACATTGCTATGAGAATGTGTACTGAAATAAAGTTCTGATGCTATCATTCTTTTCAAATGCTTGCTGAGCCGGCAGAGGACAGAAAATTCCCCCTCACTAACAAAGGGGGGCAGCCCATCTTTTCTAAAAACACCATGAACGGAGTCTGTTATAAGAGTAAACTGCGTAATGTTGGAATCAGACCTCATTTGGCTGTGGAGATAAGCCGCATTACAGCGCAAGGCAGCCGGCTGATTAGCATTCTGCCTTCAGAACTGTAGAAGATACAAATATTTTCAAGCTTAATCCACGGTTATGAGTGATTACAGCCCTCCATTCAGACCTGATTATTTGAAAAGGTTTGAAAGGTTTTATAACCAGTATAAAAATTTCTAGAAATTTCTAGGTCATGGTTAGGGTTATAGTTCAGGGTAATAGTTTAGGGTTAGGGTGAAGGTTAGTTTTAGGGTTAGTATTAAGTTTAGTGTTAGGATTAGGGTTAGCTTTACGGTTACCTTGAGGGTTTAGGGCTAGGGGAGGGTTTAGGGGTATGGTTAGGGCTCAGTTTAGTGTTAGGATTAGGTTTAGGGTAATGGTTAGGTTTAGGGTTAGCGTTAGGGTTAAGGTTAGAGTTAGTGTTGGGTAAGGGTTGGGGTTAGGGTGTGATTTAAGGTTAGGGTTAGTGTTTGGTTTAGGTTTAGCATTAGTGTTTGCGTCTGGGTTAGGGTCAGGGTTAGGGTTTGGGATATATAGGGTTAGGGTAGGAATAGGGGTAGGTTTAGGGTTAGGGGTTAGGTGTTGTTGGTGTTGGGTTTGAGGATAGGTTTGCAGTTGGAGTTGGGTTAGGTTTAGGGTAGTGTTTGGGTTTGGGTTACTTTTTGAATTAGGGTCAGGGTATGGGTTTGGTTTTGGGTTAGATTTACGGTTATGGGTTAGCGTTAGGGTTAGGATAAGTGTAAGGCTTTAGGGTTTAGGGTTAGGGTGCAGACCACTGTTGGGGTTAGCGTTAGTGTTAAGGTTAAGGTATAGGGTTAGGGTTAGGCTAACATTTAGGGTTAGAGTGAGGGTGAGGGTGAGGGTTAGGTTTTGTTTTAAGTTTAAAAATTTAGTTTTACCGTAAGTGTTAGGGTATGTTTTAGGTTATTGGATAGGGTTAGGTGTATGATTGGATTTAGGGTTTGGTTTAGGGTTGGTGTTAGCTTTAGAATTAGTGTTAGGCTAGAGTAAGGGTTCAGGTTAAAGGTTTAGTCTTACAGTAAGTGTCAGGGAAGTATGTAGGTAATTTTAGCGGCTTCGGTGAAGATTGCCTTTGTTTTAATGTTTAGAATTTGGGTTTGTGTTGGGGTGAGATTTTGGCTTAGGGTTAGTGTTAGGGTAAGGATTAGGGTTGGAGTTAGCGTTAGGGTTAGGGTTAAGGTATAGGATTTGGGTTAGTGTTGGGATAGGGTTTGATTTAGGATTAGGGTTAGTGTTGTTTGGATTAGTGTTTGGTTTAGGTTTAGCATTAGTGTTTGGGTCTGGGTTAGGGTCAGGGTTAGGGTTTGGGATAGTGTTAGTTTTAGGGTTAGTGTTAGGTTCAAAGTTAATGTTAGGCTTAGGTTTAGGGTTCAGTGTAGGGGTTAGGGTTAGGGTTAGCATTAGGGTTGGGCTCAGGTTTAGGTTAAGTTATATGGTAATTTTTACGTTTGAGCGTTTGAGTGAAATTAGGGTTAAGTCCTGGATTTGTTTTGTGTTTCGTTAAGGTTCAAAAATAGGAATAGAGATAGTGTTGTGCTTGTTTGTGCTTGTATTTGGTATAGGGAGAGACTTTGATTTTAGTTGATTTTTAGTCCTAGAGTAAGGGATAGGAGTATGATCTGCTATAGTGCTCGGTATAGAGTTTTGGTTTATTGTAGTGTTTGGGCTAGGGTGTTAGTGTTCTGGTTAAAGCTAAGGTTACGTTTACGGTAAGCGTTAGGGTTTGGGATGGATTTTATGTTAGGGTTAGGATTTGATTTAATATTTGCGTAAGGGTCAGGGTTTGTTTGCATTTTATGAATAGATTTAGGATTGGGATTAGTTGGAATGTTATTGTTATTGTTAAAAACAATTTTGGGTGTGGGCAAATACTGAGCTTCAAATCGGCATATTATAGAACATAAAATTTTTTTCCTCTTGTGATAAAGCTCCGCATAAGTGTTGTTCACACAAGAAATCTGTGACTGTACTCATTTCCCTTGTTTTAAAAATCGCACACGATCAGTTAAAGTAAAAAGCTATCATGGAATGTAAAAGATCCTGACAACGAATTTCAAACGTATTTCAACTTTAGTCAACATTACAAAGTAGCACTGACAAATTTTAGAACGTTCAAAATTAAATAAAACTGAAAAATACTATTCCGCAAGGTTTATAAATGTTTGTGAGTGGAATAAAATCTTATCCAATTTCTTAAGCTAAGCATGTCAGAATCTGCTACGATGCACGTGAGCCGGCCGATTCGCGTCTTTCTTCAGCGGCTCAAGGTGCAAAAAAAGCGACCGATGAGTTTCAAGGGGAATCCACGGTTAACCACTCGTCAGTGCACGGCAGCAGGCTGATTCGCTTCTTTCTTCAGCGGCTCAAGCAGCAGAAAACGCGGTTGATGCGTTTCAAGCGGAATCTGAGGTTAAGAGCGATTCGAGTGTGACGTTCGTTGCCGACTCGGCTCAGTTTCGTACGGGCTCATCTTCGATGCTCCGGTGATGAAGTTTGTGAGAAAATATTCGATCCGGTTCGACAGACACCAGAATCTGCGAGAGGAGCCAGCTTCACTCAAATTTCGCATCTACATTGCTATGAGAATGTGTACTGAAATAAAGTTCTGATGCTATCATTCTTTTCAAATGCTTGCTGAGCCGGCAGAGGACAGAAAATTCCCCCTCACTAACAAAGGGGGGCAGCCCATCTTTTCTAAAAACACCATGAACGGAGTCTGTTATAAGAGTAAACTGCGTAATGTTGGAATCAGACCTCATTTGGCTGTGGAGATAAGCCGCATTACAGCGCAAGGCAGCCGGCTGATTAGCATTCTGCCTTCAGAACTGTAGAAGATACAAATATTTTCAAGCTTAATCCACGGTTATGAGTGATTACAGCCCTCCATTCAGACCTGATTATTTGAAAAGGTTTGAAAGGTTTTATAACCAGTATAAAAATTTCTAGAAATTTCTAGGTCATGGTTAGGGTTATAGTTCAGGGTAATAGTTTAGGGTTAGGGTGAAGGTTAGTTTTAGGGTTAGTATTAAGTTTAGTGTTAGGATTAGGGTTAGCTTTACGGTTACCTTGAGGGTTTAGGGCTAGGGGAGGGTTTAGGGGTATGGTTAGGGCTCAGTTTAGTGTTAGGATTAGGTTTAGGGTAATGGTTAGGTTTAGGGTTAGCGTTAGGGTTAAGGTTAGAGTTAGTGTTGGGTAAGGGTTGGGGTTAGGGTGTGATTTAAGGTTAGGGTTAGTGTTTGGTTTAGGTTTAGCATTAGTGTTTGCGTCTGGGTTAGGGTCAGGGTTAGGGTTTGGGATATATAGGGTTAGGGTAGGAATAGGGGTAGGTTTAGGGTTAGGGGTTAGGTGTTGTTGGTGTTGGGTTTGAGGATAGGTTTGCAGTTGGAGTTGGGTTAGGTTTAGGGTAGTGTTTGGGTTTGGGTTACTTTTTGAATTAGGGTCAGGGTATGGGTTTGGTTTTGGGTTAGATTTACGGTTATGGGTTAGCGTTAGGGTTAGGATAAGTGTAAGGCTTTAGGGTTTAGGGTTAGGGTGCAGACCACTGTTGGGGTTAGCGTTAGTGTTAAGGTTAAGGTATAGGGTTAGGGTTAGGCTAACATTTAGGGTTAGAGTGAGGGTGAGGGTGAGGGTTAGGTTTTGTTTTAAGTTTAAAAATTTAGTTTTACCGTAAGTGTTAGGGTATGTTTTAGGTTATTGGATAGGGTTAGGTGTATGATTGGATTTAGGGTTTGGTTTAGGGTTGGTGTTAGCTTTAGAATTAGTGTTAGGCTAGAGTAAGGGTTCAGGTTAAAGGTTTAGTCTTACAGTAAGTGTCAGGGAAGTATGTAGGTAATTTTAGCGGCTTCGGTGAAGATTGCCTTTGTTTTAATGTTTAGAATTTGGGTTTGTGTTGGGGTGAGATTTTGGCTTAGGGTTAGTGTTAGGGTAAGGATTAGGGTTGGAGTTAGCGTTAGGGTTAGGGTTAAGGTATAGGATTTGGGTTAGTGTTGGGATAGGGTTTGATTTAGGATTAGGGTTAGTGTTGTTTGGATTAGTGTTTGGTTTAGGTTTAGCATTAGTGTTTGGGTCTGGGTTAGGGTCAGGGTTAGGGTTTGGGATAGTGTTAGTTTTAGGGTTAGTGTTAGGTTCAAAGTTAATGTTAGGCTTAGGTTTAGGGTTCAGTGTAGGGGTTAGGGTTAGGGTTAGCATTAGGGTTGGGCTCAGGTTTAGGTTAAGTTATATGGTAATTTTTACGTTTGAGCGTTTGAGTGAAATTAGGGTTAAGTCCTGGATTTGTTTTGTGTTTCGTTAAGGTTCAAAAATAGGAATAGAGATAGTGTTGTGCTTGTTTGTGCTTGTATTTGGTATAGGGAGAGACTTTGATTTTAGTTGATTTTTAGTCCTAGAGTAAGGGATAGGAGTATGATCTGCTATAGTGCTCGGTATAGAGTTTTGGTTTATTGTAGTGCTTGGGCTAGGGTGTTAGTGTTCTGGTTAAAGCTAAGGTTACGTTTACGGTAAGCGTTAGGGTTTGGGATGGATTTTATGTTAGGGTTAGGATTTGATTTAATATTTGCGTAAGGGTCAGGGTTTGTTTGCATTTTATGAATAGATTTAGGATTGGGATTAGTTGGAATGTTATTGTTATTGTTAAAAACAATTTTGGGTGTGGGCAAATACTGAGCTTCAAATCGGCATATTATAGAACATAAATTTTTTTTCCTCTTGTGATAAAGCTCCGCATAAGTGTTGTTCACACAAGAAATCTGTGACTGTACTCATTTCCCTTGTTTTAAAAATCGCACACGATCAGTTAAAGTAAAAAGCTATCATGGAATGTAAAAGATCCTGACAACGAATTTCAAACGTATTTCAACTTTAGTCAACATTACAAAGTAGCACTGACAAATTTTAGAACGTTCAAAATTAAATAAAACTGAAAAATACTATTCCGCAAGGTTTATAAATGTTTGTGAGTGGAATAAAATCTTACCCAATTTCTTAAGCTAAGCATGTCAGAATCTGCTACGATGCACGTGAGCCGGCCGATTCGCGTCTTTCTTCAGCGGCTCAAGGTGCAAAAAAAGCGACCGATGAGTTTCAAGGGGAATCCACGGTTAACCACTCGTCAGTGCACGGCAGCAGGCTGATTCGCTTCTTTCTTCAGCGGCTCAAGCAGCAGAAAACGCGGTTGATGCGTTTCAAGCGGAATCTGAGGTTAAGAGCGATTCGAGTGTGACGTTCGTTGCCGACTCGGCTCAGTTTCGTACGGGCTCATCTTCGATGCTCCGGTGATGAAGTTTGTGAGAAAATATTCGATCCGGTTCGACAGACACCAGAATCTGCGAGAGGAGCCAGCTTCACTCAAATTTCGCATCTACATTGCTATGAGAATGTGTACTGAAATAAAGTTCTGATGCTATCATTCTTTTCAAATGCTTGCTGAGCCGGCAGAGGACAGAAAATTCCCCCTCACTAACAAAGGGGGGCAGCCCATCTTTTCTAAAAACACCATGAACGGAGTCTGTTATAAGAGTAAACTGCGTAATGTTGGAATCAGACCTCATTTGGCTGTGGAGATAAGCCGCATTACAGCGCAAGGCAGCCGGCTGATTAGCATTCTGCCTTCAGAACTGTAGAAGATACAAATATTTTCAAGCTTAATCCACGGTTATGAGTGATTACAGCCCTCCATTCAGACCTGATTATTTGAAAAGGTTTGAAAGGTTTTATAACCAGTATAAAAATTTCTAGAAATTTCTAGGTCATGGTTAGGGTTATAGTTCAGGGTAATAGTTTAGGGTTAGGGTGAAGGTTAGTTTTAGGGTTAGTATTAAGTTTAGTGTTAGGATTAGGGTTAGCTTTACGGTTACCTTGAGGGTTTAGGGCTAGGGGAGGGTTTAGGGGTATGGTTAGGGCTCAGTTTAGTGTTAGGATTAGGTTTAGGGTAATGGTTAGGTTTAGGGTTAGCGTTAGGGTTAAGGTTAGAGTTAGTGTTGGGTAAGGGTTGGGGTTAGGGTGTGATTTAAGGTTAGGGTTAGTGTTTGGTTTAGGTTTAGCATTAGTGTTTGCGTCTGGGTTAGGGTCAGGGTTAGGGTTTGGGATATATAGGGTTAGGGTAGGAATAGGGGTAGGTTTAGGGTTAGGGGTTAGGTGTTGTTGGTGTTGGGTTTGAGGATAGGTTTGCAGTTGGAGTTGGGTTAGGTTTAGGGTAGTGTTTGGGTTTGGGTTACTTTTTGAATTAGGGTCAGGGTATGGGTTTGGTTTTGGGTTAGATTTACGGTTATGGGTTAGCGTTAGGGTTAGGATAAGTGTAAGGCTTTAGGGTTTAGGGTTAGGGTGCAGACCACTGTTGGGGTTAGCGTTAGTGTTAAGGTTAAGGTATAGGGTTAGGGTTAGGCTAACATTTAGGGTTAGAGTGAGGGTGAGGGTGAGGGTTAGGTTTTGTTTTAAGTTTAAAAATTTAGTTTTACCGTAAGTGTTAGGGTATGTTTTAGGTTATTGGATAGGGTTAGGTGTATGATTGGATTTAGGGTTTGGTTTAGGGTTGGTGTTAGCTTTAGAATTAGTGTTAGGCTAGAGTAAGGGTTCAGGTTAAAGGTTTAGTCTTACAGTAAGTGTCAGGGAAGTATGTAGGTAATTTTAGCGGCTTCGGTGAAGATTGCCTTTGTTTTAATGTTTAGAATTTGGGTTTGTGTTGGGGTGAGATTTTGGCTTAGGGTTAGTGTTAGGGTAAGGATTAGGGTTGGAGTTAGCGTTAGGGTTAGGGTTAAGGTATAGGATTTGGGTTAGTGTTGGGATAGGGTTTGATTTAGGATTAGGGTTAGTGTTGTTTGGATTAGTGTTTGGTTTAGGTTTAGCATTAGTGTTTGGGTCTGGGTTAGGGTCAGGGTTAGGGTTTGGGATAGTGTTAGTTTTAGGGTTAGTGTTAGGTTCAAAGTTAATGTTAGGCTTAGGTTTAGGGTTCAGTGTAGGGGTTAGGGTTAGGGTTAGCATTAGGGTTGGGCTCAGGTTTAGGTTAAGTTATATGGTAATTTTTACGTTTGAGCGTTTGAGTGAAATTAGGGTTAAGTCCTGGATTTGTTTTGTGTTTCGTTAAGGTTCAAAAATAGGAATAGAGATAGTGTTGTGCTTGTTTGTGCTTGTATTTGGTATAGGGAGAGACTTTGATTTTAGTTGATTTTTAGTCCTAGAGTAAGGGATAGGAGTATGATCTGCTATAGTGCTCGGTATAGAGTTTTGGTTTATTGTAGTGCTTGGGCTAGGGTGTTAGTGTTCTGGTTAAAGCTAAGGTTACGTTTACGGTAAGCGTTAGGGTTTGGGATGGATTTTATGTTAGGGTTAGGATTTGATTTAATATTTGCGTAAGGGTCAGGGTTTGTTTGCATTTTATGAATAGATTTAGGATTGGGATTAGTTGGAATGTTATTGTTATTGTTAAAAACAATTTTGGGTGTGGGCAAATACTGAGCTTCAAATCGGCATATTATAGAACATAAATTTTTTTTCCTCTTGTGATAAAGCTCCGCATAAGTGTTGTTCACACAAGAAATCTGTGACTGTACTCATTTCCCTTGTTTTAAAAATCGCACACGATCAGTTAAAGTAAAAAGCTATCATGGAATGTAAAAGATCCTGACAACGAATTTCAAACGTATTTCAACTTTAGTCAACATTACAAAGTAGCACTGACAAATTTTAGAACGTTCAAAATTAAATAAAACTGAAAAATACTATTCCGCAAGGTTTATAAATGTTTGTGAGTGGAATAAAATCTTACCCAATTTCTTAAGCTAAGCATGTCAGAATCTGCTACGATGCACGTGAGCCGGCCGATTCGCGTCTTTCTTCAGCGGCTCAAGGTGCAAAAAAAGCGACCGATGAGTTTCAAGGGGAATCCACGGTTAACCACTCGTCAGTGCACGGCAGCAGGCTGATTCGCTTCTTTCTTCAGCGGCTCAAGCAGCAGAAAACGCGGTTGATGCGTTTCAAGCGGAATCTGAGGTTAAGAGCGATTCGAGTGTGACGTTCGTTGCCGACTCGGCTCAGTTTCGTACGGGCTCATCTTCGATGCTCCGGTGATGAAGTTTGTGAGAAAATATTCGATCCGGTTCGACAGACACCAGAATCTGCGAGAGGAGCCAGCTTCACTCAAATTTCGCATCTACATTGCTATGAGAATGTGTACTGAAATAAAGTTCTGATGCTATCATTCTTTTCAAATGCTTGCTGAGCCGGCAGAGGACAGAAAATTCCCCCTCACTAACAAAGGGGGGCAGCCCATCTTTTCTAAAAACACCATGAACGGAGTCTGTTATAAGAGTAAACTGCGTAATGTTGGAATCAGACCTCATTTGGCTGTGGAGATAAGCCGCATTACAGCGCAAGGCAGCCGGCTGATTAGCATTCTGCCTTCAGAACTGTAGAAGATACAAATATTTTCAAGCTTAATCCACGGTTATGAGTGATTACAGCCCTCCATTCAGACCTGATTATTTGAAAAGGTTTGAAAGGTTTTATAACCAGTATAAAAATTTCTAGAAATTTCTAGGTCATGGTTAGGGTTATAGTTCAGGGTAATAGTTTAGGGTTAGGGTGAAGGTTAGTTTTAGGGTTAGTATTAAGTTTAGTGTTAGGATTAGGGTTAGCTTTACGGTTACCTTGAGGGTTTAGGGCTAGGGGAGGGTTTAGGGGTATGGTTAGGGCTCAGTTTAGTGTTAGGATTAGGTTTAGGGTAATGGTTAGGTTTAGGGTTAGCGTTAGGGTTAAGGTTAGAGTTAGTGTTGGGTAAGGGTTGGGGTTAGGGTGTGATTTAAGGTTAGGGTTAGTGTTTGGTTTAGGTTTAGCATTAGTGTTTGCGTCTGGGTTAGGGTCAGGGTTAGGGTTTGGGATATATAGGGTTAGGGTAGGAATAGGGGTAGGTTTAGGGTTAGGGGTTAGGTGTTGTTGGTGTTGGGTTTGAGGATAGGTTTGCAGTTGGAGTTGGGTTAGGTTTAGGGTAGTGTTTGGGTTTGGGTTACTTTTTGAATTAGGGTCAGGGTATGGGTTTGGTTTTGGGTTAGATTTACGGTTATGGGTTAGCGTTAGGGTTAGGATAAGTGTAAGGCTTTAGGGTTTAGGGTTAGGGTGCAGACCACTGTTGGGGTTAGCGTTAGTGTTAAGGTTAAGGTATAGGGTTAGGGTTAGGCTAACATTTAGGGTTAGAGTGAGGGTGAGGGTGAGGGTTAGGTTTTGTTTTAAGTTTAAAAATTTAGTTTTACCGTAAGTGTTAGGGTATGTTTTAGGTTATTGGATAGGGTTAGGTGTATGATTGGATTTAGGGTTTGGTTTAGGGTTGGTGTTAGCTTTAGAATTAGTGTTAGGCTAGAGTAAGGGTTCAGGTTAAAGGTTTAGTCTTACAGTAAGTGTCAGGGAAGTATGTAGGTAATTTTAGCGGCTTCGGTGAAGATTGCCTTTGTTTTAATGTTTAGAATTTGGGTTTGTGTTGGGGTGAGATTTTGGCTTAGGGTTAGTGTTAGGGTAAGGATTAGGGTTGGAGTTAGCGTTAGGGTTAGGGTTAAGGTATAGGATTTGGGTTAGTGTTGGGATAGGGTTTGATTTAGGATTAGGGTTAGTGTTGTTTGGATTAGTGTTTGGTTTAGGTTTAGCATTAGTGTTTGGGTCTGGGTTAGGGTCAGGGTTAGGGTTTGGGATAGTGTTAGTTTTAGGGTTAGTGTTAGGTTCAAAGTTAATGTTAGGCTTAGGTTTAGGGTTCAGTGTAGGGGTTAGGGTTAGGGTTAGCATTAGGGTTGGGCTCAGGTTTAGGTTAAGTTATATGGTAATTTTTACGTTTGAGCGTTTGAGTGAAATTAGGGTTAAGTCCTGGATTTGTTTTGTGTTTCGTTAAGGTTCAAAAATAGGAATAGAGATAGTGTTGTGCTTGTTTGTGCTTGTATTTGGTATAGGGAGAGACTTTGATTTTAGTTGATTTTTAGTCCTAGAGTAAGGGATAGGAGTATGATCTGCTATAGTGCTCGGTATAGAGTTTTGGTTTATTGTAGTGTTTGGGCTAGGGTGTTAGTGTTCTGGTTAAAGCTAAGGTTACGTTTACGGTAAGCGTTAGGGTTTGGGATGGATTTTATGTTAGGGTTAGGATTTGATTTAATATTTGCGTAAGGGTCAGGGTTTGTTTGCATTTTATGAATAGATTTAGGATTGGGATTAGTTGGAATGTTATTGTTATTGTTAAAAACAATTTTGGGTGTGGGCAAATACTGAGCTTCAAATCGGCATATTATAGAACATAAAATTTTTTTCCTCTTGTGATAAAGCTCCGCATAAGTGTTGTTCACACAAGAAATCTGTGACTGTACTCATTTCCCTTGTTTTAAAAATCGCACACGATCAGTTAAAGTAAAAAGCTATCATGGAATGTAAAAGATCCTGACAACGAATTTCAAACGTATTTCAACTTTAGTCAACATTACAAAGTAGCACTGACAAATTTTAGAACGTTCAAAATTAAATAAAACTGAAAAATACTATTCCGCAAGGTTTATAAATGTTTGTGAGTGGAATAAAATCTTATCCAATTTCTTAAGCTAAGCATGTCAGAATCTGCTACGATGCACGTGAGCCGGCCGATTCGCGTCTTTCTTCAGCGGCTCAAGGTGCAAAAAAAGCGACCGATGAGTTTCAAGGGGAATCCACGGTTAACCACTCGTCAGTGCACGGCAGCAGGCTGATTCGCTTCTTTCTTCAGCGGCTCAAGCAGCAGAAAACGCGGTTGATGCGTTTCAAGCGGAATCTGAGGTTAAGAGCGATTCGAGTGTGACGTTCGTTGCCGACTCGGCTCAGTTTCGTACGGGCTCATCTTCGATGCTCCGGTGATGAAGTTTGTGAGAAAATATTCGATCCGGTTCGACAGACACCAGAATCTGCGAGAGGAGCCAGCTTCACTCAAATTTCGCATCTACATTGCTATGAGAATGTGTACTGAAATAAAGTTCTGATGCTATCATTCTTTTCAAATGCTTGCTGAGCCGGCAGAGGACAGAAAATTCCCCCTCACTAACAAAGGGGGGCAGCCCATCTTTTCTAAAAACACCATGAACGGAGTCTGTTATAAGAGTAAACTGCGTAATGTTGGAATCAGACCTCATTTGGCTGTGGAGATAAGCCGCATTACAGCGCAAGGCAGCCGGCTGATTAGCATTCTGCCTTCAGAACTGTAGAAGATACAAATATTTTCAAGCTTAATCCACGGTTATGAGTGATTACAGCCCTCCATTCAGACCTGATTATTTGAAAAGGTTTGAAAGGTTTTATAACCAGTATAAAAATTTCTAGAAATTTCTAGGTCATGGTTAGGGTTATAGTTCAGGGTAATAGTTTAGGGTTAGGGTGAAGGTTAGTTTTAGGGTTAGTATTAAGTTTAGTGTTAGGATTAGGGTTAGCTTTACGGTTACCTTGAGGGTTTAGGGCTAGGGGAGGGTTTAGGGGTATGGTTAGGGCTCAGTTTAGTGTTAGGATTAGGTTTAGGGTAATGGTTAGGTTTAGGGTTAGCGTTAGGGTTAAGGTTAGAGTTAGTGTTGGGTAAGGGTTGGGGTTAGGGTGTGATTTAAGGTTAGGGTTAGTGTTTGGTTTAGGTTTAGCATTAGTGTTTGCGTCTGGGTTAGGGTCAGGGTTAGGGTTTGGGATATATAGGGTTAGGGTAGGAATAGGGGTAGGTTTAGGGTTAGGGGTTAGGTGTTGTTGGTGTTGGGTTTGAGGATAGGTTTGCAGTTGGAGTTGGGTTAGGTTTAGGGTAGTGTTTGGGTTTGGGTTACTTTTTGAATTAGGGTCAGGGTATGGGTTTGGTTTTGGGTTAGATTTACGGTTATGGGTTAGCGTTAGGGTTAGGATAAGTGTAAGGCTTTAGGGTTTAGGGTTAGGGTGCAGACCACTGTTGGGGTTAGCGTTAGTGTTAAGGTTAAGGTATAGGGTTAGGGTTAGGCTAACATTTAGGGTTAGAGTGAGGGTGAGGGTGAGGGTTAGGTTTTGTTTTAAGTTTAAAAATTTAGTTTTACCGTAAGTGTTAGGGTATGTTTTAGGTTATTGGATAGGGTTAGGTGTATGATTGGATTTAGGGTTTGGTTTAGGGTTGGTGTTAGCTTTAGAATTAGTGTTAGGCTAGAGTAAGGGTTCAGGTTAAAGGTTTAGTCTTACAGTAAGTGTCAGGGAAGTATGTAGGTAATTTTAGCGGCTTCGGTGAAGATTGCCTTTGTTTTAATGTTTAGAATTTGGGTTTGTGTTGGGGTGAGATTTTGGCTTAGGGTTAGTGTTAGGGTAAGGATTAGGGTTGGAGTTAGCGTTAGGGTTAGGGTTAAGGTATAGGATTTGGGTTAGTGTTGGGATAGGGTTTGATTTAGGATTAGGGTTAGTGTTGTTTGGATTAGTGTTTGGTTTAGGTTTAGCATTAGTGTTTGGGTCTGGGTTAGGGTCAGGGTTAGGGTTTGGGATAGTGTTAGTTTTAGGGTTAGTGTTAGGTTCAAAGTTAATGTTAGGCTTAGGTTTAGGGTTCAGTGTAGGGGTTAGGGTTAGGGTTAGCATTAGGGTTGGGCTCAGGTTTAGGTTAAGTTATATGGTAATTTTTACGTTTGAGCGTTTGAGTGAAATTAGGGTTAAGTCCTGGATTTGTTTTGTGTTTCGTTAAGGTTCAAAAATAGGAATAGAGATAGTGTTGTGCTTGTTTGTGCTTGTATTTGGTATAGGGAGAGACTTTGATTTTAGTTGATTTTTAGTCCTAGAGTAAGGGATAGGAGTATGATCTGCTATAGTGCTCGGTATAGAGTTTTGGTTTATTGTAGTGTTTGGGCTAGGGTGTTAGTGTTCTGGTTAAAGCTAAGGTTACGTTTACGGTAAGCGTTAGGGTTTGGGATGGATTTTATGTTAGGGTTAGGATTTGATTTAATATTTGCGTAAGGGTCAGGGTTTGTTTGCATTTTATGAATAGATTTAGGATTGGGATTAGTTGGAATGTTATTGTTATTGTTAAAAACAATTTTGGGTGTGGGCAAATACTGAGCTTCAAATCGGCATATTATAGAACATAAAATTTTTTTCCTCTTGTGATAAAGCTCCGCATAAGTGTTGTTCACACAAGAAATCTGTGACTGTACTCATTTCCCTTGTTTTAAAAATCGCACACGATCAGTTAAAGTAAAAAGCTATCATGGAATGTAAAAGATCCTGACAACGAATTTCAAACGTATTTCAACTTTAGTCAACATTACAAAGTAGCACTGACAAATTTTAGAACGTTCAAAATTAAATAAAACTGAAAAATACTATTCCGCAAGGTTTATAAATGTTTGTGAGTGGAATAAAATCTTACCCAATTTCTTAAGCTAAGCATGTCAGAATCTGCTACGATGCACGTGAGCCGGCCGATTCGCGTCTTTCTTCAGCGGCTCAAGGTGCAAAAAAAGCGACCGATGAGTTTCAAGGGGAATCCACGGTTAACCACTCGTCAGTGCACGGCAGCAGGCTGATTCGCTTCTTTCTTCAGCGGCTCAAGCAGCAGAAAACGCGGTTGATGCGTTTCAAGCGGAATCTGAGGTTAAGAGCGATTCGAGTGTGACGTTCGTTGCCGACTCGGCTCAGTTTCGTACGGGCTCATCTTCGATGCTCCGGTGATGAAGTTTGTGAGAAAATATTCGATCCGGTTCGACAGACACCAGAATCTGCGAGAGGAGCCAGCTTCACTCAAATTTCGCATCTACATTGCTATGAGAATGTGTACTGAAATAAAGTTCTGATGCTATCATTCTTTTCAAATGCTTGCTGAGCCGGCAGAGGACAGAAAATTCCCCCTCACTAACAAAGGGGGGCAGCCCATCTTTTCTAAAAACACCATGAACGGAGTCTGTTATAAGAGTAAACTGCGTAATGTTGGAATCAGACCTCATTTGGCTGTGGAGATAAGCCGCATTACAGCGCAAGGCAGCCGGCTGATTAGCATTCTGCCTTCAGAACTGTAGAAGATACAAATATTTTCAAGCTTAATCCACGGTTATGAGTGATTACAGCCCTCCATTCAGACCTGATTATTTGAAAAGGTTTGAAAGGTTTTATAACCAGTATAAAAATTTCTAGAAATTTCTAGGTCATGGTTAGGGTTATAGTTCAGGGTAATAGTTTAGGGTTAGGGTGAAGGTTAGTTTTAGGGTTAGTATTAAGTTTAGTGTTAGGATTAGGGTTAGCTTTACGGTTACCTTGAGGGTTTAGGGCTAGGGGAGGGTTTAGGGGTATGGTTAGGGCTCAGTTTAGTGTTAGGATTAGGTTTAGGGTAATGGTTAGGTTTAGGGTTAGCGTTAGGGTTAAGGTTAGAGTTAGTGTTGGGTAAGGGTTGGGGTTAGAGTGTGATTTAAGGTTAGGGTTAGTGTTTGGTTTAGGTTTAGCATTAGTGTTTGCGTCTGGGTTAGGGTCAGGGTTAGGGTTTGGGATATATAGGGTTAGGGTAGGAATAGGGGTAGGTTTAGGGTTAGGGGTTAGGTGTTGTTGGTGTTGGGTTTGAGGATAGGTTTGCAGTTGGAGTTGGGTTAGGTTTAGGGTAGTGTTTGGGTTTGGGTTACTTTTTGAATTAGGGTCAGGGTATGGGTTTGGTTTTGGGTTAGATTTACGGTTATGGGTTAGCGTTAGGGTTAGGATAAGTGTAAGGCTTTAGGGTTTAGGGTTAGGGTGCAGACCACTGTTGGGGTTAGCGTTAGTGTTAAGGTTAAGGTATAGGGTTAGGGTTAGGCTAACATTTAGGGTTAGAGTGAGGGTGAGGGTGAGGGTTAGGTTTTGTTTTAAGTTTAAAAATTTAGTTTTACCGTAAGTGTTAGGGTATGTTTTAGGTTATTGGATAGGGTTAGGTGTATGATTGGATTTAGGGTTTGGTTTAGGGTTGGTGTTAGCTTTAGAATTAGTGTTAGGCTAGAGTAAGGGTTCAGGTTAAAGGTTTAGTCTTACAGTAAGTGTCAGGGAAGTATGTAGGTAATTTTAGCGGCTTCGGTGAAGATTGCCTTTGTTTTAATGTTTAGAATTTGGGTTTGTGTTGGGGTGAGATTTTGGCTTAGGGTTAGTGTTAGGGTAAGGATTAGGGTTGGAGTTAGCGTTAGGGTTAGGGTTAAGGTATAGGATTTGGGTTAGTGTTGGGATAGGGTTTGATTTAGGATTAGGGTTAGTGTTGTTTGGATTAGTGTTTGGTTTAGGTTTAGCATTAGTGTTTGGGTCTGGGTTAGGGTCAGGGTTAGGGTTTGGGATAGTGTTAGTTTTAGGGTTAGTGTTAGGTTCAAAGTTAATGTTAGGCTTAGGTTTAGGGTTCAGTGTAGGGGTTAGGGTTAGGGTTAGCATTAGGGTTGGGCTCAGGTTTAGGTTAAGTTATATGGTAATTTTTACGTTTGAGCGTTTGAGTGAAATTAGGGTTAAGTCCTGGATTTGTTTTGTGTTTCGTTAAGGTTCAAAAATAGGAATAGAGATAGTGTTGTGCTTGTTTGTGCTTGTATTTGGTATAGGGAGAGACTTTGATTTTAGTTGATTTTTAGTCCTAGAGTAAGGGATAGGAGTATGATCTGCTATAGTGCTCGGTATAGAGTTTTGGTTTATTGTAGTGCTTGGGCTAGGGTGTTAGTGTTCTGGTTAAAGCTAAGGTTACGTTTACGGTAAGCGTTAGGGTTTGGGATGGATTTTATGTTAGGGTTAGGATTTGATTTAATATTTGCGTAAGGGTCAGGGTTTGTTTGCATTTTATGAATAGATTTAGGATTGGGATTAGTTGGAATGTTATTGTTATTGTTAAAAACAATTTTGGGTGTGGGCAAATACTGAGCTTCAAATCGGCATATTATAGAACATAAATTTTTTTTCCTCTTGTGATAAAGCTCCGCATAAGTGTTGTTCACACAAGAAATCTGTGACTGTACTCATTTCCCTTGTTTTAAAAATCGCACACGATCAGTTAAAGTAAAAAGCTATCATGGAATGTAAAAGATCCTGACAACGAATTTCAAACGTATTTCAACTTTAGTCAACATTACAAAGTAGCACTGACAAATTTTAGAACGTTCAAAATTAAATAAAACTGAAAAATACTATTCCGCAAGGTTTATAAATGTTTGTGAGTGGAATAAAATCTTACCCAATTTCTTAAGCTAAGCATGTCAGAATCTGCTACGATGCACGTGAGCCGGCCGATTCGCGTCTTTCTTCAGCGGCTCAAGGTGCAAAAAAAGCGACCGATGAGTTTCAAGGGGAATCCACGGTTAACCACTCGTCAGTGCACGGCAGCAGGCTGATTCGCTTCTTTCTTCAGCGGCTCAAGCAACAGAAAACGCGGTTGATGCGTTTCAAGCGGAATCTGAGGTTAAGAGCGATTCGAGTGTGACGTTCGTTGCCGACTCGGCTCAGTTTCGTACGGGCTCATCTTCGATGCTCCGGTGATGAAGTTTGTGAGAAAATATTCGATCCGGTTCGACAGACACCAGAATCTGTGAGAGGAGCCAGCTTCACTCAAATTTCGCATCTACGTTGCTATGAGAATGTGTACTGAAATAAAGTTCTGATGCTATCATTCTTTTCAAATGCTTGCTGAGCCGGCAGAGGACAGAAAATTCCCCCTCACTAACAAAGGGGGGCAGCCCATCTTTTCTAAAAACACCATGAACGGAGTCTGTTATAAGAGTAAACTGCGTAATGTTGGAATCAGACCTCATTTGGCTGTGGAGATAAGCCGCATTACAGCGCAAGGCAGCCGGCTGATTAGCATTCTGCCTTCAGAACTGTAGAAGATACAAATATTTTCAAGCTTAATCCACGGTTATGAGTGATTACAGCCCTCCATTCAGACCTGATTATTTGAAAAGGTTTGAAAGGTTTTATAACCAGTATAAAAATTTCTAGAAATTTCTAGGTCATGGTTAGGGTTATAGTTCAGGGTAATAGTTTAGGGTTAGGGTGAAGGTTAGTTTTAGGGTTAGTATTAAGTTTAGTGTTAGGATTAGGGTTAGCTTTACGGTTACCTTGAGGGTTTAGGGCTAGGGGAGGGTTTAGGGGTATGGTTAGGGCTCAGTTTAGTGTTAGGATTAGGTTTAGGGTAATGGTTAGGTTTAGGGTTAGCGTTAGGGTTAAGGTTAGAGTTAGTGTTGGGTAAGGGTTGGGGTTAGGGTGTGATTTAAGGTTAGGGTTAGTGTTTGGTTTAGGTTTAGCATTAGTGTTTGCGTCTGGGTTAGGGTCAGGGTTAGGGTTTGGGATATATAGGGTTAGGGTAGGAATAGGGGTAGGTTTAGGGTTAGGGGTTAGGTGTTGTTGGTGTTGGGTTTGAGGATAGGTTTGCAGTTGGAGTTGGGTTAGGTTTAGGGTAGTGTTTGGGTTTGGGTTACTTTTTGAATTAGGGTCAGGGTATGGGTTTGGTTTTGGGTTAGATTTACGGTTATGGGTTAGCGTTAGGGTTAGGATAAGTGTAAGGCTTTAGGGTTTAGGGTTAGGGTGCAGACCACTGTTGGGGTTAGCGTTAGTGTTAAGGTTAAGGTATAGGGTTAGGGTTAGGCTAACATTTAGGGTTAGAGTGAGGGTGAGGGTGAGGGTTAGGTTTTGTTTTAAGTTTAAAAATTTAGTTTTACCGTAAGTGTTAGGGTATGTTTTAGGTTATTGGATAGGGTTAGGTGTATGATTGGATTTAGGGTTTGGTTTAGGGTTGGTGTTAGCTTTAGAATTAGTGTTAGGCTAGAGTAAGGGTTCAGGTTAAAGGTTTAGTCTTACAGTAAGTGTCAGGGAAGTATGTAGGTAATTTTAGCGGCTTCGGTGAAGATTGCCTTTGTTTTAATGTTTAGAATTTGGGTTTGTGTTGGGGTGAGATTTTGGCTTAGGGTTAGTGTTAGGGTAAGGATTAGGGTTGGAGTTAGCGTTAGGGTTAGGGTTAAGGTATAGGATTTGGGTTAGTGTTGGGATAGGGTTTGATTTAGGATTAGGGTTAGTGTTGTTTGGATTAGTGTTTGGTTTAGGTTTAGCATTAGTGTTTGGGTCTGGGTTAGGGTCAGGGTTAGGGTTTGGGATAGTGTTAGTTTTAGGGTTAGTGTTAGGTTCAAAGTTAATGTTAGGCTTAGGTTTAGGGTTCAGTGTAGGGGTTAGGGTTAGGGTTAGCATTAGGGTTGGGCTCAGGTTTAGGTTAAGTTATATGGTAATTTTTACGTTTGAGCGTTTGAGTGAAATTAGGGTTAAGTCCTGGATTTGTTTTGTGTTTCGTTAAGGTTCAAAAATAGGAATAGAGATAGTGTTGTGCTTGTTTGTGCTTGTATTTGGTATAGGGAGAGACTTTGATTTTAGTTGATTTTTAGTCCTAGAGTAAGGGATAGGAGTATGATCTGCTATAGTGCTCGGTATAGAGTTTTGGTTTATTGTAGTGCTTGGGCTAGGGTGTTAGTGTTCTGGTTAAAGCTAAGGTTACGTTTACGGTAAGCGTTAGGGTTTGGGATGGATTTTATGTTAGGGTTAGGATTTGATTTAATATTTGCGTAAGGGTCAGGGTTTGTTTGCATTTTATGAATAGATTTAGGATTGGGATTAGTTGGAATGTTATTGTTATTGTTAAAAACAATTTTGGGTGTGGGCAAATACTGAGCTTCAAATCGGCATATTATAGAACATAAATTTTTTTTCCTCTTGTGATAAAGCTCCGCATAAGTGTTGTTCACACAAGAAATCTGTGACTGTACTCATTTCCCTTGTTTTAAAAATCGCACACGATCAGTTAAAGTAAAAAGCTATCATGGAATGTAAAAGATCCTGACAACGAATTTCAAACGTATTTCAACTTTAGTCAACATTACAAAGTAACACTGACAAATTTTAGAACGTTCAAAATTAAATAAAACTGAAAAATACTATTCCGCAAGGTTTATAAATGTTTGTGAGTGGAATAAAATCTTACCCAATTTCTTAAGCTAAGCATGTCAGAATCTGCTACGATGCACGTGAGCCGGCCGATTCGCGTCTTTCTTCAGCGGCTCAAGGTGCAAAAAAAGCGACCGATGAGTTTCAAGGGGAATCCACGGTTAACCACTCGTCAGTGCACGGCAGCAGGCTGATTCGCTTCTTTCTTCAGCGGCTCAAGCAGCAGAAAACGCGGTTGATGCGTTTCAAGCGGAATCTGAGGTTAAGAGCGATTCGAGTGTGACGTTCGTTGCCGACTCGGCTCAGTTTCGTACGGGCTCATCTTCGATGCTCCGGTGATGAAGTTTGTGAGAAAATATTCGATCCGGTTCGACAGACACCAGAATCTGCGAGAGGAGCCAGCTTCACTCAAATTTCGCATCTACATTGCTATGAGAATGTGTACTGAAATAAAGTTCTGATGCTATCATTCTTTTCAAATGCTTGCTGAGCCGGCAGAGGACAGAAAATTCCCCCTCACTAACAAAGGGGGGCAGCCCATCTTTTCTAAAAACACCATGAACGGAGTCTGTTATAAGAGTAAACTGCGTAATGTTGGAATCAGACCTCATTTGGCTGTGGAGATAAGCCGCATTACAGCGCAAGGCAGCCGGCTGATTAGCATTCTGCCTTCAGAACTGTAGAAGATACAAATATTTTCAAGCTTAATCCACGGTTATGAGTGATTACAGCCCTCCATTCAGACCTGATTATTTGAAAAGGTTTGAAAGGTTTTATAACCAGTATAAAAATTTCTAGAAATTTCTAGGTCATGGTTAGGGTTATAGTTCAGGGTAATAGTTTAGGGTTAGGGTGAAGGTTAGTTTTAG
This sequence comes from Cyrtonyx montezumae, assembly GCF_038088225.1. Taxonomy (NCBI): domain Eukaryota; kingdom Metazoa; phylum Chordata; class Aves; order Galliformes; family Odontophoridae; genus Cyrtonyx; species Cyrtonyx montezumae. The sequence continues at coordinate 105,660 of NW_027072078.1, forward strand.
GGTTAGTATTAAGTTTAGTGTTAGGATTAGGGTTAGCTTTACGGTTACCTTGAGGGTTTAGGGCTAGGGGAGGGTTTAGGGGTATGGTTAGGGCTCAGTTTAGTGTTAGGATTAGGTTTAGGGTAATGGTTAGGTTTAGGGTTAGCGTTAGGGTTAAGGTTAGAGTTAGTGTTGGGTAAGGGTTGGGGTTAGGGTGTGATTTAAGGTTAGGGTTAGTGTTTGGTTTAGGTTTAGCATTAGTGTTTGCGTCTGGGTTAGGGTCAGGGTTAGGGTTTGGGATATATAGGGTTAGGGTAGGAATAGGGGTAGGTTTAGGGTTAGGGGTTAGGTGTTGTTGGTGTTGGGTTTGAGGATAGGTTTGCAGTTGGAGTTGGGTTAGGTTTAGGGTAGTGTTTGGGTTTGGGTTACTTTTTGAATTAGGGTCAGGGTATGGGTTTGGTTTTGGGTTAGATTTACGGTTATGGGTTAGCGTTAGGGTTAGGATAAGTGTAAGGCTTTAGGGTTTAGGGTTAGGGTGCAGACCACTGTTGGGGTTAGCGTTAGTGTTAAGGTTAAGGTATAGGGTTAGGGTTAGGCTAACATTTAGGGTTAGAGTGAGGGTGAGGGTGAGGGTTAGGTTTTGTTTTAAGTTTAAAAATTTAGTTTTACCGTAAGTGTTAGGGTATGTTTTAGGTTATTGGATAGGGTTAGGTGTATGATTGGATTTAGGGTTTGGTTTAGGGTTGGTGTTAGCTTTAGAATTAGTGTTAGGCTAGAGTAAGGGTTCAGGTTAAAGGTTTAGTCTTACAGTAAGTGTCAGGGAAGTATGTAGGTAATTTTAGCGGCTTCGGTGAAGATTGCCTTTGTTTTAATGTTTAGAATTTGGGTTTGTGTTGGGGTGAGATTTTGGCTTAGGGTTAGTGTTAGGGTAAGGATTAGGGTTGGAGTTAGCGTTAGGGTTAGGGTTAAGGTATAGGATTTGGGTTAGTGTTGGGATAGGGTTTGATTTAGGATTAGGGTTAGTGTTGTTTGGATTAGTGTTTGGTTTAGGTTTAGCATTAGTGTTTGGGTCTGGGTTAGGGTCAGGGTTAGGGTTTGGGATAGTGTTAGTTTTAGGGTTAGTGTTAGGTTCAAAGTTAATGTTAGGCTTAGGTTTAGGGTTCAGTGTAGGGGTTAGGGTTAGGGTTAGCATTAGGGTTGGGCTCAGGTTTAGGTTAAGTTATATGGTAATTTTTACGTTTGAGCGTTTGAGTGAAATTAGGGTTAAGTCCTGGATTTGTTTTGTGTTTCGTTAAGGTTCAAAAATAGGAATAGAGATAGTGTTGTGCTTGTTTGTGCTTGTATTTGGTATAGGGAGAGACTTTGATTTTAGTTGATTTTTAGTCCTAGAGTAAGGGATAGGAGTATGATCTGCTATAGTGCTCGGTATAGAGTTTTGGTTTATTGTAGTGCTTGGGCTAGGGTGTTAGTGTTCTGGTTAAAGCTAAGGTTACGTTTACGGTAAGCGTTAGGGTTTGGGATGGATTTTATGTTAGGGTTAGGATTTGATTTAATATTTGCGTAAGGGTCAGGGTTTGTTTGCATTTTATGAATAGATTTAGGATTGGGATTAGTTGGAATGTTATTGTTATTGTTAAAAACAATTTTGGGTGTGGGCAAATACTGAGCTTCAAATCGGCATATTATAGAACATAAAATTTTTTTCCTCTTGTGATAAAGCTCCGCATAAGTGTTGTTCACACAAGAAATCTGTGACTGTACTCATTTCCCTTGTTTTAAAAATCGCACACGATCAGTTAAAGTAAAAAGCTATCATGGAATGTAAAAGATCCTGACAACGAATTTCAAACGTATTTCAACTTTAGTCAACATTACAAAGTAGCACTGACAAATTTTAGAACGTTCAAAATTAAATAAAACTGAAAAATACTATTCCGCAAGGTTTATAAATGTTTGTGAGTGGAATAAAATCTTACCCAATTTCTTAAGCTAAGCATGTCAGAATCTGCTACGATGCACGTGAGCCGGCCGATTCGCGTCTTTCTTCAGCGGCTCAAGGTGCAAAAAAAGCGACCGATGAGTTTCAAGGGGAATCCACGGTTAACCACTCGTCAGTGCACGGCAGCAGGCTGATTCGCTTCTTTCTTCAGCGGCTCAAGCAGCAGAAAACGCGGTTGATGCGTTTCAAGCGGAATCTGAGGTTAAGAGCGATTCGAGTGTGACGTTCGTTGCCGACTCGGCTCAGTTTCGTACGGGCTCATCTTCGATGCTCCGGTGATGAAGTTTGTGAGAAAATATTCGATCCGGTTCGACAGACACCAGAATCTGCGAGAGGAGCCAGCTTCACTCAAATTTCGCATCTACATTGCTATGAGAATGTGTACTGAAATAAAGTTCTGATGCTATCATTCTTTTCAAATGCTTGCTGAGCCGGCAGAGGACAGAAAATTCCCCCTCACTAACAAAGGGGGGCAGCCCATCTTTTCTAAAAACACCATGAACGGAGTCTGTTATAAGAGTAAACTGCGTAATGTTGGAATCAGACCTCATTTGGCTGTGGAGATAAGCCGCATTACAGCGCAAGGCAGCCGGCTGATTAGCATTCTGCCTTCAGAACTGTAGAAGATACAAATATTTTCAAGCTTAATCCACGGTTATGAGTGATTACAGCCCTCCATTCAGACCTGATTATTTGAAAAGGTTTGAAAGGTTTTATAACCAGTATAAAAATTTCTAGAAATTTCTAGGTCATGGTTAGGGTTATAGTTCAGGGTAATAGTTTAGGGTTAGGGTGAAGGTTAGTTTTAGGGTTAGTATTAAGTTTAGTGTTAGGATTAGGGTTAGCTTTACGGTTACCTTGAGGGTTTAGGGCTAGGGGAGGGTTTAGGGGTATGGTTAGGGCTCAGTTTAGTGTTAGGATTAGGTTTAGGGTAATGGTTAGGTTTAGGGTTAGCGTTAGGGTTAAGGTTAGAGTTAGTGTTGGGTAAGGGTTGGGGTTAGGGTGTGATTTAAGGTTAGGGTTAGTGTTTGGTTTAGGTTTAGCATTAGTGTTTGCGTCTGGGTTAGGGTCAGGGTTAGGGTTTGGGATATATAGGGTTAGGGTAGGAATAGGGGTAGGTTTAGGGTTAGGGGTTAGGTGTTGTTGGTGTTGGGTTTGAGGATAGGTTTGCAGTTGGAGTTGGGTTAGGTTTAGGGTAGTGTTTGGGTTTGGGTTACTTTTTGAATTAGGGTCAGGGTATGGGTTTGGTTTTGGGTTAGATTTACGGTTATGGGTTAGCGTTAGGGTTAGGATAAGTGTAAGGCTTTAGGGTTTAGGGTTAGGGTGCAGACCACTGTTGGGGTTAGCGTTAGTGTTAAGGTTAAGGTATAGGGTTAGGGTTAGGCTAACATTTAGGGTTAGAGTGAGGGTGAGGGTGAGGGTTAGGTTTTGTTTTAAGTTTAAAAATTTAGTTTTACCGTAAGTGTTAGGGTATGTTTTAGGTTATTGGATAGGGTTAGGTGTATGATTGGATTTAGGGTTTGGTTTAGGGTTGGTGTTAGCTTTAGAATTAGTGTTAGGCTAGAGTAAGGGTTCAGGTTAAAGGTTTAGTCTTACAGTAAGTGTCAGGGAAGTATGTAGGTAATTTTAGCGGCTTCGGTGAAGATTGCCTTTGTTTTAATGTTTAGAATTTGGGTTTGTGTTGGGGTGAGATTTTGGCTTAGGGTTAGTGTTAGGGTAAGGATTAGGGTTGGAGTTAGCGTTAGGGTTAGGGTTAAGGTATAGGATTTGGGTTAGTGTTGGGATAGGGTTTGATTTAGGATTAGGGTTAGTGTTGTTTGGATTAGTGTTTGGTTTAGGTTTAGCATTAGTGTTTGGGTCTGGGTTAGGGTCAGGGTTAGGGTTTGGGATAGTGTTAGTTTTAGGGTTAGTGTTAGGTTCAAAGTTAATGTTAGGCTTAGGTTTAGGGTTCAGTGTAGGGGTTAGGGTTAGGGTTAGCATTAGGGTTGGGCTCAGGTTTAGGTTAAGTTATATGGTAATTTTTACGTTTGAGCGTTTGAGTGAAATTAGGGTTAAGTCCTGGATTTGTTTTGTGTTTCGTTAAGGTTCAAAAATAGGAATAGAGATAGTGTTGTGCTTGTTTGTGCTTGTATTTGGTATAGGGAGAGACTTTGATTTTAGTTGATTTTTAGTCCTAGAGTAAGGGATAGGAGTATGATCTGCTATAGTGCTCGGTATAGAGTTTTGGTTTATTGTAGTGTTTGGGCTAGGGTGTTAGTGTTCTGGTTAAAGCTAAGGTTACGTTTACGGTAAGCGTTAGGGTTTGGGATGGATTTTATGTTAGGGTTAGGATTTGATTTAATATTTGCGTAAGGGTCAGGGTTTGTTTGCATTTTATGAATAGATTTAGGATTGGGATTAGTTGGAATGTTATTGTTATTGTTAAAAACAATTTTGGGTGTGGGCAAATACTGAGCTTCAAATCGGCATATTATAGAACATAAAATTTTTTTCCTCTTGTGATAAAGCTCCGCATAAGTGTTGTTCACACAAGAAATCTGTGACTGTACTCATTTCCCTTGTTTTAAAAATCGCACACGATCAGTTAAAGTAAAAAGCTATCATGGAATGTAAAAGATCCTGACAACGAATTTCAAACGTATTTCAACTTTAGTCAACATTACAAAGTAGCACTGACAAATTTTAGAACGTTCAAAATTAAATAAAACTGAAAAATACTATTCCGCAAGGTTTATAAATGTTTGTGAGTGGAATAAAATCTTACCCAATTTCTTAAGCTAAGCATGTCAGAATCTGCTACGATGCACGTGAGCCGGCCGATTCGCGTCTTTCTTCAGCGGCTCAAGGTGCAAAAAAAGCGACCGATGAGTTTCAAGGGGAATCCACGGTTAACCACTCGTCAGTGCACGGCAGCAGGCTGATTCGCTTCTTTCTTCAGCGGCTCAAGCAGCAGAAAACGCGGTTGATGCGTTTCAAGCGGAATCTGAGGTTAAGAGCGATTCGAGTGTGACGTTCGTTGCCGACTCGGCTCAGTTTCGTACGGGCTCATCTTCGATGCTCCGGTGATGAAGTTTGTGAGAAAATATTCGATCCGGTTCGACAGACACCAGAATCTGCGAGAGGAGCCAGCTTCACTCAAATTTCGCATCTACATTGCTATGAGAATGTGTACTGAAATAAAGTTCTGATGCTATCATTCTTTTCAAATGCTTGCTGAGCCGGCAGAGGACAGAAAATTCCCCCTCACTAACAAAGGGGGGCAGCCCATCTTTTCTAAAAACACCATGAACGGAGTCTGTTATAAGAGTAAACTGCGTAATGTTGGAATCAGACCTCATTTGGCTGTGGAGATAAGCCGCATTACAGCGCAAGGCAGCCGGCTGATTAGCATTCTGCCTTCAGAACTGTAGAAGATACAAATATTTTCAAGCTTAATCCACGGTTATGAGTGATTACAGCCCTCCATTCAGACCTGATTATTTGAAAAGGTTTGAAAGGTTTTATAACCAGTATAAAAATTTCTAGAAATTTCTAGGTCATGGTTAGGGTTATAGTTCAGGGTAATAGTTTAGGGTTAGGGTGAAGGTTAGTTTTAGGGTTAGTATTAAGTTTAGTGTTAGGATTAGGGTTAGCTTTACGGTTACCTTGAGGGTTTAGGGCTAGGGGAGGGTTTAGGGGTATGGTTAGGGCTCAGTTTAGTGTTAGGATTAGGTTTAGGGTAATGGTTAGGTTTAGGGTTAGCGTTAGGGTTAAGGTTAGAGTTAGTGTTGGGTAAGGGTTGGGGTTAGGGTGTGATTTAAGGTTAGGGTTAGTGTTTGGTTTAGGTTTAGCATTAGTGTTTGCGTCTGGGTTAGGGTCAGGGTTAGGGTTTGGGATATATAGGGTTAGGGTAGGAATAGGGGTAGGTTTAGGGTTAGGGGTTAGGTGTTGTTGGTGTTGGGTTTGAGGATAGGTTTGCAGTTGGAGTTGGGTTAGGTTTAGGGTAGTGTTTGGGTTTGGGTTACTTTTTGAATTAGGGTCAGGGTATGGGTTTGGTTTTGGGTTAGATTTACGGTTATGGGTTAGCGTTAGGGTTAGGATAAGTGTAAGGCTTTAGGGTTTAGGGTTAGGGTGCAGACCACTGTTGGGGTTAGCGTTAGTGTTAAGGTTAAGGTATAGGGTTAGGGTTAGGCTAACATTTAGGGTTAGAGTGAGGGTGAGGGTGAGGGTTAGGTTTTGTTTTAAGTTTAAAAATTTAGTTTTACCGTAAGTGTTAGGGTATGTTTTAGGTTATTGGATAGGGTTAGGTGTATGATTGGATTTAGGGTTTGGTTTAGGGTTGGTGTTAGCTTTAGAATTAGTGTTAGGCTAGAGTAAGGGTTCAGGTTAAAGGTTTAGTCTTACAGTAAGTGTCAGGGAAGTATGTAGGTAATTTTAGCGGCTTCGGTGAAGATTGCCTTTGTTTTAATGTTTAGAATTTGGGTTTGTGTTGGGGTGAGATTTTGGCTTAGGGTTAGTGTTAGGGTAAGGATTAGGGTTGGAGTTAGCGTTAGGGTTAGGGTTAAGGTATAGGATTTGGGTTAGTGTTGGGATAGGGTTTGATTTAGGATTAGGGTTAGTGTTGTTTGGATTAGTGTTTGGTTTAGGTTTAGCATTAGTGTTTGGGTCTGGGTTAGGGTCAGGGTTAGGGTTTGGGATAGTGTTAGTTTTAGGGTTAGTGTTAGGTTCAAAGTTAATGTTAGGCTTAGGTTTAGGGTTCAGTGTAGGGGTTAGGGTTAGGGTTAGCATTAGGGTTGGGCTCAGGTTTAGGTTAAGTTATATGGTAATTTTTACGTTTGAGCGTTTGAGTGAAATTAGGGTTAAGTCCTGGATTTGTTTTGTGTTTCGTTAAGGTTCAAAAATAGGAATAGAGATAGTGTTGTGCTTGTTTGTGCTTGTATTTGGTATAGGGAGAGACTTTGATTTTAGTTGATTTTTAGTCCTAGAGTAAGGGATAGGAGTATGATCTGCTATAGTGCTCGGTATAGAGTTTTGGTTTATTGTAGTGCTTGGGCTAGGGTGTTAGTGTTCTGGTTAAAGCTAAGGTTACGTTTACGGTAAGCGTTAGGGTTTGGGATGGATTTTATGTTAGGGTTAGGATTTGATTTAATATTTGCGTAAGGGTCAGGGTTTGTTTGCATTTTATGAATAGATTTAGGATTGGGATTAGTTGGAATGTTATTGTTATTGTTAAAAACAATTTTGGGTGTGGGCAAATACTGAGCTTCAAATCGGCATATTATAGAACATAAAATTTTTTTCCTCTTGTGATAAAGCTCCGCATAAGTGTTGTTCACACAAGAAATCTGTGACTGTACTCATTTCCCTTGTTTTAAAAATCGCACACGATCAGTTAAAGTAAAAAGCTATCATGGAATGTAAAAGATCCTGACAACGAATTTCAAACGTATTTCAACTTTAGTCAACATTACAAAGTAGCACTGACAAATTTTAGAACGTTCAAAATTAAATAAAACTGAAAAATACTATTCCGCAAGGTTTATAAATGTTTGTGAGTGGAATAAAATCTTATCCAATTTCTTAAGCTAAGCATGTCAGAATCTGCTACGATGCACGTGAGCCGGCCGATTCGCGTCTTTCTTCAGCGGCTCAAGGTGCAAAAAAAGCGACCGATGAGTTTCAAGGGGAATCCACGGTTAACCACTCGTCAGTGCACGGCAGCAGGCTGATTCGCTTCTTTCTTCAGCGGCTCAAGCAGCAGAAAACGCGGTTGATGCGTTTCAAGCGGAATCTGAGGTTAAGAGCGATTCGAGTGTGACGTTCGTTGCCGACTCGGCTCAGTTTCGTATGGGCTCATCTTCGATGCTCCGGTGATGAAGTTTGTGAGAAAATATTCGATCCGGTTCGACAGACACCAGAATCTGCGAGAGGAGTCAGCTTCACTCAAATTTCGCATCTACGTTGCTATGAGAATGTGTACTGAAATAAAGTTCTGATGCTATCATTCTTTTCAAATGCTTGCTGAGCCGGCAGAGGACAGAAAATTCCCCCTCACTAACAAAGGGGGGCAGCCCATCTTTTCTAAAAACACCATGAACGGAGTCTGTTATAAGAGTAAACTGCGTAATGTTGGAATCAGACCTCATTTGGCTGTGGAGATAAGCCGCATTACAGCGCAAGGCAGCCGGCTGATTAGCATTCTGCCTTCAGAACTGTAGAAGATACAAATATTTTCAAGCTTAATCCACGGTTATGAGTGATTACAGCCCTCCATTCAGACCTGATTATTTGAAAAGGTTTGAAAGGTTTTATAACCAGTATAAAAATTTCTAGAAATTTCTAGGTCATGGTTAGGGTTATAGTTCAGGGTAATAGTTTAGGGTTAGGGTGAAGGTTAGTTTTAGGGTTAGTATTAAGTTTAGTGTTAGGATTAGGGTTAGCTTTACGGTTACCTTGAGGGTTTAGGGCTAGGGGAGGGTTTAGGGGTATGGTTAGGGCTCAGTTTAGTGTTAGGATTAGGTTTAGGGTAATGGTTAGGTTTAGGGTTAGCGTTAGGGTTAAGGTTAGAGTTAGTGTTGGGTAAGGGTTGGGGTTAGGGTGTGATTTAAGGTTAGGGTTAGTGTTTGGTTTAGGTTTAGCATTAGTGTTTGCGTCTGGGTTAGGGTCAGGGTTAGGGTTTGGGATATATAGGGTTAGGGTAGGAATAGGGGTAGGTTTAGGGTTAGGGGTTAGGTGTTGTTGGTGTTGGGTTTGAGGATAGGTTTGCAGTTGGAGTTGGGTTAGGTTTAGGGTAGTGTTTGGGTTTGGGTTACTTTTTGAATTAGGGTCAGGGTATGGGTTTGGTTTTGGGTTAGATTTACGGTTATGGGTTAGCGTTAGGGTTAGGATAAGTGTAAGGCTTTAGGGTTTAGGGTTAGGGTGCAGACCACTGTTGGGGTTAGCGTTAGTGTTAAGGTTAAGGTATAGGGTTAGGGTTAGGCTAACATTTAGGGTTAGAGTGAGGGTGAGGGTGAGGGTTAGGTTTTGTTTTAAGTTTAAAAATTTAGTTTTACCGTAAGTGTTAGGGTATGTTTTAGGTTATTGGATAGGGTTAGGTGTATGATTGGATTTAGGGTTTGGTTTAGGGTTGGTGTTAGCTTTAGAATTAGTGTTAGGCTAGAGTAAGGGTTCAGGTTAAAGGTTTAGTCTTACAGTAAGTGTCAGGGAAGTATGTAGGTAATTTTAGCGGCTTCGGTGAAGATTGCCTTTGTTTTAATGTTTAGAATTTGGGTTTGTGTTGGGGTGAGATTTTGGCTTAGGGTTAGTGTTAGGGTAAGGATTAGGGTTGGAGTTAGCGTTAGGGTTAGGGTTAAGGTATAGGATTTGGGTTAGTGTTGGGATAGGGTTTGATTTAGGATTAGGGTTAGTGTTGTTTGGATTAGTGTTTGGTTTAGGTTTAGCATTAGTGTTTGGGTCTGGGTTAGGGTCAGGGTTAGGGTTTGGGATAGTGTTAGTTTTAGGGTTAGTGTTAGGTTCAAAGTTAATGTTAGGCTTAGGTTTAGGGTTCAGTGTAGGGGTTAGGGTTAGGGTTAGCATTAGGGTTGGGCTCAGGTTTAGGTTAAGTTATATGGTAATTTTTACGTTTGAGCGTTTGAGTGAAATTAGGGTTAAGTCCTGGATTTGTTTTGTGTTTCGTTAAGGTTCAAAAATAGGAATAGAGATAGTGTTGTGCTTGTTTGTGCTTGTATTTGGTATAGGGAGAGACTTTGATTTTAGTTGATTTTTAGTCCTAGAGTAAGGGATAGGAGTATGATCTGCTATAGTGCTCGGTATAGAGTTTTGGTTTATTGTAGTGCTTGGGCTAGGGTGTTAGTGTTCTGGTTAAAGCTAAGGTTACGTTTACGGTAAGCGTTAGGGTTTGGGATGGATTTTATGTTAGGGTTAGGATTTGATTTAATATTTGCGTAAGGGTCAGGGTTTGTTTGCATTTTATGAATAGATTTAGGATTGGGATTAGTTGGAATGTTATTGTTATTGTTAAAAACAATTTTGGGTGTGGGCAAATACTGAGCTTCAAATCGGCATATTATAGAACATAAATTTTTTTTCCTCTTGTGATAAAGCTCCGCATAAGTGTTGTTCACACAAGAAATCTGTGACTGTACTCATTTCCCTTGTTTTAAAAATCGCACACGATCAGTTAAAGTAAAAAGCTATCATGGAATGTAAAAGATCCTGACAACGAATTTCAAACGTATTTCAACTTTAGTCAACATTACAAAGTAACACTGACAAATTTTAGAACGTTCAAAATTAAATAAAACTGAAAAATACTATTCCGCAAGGTTTATAAATGTTTGTGAGTGGAATAAAATCTTACCCAATTTCTTAAGCTAAGCATGTCAGAATCTGCTACGATGCACGTGAGCCGGCCGATTCGCGTCTTTCTTCAGCGGCTCAAGGTGCAAAAAAAGCGACCGATGAGTTTCAAGGGGAATCCACGGTTAACCACTCGTCAGTGCACGGCAGCAGGCTGATTCGCTTCTTTCTTCAGCGGCTCAAGCAGCAGAAAACGCGGTTGATGCGTTTCAAGCGGAATCTGAGGTTAAGAGCGATTCGAGTGTGACGTTCGTTGCCGACTCGGCTCAGTTTCGTACGGGCTCATCTTCGATGCTCCGGTGATGAAGTTTGTGAGAAAATATTCGATCCGGTTCGACAGACACCAGAATCTGCGAGAGGAGCCAGCTTCACTCAAATTTCGCATCTACATTGCTATGAGAATGTGTACTGAAATAAAGTTCTGATGCTATCATTCTTTTCAAATGCTTGCTGAGCCGGCAGAGGACAGAAAATTCCCCCTCACTAACAAAGGGGGGCAGCCCATCTTTTCTAAAAACACCATGAACGGAGTCTGTTATAAGAGTAAACTGCGTAATGTTGGAATCAGACCTCATTTGGCTGTGGAGATAAGCCGCATTACAGCGCAAGGCAGCCGGCTGATTAGCATTCTGCCTTCAGAACTGTAGAAGATACAAATATTTTCAAGCTTAATCCACGGTTATGAGTGATTACAGCCCTCCATTCAGACCTGATTATTTGAAAAGGTTTGAAAGGTTTTATAACCAGTATAAAAATTTCTAGAAATTTCTAGGTCATGGTTAGGGTTATAGTTCAGGGTAATAGTTTAGGGTTAGGGTGAAGGTTAGTTTTAGGGTTAGTATTAAGTTTAGTGTTAGGATTAGGGTTAGCTTTACGGTTACCTTGAGGGTTTAGGGCTAGGGGAGGGTTTAGGGGTATGGTTAGGGCTCAGTTTAGTGTTAGGATTAGGTTTAGGGTAATGGTTAGGTTTAGGGTTAGCGTTAGGGTTAAGGTTAGAGTTAGTGTTGGGTAAGGGTTGGGGTTAGGGTGTGATTTAAGGTTAGGGTTAGTGTTTGGTTTAGGTTTAGCATTAGTGTTTGCGTCTGGGTTAGGGTCAGGGTTAGGGTTTGGGATATATAGGGTTAGGGTAGGAATAGGGGTAGGTTTAGGGTTAGGGGTTAGGTGTTGTTGGTGTTGGGTTTGAGGATAGGTTTGCAGTTGGAGTTGGGTTAGGTTTAGGGTAGTGTTTGGGTTTGGGTTACTTTTTGAATTAGGGTCAGGGTATGGGTTTGGTTTTGGGTTAGATTTACGGTTATGGGTTAGCGTTAGGGTTAGGATAAGTGTAAGGCTTTAGGGTTTAGGGTTAGGGTGCAGACCACTGTTGGGGTTAGCGTTAGTGTTAAGGTTAAGGTATAGGGTTAGGGTTAGGCTAACATTTAGGGTTAGAGTGAGGGTGAGGGTGAGGGTTAGGTTTTGTTTTAAGTTTAAAAATTTAGTTTTACCGTAAGTGTTAGGGTATGTTTTAGGTTATTGGATAGGGTTAGGTGTATGATTGGATTTAGGGTTTGGTTTAGGGTTGGTGTTAGCTTTAGAATTAGTGTTAGGCTAGAGTAAGGGTTCAGGTTAAAGGTTTAGTCTTACAGTAAGTGTCAGGGAAGTATGTAGGTAATTTTAGCGGCTTCGGTGAAGATTGCCTTTGTTTTAATGTTTAGAATTTGGGTTTGTGTTGGGGTGAGATTTTGGCTTAGGGTTAGTGTTAGGGTAAGGATTAGGGTTGGAGTTAGCGTTAGGGTTAGGGTTAAGGTATAGGATTTGGGTTAGTGTTGGGATAGGGTTTGATTTAGGATTAGGGTTAGTGTTGTTTGGATTAGTGTTTGGTTTAGGTTTAGCATTAGTGTTTGGGTCTGGGTTAGGGTCAGGGTTAGGGTTTGGGATAGTGTTAGTTTTAGGGTTAGTGTTAGGTTCAAAGTTAATGTTAGGCTTAGGTTTAGGGTTCAGTGTAGGGGTTAGGGTTAGGGTTAGCATTAGGGTTGGGCTCAGGTTTAGGTTAAGTTATATGGTAATTTTTACGTTTGAGCGTTTGAGTGAAATTAGGGTTAAGTCCTGGATTTGTTTTGTGTTTCGTTAAGGTTCAAAAATAGGAATAGAGATAGTGTTGTGCTTGTTTGTGCTTGTATTTGGTATAGGGAGAGACTTTGATTTTAGTTGATTTTTAGTCCTAGAGTAAGGGATAGGAGTATGATCTGCTATAGTGCTCGGTATAGAGTTTTGGTTTATTGTAGTGCTTGGGCTAGGGTGTTAGTGTTCTGGTTAAAGCTAAGGTTACGTTTACGGTAAGCGTTAGGGTTTGGGATGGATTTTATGTTAGGGTTAGGATTTGATTTAATATTTGCGTAAGGGTCAGGGTTTGTTTGCATTTTATGAATAGATTTAGGATTGGGATTAGTTGGAATGTTATTGTTATTGTTAAAAACAATTTTGGGTGTGGGCAAATACTGAGCTTCAAATCGGCATATTATAGAACATAAAATTTTTTTCCTCTTGTGATAAAGCTCCGCATAAGTGTTGTTCACACAAGAAATCTGTGACTGTACTCATTTCCCTTGTTTTAAAAATCGCACACGATCAGTTAAAGTAAAAAGCTATCATGGAATGTAAAAGATCCTGACAACGAATTTCAAACGTATTTCAACTTTAGTCAACATTACAAAGTAGCACTGACAAATTTTAGAACGTTCAAAATTAAATAAAACTGAAAAATACTATTCCGCAAGGTTTATAAATGTTTGTGAGTGGAATAAAATCTTACCCAATTTCTTAAGCTAAGCATGTCAGAATCTGCTACGATGCACGTGAGCCGGCCGATTCGCGTCTTTCTTCAGCGGCTCAAGGTGCAAAAAAAGCGACCGATGAGTTTCAAGGGGAATCCACGGTTAACCACTCGTCAGTGCACGGCAGCAGGCTGATTCGCTTCTTTCTTCAGCGGCTCAAGCAACAGAAAACGCGGTTGATGCGTTTCAAGCGGAATCTGAGGTTAAGAGCGATTCGAGTGTGACGTTCGTTGCCGACTCGGCTCAGTTTCGTACGGGCTCATCTTCGATGCTCCGGTGATGAAGTTTGTGAGAAAATATTCGATCCGGTTCGACAGACACCAGAATCTGTGAGAGGAGCCAGCTTCACTCAAATTTCGCATCTACGTTGCTATGAGAATGTGTACTGAAATAAAGTTCTGATGCTATCATTCTTTTCAAATGCTTGCTGAGCCGGCAGAGGACAGAAAATTCCCCCTCACTAACAAAGGGGGGCAGCCCATCTTTTCTAAAAACACCATGAACGGAGTCTGTTATAAGAGTAAACTGCGTAATGTTGGAATCAGACCTCATTTGGCTGTGGAGATAAGCCGCATTACAGCGCAAGGCAGCCGGCTGATTAGCATTCTGCCTTCAGAACTGTAGAAGATACAAATATTTTCAAGCTTAATCCACGGTTATGAGTGATTACAGCCCTCCATTCAGACCTGATTATTTGAAAAGGTTTGAAAGGTTTTATAACCAGTATAAAAATTTCTAGAAATTTCTAGGTCATGGTTAGGGTTATAGTTCAGGGTAATAGTTTAGGGTTAGGGTGAAGGTTAGTTTTAGGGTTAGTATTAAGTTTAGTGTTAGGATTAGGGTTAGCTTTACGGTTACCTTGAGGGTTTAGGGCTAGGGGAGGGCTTAGGGGTATGGTTAGGGCTCAGTTTAGTGTTAGGATTAGGTTTAGGGTAATGGTTAGGTTTAGGGTTAGCGTTAGGGTTAAGGTTAGAGTTAGTGTTGGGTAAGGGTTGGGGTTAGGGTGTGATTTAAGGTTAGGGTTAGTGTTTGGTTTAGGTTTAGCATTAGTGTTTGCGTCTGGGTTAGGGTCAGGGTTAGGGTTTGGGATATATAGGGTTAGGGTAGGAATAGGGGTAGGTTTAGGGTTAGGGGTTAGGTGTTGTTGGTGTTGGGTTTGAGGATAGGTTTGCAGTTGGAGTTGGGTTAGGTTTAGGGTAGTGTTTGGGTTTGGGTTACTTTTTGAATTAGGGTCAGGGTATGGGTTTGGTTTTGGGTTAGATTTACGGTTATGGGTTAGCGTTAGGGTTAGGATAAGTGTAAGGCTTTAGGGTTTAGGGTTAGGGTGCAGACCACTGTTGGGGTTAGCGTTAGTGTTAAGGTTAAGGTATAGGGTTAGGGTTAGGCTAACATTTAGGGTTAGAGTGAGGGTGAGGGTGAGGGTTAGGTTTTGTTTTAAGTTTAAAAATTTAGTTTTACCGTAAGTGTTAGGGTATGTTTTAGGTTATTGGATAGGGTTAGGTGTATGATTGGATTTAGGGTTTGGTTTAGGGTTGGTGTTAGCTTTAGAATTAGTGTTAGGCTAGAGTAAGGGTTCAGGTTAAAGGTTTAGTCTTACAGTAAGTGTCAGGGAAGTATGTAGGTAATTTTAGCGGCTTCGGTGAAGATTGCCTTTGTTTTAATGTTTAGAATTTGGGTTTGTGTTGGGGTGAGATTTTGGCTTAGGGTTAGTGTTAGGGTAAGGATTAGGGTTGGAGTTAGCGTTAGGGTTAGGGTTAAGGTATAGGATTTGGGTTAGTGTTGGGATAGGGTTTGATTTAGGATTAGGGTTAGTGTTGTTTGGATTAGTGTTTGGTTTAGGTTTAGCATTAGTGTTTGGGTCTGGGTTAGGGTCAGGGTTAGGGTTTGGGATAGTGTTAGTTTTAGGGTTAGTGTTAGGTTCAAAGTTAATGTTAGGCTTAGGTTTAGGGTTCAGTGTAGGGGTTAGGGTTAGGGTTAGCATTAGGGTTGGGCTCAGGTTTAGGTTAAGTTATATGGTAATTTTTACGTTTGAGCGTTTGAGTGAAATTAGGGTTAAGTCCTGGATTTGTTTTGTGTTTCGTTAAGGTTCAAAAATAGGAATAGAGATAGTGTTGTGCTTGTTTGTGCTTGTATTTGGTATAGGGAGAGACTTTGATTTTAGTTGATTTTTAGTCCTAGAGTAAGGGATAGGAGTATGATCTGCTATAGTGCTCGGTATAGAGTTTTGGTTTATTGTAGTGCTTGGGCTAGGGTGTTAGTGTTCTGGTTAAAGCTAAGGTTACGTTTACGGTAAGCGTTAGGGTTTGGGATGGATTTTATGTTAGGGTTAGGATTTGATTTAATATTTGCGTAAGGGTCAGGGTTTGTTTGCATTTTATGAATAGATTTAGGATTGGGATTAGTTGGAATGTTATTGTTATTGTTAAAAACAATTTTGGGTGTGGGCAAATACTGAGCTTCAAATCGGCATATTATAGAACATAAAATTTTTTTCCTCTTGTGATAAAGCTCCGCATAAGTGTTGTTCACACAAGAAATCTGTGACTGTACTCATTTCCCTTGTTTTAAAAATCGCACACGATCAGTTAAAGTAAAAAGCTATCATGGAATGTAAGAGATCCTGACAACGAATTTCAAACGTATTTCAACTTTAGTCAACATTACAAAGTAGCACTGACAAATTTTAGAACGTTCAAAATTAAATAAAACTGAAAAATACTATTCCGCAAGGTTTATAAATGTTTGTGAGTGGAATAAAATCTTACCCAATTTCTTAAGCTAAGCATGTCAGAATCTGCTACGATGCACGTGAGCCGGCCGATTCGCGTCTTTCTTCAGCGGCTCAAGGTGCAAAAAAAGCGACCGATGAGTTTCAAGGGGAATCCACGGTTAACCACTCGTCAGTGCACGGCAGCAGGCTGATTCGCTTCTTTCTTCAGCGGCTCAAGCAGCAGAAAACGCGGTTGATGCGTTTCAAGCGGAATCTGAGGTTAAGAGCGATTCGAGTGTGACGTTCGTTGCCGACTCGGCTCAGTTTCGTACGGGCTCATCTTCGATGCTCCGGTGATGAAGTTTGTGAGAAAATATTCGATCCGGTTCGACAGACACCAGAATCTGCGAGAGGAGCCAGCTTCACTCAAATTTCGCATCTACATTGCTATGAGAATGTGTACTGAAATAAAGTTCTGATGCTATCATTCTTTTCAAATGCTTGCTGAGCCGGCAGAGGACAGAAAATTCCCCCTCACTAACAAAGGGGGGCAGCCCATCTTTTCTAAAAACACCATGAACGGAGTCTGTTATAAGAGTAAACTGCGTAATGTTGGAATCAGACCTCATTTGGCTGTGGAGATAAGCCGCATTACAGCGCAAGGCAGCCGGCTGATTAGCATTCTGCCTTCAGAACTGTAGAAGATACAAATATTTTCAAGCTTAATCCACGGTTATGAGTGATTACAGCCCTCCATTCAGACCTGATTATTTGAAAAGGTTTGAAAGGTTTTATAACCAGTATAAAAATTTCTAGAAATTTCTAGGTCATGGTTAGGGTTATAGTTCAGGGTAATAGTTTAGGGTTAGGGTGAAGGTTAGTTTTAGGGTTAGTATTAAGTTTAGTGTTAGGATTAGGGTTAGCTTTACGGTTACCTTGAGGGTTTAGGGCTAGGGGAGGGTTTAGGGGTATGGTTAGGGCTCAGTTTAGTGTTAGGATTAGGTTTAGGGTAATGGTTAGGTTTAGGGTTAGCGTTAGGGTTAAGGTTAGAGTTAGTGTTGGGTAAGGGTTGGGGTTAGGGTGTGATTTAAGGTTAGGGTTAGTGTTTGGTTTAGGTTTAGCATTAGTGTTTGCGTCTGGGTTAGGGTCAGGGTTAGGGTTTGGGATATATAGGGTTAGGGTAGGAATAGGGGTAGGTTTAGGGTTAGGGGTTAGGTGTTGTTGGTGTTGGGTTTGAGGATAGGTTTGCAGTTGGAGTTGGGTTAGGTTTAGGGTAGTGTTTGGGTTTGGGTTACTTTTTGAATTAGGGTCAGGGTATGGGTTTGGTTTTGGGTTAGATTTACGGTTATGGGTTAGCGTTAGGGTTAGGATAAGTGTAAGGCTTTAGGGTTTAGGGTTAGGGTGCAGACCACTGTTGGGGTTAGCGTTAGTGTTAAGGTTAAGGTATAGGGTTAGGGTTAGGCTAACATTTAGGGTTAGAGTGAGGGTGAGGGTGAGGGTTAGGTTTTGTTTTAAGTTTAAAAATTTAGTTTTACCGTAAGTGTTAGGGTATGTTTTAGGTTATTGGATAGGGTTAGGTGTATGATTGGATTTAGGGTTTGGTTTAGGGTTGGTGTTAGCTTTAGAATTAGTGTTAGGCTAGAGTAAGGGTTCAGGTTAAAGGTTTAGTCTTACAGTAAGTGTCAGGGAAGTATGTAGGTAATTTTAGCGGCTTCGGTGAAGATTGCCTTTGTTTTAATGTTTAGAATTTGGGTTTGTGTTGGGGTGAGATTTTGGCTTAGGGTTAGTGTTAGGGTAAGGATTAGGGTTGGAGTTAGCGTTAGGGTTAGGGTTAAGGTATAGGATTTGGGTTAGTGTTGGGATAGGGTTTGATTTAGGATTAGGGTTAGTGTTGTTTGGATTAGTGTTTGGTTTAGGTTTAGCATTAGTGTTTGGGTCTGGGATAGGGTCAGGGTTAGGGTTTGGGATAGTGTTAGTTTTAGGGTTAGTGTTAGGTTCAAAGTTAATGTTAGGCTTAGGTTTAGGGTTCAGTGTAGGGGTTAGGGTTAGGGTTAGCATTAGGGTTGGGCTCAGGTTTAGGTTAAGTTATATGGTAATTTTTACGTTTGAGCGTTTGAGTGAAATTAGGGTTAAGTCCTGGATTTGTTTTGTGTTTCGTTAAGGTTCAAAAATAGGAATAGAGATAGTGTTGTGCTTGTTTGTGCTTGTATTTGGTATAGGGAGAGACTTTGATTTTAGTTGATTTTTAGTCCTAGAGTAAGGGATAGGAGTATGATCTGCTATAGTGCTCGGTATAGAGTTTTGGTTTATTGTAGTGCTTGGGCTAGGGTGTTAGTGTTCTGGTTAAAGCTAAGGTTACGTTTACGGTAAGCGTTAGGGTTTGGGATGGATTTTATGTTAGGGTTAGGATTTGATTTAATATTTGCGTAAGGGTCAGGGTTTGTTTGCATTTTATGAATAGATTTAGGATTGGGATTAGTTGGAATGTTATTGTTATTGTTAAAAACAATTTTGGGTGTGGGCAAATACTGAGCTTCAAATCGGCATATTATAGAACATAAAATTTTTTTCCTCTTGTGATAAAGCTCCGCATAAGTGTTGTTCACACAAGAAATCTGTGACTGTACTCATTTCCCTTGTTTTAAAAATCGCACACGATCAGTTAAAGTAAAAAGCTATCATGGAATGTAAAAGATCCTGACAACGAATTTCAAACGTATTTCAACTTTAGTCAACATTACAAAGTAGCACTGACAAATTTTAGAACGTTCAAAATTAAATAAAACTGAAAAATACTATTCCGCAAGGTTTATAAATGTTTGTGAGTGGAATAAAATCTTACCCAATTTCTTAAGCTAAGCATGTCAGAATCTGCTACGATGCACGTGAGCCGGCCGATTCGCGTCTTTCTTCAGCGGCTCAAGGTGCAAAAAAAGCGACCGATGAGTTTCAAGGGGAATCCACGGTTAACCACTCGTCAGTGCACGGCAGCAGGCTGATTCGCTTCTTTCTTCAGCGGCTCAAGCAGCAGAAAACGCGGTTGATGCGTTTCAAGCGGAATCTGAGGTTAAGAGCGATTCGAGTGTGACGTTCGTTGCCGACTCGGCTCAGTTTCGTACGGGCTCATCTTCGATGCTCCGGTGATGAAGTTTGTGAGAAAATATTCGATCCGGTTCGACAGACACCAGAATCTGCGAGAGGAGCCAGCTTCACTCAAATTTCGCATCTACATTGCTATGAGAATGTGTACTGAAATAAAGTTCTGATGCTATCATTCTTTTCAAATGCTTGCTGAGCCGGCAGAGGACAGAAAATTCCCCCTCACTAACAAAGGGGGGCAGCCTATCTTTTCTAAAAACACCATGAACGGAGTCTGTTATAAGAGTAAACTGCGTAATGTTGGAATCAGACCTCATTTGGCTGTGGAGATAAGCCGCATTACAGCGCAAGGCAGCCGGCTGATTAGCATTCTGCCTTCAGAACTGTAGAAGATACAAATATTTTCAAGCTTAATCCACGGTTATGAGTGATTACAGCCCTCCATTCAGACCTGATTATTTGAAAAGGTTTGAAAGGTTTTATAACCAGTATAAAAATTTCTAGAAATTTCTAGGTCATGGTTAGGGTTATAGTTCAGGGTAATAGTTTAGGGTTAGGGTGAAGGTTAGTTTTAGGGTTAGTATTAAGTTTAGTGTTAGGATTAGGGTTAGCTTTACGGTTACCTTGAGGGTTTAGGGCTAGGGGAGGGCTTAGGGGTATGGTTAGGGCTCAGTTTAGTGTTAGGATTAGGTTTAGGGTAATGGTTAGGTTTAGGGTTAGCGTTAGGGTTAAGGTTAGAGTTAGTGTTGGGTAAGGGTTGGGGTTAGGGTGTGATTTAAGGTTAGGGTTAGTGTTTGGTTTAGGTTTAGCATTAGTGTTTGCGTCTGGGTTAGGGTCAGGGTTAGGGTTTGGGATATATAGGGTTAGGGTAGGAATAGGGGTAGGTTTAGGGTTAGGGGTTAGGTGTTGTTGGTGTTGGGTTTGAGGATAGGTTTGCAGTTGGAGTTGGGTTAGGTTTAGGGTAGTGTTTGGGTTTGGGTTACTTTTTGAATTAGGGTCAGGGTATGGGTTTGGTTTTGGGTTAGATTTACGGTTATGGGTTAGCGTTAGGGTTAGGATAAGTGTAAGGCTTTAGGGTTTAGGGTTAGGGTGCAGACCACTGTTGGGGTTAGCGTTAGTGTTAAGGTTAAGGTATAGGGTTAGGGTTAGGCTAACATTTAGGGTTAGAGTGAGGGTGAGGGTGAGGGTTAGGTTTTGTTTTAAGTTTAAAAATTTAGTTTTACCGTAAGTGTTAGGGTATGTTTTAGGTTATTGGATAGGGTTAGGTGTATGATTGGATTTAGGGTTTGGTTTAGGGTTGGTGTTAGCTTTAGAATTAGTGTTAGGCTAGAGTAAGGGTTCAGGTTAAAGGTTTAGTCTTACAGTAAGTGTCAGGGAAGTATGTAGGTAATTTTAGCGGCTTCGGTGAAGATTGCCTTTGTTTTAATGTTTAGAATTTGGGTTTGTGTTGGGGTGAGATTTTGGCTTAGGGTTAGTGTTAGGGTAAGGATTAGGGTTGGAGTTAGCGTTAGGGTTAGGGTTAAGGTATAGGATTTGGGTTAGTGTTGGGATAGGGTTTGATTTAGGATTAGGGTTAGTGTTGTTTGGATTAGTGTTTGGTTTAGGTTTAGCATTAGTGTTTGGGTCTGGGTTAGGGTCAGGGTTAGGGTTTGGGATAGTGTTAGTTTTAGGGTTAGTGTTAGGTTCAAAGTTAATGTTAGGCTTAGGTTTAGGGTTCAGTGTAGGGGTTAGGGTTAGGGTTAGCATTAGGGTTGGGCTCAGGTTTAGGTTAAGTTATATGGTAATTTTTACGTTTGAGCGTTTGAGTGAAATTAGGGTTAAGTCCTGGATTTGTTTTGTGTTTCGTTAAGGTTCAAAAATAGGAATAGAGATAGTGTTGTGCTTGTTTGTGCTTGTATTTGGTATAGGGAGAGACTTTGATTTTAGTTGATTTTTAGTCCTAGAGTAAGGGATAGGAGTATGATCTGCTATAGTGCTCGGTATAGAGTTTTGGTTTATTGTAGTGCTTGGGCTAGGGTGTTAGTGTTCTGGTTAAAGCTAAGGTTACGTTTACGGTAAGCGTTAGGGTTTGGGATGGATTTTATGTTAGGGTTAGGATTTGATTTAATATTTGCGTAAGGGTCAGGGTTTGTTTGCATTTTATGAATAGATTTAGGATTGGGATTAGTTGGAATGTTATTGTTATTGTTAAAAACAATTTTGGGTGTGGGCAAATACTGAGCTTCAAATCGGCATATTATAGAACATAAAATTTTTTTCCTCTTGTGATAAAGCTCCGCATAAGTGTTGTTCACACAAGAAATCTGTGACTGTACTCATTTCCCTTGTTTTAAAAATCGCACACGATCAGTTAAAGTAAAAAGCTATCATGGAATGTAAGAGATCCTGACAACGAATTTCAAACGTATTTCAACTTTAGTCAACATTACAAAGTAGCACTGACAAATTTTAGAACGTTCAAAATTAAATAAAACTGAAAAATACTATTCCGCAAGGTTTATAAATGTTTGTGAGTGGAATAAAATCTTACCCAATTTCTTAAGCTAAGCATGTCAGAATCTGCTACGATGCACGTGAGCCGGCCGATTCGCGTCTTTCTTCAGCGGCTCAAGGTGCAAAAAAAGCGACCGATGAGTTTCAAGGGGAATCCACGGTTAACCACTCGTCAGTGCACGGCAGCAGGCTGATTCGCTTCTTTCTTCAGCGGCTCAAGCAGCAGAAAACGCGGTTGATGCGTTTCAAGCGGAATCTGAGGTTAAGAGCGATTCGAGTGTGACGTTCGTTGCCGACTCGGCTCAGTTTCGTACGGGCTCATCTTCGATGCTCCGGTGATGAAGTTTGTGAGAAAATATTCGATCCGGTTCGACAGACACCAGAATCTGCGAGAGGAGCCAGCTTCACTCAAATTTCGCATCTACATTGCTATGAGAATGTGTACTGAAATAAAGTTCTGATGCTATCATTCTTTTCAAATGCTTGCTGAGCCGGCAGAGGACAGAAAATTCCCCCTCACTAACAAAGGGGGGCAGCCCATCTTTTCTAAAAACACCATGAACGGAGTCTGTTATAAGAGTAAACTGCGTAATGTTGGAATCAGACCTCATTTGGCTGTGGAGATAAGCCGCATTACAGCGCAAGGCAGCCGGCTGATTAGCATTCTGCCTTCAGAACTGTAGAAGATACAAATATTTTCAAGCTTAATCCACGGTTATGAGTGATTACAGCCCTCCATTCAGACCTGATTATTTGAAAAGGTTTGAAAGGTTTTATAACCAGTATAAAAATTTCTAGAAATTTCTAGGTCATGGTTAGGGTTATAGTTCAGGGTAATAGTTTAGGGTTAGGGTGAAGGTTAGTTTTAGGGTTAGTATTAAGTTTAGTGTTAGGATTAGGGTTAGCTTTACGGTTACCTTGAGGGTTTAGGGCTAGGGGAGGGTTTAGGGGTATGGTTAGGGCTCAGTTTAGTGTTAGGATTAGGTTTAGGGTAATGGTTAGGTTTAGGGTTAGCGTTAGGGTTAAGGTTAGAGTTAGTGTTGGGTAAGGGTTGGGGTTAGGGTGTGATTTAAGGTTAGGGTTAGTGTTTGGTTTAGGTTTAGCATTAGTGTTTGCGTCTGGGTTAGGGTCAGGGTTAGGGTTTGGGATATATAGGGTTAGGGTAGGAATAGGGGTAGGTTTAGGGTTAGGGGTTAGGTGTTGTTGGTGTTGGGTTTGAGGATAGGTTTGCAGTTGGAGTTGGGTTAGGTTTAGGGTAGTGTTTGGGTTTGGGTTACTTTTTGAATTAGGGTCAGGGTATGGGTTTGGTTTTGGGTTAGATTTACGGTTATGGGTTAGCGTTAGGGTTAGGATAAGTGTAAGGCTTTAGGGTTTAGGGTTAGGGTGCAGACCACTGTTGGGGTTAGCGTTAGTGTTAAGGTTAAGGTATAGGGTTAGGGTTAGGCTAACATTTAGGGTTAGAGTGAGGGTGAGGGTGAGGGTTAGGTTTTGTTTTAAGTTTAAAAATTTAGTTTTACCGTAAGTGTTAGGGTATGTTTTAGGTTATTGGATAGGGTTAGGTGTATGATTGGATTTAGGGTTTGGTTTAGGGTTGGTGTTAGCTTTAGAATTAGTGTTAGGCTAGAGTAAGGGTTCAGGTTAAAGGTTTAGTCTTACAGTAAGTGTCAGGGAAGTATGTAGGTAATTTTAGCGGCTTCGGTGAAGATTGCCTTTGTTTTAATGTTTAGAATTTGGGTTTGTGTTGGGGTGAGATTTTGGCTTAGGGTTAGTGTTAGGGTAAGGATTAGGGTTGGAGTTAGCGTTAGGGTTAGGGTTAAGGTATAGGATTTGGGTTAGTGTTGGGATAGGGTTTGATTTAGGATTAGGGTTAGTGTTGTTTGGATTAGTGTTTGGTTTAGGTTTAGCATTAGTGTTTGGGTCTGGGTTAGGGTCAGGGTTAGGGTTTGGGATAGTGTTAGTTTTAGGGTTAGTGTTAGGTTCAAAGTTAATGTTAGGCTTAGGTTTAGGGTTCAGTGTAGGGGTTAGGGTTAGGGTTAGCATTAGGGTTGGGCTCAGGTTTAGGTTAAGTTATATGGTAATTTTTACGTTTGAGCGTTTGAGTGAAATTAGGGTTAAGTCCTGGATTTGTTTTGTGTTTCGTTAAGGTTCAAAAATAGGAATAGAGATAGTGTTGTGCTTGTTTGTGCTTGTATTTGGTATAGGGAGAGACTTTGATTTTAGTTGATTTTTAGTCCTAGAGTAAGGGATAGGAGTATGATCTGCTATAGTGCTCGGTATAGAGTTTTGGTTTATTGTAGTGCTTGGGCTAGGGTGTTAGTGTTCTGGTTAAAGCTAAGGTTACGTTTACGGTAAGCGTTAGGGTTTGGGATGGATTTTATGTTAGGGTTAGGATTTGATTTAATATTTGCGTAAGGGTCAGGGTTTGTTTGCATTTTATGAATAGATTTAGGATTGGGATTAGTTGGAATGTTATTGTTATTGTTAAAAACAATTTTGGGTGTGGGCAAATACTGAGCTTCAAATCGGCATATTATAGAACATAAAATTTTTTTCCTCTTGTGATAAAGCTCCGCATAAGTGTTGTTCACACAAGAAATCTGTGACTGTACTCATTTCCCTTGTTTTAAAAATCGCACACGATCAGTTAAAGTAAAAAGCTATCATGGAATGTAAAAGATCCTGACAACGAATTTCAAACGTATTTCAACTTTAGTCAACATTACAAAGTAGCACTGACAAATTTTAGAACGTTCAAAATTAAATAAAACTGAAAAATACTATTCCGCAAGGTTTATAAATGTTTGTGAGTGGAATAAAATCTTACCCAATTTCTTAAGCTAAGCATGTCAGAATCTGCTACGATGCACGTGAGCCGGCCGATTCGCGTCTTTCTTCAGCGGCTCAAGGTGCAAAAAAAGCGACCGATGAGTTTCAAGGGGAATCCACGGTTAACCACTCGTCAGTGCACGGCAGCAGGCTGATTCGCTTCTTTCTTCAGCGGCTCAAGCAGCAGAAAACGCGGTTGATGCGTTTCAAGCGGAATCTGAGGTTAAGAGCGATTCGAGTGTGACGTTCGTTGCCGACTCGGCTCAGTTTCGTACGGGCTCATCTTCGATGCTCCGGTGATGAAGTTTGTGAGAAAATATTCGATCCGGTTCGACAGACACCAGAATCTGCGAGAGGAGCCAGCTTCACTCAAATTTCGCATCTACATTGCTATGAGAATGTGTACTGAAATAAAGTTCTGATGCTATCATTCTTTTCAAATGCTTGCTGAGCCGGCAGAGGACAGAAAATTCCCCCTCACTAACAAAGGGGGGCAGCCCATCTTTTCTAAAAACACCATGAACGGAGTCTGTTATAAGAGTAAACTGCGTAATGTTGGAATCAGACCTCATTTGGCTGTGGAGATAAGCCGCATTACAGCGCAAGGCAGCCGGCTGATTAGCATTCTGCCTTCAGAACTGTAGAAGATACAAATATTTTCAAGCTTAATCCACGGTTATGAGTGATTACAGCCCTCCATTCAGACCTGATTATTTGAAAAGGTTTGAAAGGTTTTATAACCAGTATAAAAATTTCTAGAAATTTCTAGGTCATGGTTAGGGTTATAGTTCAGGGTAATAGTTTAGGGTTAGGGTGAAGGTTAGTTTTAGGGTTAGTATTAAGTTTAGTGTTAGGATTAGGGTTAGCTTTACGGTTACCTTGAGGGTTTAGGGCTAGGGGAGGGTTTAGGGGTATGGTTAGGGCTCAGTTTAGTGTTAGGATTAGGTTTAGGGTAATGGTTAGGTTTAGGGTTAGCGTTAGGGTTAAGGTTAGAGTTAGTGTTGGGTAAGGGTTGGGGTTAGGGTGTGATTTAAGGTTAGGGTTAGTGTTTGGTTTAGGTTTAGCATTAGTGTTTGCGTCTGGGTTAGGGTCAGGGTTAGGGTTTGGGATATATAGGGTTAGGGTAGGAATAGGGGTAGGTTTAGGGTTAGGGGTTAGGTGTTGTTGGTGTTGGGTTTGAGGATAGGTTTGCAGTTGGAGTTGGGTTAGGTTTAGGGTAGTGTTTGGGTTTGGGTTACTTTTTGAATTAGGGTCAGGGTATGGGTTTGGTTTTGGGTTAGATTTACGGTTATGGGTTAGCGTTAGGGTTAGGATAAGTGTAAGGCTTTAGGGTTTAGGGTTAGGGTGCAGACCACTGTTGGGGTTAGCGTTAGTGTTAAGGTTAAGGTATAGGGTTAGGGTTAGGCTAACATTTAGGGTTAGAGTGAGGGTGAGGGTGAGGGTTAGGTTTTGTTTTAAGTTTAAAAATTTAGTTTTACCGTAAGTGTTAGGGTATGTTTTAGGTTATTGGATAGGGTTAGGTGTATGATTGGATTTAGGGTTTGGTTTAGGGTTGGTGTTAGCTTTAGAATTAGTGTTAGGCTAGAGTAAGGGTTCAGGTTAAAGGTTTAGTCTTACAGTAAGTGTCAGGGAAGTATGTAGGTAATTTTAGCGGCTTCGGTGAAGATTGCCTTTGTTTTAATGTTTAGAATTTGGGTTTGTGTTGGGGTGAGATTTTGGCTTAGGGTTAGTGTTAGGGTAAGGATTAGGGTTGGAGTTAGCGTTAGGGTTAGGGTTAAGGTATAGGATTTGGGTTAGTGTTGGGATAGGGTTTGATTTAGGATTAGGGTTAGTGTTGTTTGGATTAGTGTTTGGTTTAGGTTTAGCATTAGTGTTTGGGTCTGGGTTAGGGTCAGGGTTAGGGTTTGGGATAGTGTTAGTTTTAGGGTTAGTGTTAGGTTCAAAGTTAATGTTAGGCTTAGGTTTAGGGTTCAGTGTAGGGGTTAGGGTTAGGGTTAGCATTAGGGTTGGGCTCAGGTTTAGGTTAAGTTATATGGTAATTTTTACGTTTGAGCGTTTGAGTGAAATTAGGGTTAAGTCCTGGATTTGTTTTGTGTTTCGTTAAGGTTCAAAAATAGGAATAGAGATAGTGTTGTGCTTGTTTGTGCTTGTATTTGGTATAGGGAGAGACTTTGATTTTAGTTGATTTTTAGTCCTAGAGTAAGGGATAGGAGTATGATCTGCTATAGTGCTCGGTATAGAGTTTTGGTTTATTGTAGTGCTTGGGCTAGGGTGTTAGTGTTCTGGTTAAAGCTAAGGTTACGTTTACGGTAAGCTTTAGGGTTTGGGATGGATTTTATGTTAGGGTTAGGATTTGATTTAATATTTGCGTAAGGGTCAGGGTTTGTTTGCATTTTATGAATAGATTTAGGATTGGGATTAGTTGGAATGTTATTGTTATTGTTAAAAACAATTTTGGGTGTGGGCAAATACTGAGCTTCAAATCGGCATATTATAGAACATAAAATTTTTTTCCTCTTGTGATAAAGCTCCGCATAAGTGTTGTTCACACAAGAAATCTGTGACTGTACTCATTTCCCTTGTTTTAAAAATCGCACACGATCAGTTAAAGTAAAAAGCTATCATGGAATGTAAGAGATCCTGACAACGAATTTCAAACGTATTTCAACTTTAGTCAACATTACAAAGTAGCACTGACAAATTTTAGAACGTTCAAAATTAAATAAAACTGAAAAATACTATTCCGCAAGGTTTATAAATGTTTGTGAGTGGAATAAAATCTTACCCAATTTCTTAAGCTAAGCATGTCAGAATCTGCTACGATGCACGTGAGCCGGCCGATTCGCGTCTTTCTTCAGCGGCTCAAGGTGCAAAAAAAGCGACCGATGAGTTTCAAGGGGAATCCACGGTTAACCACTCGTCAGTGCACGGCAGCAGGCTGATTCGCTTCTTTCTTCAGCGGCTCAAGCAGCAGAAAACGCGGTTGATGCGTTTCAAGCGGAATCTGAGGTTAAGAGCGATTCGAGTGTGACGTTCGTTGCCGACTCGGCTCAGTTTCGTACGGGCTCATCTTCGATGCTCCGGTGATGAAGTTTGTGAGAAAATATTCGATCCGGTTCGACAGACACCAGAATCTGCGAGAGGAGCCAGCTTCACTCAAATTTCGCATCTACATTGCTATGAGAATGTGTACTGAAATAAAGTTCTGATGCTATCATTCTTTTCAAATGCTTGCTGAGCCGGCAGAGGACAGAAAATTCCCCCTCACTAACAAAGGGGGGCAGCCCATCTTTTCTAAAAACACCATGAACGGAGTCTGTTATAAGAGTAAACTGCGTAATGTTGGAATCAGACCTCATTTGGCTGTGGAGATAAGCCGCATTACAGCGCAAGGCAGCCGGCTGATTAGCATTCTGCCTTCAGAACTGTAGAAGATACAAATATTTTCAAGCTTAATCCACGGTTATGAGTGATTACAGCCCTCCATTCAGACCTGATTATTTGAAAAGGTTTGAAAGGTTTTATAACCAGTATAAAAATTTCTAGAAATTTCTAGGTCATGGTTAGGGTTATAGTTCAGGGTAATAGTTTAGGGTTAGGGTGAAGGTTAGTTTTAGGGTTAGTATTAAGTTTAGTGTTAGGATTAGGGTTAGCTTTACGGTTACCTTGAGGGTTTAGGGCTAGGGGAGGGTTTAGGGGTATGGTTAGGGCTCAGTTTAGTGTTAGGATTAGGTTTAGGGTAATGGTTAGGTTTAGGGTTAGCGTTAGGGTTAAGGTTAGAGTTAGTGTTGGGTAAGGGTTGGGGTTAGGGTGTGATTTAAGGTTAGGGTTAGTGTTTGGTTTAGGTTTAGCATTAGTGTTTGCGTCTGGGTTAGGGTCAGGGTTAGGGTTTGGGATATATAGGGTTAGGGTAGGAATAGGGGTAGGTTTAGGGTTAGGGGTTAGGTGTTGTTGGTGTTGGGTTTGAGGATAGGTTTGCAGTTGGAGTTGGGTTAGGTTTAGGGTAGTGTTTGGGTTTGGGTTACTTTTTGAATTAGGGTCAGGGTATGGGTTTGGTTTTGGGTTAGATTTACGGTTATGGGTTAGCGTTAGGGTTAGGATAAGTGTAAGGCTTTAGGGTTTAGGGTTAGGGTGCAGACCACTGTTGGGGTTAGCGTTAGTGTTAAGGTTAAGGTATAGGGTTAGGGTTAGGCTAACATTTAGGGTTAGAGTGAGGGTGAGGGTGAGGGTTAGGTTTTGTTTTAAGTTTAAAAATTTAGTTTTACCGTAAGTGTTAGGGTATGTTTTAGGTTATTGGATAGGGTTAGGTGTATGATTGGATTTAGGGTTTGGTTTAGGGTTGGTGTTAGCTTTAGAATTAGTGTTAGGCTAGAGTAAGGGTTCAGGTTAAAGGTTTAGTCTTACAGTAAGTGTCAGGGAAGTATGTAGGTAATTTTAGCGGCTTCGGTGAAGATTGCCTTTGTTTTAATGTTTAGAATTTGGGTTTGTGTTGGGGTGAGATTTTGGCTTAGGGTTAGTGTTAGGGTAAGGATTAGGGTTGGAGTTAGCGTTAGGGTTAGGGTTAAGGTATAGGATTTGGGTTAGTGTTGGGATAGGGTTTGATTTAGGATTAGGGTTAGTGTTGTTTGGATTAGTGTTTGGTTTAGGTTTAGCATTAGTGTTTGGGTCTGGGATAGGGTCAGGGTTAGGGTTTGGGATAGTGTTAGTTTTAGGGTTAGTGTTAGGTTCAAAGTTAATGTTAGGCTTAGGTTTAGGGTTCAGTGTAGGGGTTAGGGTTAGGGTTAGCATTAGGGTTGGGCTCAGGTTTAGGTTAAGTTATATGGTAATTTTTACGTTTGAGCGTTTGAGTGAAATTAGGGTTAAGTCCTGGATTTGTTTTGTGTTTCGTTAAGGTTCAAAAATAGGAATAGAGATAGTGTTGTGCTTGTTTGTGCTTGTATTTGGTATAGGGAGAGACTTTGATTTTAGTTGATTTTTAGTCCTAGAGTAAGGGATAGGAGTATGATCTGCTATAGTGCTCGGTATAGAGTTTTGGTTTATTGTAGTGTTTGGGCTAGGGTGTTAGTGTTCTGGTTAAAGCTAAGGTTACGTTTACGGTAAGCGTTAGGGTTTGGGATGGATTTTATGTTAGGGTTAGGATTTGATTTAATATTTGCGTAAGGGTCAGGGTTTGTTTGCATTTTATGAATAGATTTAGGATTGGGATTAGTTGGAATGTTATTGTTATTGTTAAAAACAATTTTGGGTGTGGGCAAATACTGAGCTTCAAATCGGCATATTATAGAACATAAAATTTTTTTCCTCTTGTGATAAAGCTCCGCATAAGTGTTGTTCACACAAGAAATCTGTGACTGTACTCATTTCCCTTGTTTTAAAAATCGCACACGATCAGTTAAAGTAAAAAGCTATCATGGAATGTAAGAGATCCTGACAACGAATTTCAAACGTATTTCAACTTTAGTCAACATTACAAAGTAGCACTGACAAATTTTAGAACGTTCAAAATTAAATAAAACTGAAAAATACTATTCCGCAAGGTTTATAAATGTTTGTGAGTGGAATAAAATCTTACCCAATTTCTTAAGCTAAGCATGTCAGAATCTGCTACGATGCACGTGAGCCGGCCGATTCGCGTCTTTCTTCAGCGGCTCAAGGTGCAAAAAAAGCGACCGATGAGTTTCAAGGGGAATCCACGGTTAACCACTCGTCAGTGCACGGCAGCAGGCTGATTCGCTTCTTTCTTCAGCGGCTCAAGCAGCAGAAAACGCGGTTGATGCGTTTCAAGCGGAATCTGAGGTTAAGAGCGATTCGAGTGTGACGTTCGTTGCCGACTCGGCTCAGTTTCGTACGGGCTCATCTTCGATGCTCCGGTGATGAAGTTTGTGAGAAAATATTCGATCCGGTTCGACAGACACCAGAATCTGCGAGAGGAGCCAGCTTCACTCAAATTTCGCATCTACATTGCTATGAGAATGTGTACTGAAATAAAGTTCTGATGCTATCATTCTTTTCAAATGCTTGCTGAGCCGGCAGAGGACAGAAAATTCCCCCTCACTAACAAAGGGGGGCAGCCCATCTTTTCTAAAAACACCATGAACGGAGTCTGTTATAAGAGTAAACTGCGTAATGTTGGAATCAGACCTCATTTGGCTGTGGAGATAAGCCGCATTACAGCGCAAGGCAGCCGGCTGATTAGCATTCTGCCTTCAGAACTGTAGAAGATACAAATATTTTCAAGCTTAATCCACGGTTATGAGTGATTACAGCCCTCCATTCAGACCTGATTATTTGAAAAGGTTTGAAAGGTTTTATAACCAGTATAAAAATTTCTAGAAATTTCTAGGTCATGGTTAGGGTTATAGTTCAGGGTAATAGTTTAGGGTTAGGGTGAAGGTTAGTTTTAGGGTTAGTATTAAGTTTAGTGTTAGGATTAGGGTTAGCTTTACGGTTACCTTGAGGGTTTAGGGCTAGGGGAGGGTTTAGGGGTATGGTTAGGGCTCAGTTTAGTGTTAGGATTAGGTTTAGGGTAATGGTTAGGTTTAGGGTTAGCGTTAGGGTTAAGGTTAGAGTTAGTGTTGGGTAAGGGTTGGGGTTAGGGTGTGATTTAAGGTTAGGGTTAGTGTTTGGTTTAGGTTTAGCATTAGTGTTTGCGTCTGGGTTAGGGTCAGGGTTAGGGTTTGGGATATATAGGGTTAGGGTAGGAATAGGGGTAGGTTTAGGGTTAGGGGTTAGGTGTTGTTGGTGTTGGGTTTGAGGATAGGTTTGCAGTTGGAGTTGGGTTAGGTTTAGGGTAGTGTTTGGGTTTGGGTTACTTTTTGAATTAGGGTCAGGGTATGGGTTTGGTTTTGGGTTAGATTTACGGTTATGGGTTAGCGTTAGGGTTAGGATAAGTGTAAGGCTTTAGGGTTTAGGGTTAGGGTGCAGACCACTGTTGGGGTTAGCGTTAGTGTTAAGGTTAAGGTATAGGGTTAGGGTTAGGCTAACATTTAGGGTTAGAGTGAGGGTGAGGGTTAGGTTTTGTTTTAAGTTTAAAAATTTAGTTTTACCGTAAGTGTTAGGGTATGTTTTAGGTTATTGGATAGGGTTAGGTGTATGATTGGATTTAGGGTTTGGTTTAGGGTTGGTGTTAGCTTTAGAATTAGTGTTAGGCTAGAGTAAGGGTTCAGGTTAAAGGTTTAGTCTTACAGTAAGTGTCAGGGAAGTATGTAGGTAATTTTAGCGGCTTCGGTGAAGATTGCCTTTGTTTTAATGTTTAGAATTTGGGTTTGTGTTGGGGTGAGATTTTGGCTTAGGGTTAGTGTTAGGGTAAGGATTAGGGTTGGAGTTAGCGTTAGGGTTAGGGTTAAGGTATAGGATTTGGGTTAGTGTTGGGATAGGGTTTGATTTAGGATTAGGGTTAGTGTTGTTTGGATTAGTGTTTGGTTTAGGTTTAGCATTAGTGTTTGGGTCTGGGTTAGGGTCAGGGTTAGGGTTTGGGATAGTGTTAGTTTTAGGGTTAGTGTTAGGTTCAAAGTTAATGTTAGGCTTAGGTTTAGGGTTCAGTGTAGGGGTTAGGGTTAGGGTTAGCATTAGGGTTGGGCTCAGGTTTAGGTTAAGTTATATGGTAATTTTTACGTTTGAGCGTTTGAGTGAAATTAGGGTTAAGTCCTGGATTTGTTTTGTGTTTCGTTAAGGTTCAAAAATAGGAATAGAGATAGTGTTGTGCTTGTTTGTGCTTGTATTTGGTATAGGGAGAGACTTTGATTTTAGTTGATTTTTAGTCCTAGAGTAAGGGATAGGAGTATGATCTGCTATAGTGCTCGGTATAGAGTTTTGGTTTATTGTAGTGCTTGGGCTAGGGTGTTAGTGTTCTGGTTAAAGCTAAGGTTACGTTTACGGTAAGCGTTAGGGTTTGGGATGGATTTTATGTTAGGGTTAGGATTTGATTTAATATTTGCGTAAGGGTCAGGGTTTGTTTGCATTTTATGAATAGATTTAGGATTGGGATTAGTTGGAATGTTATTGTTATTGTTAAAAACAATTTTGGGTGTGGGCAAATACTGAGCTTCAAATCGGCATATTATAGAACATAAAATTTTTTTCCTCTTGTGATAAAGCTCCGCATAAGTGTTGTTCACACAAGAAATCTGTGACTGTACTCATTTCCCTTGTTTTAAAAATCGCACACGATCAGTTAAAGTAAAAAGCTATCATGGAATGTAAAAGATCCTGACAACGAATTTCAAACGTATTTCAACTTTAGTCAACATTACAAAGTAGCACTGACAAATTTTAGAACGTTCAAAATTAAATAAAACTGAAAAATACTATTCCGCAAGGTTTATAAATGTTTGTGAGTGGAATAAAATCTTATCCAATTTCTTAAGCTAAGCATGTCAGAATCTGCTACGATGCACGTGAGCCGGCCGATTCGCGTCTTTCTTCAGCGGCTCAAGGTGCAAAAAAAGCGACCGATGAGTTTCAAGGGGAATCCACGGTTAACCACTCGTCAGTGCACGGCAGCAGGCTGATTCGCTTCTTTCTTCAGCGGCTCAAGCAGCAGAAAACGCGGTTGATGCGTTTCAAGCGGAATCTGAGGTTAAGAGCGATTCGAGTGTGACGTTCGTTGCCGACTCGGCTCAGTTTCGTACGGGCTCATCTTCGATGCTCCGGTGATGAAGTTTGTGAGAAAATATTCGATCCGGTTCGACAGACACCAGAATCTGCGAGAGGAGCCAGCTTCACTCAAATTTCGCATCTACATTGCTATGAGAATGTGTACTGAAATAAAGTTCTGATGCTATCATTCTTTTCAAATGCTTGCTGAGCCGGCAGAGGACAGAAAATTCCCCCTCACTAACAAAGGGGGGCAGCCCATCTTTTCTAAAAACACCATGAACGGAGTCTGTTATAAGAGTAAACTGCGTAATGTTGGAATCAGACCTCATTTGGCTGTGGAGATAAGCCGCATTACAGCGCAAGGCAGCCGGCTGATTAGCATTCTGCCTTCAGAACTGTAGAAGATACAAATATTTTCAAGCTTAATCCACGGTTATGAGTGATTACAGCCCTCCATTCAGACCTGATTATTTGAAAAGGTTTGAAAGGTTTTATAACCAGTATAAAAATTTCTAGAAATTTCTAGGTCATGGTTAGGGTTATAGTTCAGGGTAATAGTTTAGGGTTAGGGTGAAGGTTAGTTTTAGGGTTAGTATTAAGTTTAGTGTTAGGATTAGGGTTAGCTTTACGGTTACCTTGAGGGTTTAGGGCTAGGGGAGGGTTTAGGGGTATGGTTAGGGCTCAGTTTAGTGTTAGGATTAGGTTTAGGGTAATGGTTAGGTTTAGGGTTAGCGTTAGGGTTAAGGTTAGAGTTAGTGTTGGGTAAGGGTTGGGGTTAGGGTGTGATTTAAGGTTAGGGTTAGTGTTTGGTTTAGGTTTAGCATTAGTGTTTGCGTCTGGGTTAGGGTCAGGGTTAGGGTTTGGGATATATAGGGTTAGGGTAGGAATAGGGGTAGGTTTAGGGTTAGGGGTTAGGTGTTGTTGGTGTTGGGTTTGAGGATAGGTTTGCAGTTGGAGTTGGGTTAGGTTTAGGGTAGTGTTTGGGTTTGGGTTACTTTTTGAATTAGGGTCAGGGTATGGGTTTGGTTTTGGGTTAGATTTACGGTTATGGGTTAGCGTTAGGGTTAGGATAAGTGTAAGGCTTTAGGGTTTAGGGTTAGGGTGCAGACCACTGTTGGGGTTAGCGTTAGTGTTAAGGTTAAGGTATAGGGTTAGGGTTAGGCTAACATTTAGGGTTAGAGTGAGGGTGAGGGTGAGGGTTAGGTTTTGTTTTAAGTTTAAAAATTTAGTTTTACCGTAAGTGTTAGGGTATGTTTTAGGTTATTGGATAGGGTTAGGTGTATGATTGGATTTAGGGTTTGGTTTAGGGTTGGTGTTAGCTTTAGAATTAGTGTTAGGCTAGAGTAAGGGTTCAGGTTAAAGGTTTAGTCTTACAGTAAGTGTCAGGGAAGTATGTAGGTAATTTTAGCGGCTTCGGTGAAGATTGCCTTTGTTTTAATGTTTAGAATTTGGGTTTGTGTTGGGGTGAGATTTTGGCTTAGGGTTAGTGTTAGGGTAAGGATTAGGGTTGGAGTTAGCGTTAGGGTTAGGGTTAAGGTATAGGATTTGGGTTAGTGTTGGGATAGGGTTTGATTTAGGATTAGGGTTAGTGTTGTTTGGATTAGTGTTTGGTTTAGGTTTAGCATTAGTGTTTGGGTCTGGGTTAG
The DNA here is from genome assembly GCF_038088225.1 of Cyrtonyx montezumae. Classification (NCBI taxonomy): domain Eukaryota; kingdom Metazoa; phylum Chordata; class Aves; order Galliformes; family Odontophoridae; genus Cyrtonyx; species Cyrtonyx montezumae. The sequence continues at coordinate 140,157 of NW_027072078.1, forward strand.
GGTCAGGGTTAGGGTTTGGGATAGTGTTAGTTTTAGGGTTAGTGTTAGGTTCAAAGTTAATGTTAGGCTTAGGTTTAGGGTTCAGTGTAGGGGTTAGGGTTAGGGTTAGCATTAGGGTTGGGCTTAGGTTTAGGTTAAGTTATATGGTAATTTTTACGTTTGAGCGTTTGAGTGAAATTAGGGTTAAGTCCTGGATTTGTTTTGTGTTTCGTTAAGGTTCAAAAATAGGAATAGAGATAGTGTTGTGCTTGTTTGTGCTTGTATTTGGTATAGGGAGAGACTTTGATTTTAGTTGATTTTTAGTCCTAGAGTAAGGGATAGGAGTATGATCTGCTATAGTGCTCGGTATAGAGTTTTGGTTTATTGTAGTGCTTGGGCTAGGGTGTTAGTGTTCTGGTTAAAGCTAAGGTTACGTTTACGGTAAGCGTTAGGGTTTGGGATGGATTTTATGTTAGGGTTAGGATTTGATTTAATATTTGCGTAAGGGTCAGGGTTTGTTTGCATTTTATGAATAGATTTAGGATTGGGATTAGTTGGAATGTTATTGTTATTGTTAAAAACAATTTTGGGTGTGGGCAAATACTGAGCTTCAAATCGGCATATTATAGAACATAAAATTTTTTTCCTCTTGTGATAAAGCTCCGCATAAGTGTTGTTCACACAAGAAATCTGTGACTGTACTCATTTCCCTTGTTTTAAAAATCGCACACGATCAGTTAAAGTAAAAAGCTATCATGGAATGTAAAAGATCCTGACAACGAATTTCAAACGTATTTCAACTTTAGTCAACATTACAAAGTAGCACTGACAAATTTTAGAACGTTCAAAATTAAATAAAACTGAAAAATACTATTCCGCAAGGTTTATAAATGTTTGTGAGTGGAATAAAATCTTATCCAATTTCTTAAGCTAAGCATGTCAGAATCTGCTACGATGCACGTGAGCCGGCCGATTCGCGTCTTTCTTCAGCGGCTCAAGGTGCAAAAAAAGCGACCGATGAGTTTCAAGGGGAATCCACGGTTAACCACTCGTCAGTGCACGGCAGCAGGCTGATTCGCTTCTTTCTTCAGCGGCTCAAGCAGCAGAAAACGCGGTTGATGCGTTTCAAGCGGAATCTGAGGTTAAGAGCGATTCGAGTGTGACGTTCGTTGCCGACTCGGCTCAGTTTCGTACGGGCTCATCTTCGATGCTCCGGTGATGAAGTTTGTGAGAAAATATTCGATCCGGTTCGACAGACACCAGAATCTGCGAGAGGAGCCAGCTTCACTCAAATTTCGCATCTACATTGCTATGAGAATGTGTACTGAAATAAAGTTCTGATGCTATCATTCTTTTCAAATGCTTGCTGAGCCGGCAGAGGACAGAAAATTCCCCCTCACTAACAAAGGGGGGCAGCCCATCTTTTCTAAAAACACCATGAACGGAGTCTGTTATAAGAGTAAACTGCGTAATGTTGGAATCAGACCTCATTTGGCTGTGGAGATAAGCCGCATTACAGCGCAAGGCAGCCGGCTGATTAGCATTCTGCCTTCAGAACTGTAGAAGATACAAATATTTTCAAGCTTAATCCACGGTTATGAGTGATTACAGCCCTCCATTCAGACCTGATTATTTGAAAAGGTTTGAAAGGTTTTATAACCAGTATAAAAATTTCTAGAAATTTCTAGGTCATGGTTAGGGTTATAGTTCAGGGTAATAGTTTAGGGTTAGGGTGAAGGTTAGTTTTAGGGTTAGTATTAAGTTTAGTGTTAGGATTAGGGTTAGCTTTACGGTTACCTTGAGGGTTTAGGGCTAGGGGAGGGTTTAGGGGTATGGTTAGGGCTCAGTTTAGTGTTAGGATTAGGTTTAGGGTAATGGTTAGGTTTAGGGTTAGCGTTAGGGTTAAGGTTAGAGTTAGTGTTGGGTAAGGGTTGGGGTTAGGGTGTGATTTAAGGTTAGGGTTAGTGTTTGGTTTAGGTTTAGCATTAGTGTTTGCGTCTGGGTTAGGGTCAGGGTTAGGGTTTGGGATATATAGGGTTAGGGTAGGAATAGGGGTAGGTTTAGGGTTAGGGGTTAGGTGTTGTTGGTGTTGGGTTTGAGGATAGGTTTGCAGTTGGAGTTGGGTTAGGTTTAGGGTAGTGTTTGGGTTTGGGTTACTTTTTGAATTAGGGTCAGGGTATGGGTTTGGTTTTGGGTTAGATTTACGGTTATGGGTTAGCGTTAGGGTTAGGATAAGTGTAAGGCTTTAGGGTTTAGGGTTAGGGTGCAGACCACTGTTGGGGTTAGCGTTAGTGTTAAGGTTAAGGTATAGGGTTAGGGTTAGGCTAACATTTAGGGTTAGAGTGAGGGTGAGGGTGAGGGTTAGGTTTTGTTTTAAGTTTAAAAATTTAGTTTTACCGTAAGTGTTAGGGTATGTTTTAGGTTATTGGATAGGGTTAGGTGTATGATTGGATTTAGGGTTTGGTTTAGGGTTGGTGTTAGCTTTAGAATTAGTGTTAGGCTAGAGTAAGGGTTCAGGTTAAAGGTTTAGTCTTACAGTAAGTGTCAGGGAAGTATGTAGGTAATTTTAGCGGCTTCGGTGAAGATTGCCTTTGTTTTAATGTTTAGAATTTGGGTTTGTGTTGGGGTGAGATTTTGGCTTAGGGTTAGTGTTAGGGTAAGGATTAGGGTTGGAGTTAGCGTTAGGGTTAGGGTTAAGGTATAGGATTTGGGTTAGTGTTGGGATAGGGTTTGATTTAGGATTAGGGTTAGTGTTGTTTGGATTAGTGTTTGGTTTAGGTTTAGCATTAGTGTTTGGGTCTGGGTTAGGGTCAGGGTTAGGGTTTGGGATAGTGTTAGTTTTAGGGTTAGTGTTAGGTTCAAAGTTAATGTTAGGCTTAGGTTTAGGGTTCAGTGTAGGGGTTAGGGTTAGGGTTAGCATTAGGGTTGGGCTTAGGTTTAGGTTAAGTTATATGGTAATTTTTACGTTTGAGCGTTTGAGTGAAATTAGGGTTAAGTCCTGGATTTGTTTTGTGTTTCGTTAAGGTTCAAAAATAGGAATAGAGATAGTGTTGTGCTTGTTTGTGCTTGTATTTGGTATAGGGAGAGACTTTGATTTTAGTTGATTTTTAGTCCTAGAGTAAGGGATAGGAGTATGATCTGCTATAGTGCTCGGTATAGAGTTTTGGTTTATTGTAGTGCTTGGGCTAGGGTGTTAGTGTTCTGGTTAAAGCTAAGGTTACGTTTACGGTAAGCGTTAGGGTTTGGGATGGATTTTATGTTAGGGTTAGGATTTGATTTAATATTTGCGTAAGGGTCAGGGTTTGTTTGCATTTTATGAATAGATTTAGGATTGGGATTAGTTGGAATGTTATTGTTATTGTTAAAAACAATTTTGGGTGTGGGCAAATACTGAGCTTCAAATCGGCATATTATAGAACATAAAATTTTTTTCCTCTTGTGATAAAGCTCCGCATAAGTGTTGTTCACACAAGAAATCTGTGACTGTACTCATTTCCCTTGTTTTAAAAATCGCACACGATCAGTTAAAGTAAAAAGCTATCATGGAATGTAAAAGATCCTGACAACGAATTTCAAACGTATTTCAACTTTAGTCAACATTACAAAGTAGCACTGACAAATTTTAGAACGTTCAAAATTAAATAAAACTGAAAAATACTATTCCGCAAGGTTTATAAATGTTTGTGAGTGGAATAAAATCTTATCCAATTTCTTAAGCTAAGCATGTCAGAATCTGCTACGATGCACGTGAGCCGGCCGATTCGCGTCTTTCTTCAGCGGCTCAAGGTGCAAAAAAAGCGACCGATGAGTTTCAAGGGGAATCCACGGTTAACCACTCGTCAGTGCACGGCAGCAGGCTGATTCGCTTCTTTCTTCAGCGGCTCAAGCAGCAGAAAACGCGGTTGATGCGTTTCAAGCGGAATCTGAGGTTAAGAGCGATTCGAGTGTGACGTTCGTTGCCGACTCGGCTCAGTTTCGTACGGGCTCATCTTCGATGCTCCGGTGATGAAGTTTGTGAGAAAATATTCGATCCGGTTCGACAGACACCAGAATCTGCGAGAGGAGCCAGCTTCACTCAAATTTCGCATCTACATTGCTATGAGAATGTGTACTGAAATAAAGTTCTGATGCTATCATTCTTTTCAAATGCTTGCTGAGCCGGCAGAGGACAGAAAATTCCCCCTCACTAACAAAGGGGGGCAGCCCATCTTTTCTAAAAACACCATGAACGGAGTCTGTTATAAGAGTAAACTGCGTAATGTTGGAATCAGACCTCATTTGGCTGTGGAGATAAGCCGCATTACAGCGCAAGGCAGCCGGCTGATTAGCATTCTGCCTTCAGAACTGTAGAAGATACAAATATTTTCAAGCTTAATCCACGGTTATGAGTGATTACAGCCCTCCATTCAGACCTGATTATTTGAAAAGGTTTGAAAGGTTTTATAACCAGTATAAAAATTTCTAGAAATTTCTAGGTCATGGTTAGGGTTATAGTTCAGGGTAATAGTTTAGGGTTAGGGTGAAGGTTAGTTTTAGGGTTAGTATTAAGTTTAGTGTTAGGATTAGGGTTAGCTTTACGGTTACCTTGAGGGTTTAGGGCTAGGGGAGGGTTTAGGGGTATGGTTAGGGCTCAGTTTAGTGTTAGGATTAGGTTTAGGGTAATGGTTAGGTTTAGGGTTAGCGTTAGGGTTAAGGTTAGAGTTAGTGTTGGGTAAGGGTTGGGGTTAGGGTGTGATTTAAGGTTAGGGTTAGTGTTTGGTTTAGGTTTAGCATTAGTGTTTGCGTCTGGGTTAGGGTCAGGGTTAGGGTTTGGGATATATAGGGTTAGGGTAGGAATAGGGGTAGGTTTAGGGTTAGGGGTTAGGTGTTGTTGGTGTTGGGTTTGAGGATAGGTTTGCAGTTGGAGTTGGGTTAGGTTTAGGGTAGTGTTTGGGTTTGGGTTACTTTTTGAATTAGGGTCAGGGTATGGGTTTGGTTTTGGGTTAGATTTACGGTTATGGGTTAGCGTTAGGGTTAGGATAAGTGTAAGGCTTTAGGGTTTAGGGTTAGGGTGCAGACCACTGTTGGGGTTAGCGTTAGTGTTAAGGTTAAGGTATAGGGTTAGGGTTAGGCTAACATTTAGGGTTAGAGTGAGGGTGAGGGTGAGGGTTAGGTTTTGTTTTAAGTTTAAAAATTTAGTTTTACCGTAAGTGTTAGGGTATGTTTTAGGTTATTGGATAGGGTTAGGTGTATGATTGGATTTAGGGTTTGGTTTAGGGTTGGTGTTAGCTTTAGAATTAGTGTTAGGCTAGAGTAAGGGTTCAGGTTAAAGGTTTAGTCTTACAGTAAGTGTCAGGGAAGTATGTAGGTAATTTTAGCGGCTTCGGTGAAGATTGCCTTTGTTTTAATGTTTAGAATTTGGGTTTGTGTTGGGGTGAGATTTTGGCTTAGGGTTAGTGTTAGGGTAAGGATTAGGGTTGGAGTTAGCGTTAGGGTTAGGGTTAAGGTATAGGATTTGGGTTAGTGTTGGGATAGGGTTTGATTTAGGATTAGGGTTAGTGTTGTTTGGATTAGTGTTTGGTTTAGGTTTAGCATTAGTGTTTGGGTCTGGGTTAGGGTCAGGGTTAGGGTTTGGGATAGTGTTAGTTTTAGGGTTAGTGTTAGGTTCAAAGTTAATGTTAGGCTTAGGTTTAGGGTTCAGTGTAGGGGTTAGGGTTAGGGTTAGCATTAGGGTTGGGCTTAGGTTTAGGTTAAGTTATATGGTAATTTTTACGTTTGAGCGTTTGAGTGAAATTAGGGTTAAGTCCTGGATTTGTTTTGTGTTTCGTTAAGGTTCAAAAATAGGAATAGAGATAGTGTTGTGCTTGTTTGTGCTTGTATTTGGTATAGGGAGAGACTTTGATTTTAGTTGATTTTTAGTCCTAGAGTAAGGGATAGGAGTATGATCTGCTATAGTGCTCGGTATAGAGTTTTGGTTTATTGTAGTGCTTGGGCTAGGGTGTTAGTGTTCTGGTTAAAGCTAAGGTTACGTTTACGGTAAGCGTTAGGGTTTGGGATGGATTTTATGTTAGGGTTAGGATTTGATTTAATATTTGCGTAAGGGTCAGGGTTTGTTTGCATTTTATGAATAGATTTAGGATTGGGATTAGTTGGAATGTTATTGTTATTGTTAAAAACAATTTTGGGTGTGGGCAAATACTGAGCTTCAAATCGGCATATTATAGAACATAAAATTTTTTTCCTCTTGTGATAAAGCTCCGCATAAGTGTTGTTCACACAAGAAATCTGTGACTGTACTCATTTCCCTTGTTTTAAAAATCGCACACGATCAGTTAAAGTAAAAAGCTATCATGGAATGTAAAAGATCCTGACAACGAATTTCAAACGTATTTCAACTTTAGTCAACATTACAAAGTAGCACTGACAAATTTTAGAACGTTCAAAATTAAATAAAACTGAAAAATACTATTCCGCAAGGTTTATAAATGTTTGTGAGTGGAATAAAATCTTATCCAATTTCTTAAGCTAAGCATGTCAGAATCTGCTACGATGCACGTGAGCCGGCCGATTCGCGTCTTTCTTCAGCGGCTCAAGGTGCAAAAAAAGCGACCGATGAGTTTCAAGGGGAATCCACGGTTAACCACTCGTCAGTGCACGGCAGCAGGCTGATTCGCTTCTTTCTTCAGCGGCTCAAGCAGCAGAAAACGCGGTTGATGCGTTTCAAGCGGAATCTGAGGTTAAGAGCGATTCGAGTGTGACGTTCGTTGCCGACTCGGCTCAGTTTCGTACGGGCTCATCTTCGATGCTCCGGTGATGAAGTTTGTGAGAAAATATTCGATCCGGTTCGACAGACACCAGAATCTGCGAGAGGAGCCAGCTTCACTCAAATTTCGCATCTACATTGCTATGAGAATGTGTACTGAAATAAAGTTCTGATGCTATCATTCTTTTCAAATGCTTGCTGAGCCGGCAGAGGACAGAAAATTCCCCCTCACTAACAAAGGGGGGCAGCCCATCTTTTCTAAAAACACCATGAACGGAGTCTGTTATAAGAGTAAACTGCGTAATGTTGGAATCAGACCTCATTTGGCTGTGGAGATAAGCCGCATTACAGCGCAAGGCAGCCGGCTGATTAGCATTCTGCCTTCAGAACTGTAGAAGATACAAATATTTTCAAGCTTAATCCACGGTTATGAGTGATTACAGCCCTCCATTCAGACCTGATTATTTGAAAAGGTTTGAAAGGTTTTATAACCAGTATAAAAATTTCTAGAAATTTCTAGGTCATGGTTAGGGTTATAGTTCAGGGTAATAGTTTAGGGTTAGGGTGAAGGTTAGTTTTAGGGTTAGTATTAAGTTTAGTGTTAGGATTAGGGTTAGCTTTACGGTTACCTTGAGGGTTTAGGGCTAGGGGAGGGTTTAGGGGTATGGTTAGGGCTCAGTTTAGTGTTAGGATTAGGTTTAGGGTAATGGTTAGGTTTAGGGTTAGCGTTAGGGTTAAGGTTAGAGTTAGTGTTGGGTAAGGGTTGGGGTTAGGGTGTGATTTAAGGTTAGGGTTAGTGTTTGGTTTAGGTTTAGCATTAGTGTTTGCGTCTGGGTTAGGGTCAGGGTTAGGGTTTGGGATATATAGGGTTAGGGTAGGAATAGGGGTAGGTTTAGGGTTAGGGGTTAGGTGTTGTTGGTGTTGGGTTTGAGGATAGGTTTGCAGTTGGAGTTGGGTTAGGTTTAGGGTAGTGTTTGGGTTTGGGTTACTTTTTGAATTAGGGTCAGGGTATGGGTTTGGTTTTGGGTTAGATTTACGGTTATGGGTTAGCGTTAGGGTTAGGATAAGTGTAAGGCTTTAGGGTTTAGGGTTAGGGTGCAGACCACTGTTGGGGTTAGCGTTAGTGTTAAGGTTAAGGTATAGGGTTAGGGTTAGGCTAACATTTAGGGTTAGAGTGAGGGTGAGGGTGAGGGTTAGGTTTTGTTTTAAGTTTAAAAATTTAGTTTTACCGTAAGTGTTAGGGTATGTTTTAGGTTATTGGATAGGGTTAGGTGTATGATTGGATTTAGGGTTTGGTTTAGGGTTGGTGTTAGCTTTAGAATTAGTGTTAGGCTAGAGTAAGGGTTCAGGTTAAAGGTTTAGTCTTACAGTAAGTGTCAGGGAAGTATGTAGGTAATTTTAGCGGCTTCGGTGAAGATTGCCTTTGTTTTAATGTTTAGAATTTGGGTTTGTGTTGGGGTGAGATTTTGGCTTAGGGTTAGTGTTAGGGTAAGGATTAGGGTTGGAGTTAGCGTTAGGGTTAGGGTTAAGGTATAGGATTTGGGTTAGTGTTGGGATAGGGTTTGATTTAGGATTAGGGTTAGTGTTGTTTGGATTAGTGTTTGGTTTAGGTTTAGCATTAGTGTTTGGGTCTGGGTTAGGGTCAGGGTTAGGGTTTGGGATAGTGTTAGTTTTAGGGTTAGTGTTAGGTTCAAAGTTAATGTTAGGCTTAGGTTTAGGGTTCAGTGTAGGGGTTAGGGTTAGGGTTAGCATTAGGGTTGGGCTTAGGTTTAGGTTAAGTTATATGGTAATTTTTACGTTTGAGCGTTTGAGTGAAATTAGGGTTAAGTCCTGGATTTGTTTTGTGTTTCGTTAAGGTTCAAAAATAGGAATAGAGATAGTGTTGTGCTTGTTTGTGCTTGTATTTGGTATAGGGAGAGACTTTGATTTTAGTTGATTTTTAGTCCTAGAGTAAGGGATAGGAGTATGATCTGCTATAGTGCTCGGTATAGAGTTTTGGTTTATTGTAGTGCTTGGGCTAGGGTGTTAGTGTTCTGGTTAAAGCTAAGGTTACGTTTACGGTAAGCGTTAGGGTTTGGGATGGATTTTATGTTAGGGTTAGGATTTGATTTAATATTTGCGTAAGGGTCAGGGTTTGTTTGCATTTTATGAATAGATTTAGGATTGGGATTAGTTGGAATGTTATTGTTATTGTTAAAAACAATTTTGGGTGTGGGCAAATACTGAGCTTCAAATCGGCATATTATAGAACATAAAATTTTTTTCCTCTTGTGATAAAGCTCCGCATAAGTGTTGTTCACACAAGAAATCTGTGACTGTACTCATTTCCCTTGTTTTAAAAATCGCACACGATCAGTTAAAGTAAAAAGCTATCATGGAATGTAAAAGATCCTGACAACGAATTTCAAACGTATTTCAACTTTAGTCAACATTACAAAGTAGCACTGACAAATTTTAGAACGTTCAAAATTAAATAAAACTGAAAAATACTATTCCGCAAGGTTTATAAATGTTTGTGAGTGGAATAAAATCTTATCCAATTTCTTAAGCTAAGCATGTCAGAATCTGCTACGATGCACGTGAGCCGGCCGATTCGCGTCTTTCTTCAGCGGCTCAAGGTGCAAAAAAAGCGACCGATGAGTTTCAAGGGGAATCCACGGTTAACCACTCGTCAGTGCACGGCAGCAGGCTGATTCGCTTCTTTCTTCAGCGGCTCAAGCAGCAGAAAACGCGGTTGATGCGTTTCAAGCGGAATCTGAGGTTAAGAGCGATTCGAGTGTGACGTTCGTTGCCGACTCGGCTCAGTTTCGTACGGGCTCATCTTCGATGCTCCGGTGATGAAGTTTGTGAGAAAATATTCGATCCGGTTCGACAGACACCAGAATCTGCGAGAGGAGCCAGCTTCACTCAAATTTCGCATCTACATTGCTATGAGAATGTGTACTGAAATAAAGTTCTGATGCTATCATTCTTTTCAAATGCTTGCTGAGCCGGCAGAGGACAGAAAATTCCCCCTCACTAACAAAGGGGGGCAGCCCATCTTTTCTAAAAACACCATGAACGGAGTCTGTTATAAGAGTAAACTGCGTAATGTTGGAATCAGACCTCATTTGGCTGTGGAGATAAGCCGCATTACAGCGCAAGGCAGCCGGCTGATTAGCATTCTGCCTTCAGAACTGTAGAAGATACAAATATTTTCAAGCTTAATCCACGGTTATGAGTGATTACAGCCCTCCATTCAGACCTGATTATTTGAAAAGGTTTGAAAGGTTTTATAACCAGTATAAAAATTTCTAGAAATTTCTAGGTCATGGTTAGGGTTATAGTTCAGGGTAATAGTTTAGGGTTAGGGTGAAGGTTAGTTTTAGGGTTAGTATTAAGTTTAGTGTTAGGATTAGGGTTAGCTTTACGGTTACCTTGAGGGTTTAGGGCTAGGGGAGGGTTTAGGGGTATGGTTAGGGCTCAGTTTAGTGTTAGGATTAGGTTTAGGGTAATGGTTAGGTTTAGGGTTAGCGTTAGGGTTAAGGTTAGAGTTAGTGTTGGGTAAGGGTTGGGGTTAGGGTGTGATTTAAGGTTAGGGTTAGTGTTTGGTTTAGGTTTAGCATTAGTGTTTGCGTCTGGGTTAGGGTCAGGGTTAGGGTTTGGGATATATAGGGTTAGGGTAGGAATAGGGGTAGGTTTAGGGTTAGGGGTTAGGTGTTGTTGGTGTTGGGTTTGAGGATAGGTTTGCAGTTGGAGTTGGGTTAGGTTTAGGGTAGTGTTTGGGTTTGGGTTACTTTTTGAATTAGGGTCAGGGTATGGGTTTGGTTTTGGGTTAGATTTACGGTTATGGGTTAGCGTTAGGGTTAGGATAAGTGTAAGGCTTTAGGGTTTAGGGTTAGGGTGCAGACCACTGTTGGGGTTAGCGTTAGTGTTAAGGTTAAGGTATAGGGTTAGGGTTAGGCTAACATTTAGGGTTAGAGTGAGGGTGAGGGTGAGGGTTAGGTTTTGTTTTAAGTTTAAAAATTTAGTTTTACCGTAAGTGTTAGGGTATGTTTTAGGTTATTGGATAGGGTTAGGTGTATGATTGGATTTAGGGTTTGGTTTAGGGTTGGTGTTAGCTTTAGAATTAGTGTTAGGCTAGAGTAAGGGTTCAGGTTAAAGGTTTAGTCTTACAGTAAGTGTCAGGGAAGTATGTAGGTAATTTTAGCGGCTTCGGTGAAGATTGCCTTTGTTTTAATGTTTAGAATTTGGGTTTGTGTTGGGGTGAGATTTTGGCTTAGGGTTAGTGTTAGGGTAAGGATTAGGGTTGGAGTTAGCGTTAGGGTTAGGGTTAAGGTATAGGATTTGGGTTAGTGTTGGGATAGGGTTTGATTTAGGATTAGGGTTAGTGTTGTTTGGATTAGTGTTTGGTTTAGGTTTAGCATTAGTGTTTGGGTCTGGGTTAGGGTCAGGGTTAGGGTTTGGGATAGTGTTAGTTTTAGGGTTAGTGTTAGGTTCAAAGTTAATGTTAGGCTTAGGTTTAGGGTTCAGTGTAGGGGTTAGGGTTAGGGTTAGCATTAGGGTTGGGCTTAGGTTTAGGTTAAGTTATATGGTAATTTTTACGTTTGAGCGTTTGAGTGAAATTAGGGTTAAGTCCTGGATTTGTTTTGTGTTTCGTTAAGGTTCAAAAATAGGAATAGAGATAGTGTTGTGCTTGTTTGTGCTTGTATTTGGTATAGGGAGAGACTTTGATTTTAGTTGATTTTTAGTCCTAGAGTAAGGGATAGGAGTATGATCTGCTATAGTGCTCGGTATAGAGTTTTGGTTTATTGTAGTGCTTGGGCTAGGGTGTTAGTGTTCTGGTTAAAGCTAAGGTTACGTTTACGGTAAGCGTTAGGGTTTGGGATGGATTTTATGTTAGGGTTAGGATTTGATTTAATATTTGCGTAAGGGTCAGGGTTTGTTTGCATTTTATGAATAGATTTAGGATTGGGATTAGTTGGAATGTTATTGTTATTGTTAAAAACAATTTTGGGTGTGGGCAAATACTGAGCTTCAAATCGGCATATTATAGAACATAAAATTTTTTTCCTCTTGTGATAAAGCTCCGCATAAGTGTTGTTCACACAAGAAATCTGTGACTGTACTCATTTCCCTTGTTTTAAAAATCGCACACGATCAGTTAAAGTAAAAAGCTATCATGGAATGTAAAAGATCCTGACAACGAATTTCAAACGTATTTCAACTTTAGTCAACATTACAAAGTAGCACTGACAAATTTTAGAACGTTCAAAATTAAATAAAACTGAAAAATACTATTCCGCAAGGTTTATAAATGTTTGTGAGTGGAATAAAATCTTATCCAATTTCTTAAGCTAAGCATGTCAGAATCTGCTACGATGCACGTGAGCCGGCCGATTCGCGTCTTTCTTCAGCGGCTCTAGGTGCAAAAAAAGCGACCGATGAGTTTCAAGGGGAATCCACGGTTAACCACTCGTCAGTGCACGGCAGCAGGCTGATTCGCTTCTTTCTTCAGCGGCTCAAGCAGCAGAAAACGCGGTTGATGCGTTTCAAGCGGAATCTGAGGTTAAGAGCGATTCGAGTGTGACGTTCGTTGCCGACTCGGCTCAGTTTCGTACGGGCTCATCTTCGATGCTCCGGTGATGAAGTTTGTGAGAAAATATTCGATCCGGTTCGACAGACACCAGAATCTGCGAGAGGAGCCAGCTTCACTCAAATTTCGCATCTACATTGCTATGAGAATGTGTACTGAAATAAAGTTCTGATGCTATCATTCTTTTCAAATGCTTGCTGAGCCGGCAGAGGACAGAAAATTCCCCCTCACTAACAAAGGGGGGCAGCCCATCTTTTCTAAAAACACCATGAACGGAGTCTGTTATAAGAGTAAACTGCGTAATGTTGGAATCAGACCTCATTTGGCTGTGGAGATAAGCCGCATTACAGCGCAAGGCAGCCGGCTGATTAGCATTCTGCCTTCAGAACTGTAGAAGATACAAATATTTTCAAGCTTAATCCACGGTTATGAGTGATTACAGCCCTCCATTCAGACCTGATTATTTGAAAAGGTTTGAAAGGTTTTATAACCAGTATAAAAATTTCTAGAAATTTCTAGGTCATGGTTAGGGTTATAGTTCAGGGTAATAGTTTAGGGTTAGGGTGAAGGTTAGTTTTAGGGTTAGTATTAAGTTTAGTGTTAGGATTAGGGTTAGCTTTACGGTTACCTTGAGGGTTTAGGGCTAGGGGAGGGTTTAGGGGTATGGTTAGGGCTCAGTTTAGTGTTAGGATTAGGTTTAGGGTAATGGTTAGGTTTAGGGTTAGCGTTAGGGTTAAGGTTAGAGTTAGTGTTGGGTAAGGGTTGGGGTTAGGGTGTGATTTAAGGTTAGGGTTAGTGTTTGGTTTAGGTTTAGCATTAGTGTTTGCGTCTGGGTTAGGGTCAGGGTTAGGGTTTGGGATATATAGGGTTAGGGTAGGAATAGGGGTAGGTTTAGGGTTAGGGGTTAGGTGTTGTTGGTGTTGGGTTTGAGGATAGGTTTGCAGTTGGAGTTGGGTTAGGTTTAGGGTAGTGTTTGGGTTTGGGTTACTTTTTGAATTAGGGTCAGGGTATGGGTTTGGTTTTGGGTTAGATTTACGGTTATGGGTTAGCGTTAGGGTTAGGATAAGTGTAAGGCTTTAGGGTTTAGGGTTAGGGTGCAGACCACTGTTGGGGTTAGCGTTAGTGTTAAGGTTAAGGTATAGGGTTAGGGTTAGGCTAACATTTAGGGTTAGAGTGAGGGTGAGGGTGAGGGTTAGGTTTTGTTTTAAGTTTAAAAATTTAGTTTTACCGTAAGTGTTAGGGTATGTTTTAGGTTATTGGATAGGGTTAGGTGTATGATTGGATTTAGGGTTTGGTTTAGGGTTGGTGTTAGCTTTAGAATTAGTGTTAGGCTAGAGTAAGGGTTCAGGTTAAAGGTTTAGTCTTACAGTAAGTGTCAGGGAAGTATGTAGGTAATTTTAGCGGCTTCGGTGAAGATTGCCTTTGTTTTAATGTTTAGAATTTGGGTTTGTGTTGGGGTGAGATTTTGGCTTAGGGTTAGTGTTAGGGTAAGGATTAGGGTTGGAGTTAGCGTTAGGGTTAGGGTTAAGGTATAGGATTTGGGTTAGTGTTGGGATAGGGTTTGATTTAGGATTAGGGTTAGTGTTGTTTGGATTAGTGTTTGGTTTAGGTTTAGCATTAGTGTTTGGGTCTGGGTTAGGGTCAGGGTTAGGGTTTGGGATAGTGTTAGTTTTAGGGTTAGTGTTAGGTTCAAAGTTAATGTTAGGCTTAGGTTTAGGGTTCAGTGTAGGGGTTAGGGTTAGGGTTAGCATTAGGGTTGGGCTTAGGTTTAGGTTAAGTTATATGGTAATTTTTACGTTTGAGCGTTTGAGTGAAATTAGGGTTAAGTCCTGGATTTGTTTTGTGTTTCGTTAAGGTTCAAAAATAGGAATAGAGATAGTGTTGTGCTTGTTTGTGCTTGTATTTGGTATAGGGAGAGACTTTGATTTTAGTTGATTTTTAGTCCTAGAGTAAGGGATAGGAGTATGATCTGCTATAGTGCTCGGTATAGAGTTTTGGTTTATTGTAGTGCTTGGGCTAGGGTGTTAGTGTTCTGGTTAAAGCTAAGGTTACGTTTACGGTAAGCGTTAGGGTTTGGGATGGATTTTATGTTAGGGTTAGGATTTGATTTAATATTTGCGTAAGGGTCAGGGTTTGTTTGCATTTTATGAATAGATTTAGGATTGGGATTAGTTGGAATGTTATTGTTATTGTTAAAAACAATTTTGGGTGTGGGCAAATACTGAGCTTCAAATCGGCATATTATAGAACATAAAATTTTTTTCCTCTTGTGATAAAGCTCCGCATAAGTGTTGTTCACACAAGAAATCTGTGACTGTACTCATTTCCCTTGTTTTAAAAATCGCACACGATCAGTTAAAGTAAAAAGCTATCATGGAATGTAAAAGATCCTGACAACGAATTTCAAACGTATTTCAACTTTAGTCAACATTACAAAGTAGCACTGACAAATTTTAGAACGTTCAAAATTAAATAAAACTGAAAAATACTATTCCGCAAGGTTTATAAATGTTTGTGAGTGGAATAAAATCTTATCCAATTTCTTAAGCTAAGCATGTCAGAATCTGCTACGATGCACGTGAGCCGGCCGATTCGCGTCTTTCTTCAGCGGCTCTAGGTGCAAAAAAAGCGACCGATGAGTTTCAAGGGGAATCCACGGTTAACCACTCGTCAGTGCACGGCAGCAGGCTGATTCGCTTCTTTCTTCAGCGGCTCAAGCAGCAGAAAACGCGGTTGATGCGTTTCAAGCGGAATCTGAGGTTAAGAGCGATTCGAGTGTGACGTTCGTTGCCGACTCGGCTCAGTTTCGTACGGGCTCATCTTCGATGCTCCGGTGATGAAGTTTGTGAGAAAATATTCGATCCGGTTCGACAGACACCAGAATCTGCGAGAGGAGCCAGCTTCACTCAAATTTCGCATCTACATTGCTATGAGAATGTGTACTGAAATAAAGTTCTGATGCTATCATTCTTTTCAAATGCTTGCTGAGCCGGCAGAGGACAGAAAATTCCCCCTCACTAACAAAGGGGGGCAGCCCATCTTTTCTAAAAACACCATGAACGGAGTCTGTTATAAGAGTAAACTGCGTAATGTTGGAATCAGACCTCATTTGGCTGTGGAGATAAGCCGCATTACAGCGCAAGGCAGCCGGCTGATTAGCATTCTGCCTTCAGAACTGTAGAAGATACAAATATTTTCAAGCTTAATCCACGGTTATGAGTGATTACAGCCCTCCATTCAGACCTGATTATTTGAAAAGGTTTGAAAGGTTTTATAACCAGTATAAAAATTTCTAGAAATTTCTAGGTCATGGTTAGGGTTATAGTTCAGGGTAATAGTTTAGGGTTAGGGTGAAGGTTAGTTTTAGGGTTAGTATTAAGTTTAGTGTTAGGATTAGGGTTAGCTTTACGGTTACCTTGAGGGTTTAGGGCTAGGGGAGGGTTTAGGGGTATGGTTAGGGCTCAGTTTAGTGTTAGGATTAGGTTTAGGGTAATGGTTAGGTTTAGGGTTAGCGTTAGGGTTAAGGTTAGAGTTAGTGTTGGGTAAGGGTTGGGGTTAGGGTGTGATTTAAGGTTAGGGTTAGTGTTTGGTTTAGGTTTAGCATTAGTGTTTGCGTCTGGGTTAGGGTCAGGGTTAGGGTTTGGGATATATAGGGTTAGGGTAGGAATAGGGGTAGGTTTAGGGTTAGGGGTTAGGTGTTGTTGGTGTTGGGTTTGAGGATAGGTTTGCAGTTGGAGTTGGGTTAGGTTTAGGGTAGTGTTTGGGTTTGGGTTACTTTTTGAATTAGGGTCAGGGTATGGGTTTGGTTTTGGGTTAGATTTACGGTTATGGGTTAGCGTTAGGGTTAGGATAAGTGTAAGGCTTTAGGGTTTAGGGTTAGGGTGCAGACCACTGTTGGGGTTAGCGTTAGTGTTAAGGTTAAGGTATAGGGTTAGGGTTAGGCTAACATTTAGGGTTAGAGTGAGGGTGAGGGTGAGGGTTAGGTTTTGTTTTAAGTTTAAAAATTTAGTTTTACCGTAAGTGTTAGGGTATGTTTTAGGTTATTGGATAGGGTTAGGTGTATGATTGGATTTAGGGTTTGGTTTAGGGTTGGTGTTAGCTTTAGAATTAGTGTTAGGCTAGAGTAAGGGTTCAGGTTAAAGGTTTAGTCTTACAGTAAGTGTCAGGGAAGTATGTAGGTAATTTTAGCGGCTTCGGTGAAGATTGCCTTTGTTTTAATGTTTAGAATTTGGGTTTGTGTTGGGGTGAGATTTTGGCTTAGGGTTAGTGTTAGGGTAAGGATTAGGGTTGGAGTTAGCGTTAGGGTTAGGGTTAAGGTATAGGATTTGGGTTAGTGTTGGGATAGGGTTTGATTTAGGATTAGGGTTAGTGTTGTTTGGATTAGTGTTTGGTTTAGGTTTAGCATTAGTGTTTGGGTCTGGGTTAGGGTCAGGGTTAGGGTTTGGGATAGTGTTAGTTTTAGGGTTAGTGTTAGGTTCAAAGTTAATGTTAGGCTTAGGTTTAGGGTTCAGTGTAGGGGTTAGGGTTAGGGTTAGCATTAGGGTTGGGCTTAGGTTTAGGTTAAGTTATATGGTAATTTTTACGTTTGAGCGTTTGAGTGAAATTAGGGTTAAGTCCTGGATTTGTTTTGTGTTTCGTTAAGGTTCAAAAATAGGAATAGAGATAGTGTTGTGCTTGTTTGTGCTTGTATTTGGTATAGGGAGAGACTTTGATTTTAGTTGATTTTTAGTCCTAGAGTAAGGGATAGGAGTATGATCTGCTATAGTGCTCGGTATAGAGTTTTGGTTTATTGTAGTGCTTGGGCTAGGGTGTTAGTGTTCTGGTTAAAGCTAAGGTTACGTTTACGGTAAGCGTTAGGGTTTGGGATGGATTTTATGTTAGGGTTAGGATTTGATTTAATATTTGCGTAAGGGTCAGGGTTTGTTTGCATTTTATGAATAGATTTAGGATTGGGATTAGTTGGAATGTTATTGTTATTGTTAAAAACAATTTTGGGTGTGGGCAAATACTGAGCTTCAAATCGGCATATTATAGAACATAAAATTTTTTTCCTCTTGTGATAAAGCTCCGCATAAGTGTTGTTCACACAAGAAATCTGTGACTGTACTCATTTCCCTTGTTTTAAAAATCGCACACGATCAGTTAAAGTAAAAAGCTATCATGGAATGTAAAAGATCCTGACAACGAATTTCAAACGTATTTCAACTTTAGTCAACATTACAAAGTAGCACTGACAAATTTTAGAACGTTCAAAATTAAATAAAACTGAAAAATACTATTCCGCAAGGTTTATAAATGTTTGTGAGTGGAATAAAATCTTATCCAATTTCTTAAGCTAAGCATGTCAGAATCTGCTACGATGCACGTGAGCCGGCCGATTCGCGTCTTTCTTCAGCGGCTCTAGGTGCAAAAAAAGCGACCGATGAGTTTCAAGGGGAATCCACGGTTAACCACTCGTCAGTGCACGGCAGCAGGCTGATTCGCTTCTTTCTTCAGCGGCTCAAGCAGCAGAAAACGCGGTTGATGCGTTTCAAGCGGAATCTGAGGTTAAGAGCGATTCGAGTGTGACGTTCGTTGCCGACTCGGCTCAGTTTCGTACGGGCTCATCTTCGATGCTCCGGTGATGAAGTTTGTGAGAAAATATTCGATCCGGTTCGACAGACACCAGAATCTGCGAGAGGAGCCAGCTTCACTCAAATTTCGCATCTACATTGCTATGAGAATGTGTACTGAAATAAAGTTCTGATGCTATCATTCTTTTCAAATGCTTGCTGAGCCGGCAGAGGACAGAAAATTCCCCCTCACTAACAAAGGGGGGCAGCCCATCTTTTCTAAAAACACCATGAACGGAGTCTGTTATAAGAGTAAACTGCGTAATGTTGGAATCAGACCTCATTTGGCTGTGGAGATAAGCCGCATTACAGCGCAAGGCAGCCGGCTGATTAGCATTCTGCCTTCAGAACTGTAGAAGATACAAATATTTTCAAGCTTAATCCACGGTTATGAGTGATTACAGCCCTCCATTCAGACCTGATTATTTGAAAAGGTTTGAAAGGTTTTATAACCAGTATAAAAATTTCTAGAAATTTCTAGGTCATGGTTAGGGTTATAGTTCAGGGTAATAGTTTAGGGTTAGGGTGAAGGTTAGTTTTAGGGTTAGTATTAAGTTTAGTGTTAGGATTAGGGTTAGCTTTACGGTTACCTTGAGGGTTTAGGGCTAGGGGAGGGTTTAGGGGTATGGTTAGGGCTCAGTTTAGTGTTAGGATTAGGTTTAGGGTAATGGTTAGGTTTAGGGTTAGCGTTAGGGTTAAGGTTAGAGTTAGTGTTGGGTAAGGGTTGGGGTTAGGGTGTGATTTAAGGTTAGGGTTAGTGTTTGGTTTAGGTTTAGCATTAGTGTTTGCGTCTGGGTTAGGGTCAGGGTTAGGGTTTGGGATATATAGGGTTAGGGTAGGAATAGGGGTAGGTTTAGGGTTAGGGGTTAGGTGTTGTTGGTGTTGGGTTTGAGGATAGGTTTGCAGTTGGAGTTGGGTTAGGTTTAGGGTAGTGTTTGGGTTTGGGTTACTTTTTGAATTAGGGTCAGGGTATGGGTTTGGTTTTGGGTTAGATTTACGGTTATGGGTTAGCGTTAGGGTTAGGATAAGTGTAAGGCTTTAGGGTTTAGGGTTAGGGTGCAGACCACTGTTGGGGTTAGCGTTAGTGTTAAGGTTAAGGTATAGGGTTAGGGTTAGGCTAACATTTAGGGTTAGAGTGAGGGTGAGGGTGAGGGTTAGGTTTTGTTTTAAGTTTAAAAATTTAGTTTTACCGTAAGTGTTAGGGTATGTTTTAGGTTATTGGATAGGGTTAGGTGTATGATTGGATTTAGGGTTTGGTTTAGGGTTGGTGTTAGCTTTAGAATTAGTGTTAGGCTAGAGTAAGGGTTCAGGTTAAAGGTTTAGTCTTACAGTAAGTGTCAGGGAAGTATGTAGGTAATTTTAGCGGCTTCGGTGAAGATTGCCTTTGTTTTAATGTTTAGAATTTGGGTTTGTGTTGGGGTGAGATTTTGGCTTAGGGTTAGTGTTAGGGTAAGGATTAGGGTTGGAGTTAGCGTTAGGGTTAGGGTTAAGGTATAGGATTTGGGTTAGTGTTGGGATAGGGTTTGATTTAGGATTAGGGTTAGTGTTGTTTGGATTAGTGTTTGGTTTAGGTTTAGCATTAGTGTTTGGGTCTGGGTTAGGGTCAGGGTTAGGGTTTGGGATAGTGTTAGTTTTAGGGTTAGTGTTAGGTTCAAAGTTAATGTTAGGCTTAGGTTTAGGGTTCAGTGTAGGGGTTAGGGTTAGGGTTAGCATTAGGGTTGGGCTTAGGTTTAGGTTAAGTTATATGGTAATTTTTACGTTTGAGCGTTTGAGTGAAATTAGGGTTAAGTCCTGGATTTGTTTTGTGTTTCGTTAAGGTTCAAAAATAGGAATAGAGATAGTGTTGTGCTTGTTTGTGCTTGTATTTGGTATAGGGAGAGACTTTGATTTTAGTTGATTTTTAGTCCTAGAGTAAGGGATAGGAGTATGATCTGCTATAGTGCTCGGTATAGAGTTTTGGTTTATTGTAGTGCTTGGGCTAGGGTGTTAGTGTTCTGGTTAAAGCTAAGGTTACGTTTACGGTAAGCGTTAGGGTTTGGGATGGATTTTATGTTAGGGTTAGGATTTGATTTAATATTTGCGTAAGGGTCAGGGTTTGTTTGCATTTTATGAATAGATTTAGGATTGGGATTAGTTGGAATGTTATTGTTATTGTTAAAAACAATTTTGGGTGTGGGCAAATACTGAGCTTCAAATCGGCATATTATAGAACATAAAATTTTTTTCCTCTTGTGATAAAGCTCCGCATAAGTGTTGTTCACACAAGAAATCTGTGACTGTACTCATTTCCCTTGTTTTAAAAATCGCACACGATCAGTTAAAGTAAAAAGCTATCATGGAATGTAAAAGATCCTGACAACGAATTTCAAACGTATTTCAACTTTAGTCAACATTACAAAGTAGCACTGACAAATTTTAGAACGTTCAAAATTAAATAAAACTGAAAAATACTATTCCGCAAGGTTTATAAATGTTTGTGAGTGGAATAAAATCTTATCCAATTTCTTAAGCTAAGCATGTCAGAATCTGCTACGATGCACGTGAGCCGGCCGATTCGCGTCTTTCTTCAGCGGCTCTAGGTGCAAAAAAAGCGACCGATGAGTTTCAAGGGGAATCCACGGTTAACCACTCGTCAGTGCACGGCAGCAGGCTGATTCGCTTCTTTCTTCAGCGGCTCAAGCAGCAGAAAACGCGGTTGATGCGTTTCAAGCGGAATCTGAGGTTAAGAGCGATTCGAGTGTGACGTTCGTTGCCGACTCGGCTCAGTTTCGTACGGGCTCATCTTCGATGCTCCGGTGATGAAGTTTGTGAGAAAATATTCGATCCGGTTCGACAGACACCAGAATCTGCGAGAGGAGCCAGCTTCACTCAAATTTCGCATCTACATTGCTATGAGAATGTGTACTGAAATAAAGTTCTGATGCTATCATTCTTTTCAAATGCTTGCTGAGCCGGCAGAGGACAGAAAATTCCCCCTCACTAACAAAGGGGGGCAGCCCATCTTTTCTAAAAACACCATGAACGGAGTCTGTTATAAGAGTAAACTGCGTAATGTTGGAATCAGACCTCATTTGGCTGTGGAGATAAGCCGCATTACAGCGCAAGGCAGCCGGCTGATTAGCATTCTGCCTTCAGAACTGTAGAAGATACAAATATTTTCAAGCTTAATCCACGGTTATGAGTGATTACAGCCCTCCATTCAGACCTGATTATTTGAAAAGGTTTGAAAGGTTTTATAACCAGTATAAAAATTTCTAGAAATTTCTAGGTCATGGTTAGGGTTATAGTTCAGGGTAATAGTTTAGGGTTAGGGTGAAGGTTAGTTTTAGGGTTAGTATTAAGTTTAGTGTTAGGATTAGGGTTAGCTTTACGGTTACCTTGAGGGTTTAGGGCTAGGGGAGGGTTTAGGGGTATGGTTAGGGCTCAGTTTAGTGTTAGGATTAGGTTTAGGGTAATGGTTAGGTTTAGGGTTAGCGTTAGGGTTAAGGTTAGAGTTAGTGTTGGGTAAGGGTTGGGGTTAGGGTGTGATTTAAGGTTAGGGTTAGTGTTTGGTTTAGGTTTAGCATTAGTGTTTGCGTCTGGGTTAGGGTCAGGGTTAGGGTTTGGGATATATAGGGTTAGGGTAGGAATAGGGGTAGGTTTAGGGTTAGGGGTTAGGTGTTGTTGGTGTTGGGTTTGAGGATAGGTTTGCAGTTGGAGTTGGGTTAGGTTTAGGGTAGTGTTTGGGTTTGGGTTACTTTTTGAATTAGGGTCAGGGTATGGGTTTGGTTTTGGGTTAGATTTACGGTTATGGGTTAGCGTTAGGGTTAGGATAAGTGTAAGGCTTTAGGGTTTAGGGTTAGGGTGCAGACCACTGTTGGGGTTAGCGTTAGTGTTAAGGTTAAGGTATAGGGTTAGGGTTAGGCTAACATTTAGGGTTAGAGTGAGGGTGAGGGTGAGGGTTAGGTTTTGTTTTAAGTTTAAAAATTTAGTTTTACCGTAAGTGTTAGGGTATGTTTTAGGTTATTGGATAGGGTTAGGTGTATGATTGGATTTAGGGTTTGGTTTAGGGTTGGTGTTAGCTTTAGAATTAGTGTTAGGCTAGAGTAAGGGTTCAGGTTAAAGGTTTAGTCTTACAGTAAGTGTCAGGGAAGTATGTAGGTAATTTTAGCGGCTTCGGTGAAGATTGCCTTTGTTTTAATGTTTAGAATTTGGGTTTGTGTTGGGGTGAGATTTTGGCTTAGGGTTAGTGTTAGGGTAAGGATTAGGGTTGGAGTTAGCGTTAGGGTTAGGGTTAAGGTATAGGATTTGGGTTAGTGTTGGGATAGGGTTTGATTTAGGATTAGGGTTAGTGTTGTTTGGATTAGTGTTTGGTTTAGGTTTAGCATTAGTGTTTGGGTCTGGGTTAGGGTCAGGGTTAGGGTTTGGGATAGTGTTAGTTTTAGGGTTAGTGTTAGGTTCAAAGTTAATGTTAGGCTTAGGTTTAGGGTTCAGTGTAGGGGTTAGGGTTAGGGTTAGCATTAGGGTTGGGCTTAGGTTTAGGTTAAGTTATATGGTAATTTTTACGTTTGAGCGTTTGAGTGAAATTAGGGTTAAGTCCTGGATTTGTTTTGTGTTTCGTTAAGGTTCAAAAATAGGAATAGAGATAGTGTTGTGCTTGTTTGTGCTTGTATTTGGTATAGGGAGAGACTTTGATTTTAGTTGATTTTTAGTCCTAGAGTAAGGGATAGGAGTATGATCTGCTATAGTGCTCGGTATAGAGTTTTGGTTTATTGTAGTGCTTGGGCTAGGGTGTTAGTGTTCTGGTTAAAGCTAAGGTTACGTTTACGGTAAGCGTTAGGGTTTGGGATGGATTTTATGTTAGGGTTAGGATTTGATTTAATATTTGCGTAAGGGTCAGGGTTTGTTTGCATTTTATGAATAGATTTAGGATTGGGATTAGTTGGAATGTTATTGTTATTGTTAAAAACAATTTTGGGTGTGGGCAAATACTGAGCTTCAAATCGGCATATTATAGAACATAAAATTTTTTTCCTCTTGTGATAAAGCTCCGCATAAGTGTTGTTCACACAAGAAATCTGTGACTGTACTCATTTCCCTTGTTTTAAAAATCGCACACGATCAGTTAAAGTAAAAAGCTATCGTGGAATGTAAAAGATCCTGACAACGAATTTCAAACGTATTTCAACTTCAGTCAACATTACAAAGTAGCACTGACAAATTTTAGAACGTTCAAAATTAAATAAAACTGAAAAATACTATTCCGCAAGGTTTATAAATGTTTGTGAGTGGAATAAAATCTTATCCAATTTCTTAAGCTAAGCATGTCAGAATCTGCTACGATGCACGTGAGCCGGCCGATTCGCGTCTTTCTTCAGCGGCTCAAGGTGCAAAAAAAGCGACCGATGAGTTTCAAGGGGAATCCACGGTTAACCACTCGTCAGTGCACGGCAGCAGGCTGATTCGCTTCTTTCTTCAGCGGCTCAAGCAGCAGAAAACGCGGTTGATGCGTTTCAAGCGGAATCTGAGGTTAAGAGCGATTCGAGTGTGACGTTCGTTGCCGACTCGGCTCAGTTTCGTACGGGCTCATCTTCGATGCTCCGGTGATGAAGTTTGTGAGAAAATATTCGATCCGGTTCGACAGACACCAGAATCTGCGAGAGGAGCCAGCTTCACTCAAATTTCGCATCTACATTGCTATGAGAATGTGTACTGAAATAAAGTTCTGATGCTATCATTCTTTTCAAATGCTTGCTGAGCCGGCAGAGGACAGAAAATTCCCCCTCACTAACAAAGGGGGGCAGCCCATCTTTTCTAAAAACACCATGAACGGAGTCTGTTATAAGAGTAAACTGCGTAATGTTGGAATCAGACCTCATTTGGCTGTGGAGATAAGCCGCATTACAGCGCAAGGCAGCCAGCTGATTAGCATTCTGCCTTCAGAACTGTAGAAGATACAAATATTTTCAAGCTTAATCCACGGTTATGAGTGATTACAGCCCTCCATTCAGACCTGATTATTTGAAAAGGTTTGAAAGGTTTTATAACCAGTATAAAAATTTCTAGAAATTTCTAGGTCATGGTTAGGGTTATAGTTCAGGGTAATAGTTTAGGGTTAGGGTGAAGGTTAGTTTTAGGGTTAGTATTAAGTTTAGTGTTAGGATTAGGGTTAGCTTTACGGTTACCTTGAGGGTTTAGGGCTAGGGGAGGGTTTAGGGGTATGGTTAGGGCTCAGTTTAGTGTTAGGATTAGGTTTAGGGTAATGGTTAGGTTTAGGGTTAGCGTTAGGGTTAAGGTTAGAGTTAGTGTTGGGTAAGGGTTGGGGTTAGGGTGTGATTTAAGGTTAGGGTTAGTGTTTGGTTTAGGTTTAGCATTAGTGTTTGCGTCTGGGTTAGGGTCAGGGTTAGGGTTTGGGATATATAGGGTTAGGGTAGGAATAGGGGTAGGTTTAGGGTTAGGGGTTAGGTGTTGTTGGTGTTGGGTTTGAGGATAGGTTTGCAGTTGGAGTTGGGTTAGGTTTAGGGTAGTGTTTGGGTTTGGGTTACTTTTTGAATTAGGGTCAGGGTATGGGTTTGGTTTTGGGTTAGATTTACGGTTATGGGTTAGCGTTAGGGTTAGGATAAGTGTAAGGCTTTAGGGTTTAGGGTTAGGGTGCAGACCACTGTTGGGGTTAGCGTTAGTGTTAAGGTTAAGGTATAGGGTTAGGGTTAGGCTAACATTTAGGGTTAGAGTGAGGGTGAGGGTGAGGGTTAGGTTTTGTTTTAAGTTTAAAAATTTAGTTTTACCGTAAGTGTTAGGGTATGTTTTAGGTTATTGGATAGGGTTAGGTGTATGATTGGATTTAGGGTTTGGTTTAGGGTTGGTGTTAGCTTTAGAATTAGTGTTAGGCTAGAGTAAGGGTTCAGGTTAAAGGTTTAGTCTTACAGTAAGTGTCAGGGAAGTATGTAGGTAATTTTAGCGGCTTCGGTGAAGATTGCCTTTGTTTTAATGTTTAGAATTTGGGTTTGTGTTGGGGTGAGATTTTGGCTTAGGGTTAGTGTTAGGGTAAGGATTAGGGTTGGAGTTAGCGTTAGGGTTAGGGTTAAGGTATAGGATTTGGGTTAGTGTTGGGATAGGGTTTGATTTAGGATTAGGGTTAGTGTTGTTTGGATTAGTGTTTGGTTTAGGTTTAGCATTAGTGTTTGGGTCTGGGTTAGGGTCAGGGTTAGGGTTTGGGATAGTGTTAGTTTTAGGGTTAGTGTTAGGTTCAAAGTTAATGTTAGGCTTAGGTTTAGGGTTCAGTGTAGGGGTTAGGGTTAGGGTTAGCATTAGGGTTGGGCTTAGGTTTAGGTTAAGTTATATGGTAATTTTTACGTTTGAGCGTTTGAGTGAAATTAGGGTTAAGTCCTGGATTTGTTTTGTGTTTCGTTAAGGTTCAAAAATAGGAATAGAGATAGTGTTGTGCTTGTTTGTGCTTGTATTTGGTATAGGGAGAGACTTTGATTTTAGTTGATTTTTAGTCCTAGAGTAAGGGATAGGAGTATGATCTGCTATAGTGCTCGGTATAGAGTTTTGGTTTATTGTAGTGCTTGGGCTAGGGTGTTAGTGTTCTGGTTAAAGCTAAGGTTACGTTTACGGTAAGCGTTAGGGTTTGGGATGGATTTTATGTTAGGGTTAGGATTTGATTTAATATTTGCGTAAGGGTCAGGGTTTGTTTGCATTTTATGAATAGATTTAGGATTGGGATTAGTTGGAATGTTATTGTTATTGTTAAAAACAATTTTGGGTGTGGGCAAATACTGAGCTTCAAATCGGCATATTATAGAACATAAAATTTTTTTCCTCTTGTGATAAAGCTCCGCATAAGTGTTGTTCACACAAGAAATCTGTGACTGTACTCATTTCCCTTGTTTTAAAAATCGCACACGATCAGTTAAAGTAAAAAGCTATCGTGGAATGTAAAAGATCCTGACAACGAATTTCAAACGTATTTCAACTTTAGTCAACATTACAAAGTAGCACTGACAAATTTTAGAACGTTCAAAATTAAATAAAACTGAAAAATACTATTCCGCAAGGTTTATAAATGTTTGTGAGTGGAATAAAATCTTATCCAATTTCTTAAGCTAAGCATGTCAGAATCTGCTACAATGCACGTGAGCCGGCCGATTCGCGTCTTTCTTCAGTGGCTCAAGGTGCAAAAAAAGCGACCGATGAGTTTCAAGGGGAATCCACGGTTAACCACTCGTCAGTGCACGGCAGCAGGCTGATTCGCTTCTTTCTTCAGCGGCTCAAGCAGCAGAAAACGCGGTTGATGCGTTTCAAGCGGAATCTGAGGTTAAGAGCGATTCGAGTGTGACGTTCGTTGCCGACTCGGCTCAGTTTCGTACGGGCTCATCTTCGATGCTCCGGTGATGAAGTTTGTGAGAAAATATTCGATCCGGTTCGACAGACACCAGAATCTGCGAGAGGAGCCAGCTTCACTCAAATTTCGCATCTACATTGCTATGAGAATGTGTACTGAAATAAAGTTCTGATGCTATCATTCTTTTCAAATGCTTGCTGAGCCGGCAGAGGACAGAAAATTCCCCCTCACTAACAAAGGGGGGCAGCCCATCTTTTCTAAAAACACCATGAACGGAGTCTGTTATAAGAGTAAACTGCGTAATGTTGGAATCAGACCTCATTTGGCTGTGGAGATAAGCCGCATTACAGCGCAAGGCAGCCGGCTGATTAGCATTCTGCCTTCAGAACTGTAGAAGATACAAATATTTTCAAGCTTAATCCACGGTTATGAGTGATTACAGCCCTCCATTCAGACCTGATTATTTGAAAAGGTTTGAAAGGTTTTATAACCAGTATAAAAATTTCTAGAAATTTCTAGGTCATGGTTAGGGTTATAGTTCAGGGTAATAGTTTAGGGTTAGGGTGAAGGTTAGTTTTAGGGTTAGTATTAAGTTTAGTGTTAGGATTAGGGTTAGCTTTACGGTTACCTTGAGGGTTTAGGGCTAGGGGAGGGTTTAGGGGTATGGTTAGGGCTCAGTTTAGTGTTAGGATTAGGTTTAGGGTAATGGTTAGGTTTAGGGTTAGCGTTAGGGTTAAGGTTAGAGTTAGTGTTGGGTAAGGGTTGGGGTTAGGGTGTGATTTAAGGTTAGGGTTAGTGTTTGGTTTAGGTTTAGCATTAGTGTTTGCGTCTGGGTTAGGGTCAGGGTTAGGGTTTGGGATATATAGGGTTAGGGTAGGAATAGGGGTAGGTTTAGGGTTAGGGGTTAGGTGTTGTTGGTGTTGGGTTTGAGGATAGGTTTGCAGTTGGAGTTGGGTTAGGTTTAGGGTAGTGTTTGGGTTTGGGTTACTTTTTGAATTAGGGTCAGGGTATGGGTTTGGTTTTGGGTTAGATTTACGGTTATGGGTTAGCGTTAGGGTTAGGATAAGTGTAAGGCTTTAGGGTTTAGGGTTAGGGTGCAGACCACTGTTGGGGTTAGCGTTAGTGTTAAGGTTAAGGTATAGGGTTAGGGTTAGGCTAACATTTAGGGTTAGAGTGAGGGTGAGGGTGAGGGTTAGGTTTTGTTTTAAGTTTAAAAATTTAGTTTTACCGTAAGTGTTAGGGTATGTTTTAGGTTATTGGATAGGGTTAGGTGTATGATTGGATTTAGGGTTTGGTTTAGGGTTGGTGTTAGCTTTAGAATTAGTGTTAGGCTAGAGTAAGGGTTCAGGTTAAAGGTTTAGTCTTACAGTAAGTGTCAGGGAAGTATGTAGGTAATTTTAGCGGCTTCGGTGAAGATTGCCTTTGTTTTAATGTTTAGAATTTGGGTTTGTGTTGGGGTGAGATTTTGGCTTAGGGTTAGTGTTAGGGTAAGGATTAGGGTTGGAGTTAGCGTTAGGGTTAGGGTTAAGGTATAGGATTTGGGTTAGTGTTGGGATAGGGTTTGATTTAGGATTAGGGTTAGTGTTGTTTGGATTAGTGTTTGGTTTAGGTTTAGCATTAGTGTTTGGGTCTGGGTTAGGGTCAGGGTTAGGGTTTGGGATAGTGTTAGTTTTAGGGTTAGTGTTAGGTTCAAAGTTAATGTTAGGCTTAGGTTTAGGGTTCAGTGTAGGGGTTAGGGTTAGGGTTAGCATTAGGGTTGGGCTTAGGTTTAGGTTAAGTTATATGGTAATTTTTACGTTTGAGCGTTTGAGTGAAATTAGGGTTAAGTCCTGGATTTGTTTTGTGTTTCGTTAAGGTTCAAAAATAGGAATAGAGATAGTGTTGTGCTTGTTTGTGCTTGTATTTGGTATAGGGAGAGACTTTGATTTTAGTTGATTTTTAGTCCTAGAGTAAGGGATAGGAGTATGATCTGCTATAGTGCTCGGTATAGAGTTTTGGTTTATTGTAGTGCTTGGGCTAGGGTGTTAGTGTTCTGGTTAAAGCTAAGGTTACGTTTACGGTAAGCGTTAGGGTTTGGGATGGATTTTATGTTAGGGTTAGGATTTGATTTAATATTTGCGTAAGGGTCAGGGTTTGTTTGCATTTTATGAATAGATTTAGGATTGGGATTAGTTGGAATGTTATTGTTATTGTTAAAAACAATTTTGGGTGTGGGCAAATACTGAGCTTCAAATCGGCATATTATAGAACATAAAATTTTTTTCCTCTTGTGATAAAGCTCCGCATAAGTGTTGTTCACACAAGAAATCTGTGACTGTACTCATTTCCCTTGTTTTAAAAATCGCACACGATCAGTTAAAGTAAAAAGCTATCGTGGAATGTAAAAGATCCTGACAACGAATTTCAAACGTATTTCAACTTTAGTCAACATTACAAAGTAGCACTGACAAATTTTAGAACGTTCAAAATTAAATAAAACTGAAAAATACTATTCCGCAAGGTTTATAAATGTTTGTGAGTGGAATAAAATCTTATCCAATTTCTTAAGCTAAGCATGTCAGAATCTGCTACGATGCACGTGAGCCGGCCGATTCGCGTCTTTCTTCAGCGGCTCAAGGTGCAAAAAAAGCGACCGATGAGTTTCAAGGGGAATCCACGGTTAACCACTCGTCAGTGCACGGCAGCAGGCTGATTCGCTTCTTTCTTCAGCGGCTCAAGCAGCAGAAAACGCGGTTGATGCGTTTCAAGCGGAATCTGAGGTTAAGAGCGATTCGAGTGTGACGTTCGTTGCCGACTCGGCTCAGTTTCGTACGGGCTCATCTTCGATGCTCCGGTGATGAAGTTTGTGAGAAAATATTCGATCCGGTTCGACAGACACCAGAATCTGCGAGAGGAGCCAGCTTCACTCAAATTTCGCATCTACATTGCTATGAGAATGTGTACTGAAATAAAGTTCTGATGCTATCATTCTTTTCAAATGCTTGCTGAGCCGGCAGAGGACAGAAAATTCCCCCTCACTAACAAAGGGGGGCAGCCCATCTTTTCTAAAAACACCATGAACGGAGTCTGTTATAAGAGTAAACTGCGTAATGTTGGAATCAGACCTCATTTGGCTGTGGAGATAAGCCGCATTACAGCGCAAGGCAGCCGGCTGATTAGCATTCTGCCTTCAGAACTGTAGAAGATACAAATATTTTCAAGCTTAATCCACGGTTATGAGTGATTACAGCCCTCCATTCAGACCTGATTATTTGAAAAGGTTTGAAAGGTTTTATAACCAGTATAAAAATTTCTAGAAATTTCTAGGTCATGGTTAGGGTTATAGTTCAGGGTAATAGTTTAGGGTTAGGGTGAAGGTTAGTTTTAGGGTTAGTATTAAGTTTAGTGTTAGGATTAGGGTTAGCTTTACGGTTACCTTGAGGGTTTAGGGCTAGGGGAGGGTTTAGGGGTATGGTTAGGGCTCAGTTTAGTGTTAGGATTAGGTTTAGGGTAATGGTTAGGTTTAGGGTTAGCGTTAGGGTTAAGGTTAGAGTTAGTGTTGGGTAAGGGTTGGGGTTAGGGTGTGATTTAAGGTTAGGGTTAGTGTTTGGTTTAGGTTTAGCATTAGTGTTTGCGTCTGGGTTAGGGTCAGGGTTAGGGTTTGGGATATATAGGATTAGGGTAGGAATAGGGGTAGGTTTAGGGTTAGGGGTTAGGTGTTGTTGGTGTTGGGTTTGAGGATAGGTTTGCAGTTGGAGTTGGGTTAGGTTTAGGGTAGTGTTTGGGTTTGGGTTACTTTTTGAATTAGGGTCAGGGTATGGGTTTGGTTTTGGGTTAGATTTACGGTTATGGGTTAGCGTTAGGGTTAGGATAAGTGTAAGGCTTTAGGGTTTAGGGTTAGGGTGCAGACCACTGTTGGGGTTAGCGTTAGTGTTAAGGTTAAGGTATAGGGTTAGGGTTAGGCTAACATTTAGGGTTAGAGTGAGGGTGAGGGTGAGGGTTAGGTTTTGTTTTAAGTTTAAAAATTTAGTTTTACCGTAAGTGTTAGGGTATGTTTTAGGTTATTGGATAGGGTTAGGTGTATGATTGGATTTAGGGTTTGGTTTAGGGTTGGTGTTAGCTTTAGAATTAGTGTTAGGCTAGAGTAAGGGTTCAGGTTAAAGGTTTAGTCTTACAGTAAGTGTCAGGGAAGTATGTAGGTAATTTTAGCGGCTTCGGTGAAGATTGCCTTTGTTTTAATGTTTAGA
The DNA here is from genome assembly GCF_038088225.1 of Cyrtonyx montezumae. NCBI lineage: Eukaryota > Metazoa > Chordata > Aves > Galliformes > Odontophoridae > Cyrtonyx > Cyrtonyx montezumae. Next base: position 170,614 of record NW_027072078.1, read on the forward strand.
ATTTGGGTTTGTGTTGGGGTGAGATTTTGGCTTAGGGTTAGTGTTAGGGTAAGGATTAGGGTTGGAGTTAGCGTTAGGGTTAGGGTTAAGGTATAGGATTTGGGTTAGTGTTGGGATAGGGTTTGATTTAGGATTAGGGTTAGTGTTGTTTGGATTAGTGTTTGGTTTAGGTTTAGCATTAGTGTTTGGGTCTGGGTTAGGGTCAGGGTTAGGGTTTGGGATAGTGTTAGTTTTAGGGTTAGTGTTAGGTTCAAAGTTAATGTTAGGCTTAGGTTTAGGGTTCAGTGTAGGGGTTAGGGTTAGGGTTAGCATTAGGGTTGGGCTTAGGTTTAGGTTAAGTTATATGGTAATTTTTACGTTTGAGCGTTTGAGTGAAATTAGGGTTAAGTCCTGGATTTGTTTTGTGTTTCGTTAAGGTTCAAAAATAGGAATAGAGATAGTGTTGTGCTTGTTTGTGCTTGTATTTGGTATAGGGAGAGACTTTGATTTTAGTTGATTTTTAGTCCTAGAGTAAGGGATAGGAGTATGATCTGCTATAGTGCTCGGTATAGAGTTTTGGTTTATTGTAGTGCTTGGGCTAGGGTGTTAGTGTTCTGGTTAAAGCTAAGGTTACGTTTACGGTAAGCGTTAGGGTTTGGGATGGATTTTATGTTAGGGTTAGGATTTGATTTAATATTTGCGTAAGGGTCAGGGTTTGTTTGCATTTTATGAATAGATTTAGGATTGGGATTAGTTGGAATGTTATTGTTATTGTTAAAAACAATTTTGGGTGTGGGCAAATACTGAGCTTCAAATCGGCATATTATAGAACATAAAATTTTTTTCCTCTTGTGATAAAGCTCCGCATAAGTGTTGTTCACACAAGAAATCTGTGACTGTACTCATTTCCCTTGTTTTAAAAATCGCACACGATCAGTTAAAGTAAAAAGCTATCGTGGAATGTAAAAGATCCTGACAACGAATTTCAAACGTATTTCAACTTTAGTCAACATTACAAAGTAGCACTGACAAATTTTAGAACGTTCAAAATTAAATAAAACTGAAAAATACTATTCCGCAAGGTTTATAAATGTTTGTGAGTGGAATAAAATCTTATCCAATTTCTTAAGCTAAGCATGTCAGAATCTGCTACGATGCACGTGAGCCGGCCGATTCGCGTCTTTCTTCAGCGGCTCAAGGTGCAAAAAAAGCGACCGATGAGTTTCAAGGGGAATCCACGGTTAACCACTCGTCAGTGCACGGCAGCAGGCTGATTCGCTTCTTTCTTCAGCGGCTCAAGCAGCAGAAAACGCGGTTGATGCGTTTCAAGCGGAATCTGAGGTTAAGAGCGATTCGAGTGTGACGTTCGTTGCCGACTCGGCTCAGTTTCGTACGGGCTCATCTTCGATGCTCCGGTGATGAAGTTTGTGAGAAAATATTCGATCCGGTTCGACAGACACCAGAATCTGCGAGAGGAGCCAGCTTCACTCAAATTTCGCATCTACATTGCTATGAGAATGTGTACTGAAATAAAGTTCTGATGCTATCATTCTTTTCAAATGCTTGCTGAGCCGGCAGAGGACAGAAAATTCCCCCTCACTAACAAAGGGGGGCAGCCCATCTTTTCTAAAAACACCATGAACGGAGTCTGTTATAAGAGTAAACTGCGTAATGTTGGAATCAGACCTCATTTGGCTGTGGAGATAAGCCGCATTACAGCGCAAGGCAGCCGGCTGATTAGCATTCTGCCTTCAGAACTGTAGAAGATACAAATATTTTCAAGCTTAATCCACGGTTATGAGTGATTACAGCCCTCCATTCAGACCTGATTATTTGAAAAGGTTTGAAAGGTTTTATAACCAGTATAAAAATTTCTAGAAATTTCTAGGTCATGGTTAGGGTTATAGTTCAGGGTAATAGTTTAGGGTTAGGGTGAAGGTTAGTTTTAGGGTTAGTATTAAGTTTAGTGTTAGGATTAGGGTTAGCTTTACGGTTACCTTGAGGGTTTAGGGCTAGGGGAGGGTTTAGGGGTATGGTTAGGGCTCAGTTTAGTGTTAGGATTAGGTTTAGGGTAATGGTTAGGTTTAGGGTTAGCGTTAGGGTTAAGGTTAGAGTTAGTGTTGGGTAAGGGTTGGGGTTAGGGTGTGATTTAAGGTTAGGGTTAGTGTTTGGTTTAGGTTTAGCATTAGTGTTTGCGTCTGGGTTAGGGTCAGGGTTAGGGTTTGGGATATATAGGGTTAGGGTAGGAATAGGGGTAGGTTTAGGGTTAGGGGTTAGGTGTTGTTGGTGTTGGGTTTGAGGATAGGTTTGCAGTTGGAGTTGGGTTAGGTTTAGGGTAGTGTTTGGGTTTGGGTTACTTTTTGAATTAGGGTCAGGGTATGGGTTTGGTTTTGGGTTAGATTTACGGTTATGGGTTAGCGTTAGGGTTAGGATAAGTGTAAGGCTTTAGGGTTTAGGGTTAGGGTGCAGACCACTGTTGGGGTTAGCGTTAGTGTTAAGGTTAAGGTATAGGGTTAGGGTTAGGCTAACATTTAGGGTTAGAGTGAGGGTGAGGGTGAGGGTTAGGTTTTGTTTTAAGTTTAAAAATTTAGTTTTACCGTAAGTGTTAGGGTATGTTTTAGGTTATTGGATAGGGTTAGGTGTATGATTGGATTTAGGGTTTGGTTTAGGGTTGGTGTTAGCTTTAGAATTAGTGTTAGGCTAGAGTAAGGGTTCAGGTTAAAGGTTTAGTCTTACAGTAAGTGTCAGGGAAGTATGTAGGTAATTTTAGCGGCTTCGGTGAAGATTGCCTTTGTTTTAATGTTTAGAATTTGGGTTTGTGTTGGGGTGAGATTTTGGCTTAGGGTTAGTGTTAGGGTAAGGATTAGGGTTGGAGTTAGCGTTAGGGTTAGGGTTAAGGTATAGGATTTGGGTTAGTGTTGGGATAGGGTTTGATTTAGGATTAGGGTTAGTGTTGTTTGGATTAGTGTTTGGTTTAGGTTTAGCATTAGTGTTTGGGTCTGGGTTAGGGTCAGGGTTAGGGTTTGGGATAGTGTTAGTTTTAGGGTTAGTGTTAGGTTCAAAGTTAATGTTAGGCTTAGGTTTAGGGTTCAGTGTAGGGGTTAGGGTTAGGGTTAGCATTAGGGTTGGGCTCAGGTTTAGGTTAAGTTATATGGTAATTTTTACGTTTGAGCGTTTGAGTGAAATTAGGGTTAAGTCCTGGATTTGTTTTGTGTTTCGTTAAGGTTCAAAAATAGGAATAGAGATAGTGTTGTGCTTGTTTGCGCTTGTATTTGGTATAGGGAGAGACTTTGATTTTAGTTGATTTTTAGTCCTAGAGTAAGGGATAGGAGTATGATCTGCTATAGTGCTCGGTATAGAGTTTTGGTTTATTGTAGTGCTTGGGCTAGGGTGTTAGTGTTCTGGTTAAAGCTAAGGTTACGTTTACGGTAAGCGTTAGGGTTTGGGATGGATTTTATGTTAGGGTTAGGATTTGATTTAATATTTGCGTAAGGGTCAGGGTTTGTTTGCATTTTATGAATAGATTTAGGATTGGGATTAGTTGGAATGTTATTGTTATTGTTAAAAACAATTTTGGGTGTGGGCAAATACTGAGCTTCAAATCGGCATATTATAGAACATAAAATTTTTTTCCTCTTGTGATAAAGCTCCGCATAAGTGTTGTTCACACAAGAAATCTGTGACTGTACTCATTTCCCTTGTTTTAAAAATCGCACACGATCAGTTAAAGTAAAAAGCTATCGTGGAATGTAAAAGATCCTGACAACGAATTTCAAACGTATTTCAACTTTAGTCAACATTACAAAGTAGCACTGACAAATTTTAGAACGTTCAAAATTAAATAAAACTGAAAAATACTATTCCGCAAGGTTTATAAATGTTTGTGAGTGGAATAAAATCTTATCCAATTTCTTAAGCTAAGCATGTCAGAATCTGCTACGATGCACGTGAGCCGGCCGATTCGCGTCTTTCTTCAGCGGCTCAAGGTGCAAAAAAAGCGACCGATGAGTTTCAAGGGGAATCCACGGTTAACCACTCGTCAGTGCACGGCAGCAGGCTGATTCGCTTCTTTCTTCAGCGGCTCAAGCAGCAGAAAACGCGGTTGATGCGTTTCAAGCGGAATCTGAGGTTAAGAGCGATTCGAGTGTGACGTTCGTTGCCGACTCGGCTCAGTTTCGTACGGGCTCATCTTCGATGCTCCGGTGATGAAGTTTGTGAGAAAATATTCGATCCGGTTCGACAGACACCAGAATCTGCGAGAGGAGCCAGCTTCACTCAAATTTCGCATCTACATTGCTATGAGAATGTGTACTGAAATAAAGTTCTGATGCTATCATTCTTTTCAAATGCTTGCTGAGCCGGCAGAGGACAGAAAATTCCCCCTCACTAACAAAGGGGGGCAGCCCATCTTTTCTAAAAACACCATGAACGGAGTCTGTTATAAGAGTAAACTGCGTAATGTTGGAATCAGACCTCATTTGGCTGTGGAGATAAGCCGCATTACAGCGCAAGGCAGCCGGCTGATTAGCATTCTGCCTTCAGAACTGTAGAAGATACAAATATTTTCAAGCTTAATCCACGGTTATGAGTGATTACAGCCCTCCATTCAGACCTGATTATTTGAAAAGGTTTGAAAGGTTTTATAACCAGTATAAAAATTTCTAGAAATTTCTAGGTCATGGTTAGGGTTATAGTTCAGGGTAATAGTTTAGGGTTAGGGTGAAGGTTAGTTTTAGGGTTAGTATTAAGTTTAGTGTTAGGATTAGGGTTAGCTTTACGGTTACCTTGAGGGTTTAGGGCTAGGGGAGGGTTTAGGGGTATGGTTAGGGCTCAGTTTAGTGTTAGGATTAGGTTTAGGGTAATGGTTAGGTTTAGGGTTAGCGTTAGGGTTAAGGTTAGAGTTAGTGTTGGGTAAGGGTTGGGGTTAGGGTGTGATTTAAGGTTAGGGTTAGTGTTTGGTTTAGGTTTAGCATTAGTGTTTGCGTCTGGGTTAGGGTCAGGGTTAGGGTTTGGGATATATAGGGTTAGGGTAGGAATAGGGGTAGGTTTAGGGTTAGGGGTTAGGTGTTGTTGGTGTTGGGTTTGAGGATAGGTTTGCAGTTGGAGTTGGGTTAGGTTTAGGGTAGTGTTTGGGTTTGGGTTACTTTTTGAATTAGGGTCAGGGTATGGGTTTGGTTTTGGGTTAGATTTACGGTTATGGGTTAGCGTTAGGGTTAGGATAAGTGTAAGGCTTTAGGGTTTAGGGTTAGGGTGCAGACCACTGTTGGGGTTAGCGTTAGTGTTAAGGTTAAGGTATAGGGTTAGGGTTAGGCTAACATTTAGGGTTAGAGTGAGGGTGAGGGTGAGGGTTAGGTTTTGTTTTAAGTTTAAAAATTTAGTTTTACCGTAAGTGTTAGGGTATGTTTTAGGTTATTGGATAGGGTTAGGTGTATGATTGGATTTAGGGTTTGGTTTAGGGTTGGTGTTAGCTTTAGAATTAGTGTTAGGCTAGAGTAAGGGTTCAGGTTAAAGGTTTAGTCTTACAGTAAGTGTCAGGGAAGTATGTAGGTAATTTTAGCGGCTTCGGTGAAGATTGCCTTTGTTTTAATGTTTAGAATTTGGGTTTGTGTTGGGGTGAGATTTTGGCTTAGGGTTAGTGTTAGGGTAAGGATTAGGGTTGGAGTTAGCGTTAGGGTTAGGGTTAAGGTATAGGATTTGGGTTAGTGTTGGGATAGGGTTTGATTTAGGATTAGGGTTAGTGTTGTTTGGATTAGTGTTTGGTTTAGGTTTAGCATTAGTGTTTGGGTCTGGGTTAGGGTCAGGGTTAGGGTTTGGGATAGTGTTAGTTTTAGGGTTAGTGTTAGGTTCAAAGTTAATGTTAGGCTTAGGTTTAGGGTTCAGTGTAGGGGTTAGGGTTAGGGTTAGCATTAGGGTTGGGCTTAGGTTTAGGTTAAGTTATATGGTAATTTTTACGTTTGAGCGTTTGAGTGAAATTAGGGTTAAGTCCTGGATTTGTTTTGTGTTTCGTTAAGGTTCAAAAATAGGAATAGAGATAGTGTTGTGCTTGTTTGTGCTTGTATTTGGTATAGGGAGAGACTTTGATTTTAGTTGATTTTTAGTCCTAGAGTAAGGGATAGGAGTATGATCTGCTATAGTGCTCGGTATAGAGTTTTGGTTTATTGTAGTGCTTGGGCTAGGGTGTTAGTGTTCTGGTTAAAGCTAAGGTTACGTTTACGGTAAGCGTTAGGGTTTGGGATGGATTTTATGTTAGGGTTAGGATTTGATTTAATATTTGCGTAAGGGTCAGGGTTTGTTTGCATTTTATGAATAGATTTAGGATTGGGATTAGTTGGAATGTTATTGTTATTGTTAAAAACAATTTTGGGTGTGGGCAAATACTGAGCTTCAAATCGGCATATTATAGAACATAAAATTTTTTTCCTCTTGTGATAAAGCTCCGCATAAGTGTTGTTCACACAAGAAATCTGTGACTGTACTCATTTCCCTTGTTTTAAAAATCGCACACGATCAGTTAAAGTAAAAAGCTATCGTGGAATGTAAAAGATCCTGACAACGAATTTCAAACGTATTTCAACTTTAGTCAACATTACAAAGTAGCACTGACAAATTTTAGAACGTTCAAAATTAAATAAAACTGAAAAATACTATTCCGCAAGGTTTATAAATGTTTGTGAGTGGAATAAAATCTTATCCAATTTCTTAAGCTAAGCATGTCAGAATCTGCTACGATGCACGTGAGCCGGCCGATTCGCGTCTTTCTTCAGCGGCTCAAGGTGCAAAAAAAGCGACCGATGAGTTTCAAGGGGAATCCACGGTTAACCACTCGTCAGTGCACGGCAGCAGGCTGATTCGCTTCTTTCTTCAGCGGCTCAAGCAGCAGAAAACGCGGTTGATGCGTTTCAAGCGGAATCTGAGGTTAAGAGCGATTCGAGTGTGACGTTCGTTGCCGACTCGGCTCAGTTTCGTACGGGCTCATCTTCGATGCTCCGGTGATGAAGTTTGTGAGAAAATATTCGATCCGGTTCGACAGACACCAGAATCTGCGAGAGGAGCCAGCTTCACTCAAATTTCGCATCTACATTGCTATGAGAATGTGTACTGAAATAAAGTTCTGATGCTATCATTCTTTTCAAATGCTTGCTGAGCCGGCAGAGGACAGAAAATTCCCCCTCACTAACAAAGGGGGGCAGCCCATCTTTTCTAAAAACACCATGAACGGAGTCTGTTATAAGAGTAAACTGCGTAATGTTGGAATCAGACCTCATTTGGCTGTGGAGATAAGCCGCATTACAGCGCAAGGCAGCCGGCTGATTAGCATTCTGCCTTCAGAACTGTAGAAGATACAAATATTTTCAAGCTTAATCCACGGTTATGAGTGATTACAGCCCTCCATTCAGACCTGATTATTTGAAAAGGTTTGAAAGGTTTTATAACCAGTATAAAAATTTCTAGAAATTTCTAGGTCATGGTTAGGGTTATAGTTCAGGGTAATAGTTTAGGGTTAGGGTGAAGGTTAGTTTTAGGGTTAGTATTAAGTTTAGTGTTAGGATTAGGGTTAGCTTTACGGTTACCTTGAGGGTTTAGGGCTAGGGGAGGGTTTAGGGGTATGGTTAGGGCTCAGTTTAGTGTTAGGATTAGGTTTAGGGTAATGGTTAGGTTTAGGGTTAGCGTTAGGGTTAAGGTTAGAGTTAGTGTTGGGTAAGGGTTGGGGTTAGGGTGTGATTTAAGGTTAGGGTTAGTGTTTGGTTTAGGTTTAGCATTAGTGTTTGCGTCTGGGTTAGGGTCAGGGTTAGGGTTTGGGATATATAGGGTTAGGGTAGGAATAGGGGTAGGTTTAGGGTTAGGGGTTAGGTGTTGTTGGTGTTGGGTTTGAGGATAGGTTTGCAGTTGGAGTTGGGTTAGGTTTAGGGTAGTGTTTGGGTTTGGGTTACTTTTTGAATTAGGGTCAGGGTATGGGTTTGGTTTTGGGTTAGATTTACGGTTATGGGTTAGCGTTAGGGTTAGGATAAGTGTAAGGCTTTAGGGTTTAGGGTTAGGGTGCAGACCACTGTTGGGGTTAGCGTTAGTGTTAAGGTTAAGGTATAGGGTTAGGGTTAGGCTAACATTTAGGGTTAGAGTGAGGGTGAGGGTGAGGGTTAGGTTTTGTTTTAAGTTTAAAAATTTAGTTTTACCGTAAGTGTTAGGGTATGTTTTAGGTTATTGGATAGGGTTAGGTGTATGATTGGATTTAGGGTTTGGTTTAGGGTTGGTGTTAGCTTTAGAATTAGTGTTAGGCTAGAGTAAGGGTTCAGGTTAAAGGTTTAGTCTTACAGTAAGTGTCAGGGAAGTATGTAGGTAATTTTAGCGGCTTCGGTGAAGATTGCCTTTGTTTTAATGTTTAGAATTTGGGTTTGTGTTGGGGTGAGATTTTGGCTTAGGGTTAGTGTTAGGGTAAGGATTAGGGTTGGAGTTAGCGTTAGGGTTAGGGTTAAGGTATAGGATTTGGGTTAGTGTTGGGATAGGGTTTGATTTAGGATTAGGGTTAGTGTTGTTTGGATTAGTGTTTGGTTTAGGTTTAGCATTAGTGTTTGGGTCTGGGTTAGGGTCAGGGTTAGGGTTTGGGATAGTGTTAGTTTTAGGGTTAGTGTTAGGTTCAAAGTTAATGTTAGGCTTAGGTTTAGGGTTCAGTGTAGGGGTTAGGGTTAGGGTTAGCATTAGGGTTGGGCTCAGGTTTAGGTTAAGTTATATGGTAATTTTTACGTTTGAGCGTTTGAGTGAAATTAGGGTTAAGTCCTGGATTTGTTTTGTGTTTCGTTAAGGTTCAAAAATAGGAATAGAGATAGTGTTGTGCTTGTTTGCGCTTGTATTTGGTATAGGGAGAGACTTTGATTTTAGTTGATTTTTAGTCCTAGAGTAAGGGATAGGAGTATGATCTGCTATAGTGCTCGGTATAGAGTTTTGGTTTATTGTAGTGCTTGGGCTAGGGTGTTAGTGTTCTGGTTAAAGCTAAGGTTACGTTTACGGTAAGCGTTAGGGTTTGGGATGGATTTTATGTTAGGGTTAGGATTTGATTTAATATTTGCGTAAGGGTCAGGGTTTGTTTGCATTTTATGAATAGATTTAGGATTGGGATTAGTTGGAATGTTATTGTTATTGTTAAAAACAATTTTGGGTGTGGGCAAATACTGAGCTTCAAATCGGCATATTATAGAACATAAAATTTTTTTCCTCTTGTGATAAAGCTCCGCATAAGTGTTGTTCACACAAGAAATCTGTGACTGTACTCATTTCCCTTGTTTTAAAAATCGCACACGATCAGTTAAAGTAAAAAGCTATCGTGGAATGTAAAAGATCCTGACAACGAATTTCAAACGTATTTCAACTTTAGTCAACATTACAAAGTAGCACTGACAAATTTTAGAACGTTCAAAATTAAATAAAACTGAAAAATACTATTCCGCAAGGTTTATAAATGTTTGTGAGTGGAATAAAATCTTATCCAATTTCTTAAGCTAAGCATGTCAGAATCTGCTACGATGCACGTGAGCCGGCCGATTCGCGTCTTTCTTCAGCGGCTCAAGGTGCAAAAAAAGCGACCGATGAGTTTCAAGGGGAATCCACGGTTAACCACTCGTCAGTGCACGGCAGCAGGCTGATTCGCTTCTTTCTTCAGCGGCTCAAGCAGCAGAAAACGCGGTTGATGCGTTTCAAGCGGAATCTGAGGTTAAGAGCGATTCGAGTGTGACGTTCGTTGCCGACTCGGCTCAGTTTCGTACGGGCTCATCTTCGATGCTCCGGTGATGAAGTTTGTGAGAAAATATTCGATCCGGTTCGACAGACACCAGAATCTGCGAGAGGAGCCAGCTTCACTCAAATTTCGCATCTACATTGCTATGAGAATGTGTACTGAAATAAAGTTCTGATGCTATCATTCTTTTCAAATGCTTGCTGAGCCGGCAGAGGACAGAAAATTCCCCCTCACTAACAAAGGGGGGCAGCCCATCTTTTCTAAAAACACCATGAACGGAGTCTGTTATAAGAGTAAACTGCGTAATGTTGGAATCAGACCTCATTTGGCTGTGGAGATAAGCCGCATTACAGCGCAAGGCAGCCGGCTGATTAGCATTCTGCCTTCAGAACTGTAGAAGATACAAATATTTTCAAGCTTAATCCACGGTTATGAGTGATTACAGCCCTCCATTCAGACCTGATTATTTGAAAAGGTTTGAAAGGTTTTATAACCAGTATAAAAATTTCTAGAAATTTCTAGGTCATGGTTAGGGTTATAGTTCAGGGTAATAGTTTAGGGTTAGGGTGAAGGTTAGTTTTAGGGTTAGTATTAAGTTTAGTGTTAGGATTAGGGTTAGCTTTACGGTTACCTTGAGGGTTTAGGGCTAGGGGAGGGTTTAGGGGTATGGTTAGGGCTCAGTTTAGTGTTAGGATTAGGTTTAGGGTAATGGTTAGGTTTAGGGTTAGCGTTAGGGTTAAGGTTAGAGTTAGTGTTGGGTAAGGGTTGGGGTTAGGGTGTGATTTAAGGTTAGGGTTAGTGTTTGGTTTAGGTTTAGCATTAGTGTTTGCGTCTGGGTTAGGGTCAGGGTTAGGGTTTGGGATATATAGGGTTAGGGTAGGAATAGGGGTAGGTTTAGGGTTAGGGGTTAGGTGTTGTTGGTGTTGGGTTTGAGGATAGGTTTGCAGTTGGAGTTGGGTTAGGTTTAGGGTAGTGTTTGGGTTTGGGTTACTTTTTGAATTAGGGTCAGGGTATGGGTTTGGTTTTGGGTTAGATTTACGGTTATGGGTTAGCGTTAGGGTTAGGATAAGTGTAAGGCTTTAGGGTTTAGGGTTAGGGTGCAGACCACTGTTGGGGTTAGCGTTAGTGTTAAGGTTAAGGTATAGGGTTAGGGTTAGGCTAACATTTAGGGTTAGAGTGAGGGTGAGGGTGAGGGTTAGGTTTTGTTTTAAGTTTAAAAATTTAGTTTTACCGTAAGTGTTAGGGTATGTTTTAGGTTATTGGATAGGGTTAGGTGTATGATTGGATTTAGGGTTTGGTTTAGGGTTGGTGTTAGCTTTAGAATTAGTGTTAGGCTAGAGTAAGGGTTCAGGTTAAAGGTTTAGTCTTACAGTAAGTGTCAGGGAAGTATGTAGGTAATTTTAGCGGCTTCGGTGAAGATTGCCTTTGTTTTAATGTTTAGAATTTGGGTTTGTGTTGGGGTGAGATTTTGGCTTAGGGTTAGTGTTAGGGTAAGGATTAGGGTTGGAATTAGCGTTAGGGTTAGGGTTAAGGTATAGGATTTGGGTTAGTGTTGGGATAGGGTTTGATTTAGGATTAGGGTTAGTGTTGTTTGGATTAGTGTTTGGTTTAGGTTTAGCATTAGTGTTTGGGTCTGGGTTAGGGTCAGGGTTAGGGTTTGGGATAGTGTTAGTTTTAGGGTTAGTGTTAGGTTCAAAGTTAATGTTAGGCTTAGGTTTAGGGTTCAGTGTAGGGGTTAGGGTTAGGGTTAGCATTAGGGTTGGGCTTAGGTTTAGGTTAAGTTATATGGTAATTTTTACGTTTGAGCGTTTGAGTGAAATTAGGGTTAAGTCCTGGATTTGTTTTGTGTTTCGTTAAGGTTCAAAAATAGGAATAGAGATAGTGTTGTGCTTGTTTGCGCTTGTATTTGGTATAGGGAGAGACTTTGATTTTAGTTGATTTTTAGTCCTAGAGTAAGGGATAGGAGTATGATCTGCTATAGTGCTCGGTATAGAGTTTTGGTTTATTGTAGTGCTTGGGCTAGGGTGTTAGTGTTCTGGTTAAAGCTAAGGTTACGTTTACGGTAAGCGTTAGGGTTTGGGATGGATTTTATGTTAGGGTTAGGATTTGATTTAATATTTGCGTAAGGGTCAGGGTTTGTTTGCATTTTATGAATAGATTTAGGATTGGGATTAGTTGGAATGTTATTGTTATTGTTAAAAACAATTTTGGGTGTGGGCAAATACTGAGCTTCAAATCGGCATATTATAGAACATAAAATTTTTTTCCTCTTGTGATAAAGCTCCGCATAAGTGTTGTTCACACAAGAAATCTGTGACTGTACTCATTTCCCTTGTTTTAAAAATCGCACACGATCAGTTAAAGTAAAAAGCTATCGTGGAATGTAAAAGATCCTGACAACGAATTTCAAACGTATTTCAACTTTAGTCAACATTACAAAGTAGCACTGACAAATTTTAGAACGTTCAAAATTAAATAAAACTGAAAAATACTATTCCGCAAGGTTTATAAATGTTTGTGAGTGGAATAAAATCTTATCCAATTTCTTAAGCTAAGCATGTCAGAATCTGCTACGATGCACGTGAGCCGGCCGATTCGCGTCTTTCTTCAGCGGCTCTAGGTGCAAAAAAAGCGACCGATGAGTTTCAAGGGGAATCCACGGTTAACCACTCGTCAGTGCACGGCAGCAGGCTGATTCGCTTCTTTCTTCAGCGGCTCAAGCAGCAGAAAACGCGGTTGATGCGTTTCAAGCGGAATCTGAGGTTAAGAGCGATTCGAGTGTGACGTTCGTTGCCGACTCGGCTCAGTTTCGTACGGGCTCATCTTCGATGCTCCGGTGATGAAGTTTGTGAGAAAATATTCGATCCGGTTCGACAGACACCAGAATCTGCGAGAGGAGCCAGCTTCACTCAAATTTCGCATCTACATTGCTATGAGAATGTGTACTGAAATAAAGTTCTGATGCTATCATTCTTTTCAAATGCTTGCTGAGCCGGCAGAGGACAGAAAATTCCCCCTCACTAACAAAGGGGGGCAGCCCATCTTTTCTAAAAACACCATGAACGGAGTCTGTTATAAGAGTAAACTGCGTAATGTTGGAATCAGACCTCATTTGGCTGTGGAGATAAGCCGCATTACAGCGCAAGGCAGCCGGCTGATTAGCATTCTGCCTTCAGAACTGTAGAAGATACAAATATTTTCAAGCTTAATCCACGGTTATGAGTGATTACAGCCCTCCATTCAGACCTGATTATTTGAAAAGGTTTGAAAGGTTTTATAACCAGTATAAAAATTTCTAGAAATTTCTAGGTCATGGTTAGGGTTATAGTTCAGGGTAATAGTTTAGGGTTAGGGTGAAGGTTAGTTTTAGGGTTAGTATTAAGTTTAGTGTTAGGATTAGGGTTAGCTTTACGGTTACCTTGAGGGTTTAGGGCTAGGGGAGGGTTTAGGGGTATGGTTAGGGCTCAGTTTAGTGTTAGGATTAGGTTTAGGGTAATGGTTAGGTTTAGGGTTAGCGTTAGGGTTAAGGTTAGAGTTAGTGTTGGGTAAGGGTTGGGGTTAGGGTGTGATTTAAGGTTAGGGTTAGTGTTTGGTTTAGGTTTAGCATTAGTGTTTGCGTCTGGGTTAGGGTCAGGGTTAGGGTTTGGGATATATAGGGTTAGGGTAGGAATAGGGGTAGGTTTAGGGTTAGGGGTTAGGTGTTGTTGGTGTTGGGTTTGAGGATAGGTTTGCAGTTGGAGTTGGGTTAGGTTTAGGGTAGTGTTTGGGTTTGGGTTACTTTTTGAATTAGGGTCAGGGTATGGGTTTGGTTTTGGGTTAGATTTACGGTTATGGGTTAGCGTTAGGGTTAGGATAAGTGTAAGGCTTTAGGGTTTAGGGTTAGGGTGCAGACCACTGTTGGGGTTAGCGTTAGTGTTAAGGTTAAGGTATAGGGTTAGGGTTAGGCTAACATTTAGGGTTAGAGTGAGGGTGAGGGTGAGGGTTAGGTTTTGTTTTAAGTTTAAAAATTTAGTTTTACCGTAAGTGTTAGGGTATGTTTTAGGTTATTGGATAGGGTTAGGTGTATGATTGGATTTAGGGTTTGGTTTAGGGTTGGTGTTAGCTTTAGAATTAGTGTTAGGCTAGAGTAAGGGTTCAGGTTAAAGGTTTAGTCTTACAGTAAGTGTCAGGGAAGTATGTAGGTAATTTTAGCGGCTTCGGTGAAGATTGCCTTTGTTTTAATGTTTAGAATTTGGGTTTGTGTTGGGGTGAGATTTTGGCTTAGGGTTAGTGTTAGGGTAAGGATTAGGGTTGGAGTTAGCGTTAGGGTTAGGGTTAAGGTATAGGATTTGGGTTAGTGTTGGGATAGGGTTTGATTTAGGATTAGGGTTAGTGTTGTTTGGATTAGTGTTTGGTTTAGGTTTAGCATTAGTGTTTGGGTCTGGGTTAGGGTCAGGGTTAGGGTTTGGGATAGTGTTAGTTTTAGGGTTAGTGTTAGGTTCAAAGTTAATGTTAGGCTTAGGTTTAGGGTTCAGTGTAGGGGTTAGGGTTAGGGTTAGCATTAGGGTTGGGCTCAGGTTTAGGTTAAGTTATATGGTAATTTTTACGTTTGAGCGTTTGAGTGAAATTAGGGTTAAGTCCTGGATTTGTTTTGTGTTTCGTTAAGGTTCAAAAATAGGAATAGAGATAGTGTTGTGCTTGTTTGTGCTTGTATTTGGTATAGGGAGAGACTTTGATTTTAGTTGATTTTTAGTCCTAGAGTAAGGGATAGGAGTATGATCTGCTATAGTGCTCGGTATAGAGTTTTGGTTTATTGTAGTGCTTGGGCTAGGGTGTTAGTGTTCTGGTTAAAGCTAAGGTTACGTTTACGGTAAGCGTTAGGGTTTGGGATGGATTTTATGTTAGGGTTAGGATTTGATTTAATATTTGCGTAAGGGTCAGGGTTTGTTTGCATTTTATGAATAGATTTAGGATTGGGATTAGTTGGAATGTTATTGTTATTGTTAAAAACAATTTTGGGTGTGGGCAAATACTGAGCTTCAAATCGGCATATTATAGAACATAAAATTTTTTTCCTCTTGTGATAAAGCTCCGCATAAGTGTTGTTCACACAAGAAATCTGTGACTGTACTCATTTCCCTTGTTTTAAAAATCGCACACGATCAGTTAAAGTAAAAAGCTATCATGGAATGTAAAAGATCCTGACAACGAATTTCAAACGTATTTCAACTTTAGTCAACATTACAAAGTAGCACTGACAAATTTTAGAACGTTCAAAATTAAATAAAACTGAAAAATACTATTCCGCAAGGTTTATAAATGTTTGTGAGTGGAATAAAATCTTATCCAATTTCTTAAGCTAAGCATGTCAGAATCTGCTACGATGCACGTGAGCCGGCCGATTCGCGTCTTTCTTCAGCGGCTCAAGGTGCAAAAAAAGCGACCGATGAGTTTCAAGGGGAATCCACGGTTAACCACTCGTCAGTGCACGGCAGCAGGCTGATTCGCTTCTTTCTTCAGCGGCTCAAGCAGCAGAAAACGCGGTTGATGCGTTTCAAGCGGAATCTGAGGTTAAGAGCGATTCGAGTGTGACGTTCGTTGCCGACTCGGCTCAGTTTCGTACGGGCTCATCTTCGATGCTCCGGTGATGAAGTTTGTGAGAAAATATTCGATCCGGTTCGACAGACACCAGAATCTGCGAGAGGAGCCAGCTTCACTCAAATTTCGCATCTACATTGCTATGAGAATGTGTACTGAAATAAAGTTCTGATGCTATCATTCTTTTCAAATGCTTGCTGAGCCGGCAGAGGACAGAAAATTCCCCCTCACTAACAAAGGGGGGCAGCCCATCTTTTCTAAAAACACCATGAACGGAGTCTGTTATAAGAGTAAACTGCGTAATGTTGGAATCAGACCTCATTTGGCTGTGGAGATAAGCCGCATTACAGCGCAAGGCAGCCGGCTGATTAGCATTCTGCCTTCAGAACTGTAGAAGATACAAATATTTTCAAGCTTAATCCACGGTTATGAGTGATTACAGCCCTCCATTCAGACCTGATTATTTGAAAAGGTTTGAAAGGTTTTATAACCAGTATAAAAATTTCTAGAAATTTCTAGGTCATGGTTAGGGTTATAGTTCAGGGTAATAGTTTAGGGTTAGGGTGAAGGTTAGTTTTAGGGTTAGTATTAAGTTTAGTGTTAGGATTAGGGTTAGCTTTACGGTTACCTTGAGGGTTTAGGGCTAGGGGAGGGTTTAGGGGTATGGTTAGGGCTCAGTTTAGTGTTAGGATTAGGTTTAGGGTAATGGTTAGGTTTAGGGTTAGCGTTAGGGTTAAGGTTAGAGTTAGTGTTGGGTAAGGGTTGGGGTTAGGGTGTGATTTAAGGTTAGGGTTAGTGTTTGGTTTAGGTTTAGCATTAGTGTTTGCGTCTGGGTTAGGGTCAGGGTTAGGGTTTGGGATATATAGGGTTAGGGTAGGAATAGGGGTAGGTTTAGGGTTAGGGGTTAGGTGTTGTTGGTGTTGGGTTTGAGGATAGGTTTGCAGTTGGAGTTGGGTTAGGTTTAGGGTAGTGTTTGGGTTTGGGTTACTTTTTGAATTAGGGTCAGGGTATGGGTTTGGTTTTGGGTTAGATTTACGGTTATGGGTTAGCGTTAGGGTTAGGATAAGTGTAAGGCTTTAGGGTTTAGGGTTAGGGTGCAGACCACTGTTGGGGTTAGCGTTAGTGTTAAGGTTAAGGTATAGGGTTAGGGTTAGGCTAACATTTAGGGTTAGAGTGAGGGTGAGGGTGAGGGTTAGGTTTTGTTTTAAGTTTAAAAATTTAGTTTTACCGTAAGTGTTAGGGTATGTTTTAGGTTATTGGATAGGGTTAGGTGTATGATTGGATTTAGGGTTTGGTTTAGGGTTGGTGTTAGCTTTAGAATTAGTGTTAGGCTAGAGTAAGGGTTCAGGTTAAAGGTTTAGTCTTACAGTAAGTGTCAGGGAAGTATGTAGGTAATTTTAGCGGCTTCGGTGAAGATTGCCTTTGTTTTAATGTTTAGAATTTGGGTTTGTGTTGGGGTGAGATTTTGGCTTAGGGTTAGTGTTAGGGTAAGGATTAGGGTTGGAGTTAGCGTTAGGGTTAGGGTTAAGGTATAGGATTTGGGTTAGTGTTGGGATAGGGTTTGATTTAGGATTAGGGTTAGTGTTGTTTGGATTAGTGTTTGGTTTAGGTTTAGCATTAGTGTTTGGGTCTGGGTTAGGGTCAGGGTTAGGGTTTGGGATAGTGTTAGTTTTAGGGTTAGTGTTAGGTTCAAAGTTAATGTTAGGCTTAGGTTTAGGGTTCAGTGTAGGGGTTAGGGTTAGGGTTAGCATTAGGGTTGGGCTTAGGTTTAGGTTAAGTTATATGGTAATTTTTACGTTTGAGCGTTTGAGTGAAATTAGGGTTAAGTCCTGGATTTGTTTTGTGTTTCGTTAAGGTTCAAAAATAGGAATAGAGATAGTGTTGTGCTTGTTTGCGCTTGTATTTGGTATAGGGAGAGACTTTGATTTTAGTTGATTTTTAGTCCTAGAGTAAGGGATAGGAGTATGATCTGCTATAGTGCTCGGTATAGAGTTTTGGTTTATTGTAGTGCTTGGGCTAGGGTGTTAGTGTTCTGGTTAAAGCTAAGGTTACGTTTACGGTAAGCGTTAGGGTTTGGGATGGATTTTATGTTAGGGTTAGGATTTGATTTAATATTTGCGTAAGGGTCAGGGTTTGTTTGCATTTTATGAATAGATTTAGGATTGGGATTAGTTGGAATGTTATTGTTATTGTTAAAAACAATTTTGGGTGTGGGCAAATACTGAGCTTCAAATCGGCATATTATAGAACATAAAATTTTTTTCCTCTTGTGATAAAGCTCCGCATAAGTGTTGTTCACACAAGAAATCTGTGACTGTACTCATTTCCCTTGTTTTAAAAATCGCACACGATCAGTTAAAGTAAAAAGCTATCGTGGAATGTAAAAGATCCTGACAACGAATTTCAAACGTATTTCAACTTTAGTCAACATTACAAAGTAGCACTGACAAATTTTAGAACGTTCAAAATTAAATAAAACTGAAAAATACTATTCCGCAAGGTTTATAAATGTTTGTGAGTGGAATAAAATCTTATCCAATTTCTTAAGCTAAGCATGTCAGAATCTGCTACGATGCACGTGAGCCGGCCGATTCGCGTCTTTCTTCAGCGGCTCAAGGTGCAAAAAAAGCGACCGATGAGTTTCAAGGGGAATCCACGGTTAACCACTCGTCAGTGCACGGCAGCAGGCTGATTCGCTTCTTTCTTCAGCGGCTCAAGCAGCAGAAAACGCGGTTGATGCGTTTCAAGCGGAATCTGAGGTTAAGAGCGATTCGAGTGTGACGTTCGTTGCCGACTCGGCTCAGTTTCGTACGGGCTCATCTTCGATGCTCCGGTGATGAAGTTTGTGAGAAAATATTCGATCCGGTTCGACAGACACCAGAATCTGCGAGAGGAGCCAGCTTCACTCAAATTTCGCATCTACATTGCTATGAGAATGTGTACTGAAATAAAGTTCTGATGCTATCATTCTTTTCAAATGCTTGCTGAGCCGGCAGAGGACAGAAAATTCCCCCTCACTAACAAAGGGGGGCAGCCCATCTTTTCTAAAAACACCATGAACGGAGTCTGTTATAAGAGTAAACTGCGTAATGTTGGAATCAGACCTCATTTGGCTGTGGAGATAAGCCGCATTACAGCGCAAGGCAGCCGGCTGATTAGCATTCTGCCTTCAGAACTGTAGAAGATACAAATATTTTCAAGCTTAATCCACGGTTATGAGTGATTACAGCCCTCCATTCAGACCTGATTATTTGAAAAGGTTTGAAAGGTTTTATAACCAGTATAAAAATTTCTAGAAATTTCTAGGTCATGGTTAGGGTTATAGTTCAGGGTAATAGTTTAGGGTTAGGGTGAAGGTTAGTTTTAGGGTTAGTATTAAGTTTAGTGTTAGGATTAGGGTTAGCTTTACGGTTACCTTGAGGGTTTAGGGCTAGGGGAGGGTTTAGGGGTATGGTTAGGGCTCAGTTTAGTGTTAGGATTAGGTTTAGGGTAATGGTTAGGTTTAGGGTTAGCGTTAGGGTTAAGGTTAGAGTTAGTGTTGGGTAAGGGTTGGGGTTAGGGTGTGATTTAAGGTTAGGGTTAGTGTTTGGTTTAGGTTTAGCATTAGTGTTTGCGTCTGGGTTAGGGTCAGGGTTAGGGTTTGGGATATATAGGGTTAGGGTAGGAATAGGGGTAGGTTTAGGGTTAGGGGTTAGGTGTTGTTGGTGTTGGGTTTGAGGATAGGTTTGCAGTTGGAGTTGGGTTAGGTTTAGGGTAGTGTTTGGGTTTGGGTTACTTTTTGAATTAGGGTCAGGGTATGGGTTTGGTTTTGGGTTAGATTTACGGTTATGGGTTAGCGTTAGGGTTAGGATAAGTGTAAGGCTTTAGGGTTTAGGGTTAGGGTGCAGACCACTGTTGGGGTTAGCGTTAGTGTTAAGGTTAAGGTATAGGGTTAGGGTTAGGCTAACATTTAGGGTTAGAGTGAGGGTGAGGGTGAGGGTTAGGTTTTGTTTTAAGTTTAAAAATTTAGTTTTACCGTAAGTGTTAGGGTATGTTTTAGGTTATTGGATAGGGTTAGGTGTATGATTGGATTTAGGGTTTGGTTTAGGGTTGGTGTTAGCTTTAGAATTAGTGTTAGGCTAGAGTAAGGGTTCAGGTTAAAGGTTTAGTCTTACAGTAAGTGTCAGGGAAGTATGTAGGTAATTTTAGCGGCTTCGGTGAAGATTGCCTTTGTTTTAATGTTTAGAATTTGGGTTTGTGTTGGGGTGAGATTTTGGCTTAGGGTTAGTGTTAGGGTAAGGATTAGGGTTGGAGTTAGCGTTAGGGTTAGGGTTAAGGTATAGGATTTGGGTTAGTGTTGGGATAGGGTTTGATTTAGGATTAGGGTTAGTGTTGTTTGGATTAGTGTTTGGTTTAGGTTTAGCATTAGTGTTTGGGTCTGGGTTAGGGTCAGGGTTAGGGTTTGGGATAGTGTTAGTTTTAGGGTTAGTGTTAGGTTCAAAGTTAATGTTAGGCTTAGGTTTAGGGTTCAGTGTAGGGGTTAGGGTTAGGGTTAGCATTAGGGTTGGGCTTAGGTTTAGGTTAAGTTATATGGTAATTTTTACGTTTGAGCGTTTGAGTGAAATTAGGGTTAAGTCCTGGATTTGTTTTGTGTTTCGTTAAGGTTCAAAAATAGGAATAGAGATAGTGTTGTGCTTGTTTGTGCTTGTATTTGGTATAGGGAGAGACTTTGATTTTAGTTGATTTTTAGTCCTAGAGTAAGGGATAGGAGTATGATCTGCTATAGTGCTCGGTATAGAGTTTTGGTTTATTGTAGTGCTTGGGCTAGGGTGTTAGTGTTCTGGTTAAAGCTAAGGTTACGTTTACGGTAAGCGTTAGGGTTTGGGATGGATTTTATGTTAGGGTTAGGATTTGATTTAATATTTGCGTAAGGGTCAGGGTTTGTTTGCATTTTATGAATAGATTTAGGATTGGGATTAGTTGGAATGTTATTGTTATTGTTAAAAACAATTTTGGGTGTGGGCAAATACTGAGCTTCAAATCGGCATATTATAGAACATAAAATTTTTTTCCTCTTGTGATAAAGCTCCGCATAAGTGTTGTTCACACAAGAAATCTGTGACTGTACTCATTTCCCTTGTTTTAAAAATCGCACACGATCAGTTAAAGTAAAAAGCTATCGTGGAATGTAAAAGATCCTGACAACGAATTTCAAACGTATTTCAACTTTAGTCAACATTACAAAGTAGCACTGACAAATTTTAGAACGTTCAAAATTAAATAAAACTGAAAAATACTATTCCGCAAGGTTTATAAATGTTTGTGAGTGGAATAAAATCTTATCCAATTTCTTAAGCTAAGCATGTCAGAATCTGCTACGATGCACGTGAGCCGGCCGATTCGCGTCTTTCTTCAGCGGCTCAAGGTGCAAAAAAAGCGACCGATGAGTTTCAAGGGGAATCCACGGTTAACCACTCGTCAGTGCACGGCAGCAGGCTGATTCGCTTCTTTCTTCAGCGGCTCAAGCAGCAGAAAACGCGGTTGATGCGTTTCAAGCGGAATCTGAGGTTAAGAGCGATTCGAGTGTGACGTTCGTTGCCGACTCGGCTCAGTTTCGTACGGGCTCATCTTCGATGCTCCGGTGATGAAGTTTGTGAGAAAATATTCGATCCGGTTCGACAGACACCAGAATCTGCGAGAGGAGCCAGCTTCACTCAAATTTCGCATCTACATTGCTATGAGAATGTGTACTGAAATAAAGTTCTGATGCTATCATTCTTTTCAAATGCTTGCTGAGCCGGCAGAGGACAGAAAATTCCCCCTCACTAACAAAGGGGGGCAGCCCATCTTTTCTAAAAACACCATGAACGGAGTCTGTTATAAGAGTAAACTGCGTAATGTTGGAATCAGACCTCATTTGGCTGTGGAGATAAGCCGCATTACAGCGCAAGGCAGCCGGCTGATTAGCATTCTGCCTTCAGAACTGTAGAAGATACAAATATTTTCAAGCTTAATCCACGGTTATGAGTGATTACAGCCCTCCATTCAGACCTGATTATTTGAAAAGGTTTGAAAGGTTTTATAACCAGTATAAAAATTTCTAGAAATTTCTAGGTCATGGTTAGGGTTATAGTTCAGGGTAATAGTTTAGGGTTAGGGTGAAGGTTAGTTTTAGGGTTAGTATTAAGTTTAGTGTTAGGATTAGGGTTAGCTTTACGGTTACCTTGAGGGTTTAGGGCTAGGGGAGGGTTTAGGGGTATGGTTAGGGCTCAGTTTAGTGTTAGGATTAGGTTTAGGGTAATGGTTAGGTTTAGGGTTAGCGTTAGGGTTAAGGTTAGAGTTAGTGT
Organism: Cyrtonyx montezumae; assembly: GCF_038088225.1. Lineage (NCBI taxonomy): Eukaryota > Metazoa > Chordata > Aves > Galliformes > Odontophoridae > Cyrtonyx > Cyrtonyx montezumae. The sequence goes on from NW_027072078.1 coordinate 192,223, forward strand.
TGGGTAAGGGTTGGGGTTAGGGTGTGATTTAAGGTTAGGGTTAGTGTTTGGTTTAGGTTTAGCATTAGTGTTTGCGTCTGGGTTAGGGTCAGGGTTAGGGTTTGGGATATATAGGGTTAGGGTAGGAATAGGGGTAGGTTTAGGGTTAGGGGTTAGGTGTTGTTGGTGTTGGGTTTGAGGATAGGTTTGCAGTTGGAGTTGGGTTAGGTTTAGGGTAGTGTTTGGGTTTGGGTTACTTTTTGAATTAGGGTCAGGGTATGGGTTTGGTTTTGGGTTAGATTTACGGTTATGGGTTAGCGTTAGGGTTAGGATAAGTGTAAGGCTTTAGGGTTTAGGGTTAGGGTGCAGACCACTGTTGGGGTTAGCGTTAGTGTTAAGGTTAAGGTTAATTGCTGCAAAGCAATCTGGTTTAAGGAGTGGGAAGAACAGATCATCTTATTGTTGCAGTAGTTTTAAAAGCAGCTTCAGAGGTAAAAGGCACTGTTCAAAAGTTGTGTTCTCAGTTGATGCTGCCTGCTTAACCTGGGAAAATGGAACTGACAGGTCTTCTGTTTTGTTACCAAAGTTTAAACCAAGTGATTTCACGTTACACAGAGAAACCCTGCTCAAGATAGTGGATACTTCTTATTGCAGATTATGTGTCTACTGAATAATTCTTTCTGAATCTTTTGCAACTGTCTGAAATCATGGCTCAAAGATGAGCTGCTGTCTTCTATCAAATATTACAGGAGTTCATGGTATTTATGATAAACATCTACAGGTGTCTCCCAAACACCTGTGACAGTAAACATGAAGTGGAGTAATGTCTGAAAATACCACTACATGTTCATATATTTTAGGATTTTGCATGAATTGGGTGCTCTTCCCATCTCTGCAATGACTGTTTTTGTGTGTGGGGGGGAGGATATTTGACTCTTCTATGTTCCAGAAAAAAAAGGAAAAAGAAAAAAAAAGGAACTCAGTTCTGCTAGGATTGGAAGTAGGAAGGTCAGATTGGCATAGTGTAGCAGGTGTTGTGGGCGACTACTAACAATTTATTGACACACCAAAGGCAAAGTCAGTATGTCCTTAAAGGTACAATAAATCTCTTTGTTCACTGGAGCAGAATCTATTGCTCCATGTAATCGTTAATTCCGGGAATGTGTGGACAGGAGGATTTCTTTCTAACCACGCTAATTCCCACTGGCACCTGGCAGAGGGGGAAGAACGAAGAGACAGGTAGATGGTGAGTGAGATTAGGAGAGCAACTGAACTTCTTGGAGCTTGTGGCAGCCAAATGGGATGAATTATTAGTATAGGTGGAAAGCAACAAATGAAAAATAATCCTTTGAAAAATCTGTGGTGCCCAGGATATTGCTTTTTGCTAAGTAAAGCAGAGAAGTATTGCAATAGCAGAGACTGTGTTGTTTTTCTAGGTAAGGTGTTTTGTTTCCTGGAGTTGGAACTGAGCAGTGCTGGATTCGAAGTACGCATTAAAAACCAGAGTAACTCAGTCCTTTTGTAGAAAAAATGGAAGGGCTGCCATTTTTCTATCTTACTGGTTTCTGAGGGGTAGTGATGAGTCTGTTAAGGACTCGTTGTGATTCTCTCAACCAGTGGTAAAGTAGACTTTCTCCTTTGATGACCATAACAGTGCTGAGCTCTCAGTGTGGATGTTAAGCTCAATCAGTTTGCTAAGTGCTTCGCTGTAAGGATGAAAGCTGAATTGTAAGTATTGCTCTGTCAAATTCCATCTTCCTTTGCTATGGGTGCAGAAGAGATGCAGATGTGTTTCATGCTGGTATATTCTCAGGGTGTTCCTTGCTGTGCTGTTCTGTATGGATTATTTTTACATCCTCTTAATTCCAGCACTCCATGTGCCTCTTATACAGCGTGTCCACAAAAGCTGTGGAGCTAAACGAGAGATTTCCTGGCTAAGTGCTGGCCTTAATTAAGGTGCCAGAGTTCTGTTTCAGTTATTCAGGAGTTTGGAGGTGGCAAATTACAGCAGTGGAAGAGGAAGGGGGTCAAGCTGTTAGCAAATTTGGGAGTTTGGGAGTTTGGGAGGCTAAGCTCAGCCCCAGCCTGTGCAATACCTCTGGTCTGACAGTGGGCAAGTCACTCACTCAGCCTGTAATCCTCGTTATACCCAGGGGAATCTCCTGCTGTTTGTTCAGATGATGTAATGCTTTAGAGAAGTGCCATATATTTGGTAATAAGATAAAATTGGTTATTTAGTTCTGATGTTGTCTTACAAAGAGCAACAGATTTGGCAGTGTTGGGGGGCTGGGGCTGCTGCAGAGGTGTACAGGCAGCTCACCCTGCATTCTCATCTTCCCCCCAGTTTTGGTGATGAAATTATTGGATGTCTCAGGAGGATTAAGAGAAATAGCCTTTTTGGGGAGAGCTTCCAGCACCTCCGGACTGCCTGTTTCTCTTGACTGACTAAATGTAAGGCTTCTGTGACTAGCTTAGACCTATATCTGTACAGCTCTAGAACAGCTATAGAACGTGTATCTCTACAGAGACAGGACTCTGACTTCTTGTCCCCATTAAGACCTGTGTTAAGTTCAAGATGAGCCAGTGCCTGGCTTAGTCCAACAGCTGGCCTTCTTCCACAAAGACACAGGGTTGTGATGTTAACAGGGAACGGGGAACAGGAGAGAGATGCTCTTCCAGTCTTGTCTGCCCAATGCAGGTCTACTTTGTTCCCAGAGATGCCGTAGCCCCTGCTGTGCTCCCTGCATGTACTGTGCAGGGTGTTTGCTTGCCAGGCCTAATACCCTACTATGATATTTGATTGGAGTCTGCCAACAGACTGTTGTCCTCATGCTAACAGACAGGACCATTCTTTAAAACCCATTAGGTAGTCTGTCAATTGTTCTCTCTCCCCACTGAGGCTCTGCTGGAAATTTCCTGAGTATTTCTTCCAGCAAGTGAGGGCTTGATAATATGGGGAGAATCTGAATAGAGTCATCTTTTGAGAACAGTAGCAATGCTTAGCATCCTTACACCAGCTGTGCCATTCTGCTGCCTGTTGGTGCTTGTAGTGCTGTGAGGCCTTAGCATCTGGCTCTTCTCTGAATACTCACATGCCTACCTAGCACAACATCAGCTGCAGAGTAGAGATGACCCATATCTCTGTGTGTGGTATGTGGATTTCCATACATTTGTTGGCCATTAGGGATTTCAAACTCACCTGGTAATGTTAGGATATACAAATCTCACCTAAGCAGTGGTGTTGTGCATCTGTATTTTCTGCCATGCTGGGCTTTATGCCCAAAGAGACTGAGAACTGGCACGTTTACACAAGGCCTTTATCTTTTTTACTGGACACAAACAAGAGAGAAATTCCCCCAAGTTTAGGTGTCTGAGTTGTCATGGGAAAATCTCCTTTCAAATACTCCTAGAATATCTTAATTGCAGTGGAGGGACTAGGTGTGGTAGGTGACGCAGTTTGCAGCTCATCTGCCCCATTGCAGCATAAGCTGCTCAGAAGCACCTTTCCCTTCACTAAGGATCATTGTGGATGTATAAAATTGAGTGAGATCACCCCTGCCCTAAGGGTAGCAAGCAGTCACTACCTGACATCTTGCATGTTCTCTCCCATCCCCCGGAGCAATTTGTAACCATGGCTCTAATTCTGCTCACTGCTGAGTGACTCTGCTGATATCATTAGAAACAGCATGTGGAAAATCTCATCCTTTGGGACTCTGATTCCTTCTACTTTGGAAGAGGGAGATGCAAACAATGGAAATAAAGAGTAATAAACATAGATGTCGGAATTACAGTGCTCTTGTTCAAGACCAGAACCTTGCTAGGGTACGTACTTTGTAGAGAAAGTAAGGTGGTCACAGGAACACCAGGTTAAATGGAACAGTCCTGAATGGAATTCCATGGAAGGAAGATATCAGATTTCTGTACCTCCATAGGGAAGCGAGGAATTCTGAGAACAGATATTCCACTCCCCTCCTTTCTTTATTGCTTCCTTCACTTTATCTCACTACGTTAATGATGTCGTGTGCCTGGGGAAAAAGGGATAGATATTCTCTTTGAGATAACAGATATTGCCAAATCAGTGATCAGTCTGAAATGTGCTGGGTGGGTGAAGGAACGATTGAAAGGTGCAAAGGGAGGCAGCATTCATAGCATTGATGGGCATGTGGTTCCCCTAATGGCCTCAGAGGGACCTTTGGTTGTCATTGAGGGAATCAGTAGTTTGCTTCATAATTCTTTCTTGTTCTTGAACAGCAGGCTTTGTTTCTTATCTCATGCTCTCATCTCATACATATGCCTAAAGGTGAGCAGACGAAGGGGAAAGAGAGTTATGATCCCTGGTCATAAGCTTAACATACCCTGCTTCATTTCAGGACTCTTTTAACTTCAGTAACTTAGCTTAAGGATCATAAGTTGTGAAGCTTAAGTGATCCTTTGAAACTCAGAGGAGGGTAGCACATAAACTGGTTTCTTTGCAACCAGCAGGCAGACTGAAAGCATCACCCAGAAAACTGTCTCCCCATGCCCACTGGAAAGATGTGTAAGGAAGGTCCAGCAGCTCAGTACAGATGATACAGATGACATGTGTTAGTAATCTGATGTTTTCTTTTGCTTAGTGATATGTAGCTTCTACTTCTCCTACATCTTCTGAGATGTGATTCCTTGTATCCAGCTTCCTAATCGGCTTCTTTCTAGACGGGCATCCTTGTGCTGTTACTGAAGTAATGAACTGCTTTTCTTATCTTACTCCAAGGGAAGCCCTTGAACATGAATAAACCAGTGAAAAAGTTGCCAGTTTTAACAAAAAACTCCTGCTTGTGAGATGTCTTATACTCTGACTTCCAAAAGTTGACATGAAATCTGTGCTCACTTGAAAACATGCATGGGAATTCTCTCTGGAGATTCTAGGGAGCAGCTGTCATGCGCTGCACAGATTAATTTCATACAGAACTGTTTGGTTTCTAACTGCTCAGCTGGTGCTAGAGTTACTCTAAAGAAAGAAGTTCAGCAGAAGCAGATGCATTGATCAGGAAGTTTCTGCTTCGTGAAGGACTGTTTTTACCATGTTGATGAGCAGGAATTGAAGTTGCGTTTGATGAAAGAAATTGTTGTCCTTTCACTCCTCCTTGGTGAGGAAAGTTAACTCCTGAGGTCAGCTGTGCTATTTTTTCGTGGTATCTTTGTTGCTGGTGGATGCCAGGCAAATGATTTGTGTGTGCTATGAAAACGTCAAAATGAGTAGAAAATATTTATTATTGTTTTAAGTGCCAAAAATTTACTTGGCTGTAGGAGAAATGAAATGAAGGCAGCACCTGAGCAGAATAGGTTACTAGGCAGTAAATAAAAGAGCACATTGTAAAAATTCAAACAAGGACTTCAGTGGAGGAGATGAAATGCTTCATACCAAGTATGTAGGTTCATATTTCTGCTGAAAGGGGACAGGAAAGGGTCTGTCTCCTGTAGTCGTTGCTCTATATTCAGCACAAACAGAACATGGCCAGGAAACGTAACTCCTTTGCTAAGGCCGCTTACCAGATGGCCTGTTAGCGACACGGCTGGATCTGCTGCTGCACACTTCAGACAGATCAAAGATCTGGGAGATGAACTTCCTATCCTATAGCACAGGGAGACAAATTCTGGGAGCAGGTCAGAGGGAGCAGGCAAAGGTGGGGAACAAAGAACATGTTCCGTTGCGTCACTGGGACATAACAGGTCTGGGAGATTGCAGTGATGCTGAAGCCAACCTGCTGAGCACGGACAGTTTAAAGAAAGGAGAAATAGGTGTTGGGTGCTTTGCTGCAACTGACTGTGATTTCTCGAAGAGGGATGTTTGCTTCTTTTGAAACAAAGGCATTAGGATTACTGCTTTGAATGCTGATGCTTTCCAAGTGTTCCCAGCAAATGAAAGCTTCTGGGAGCATGCCTTAAATACAAAGATGAATGAGCATTCATTTGGGGCCAACTAATGCCTGCTGGGAGGAGACTGACTTGAAGCAGTGAAGCCCTGACACATAAAGGACGTAAATCATAGCTGAAGAATGTGCACTCTCTTACTTAGACTTCCCTGTGACTGCTTCTTAGTGGCAGATGGCCCTGCAGCTATGGGACAGTTTTATCTGGCACAGATAGGCTTATGTTGTATGATGGGCTTCAGAAGAACATAGCACACTTGCCAGAAAGAGTCAGTGAAGCCTTCTGCAACTTCATATGTGATGAGGCTGACTTCTGAATGAAAATCTGTGAATGACAATCAGAGCTAGCTCTGATCTTTAAGCTGTTTAACCGGAGTCACTGGTCTTGCCCTTTATCTTTGTCATGTCAAGGAGTTCCTTTGAGAGTATCATCTTCACTTTACTGTCTACCCTTTGTCTATGTCATCTGATACTTGAAAAGAACTTAGGGGATAATTCATTCAGTAGGTCAGGTTATTTTAAGCTTACAAAGCTTCCATGAGAATGAGGACTGAGTACTTTGGTTCAAGTATAAATAAGTCACTGAGTTCTTATTTCAAATATCTACTGCTACAATGCTGTGTAGAGAGTGATAGGTTCGATTCTTTAAACTCTCGGTACAGATAGTTTAGACTTCAACCTAAATTGGCCTTGTCATATTGAGAGTACTGGGGGATGGTGAAGCCACGAAAATGTTGTTGTCTTTGCTTTTGTTAAAAGAAAAAATTGGAGATTACAGGTGTTTATGTTGTGTCAAGGGAGCAAGACAGACAAGAATAAACCCCTTATTCTGATCCCCATCGTTGGAAATGAGTTCTAAAGGTCAGAATATTACTCACTATTGGAGTTGAATTTATTTTTTTTCCAGTTAAAAATCTTTTAAACTAGATAACTGATTTCTATGAATACAAAATGACGAAAGAGAAGGATAAAGGATGAGGGGAAGAAAAAATTGTTTGCACTGGGGACTTCTTATACTGGGGAGAGGAGTGTGGTTTCTTTTGATGTGGAGATAAATTTCTGTTTTTAGATCAAGTCAGACCAGAATATTCAAGAAATCCATAACCTGTTCCTAAATTGCCACCAGCAGTGATCCCCTCAAGCACAGCAGCTCATGTGCTGGGGCTGGTGGGAATGCAGGCAGCAGGCAGAGCTGGGACTTGGTCTGAGAGACATGGGCTGGCTATCCAACTGCAACTGATCCAAGCACACACAGGCATGGAGGCCCCAGGATGTGAGATGTGTGCTTTTTTCCCTAGTTTGGAGCACAAAGCTCACAAAATATTCCTGTCTGTCAGGACAGTAATGTCTTGCAATTGCTTTCCCTAATCCCTGGAGTACTGGCAACAAGGACAGCCGCCTTCTACTCGGCACAACAAAGCATTTTGAAAAGAGGCACTACACTAAGTTTCTTGAAAGGAAGCTTAGCATTAACATTTTCCTTATTAAATACTACATATTCAAGATGAAATAAAATGTTGTGGAAGTAGGAAGCAGTTGCGTAGCAAATGGATGTATACGAGCTTCCAATTCTAAGTAGCTTCCCATTCTTTAGGAGAAAAGTTATTTGAAGAAATATTTTAGTCTCCTGAAGGTTTATTGTAAATTTCTTGTGATGGCTGAAAATTTCCCTGGGCTTGTCAGTCTGCTTTGAGCAAAGCCATTTCAAAACCATCACAGTGACGTGGCCCAGCATAAACTGTGACCTCTTTTTCGTTTTTCCCCCATATGCAAGTTTTTCCTCATTCACATATATAGTTTATGAGATTTTTTTTTTGTCTTTTAACAACTTCAGGTTCCTCAGCTCCTTCCCTAAAAACAAAACCCAACAAACAAAACCACGAACCAACTCACCAGTTCCTGAACACATCTGTACTGTGCATGATGCTGAATATGCGCTGTTCTTTACATCCAGACTTTTTTTACTCTTTTTTTTTTTTTGTCAACTAGTTTTGTTAGAGGGGAGAAATCAAAGATGGGTAGAAAATCAAACTTAAAAATGTAGAAAATATAACTTCTCTGTTTTGTGGAAATGATGAAGGGGTAAAACAAACAAACAAAAAAAAAAGCAATGAAAACTTTCCATTTATAAACGAACTGCTTGTCAGAGACTCTTCAAGATGCCATTAAACATGCTAGTTCCCTGGCAATAAGAATTCCCACACAAATATATATGATGAGAGGACAAATGCTATGAAACCCATTCTTTTATTCTTACACGCTGTTCCATGTGCATTGTTGCTAGCATGTCATTCACTATTTAATAATCAGAAATTAATTCAGATACTTCAGGCTGTTATTGTGGTGTGTAAATTGCACCTGTTGCTGAATATCTTCGTCCTTCAGAATCTAATCTGGGGCATGTTGCACTTCCATGTCACTCCAGGAAGCTGTCGAGTCCTCCTCTTCAAGCAGAAAGGAATTGCCTGGGGAAAGTATCACAGAGTTGGTCTTTCCAACCTGCAGCCCTGGGCATCCTGAGCAGAAATCCTGGATCTGTCCTGGGAGTGAGGGCAGTGACACCAGCCATCCCCTCAACCTTTCTTGTCTCCTAAACTAAACTGTATAAAGAGGCAGCGGCTAGAATAAACCAAAAGCAAAATCACAATGAGTTTAGCACACTGATTCTATTCTATGATTGATTAAGGAGCAAATCTCACCTACCCTTTTCTAAGTAACAGCATTTACTGGAGTGCTGGGGGTATCTGTTGCATCCCTGCCCATGAACTCAGTCCTCAGACAGTTTTTCCAACCCCCTGGCCCCTTCTGAACTGCATTACATGCTGGAAAAGCAGTCATGGCTTGAAATAGGATTGAGCACCTGGTGGGAGGGCAGAGCCAAGCCAGGGGAGCTCAGGAGCATGCTGCACACCTGAGTGACAGGAAGAGGTGGATCCTGGCTCCATCCCTTCCCAGACCTCATGTAAGGGTTAACAGTGAGGGTGAGGCTCTTTCACTAGAGATCCCTTTGTTCTTTAGGCCTTCTAAAAGTAAGCAGCTTCTTTCCCTGGTTTCTGTGCCTACAGCTGTTGTATTTGAACAAATCTGCACTTGCTGTAGCCTAGGACCTTGCCATTCTGTTTGTCGTTGCTGTGCTTTCCATCATGTTGTATGTATATCTATATATACACATGTACGAGAACTGCTGAATCACGACCTGAACCACTGATTGGTCACCTGAGGTGAGCACCAAGTCAGCCATGGGGGCACAGGTGAAGGTGATATACCTGTGTGATTGGAAGGGGTGGAGCCTGGCTCCACCTCTCCCAAACCCCATTTAAGGGCTGACCACCACCGGAGTTTCTGAGAAAATCATTTCATTCTCCTGAAGACTGCACGTTCCTAAGTACTGAAGTAGCAAGTGCACTGATAGAAAACAATAGATTTTTTTAATGTCTGCTGAAACCAACTGGTTCTTAAAAGGATAATGCTTTAAGAAAAGCGTTTCTGATGCTATATTCTCTTGCTATGCAAGGCCACTGGCTGCATCAGTATTTACGTGACTTGGCATTGGAGAGGAAGTTGTCCTTAAATGCATAACTATGCAGTTTGATGATCCTTTATTTACTTGGTAAAAAAGTGGCCTGACATAGAAGTGCACTTGGTTAGTGTGGGTCATGCAGCTGGTGCAAGATGGATTGGGCTGCACCGGTAATGAACCAGCATTTCAAATGCTGCCCCAGTTGGATTTGCTTTCACTGTAATGGGAACACAGTTAACTTTTCTTAGAGTTTTCTAGAAAGGAGCATTAATGAGTTCCAAAGCCTGAAATTCTGACATGAATTGCAACCAACCTTTCTATTTGCGTGCTCTGCTGATGACTGTAATTCTCTTTTCTTCTTCGTGTGTGAAGGGATAATTTGATGGTTGAGTAAAGAAAGTTACTTGTGACATGCTAAAAAGGTAAATAGTGGGAGTGGTGATATTGCAGGGTCATTTGCAGGAGCTGATGAGTGCAGGGCTTCAGTGCAAAGGGCATTCCTTCTCTGTATGTTTGTAATGTTTTGAATGCAAGCTGTAGCTGTAGCAAGCTGCTAGTAACCTGTAGAACACTTGGAAACAATCTGAGCCTCGTATGTATGTATTTCTGACTATAGTCATAAACTGTAGAATGGTTTGGGTTGAAAGGGACCTTACAGACTGTGGAGAACTGGCTTGGGAAAGGAGGTTGTGTGTGCTTATCTTTGTAGCAGTGCGAACAAAACAGCATGTTCAGATCACTGAATTTTGAGAAGTAGTGCACCGTTGACCAGGCAACGATGAGGGAGTAAGTTTGCGGTGGAACCAGATGGCCCTGGTATGTGTGGGAAAAGAAGAACTAATTGGACACTACTTATCTTGCAAGGACAGAGCAAGAACCACTGCTTAACAATTATTCTAAAAATAGCATATGTTCAAGGGGTATAAAAGTATGTAACCTGCGCAATAAAGTTGGCTCAGCTGCATAATCATATTGATGTCTCTCTGAGTCCTTGCATCGGCATCTTAAGAAGATCGTTCCGGTGCGGCCGTGGGTCATCCTCCTGGGGTCACCGCAACATCTGGCGCCCGAACAGGGACCCTGAAGCCACTGCCGAGCTTGGGACGTGAGGAAGGTGACCGGTGCTTCACAGACGGTTGGCACTGCAGCATTCTAAACGACGTAAGTGTTGCGGTAGCTGGAAGCGGGGTCGCGACCTGCCCTCTGTGCCACCATGGAGTGGGAAGCTGTGGAGAAACTGCTTCTATGTATTCTCTCTAAGGGAGGCAAGCAGGCATCTCCAAAAGGCATTTCGGAGCTGATAAAATGGGCCCGAAAAAATGGACATTTATCAGAGGTTGCACTGATATTCAGTGTCTCTGAGTGGCGTGAGATTGGAAATTATATGTGGAACGCAGTTACAGAAGATAAAAAAGAGGGAAAACAATTAGTATCGCTAGGCCCAACCTGGCGGGCCATTATCAATAGCTTGAACCATATGCAGGCAGAGTGTCAGGTTGTAGCAGCGGCTGTCCAAGCCCTGTCTGCTCCCTCCACTCCAACTACATCTCCAACGACTACGATAAACCTGTTAGACTTTCCATCACCAGGCATAGGGCACCCCATTTGTTCAACAGCAGCCCAAGTAAAAGCGGCATTGGAATCTTCCTCTGTAGAGGGCAGAGAGGGGGCTCAGTCTGCTGAAATGACTGGTACTGAACGAGTAAAGGAGCAGGATAGCCCTGATTCGGAAGCGCTCAAACTAACTCAACGGGAAAGGGCAAATTCTTCTGACTGTTCCCCATGCCCCCCCCCTCCACCCCCGCCGCCGCCCCTTAGCACGGAAAGCAGCTCCTGCCGGGACTCAATCTCGGATTCCAACCTCATCCCTGCCCGGGTAGCAGGGAACTCGACACGTTTTGCTGCACCCCTGCCTCCTTCCCCCCCCTCCACCCTGCGCCGTTGCCGCTCGTCGCTCCCCCCCACCCTCCCCCCGCAAGCTGACCCTCTCCGCACCCCCCCCCCTCCGCAAGCCGCTGTCATGCCACCCTCGGAAACTGAGCCTGACGGAGAGACTCATACAGATCTGGCGCAGTTAGAAAAGGAGATTAAATCCCTAACAAAACGACTTCGGCAACTGGAGCTTAAGATTACAACACCTGCAGCGCCGGGGTCTCAGATGACCATTCCATCCGCTCCACTATTGCCGATACCACCGGCAGGGCCCCGGCCAGCAGTTTCTCGTTGGTCTGGAGTTATACGGGACGCGATATTAGACGGGGAATGGCAAGCAGCCTCCCGTGTACTGTGTCCAGTCATCTATGATCAGGCTGGTACGGCTCGATGGGAGTCGCACGACTGGAAGCTATTGCAGCAGGCGAGAAAGACTGTTACTGAATACGGTTTAAAATCTGAGGCGTCTAAACAAATTATTCAGTGGATTTTTACTGCAGATGTTTTGTTACCACTTGATGTCAAAAATATTGCGCGTTTGCTACTAACCCCTTCTGAACTGCTTCTATTCAATCAGGAATGGGCAGATCGGGCAGGTAAAGTCACGGAGACAACTCGTCAGCCCAATGATCCCCTTTATGGTCTTACCACTGATATGCTGATAGGTGCTGGGCAGTACAGTAGTGGGGAGGTTCAGCTCACATTCCCAAGGAATTTTCATCAGTTATCTGCCCAACTAGCGCTAGAAGCTATTTTTGCTATACCAGCTGGAAAGAGAGAGCCAGCTTTCGCTTCTGTGCGCCAAGGGGTAACTGAGCCTTTTACACGTTTTGTTGATCGTATGTGGATTGCGATTCGTGATAGTGAATTACCAGAGGAGACAAAACAGCAATTATTTCGAGTAATGGTTCATGATAATGCTAATGCGGCTACCAAGTCAATTCTTGCGACCCTTCCACAAGGTGTGTCGGTAGAGGTTATGTTACAACGCATAGCGAGAACAGAACAGAGACAACAAGCATTACATATTGCCGCTGCTGTGCAAGCAGCAATAGGCAAAGGTGGGAAAGAATCACAAATTTGGGAAAACATTAAATGCTATAAGTGCGGATCGCTTGGACATATGAGGCGTCAGTGTACAAAACAGGTGTGGTGTGATAAATGTAACCAACCTACACACGATTCCAAAACCTGTAGGAAGCAGGGAAACGGAAAGTGCAGCGTGAAACCCCGTCACGCAGGGACACAAATATCAGGGTCAAGGGAACAGGATATCTCGATATCCACCATCCACAAACCCGAGGAAGCCTTGGAGTGGATGTGGCAATAGCAGTAGATGTTCATATAACAGATACACAGATGCAAAAAGTTTTATTTGATGCTGTGGGACCACTATCTACCACTTGTAAACTACATGCGATACTAATGGGACGGTCCTCTCTCGGAGTATCACATGTAGTTCTAATACCAGGGGTAATTGATGCTGATTATAAAGGGGTGATTAATGCTATGGTTTTTACAGTTAATGCTCCAGTCTTTATCCCTAAAGGGACTCGAATTGGGCAACTTATCTCCATTCCGGCCACTCCTCAGAATCCTGGAATGGACTGTGAGCGGTCAGGTGCTTTCCGTTCCACAGGGGCAACGGTCTGCTTAGTCACTGATCTAGGGGAGCGACCTACCATCAGTGTCACGTTATGCTATCAAAACAGATTCAGGTAACAGCATTACTCGATTCTGGGGCTGACATTTCGATTGTGGCAACAGACAAGTGGCCCTTGGATTGGCTGACAAAGGTAGTGACTGGAATTAGCAGGGTGGGCTGTGCAGCTGAAACTAAACAGGCTGTTAATCCTGTAACAGTAAAAATAGTACATGAGAGACCAGTGCCATGCTTGGTGCATGTAGCCCCTCTGCCTGGAGGATTACAAATGTTGGTTGGACGAGACATACTCAGTCAATTGGGTGTGCAACTAACAAATCAAAATTTAGGATAGTGGCCACTGTTGCGCCGCCACCAATTCCTCTTAGTTGGAAAACTAACAAGCCAGTACGGGTGGAACAGCGGCCTATGACAAAAGAGCGCATTGAAATAACACAACAATTGGTTCAAGAACAAATGATGGCAGGGCATATTCGTCCCTCTACAAGCCCCTGGAATACTCCAATCTTTGTAATCCTTAAAAAAAAACTGGAAAATGGCGTTTGCTACATGATCTCCAAAAAAAAATTAATGATCAGATGGAGACTATGGTAACCTTACAACCTGGTATGCCATCCCTATGTATGTTGCCCAGAAATTGGCATATACTGACCATAGACCTTAAGGATTGCTTTTTTACGATTCCTATAGCAGAGCAAGATTGTAAACGTTTTGCCTTCTCAGTACCTGCCGTAAACAAAATGCAACCTGCACAGAGATACGAATGGGTTGTTTTGCCGCAAGGCATGAAAAATTCTCCAACACTGTGTCAACTTTTTGTAGCTACAGCGTTGGTACCAATCAGGCAGCAAAATCCCAATACTATTATCTATCATTATATGGATGATATCCTTTTTTGCCAGCAGGAATCATTACAAAACAATGGGAAAAAAATCATTGTTGAACATCTTAAGGAATTCGGCCTTAAGGTAGCTCCTGAGAAGGTTCAACGGTCAAGTCCTTATTTGTATCTTGGTTGGTCTTTGTCTGACGCAATGATTTGACAGCAAGTTGCAGAGCTGGATGTGAATGTACACAATGTAACTGATTTACAAACAGTTCTGGGCCATATACAGTGGTTACGACCTACAGTAGGAATTACGAATCGTCACTTAGAACCATTGGTACAATTACTTAGGAGAAAAAGGTCTGCCAATTCTAAAATTACCTTGACTAAGGAAGCTACTGATACATTGCAGGAAATCAGCAAAATAATCAAAGCAGGAATATCTTATCGGTATTGTCCAGACCTTAGGTTATTGGTTGTTATCTATGTCCAAAGTACTCATGCCTTTGCAGTTGTTCGTCAATGGCAAAAAGAAAAGGGGGATGTGGGGGATATTAGGCAGCAATGTCTACAATGTCCAAGAAGGATGCCATTGACAAACAAAGAGAAAGGCAATGACAGATTACCTATATCTAATAAGCTGAGAGAATATCATTCACCACAAAGGATTGCAGTGGCAGTTTCATATCAGTCAAGCTGATGCAAGACTGTTTGTACAAACATGTCCACAATGCAGTCATCATAATGGAGGTCTTGGTATAGGGATCCAACAACAGGAGAATGGTCTGGACCAGCCACACTAATCTTCTCCGGTAGGGTTTATTCTTGTGTTTCTACAGATCAGAATGGACCAATTTGGATTCCTGCTCGCTGTGTTCGCCCTTGGCATGACCAGAAATAACTACATTGCATGGATCAACGGGAAAACATGAGTACCTTACATGGATTCCAGCTTGATACCATTTGGCCTTATCTCAAGGCAGAAAATAGCATCCAACCCTCTTACGGACTGGGGTTGTGTGCTTCTTTCTTATTGTTTTTTTTCTTTTTTTTGCAGATTGTTGTACTTTTTGATAACTTATGTATGCCATAGTATGTGATGAAGAACAGCTGGATTAGCCATTGAATGGTATCTCACTAATAACACTGATCATGGTATGACAAAAATGGGTGATTTTTCTGTGTTACCAATGTAGCCTTAAGAATCAGAATTATTAGGCATTATCTAGGTTGTTGTGTGCTTTTTCTATTTTAGTAGTGAATCGAGTGTGAATTAGATAGGATTTGATGTTACTAATGTTGTAACCTATGGAAATAGCACTTTTAATGTATTTAGAACGCAGTTATGTTGTTAGCCTATCAATTAGCTCTTTTCTAATTTGTTAAAACAAACCTGAAAAAGAATCCCAGGCAAAGGAATGATCTTGGGAAGGAACAAAGTATTCTGATAGCATCAGGACAATTGATATTTATGACTGTAAATATTTTTAGATAGAGCTAATCTTGATAGTTTATTCTGCTTTGCAAACAGGTGATCCTTTTGGATTCTGCATCATGCACTGGCCACGCATATGCAGTGTACAAATGGAAAAAACTTTGCAAACTCTGAGAAGAATTAAAATTGAAGGAAATCTGTGGTGGGTGAGAGAGGAAAAGTGCACCTTGAAGCAGGGGACGCCTTGCTAGCACTGCCTTTCGCATCCACCGCTGGTATGTTCCTTTTTTCTATTCTTTCTGGTGATCTGTCATTTCTTAAGGATTAATAGCTAAAAATACACCTTTTTAAGGAGTTTCTGCTTCGTGCTTGCTCCCATCTGAAAATAAATGTCTGCATGTGTCTGAGTGTATGTTGACTTAAACTTTAACCCCTTGTGCTACTCTGAATGTGCAGTCTGCTTGCTCCTGTTCTTAAGATGTCCTGTTTCTCAGATCCAGTATCTCCTGAAACAGCACCACTCGAGTTTTAATCACAGTCACCAAGTTAGGATGTTAGCTAGCAAAGGAAAATTATACCACCAGTGATGCTCTAGCAGATTTACCCACTGATATTGATTCTGTTTGACAGGCAACTTAACAAAGTTGTGCCACCACTGATCTTCCATTATTAACCAAAGGTATGATGGTGAAGATTTTAAGGGCACATGCTATATGAATCTTAGGGAACATTAGAAAACCACTATATCAAAGTATATAAAAATTAAAAGATTCTTCCTAATCAATTACTGAATCACATAGAATGATACCTTCAGGGACTCTTTTTCAGGTTGCAGGAACTTAAGCTGTAGGTAGAATATATGTTTGTTCTTTTGTTAATAAGTTTAATAGTATTTCTTGTCATTATGATATGATTGCCTTGTATCTTTTCTTACATTCAGCGTGTTAACTATTGAAACCTTGACTAAGTTGTGATAGCCTAAATGAACCTTTCAATGCTGTTACAAAGTTTTACACAAAACGAAGAGAGCTGAAGGTCAGGTGATTGGGATGCTGTGTACAAGGTGTAGCTATGTTACTAATGCGGTTTGTGATTTTGCAGTAAATTTATACTTGACATTGTAAAACGCTTACTGTCCAAACTACTTTCTGCTGTTTTGTTAGCGCAAAAAGAAAAAGGGGGAATTGTGGAGAACTGGCTTGGGAAAGGAGGTTGTGTGTGCTTATCTTTGTAGCAGTGCGAACAAAACAGCATGTTCAGATCACTGAATTTTGAGAAGTAGTGCACCGTTGACCAGGCAACGATGAGGGAGTAAGTTTGCGGTGGAACCAGATGGCCCTGGTATGTGTGGGAAAAGAAGAACTAATTGGACACTACTTATCTTGCAAGGACAGAGCAAGAACCACTGCTTAACAATTATTCTAAAAATAGCATATGTTCAAGGGGTATAAAAGTATGTAACCTGCGCAATAAAGTTGGCTCAGCTGCATAATCATATTGATGTCTCTCTGAGTCCTTGCATCGGCATCTTAAGAAGATCGTTCCGGCGCGGCCGTGGGTCATCCTCCTGGGGTCACCGCAACACAGACCATCCAATTCCAACTCCTGCCATGAGTAGGGACGCCACTCCACAACAGACCAGGCTGCCCAGGGCCCCAGCCAGTGCCCCAGGTCTTGAGCACCCCTGTGGACGGTGCATTCACATCTCTGTGGTCATCCTCACCATTCTCATGTTGAATAATTTCTTCCTTGTATCTACTCTCAAGCTCTTCTCTGTTTTAAAGTTGTTGTCCCTTGTCGTATCACTGCTGTACCTGACAACCCCAATTTATTGCAGAATAGTAGTTCATAAGTTCATAACTTATGAACTACTGTTTTAAAGTTGTTGTCCCTTGTCGTATCACTGCTGTACCTGACAACCCCAATTTATTGCAGAATAGTAGTTGAGGACCAGGACTGTTTATGCTTCCAGTGGCAGTAGAAAGTAAATTGTTCCATTGAACCCAGCTAGATTTCCTGGATGGGCTCTTAGTGACTGTCAGATTGGGATTTGATTTTCATTTTCCCTGAGTAACTAACTATACTGCTCTATCACAGTGTTTGCTATTAGCCAGGTAATTACAAGCACAGCATCTTAAATCTAGTTTAATATTAATCTATGTCAAATTTACAGTGGCAGCCTGCTTGTCTTACTAAGGAATATTGATGTAATGATCCCCTTGAAAGAATACAGCCTAAAACGCAGCAGGCAGACATTTCCTTGAGATGAAAAGAAGGA
Organism: Cyrtonyx montezumae; assembly: GCF_038088225.1. Taxonomy (NCBI): domain Eukaryota; kingdom Metazoa; phylum Chordata; class Aves; order Galliformes; family Odontophoridae; genus Cyrtonyx; species Cyrtonyx montezumae. Next base: position 209,765 of record NW_027072078.1, read on the forward strand.
TGTTGTTGGCTGGCAGAGCCACTGCTATTTCTGTAACTTTTGTTTTAAGGTGCTGCTTGCTGGCAATCATGTTCCTTTAGTTTTCCTTTTGATGACAGATAGATTCAAATTTGAGAAAGAATTTGGAAGAACATATGGACCTCTCAAGGATATACTTCAAATACCAGGATTTGTGGTAAATTCCTCAAATTCTTAGATCTGCTCTGAACAAAAGGAAAGAGCTCAAGTGGAAATCAGTGAAACTGCCTGTATCCCCCTTCCTCTGTTTTCTGTCTTAGCCCCTCCTCCTGGGGCTTTGGGAGGGGGGAGTTGCTGGGGCCCTGCACACAGGGACCTGTGTGGTGGGGCTGAAGGGAGCTCCTCTGCTCAGTCTAGTTATGTACAGGATTAGTTCTCGCAAAATGAAAGTCTGGGAAACAATAAAAATTTGAGGGAAATAATTCAGCCCAAACCTAATAGAGCTTTGCTTTCCCTTTCCCTCTCCCTTTCCCTTTCTTCTGTTAGAAAACAATTCAGCAAATTGTACTGTGTTGGTTTCAGCATCAGTCTGGACCTGAATTGTCTCTGTAGTGCATAGGAGTTGTGTTTTTTTTTGTTGTGACTCCATGTTCCTGCTGAGTGCAGCCTCCTGCGCTGTGGACATGAGATATCCATGATGCCATTTAGACACCAAAAGCATGTTGCTGACTGCTACAGAGTGCGAGTGGTTCTGCTGCTGTGTTTGGCAGGGCGACAGGAGGAGACATCAAAGCCAATGCAGTACACACCAGCACCCCCAGAGAGAAATTCTCATTTCAAGCTTCTCAACGTGCCGGGAGTTTTTGCATTTTAAAAATGTTAAAATACCGCTGTTATTTCTGCAGGAAGGATTTTTGTCTCTCAATTTACAGCTGCTTTCATGTTAGTTTCTTGAAACTTTCCCACTTCCTGGTGGAATTTTCTTACTGTTTTCTGCTGTACATGAGATATATAGCAGTAAGACAACAAGTAAAGCAGGAAATCAGCCCTTATGCTATCAAATTTCCATCCTGTATATCCAGAGTTTGCACAAAGCAAAGCTTAAATACTTCATGACCATAATTGCTTTTTCCTCTCCCGAGAATTTGATCTCTGAGGAATCCAGCAGAGCACACAAATCCTCTCCTGAGAATTTGATCTTTGAAAAAAACTCAGCTCAATAACAACCACAGTTCTTGATGGCCTTAACAGAAATTAGGTATATATTGCTGTCTTTATTCTTTGATATATAACCTTTCTTTTTTCTTTATTTTAAAGTTGAGTTAGTCTTCATTCACTAAGTGTTCCAGGTAGTTCTGTATTGGAAACTGGGAGTCATCAGTATTTAACACTTCATGGGCTGCTGTGTTTTTGCCAAGTTAGCAGTTATTGTGATTTTTCCTCTGAGGCAGTGATAGAGTTATTGACTGATGCTTGACAAAACCTGGGTGTGAGGAGGTTTGGGATACAAGGGAGAATTAGAAACATGCTGGATTTAGTTTCTCAGATTCCTTATGCTTCAATGCCTTGTGCAGCACACTGGGTTTGTACTGTTACTGATCAGTAAATGTAATTTCTGATCAACTACCTTTATAGAAATATAGCTATATTACCTTTGTTGCCCTGCCTTGCTGGACTTTTAGCCTCAGCAATGATAAAAACAAATGCACATTTGCTTGACAAGAGTGAGATCAAAGCCATGGTGTCCGGCCAGCTGTGCCTCTTGGTACTGATGGTAATGATGAATATTAACACTGCCCTTTCTTGTCTTAAGGGCATTATTTTCCATAAGAGCTCCATTGGCAGTCCTAGTATCTGCTGAGATTCATTCTAAGTGTGATTAATTTTCATTATGTTTCAAAGATGTTCAGTGTCACTCAGCTCCTGTTTGGATTGTTGCCCACTTCCTAGACTTAACTTTTAGTTTCAGAGATGCTGTGTGGCATCTACCTGTCTTGTGGGCAGCTGTGTTGACCCCGAAAAAATCAGATGGCTTCCTCTAGAAGATCACCATCTCTACACCTTGATCCATGTGATGCATGCAAAAGAGTGAAGCATTATTGTTGCTTTGCATTCATATTGATTCTATGAATAAATAATAGGCTCCTTGTAATGATGAAGTGGTAACTGTAGTTTCCTTAAGGGTGTAAGTGCCAAGCTAAATATTTAAACCCCACGTAAATAATTGAGTATCAGTCCCTCTTCAAGGGAAGGCAATAGGGGTTGTAATTTCACCTCTCCCTGAATTATCTGCTTCTTGGTGCAATACACCCATCTGGGAACCACAAGCTATTAAGAAGGTTGGCTACAGTGTTTTTGTACCCAAACCAGATTTTTCTTCCTTCTGCCAGTGTGTCAGCAAATCATTTTAGCGTGCTCTGACAGGTAGTAGCATGGGTGGGCTGCGCTCATACTCCAAGATATACCTTGCTAAGGTTTGAAAACCCAAATCCTTAATGGTCTGCCACTTGGCCTTTTTATTCCTTTATAGATTTTATGGACAGTGAGATAATCTGAGGGTTATGAGAGTCTCATCTTTATGAAACAAAAGGTTGCTGCAGGATGTGGGGGACCTCGGAAGGTGAAGGCTGGGACAAGTGCAGGAAGGAGTAAAATCATTGTATTTTCCACCAGGAAAAGCTGAGTTTGGCTGTGAGGAAGGATTTAACAGAAGTGGCAGAGCTCAGTAGAGAGCAGGATGTGGAGGAGGGTAATCTGGGAAATGGGTTTAGAGGTAAATCTCCTCTTGGCCTCCAGTTATATAAGGTCTGTGGGCAGGGAGCTCTGGAAGGCAGGCTTCTTTTCTCCTTCCTTCTCTTATGGTACCTCTGGCATCTCTGCGAGGAGTGACACAGCGTCACTGAGAAGACAAAAATGCAAGTGTCATCATCACAGGTGCATCCCCATCTCCCGAGAGTCACTCCTCTGGCTCCCACGTGCTTTTAAAGCCACGTAATTTTCAACAGCTCAACAGCTGAGCCACAAAATTCTCATCAGCTTTCTCAAACAGAATTCTCAACAGCTGAGCCACAAAAAAAATTCCACTAAGAACTTTTTCCCTGTCAGTTTGTGGGATGTCACTTGCTGCATTCATAGAAAGGGCTTTCTCAGGTGGTGTGCTGCCACGTCAGGTACCCTGGAGCATAAATACCATTACAAGGTTACCGTTTTGCAGCACTTTGCTAAGAACAGCAAGATAGCTTATGTTTTGTTGTAGTGGACATAGGAAGAGGAAAAAATGTAGATCCCTCCTTAGCAGTTTGTGTAAATTCTGCAAAGGAAGCAAGAGAATTTAGATCTCTGGGTAAGGAAGTGTAGTAAACCTGTAGCAGTTTGCTGTGGCAGAAATCAGGTTGTTCTTCCTAACAAAGCACTTGCCTTTGCAGCACATTGCTTTGTGAGCTGATTTATGTGCAAGGTGGGTGATAGCAGTGGCTTGGTGTCTCGTGTCCTTGTGAGATGTTAATGAAGTCAGGCTGTGTTTTCCAAGATGTTTATTGTGTTGATCTTTAGAGTGAGTTCCTCTAGTGATACTGTAATGCAGGATAGATAGAGCCACTAGAGGAAGATAGATGAGAAATACTGCGATGTACCCAGCCAGCAGATAGTGTTTCCTGATGTGTATATAAATCCCCATACTCCGGGAGTACAAGCAGAGTAGTTAGAGACAGGAAAACCATTCTGTTAAGATTTCTGAAACTCACCCCTTAAGCAATTTCTGTCAAGTCAGAGAAGTAGATTAGAAACTGCTGAACGCATAGCTTGGTTGAGAAACTGGTGGTGAATAGTACTGAGGGGTACAAATGATGTATTTGGAAATCTTGAACTGTGGGAGTGTATAATATTCCTTTTAATAATTATCATAATTTTCATATAACTCTGAAGGATGCGTCTAATTAAAGAACAGATGTTTAAATTCTTTATCATTTTCTTCACATATAGAGATGTGAAAGTCATCAGAGAAAACTGATTCACATCTAAATTTGTGTGTTGTTACTCGACCTGTGATTGTGTAGCAAGGGAAGAAGGCGTTAAAAGATATTTCTTATCTCTAGATTCGCTAGAAGCAGGCTTAATAAACCTTTATTAAGAAACAGTGGCAATTTATATAAATGCCCTGAGTTGTGAACTAAGAGGCTGTGCAGTGGATAAGCTCTGTGAACTTCACTTCTCTGTGGGGCAGATGTGTATATGGGTGGGGGGATGTTGCTGGCGATGGTGAGGGCCTGCACAGTCCCACCTAAACTTGCTGGTGAACCTGAACTGGAGGTACAAACCACTGCTCCAGGTGGAACTATGAGGCCTCAAGAGAAATGGCTGAATGACAGAGGGACCCAGCTTTCATGTGCCAAAGGAGATAATCCTAGCACAAAGCAAGCAGTGCCTCCTGTGTGGACAACATAAGCCTGCTCCATGATCCTTTGTATTTGCAGAGAAAATTATGCAGTCCGTGATGAAAACCTTGAAGCTATGCCTGCATTGGCAATGACAGCAGAGGCATCCAGATGGAATCTAATCTAGGTTGAGCTAGTTGTACTCAAACTTCAAATGGCTTGTCTACAAGCTGTATGTGATATCCCTTATGTCCTTCTTAAAACAAAAAACAAAAACAATAACAAAAACAACAACAACAAAAACCTTTTAGTTTAGAAATGATGCTTAGTGAGTAAAACTAACACTTCTCGTGTAGGTAAACTAAAAATTACCAGCTGGGGCTCTGGGAGGGCACGGCCTGGGGACACAGGGTCAGGGACCTCGCACGTACGCTCTGTGTACGTGCCAGCCTCCTTTTGCAGGTGCCAGGTAGGGAAGCCTTTGCCCGGCAGAGGAGATTGAACTCAGCAGGGACACGGATTGCTGTGAAAATGAGAAACTTTATTTCTCCAACAGAGTAAACATCAACATTTGGGTGAAATCAGAAGAGAGAAGGTAGGACAGACGGCACTTGGGCATTAAGGGAAGAAAGGGGTCGTGCTACACTGCAGCCTGCCATGGGTCACGTGGCTATTTCAGCCTTGCTTCCTCTGAACCAACGCAGCAGTTCCTGGAGCCAACTGATGAACTCCCGGACTTTCTGGGCTGGAAAAGGACACGCTGTAAAGAGGCTGGACTGCGTTGGCCTCTGGTACGGGGTTGACGTATGCACTGGAGGTGCTGCTGTAGTGGGCACCTCTGCTGTCAGCAGTCTCATCTGCTCCAGGATCCAGTGCCAGAAGTGCTGAGTGGAGGCATAGACTCCAGGCTGGTGCATTCTCCCACAGCCCCTCCCCCAGCTGGTCACGCCAACGAGCCAGAAGTAGTCGGCTCTTTTATCCCTGCACATCAGAGGACCACCGCTATCGCCCTGCAGAGGAGGAGAGAAGGCCAAGATGTTACTGGGCGGCCACATCAGCTGCAGAGCTGGCTATCTCACAACACTCCCTAGAGCCACATTCAGTGCACAGAAAAGTTCCGCTTGGGTGCTAGAGCCTCATAAAGCTTCTGGGAGGGGGTTGCAGGCATGGAAAGCAGTTCTCCCGCCCTCATCTCTGTGCAATGATCTGGTGTGAGGCGAGAGACGTGTCCCAGGACTGGCTCTGGACCTCCAGGGCACTAACAGCACCCGGGGGTTCTCTCCAGGCACAGTCCCAGGCACGTGAGGCATGGGGAGCCAGGGGGAGGAGCTGCAGATGGGAAAGGGGGGTGAGTTCCAGAGGTGGTGAGCACCCGGAACTGGGAGGGCGGCTTGCAGGCACAGCATGGCTGCGTGTCAGCATGCAGCTTCTACCCGGCAGGTGTCGATGCCTCCCTGCGGATATCCAGCACACAAGTTGTGGGGATAGATGGCCCCAGCATACCAGTGGCTGCTGTTGCAGAGTCTGAGGTCAATGAGCCGGACCTTGGCCTCCTGAAGGATGTGGTACGGTTTGGCAGGTTCCTCCTGTAGGGCTGAGAGCAAAGAGCACAATTGGCAGCATCAGCTCCTTGCCGGTTCTCATCCTGTTTGGGGGTGAACCCCCTCTCCTAGGTCTTGGCTTTGTGTCCTGAGATGTACCGACGCTTCCCTGCTTTGGGAAATGGGTCAGGCCCATCCCTCTCTACAGACACATCACCATGGTGCGTGTCACCCTGGGGTTCAGTGCCGCCATCAGGGATGCCTGCCCCCTGCCTCAGCAGCACGCCAAGCTTTAGTTGCACATTTTGGATACTCACATCTCAGACCCATGTGTCCCCAGCCACTGACGTAGCACTCGGAGAGCTCTGCCACGTTCAGTGAGGCATCAGGCATGCAGGAAAGCTGGATGTAGGAGCTGCAGAGGTCAGGTTGGTCCAGTTCCAGCAAGGCGATGGCGTTGGCCATGGTGTCTCTGTGGTAATACTCGTGCACTATGACCCGCTTCACGTTGCGCACTACAGCTTCAGGGCCCAGGCGAGTCAAATTGTTGGCACTGATCACCACGTGCCACGGTGTGTAGTGACTGGAGGAAGAATGGAGGAAGGAGTCAGCTGGAACACAGCCATGTTCTGCAGCACCCAGGAGGGTTGCACCCAGGAGCACCCACACGCTGGCTGTACTGCAAGGAAAGGGACAGCCCTTACCTCGCGTCCTCAAAGCAGTGCGCTGCCGTGAAGACCCACTGCGGGCTGATGAGGGACCCTCCGCATACGTGTCCTGTGCCCGCAAACCAGGTACTCTGTAGGCTGACAATCCACAGCCAGGCCCCATGCTAGGCATCCGTGCCGCCCACGATGCGCGTTCTCCCAGACCGAGAGGCCATGGGCCGGAGCCCGCAAGTGCTGCAATGAGAAAGATGGTGAGTGCCACTGCCGGCTGCTCCCTCACCCTGCTCACGCTGCACGTGAGCTGCTGTCCGGGTGCCACTCACTCGCAGACGCCCGAGGTGTGGTGCATGGGCCAGCACACAGCCAGCGGCATGAGGAAAAGGAGCAGCAGCAGCACCATCACTCCTGGAGGAGAGAGGCAGCGCATCGCGCCCGGCTTCATCGCTGTCGACTTCATAGGTTCATAGGTTCATAAGGTTGGAAAGGACCTACAAGATCATCTAGCCCAACCATCCTCCTATCACTATCCGTACCCAACTACTAAATCAAATCCCTTAGCACCTCATCTAAACGCTTCTTGAACAGCGCTAGGGACGGTGCCTCAACCACCTCCCTAGGCAGGCCATTCCAGTGCCTGACCACTCTTTCAGAAAAAAAAACGTTTCCTCAGGTCTAATCTAAATCTTCCCCGGCGCAACTTGTGGCCATTCCCTCTCGTCCTGTTGTTATTGATCAGGGAGAAGAGGCCCACCCCCTCCTCACCACAACCCCCCTTCAGGAAGTGGTAGAGTGCAATAAGGTCTCCTCTGAGCCTCCTCTTCTCCAGACTAAACAATCCCAGCTCCCTCAGCCGCTCCTCATAAGACTTGTGCTCCAGACCCCTCACCAGTTTTGTTGCCCTTCTCTGAACATGCTCCAGGGCCTCAATGTCCTTCTTGTAGTGAGGGGCTCAAAACTGAACACAGTACTCGAGGTGCAGCCGTACCAGAGCTGAGTACAGGGGGATGATCACCTCCCTGCTCCTGCTGGCTACACTATTTCTAATACAGGCCAGATTTCTAATTCAGCCACAGTGTGCCCAGTGCTGACGCTGACGTCACAGAACCATTGGTTCCAAGGGCTGTGCCACCACCAGGGGTTGTGCCGGGGGGTCCGGGTAGGGGCGGGACCCCTGAGGGACAGGACGAGCACCTGGCTGCCAGCGCTGCCTGCTGATAGCAGGAGGAGCACAAGTGGCTTTGCAGAGCATTTGGATGCTGGAGCACAGCTGTGACAGATGAGCAGCGATGTGCTGGGGCATGCCGTGTCCCCATGTGCACATAACTGCATTGGGAGCGACAAACACAGTCGGTACATCAGCACACAGACACATCAAACACGGTACATCAGGGGTCCTGGCCTCGCAGTGCCCCGTGGGGAGGAAGGGAAAGGGAGAGGGAGGGAGATGACGGAGAGAAACAAAGAGGGAAGGAGATGAGGAGGGAGAAACAGTGTCTCACAGGCAGTGGCACACGCTTCTTTCTCACTGCAGCACCTGCGGGCTCCGGCCCTTGGCCTATCAATACGGCAACATGCGTGTTGTGGGAGGTACGGATGCCCTGCACGGATCCTGGCCATGGATTGTCAGTATCCAGAATCCCTGATTTTCTGGCACAGGACACATGTGTGGACGGTCCCTCATCAGCCCACAGTGGGTCCTCTCAGCAGCGCACTGCTTTGGCCATCCCAGGTAAGGGCTATCCCCTTCCCTGCAGTACAGCCAGCGCGGGACCGCAGGTTCCAAGGCTGTTGGCATGCCCAAGGCAGAGCAGCAATGTCGCAGCCCTCCTCTCCTCTATGGCTCTGCTCCTTCTCACTTCCCTGTCCATCTCCCTGCCACCTACGTTCTGGAGTCACGTGTGATGATCGGTGCCAACGATCTGACTCAGCTGGGCCACGGGGTGGAAGTGCGCACTATCAGAAGAGCGATCCTTCACGAGCATTATAACAACAAGACCATGGCCAACGATATAGCACTGCTGGAACTGGACCGACCCGTCTGGTGCAGCGACTACATCCAGCTCGCCTGCGTGCCTGACACCTCACTGTGTGTGGCTGAGCTGATGGAGTGCTACGTCAGCGGCTGGGGTGTCACACAGGCCAGATGTGAGTACCCAAAGCGCACGGCTGTGCTGTCTTAAAGCTTCAAGCCAGACCCGGAGTGACGCCGTAGCGGTGTATCCGTGGAGACGGATGGGTCTGAGCCATTTCCCAGAGCAGGGAAACGGCGCTACAGCTCAAGACACCAAGCCAAGACCTAGGGAAGGTGACGGTGTCACTTGTGTTCTGTGCTCACAGCTGCACAACCTGCCCAGTCTGCCGAGGTCCTGCAGGAGGCCAGGGTCCAGCTCATCGATGTCCAGCGCTGCAACAGCAGCCAGTGGTACGGAGGGGCCGTCCATCCCCACAACGTGTTTGCTGGTTATCCTCAGGGCGGCATCGACACCTGCCAGGTAGGAGCTGCATGCCGACACATAACCGTGCTGTGCCCGCAAGCCGCCCTCCAGTAACGCTCTGCGCTTCTCTCCCCCACTGCAGGGCGATAGCAGTGGCCCTCTCGTGTGCAGAGACAGCAACGCCAACTACTTCTGGCTCGTCGGTGTGACCAGCTGGGGGAAAGGCTCCACCCAGCACTACTACGACTGGATCCTGCGACAGATGAGAGCAGCCGCCCACCAGACATCATGCACCTGGACTCATGTCACGACTGCCCCGTCCCACTACCATGCGACCGAGCCTGTGCCAACACCAACACAGCCCAGCGTGTCCAGCTCCTGCCCCTATGTACTCCAGAAACTGAATGATTTTGTCACTGGGGTGCAGGAGCTCCTGCAGACCGCGTTTGGAAAGAAGGCTTAAACAGTCGCATTGCACACAGCAGGTTGCAGCGTAATGCCTCATGGCAGCCCCAGTGCCAAAGCTCTCCTCTGTCCTGTCATCTTCTGTCCTCTCTGCACACAGAGATTGAAGTTTACTGAGTTAGACAAATAAAGGTTCTCATTTTCACAGCAACCCGTGTCTCCGCTCAGTTCAAATTCTAGTGCCAGGCAAAGACTTCCATACCTGGCACGTGCAAAATGAGGCTGCGTGCAGACTGCAGGCCAGCACCAGGAGAGAGTGGCCAACGAGGGCTGAAACCATGTGCAGTCAGTGTGTGCTGATGTACCGACTGTGTTTGTCACTCCCAATGCAGTTATGTGCACATGGGGACACGGCATGCCCCAGCACATCGCTGCTCATCTGTCACAGCTGTGCTCCAGCATCCAAATGCTCTGCAAAGCCACTTGTGCTCCTCCTGCTATCAGGAGGCAGCGCTGGCAGCCAGGTGCTCGTCCTGTCTCCCAGGGGTCCCACCCCTACCTGGACCGTACACAGGAGCGACCCTGGAGGACCACCCTGGTTCTAGGAGGAGCTGGTTGACGTGGGAGACCACCAAGAGGTCTGTATGAATATGTGTTACATGAAAAAATACAATCTGTTCACAAATGATCAACTAGGGGAGCGGTTTGGGAGAGTTATCCCAGCGCTACCCCAGCGCTGCCAGTAACAGTACCTGCTTAATGGTCATACAACTTTCGATGTTAAGTCTCTGTTGAGTGTCCCTCCAGAAAGGTCACTCCACCGGTTAAATTCGGATGGCAAGGGCTATCAATTGGTACAATATTTGAAGGCAACAAATACAACTGTCCAAGATACCTGAAGGGAGGTTGTAGTGAGCTGGGGGTCGGCCTCTTCTCTCGTGTGGCTCGTGATAGGACCAGAGGGAATGGCTTCAAGCTGCACCAGGGGAGATGTTAGGAAAACTGGCTACATCCACAGGCTGGATGTTAGGAAAACTACTACTCTGAAAGAGTGGTCAGGCACTGCAATAGGCTGCCCAGAGAGGTGGTGGAGTCACCGACCCAGGAGGTGTTCAAGGTATAGCTGGACGTTGTGTTGAGGGACATGGTTTAGTGAGAGCTATTGGTGATGGGTGAATGGTTGGACTGGATGACCTTACAGGTCTTTTCCAACCTTGGTGATTCTGTGATTCTGTGATACACACCTGGTGGAGGCAAATCCATATACTTTATTAACCCAGTTAAAGAATGAGTAGGTGGGGTTTATCATTCTGGATTTGAAGGCTGCCTTTCTCAGCATGGTTTTGCCACAAGTTAAAATCCCAGCATGGGGAGAAAAGACTTGGTTAACCTGGACAGTGTTACTGAGGGTTATGAGAACAGCCCAGTGATGTTTGAGAACTAGTTAGCGTGGGAGCTCGAGACTTGGGATCCTCCATCCCAAGGTGGAACTGTAGTGCAGCACATGGATGCCACAAGAACAAAAGAGGACCGTGTACAGTGGACTGTGAGTCTGCTGAATTTTCTTGGATTAAATGATTACCATGTTTCTCAACAGAAAGCTCAACTGATCAAAGAGGACTTGGAACAGAACAGAAGGAAGTAATTTGCTGAACACCCAGAACACCAACGCGGAGCTCCCTCTGACCCAGCAGTGTGACTGCTTGGAGACCATCTATGCCAGTCGGCCAGACCTAAAGGAGGAACCATTGGATGGTGCTGAGGATTCCTGGACTCATCGACCGAAGCAGTTTTATGAGACTCAGAAACCGTAAGACAAGATATGCAGTACAAGGCAGGGGACTATTCAACTAATCCAGGGACTCGATTGAGTGCATGTTAAGGATTCCTCCGGTGACTCGTTAGAAGAAAAGTGGGGTGGACCCTATCAAGTCCTGCTCACCACTGATACAGTGATCAAGATCAAGGAAGCACCTTCATGGATCAAGAAGGCTCCAGGCACTCAGTGGACTTCTGCCATCAAAGAATGCTTGAAACTTTTGATAAGATAAAAAAAAAAAAAAAAAGCTTAATGTTTGTATATTCTGAATAACTGGTTTTAGCTTGGCAAGAGAGTATGTATGTGCAAATGGCTCAGAAAAATAGCACAAGGTTTTAGCCTTTCAGATTGGTATGTACTGTCAAGTCGCAGGGGGAAAGAGACACTTGGATATGTAATCCTCAGCAGAAATTGGGTGGAGAATGCGTGAACTGGTTGGAGGTTGGCTGGACGGAGGAAGGAGGTTGAACTGTACCGATGGACAAGATATGGAAAAAGCCTTAGGCCCCCACGTTCATCCTACAGGGATGAGGGAAGGGTAATATATCACAGGAACTAATCACATTCTAGTCAAGAGGTAGGGATTTTAAGTACAACTTCAGGGAACACAGTACGGGGAGTTTGTTTTACCATAGCAAAGGCGTCACAAAGTGCAGACCGGGACCAGGAAAATGGTGGTTATGCAGAGATGGTAGGGCAAGAAGAGAATTTTTTAATACAGTGCTACCTTCTGGTGCTGCTGTAAAGGCCTGGCAAATAAAGCACCAAGTGGAAACAGGGAAATAATTCAGGAAGACAATAATGGACAAGTGAGGTACAGTAGGCAAAAGAATTGACCTAGGACATAGAAAAGGGGGGACTGAATCAAAGAATTGAATTGGATTGAATCTAAACTAGTCATCACAGCTTGAGCAAACAGGAAACTTTAGGAAGAAACTCAGGGACCATAGAAATGCAGCACTGCTGAAGAGAGCTGCTGTTTGCAACTCAATACAAGGGCGGGCCCACAAAGATAAGGACAACACAACGGTGGGTAGGGTGGTTGTTTACAACACAATGGAGGGTCCGGAGAAGATAAGTGCAGTTGCTGTTTGCAACTCAGTGGGGGAGTCTGTGAAGAGAAGGAGGCAGATTTGCTGGCGACTTAACGTAATCGCCTTAACATCTGGAAATTTACTTTTAGCTTTAATCCTCTGACCACCGGAGATGTCACTCGTTTTGGAATTTCTGTCCATATCTTTGGGATGTGATGTGTTATCTTTGGGATTTAATGTGTTATGCCTTTAAATGTCTAGTTGTTTCTCCCGTCAGTGTGCACTTTTGGTGGAGGGATCCCCCATGCACCCAGTGCTGTAATAAAGGGAATAGCTGCTTGACATAACTCATTGGTGTGTCAAGGTACTTTGTCGGATTGCTCAGCATCAACTTATTATTTTGTTTATTTTCAAATAGAAAGCTCTCTGAGATATAAACATTATTTTCTTTATTCTGACCAGGATGAAACATGACAGTAGTGGGCTTCTCATAGACATGCCTGATCGCAAATGTCCTGAGGTTCTTCTGCCCTTATGCATACCACGCACTCCTGGAGCACACCCAAAGCTGTGTGACACTGATGCCTCGGTACTTGTGGAACCACATAAAGCTATTAGGGTGTCTGAAGGAGGGCTACAAAGATGGAGAAGGATCCGGAGGGGAAGATGCAAGAGGAGGCTGAGCAGCTCTTCACAGGGCGTGGTGGCACAGTGCTGAGCTCTGCTCTCTGTGACAGCAGCAGGGCCCATGCTCTCAGATCTATGCTTTGATTTTTGGCTGGTCCTGTGTAGAGCCAGGAGCCCAACCAGGTGGTCATTATGAGTCCCTTCCAACTCAGGATATTCTCCGATTCTCTGATTCAATAAACATTACCAATCATATTCCACAACATATACAGATTTAAAAAATAACAGAAAAAGGGTTTCCTCCCTCAGACTTTACCTCAATAAGGTACATCACTCAAAGGAGTGAGTGAAAAGGGTTTTTTGCACACGTAAACACACAAACCATTTAAATGTGCTTTTGAACTTTTTCTTTTGCACTTTATTGTGAAAAGCATTACAGAACGTTCCTCAGTGATATGTGATAAGGAACGATCAAAACTCCATCAAAGCCATTAAGCCCATCAAACCTGGCAAACACTTGAGACAGAGCCAATGGGTGGGATGCTCATGTCCCAGCCCTGAACCACTTGACCATACCTGGGGTTTGATTTGTCAAGTCCGAGCCCTTAAAAAGTGGCCCAAGAGCCCTGAGTTTTGGGGACAGCGTGGGACACTGGACGGGAGTCACAGCAGTTGGAGCATATTGAGAGGTATCTGTTTCAGCTGCCTATTAATAATAACCCTAACACAGAAGGTGACGCCTCTCACTGCCTCGTGCAGGAATTGACAGATAAAATACATGTCAAAAGCAAGCAGAAGACAAAACAATAAGAAAAAACCCAAACCGTCAGGCAATAATTTGAAGTGTCCCTTTGATTGTCTAACATCCACTGTCACAGAGATGGAAGCACCAGTGAACAACGAAATGCCCAAAGGAGTGCTGCGGGGCTGTATCACAGATGCCATGGATAACCACACAGTGCTTGATATGGGTGGTACTGCCCTCGGGTGGGAAGATGGTCGGTGTGTACACATACACACCTGTGCTCCGGCTTTCTGTTGAATACAGAAGGCCAATATTACCCTCAATTCCTCTTAGTGAATGTAGACATTTAAGACCCAAATTTTGTGCTCTTTGGTTTTTTCTATTACTCAGTGTCCATTATAAACTCAGAGTCAGGTTTGCTTATCCCTAGAATTATCCCCAGATGCCGTGAGTGACGCAGTGTATGCTGGAAGCACACATCAGTTCTTGCTCTTCTCACTTCTCAGGAGGAAGCCAGACTCAGCAGCCCCCCTTACTCACTCACAGTGCTGCTATCAGCTCCAGAGTTCAGAGGTCAGGGTAAGTCTATCACCAGTCAAGTTGTATGGGTAGAATCACACACAGAATCGTAGCGGTTGGAAGGAGATCATGTAGTCCAACCTGCTACAGCGGGTTCCTAGAGGAAGAAAAAGTCCACAGAATCACCAAGGTTGGAGACAGAAGCGTTCTGAACAGCCTACGGGGCATGGCATCACACACCAACACAGACAGCTCAGTTTGAACATCTGAACATCGTTCTCTCATGAAATTCCAGCAAAGATTTTTTCTGCAAAGGAGCTACACTATTTCAGAAAAGACAAACATTGCATTTATAGAATTAATCCATCCATACATCCAACAGGACCTTAAATTAACAATCATGTTAAATATTCTTTATGATAGCTCATTGAATTTCAATTTTTCTTTAATATAAATTTATAAAGTTATTTTTTAATATAAAATCAGGGATATGGTAAGAAATTTGAAAAAACAGTAACTTCACAGAACAATCAGTGGGTAATTTTTAAGAAAACTTTAAAGAAGGAAACATGCAGAACTGCATTTCATAGAAACCAGTGGAATTTTAATATTAAATTATAATTCATAAAACTTATAAAATCATGTCTGAGATACTGATCAGAGGTTTTCCTAGCTGGTTTCCATTACAAAATTATGACTGGGTGGAAACTGGCCTGTTTTCTAAAGTTTGCATCTTTTTGGAATGAAACAACATCCATCACTTATTTGCCCATTACAGCGTGCAGTACCAAATGCAATCAAACAAGTAAATGAACAGGGATGCAACAGAAGAGCTGCACGTTCAGTATGTAGTGGAACAGGTAATGGCATGACCCTAGCCAAATGTACTCATTAATCCCACCCAACTCAATAAGGAAGCGTGTAAGTCAGCTCCTAACTGCTTGGCAGGCATCCAAGCACTACCCGAACCAAAGGACACTGCCTGCCTCTCCTCCTGTCCTATTGGCCAGATGTTCCTTGATGCCCTCCTCTTATTGGTTGTCGCTGTTGCCTGTCATACGCATGCCCCTGCCCTGGTCTTCTTTCCGGGTGAGCTCTGCCCCCATGATTGGCCACACGCTCGTGCCCGCCCCCTAGACAGAGCAGAATCAATTGGCTGCTGTCACGGTGTTATCCGTGACAGTGACCCAAGGGAAACCAAGAAGGGAGAGAGGAGAGAAAAAGAAACTGCGTCAGTGGCCGCGCGGCCGCCCGAGCAGAGCCACGCTCCGGGGGGGAGGGGGAAACAGCGGTAAGAGATGGGTCTACAAGAAAACAACGGCACGATCTGGGAAGGAACAGTAACTTTACTAAATCTAATAAAATTGAACAATTGAGAGAGAGATAAAATTTCCAAACCAAAAGCCGTGAGCTTATGTTAAGGAGGAACTGCAGGGGAAGCACACGTGCTGAACTTCCACGGCAGCCCAGAGGAACGCGCCCAGGCAGAGCGCCGCCTGGCATCTGGTGCGGAGCTCCGCCCCTCTGCTGCTCCCACAGCATTAACTCCTTCACTGCTGCGTGATGCTCTGATGTGGAATACCGGCATCAAAACCACAAAACCACCACATTCCACGCCTTATTCCACATCATCACATCATGCTTAACACACATCTACACATAACCAGAACAGTAATAAGTTACATAGAAACATATATATATATACATACATATACATGTAATTATAGACTGCATTCGCCCAATATCAACTTCCCTTGTGGGACACACTGGATGTCCCCATTTTTATCCATTACCCACCAGGTGCACCCAGGTCCCTGCGCAAAAACGGTTCCACGGAGGGGTTTGCCCTTTCCAGAGGCTGGAAGGACCCACACCGCTTTTCCCAACATGCTCCTTACATGTACCACAGGGATCTTATCTTCCTCTATGGTCTGTAGGGAACTGGACTGTGTAGGACCCTCTCGGTTGACTGATCCCCTAGAGTTGACCAACCAGGTGGCTTCTGCCAGATGCTTCTCCCAGTGCTTAAATGTCCCGCCACCCATTGCTCTCAACGTGTGTCATGGTTTTACGATTTTTGGTACTGGTATTCCACATCATAACATCATGTAGTGCATTTAGAGTTAAAGACTTAATGCTCCAGCTCCGTGGATCATCCATAGTTCCAGGTATACCTGTCTCAGAAGAGAAGAAGAACTACATTCTTCAGAGGACTTTGTGATGCTTTGCGTTCTTACGTGTTTACACTCAGAGGGAAAGATAAAAACTGTCTGTGGTCACGGGACATTCTCTTTCCTTTGGGATCGACTCAGCATTGGGTGCTTGCTGCTGTCCGCCTTCAGCGTTAGCGTAAGGCCATTGGTTTATTGGATACTCTCTCTTGCTCATTTTATTTGATTTATTAGCTTTAAATCCAATTATATTGCATTATATTGTGTTATTTTGCTTTCCGATATCTTATTTAGTAAATTAGTTTTCCTCCTCAGATCGTTGCTGCTGTTTTGTTTCTAGGCCCATCTCCCTTATTCCCTTTTCCCTTTCCCCCTTCCCCTTTCGTGGGTCCGTGGGTCCGTGGTCACGCACCAATCGTCACGGAACCGGGCCGAACCTGCCTGTAAACCGTTGACAACGTGGTTTTTAACAACCCATTGTAGCGCTCAATCTTACCAGCAGCTGGTGCATGGTAGGGGATATGGTAGATCCATTCAATGCTGTGTTCTTTGGCCCAGATATCCACATGAGAATTTTTGAAATGAGTCCCATTATCAGAATCAATTCTCTCTGGAGTGCCATGTCGCCATAGGACTTGTATCTCGAGCCCTAAGGTGGTGTTTCAGGCGGTAGCATGGGGTACTGCGTATGTCTCAAGCCACCCAGTGGTCACCTCCACCATGGTGAGCACATAACGCTTACCATCACGAGTTCGTTGCAAGGTGATATAATCAACCTGCCACACCTCCCCATATTTATACTTTTCCCATCGCCCTTCCTGCCAGAGAGGTTTCATCCTCTTCGCCTGTTTAATTATGGCACATGTGTCACAGTCATGGATAACCTCTGCAACGGCATCCATAGTTAAGTCCACCCCTCGGTCTCTAGCCCACTTATAGGTCGCATACCTTCCTTGATGGCCTGAGGTCTCATGGGCCCACCAAGCTAAAAATAGCTCTCCTTTGTTCTGCCAGTCCAAGTCGATCTGAGACACCTCAATTTTGGCAGCTCGATCTACCTGATGGTTATTTTTCTGCTCTTCAGTAGCTTGATTCTTGGGCACATGAGCATCTACATGGCGCACCTTTAAAACCAACCTCTTTGTTCGGGCAGCAATGACTTTCCACAGTTCAGCAGCCCAAATAAGATTACCCTTCCGTTGCCAGTTGTCCTGTTCCCACTGCTGCAACCACCCCCGTAAAGCATTTGCTACCATCCAAGAGTCAGTATAAAGATGCATGGGCCACCTCTCCTGTTCAGCCACATCTAAGGCCAGCTGGACAGCCTTTACCTCCGCAAATTGGCTTGACTCTCCTTCTCCTTTGGTGGCCTCTGCAACTCATCGTGTGGGGCTCCAAACAGCAGCCTTCCATCTGCGATGCTTCCCAACAATACGACACGATCCATCAGTGAAGAGGGCATACGTCTTTTCATTCTCTGATAGTTCGTTATATGGTGGGGCCTCTTTAGCACGTGGTATCTCCTCTGATGGGGATGTTCCAAATTTCTTGCCTTCAGGCCAGTCCATGATCACCTCCAGGATTCCTGGACGGCTGAGGTTCCCCATCTGAGCTCGCTGTGTAATCAGTGCAATCCACTTACTCCAGGTGGCATTGGTAGCATGATGGGTGGGGGGAACCTTTCCTTTTAACATCCAATTCATCACTGGCAGTCGAGGTGCCAGGAGGAGATGTGTCAGTACCAATTACTTCAGAGGCAGCCCGAACCCCCTCGTATGCTGCCAAAATCTCCTTCTCAGTTGGAGTGTAGCACTCCTCTGAACCCCTGTACGCTCTGCTCCAAAATCCAAGGTGTTGGCCTCGGGTTTCCCCAGAGGCTCTTGACCACAGACTCCAAGTGGGACCTTTCTCTCCAGCAGCAGTGTAGAGGATGTTTTTCACATCCTGTCCAAACTGTACTGGCCCCAGGGCCACAGCACGGGCTATCTCCTGCTTAATTTGCTCAAAGGCCTGCTGCTGTTCAGGACCCCATGCAAAATTATTCTTTTTTCAAGTCACTTGATAGAGGGGGCTTACTATGAGGCTGTAGTTTGGGATGTGCATCCTCCAAAAACCTACTACACCCAGAAAAGACTGTGTCTCTTTCTTGCTAGTGGGTGGTGACATACTGGTGATTTTGTCAATCACATCTCCTGGAATGTGACGACGTCCATCTTGCCATTTTACTCCCAGGAACTGAATTTCTTGGGCAGGTCCCTTCACTTTCTTCCGTTTAATAGCAAAACCAGCACCCAGAAGAATTTGGATTATTCGCTCTCCTTTTTTAAAGACTTCCTCTGTTGTATCATCCCACACAACAATGTCATCAATGTACTGGAGGTGCTCAGGTGCCCCACCCTGTTCCAGTGTGGTTTGAATCAGCCCATGGCAAATGGATGGGCTGTGTTTCCACCCCTGGGGCAAACGGTTCCAGGTGTACTGAACACCCCTCCACGTGAAAGCAAACTGTGGTCTGCACTCTGTGGCCAAAGGAATAGAAAAGAATGCGTTGGCAATGTCAATGGTGGCATACCACTTGGCTGATTTTGACTCCAGTTCATATTGCAGCTCCAACATATCTGGCACAGCTGCACTCAGTGGGGGTGTGACTTCATTCAGGCCACGGTAATCTACTGTCAGCCTCCATTCTCCACTGGCTTTACGCACCGGCCATATGGGGCTGTTAAATGGTGAGTGAGTTTTGCTGATCACTCTCTGGCTCTCTAGCTGACAGATCGAGTTATGAATGGGGAGCAAGGAATCCCTGTTGGTGCGGTACTGCCGTCTGTGGACTGTTTTTGTAGCAGTAGGTTCCTGCTGCTCTTTCACTTTCAGTACCCCCACAACAGACGGATCTTCTGACAGGCCAGGTAAAATAGACAGCTGCTGAATGTTGTCTGCATCTACAGCAGCTACTCCAAAAGCCCATCAGTATCCCTTGGGATCCTTAAAATGTCCCCTTCTGAGATAGTCAATACCGAGTATGCATGGAGCCCCCTGTCCAGTCACTATGGGATGCTTCTGCCAGGTTTTACCGGTGAGGCTTATTTCTGCCTCCAACACAGACAGTTCCTGAGAACCCCCAGTCACTCCAGAAATATGAATCAATTCTGTCCCTTTATAACTCGAGGGCATTAGAGTGCACTGTGCACCAGTGTCCACCAGTGCCTTATATCTTTGTGGCTCTAATGTGCCAGGCCATCTAATCCACACAGTCCAATACACTCTATTATCCCTTTCCCTCCCCTGGCTGAGGGCAGGGCCCCTCTATTGGTTACCTGCAGTGATGGGAGCAATTTCGTTGGTGGCTGATCTCTGCTGTAGTTCTCTCACCCGTGCTCGCAGTGCAGGAGTGGGTTTTTTATGCCACTTCCTCATGTCCTTCTTGTAAGAAGCTCCACATGGCCACACGTGACATGATGTTACTGCTGTCATTTGCTCGAGCAGAGAGGCAGTTGCCTTTGGTGGCCGAGACTTTCAACAGTTTCATCAATTGCTTCACCAGATTCTTTGGGTCATGCTCGTCGTCATCAGGTGTTTCCAATACTGACACAGGTTCATCCCTATTCATCAGTAATTACAGTTCCTCCAGTATAGTTTTCTGTGTCTTCTTCATCTCACCTACTTCTTCTGCTACTAGAGCTGCAATGGAAGCACGTGATGGTGGAAACTGTTGTTCAATGTTTTGAGTGTAATAGTAAGTTCATAAACTGGGAGTCTTCTGTCCTTACCCTCGAATCTATGGAATATTGCTACCAGTGTACTTGCGTACCTCTCTGGTGCTGTTTTTGAGAGCTTACGATATACATCAGGTGTACACCTTACTCTATCAGGATCCTGGTGTGGATTGTTAGGGACGAAATTGGGATCATACAGCATCTCTACTACGGCTGTTTCTCTCAAAAATTGGATGCCTTTCTCCACGGTGTTCCATCTTTCCACCTTAGGCTCCAGATCATCTTTGTAAGGATATCTATCCTTTACAGCCACCAGTACTTGTTCCCAGAGGGTAGCAACTCCATTCAGACATCTGCCAATTCCTCTGTCGATAGCTGGGTCTCAAGCAATGATTCCCAGTTGGCGGGCTTCGCTGCCATCTAGGGACACGCTGCTGGCACCGCTGTCCCAACACCACAGCAACCAGGTGACAATAGATTCACCCGAGCAACATACAAACTCCTTTCTTGAACCTTGTATTTCAGTCATCTTTAGGGGCCGACGAATAGTGGTAACAGTGACTTCATCATCATCGCTGGCTTCTCCATGTCTCTCACTTTTCTTAGCGACCTTTCTAAGTGATGGTGGTGGTGCTGAGGAGGGCCCCTCACCAGGATCTTCCTCTTCTTTCTCTGCTTCTTCTTCTTTCCGTTCTAGGCATGAAGACGGCCATGTCCATTTCTGGTCTTCCACAGGGGCAACCGACACTGATGCCGGTGCTTCCTGTGATTGGTCAGGTCTAACTTCGAGGTTCTCATTTTTGCTTTGGACCTTGGTTTGGAAACCATTTCTCTCCAGAATATCAATTATAGCTCGATAAGCACAAGCCAGACCCCAAACAATACATTCCTTCTCAGATCGTCCTGAGTCACATGACTCCTTACCTAAACACTCACTGAATTTCTCAGGATCCCACAGGTGCTCAAGATCAAAATTGCATAACACCGGGTGTCCCCACGCTTCTAATTTCTTTCCTAATTTTTCCCACCTTCCCTGCCATTCAACACTCTCTGGTTTTGAGGAAGGCTTCCTCCACGCAATATAAAATCCTATTGTAAAGAACACATTCAGGAAAACAGATAACACAGTTGCCAGGCTGGCATCATGAACATAGGTAAAGACATGAAAAGAGTAACTGGAAACCAATCCAAATGCTGTATAATCGGTCACATTAGCCAGGGTGTTTAGGCAGGAGGCATGTAAGGCCATCAGCATACTAAAGTTACTGTATGCACACATTACTCTGGTGCTGAACATGAGGAGCTTAAAAAGATGCCAGCATGCTATAAGGTATATGAAAAACCTTAGTCCACTTAGCACCAGATTTACAATGGAGTACAAATACTGCACTGCCCGCGTTCTCCACCAATAATTGTCACGGTGTTATCCGTGACAGCGACCCAAGGGAAACCAAGAAGGGAGAGAGGAGAGAAAAAGAAACTGCCACGCAGCCGCCAAAGCAGAGCCACGCTCCGGGGGGGAGGGGGAAACAGCGGGAAGAGATGGGTCTACAAGAAAACAACGGCACGATCTGGGAAGGAACAGTAAATTTACTAAATATAATAAAATTGAACAATTGAGAGAGAGATAAAATTTCCAAACCAAAAGCTGTGAGCTTACGTTAAGGAGGAACTGCAGGGGAACCACACGTGCTGAACCTCCACGGCAGCCCAGAGGAACGCGCCCAGGTAGAGCGCCACCTGGCAACCAGTGCAGAGCTCCGCCCCTCTGCTGCTCCCAGCAGCATTAACTCCTTAACTGCTGCATGATGGTCTGATGTGGAATACCGGCATCAAAACCACAAAACCACAACAGCTGCTATGTCTGTCACTGAAGCCCGGGAGGAGTGACGATTGGACGAACGGGACCATGCAAGTTCTCCACTGGTTAGAGGGCTCGGCAGCGTGTTCTGCGCATGTGCAGAACCGGTCATGGTGCCCGGGCAGCCATGCTGAGTGAGGGCAAGTCCCGGCAACGGCAGTGTGACGTCACCGGTCGTGACACACAGCGGCCGTCACGTGAGCTGAGGAGGCGGTAGCGCGGAGCTCGGGATGGGGTGACGTAGGTCCTTGCCGGGCTGCCGTGCTGGGAGGGGCCCGTGGGGCTGAGGGGGCACGGGCTGTTCTGTGGGGTGTTCCTCTGAGACTCGGGAGACGGCTCCGAAGGGAGAAGCAGGAATGCATTTCACACGCAGGAGGCCCTCGTGCTGTGTCACGAGGATCAGAGCGGACCCCTTTGCACTCTGAACTCCTCAGAGCAAGGAGCTGGGTGCATCATGTAGGGCAGAGAGTCCAGCACAGCAAAATGCAGATCTTGCTGTCTCTGGGCTTGGAAGTAACTTTCAGTGCCCTCAGGATTCTGCCAGCCCCTTCAAGCTGTGTCTTGCTTGGGTTTTATACCCTCCTATTACTTCCGTGTGAATATGGAATTCGCATAGCTGGCCCGCTGCTTTTCCCTTTTTGGAGATGAGCAGCCAGGGCTACCTGTGAAGTTCTTTGGATGCTCACTTGGATGGAAATGCATCGTGTAAGGTACAGGATTTGATAGTGCTGTTCCTCTGCAGGGTCCGTGTAGCAGCTGGGATGGGCATCTCCTGCTACTCCACTGGAAAGGGCTGTACCAGAAAGGCTGAGCTGAATTCTGTTTCTATTACTTTGACAACTTTGGAGAAGGTAAAACTGGTGTAATTTGCATTTGCACTCATAAAACCTTTTTGGTAAGTTAAAGGTTTCCTGTGTATAAAGAAAAACCTATTAAAAAAGCAATCCGTTCCTTGTGCACTCCTGGAGATCTGCAGTATTCTTAAATGTGCATTTAAAGAAAGAAAGAAGTAATAATCTTGCAAGAGCTTTCAAGAAGCAAGCATCTGCAGCAGCTCCCCAAAGTTTGGGGGAGATTTTTATTAATGTGCTCTGACGGCAGGAACAGCAACAGCTTTGAGACCTGGATGGCAAACTGACCTGCTGATGTGGTTCTGGTTTGCTTGCTTGTTTATAAATATATGAATTTGAGGTGGTTTTGTTTGTTACTTTTCCCCTACAGGTTAAAAGCACTGGGAGTGAAGTCAAGCTGGGGAAGAACTTCTGTAGGTGTGCGGAACAAAGTCCCAGTGCCCATGGGAGGGCAGTGCTGCACGATGAGGAGCTGTGCCAGGGCTGCAGAAAGCCTGGTCCTGCTGCATCCCAAAGGAAGCGGAGATGATGGGCTTGTGTGGCTTCAAGCATGAGGTCAGTGTTCATCCTTCATCCCTGGATGGAGCACAAGGAAGGGAGGCTTCTTGCACATGTGCATACACAGAGTTGGCCTTATGCAGGCAGCAGCCTTGCTACACCAGTGAAAGGCAAGAGAGGAATTCCCTTTCAGCAAAATTGATAGAAATTTGTCAGTGCTTTGAGAGGCTGTGCTCCACTTGAGCTCTTGCTGTCGCTGAACTCGCAGTACCTTGCTAAAAATAGTTCAAAGCGTGTTCCCTGAGCTGTGATCCTACCAGTTCTGCATTATTTGACTCGCCATTCCTTTGAAGTATTCATCCTTTCCCTAGTAAAACTTAAAGCAGCTTGCCCCCTGGGACAAGAGTTGACATCATCGTGATGTTACATCCTACGTAATGGTGTGAGACCTGGAAAAACATTCAGTGCAAAAGCACTCGGTGAATTGAATTTGCAGTGCCTCAGCCCTTGCTTGGAGCCTGACCTCCCTCCCAGCCCAGGTTCACTTGTGTGTTTTCAGCCTGTGTGGTCCCTTGGAAATAGCCCCTGTAATACGGCCGTGTGCTGCTTGAGGAGCTATCAAAGCTCTTCTTAACATCCCCGTTTTTCTTTCTGTGACCTCCTTTCTTTGAAAGTGTTTGTGAGAGCAACAGTGACTGTTTTATGAAATTAAGCTGGTTTTCTTGCCAGGAACAGTGGCTAGGATCTTGTTGACAGGTTTGGAAAAGACGATTCTTTCAATGTATTTTGAATGAATTTTTAAGGATGTCTGCCATATGCTATTTCCAAGCTCAATCTGCACTGAACTGTTCAGTATTACACAGTGACAGGGACAGATTAGCACCTTTCATTTGCCTACGAAAATTAACTCATCCTAAGACGATATTTCCTGAGCTACAGATCTCTTATTTAGAAATAAACGTAGATACGTGGAGTTAAAAATCTTGGCCTGAAATAAGGTGGGTGAGTTCTGTTATTGATTCCAGAGGCCTTAGAATTTTACCCTTTTTCCTTAGGTGTGCTTAGTTACCTTTTCTCTCATTTGTCTTTTATACGATGATTTTTTCTTTCTGATGGAATGGTCTCCTCACAGCCTGCTCTCAACCCCACATCTCATCTGTTAGCTGCAGGGCTTCCTCAGGGCCATGAAAGGTTTTTTTTTCTCCTCCTTTCATGCATAACGTGGCCTCTGGGTTGGTTTGTTCTTCCGTCTTCCTCTGTGCATCAGGAATTGGCCTCAGCTGGAAATGGGCTGTTGGATGGGGTCCACAGCTGCTTCTGGTGGTAGCAAGAAACTTCTCGGGCTCCTGGCTGATGTGTATTGCCCCCGGTCACATGGGCAGGGATCATTGCCATTCGCTTTTGTAACGCTTCTGTCTTGTGAAGGACAGAGCACAGGTGTGGTATTCGTGGGATTTAGTCCTGTGTGCTCAAAGTCTGGAGCTTGCAGTAAGGCAGGGGAGGTTCCTGGATGCTTTGTGGTGAGGAGTGCTGGAGTTGAACTTCCGACTTCAGCTCTGGGATTGCTGTTGGCGTGGGCACCGTAGTGCAGCCTGTGTCTCGAGCTGTGTGTTGCGATGGTGTTAGCTGTGGTGCTGTACAGAGCCAGTAGATAGGAGATGTGAAATGAGTCTTTGCACTGCCTGTGCTCACTGAAGCTGCCGTGCAGCGGAGGAGCACGAGGAGCAGTGTTCCCTCTCTCTCCCACTTTTGGTCGCTGTGCGTCCATCAGGTTAACAGAAGGGAGCAATGCAAGTCAGTGTGTCTGTGTATTGCAAATTTCTGCATGAGAATATTAAGGCAAGGTTCTCATTTAGGCTAAGCCCACTTGCAATGTTCCGGCAACATAAAGATGCCTTAACAAGAATGTAAACTAAAGCCTCCTTCTACTTTTAATAGTGTTTGTAGTTTCACTTGGCTGCAGTACAGGAATGGCACATGTCTATATAAACTGCATTTGTCATCCACTTGAGATGGCTGCTGATACTCTTCATGCCCCCAAATAGCTAAGCCACCGGTCTGCTACAGTCCCAGCTTCCAACCTCCTTAAAATGAGTCCTTTACGTGAAACATCTAGACCAGAACTTAAGATAAAAATAAGTCTTCACCCTTTTTCCACTGTATATGAGCTTATATTTGCCTGCATAATCCTAGACTGAGTGCTCAGATCCAAAATGCTCAGCCAGACTCTTCTTATCACGTATGATACTTCAACTGAAGAGGAAAGTCTTCCATCTCAGCATGTCTTATCTGATGCAGGACACCCTTTTATTTTCCTCGTTAAGTAAAAGATCATCTCTTGGGAGAAAGCCTGTGTTATGAGCTCCTGGAGCAAGATTTTACATTAAACCATCCCAGCTTCTATACTTAAGGTCCATTTTCATTTCTGGCTATAAAAGTAACGTGTTCCAATTGGTAGAATTACTCTGGCTGATCACAGGCGTGCAGTGAGAAAGAAGCAAGAACACTGAAAATCCCAGCAAGGAGGGACTTGATAGAGAAGCCACATGTCAACTGTATAGACTTCTGAAAAAATGTCAATATCAGCATGCACTTAATATACTTCAGAGAAAATGCTGCTTTTGTACTGTCTGAAAGCATTTATAAACATCTTATTAGTTTCATGGCTGTATTCTGACCACAAGTTACCACATGTCTAACAGCACAGAGCTCAGGAGAGCTGTAAAAAAAAGCCTCCAGTAGAATCCAAACATGGGTTTTTGTTGTTCGGACTTTTGGTTTTATTTTGTTTTTTAAGATAAATGTATAGTAGGTGATGTTTTCAAAGTGCATGGCCTTGAGATTGCCATAGAAAATATGTAATGCTGTTATCCCCAGTGTTATTTCCCTTCCTCAGGCAAGCCTTGTGTCTGTGAAGTGACTGCGCTGGTAATGCACAGCCATCTCGTTTGTGGAGGTCCAACATCATGTTAGACCAATTCTTGTAACCCCAAGTCCTAGGGGGAATCTGTGATGCTGGGACTTGGGACTGTTCTCTGTGATGAGAATGAGCAGGGGAGGTGTGAGTGACAGCGAAAGATGATGGCAGATTCAAGGACTGGTTCACGTAGAGATGATGTGTTGATGGTTAGGCTGCATTGGTGGTTGGACTTAGTGATCTCCGTGGTCTTTTCCAGCCTTAATGATTCTATGTTTCTACAAGTGGGCACAGTGGGGATGGTTTAGCACTGAACTTGCTCTTAGTGGTCTTTTTCAACCTATATGATTCTGTGATATTCCAGAGGAGCACGTGGGAGCTGACCACACAACTTCTCCATTGAAATCTTTAGGCCTCTTACAATTCCAACCTAAAATGCATAAATGATGGTATTGGAGGTTGATGCTGTGGACTTCAGTCTGCTGATAAGCTGCCTTCTTTGTTTCCCTGTTGTTCCTGTGATCCAATTAGTAAACATACGTTAACCTGGAGGGTGCATATGTACCCACAGGACTTGGGAAGCTGTAGCTTCCATCACCTGAAAGGTATTCTCCCTAAGAGCTGTGGCATGGCCTACTTGGCAC
This sequence comes from Cyrtonyx montezumae, assembly GCF_038088225.1. Classification (NCBI taxonomy): domain Eukaryota; kingdom Metazoa; phylum Chordata; class Aves; order Galliformes; family Odontophoridae; genus Cyrtonyx; species Cyrtonyx montezumae. The sequence goes on from NW_027072078.1 coordinate 236,547, forward strand.
ATCTCTTACACATATCATGATAAAAACGGGTTTGTAAGGATTTCCAATATGCTTTTTTCTGACAGTCTACAGCTGCTTCCAGAAAACACCCATGCCTTGGATGATTATTGGTAACAACAGTCGTTTTGAGGAGGGATTTTTCTTACCTCTCTGCATCCTTTCCAGGGGCAAGGAAGCAATAGTGTGCACCTGATGGCTGATGCACTTGTTCTGAGCCAGCATCTCATTCCAATGGCAGAAGCAGTCTTGCTCTTTGTGGAGTTCTCTTATCATTGATAGCTCTCCTGAGGTGAAAGCTGCTGCTCATCCAGCAAATGAATGCGTGCTGCTTTTCACCACTGCAGCAAACAGCTTGGTTCTAATACAAGTACCTGCTTGGAAAGCAGAGAGTAGTTTTGAGACTGCAACATAAAGTTAATTGTGTTGAGACTTCCTTGTTCTCCAGAGCAGGGGATGGTATGCAGCTGGTGGGATGCCCACTATAGATTCTGCAGAAATCATTCTTTCAGCTTCTAGGTGGTGGCAAAAGCTGATTTCTGGGTGGCAAGCACATTGTGCTATCCCTGAGAGTGGAAAACTGACGGAATTGGAGAGAGTGGTGCAGGGAAGGTCCAGCTTTCCCTTGAAGGCAGAACGTACAGGGGATGTGCCCGGTTTTGCATTTGCTAAGTGCAGACACTTCCCTTCTCCCTTTCTCCTTTTCCCTCGGTGAAATCCTGTATTTCGGGGCTACGTAGGGAGTGTAACCTCAGAGTTAAGCTGAAGCATAAATCCCCTGTTCTGTAATCATCCAGCAAAACTGTGGCTGGCCTGTGTCCTTCCAACCAAGCCCGAGAGCTCTGCAGCCCCACTGCTGTCCTCGTTTGACTCCAGATCGATCTGGATTGAACAGCTGCAGCAGCATCTCCATCGTGCATTAAACACTGGTGATGTGTCACGGTGGTGCTCCGAAGGGATACGGTGTGTGGGTGTGTTGAGGAGGCTGTCAGGACCGTGAGCACGGTGTGTCAATGTTTAGGAGAGATGATGTTTTAAAGGCGATTTCCTGGGCTGTGTGTTTTTGTTGGTCTTCATCCCAATGCATCACAGAAATGAAACGTGATGTGGGGAGATAAACCAGCAGGATTGCTGCCACCACACCCGTGGCTGCTGCAGGATTATTCCAGCTTTGTATTTGTGTCTTTATTACAGGCCCTAGGATACTGTTGTCTGCATCATTGGAGGGGCGACTTATGAGGAGGCACTGACCGTGTGCAGCCTGAACTGCTCCAACCCGGGTGTCCGGGGAGTCCTGGGCGGGACCAGCGTCCACAGTACCAGGAGGTAACAGCCTTATTGCCAGGCATTCTGCATGCATAAAACTGCTGACACAGATGTGAACTGATGATGCCTGAGGGATCTTCATTGCTCAGTAAAACACAGCAGTGTGTCTGAGTGGTCTGAGCCCCGCGCTACTCATTATGGCTGAGGGATGTGTTATCAAGCTGAAGGTTTAATGTGTGCTTTGCTGAATGCAAGGGCAAGGAAGTAGATTGGTGTAGGTCTTCCTGCTAGAATTCACCATACACAGTTCTGTGAATGAAAAGACAGTGAAGCACGCAGGGATGCAGAGCCGACTGTGGTCTCACTGCTTCCATTGAAATCTGGAGCAGTTGGCATTCAATAGCAGTGAAGTTAAAGTACCTATGATTAGAATGGAGTTCTATGGTCACGCTGCTTGCGGGCTCTCTGCCACCCACAAGCCTGCAGAGCACTGGCTGTGCCTTTTGCATTTCTCCCTGGAGAAAAGAGTTTTCTTTATTGGTTTGTTTTGCACTCCAAGCTGTCTGGGAGGCCTGACAGTTGTGAGCGCTCAGTGCTGCAGGACAGAGCAAGGTCAGGGAGCACTGAGCACACTGAGCTTCACAGATCTTCTGGGCACTGTCTGAGACGTTCTAGCAGCTGGCTGAAAACGTAGATCACACTGGGGATCGTTTCCAATGAGCACAGCATGCTGCTAGCCAAGCAGAGGCAATTGTTGTATGTATTACATATAGTTTACTTTGAAAGCGCTTCTGCTCTCTGACTGATGTGCCTTTGTCTCTTGCTTCCACTGAACGACATCTGAGCAGGAAGAATGTCCTCTGTTATAGAATCGCCCCCTGTAATATCATCTTATTCTAGTAGAATGGTTTTTGTTCTTGTAGGAAGCAATCCCCTGTCTTGTGTATGTGAGGTCTACCAGGACACCAGAGGTCAGTCAGTGGAACAGCCTCCGTAGGAAAGTGCTCTCAGAAGGAGGGAGTGTGACAGGTGACACGTCTCTCCTACTTGTTGCAGCAGGAAGTGTGGTGAAATTCAGTCCCGGGACAGCCCCTGGGTTGTCCAGCAGCTGCTTGGAGCTGAGAGGGAGCACCAAGCTGGGAGGGAAGGGCAGCTCCAGCATGACCAAAGGAAGCACCAACAGAATGGTGCTGCACGGGAAGAAGTTGTGCTTCTCAGCATTCTGGCTAGCATTTTCAGAGCTGACTAACCACTCTGGGTGCCTCAGCAGTGCTCTGGAGCTCAGGAGGCACACAGTGTTAGTGCCATAGGCTTTGTATGTCAGAAATACAGTTGCCAAGTGCTTCCTTTATCGCAGTTCCTGACAGGTGAATGCAAGTATGGTGCATGAACCATGCAAATGGTTTTGGTTTTAGGCCATGTCTGTGCACTGTTGCTGCATTAGAGTGCAGTGTGATGTTTTTAACACTCCTGCACTTTTGCCCTTCCCTTTCACCCCTTCAGACTCCAAAGCTGCCTACCCAAAGCAGTAACAACTCTTAAGCAAGGTGTTCCAGTGGTTCTCATCGTCACTTTGCTAAGAAAAAATACCCAAACTCACTGAGTTCCCTCTCCAAAATGTGGCCCTTTCTTGTGTTTGATATCAACTGAGGAGAAAGCTTCTGAGCTGGTGATAGCCCAAGAGCAAAGTAGTCTCATGTGCTGGGTTACAGAGGCAAGCCTGTATTAGCCCTCATGTCAGCCAGTACCTGTCCAAATTACCAGGCTTCCTTGACCTTCTGCTTTCCAGAGTGGCCTTTGAACTAAGTCCTGTGCTAGCCAGACCTGGAAATAGTAAGAGAGAGAGATCAGCAGATAGACCAGCAGCTCTTTATTTAGGAAAAGAAGGGAACAAATTGTCCTCTTGTAAGGATGCGGAAGAACTGGTTAATGTTCAGCCTGACATCCAGTGCAACCTCTCAGTCTACCATTGCATTCTGAGGCTGATTTTGAGATCTGCCAACAGCCTGCATCAAACCTTGACCAGTGTCTGTGCTGAGAACCTGGATGATGCTGTCGTCACACCACGCTAAATACAAAAAAACAGAGTGAGTCTAGGAAGGTGGCACAGTTTTTCACTCCAGGTTGGAGGCTGAGACCTGCCCTGGCAGGGTATCAGTGCAGCACATTCAGCAAAAGCTGTCAGTGGGCGAGTGGGAATGGAGAAAACCTCCTGGCAGCGTTTGATCTACAAGGAAAACAAACAGGACAGGCAGGAAGGGATGGTGTTATTTTTAGGTTCCCACGCCTGTTCTGCTGCTGACCTGTTAGGTGCCAGCTGGCAACTTTCAGCTTTGTCTGTTTATCTCAGAAGGTCTCTGAGCTTTGTGACATTTAAGATTTGCAACTACACTCCTTAGATTTGTGCTGTAAGGAGTAACATTAGCTAGGTGGGGCTTTTACTGTCACTGAGATTTGGCACAACCTATGAATTATTCACAGAAAAATGAGGATACTGTATCAGAATGTGCATTTCAAGGAATGAAGTGAAGAAAAAAAAAGGAAGAATTTTAAAAGACTGTTGTTTTGTAGGGGGTGAATGCTATGGGATCCTATCTGGGAACTCTGAGACAAGGGTTCTCAGGAGTCCTGCTCTGGAAATAATCCTGTCCTAGTGAGTTGCTTTTCCCTCTTGGCTTGAATAAAATTTCCTGAATGATGAAAGGCCACACTGGTAATAACAGTAGAACTTCCAAGACAAAGATCTTGGTGATTTTCAGGGGCTGGCTGACACTCTGCAGGAGGAGGAGCAGCATGCAGAGCAGAGCGAGCCAGCTCCCACCAGGTACCTGAGAAAAGGAGGGAAGTTTCCTGTCCGCAGCAGTCATAGCAGAGCACATGAGGATTTTGGTGAGATCAGCAAATACACCAGTATGTGAGCAAACCTGATTTGGTGGTCTTCTAACTCCCCCAGTAATCCACCAGCATTCCTTTAAGGAACTGCTGCTTATTTCTGCTGGATTAGGGCTGATAGGTCACAGTAAAGAAAGAGAGATTGATATTGATGCAGGGAGCAGCACGTGTAAGCACACTAATCCTGTGCCTTCATTGTTCTTACAGCCCACCTTAAACTGTGATCAACATCTGTGTTTTATGGAGTGGGGGACAGCTTTGGGATGCACTTCTTCTCAAGGCACAGCACAAACAAGCCCTTGGAGCTGGCTGTGTTACAGCTCTACATTGGTGAGAAGCTTATTTGTGAAAGAGTCCATCTGTACTGTCCAATGGGATGCTTGAAAAGTGTGGGGGTAAAAATGCTCCTTTACACCCTGTGTTTGCAAAGGTCTCAAATTGGGCATAGGAAGGCCCTTGCTGAAGTTCCGTTATGCTGCATAGTGATGTCAAGGAGAATCTATCCATGTTGATCTTTATGGATTTATGTCAATATATATGCAAAATAAGAGCAGATATTTAATAGCAACGCTCATATAGAGGGGTTTCTTGTAAATAAATCAGGTTACAGGCTCTCTCGTTGGAGATTATTCCTCAACTTAAGAAACTAACAGACAGCCCCTTGCCATTTGGTGTATGGAAGTACATCAGTACATATTGGAAATGCTGTGAGATCCTATGAGAAATGCCAGCAGGGTGGAAAAAATTGGTTGTCAGGTTTTTCATTGTTTTTGTAATCAAACCAGGTTGGCTGCCCGTCACTTTGGAAATGTTGGCTGCCCTACTACAAACACTTCCATTCTTAGATGATTTTGAGAACAAGGAAGGGCTTATCTGTACGGTGAGCCCAGGCAGGGCACCCTGCAGAGCTGTGCCCCATGGAACAGATCCCAGATGTGCCCACTGTATGCATCTCTTCTGCTCAGCGCTCTGGGGATGGAGGGGACGGCGCGGACCGCCAGGGCCATGCCCCAAGGCTGCATTCATAGGGTTTGCTTTTTATTTTCTTATCAGTATTTCTGTTCTATTGCTTTTATTTTTCTCTTCCCAGTAATTTATGGAGGACTGTTTTATGATTTCTCATCAAGTTTTCTTCCTCTTTCCAGAAATTTTTCAGAAATGCGTCACTTTTTATCTCAAAAATTTTGAGAGTCATCCCTTACTTCAGGAAGTTTCTTCACGAGTTTTTCATTTTTTTGCTCAGATTGCTTTATTTCACAAGTTTGATGACTGTGTCCCGGATGGTATCTCCTTTTCCCAACAGATGTGCCATCTTTTCATTCTGGTTGCACACATACGCCATAGAGGCCGATGCAGCCGCCAGCTTCAAGTTGTCTGCGCTTGGAGGGAGCTCTGGTTCCAGCGCAGGCGCAGCTGAGCTTGCCACGCCAGACGGAAGGGACTTTCAGTGCATTTCCCTGCTGGGATTCTCTCCTTGCAGGTGGCACTGATCAATCCCCAGGAACCCCGGGTGGCATGTGACTAGAGCTGAGAACTCAATCCATCCGCAGGTGTGGAGAGTGTGAGTGACAGCTTTCTACTGGTTGGAGTCAAGGCCAAAAAGGCTTGGAGGGCAGGGCTGCAGATTGTCACAGCACAGATGACATCACCTTTGTGCTGTCACAGTGCGTTCCCATGAGGACTCAGGGCCCTCCCCAAGAACAGCGGGCACCAGGCACCTCATTTGTGAGCTGTGCTGCCCACGGCCGCTTGCTGTGCCCTGAACTTGAGAGCAGCCCACGCAGCAGACAAGCTCAGCCTCATCCTGCTCATTCTCCAAGGCTCAGAGAGGTGAAGGAGAGCTCCTGCTGCGTGGCAGGCACGCTTCAGCTGCAGGATGCAGGCTGAGCTCCAGCGTGCCCGAGGGGCATGCAGCACGAGGCTGGCAGCACTGCCGCGAGCAGGAGAAATTGCTGCTGGCCCTTCTGGCTCAGGAGCTGCAAGCCACGTGGCAGACAGCTGGCAGCTGAGCAAAGGAGAGACTCGTCTCCTGTCTGCCCCTCTGGGCTGCAAGGCGTGGGGGGCAGGAAGCAAAGCTCACCTGTGGCCTCCGTCAGGGCAGCCTGTCAGTAACTCCTCTGCTCTTGCCTTTAGGCTTCGGAGGCATCTCTGCACCAGCATGGACGGACCCTGGGTGGGGACGTGGAGACCTCATCGCCCACGCGGCCTCATCTTGGCCCAGTTCACCAGCCCCGGGCCCCAGTACTTCATCCCGGGGACAACAGGTACAGCGACCGTTCCCAGGGCATGGGGCGTGCTGGGGCCGTCATGGGGCAGAGCAGCTCCCGAGCCTTTCCCCTTTCTGTCCCAGCCTCCCAGCTTTCTGGCACAGCAGCGAGCCAGGCCTGGCTGAGGAAGGCCAATCCCGCTGGCGCTGCCCTGTGTGACCCAGGGAAAGAGGGGCCCGCTTCTGCCCAGCACAGGCTCAGCTTTGCCGCTGTACAGAGGAGTTACGGGGTCTTGCAGAACAGCTGACCCTTAGGGGGCTCTCGCTGTGGAGTGCCTGCATGGGTGGTGCAGGAAATCCTTTGGAAACTGCTGGGTACAGGCAGCGTGCTGGCCAAAGCTCCGCTGTCTTTTTCTAGTGACTTTGCAAGGCACTCACATGGCTGCTTGCAATAAGGGACTGACTCTGCTGTGCTCTGAGGTCCCACGCCTCTGCCTGCCTTGCTCTTGGAGGAAGAAGTCATGCAGAAAGTGAAAGTCGAAGCTGGGCACTTAACTGCCCCTGTTCCAAAGCAGCTTGAAACATGCAGCCACACAGAGGTGTGCTCTCTTCTGCTTTTTCCTAGGTTATGTGGGCCACAACCCCACCAAAGCCCGCGCCCCCGCATACAGCTTTAGAGGGTCCAAACCACCTGCGGTGGAGAGCTGCGGGCCAGGTCCCTGCTACGCTGTGAAGCCTGCCATCACCAGGAAGGGGAAGTACGTGGCTCCAAGCGCCCACCTCCAGGGACGACCCAGGACAAAGATTGATATCACTCCCGGACCAAGTGAGTACCACTTGTGTGGCGAGTTTGCCGTGGGTCAGCACATGCTGTGATGGAGCTGTAGGTCTTTTGTGAGAGAGCACAAAACACTCTGAGCAGCAGTAGAGAAGGACAAGTGCCCAGGACCACGGGCCGAGGGCACGAAGACCCCGAGTCCTGAAAGAACTAAGGAGCAAGGGGGCTGGCAGGAGGGGCAGCAAGGTGGGACACAGTGGCGGGGCACAGAAAAGTGTTCCCAGGTGCTGCCTGGATCCCGCAGCATTTCTGCAGCTCTTCAGAAGAGCCTCTCCTCGGGACATTGTCTCTGCAGCTGGCTGCAGAAGGAGACCAGGACTTCACATCTTTCTTGCTCTTCTCCTCTGCTCCAGGTGACTACCGCATCGAGACAGCCAGCAGGCACGTCTTCAAGTGCCCTCCAGCGCTGTCCATAGCCTCCCGGCACAATCCCACCCGGACAGACCGCACTCCAGGTACGCTGACCAAAGAAAGACAAAGTCAGACCCTTTGGGCTGAGCATCCTCCAGGGACAGCCAGGCTGCTGCTCAGCACCAGCAGTGGGCCTACTTCACAGCCTGCGTGGCAGGAGGCGGTGCTGGGGCCGCAAGCTTTCTTGGAGGATCAGCTCCTCTCAGCCCGCAGCAGCGCCGGTATCTCGGGATTGGAGCTGCTGGCACTCGCTCAGTGCCAGAGTCGAGGGAGGGACTGGCAGAGGGGCCAGACCTCCCTCCTACTCCCAGCAGCAGGCTGGGCAGGCTGCCTCTCTCTGCTGCTTCCGTCTCCTCCAGCCCAGCCCCTCACGCACACACTGCTGCTGCTGCTCTTGCAGGTCCTGGCGCCTACATGTTGCCCAGAATGCTAGGGCCCAACACAGTCTACACATCAGCCAGCCCTTGCTACTCCATGGCAGGAAGGAGCCAGCGCGGTCGCTTTGATGAAGACCTTGCCAAGGTGAGCTCTGCTGCTCCTCTTTTCCATGTTAGCGTTGGAACCGGGGCCGCTCTCCCTGTGCCACAGGGGCTTCCAAGCCTGCTGCGCCTTTGCCTGATGCAGGCTTGCAGGGAAAAAGAGAGCCTTGGGTGTGATGCCAGCCCCGTGCGGCCATGACTCTCTTGCAGACTCCGGGTCCTGCGGCGTTCCCCAAAGTTCCTGTGGATGTCTACAAAACCAGGGCTCCCGCGTACACCATGGGAGTCCGACCGAAACCTGGAGCGACCATAGCTGTGAAGCCCGGGCCGGCAGACTACAGCGTGGGCCGGGTAAGGCAGCTGCTCAGCTCTCCCCTCCCATTCTGTTTCACAAGCACAGCCTTCACGCCTCTCCCCCTTCCCCTGAGGCTTCCTCCAGCCCAAGAGCTGCTGCCTGCAGGGACCCAGTGCCGGGACAGCAGGCCTGCTCCTTGCCACCGTCCCACCTCCGAGCAGAGGAAGGGACAGCAGCTTCCCGCTCCCTTTCCCTTCAGTGGGATGCACTGGGACAGCGGGCAGCCAGGGCAGCAGAGAAGAGAAGGGCCCTTGCTCATCTTCCTTTCCTTCTTCCTCCTTCCAGGTGACGCTGATCAAACCCCAGGCCCCTGCGTGCACTTTTGGAATCCGACATTCAATCTACACAGCCCCTCTCATTACTGAATGAAGAAGCAATTTCTGAAAGGCCTTGTTTGCTTGCCTGGAAGGGAAGGGGAAGTGAAGACATGCAAATCAACTGTTTGATCAAATCAACAAATCCTCCATTCCCACTCGCCCACTGACAGCTTTTGCTGAATGTGCTGCACTGATACCCTGCCAGGGCAGGTCTCAGCCTCCAACCTGGAGTGAAAAACTGTGCCACCTTCCTAGACTCACTCTGTTTTTTTGTATTTAGCGTGGTGTGACGACAGCATCATCCAGGTTCTCAGCACAGACACTGGTCAAGGTTTGATGCAGGCTGTTGGCAGATCTCAAAATCAGCCTCAGAATGCAATGGTAGACTGAGAGGTTGCACTGGATGTCAGGCTGAACATTAACCAGTTCTTCCGCATCCTTACAAGAGGACAATTTGTTCCCTTCTTTTCCTAAATAAAGAGCTGCTGGTCTATCTGCTGATCTCTCTCTCTTACTATTTCCAGGTCTGGCTAGCACAGGACTTAGTTCAAAGGCCACTCTGGAAAGCAGAAGGTCAAGGAAGCCTGGTAATTTGGACAGGTACTGGCTGACATGAGGGCTAATACAGGCTTGCCTCTGTAACCCAGCACATGAGACTACTTTGCTCTTGGGCTATCACCAGCTCAGAAGCTTTCTCCTCAGTTGATATCAAACACAAGAAAGGGCCACATTTTGGAGAGGGAACTCAGTGAGTTTGGGTATTTTTTCTTAGCAAAGTGACGATGAGAACCACTGGAACACCTTGCTTAAGAGTTGTTACTGCTTTGGGTAGGCAGCTTTGGAGTCTGAAGGGGTGAAAGGGAAGGGCAAAAGTGCAGGAGTGTTAAAAACATCACACTGCACTCTAATGCAGCAACAGTGCACAGACATGGCCTAAAACCAAAACCATTTGCATGGTTCATGCACCATACTTGCATTCACCTGTCAGGAACTGCGATAAAGGAAGCACTTGGCAACTGTATTTCTGACATACAAAGCCTATGGCACTAACACTGTGTGCCTCCTGAGCTCCAGAGCACTGCTGAGGCACCCAGAGTGGTTAGTCAGCTCTGAAAATGCTAGCCAGAATGCTGAGAAGCACAACTTCTTCCCGTGCAGCACCATTCTGTTGGTGCTTCCTTTGGTCATGCTGGAGCTGCCCTTCCCTCCCAGCTTGGTGCTCCCTCTCAGCTCCAAGCAGCTGCTGGACAACCCAGGGGCTGTCCCGGGACTGAATTTCACCACACTTCCTGCTGCAACAAGTAGGAGAGACGTGTCACCTGTCACACTCCCTCCTTCTGAGAGCACTTTCCTACGGAGGCTGTTCCACTGACTGACCTCTGGTGTCCTGGTAGACCTCACATACACAAGACAGGGGATTGCTTCCTACAAGAACAAAAACCATTCTACTAGAATAAGATGATATTACAGGGGGCGATTCTATAACAGAGGACATTCTTCCTGCTCAGATGTCGTTCAGTGGAAGCAAGAGACAAAGGCACATCAGTCAGAGAGCAGAAGCGCTTTCAAAGTAAACTATATGTAATACATACAACAATTGCCTCTGCTTGGCTAGCAGCATGCTGTGCTCATTGGAAACGATCCCCAGTGTGATCTACGTTTTCAGCCAGCTGCTAGAACGTCTCAGACAGTGCCCAGAAGATCTGTGAAGCTCAGTGTGCTCAGTGCTCCCTGACCTTGCTCTGTCCTGCAGCACTGAGCGCTCACAACTGTCAGGCCTCCCAGACAGCTTGGAGTGCAAAACAAACCAATAAAGAAAACTCTTTTCTCCAGGGAGAAATGCAAAAGGCACAGCCAGTGCTCTGCAGGCTTGTGGGTGGCAGAGAGCCCGCAAGCAGCGTGACCATAGAACTCCATTCTAATCATAGGTACTTTAACTTCACTGCTATTGAATGCCAACTGCTCCAGATTTCAATGGAAGCAGTGAGACCACAGTCGGCTCTGCATCCCTGCGTGCTTCACTGTCTTTTCATTCACAGAACTGTGTATGGTGAATTCTAGCAGGAAGACCTACACCAATCTACTTCCTTGCCCTTGCATTCAGCAAAGCACACATTAAACCTTCAGCTTGATAACACATCCCTCAGCCATAATGAGTAGCGCGGGGCTCAGACCACTCAGACACACTGCTGTGTTTTACTGAGCAATGAAGATCCCTCAGGCATCATCAGTTCACATCTGTGTCAGCAGTTTTATGCATGCAGAATGCCTGGCAATAAGGCTGTTACCTCCTGGTACTGTGGACGCTGGTCCCGCCCAGGACTCCCCGGACACCCGGGTTGGAGCAGTTCAGGCTGCACACGGTCAGTGCCTCCTCATAAGTCGCCCCTCCAATGATGCAGACAACAGTATCCTAGGGCCTGTAATAAAGACACAAATACAAAGCTGGAATAATCCTGCAGCAGCCACGGGTGTGGTGGCAGCAATCCTGCTGGTTTATCTCCCCACATCACGTTTCATTTCTGTGATGCATTGGGATGAAGACCAACAAAAACACACAGCCCAGGAAATCGCCTTTAAAACATCATCTCTCCTAAACATTGACACACCGTGCTCACGGTCCTGACAGCCTCCTCAACACACCCACACACCGTATCCCTTCGGAGCACCACCGTGACACATCACCAGTGTTTAATGCACGATGGAGATGCTGCTGCAGCTGTTCAATCCAGATCGATCTGGAGTCAAACGAGGACAGCAGTGGGGCTGCAGAGCTCTCGGGCTTGGTTGGAAGGACACAGGCCAGCCACAGTTTTGCTGGATGATTACAGAACAGGGGATTTTTGCTTCAGCTTAACTCTGAGGTTACACTCCCTACGTAGCCCCGAAATACAGGATTTCACCGAGGGAAAAGGAGAAAGGGAGAAGGGAAGTGTCTGCACTTAGCAAATGCAAAACCGGGCACATCCCCTGTACGTTCTGCCTTCAAGGGAAAGCTGGACCTTCCCTGCACCACTCTCTCCAATTCCGTCAGTTTTCCACTCTCAGGGATAGCACAATGTGCTTGCCACCCAGAAATCAGCTTTTGCCACCACCTAGAAGCTGAAAGAATGATTTCTGCAGAATCTATAGTGGGCATCCCACCAGCTGCATACCATCCCCTGCTCTGGAGAACAAGGAAGTCTCAACACAATTAACTTTATGTTGCAGTCTCAAAACTACTCTCTGCTTTCCAAGCAGGTACTTGTATTAGAACCAAGCTGTTTGCTGCAGTGGTGAAAAGCAGCACGCATTCATTTGCTGGATGAGCAGCAGCTTTCACCTCAGGAGAGCTATCAATGATAAGAGAACTCCACAAAGAGCAAGACTGCTTCTGCCATCGGAATGAGATGCTGGCTCAGAACAAGTGCATCAGCCATCAGGTGCACACTATTGCTTCCTTGCCCCTGGAAAGGATGCAGAGAGGTAAGAAAAATCCCTCCTCAAAACGACTGTTGTTACCAATAATCATCCAAGGCATGGGTGTTTTCTGGAAGCAGCTGTAGACTGTCAGAAAAAAGCATATTGGAAATCCTTACAAACCCGTTTTTATCATGATATGTGTAAGAGATGTGCCAAGTAGGCCATGCCACAGCTCTTAGGGAGAATACCTTTCAGGTGATGGAAGCTACAGCTTCCCAAGTCCTGTGGGTACATATGCACCCTCCAGGTTAACGTATGTTTACTAATTGGATCACAGGAACAACAGGGAAACAAAGAAGGCAGCTTATCAGCAGACTGAAGTCCACAGCATCAACCTCCAATACCATCATTTATGCATTTTAGGTTGGAATTGTAAGAGGCCTAAAGATTTCAATGGAGAAGTTGTGTGGTCAGCTCCCACGTGCTCCTCTGGAATATCACAGAATCATATAGGTTGAAAAAGACCACTAAGAGCAAGTTCAGTGCTAAACCATCCCCACTGTGCCCACTTGTAGAAACATAGAATCATTAAGGCTGGAAAAGACCACGGAGATCACTAAGTCCAACCACCAATGCAGCCTAACCATCAACACATCATCTCTACGTGAACCAGTCCTTGAATCTGCCATCATCTTTCGCTGTCACTCACACCTCCCCTGCTCATTCTCATCACAGAGAACAGTCCCAAGTCCCAGCATCACAGATTCCCCCTAGGACTTGGGGTTACAAGAATTGGTCTAACATGATGTTGGACCTCCACAAACGAGATGGCTGTGCATTACCAGCGCAGTCACTTCACAGACACAAGGCTTGCCTGAGGAAGGGAAATAACACTGGGGATAACAGCATTACATATTTTCTATGGCAATCTCAAGGCCATGCACTTTGAAAACATCACCTACTATACATTTATCTTAAAAAACAAAATAAAACCAAAAGTCCGAACAACAAAAACCCATGTTTGGATTCTACTGGAGGCTTTTTTTTACAGCTCTCCTGAGCTCTGTGCTGTTAGACATGTGGTAACTTGTGGTCAGAATACAGCCATGAAACTAATAAGATGTTTATAAATGCTTTCAGACAGTACAAAAGCAGCATTTTCTCTGAAGTATATTAAGTGCATGCTGATATTGACATTTTTTCAGAAGTCTATACAGTTGACATGTGGCTTCTCTATCAAGTCCCTCCTTGCTGGGATTTTCAGTGTTCTTGCTTCTTTCTCACTGCACGCCTGTGATCAGCCAGAGTAATTCTACCAATTGGAACACGTTACTTTTATAGCCAGAAATGAAAATGGACCTTAAGTATAGAAGCTGGGATGGTTTAATGTAAAATCTTGCTCCAGGAGCTCATAACACAGGCTTTCTCCCAAGAGATGATCTTTTACTTAACGAGGAAAATAAAAGGGTGTCCTGCATCAGATAAGACATGCTGAGATGGAAGACTTTCCTCTTCAGTTGAAGTATCATACGTGATAAGAAGAGTCTGGCTGAGCATTTTGGATCTGAGCACTCAGTCTAGGATTATGCAGGCAAATATAAGCTCATATACAGTGGAAAAAGGGTGAAGACTTATTTTTATCTTAAGTTCTGGTCTAGATGTTTCACGTAAAGGACTCATTTTAAGGAGGTTGGAAGCTGGGACTGTAGCAGACCGGTGGCTTAGCTATTTGGGGGCATGAAGAGTATCAGCAGCCATCTCAAGTGGATGACAAATGCAGTTTATATAGACATGTGCCATTCCTGTACTGCAGCCAAGTGAAACTACAAACACTATTAAAAGTAGAAGGAGGCTTTAGTTTACATTCTTGTTAAGGCATCTTTATGTTGCCGGAACATTGCAAGTGGGCTTAGCCTAAATGAGAACCTTGCCTTAATATTCTCATGCAGAAATTTGCAATACACAGACACACTGACTTGCATTGCTCCCTTCTGTTAACCTGATGGACGCACAGCGACCAAAAGTGGGAGAGAGAGGGAACACTGCTCCTCGTGCTCCTCCGCTGCACGGCAGCTTCAGTGAGCACAGGCAGTGCAAAGACTCATTTCACATCTCCTATCTACTGGCTCTGTACAGCACCACAGCTAACACCATCGCAACACACAGCTCGAGACACAGGCTGCACTACGGTGCCCACGCCAACAGCAATCCCAGAGCTGAAGTCGGAAGTTCAACTCCAGCACTCCTCACCACAAAGCATCCAGGAACCTCCCCTGCCTTACTGCAAGCTCCAGACTTTGAGCACACAGGACTAAATCCCACGAATACCACACCTGTGCTCTGTCCTTCACAAGACAGAAGCGTTACAAAAGCGAATGGCAATGATCCCTGCCCATGTGACCGGGGGCAATACACATCAGCCAGGAGCCCGAGAAGTTTCTTGCTACCACCAGAAGCAGCTGTGGACCCCATCCAACAGCCCATTTCCAGCTGAGGCCAATTCCTGATGCACAGAGGAAGACGGAAGAACAAACCAACCCAGAGGCCACGTTATGCATGAAAGGAGGAGAAAAAAAAACCTTTCATGGCCCTGAGGAAGCCCTGCAGCTAACAGATGAGATGTGGGGTTGAGAGCAGGCTGTGAGGAGACCATTCCATCAGAAAGAAAAAATCATCGTATAAAAGACAAATGAGAGAAAAGGTAACTAAGCACACCTAAGGAAAAAGGGTAAAATTCTAAGGCCTCTGGAATCAATAACAGAACTCACCCACCTTATTTCAGGCCAAGATTTTTAACTCCACGTATCTACGTTTATTTCTAAATAAGAGATCTGTAGCTCAGGAAATATCGTCTTAGGATGAGTTAATTTTCGTAGGCAAATGAAAGGTGCTAATCTGTCCCTGTCACTGTGTAATACTGAACAGTTCAGTGCAGATTGAGCTTGGAAATAGCATATGGCAGACATCCTTAAAAATTCATTCAAAATACATTGAAAGAATCGTCTTTTCCAAACCTGTCAACAAGATCCTAGCCACTGTTCCTGGCAAGAAAACCAGCTTAATTTCATAAAACAGTCACTGTTGCTCTCACAAACACTTTCAAAGAAAGGAGGTCACAGAAAGAAAAACGGGGATGTTAAGAAGAGCTTTGATAGCTCCTCAAGCAGCACACGGCCGTATTACAGGGGCTATTTCCAAGGGACCACACAGGCTGAAAACACACAAGTGAACCTGGGCTGGGAGGGAGGTCAGGCTCCAAGCAAGGGCTGAGGCACTGCAAATTCAATTCACCGAGTGCTTTTGCACTGAATGTTTTTCCAGGTCTCACACCATTACGTAGGATGTAACATCACGATGATGTCAACTCTTGTCCCAGGGGGCAAGCTGCTTTAAGTTTTACTAGGGAAAGGATGAATACTTCAAAGGAATGGCGAGTCAAATAATGCAGAACTGGTAGGATCACAGCTCAGGGAACACGCTTTGAACTATTTTTAGCAAGGTACTGCGAGTTCAGCGACAGCAAGAGCTCAAGTGGAGCACAGCCTCTCAAAGCACTGACAAATTTCTATCAATTTTGCTGAAAGGGAATTCCTCTCTTGCCTTTCACTGGTGTAGCAAGGCTGCTGCCTGCATAAGGCCAACTCTGTGTATGCACATGTGCAAGAAGCCTCCCTTCCTTGTGCTCCATCCAGGGATGAAGGATGAACACTGACCTCATGCTTGAAGCCACACAAGCCCATCATCTCCGCTTCCTTTGGGATGCAGCAGGACCAGGCTTTCTGCAGCCCTGGCACAGCTCCTCATCGTGCAGCACTGCCCTCCCATGGGCACTGGGACTTTGTTCCGCACACCTACAGAAGTTCTTCCCCAGCTTGACTTCACTCCCAGTGCTTTTAACCTGTAGGGGAAAAGTAACAAACAAAACCACCTCAAATTCATATATTTATAAACAAGCAAGCAAACCAGAACCACATCAGCAGGTCAGTTTGCCATCCAGGTCTCAAAGCTGTTGCTGTTCCTGCCGTCAGAGCACATTAATAAAAATCTCCCCCAAACTTTGGGGAGCTGCTGCAGATGCTTGCTTCTTGAAAGCTCTTGCAAGATTATTACTTCTTTCTTTCTTTAAATGCACATTTAAGAATACTGCAGATCTCCAGGAGTGCACAAGGAACGGATTGCTTTTTTAATAGGTTTTTCTTTATACACAGGAAACCTTTAACTTACCAAAAAGGTTTTATGAGTGCAAATGCAAATTACACCAGTTTTACCTTCTCCAAAGTTGTCAAAGTAATAGAAACAGAATTCAGCTCAGCCTTTCTGGTACAGCCCTTTCCAGTGGAGTAGCAGGAGATGCCCATCCCAGCTGCTACACGGACCCTGCAGAGGAACAGCACTATCAAATCCTGTACCTTACACGATGCATTTCCATCCAAGTGAGCATCCAAAGAACTTCACAGGTAGCCCTGGCTGCTCATCTCCAAAAAGGGAAAAGCAGCGGGCCAGCTATGCAAATTCCATATTCACACGGAAGTAATAGGAGGGTATAAAACCCAAGCAAGACACAGCTTGAAGGGGCTGGCAGAATCCTGAGGGCACTGAAAGTTACTTCCAAGCCCAGAGACAGCAAGATCTGCATTTTGCTGTGCTGGACTCTCTGCCCTACATGATGCACCCAGCTCCTTGCTCTGAGGAGTTCAGAGTGCAAAGGGGTCCGCTCTGATCCTCGTGACACAGCACGAGGGCCTCCTGCGTGTGAAATGCATTCCTGCTTCTCCCTTCGGAGCCGTCTCCCGAGTCTCAGAGGAACACCCCACAGAACAGCCCGTGCCCCCTCAGCCCCACGGGCCCCTCCCAGCACGGCAGCCCGGCAAGGACCTACGTCACCCCATCCCGAGCTCCGCGCTACCGCCTCCTCAGCTCACGTGACGGCCGCTGTGTGTCACGACCGGTGACGTCACACTGCCGTTGCCGGGACTTGCCCTCACTCAGCATGGCTGCCCGGGCACCATGACCGGTTCTGCACATGCGCAGAACACGCTGCCGAGCCCTCTAACCAGTGGAGAACTTGCATGGTCCCGTTCGTCCAATCGTCACTCCTCCCGGGCTTCAGTGACAGCTGCAGCAGCCTATTGATTCTGCTCTGTCTAGGGGGCGGGCACGAAAGTGTGGCCAATCATGGGGGCAGAGCTCACCTGGAAAGAAGACCAGGGCGGGGGCGTGTGTATGACAGGCAACAGCGGCATCCAATGAGAGGAGAGCCTGAAGGAACGGCTGGCCAATAGGAGAGGCGGAGAGGCGGGCAGTGTCCTTTGGTTTGGGTGGTGCTTGGATGCTTGCAGAGCAGTTAGGAGCTGACTTACACGCTTCCTTATTGAGTTGGGTGGAATTGATGAGTACATTTGGCTAGGGTCATGCCATTACCTGTTCCACTACATACTGAACGTGCAGCTCTTCTGTTGCATTCCCGTTCATTTACGTGTTTGATTGCATTTGGTACTGTACAACGTAATGGTGAAATGGAGGTTTTGACACTGTGTGAGGTATAGTGTGAGGGATGGGGTTTACACACAGTAGTTTCTTGTTGTTTGTATTTAAATGGATGATTTACCGTATTTAAATGAAATAAATTCACACACCATTTGCCAATGTCTAATTTCTTTATTCGTAGAGACATACAGAAACCTTGGTTTGAAAAGCAGTTTGCATAACATCTGGTATGTCAGCAGTGCAACCTTCCCATTTACTCGTTGGTGAAAATGTCAATAGAACGAACCTGAACTCAGCTGTGGCTCACACAGATTTCCTGGCAGACAAAGCAGTAATGATTTGCGTGTCAGTGTAAGTGACGTGTGCCCTCCAGTTTTGAGGAGTTTACACAGCTCAGAGGTGTATAAAGAGCGGAGCACAAGGCTGGTTCTTTGTAGACCTATGCTGGCAACACAAACCCCTCGTGTTCGTAAAGTGTGAAACACTATCTCATTTTGACTTCCAAGTTTTCTAAAGTGGCTTTTGACTTTTTTCACTGAAACTGCTTCTTTGGTGTTTTGGGGTTCTCTGGGCACAGGAAAAAAAGATAAAGGTAAGATTACAGACCCACAGGTGGCTTAAATCCTGGTAGTATGCAATCCATGAGCATATACTTTTAATTATTTTTATGTGTTTTCTACACACAAAGATACCGTACTGGGATATGAGAGAGGGACCTACTGAATGCTTGATTGCTAGTAATAATGTGACAGCAGAGATAACAACATGAGGATATTACTTACACCTCTTATACTGCAGCCTGCACCAGACAGGCCACATAAATCACCGCTGTTTCTCATTGTTCTACCCACACTGTCTGGTTTTGCCCTGATTTGGGTGGTGTGTGTCTGAATGTTTGAGTGGAAATCTTTGTCTGTCTATTGTTGCCTAGTAGGTTTAAAAAATGAAAGCCACACGTGTGAGCTCACACTTGCATCTGGGAGAGAGACACTCCAGACCTGTGGTGCAGCTCTCTTGCTCTACGATCTGAGCGGATCCTGAGATGCTCTTGGATTTCCCAGGGATAACTCAATAATCTGATTTCTTTTTTAGTCATTTTGTTAGGAATCACATTAACTGGGCAAGCAATTATGGTTCTCACAAGACAATAATGAATAGGAGAGAGCAAGGCCAGAAGGTAGCTTAGTGGGTAGGGATGGTGCTAGGTGGATGGTTGGACTAGATGGTCTTGTAGGTCCTTTCTAACCTAGTGTTGCTATGTTTCTAAGGGAGAGGACAGATGAGAAACTGATGTGTTTCTAGAGAGGTAATCACAGAGTGCTGTAGGTTGGAGCTCATCTGGTCTAACCCCAAAGTGCTAAAGTGTAACAAATATTGGTTGCACGAAGGAAATATAACTGAGGTCCTTAGTGGTGGTTGTTAGTTTTTTAATGTGCCTAACCCTTAATAACAAAGCCTCTACAAACATGTGAAGGCACTGAGGTTTGTTTATGTACTGGCTGTGCAGTGTGGGGTTCCTGTGGAGCTTTCCCTCCAGCTGTGGCAGCTCCGGACCCTGACGTTGGAGCTCTGAAATGCTGTGTATGACGTAGAGCATTACTGGAGTGCTGGGCATGCTGCCCACTGCATTAAAATCAAATGGAGTTCTCCCAGGTCAAGCTGCTGGCCTAGTTGGCACCTTTCAGGGCCTTTCCTCCTTTTGCAGGTTGTTTGTTCTTTTCCTTCATCTGCTTTGGAGAATGAGGTCACAACTGAGTTGGAGCCCTAATCACACTGAGTTTCTTTGCTCTGCAGCCAAGACCTGCTCAGCTCTCTTCACTGATTTTTGCTGCAACATCCGCTTGCTCTGCTCCTTGTTTATGCAGATGGAGGCTGCGTGTTTAACTGTGAAAACAAAAGCACTTAACTGCATCTGCATACCTTCAGCACAAGTGTGTGGCCTCCTCTTGTGCGGCCTACTGTTGTGACCCCGGCTTTGTCAGAGCTAGGCTGAATTTCAGCTTTGTGGCTTCAGACTCCTGGGAAGCTGTGAAGCCCTTCAGCATGCACTTGACCACTCTTCCATTTTAATACTTGTTTATCTGAACTGCTTCTCAGACCTCTCCCATGAAAAGAGGCTGTGAGTCGGGCTTCTTCAGCCTGGAGAAGAGAAGGTTCTGGGGAGATGTGCTGTGGCCTTCCAGTACCTGAAGGGAGCTTATAAACAGGTGGGAGAGTGACTTTTTGCATGGGCAGATAGCAATGGAAGAAGGGGGAATGGTTTTAAACTAAAGGAGGAGAGATTTAGGTTAGATGTGAGGAGGAAATGATTTCCCCAGAGGGCAGTGAGGCCCTGGCACTGCGGCCTGGAGCTGTGGTGCCCCATCCCTTGGTGTGCTCAAGGCCAGGTGGGATGGGCCTTGGGGAGCCTGAGCTGCAGGGCAGCCCTTAGGACTCTTTTCAGCAGCTGTGAGATGAGAGAATGAAAAAGGAGAGGGGAAGAGAGGGGGGGGGGGGGAAAAGGAGGCAGTTTAACAAGCCAAATCCAGTTGTTCATTTCATACACACATCCTGAACAGCTTTTGCATGGTTTATTTTGTTTTCTGAAACCATTTTTCACCAGCCTGTTTTCTCAGCTGCGAAACTTCTGGTGTAGCGTTTTCAAAAAAATATTGCATTTGGCATTATGAGAAAACAGAGCCTTCAAGACATTGAAAGGACAGTATCCTTCTTTGACTTGGTGCAATGAAGCAGGGCTATAATTTTAGATTTTTGTAGCACCTGAAGAATAAGCAAAAGAAATTTTCCACTCGTAAACCCAGATTACATTGGAATATGAGAGTTGATTCGGCTTGGGGTTCCTTTTTTTTTTTTCACTTTACATAATTCTCTGAGGACTTTGTGTTAGTAGAGTGGGATTTTATCAGCGTGAAGGGATAAGCAAACTGACAGAGATCAGTTCACATCTGCGTTTTGAAAAGCTGAAGTCCAAAAGTCAAGCTGAAGCTGAAAGAACCTTATTTCCATCTTGGGACAAGTGGGTCTTGATATGCTTGCTCACACCGACATATACTCAGCATAGCCAGGTAGCAAGAGAAGTTTGATGTGATTTAATCCTGATGCACCTTTGCTTAAAAGAAGCTGTATGATGTGAACCACAGCTGGTGTGAGCTCTGTGAGTGGCACTGGTGGCAATGAGGGTGGTGAAGAGCCAACAGGATGGTGCTGCACAGAGCTTGGGGGTACCCCAGCGGCTGGCAAGGGAAGAGAAAAATAGAGGAAATGAAGTGCAAAAACCTATGCTTCTATCACATAGCTGATTGAAGGGTGTGCTGCCCTCCAAAAGGCTCAGCAGGAAGCTGAAGGTGATGATTATTTGCTGTTTGCTTTCAGCTTCAGAAGCTTTCCCACCTATTTTTCTTACCACGAGATCCCACAAGTGATGTTTGCTGCTCCTGACTTGGTCCAAAATTATCTGCACAATAAATAAATAAATAGATAAATAAATAGGCAAATAGATTAAAAAATAAAAAAATAAAAATAAGTGGTCTGCAACTCTGGAACACATTTGAGCAGTGGTTTAGTGCTCCCAATTTGCAGCTGTTGTTGAACAGGAAAAACTGGAGATATTCTTATCAGAAATCTCACCATTCTACATAGGTTTTGGGCCCTGTCAGCAAAGACAGAAAATTGGAATTGTTGGTGAGGAAAGATGGAAATCAGACAAGTTCAAATAGAGAGTTTGAAGGCATATTGTGGTTAAATAAAATAGAGGACAAACAAAGAATGAAAAAAAGAAAAAAAGAAAAAAAAGAATTAAAATATCCTAATTGGAAAAACCGGAATGTTACTTAAGTAAATAGAGAAGTTTAAGGTATTAGAATGTTCCACGTGGTGTTTTCATTTCACTTGGCTACTGCTAAAATAAGGGCAAATCATCAAGTTTCTCTCTTCTGGTGTTTCAGAGCATTAAGGATATGGTGTTTGTGCCTGTAGCTGTGTGAGTCGTTAGGTCTTGGCAGTTCCATGCAGTGCCAATACTGGCATTTGGTGTCAGAGCACCACCGAGCGTGCTATAAATATTTAGTCCTTGAACTAATAAGCTCTTCAAGCAGAAAGAATATGAGTCAGAAAATTCTAATTAAGGCTTAACATGCATTAGGCAGATTATTTGGCCAGTACAGAGCTAAGTAGGAGGCTGCCAACAGTACTGTTAAATTCTGTTGAGAGTACCAATAGTGTTTTAAAGCCACTGACTCGGTAGACAATCTGTGTAACCCTGGGGAAAGCTGATATCGCCTGTCCAGTTCAGGAGACCACCAATTTCTGATGTAAAGCACTACCCTGACGTGTAGCTCTTGGCTTTTCTCTCTCCCATTTTCTGTCCGTGTGAATGGCATATGTGCATGTGTGCATCCCTGTTTTTGTGTGCTTGAGTACTTACACAAACGTCACTGTGCACACCTGTACAAAAGTATGCATGAAGTGCTCCATTTGAAAGGACAGTCTGTTTGTGCAGCTCTCAGAGCTAGGATCTGGCAGCTTCACATCTGACTTGGAGTCATAACGGTCAGGAGGTGTACAGTGCACTGTGTTGGGAAATGTCACTTTGGGATTTTCTGAAAGTCAAGGTGAGATGCTCACTTGCCAGAGCTGAGCATCTGCAGTAGGTAAAGGATGCTCACGTACTCCTTCCAAGTTCCTGAGTGCCTTGTACCTGCCACCCAGTGCCCTGCTCTCCAGCCACCTGCCTAACGGGTTAGGAACACTCCAGCCAGTAGGACTGTTGCCACAGCAGGACCCCAAGCACTGACTTCTGGGAGTTCTGTCAGTTAACAGCCATTCAGGCTGAGAGAGCGAGGGGTGAAGGCTGCTGCGTTATAGATAGCAAGAGAGATCTTAAATTCCCAGAACTGGAGGAAGGGGGCTGCAATTAACATCATGCAGTACAGGAGCCTGAACTTCAGGTACCACTGCGCCTGGAGCACAGGCCCCGTGGGGCTGATGCAGGTGGATCCACCTCGGGATCAACCTGTGGAGGTGGATCCACCTGCGTCATAGCTGGTCTGGCACCACACCACCGTGCCGGACCCCACATTGGCATGGCCACAGCAGTACCATCACTGCTCGAGGTGCATGGCTCCTTCTGCACTGCAGCAGCCCCCACAGCCAGCATTAGCTGGGTGTCATTCAGTAACATCTCCTCCCCCTCGTTTCTTTTGTTCAAGAAAAAATTTTGCAGACTCCCAGTCCCATTGTTTCTGTTTTTATAGTTGATTTTTTAACTCAGTTTTAGTTTTAGGGTTAGGTTTACTTTTATTACTTTAGTGTTAGGCATAGGATGCTGTTTCTATTGTAGTGTTTGGTATAGATTTCTGTTGCAAAGAAATGAGTACAACTGCCTTAACAGAGGTCTGATGACATCTCTGATTAATATTAATTGAATTTCCATCTTGTGACTTTTGTGTTGCAGAATATCAAGGAACAGAGCCCACGTGGCTGAAACATTAAGTTGGGACTCAGGAGAACAGAGTACAGCTTTGTCACAAACTTCCTGAGTGCAAGGTAGGTATACTATACTGGAGCTGTGAGCTAAAGCAGTGTTGTTTAAGCACAGCTCATTCCACTGCCTTCAACAGATCCATTTTGTGTGTGTTTTATTTCTGTCGTTGCCGTTGTACAGCAAGGCCATGAATACATAGGAATGTGAAAATTATAATATTGATAATTTTACTGTTAGTAATATTATTACTAACATTAATGTTAATAAAACAGTCATCATGCATGCATGATCAACCTCAGGGATAAGTTTATTATTGCCTATTAAGCTTTTCTCTTACATTATGTCCACCCATCCTATTTTGCTTATCTTCCCCTCTCCTGCAAGGGGACCACTACTCAAGTTTGAGGACTCTTTTCCTGGGCAGGTGGCAAAAGACAACAAAAATGCAAGTTTTGTGTTCCTCTTTGTTCTTGGGTCAGTAGACGAAGAGAATCTGGAGAATACCTCCAAAAGTTGGCCTGTAAAGTTTTGCTAGCAGGAAGTAACACCAGAGTGCATGATAGAAATACTGAGCCTTCTTTGGAGCCATTTTCCAACTTCTCTGTGTGTCAGCCATAATCCTGCCAGTTTCAAAGTCCCATAAGACAGTAAACAATATTCTCTGAGGCTGATACAAATGTGCAGAAAATAGGATGGGAGGGTACGTTTTGTAGCCGCTGTGTACAGTGGTCTGCCCCGGCAGTGATGACAGTGCCATAGTTTGTTCTGTCCTTCCCTCCTTGTGCACATTGTTCCTGATTTCACACAGTCTTCCATTCAGGGATACAAGCTGTACCCTGTCACACTATAAAGCACAGTACCACATTCCAGCCCCCTTCTTTGGAGCAAGTGTTTTCATCAGAGTACATAATTTCAGTCATCCACTACACTCTTCGCAGCAGGACGAGTGAGACCTCCTCACCTGGCAGTGGTTTCTGCAGCTATTTCTGTGGGAAGGCCCTCCTCCATCTGGCGCTTGGCAGCAAGGGGAACTTTCCTCTCAGATGTTTTCCCTGTGTGTCTTGCCCTGTTTAAGGTGTACCCTTTGGAAGTGTGCAGCTTCCAAGATCTGTTTTTGAACAGGGCACGTACTTGGTGTTACGTGGTCTGGCTTTCTTCTCTTTTAGCAGAATGCTGCCCCCATGCCCTGCTTATCCTGGCAGGGGGAGAAGAATGCTGTTTGCTTTAACATTACCTTCGGTCTCAGTATGCAGCAGGTCAAAAGATGTGACAAGTACACATGCTAATCCTTTTCCCTTTCAGTTAATAGAATAACACAGATGGGAAAGTTTACACTGGGATCCGATGCTTGCTTCAAGCTAAAGTTAAGAGAGGGACGGGTTGGACAGAGTGGGTCAAACACAAACTCACCTTCCTACTCTGCACTGAGGAGCTCCTGTCATCCTAAACCCTGTTTGCTCTGCTAGGAATTTTCCCCTCCCCCTTTACTCTCCTTTAGAGAGTAGTAGCTGGAACTGACTAATGTACTGAAAGCTACTGAAACATTCCCAAGAATCAGTGATGTTCAAGTGAAAAGAAGCCAACATTTGGCATTGAAACACACTGTTTATTGTGAAATGGTGACTTTTTAAACTTGTGACATTCCTGAGTATTGAAATATGGCATAGGAAAATTGCCACTAAAATCACATATTTTCTTAGGAAACTTATTACCAGTTTTGTTTTGTATAATGGAGCGATTTATGTTTCATTTGATTTTATGTTTCATTGTAACCTCCAGAGTTGCCCTCTGATATGACACGTGCCATCAGTAACTATTGCATGCCGGAAGATTTTCCACTTACATGACCACCTCAGGAGAGAGAGAGGAATGAGACCTAGACACCCGTAATGGGAGGAGACTTAAGATTACGCCTCTGATGGAAAGAGATGCAGCACAATCTGAAGAAGTTGATCCATTGCCCACCAAAGACTGATTTCTGCTCACTGCTGTGACAAACCTCAGCATCTTCATACAATGAGAACCTTCTGCCAGACCCCACGTAGGAGCATGGTATGGATTTACCTGAAACTCCTTAAATTTAAGATTCTGAGGGTGTCTCCACTGAGTCTTTAGGATATCTTAGTATCTGCGATCTGCTCTGGTAGACATGGTCATCCATGAATATGAATGCATATTTAAACACAGAGAAACAGTGTCTTCAGTAACTGTTTATTTTTTTTTTTAAATCCCGATTTTAAAAAATGAGGCCATGTGCTAATGAATGAAAATAAGATTCCAGATGTGATTGAAATGTTCTGAGTTTTACTGACAAAGATGCATATTTGCAGTGAAGTTGCTAGCAATGAAAATATTGATGTTAGCTTGTAATAGAAACCGTGCCTATAAGGTTTGCATAACCACAGATGTGTTGCTCATGGGAATGAGCGTTACAAAATTAGCGACCCGCTTTGTGATTTGAGTCCTCTTCCTGTTTATCACTGGTAAGTCCCTAATGTTGAAATGAAGTTTTGGCTTGTGTTTGGCTTGGTCTATTACAAGCTCTGGTAAAGATGTGTTTAATTAGCAGGAGAACTACTGCTGAAGCCCTATGAAAAGGCAGTATCCTATGAAAAGGACCAGGAATAAGTGCTAGCAGTGAATTGACACACCGAGATTATTTGGCTTGGAAACAAGCAGTGTCAGGGGAGACAACCGTACAACAAAGGGCCCATATGGATCTCCATCTGTGACCTGACAACTGTGTGGCTGAAGCCTGAAGCTTCAAATCTGAGTGAAGCATCCACCTGGATCAGTGGACAAATGCCTCCCTGCGGTGAGCAGCTTGGACTAGAAGCAGGTACTGTGGTGACTAGCGGGAGGTGAGGGAGGTTCTGTCATCACAGCTGGTACACAAGGTGACTTGGATAAGGCCACAACTCATGACTACCCATTTTGTCCAATTTTTGGAGGTTTTATAGTTCCAGTTCTTTCTCTCTAACCGATGAATAAGACGAATGCCTCCAGGGGAACGGAGTGTTGAACAAAACCTCTGAGCAGACTTTCTGGAGATGCTAATTCTTCCTTCTTTGTAGACAAATTTGAAACTGCGACAACATTTTAACAATCACAGCATGTGGGTCAGGTGTGTCCAGGTCCTGGTTGCTGCATAGGCACCAATATTCGTATTGGTCACAGTGGAAGCTCAGGCTTCTTTTACGTGAAGCAAGGAACCCAAGTGCTTCTGTCTGCCTGACCTTTCCTCTCCGTTGTAATTTCATTGCTGACTTCTTTGCTAAGAGCTCTAAATAGGGGGAACAATCAGTGCCCATCACTAGGAAAGCTTTTGACCTCAAGAAACACAGTTGAGACCACCAACTGTTTTATTTGTTTTTGTTCCAATTTTTGCTGATTGAGAAGCTCGTGAGATACATCTCATTTCCTGGAGGTCCTCAGGGAAACAGTAGTCAGACAATCCTTTCCTAGCCTGCTTTGGGCAACACTGATGGCACAGCACTGCTGGCACTGCATGTGGGCTGCTGTGCTGGTAAGCCTTTCAGTGAAGGGAGCTGGGTAGGTTTCTCAAGTGTGCCCCCTGGGGTCTGAATCAATGCAGAAGGCAGCTTATGTCGGCTGCCAAACTCTTGTTACTAGGTAGTAAACACTGTATTCATGATAGATTTTGAACAAGTCACCTAGTGACAAATGGCTCTGTGTCATGAGCTGCAGGTTTTGGAGGGCAGACAAAAATCTCCCATAAAGGAGATGGAGCTTAAGAAGCTCCTCCTGGGAGCCACTGCCCCAGGCTTCTTACAGATAGCCCCCACACATGCCGAGGTGCCACATGGAAGTTCCAGATCTACACCTGCCTGTAGACTTTAATTTAAAATATCAGGTCCTTCTCTCCTTTGAAACTCAGAGGAGGGTTGCACATAAACTGGTTTCTTTGCAACCAGCAGGCAGACTGAAAGCATCACCCAGAAAACTGTCTCCCCATGCTCACTGGAAAGATGTGTAAGGAAGGTCCAGCAGCTCAGTATGAATGATACAGATGACATGTGTTAGTAATCTGATGTTTTCTTTTGCTTAGTGATATGTAGCTTCTACTTCCCCTATATCCTCTGAGATGTAATTCCTTGTATCCAGCTTCCTAATCAGCAAAAGCAGATGTGTTGATCAGGAAGTTTCTGCTTCCAGAAGGACTTTTTTTACCATGTTGATGAGCAGGAACTGAAGTTGCGTTTGATGAAAGAAATTGTTGTCCATTCACTCCTCCTTGGTGAGGAAAGTTAACTCCTGAGGTCAGCTGTGCTTTTTTTCATGGTATCTTTGTTGCTGGTGGATGCCAGGCAATTGATTTGTGTGTGCTATGAAAACGTCAAAATGAGTAGAAAATATTTATTATTAAGTGCCAAAAATTTACTTGACTTTAGGAGAAATGAAATGAAGGCAGCACCTGAGCAGAATAAGTTACTAGGCAGTAAATAAAAGAAAAGAGCACATTGTAGGAATTCAAACAAGGACTTCAGTGGAGGAGATGAAATGCTTCATACCAAGTACGTAGGTTCATATTTCTGCTGAAAGGGGACAGGAAAGGGTCTTTCTCCTCTAGTCTTTACTCTATATTCAGCACAAACAGAACATGGCCATAAGGCCGCTTACCAGATGGCCTGTTAGCGACACGGCTGGATCTGCTGCTGCACACTTCAGACAAAAATTTACTTGGCTGTAGGAGAATTAAGTTTCTTAGTTTCCCAGTTTCAGTGAAGAGTTACATACTAAACTCTGAGAAACATATTCCTATTTTCTGCTTACAAACAGCACAATTTTTTCCTCAAATCTGAAAAGAGAACCTACTTTTACTATGAAATTCTCTTTGGTAACAATCTGCAGCTAGTACTGCCTAGACACTTCTTAATTTTCATTTCCTATAAGCCCAGAATTTTTTGGAAGAGGTGTGGAGGTGAGAGAAGACAATTTACTTTCAGCCCCATCCTGACATTTTTCTTCTGTCTCAGTATTTCTCTAGCAGTGTAAGACTTAGCTGTGGTAAACAGCTAAAGACAGAATTAGATCTCTTTTCAGTTTACTCTATGTTGAGCAAAAAATACCCACAGAAACCCAATGTTTCCATGATCCAGCTTCATAAATGCTCCTCAATGTCATTGTATCATTGCCAAGCTACAAAATAATCCAGCATAGAAGCAGAAGGCGCTTCCAAAAACAGACTCCAGCAACGTTCCCTGTGTAAGATTCTTGATACTCATGCTAAGCCAAGTCCTGGGATTCAAGAAGAAAGCAATGATCTCTTGAGGTCTCTTCCACCTCCTGCAATTCTGTGATTCTGTGCTATGCACGTAAAGCACTAAATCTGGCTCTCTCATTTCTGTCTGCTCCTCTTCAGAAGTGTGGAAGTTAACAGTGATAATCAGGAAATTGAATCAAACATTTCCAGTGCTGAGCTAAATGCATTCAAGCTTTACTAGTCAAGGTGCCTTGAAATCCTCAAGTACATTTCAGTAAAGTGGAAGGCCTCAGGTTGGAAGAGATTCATACATGTGTCATTCCTTCAGTAAAGCAGAATTTGATAGATGCAGCATGCACCATCAGTAAAACTGTGGAGGAAAAGTGCAAGGCAGATACCCTGAAGAAAATAAGGCAGTCAAAAGCCAAAAGCATAAACAGAACCATTCATTGTGCTATTTCTTAAACATCCATTGTGCTATATTTATTAAAGGCTAGAGAGCTTCTCTTACAATGCAGATAGGGTGAAACTCATCAGCTGACTTGTAGCAGAAGATCACAGTGTCACACTGTTGGGATTGGCACCGATGAATCAGAGAAATTAGAAAGAGTGTCCCAATGTGAAGGCCTCAGTGTCATGCTGACGGTGAGACAGGCAGTGCACACACAGCACAGGGAGGGGCAGGAGCAGGAGGGGCTGTCTCATGACTCACAGGCACTGCTGTCCTGTCCTCTGAGTGGAAATTGGAAACAGAACGGTGACGTCTGCAGGGAGAGGGAGTGCTCTTCTGAGGTGGGTACCAGCACTGCTGAAAGCCCACAGAGCTGCAGCACTCACTGTAGCTCCCCATGAACCACGTGGTGGGATGGTGTGGAATGCAAAAAGACAAAAATCCCAAAAACATGGCACTGCGTCAGCACAACCCTGAGAGGAGGGATGGATGTGGCATGGCAGGGAAAAAAGGATTTCCTTCCCAATGGAATGGTGCCCAAGGAATTTTTCTGACCACAGCAATAACTGCAGGTCAGAGGTCCCACTCCATTTGCAATGGCTGCTGATGACAAAAGCTGCTGCTGCTAATTGCTTCCCAAGGCTGCAATGCACAGCTGTGACACAGACCTGGGCTCCTCCATTTGCACCCATCACACAGTGCCTCCCTCTGCCTTGCAAGTCAGCTTATGCAGCTGGTGGCAGTGCAGGAGCAGCTGCTGCTGGGAGGATGAATCCAGGCTGATAAGCTGTGCAGCAGCTCCCGGTAGGGTGCCAGAGGAGGCAGGAATGATGTTCTTCTGCAACGTGAGAAGCTCCCCTGCAGAAAGCCACAAACCCTGCAAAAACCTGCAGGAGAGTCAGAGCACGTGTGGGTGCCCAGGAGGAAATCCAGCCCCAGTGCTGGAGCAGCACCTGGCCATGGAGAGCTGTGGCCCTACAACAGAGCTATTCTGCCTTAGCCAAGCTGGCTTTGCGAAGAAGGACTTGTGTGTCCCCATCAAACCCAGAGGGCTGGTTCATCCGAATGCTTGCTGATTGCTTGGTAGCCCAAATCCTTCTGGCCTCCAAGCTGGAGGCAGCCCGGGGGCAACTTCTCCTGGGTCCATTTGTGCAGTGCCTGAGCGAGAGGATGACCTGAGCTGGCTGCACAAGACTCATCTGAATTTCTCCATTATTTTAGTTCATATAACCCCATTGGCTGACCCTGGTGTTGGCTTCCTAAAATTTGGGAGGTGACCATGCCCTTTGCTTAAGATGAAAGCGCAGAAGCGATGGGAGAACTCAGTGAGGTCACAGTCCTTGCCGGGGTGGGAGCATTTGTTCCCCAGGAGGTGAGCAGAGCTGGTGCTCTGGTGAGCGTGCTGCACACCAAGACTGAGCTCTGGGCTTTCTTGGAAGTGACCACACTGGGACAGCCCATCAGAAGCAGCGCTGCGGCGTGTGCGTGAGCTGGGCACAGCTGAGGCTGAGCAGGCCAAGCAGGTGAGCTGGGCTTGGTGCTGGGTGGTCGCTGTGAGGTGTCTCAAGATAAAGCTGGGCTGGGGAGGAGCTCCAGCTCCAGCGGCACCCCTCTGTATGGCTGTTTCCAGGGGAAGTGGGTTCCTGTTGAGATTTCATGCCACGTTTTTGGTGAGGATGCTGAAACTTACCATTACTCCCCTGGAAAATTGCTGCCAGGGCCCTGCCTTCATGTCAGATGTTAAAAAAGAAGGAGAGTGCTGACTTCATAGAGTGCAATTTGTGCCTTAGTGATGCACAGGTGCGCCATATCAGGAAATATTGAGCAAAGCCCCTCTGAGGTAACAGCAGAAAGCCAGATGCCCAGCTGGGACACGGACTGTCTGAGGACACGTCAAGCACTGTGTGCTTTGGGCCATGGCTGCCACCAGGGAGTGTCACGGCCGTGAGCTGTGCACGAGGGTGGGCACGCTACGTCCACCCTCATCCCGGCTAGCGGTGAGAGCAGGGGGAGGCTGATGAGTGCTGACCATGTGGCACCGCCACTGTGCTATGTGTCAGCCAGGAGGGAGAAGGAGTGCTGCTGTGCCTGGGTAAGCCAGAGCTGGAGGTCTCTCAGATTCCCAAAGTGCTGCAGCAAGACTCAAAGACAGAGCGAGACTTCTTCACGACAGCAACACCAGCTGTGTGCAGAGCTGCCGAGGAGATGGAGAGGGATACTTGCTGGTGGGAGCCATGGCAGTCAGACACAAGCTGCCCAGCAGCTCTTGCAGCCAGCTGATTTACAGACATTGCCCTCCTCCAGAGGCTAAATTACATGACAGAAGGATGCTGGGAAAATGCTTGTTCCTTATGATTTTTCACTTGTGGATACTTTCTGCAGGGTTCCCTTTTTAAAGGAGATCTCAGGGAGCAAGGTAGTCAAGGAGTGAAGCGGGCTCTATTTGAGAGCGAGGGAAGTTCCTGTGAAGAGACCCTCAGAGCCTGAGCTTCCTCGGACACTTCAGTGGTCATGGCTCAGCAAGGAGACGACCGCTTCTGCTCTACCTGTGGAAAGGTATGGCTGGGTTTCTTTTGCTTGGGTTTTCTTCCTTGTTTCTAAGGAGAAGGGGTGGAGCAGAAACTCTAGAACCCTAAGGGTGGAGCAGGCACATGGGTGTCCATATGGCATATGGGTGTCCCAATGCCATGTGGGTGTCCATCCCAATGTCACGTTGGTGTCCCAGTTACACGCTGGTGCCCTAATGGCACATGGATGTCCCATTGACATATGGGTGTCCCAGTGGCACACGGATGTCCCATTGACATATGGGTGTCCCAGTGGTGCATGGGTCTCCATCCCAATGAGATGTGGATGTCCCTATGGCACATGGGTATCCCAGTGGCACAATAACCTGTTGGATTGTGCACTTGCTGCACACAGCCTGAGCTAATAGCACAGAGGTGGCTCAGCCTGTATTTTCCCTTAGTGATAAATAGTGTCTCAGCACTCTCATATCCCACCTCTGGCACCATCTACAACCTCTCTGCAAACCTTGGCTGCTCGTTCACCAATGTTTCTTCCTTTCTCTCTCCAGAAGCATCGTGGTGCAGTTCCATGTTTTTGGGTACAGCAGAGACACATCTGCACCTCTCGGCACACTGTGGGACGCGATGGAGGTGGACTGTACTTACCACCACACAGGAGTGAGTTTCTTCTTGCACACTGCACATGTGATGTGCAAGAATGAATTCTGAGTATTACTTCAGAGCAGGTGCAGTGCTGTAGGGGATGTCAAATAACCATTGTGGAAACACTGAGAGGCCAACAGCAGCAGTTGGTGGCATCAGTGAGATGGAAATCTGTGTACAAATTGTGCTTAGAGTTGAGTGAATACTTTTTAGAGTCCAAAAAAATGTTCCTCCACTTGTACACCCAAGAGTGTTTTGTTTGCTGATGCACCTCTGCTCTGCAGAGTGTAGAGCTGTCAGGCAAACCGGGCTTCCTTTGCTGCCACCTGAGCAGGAATGAGACTCGTAATGGTTTTTGTAAGCGTGTTGTGGTTTACACATCAGTTTGTGTGTTGGCTGTAAAAGCAGTGTCTTTGTTTCTTTGGGGGCAGCCATGGGCTAATGGGACAATACTGCTACTGCCTCCTGGTTCCTGTTACATCAGCAAATGATATTTTGTTTTAGGGACGGAGCCTGCGTGTCCATGGCACGGTGCCGGGCAAGCAGGGAAACGGAAAGCCTCGGCAGGTACGAGCCTCTTGTGAGCTGTGGTGTGGGTACACCAAAGGCTGCATGAAGGGGTGCGTGTGACAGAGGAGAGAGGGAAGGACACTGCAGATCTATGCTGACTGCAGAAATGAAGCAGGGCTGGAGCAGTGGGCAGGCAAATGGAAGAAGCTAGGCTTGAAGATGAGAAGTTTGTGGTTGGCTTTGCTAACGTCGTTCTCCCGAGTGATGCTCTTCAAATAATTCTTGTCTCCTTTCTGTCAGAGGCTGATGTCAGTGACCTTCCTGTGAAGCGCGGCTTTGTGGAAAGGCAGGGGAGGGCTACGGAGTGTGGCACAGCCTCCAAGAGAGGTACAGACACACAACAGGCATCTGGGTTTGGTGCACTGTCTTTCTAGTTGGGTTTTCTGTCTGTTCCTTCCTGGAACTGTTGTTGTTGCATGTTGCTTGGGCTCTGAATCCCTGAATCTTTACAGTGACCTTTCCTGTCCTGACTTGAAAAGTGAACCCGAGATCCTAAGATCCACGGCCGTGAACAGTCAAGATGGGATTTCCGAGTACTGTGGCCCACTGTGCAGACCGAAAGCAGTGCTGGACTCTCTTTCAACCTTATTTGTCGTTGCTGAGAGAAATGGAAAGAGCCGTGTGAATGCTGTCCCTTCTGAGAAAGATCGTCGAAGAACAAAATCCAAAGCCCACGTCCAGACCGGAGGGCTTCATTGCAAAGCAGGTCCCAGCCCAGGGGGAAGACCTTCCCCTGCAGTGAACCCCCACTCTCTCTCTCTGAGACCCTGGCTGGAAGAAAGCGCAAGGACTTGGAGGAAGAGAAACAAACAGAGTGACTCCCTGCCCATAAGAGAGTGAGGGGTGAGCACAGCAGGGTGATGTGTCCAAGTGGAGACAGCGTGCCGGCTCCAGCAGCACTCCCTGGGCCTGTCCCAGAACGGATCTCCAAGAAAAGAGGTGAGAAAGTGCTGTGGGACCCGCCCTGCTGAGCTGCTGCCCTTAGTGTGCACACTGAGATTGCTTAGGGTTTGCTTTTCCTTCTCTGGAGAGGGGAAAATGAATTTAAGGCTACAGAGTCCAAAGGCAAGGGTGTGCCAGAATGCGTAACCCCGTCTTGATCCATTCACTACATGACAGTCTTCTGCACGTCCCCCTGGGAGCATCATTCACTGAGAGGGTTCCTAGTCCAATTTCCTTTGTCTTTTTTCTGCTATCTGTTTTTATGGTACCCACGTTCCTGCAGTTTTGGTGTTGACAAAATTAATTCATCTGTTTTTTCTCGCTCTTTAGAAAGGAGAAGAGAACAGAGACGAAGAAGATGAGAGGAGAGCAGAAATGATGAAGGCTTCTCTGAGAGCTGCTGCTGCACGTATGGAGGTGAGTCCTTGGTGAACACAGGCACATGCTCGCTTGTTCTCAGTGCACAGAAG
Source organism: Cyrtonyx montezumae (assembly GCF_038088225.1). Taxonomy (NCBI): domain Eukaryota; kingdom Metazoa; phylum Chordata; class Aves; order Galliformes; family Odontophoridae; genus Cyrtonyx; species Cyrtonyx montezumae. The sequence goes on from NW_027072078.1 coordinate 270,506, forward strand.
AGATGGTAAAACCCCAAGGGAAGTGATGTAATAGAAAAGCACCCAGCTGTGTAGTCAGCACGGGTTGACCAGGGGGAGGTCATGCCTGACTAACCTGGTGCCTTCTGCGATGTCATTACTGGCTGGGTGGACGGGGAGGAGAGCAGTGGATGTAGTCTCCCTTGTTTGAGCTCTGAGGAGAGGGACCTGGGTGTCCTGGTGGCCAAGAAGGCCAGTGGGATCCTGGGGTGCATTCAGTGCGTGGCCAGCAGGTTGAGGGAAGTGATCCTCCCCCTCTACTCAGCCCTGGTGAGGCCACACCTGGAGGATTGTGTCCACTTCTGGGCTCCTCAATACAAAACAGACAGGGATTTGCCATGCAATTTGGGCTGGGGAGCTGCTTTGTGCAGGGACTGGACACCATGATCTCCAGGTGTCCCTTCCAACCCCTGCAATTCTGTGATAGAGACCCACTGGGAGCCACAGCTCCCTACTGGAAGCATAGGCACCACTAGGGACCCATAGTGCCCCATTGGGAGTCGTAGCACCCCATGGAAACTTCTTCACACTTCCTCTGGCTCGAGAAGGACACAGTTGGTAATGGCCAGAGGGTTTTGCTGTGACAAAGAAGCTTGCCTCGTCAGGGACTGAAAACTTTGAAGCCATGTTCCAGCAGCAGGGCACAAAATTTATCCTAGGCAACATGTTCTGGAACGTCAGCAACCCGAATGACGGGAACGTGCTGTTCTGCATGGGGGCATTCTGGAAGGTTTACCCATCAGACTTTCCTCATGAGATCTCCTGAGATTGTTTGTCCTATTTCTACACATGCTTTGTTTCTTTCTAGTCCGCAGTGAACAGCCTGGTGGAGGCGATGCAGAAGCTGCAGCTGAAGGACTGATGGGAGGAGCAGCAGAAGGCAGCGGCTGCAGTGCGTTACAGGGCAGCGCTCCGAGTGCCGCCCAACTTGGCACTCCAAGTCTTCTTTGGTTGCACTCAATCAATAAACAGTCACGATTATGGATTCACCAAGAGCCCATAGCCCAGTTTGTCCAGCAGTGTTCCGTAAGCTGCTGCACGACCTTTGGTCTGGAGTAGTGTCTGTGCAGTTTAGGACCACCAAGCTCCCATCCCAGCACTGTGGGTCCAGGGGACAGTCTTACTGCAGTCACTTAGAGCAAGAGGACATCCTTTCATAGCTGAAATGATGCACGTTGGGAGGAAGCCAATGTGACAACACAACACAAGAGAGCAGGGCAGCCCTGAGCAGCCAGCAGTGCCTGATTTTGCAGGGGAGCAAGTGTAAGACACATCTTTCCGTCTCTGATTTCACAGCATCCACCCTTTGGGGTGAAATGCCATGTCGAATTCAGAGAAAGCTCAGTTTCTTCCTAGAACAAATGCTCTACTTATTAGTCCTGAATACCTGTGCCTTTCCAATGCTTTCATGAACTGCAATGCCTGGTGCCTCGGCCAGCAACACCACCCCAGGACACAGTTACTGCTGTAGGACAGCTGATTCCTTTTTTTTCTTATTTGAAGAGCTGCAATGCAGAAACATAAAGTCAGCATTTCATCTTCATGGGGAAGAGAGCTCCTTGCAGAGCTGCTCAGGACAAAGAGAAGTGTGGCAATGCACTGACACACAGCCTGGATGCAGCCTTGTTTCTGAAGCATGCAAAGCAATTGCTGAATTGCAGAGCAATTGGTGAAGGTTTGTCAAAAAGGTTTGAGAAGAGGACTCCAGCACACAAACGCTTTCATCAGCTACTCATGGGCACCGCTTGGGCTTCAAAAGCAGAAGAAAAAACCACACAGAAAACAGGAAAAGACATGAGGGGAAGGAGGCAGACAGCAAGAAAAGGGGAAGGAACAAATCTGAAGGGGTTTTTCAGGTATGTTTCATGACCCTTCAGAACACAGTGGACTACCAGGTGTACAGCTCAGAGCTGCTGGAAGTGCATGGTACTGATAACATCCTACTGCAAAGAGTGCTTGTGATGAAAGAAATAAAAATAGCAGCGGGCATCAGAGCATAACACTGCACTTGTCAGGCATAAAGCCCAAGCTGCAGCCAGGCAGGGACAGCCAGAGACCTGCGTGGCACCTCCAGGATGTGTCCCCTGCTCTGTCCTCACCCAGCTCTGCTCCCTGACAGGGAAGCTTCACCTCCAGCAATGCCTCTGAGCTCCGTGTCAGTCCCATTTGATCTTCTCTGCAGGATGACTAACTCAGCAAATATGCAACCATGATTCTTCACCTTGGAATTTGGGCAACATGCTGTGAATCAGGGGTATTGCTGGGAGAAATCTGCATTCAGCCTTCCTGACCAGCTCCTGTCATTTCGTCATACCTGAGAAGCAAGGGAAGATGGTAAAACCCAGCCCCCTAAGGCAGGATTTGGGGTCCCTGAGCAGAGGGCGGGGCCGCCCGCAGCCAATCAGCGAGCGCGCTGCTCATGACGTACGGAGGAGGCCGCCCCTCCCCTCACACCCCCTGCGGAGAGGCGCATGTTGGGGCCGGGACGGGAGGAGCAGTGTGACCAATGGGAGAGGAGGGGGGCGGGGCTACGGAGGCCCCAGAGGTCCTAAAGCCCGAGCGGGGAAGGCGGGAGGATGTTCCCTACCTGGTCCTGGCCTTTGCCCTATGACTCAGGGCTGCGCTGGGCCCGTGTCCCTAAGGCAGCCTCGGTGCCGGGCACCCCAAGCTCCGGACCCCACGTGCTCTTCAGCCGTGCTCTTCAGCCGTGCTCTTCAGCCGTGCTCTTCAGCCGTGCTCTTCAGCCGTGCTCTTCAGCCGTGCTCTTCAGCCGTGCTCTTCAGCCGTGCTCTTCAGCCGTGCTCTTCAGCCGTGCTCTTCAGCCGTGCTCTTCAGCCGTGCTCTTCAGCCGTGCTCTTCAGCCGTGCTCTTCAGCCGTGCTCTTCAGCCGTGCTCTTCAGCCGTGCTCTTCAGCCGTGCTCTTCAGCCGTGCTCTTCAGCCGTGCTCTTCAGCCGTGCTCTTCAGCCGTGCTCTTCAGCCGTGCTCTTCAGCCGTGCTCTTCAGCCGTGCTCTTCAGCCGTGCTCTTCAGCCGTGCTCTTCAGCCGTGCTCTTCAGCCGTGCTCTTCAGCCGTGCTCTTCAGCCGTGCTCTTCAGCCGTGCTCTTCATTCAGCCGTGCTCAGCCCCGCGGCCAGCAGGTTGCTGCAGGATGGAAGGATGCGGCCCATTGCCTGCTTGCAGGTGTGCTGCTGAGGGGCCTGCCTCGAGGTGTTGGTTTTTAGCTCGTGGAGGAGAGCTCTTCCAGCCTCACTGTGCCTGCCCTGCTTTTGTAGCACCAGCTGGGTGTGGGAGTGGGCATTCTGTGGCTGCCACAGGGGCTGATCACAGCCAAAGTGCCAATAAATACAAAATACAGCCCTTCTTCCCTTCCCTGCTACAGCTGGCAGAGGCTGTGGATGGTAAATAGCAAAGTATGCTGAAACATGGGGCTGTCTCATATTCCTGTCTTTTTGGTCTGCTGCAGGTCATTGCAGCTTAACCCTTAGTGCTGTTGCTTTCCCAGTTCCCAGGACGGCTTCTCCTGAAGAGCCTACACATTTCTTTGGGACTTGTTAATGACTGTAATGAGCTGCTGAGGAAGACGGCTGGGATTTGTGTGCAAGGTGGGCATGGTGGCATCCTGAGTGCAACTGTTACTTAACAGCAACACAAAAGGCAAAACTGTTGTGGTTTTTTTTTTTCCCTTTTGCTGCTGAGTTCCACCCAGCTGCTCCAGTTCTGGAGCAAGGTAGGTAAGGTCCTGTCTCAATTCTGAAGGGTTTTAAGGGGGCCACTACAAAAGCACAGTCCTGTCCTAGCGAGTTGTGGGTGAATCCAGCCCTGATTCTGGACCTGTCTGTCCCAGGGACCTGCAAAGCTCACAGAGCTCTCTGCAAAGCTGTGTGAGGAGATGCTCCCAAGGCATAATGCCTAATGTTGATCTCCTGCCCGCCAGCTATCTATCTGTGCTAGAAATCAACATCAAGCTTTCAGTCTCAGTGCAGTCGCTCCTGACTCCTGCCAATGTAATCATCAGCCCTGGAACTGTAATTCTAAATAGAGCAGCCTGGCCAAGTTCCACCCGCTTGCCCACTGTGGACGAGTCATGCCCCTGCTGGGTGAGCAGAAGGGTGGTCAGCAGATCCCGCAGTTGTGGGCACATGGCAGGGCTGAGAGGGATAGGCTGAGCTATCTGAGACGGGAGCGTAATGGGAATGCTTTATAGAGAAAGAAAGAAAACAAACACAAAACCCTGGGCAGATAGTTTAAAACGTTTTCAAACCTCCTGTTAAAGAGGATTTAAGATCTAAGCGTGTGTAGGGAAAAGAAGCTTAATTTAGAATGAATGTTAATACCAGCTCCTTACATATGATACTGGCCTCCAGTGTCCCTCAGGGTATTTCAGGGACTAGTGCTGTGGTTATGGTTTCAGTGTATTGAGGAAATTCTCTTGCACTGTTAAACAAATCACGCCCTACACTGGCCTTTGGCTTGATGAACATAATACATAGGCAGTGCTGAGGGACAGTGCTCTACAAGTAGTTGGTGTTTTGAAAATGGATTGGATAACTCATCCTATCAGAGGGAATAAGGGTTAAATTTAAAATTTGGGGGAAAAATGAACCACACACACAAAAACCCCCAAAGTTTTAAATAAATAGCATTTACCCGGTGGCTGTATTTGTTTAGTGTAACATTAATCACTGATGGAGCATTTAAACATTTGCAAAATTAAGTATTTAATCTGACCTGTTATAGACATCAGCCCTAATTGCTCTGTTCCCATTAAATCATCACTTTCCTGAAGTAGACAGCACAAAGGTCCTACTCCACATTCCCTAGCTGCTTTTATTTATATCATAGATTCAGTCTCGGAGGGAGCTAAGTAGGTGATGTTCTTAGAAGAAGCAGGAAGGGTAAAATCTAGTCAGCAAACGATACTGCACCATTTTCTATTTTTCACTGAACATTTCTAGTCTATGATATCCAACTGATCAAGAGGTTAAACAATAACTTTTATTTCTTTCCTCTCTAGGTCACTGGTTGCAGTCCGCCACAGTCCATGCCACAACCAGCTAATGGCTGCTAGATGGTCTGCATTAAATCAGTTCAGTGGATTTCAAGCCAGGCAGCAGTTGATAAATGCCTGAAAATCACTTCTCCAATTGGCTTCCTTGTTGACAGTCACAGCAGGTTGGTCAAGGATTGAAGAGGCCATAGAAACTAAGCAATTCCTGGAGGCTAGGAACACAAACAAGATTGCTTGTGACTACTTTCACCCTGTTATGAATGCCAGAAGTCTTCAGAGGACATCTCAGCACAGCAGTACAGGTATGTAGTGGAAATGCTGAGTCAGGGTCTGAAGCAGTGATGGAGCACCTGGTGGGAAGGCAGGGCCAACCCAGGGGAGCTCAGCTGCATGCAATGAATGCAGTGCACCTGAGGAGCTGGAAGGGGTGGAGCCAGGATCTACCCCTTCCCAAACCTCATTTAGGGGTTGGCAGTGGAAGTAAAGTGTGTCTTATTAGTGATGTCTGTGTGCTTGATGTCTACTAAAGGTAAGCAGTATTCTGTGGCTGTTGCATTTGGGCTTGTCTTCATTTGCAGTAGCATGGGATTGTGCCACTCTGCTGTTATTGCTGTACTTTCTGTCACATTACAGCGTTACAAGGTTAAGACTGTGCTGTCACCACTAATTCAGACATTTAGGGAGGGGTAGTAGGAAAACCCAACTGAAGAGACCCAGCAGAGTACCCTTCAGGTCAAGGATATGATGCAATGGAAGACTAGATGGAGGCTTTCACACCTGGTCTGATCCCACATGAGACAGCAGATTGCAGAGCTGTCATTCACACTGAACCAGCTCAGCATTCCCTGCAGTAACAGTAAAAATCCAATCTTCCCTCCTTCCCCCTCAGCCTTTTCCTCCCAATGGTAAATTTGAACAACCTTACTTTTTTGGCAGCAGGAAACTTCATGATTAAATATAGAAGCAGAGCAGACTTGCAGATGGAAACTGCAGCAGGAGAACAACAGATGGCATTGTTTGCTGGGCTGGAAAAGCTGCATCTGCTCCTATAAGAAATGCTAATCAGAGCTTAATTAGGCATTCAGAGGGAACTATTCCCCAACCTCAGGACAATGGCTATGTGTACACAATCCTGAAAAACACAAGGAAGAAGATACAAAGACATCAGAAATCTTCCCTGGACCAAGTCCAGATGAAGTGCATAATGTGATAGGGTAATCCAGAGAATTCCCTCATACTGAAATCTATCTAAGCCACTCAGAATGAAAATGTAATTGGCAAAGGCTTATTTCATTTGCAAGTGGTCAGTAATTTAGTTTTGGATTTCAAAGCAAACAATTCTAGCATTACATTGCAATCAGATCCTGCCCTGGCTGCTCTCTGAGGTGTGGTAAGATTAAAGGGTAGCTGAAATCTTTACAGCAGCTACCACAAGTGGGAATAATAGTCAGGATGATCGATAATACGTGCCTTGCCTAGGATAAATGATCCCTTCATACACACCCCAAGATGGAAAAGAAGAGGAAGGTGGAAAGCGTGGCCTGGTTCATCTCAACTAGATGAACCTCTCAATGAGAGGATGGCTTAAATCAGAGTGTGGGATGCTGTTCCTCCTCTTCCCCCGAGGTTATGGAGCTTACACCAAGACCCCAGCTGCCATATTGGCCTGCACCACAGGGATCCCCTTTGTGCTGAGGTTTTGTGTTTAACCCTCCTCTTGCTTTAATATCCTCTTTTTCTTGCAGCTGGGGTTCGGGCAGCATGTGCCAGTGTGGTATCTGGGGATGTTCTATGCACCTCTGGGCAGTGCTAATAGGGACCCCCCCTTTCATGCCCTACTTCCAGTTGTCCAGTATATATTTGAGCATGGCTGGATCCATGCCTCCATCTATGCCTCTCATACCTAAAAGATGTTGAGGAACAGCAATTGCTGCTGTTTTCAAACAATGCTCTCCAGCTGCTGCTAAAAAGAAGACTGTCTTCAATTTGCTTGTGTAGAACGAATTCCAACAGCAGACTTTGTCATTTGAGCCTCACTTAATGTTTGTATGGGGATGCATGGGAGAACAGTTCTGTGAGAACAAGGTACATTTTATAACGTACAGAGCTTTAGCTTTTTTCCTCTCTTTTATGTGGAAAGTTTGCTTCTCCAAATATATGAAGCAAAAGTTAAAAAGGATAGGTAGGGCAATGTAATGGGTGTGCCATGAGGAAAAGAAAGAGGTGGTGGGAAAGCAGATCTTCAATTGTCAGTGAAGAAAGTGTAGAGTGAGGAAATTTTCTTTGTAGAAAAGGAAAGTTCTTTTTAATTTGGCAGCCCATGCATTGTTCTCATCATTTGGTGGATTGTGGGCTTTGTCTAGAAATGGGTGAAGTTCAAAAGTTTTATAAGTTTCGTTTAGGAAGTCGTTCAAAGGTAATCACAGCCCCAGTCACTTGAGTTTTTTTGTTTCTGCTTTGCTGACTCAGTTCCCTGTCTCCTTTATCCAAATTTGTCTTGAGTACCTTTTCTAAAGTTGCAGTTACTCACGTAAGGACTCATTTAGTGTTGTGGGCTTGTCCTCAGGTCTGCCTTTTTTCTAGGCTACCGAGCACAGCTGGTGGAAATGCAGGTTTTAGGTATTTTTAATAACTGTTAACGTTGTTCTTGGATTAAGGCTTTCTTCTACCAAGTACTATCAGATGTTGCGGGGTAAATAACTCCCAAGGATGGTACTTTGCCAAGAAATAGTATAGGTGATGGTACATTTTGAGTAGTTCTATATAGATAGGACACAAATAATACAAAAGAGAAGATGGCGCACCTTCAGGATGTCAAGGCTCGCAGGGGACTCCACATGGGAGGGACCTCTGAGAAGAGATCCTTCCCTGGTGGTGGTCAGCCCTTACATGGGGTTTGGGAGAGGTGGAGCCAGGCTCCACCCCTTCCAATCACACAGGTATATCACCTTCACCTGTGGCCCCATGGCTGACTTGGTGCTCACCTCAGGTGACCAATCAGTGGTTCAGGTTGTGATTCAGCAGTTCCCATACAGATGTATTTATTGGTTGTAGCCAATTAATTATAACTGTATTAAGTACTGCAATTTTTTTATTTAATTGGGAATAGAGGGAATAAGTTTTATGAGCATCTCAAGCCTTTCTGTATCGTTACTATTATTGTTATTATGGGTCCTGTTCTTATTTTTCCTTTGTACGGAGCAACAGTTGAACTTTTATCTATTAGAGTTTTGTCTTTGGTTGCTTGTTTGTTTGTTTTTTACTGTACAAGCCACTCCTTCTCTCTTGACTGCTAAATACATTGAAGAAATGTTGAAGGAATGAGCTACTGTCTGTCCAGGGTCTTTGGGATGCTTCCATAAGGATAAATTGAAATCCATGATTTTTAAGCCCTGGTTCAATTGCAGGACCATGAAAAATTAGGGTCTTTGGAGTCATGAAATCTGCAGGTGCCTTGGAGTGTCCCTGATGTGAGCTGTGTGTTCTCATTGCTGCCTCCTTGCCTTCTCCTTTTTACTCTCGGAGTGATGCATGCTGAGCTGCATAGCATCAACCCCTGGATTGAGAATCTTCAGCATTAGAGCCTGGCTTGTTTTTTTTTGTTTTTTTTTTTAATTTGGACTGGAGGGGCAGTTGCAAAAAATCCAGAAATCATGTCCAACATGAGGTCTCATTTATTTATTTGTTTGTTTGACTTCAGTGCCTCATTCCCACGTCCTCGTCATCCTCCTCTTCCTTCTCTGTCTCTACCCAGCTGTCTGGGCAGGCTTCACAGTGCTCTCCTTCTTGGATGATTAATGCTGCATGAGGTCATTTCTCACAATTGTCTGGCAACATCCTGGGGCGTAGCCCATACGCTTTGCTCATCTTAACTTTTAACCTGCCACTGAAACTCAGTGTTCCTAGGAACTCTCTGAAGGTGCCCCTTGGGAAGTGGTTCATGTGCAGGGGACTTGGGAAGCCGAGGACCTGCAGCTCATTGTCAAAGAAAGGAGTTGAATCTGAACTTTTAGTTTCTGCCTCTATTTTGAGTTGATCAAGGAAGTACACCAAATCTCTTCTGCGTTTATTATTTATTATTGTTTCTCTCTCTAAAGCAAAAAGCAAACCCTCAGAAATTAAAGCTTGAAGGAAAAGGTTTGCAGCAGGGGAAAGCTGGTGTGCTCCAAATCGTAAATGCGATGATAATGAATTTCGGTGATGCCACTAGCAAGGTTAACTTTGGGCTTTCTGGAGCCACTGGTAAATCTGAATTAAAAAATATTCTACTCGATTGTGTATCAAGCCAACCAAACAATTCGACTCCCTTCACATAATGATATATCAAATCTCAGAACCACAAGGTCTTATTTGTTTTCTTTTTGTTGTTTTTGTTTCAATACTGTAACACCATTAATGCCTTTGTCAAACGTGAAGAACTAAGTAAGTTTGTCCCTCAGTGTTTTGCTTGCTGTCATCAAGAAAATAATAAGAAAGAACATTACAGTTTCACTTCTCAAGACTTCCAATAGATGAAGGGTTTTAGTTGAAGAAGTTCTCTTGCAGCCCCATACCATCCTACTGATTTCTCTTATCCCTACTCAAGAAGAACATATGTTCTTTCTCAGAAAGCTCTCTTTTTAGGTTTTACCTCATTTTTTTTCCTCACTTCTCACTTAATACTGTTTCTGACAGCAAAGAATGTGCCCCATAGCACACTTGCAAGGCCATCAGTTTTATTGTCATAATTACTGGTTGAATGTATCGAGGTGCAATGCAGCAAACCTAACTAGGGGAAAGTTAACATTTCTTTAATGCTTTATTCCTTCAGGAAAAGAATTGGAGAACCATTTCCATTCTGCAAACAGAGTGTTTTCTGACTCAAACAGGATTAAACAGCAATGCTTATTTACTGACACTTGGCCAGCCAGCTAATTTTTGGCAGAGCTGGCTCCAATACAGATGTTCCTTAGATGTGTCTGCCACACTTGGCATTTTCCAGACAGAGTCCTGGTCCTTCGTGTTCACTATTCTCATTTGTTTCAGAAAGCACAACAAAAGATGTCGTTTAAGTGAAGACAGAACAGTTTTTATAGCAAATGCATAAGGCACAAGTTCAAGGAAAGTATCATTTGTGCTCTGTACTCTGTTGGATGCTCAACGTAAAACTCAAACTGGGCCAAATACATTGTGCAGTTTCAATCATCTCTCTGAGCTGTGATAGAAATCCTAAATCTTCCTTGCTGGGGAAGCGGTTTCTGTTCTGCATTTTAAACTGCAGCAGCATTATTTCTCACCTGAGAAATAAAAATTCCTCTTTTTACTCTGGGGGAAAGATATCCTTTAATGTTTTATTGTTCTAGGCTATTTTCACCAGAATTACATTCAAATTTAATGTTTCCAAACTGTCCCATCCTTCCACTACACAGATGGCATGTTGTCATCGCTCCTGCTGTGCTGCCCAGGTGTCTAACAGTATTTTCCTGTGTCTCAGGAAGGCAAAGCAGACTGTTTCCTCTACCGAGGGCATGTTATCCACATAATGGCTGCTTAATTTGTCTGGATTTAAGCTCAGCTCTCATCCTGAATCACACAAATATCAGATGTCACAAATATCTTGAACAATGACAAATACTGCAAGCCATGCCTTTCAGTTCTCTCTTGCTTTAACCTATACTTCCTATTTAAATATGTGTCAAATCCAATCATTCAAGTTTATGGTAAAATTTACTCTAATTTACATAAATTCATGGCTAATGTTTGACATTCTTTGCCAATGTAATAATGTGTACCTCTGTGTGTTTTTTTGTGGTCGTTTAATGTTCGATGTTGAAAGCGAGGATTGTGCTGTGGATGCTGTCTCTGCTTCCTTTTTTTTTTTTAAGGATTTCTTTTTTTTGTGGGGGGGAGGGGGTAGTAGTGTGAGAGCATTTATTGACACCATCTTAGGAACATTACTGTTTACATGTTAAACTGAAATAAGAATAAAAAATAGGCAAAAAATGAAATAGGGCTTTTGAAATGTTGGGTTAGGATGCTTTATGAACACTGCAGTGTGTTTTTATTTAGTGTAACAGGAAGCTCTTACCTTACACTGTATGCCCATGAGAAAGCAGTGCCTGGAGCATCTAACTGTGCTGGGCTTGATGGGAGATGAGGATGATGCTCATCTCATCCCACATGGGTTGTGGTGCCCGTTGCCCTTTGCAGAACAGGATGTTGTGTTCTGCCAAACAGACTGCAGCTCCTCAAGTACTCAGCTTCTGCTGACAGCCCAGCCTGCTATTTGAGGACAATTAGCTGCTGTGGCTTTGGTGAATAGTCCATTATATATGATCTGACAGCTTATTCTGCCCATTATTATTTTAAATGATACCGTGCAGGGCTCTGCAGGAGAATAAATTAAAACTTCCCACGTCAGTCTCTTGGGGCAAACACTATTTCAGACTGAAGGTGATGTCAGATACATGCTTGTGTTTTTACCCTAGCCACGGGGAACACAGAATGATCACAGGCTCTTTCTAGGCTGTATGGTCAGCAAGCGGCATTTTGCCAAAGAGAACCAGTTTGGGTTCCACTTAACTGCTTTCGGAGCAATGTAAACCAGAAATTGCAGTATGAATACAGGCCTGTAATACAGTGTGGCTGATCCCATAGAACAGTATTTTTTTATTACAGTTGGGTTTCAAGAAATACTGCAAACCCTGGCATTAACTTTTTGCTTAATGGAAAGTAGCAGGGGATGAGGATTTAAGCTTTTAATTTTGTGTCTGTTTCCAATGACTGAATAATTGTTCCTTTTGCATCACAGGATGCAGCAGAACGGTGTGTTGTTGCCTTCAAGTTCTCATGGCTAAGAGTGCAGGTTGGCCCCTTGTCACCTGGGAGAGACTGGCATTGGTCATGGGGAGCCGTGATGAACTGGCTTCCCCTTAGTCTCTCTCCATCATTAACACCTGGGACCTCTTTGGCAGCTGTGCACCAAAGCAGAGCTCTGACAGCAGTTTCAGCCAGAAATGGCAAGAGCAAGAGCTGCTGTGTGATAACAGAGATAAAGGCTCATATTTATTTTTTCTTCCCTGCAGCAGCCTGAAGAGGAACACTCTGCAGGAGATGTCACGAGCTCCAGCTCTTCTGCTGATGACACCGTGTCCTTGGAGAGGAACTCATCCCTGGGCAGCGACACATCCCTGCCCTTTCCACCTGCGGTGAGCTTCGCACAGCCCAAGGACAGGCGCAGCCTGGATGGGAGCTGCACGAGCATGGTGGCTGTGGAGGGAGGAGAGGGTGAACTCGTTGGCTTGGGAGAGAAGGAAGAGGAGCTGGGCAGTATCACAGACGTACCTGCTCCTTCCTCTGTCTCAAGAAACTCCATGCGGCCGCTGTCGCCTTTCCGTCGCCACAGCTGGGGCCGGGGAAGAACGCCACCAATGAAGCAGAAATCAGTCAGAGGAGGTGAGTAGAGAGCTGCCCTGATTTGCTTTGCATCCAGTCATGTGGGCTTATCTGAGCTTTGGACTCAGCGTGATGAAACAGAAAATTGGGGAAGTCACTCCTCCCTCAAAACCATTTTCACTCTGAGGAGTGAAAACAACCTCCTAACATATACAGGTCTTTAACTTTCAGGTTGAATTTTCTTTATACCTATAGTACACTCTAACTCTCCATAGGACAGAAGGAATAACCCAAAGTTTATTCGAGTGAATGGAAATCAAAGAATCGTAGAATCCTTTGAGTTGAAATGGACTTGTCTTCTAGTCCAACTGCCCTGCAGTGAACAAGGACATCTACAACTGATCACATGTTCAGAGCCCTATCCAGCCTGGTCTTGGGTGTTTCCAAGGACAGGGCAACCTGTGCCAGTGCCTCACCACCCTGACTGTAAATAAGTTTCTTAAATCCAGACTATATCTCTCCTCTTTTAGTTTGAAACCATTTCACATTCTCCCGTCTCAGACCTGCTAAAGAAAGTCCTCTTCCTTCTTACAGCCCTCCTCTAGATACCTTGGTGTGTGTCGTAAGTTTGAAACACAACCACTCCTTTCTATAAGAAGAGCTCTGTTAAAGGAATAACTGGAGTTTAAAATCTCATTGACTATATTCAGAAATAGAATGGGCTCCAAGTTTTAAAAAGAGGTACATAGTGGAGAGATGTGTAGTCCCTGTTGGACTCCTGGTACATTTTCAAGGAACTGGTTCTACTTGAGCCTCCTGTGGACAGTAAGTCCCATCAAACACATCACCATACCTCCGGGAAGATAATTCCTTTTCCCTTTTATTCTTTCAGTCCTCTGTCTCATTGGGGGAAAAAGACAAAGATGCAGGCCAGGAACATAATTGCATTTCATTCACCAGCATGCCCTGCGTTGCTGGCACTGTTTGGGCTGCGTTCAGGATGCTTCAGATCAAACTGTGACCCCAAGTGGCCAAGGAGCAGAGAGGCCCTGCCCACGGCAGCAAGGGAGCCCCCACCTCCCCTCAGGAGCCCTCTGCCCGGCAGCACGTGCTGCATGTAGGGATACGTTGCTCTCACCCTGCTCCCTCTAGCTGGCAGCCTCCCACGTCCCTGTGGACGTGGTGCACGTTAATGGCAAGTACTGGTGGAGTCCCTGTCCCAGCAGCACTGGGCTTTATACTCCACACAATCCTAAGGGACAAATGGGACAAGGGTGACCTCACAGCTCAGGCCCGTTTGTTGGGAACCCCTCCACCCTGGGCAGCCTCAGGCATCCCCTTCCTCCTGCCCTCCGCTCACCTCACCAGCTCACAGTGAGCTTGGCCTGAGCCCCACAGACTTTTGTCTGCTCCTCAGATATCCTCTCATGTGCATTTAGATTTGCAGAGTCATTAAGGTTAGGAAAGACCAAAAAAGTCATCAGGTTCAACGGTCCAACCAGGTCCTGGCCCATCGGCATCTGGAAGCAGCCCCAAGATGTCATAAACTGCTGCTCCCGTGGTGGTGTTGGGACTGGCTGTTGATGTTCCGGGCCCGACGTGGTACCCGGGAGCGGCTTTGCTCCTGGGCTGACTCTGTCCTCCTGGACCAAACCCTGCGGTGTAAAGAAGGCTGGCTCTGGGACTCTGCATCATGATGTTTGAGAGGGGAGCGGCTTCGAGTCCGAGCCCTCCCTGGCTGCGTGCACTGGCTTCCATTAGCTGCTGCGGAACCCCTCGAGGACCCCAGTGCTGCTCGCTGGCTGTAGCTGTGCGTGCAGCTCTCAGCACTTGGGGTGGGTGTGTGCCTGCTCCCACAACGTGTTCGGGGCTGGCTTGGGGAATCTGGGACCCGGCACTGCAGTGGAGAGCGGCTTCGTGTCCGGGCCCGCCCTCCCTCCCTGGGCCGGAGGTTGTAGCCATGTGCCAGGGAGGGCCTCGAGGCCTCTGACATCCCCTGGCTGGCCAAGTCCAGGGCAGCATTGCGGCAGTTCCAACGGTGTCCTCGGAGCTCATTGAAGCTATTCTCAACCTGAGGTAAATGTGGGGAGATTCTCCCACAGTCTGTCCCACGCTGTCTGGACAGGCCGCTGCTCTCAGGCACATGGGAACCATGATCTGGATCCGATGGTGCCTGGCTGGTGGTGCTGGAAGTACTGCTCTCCAGTGCTGGGGAACCTTGGGATGGCTCCAATCCCTGCTGGCTGGTAGTGCTGGAGTCTGTAATGAAGGCAGGAAGGAGAGCAGGATGGAATTTCTGCCTGGGGGTGGGATCAGCTCTCCCAGCTCTCCAGGGTAAAGGGATGTGAGCAAGGCTGCCCTGAGCATGCCTCTTACCAGTGTCCTCTCCAGCGCAGGCATTGCACTCCCAGGTGGAGGCACTCTCACTCAAGTTGGAGCAGCACCGATGGGTGCCCTGTGCAGCGCAGGAGCTGCAGAGCAGCAGCTCCCAGGGCCTGGGGAAAAAAATGGGTTGTGGACATGAGGACTAAGTGACCTGAGCCACGGAGTGCCTAGCACAGCTCTGCTGCTCAGTCCGTGCTCCCCACCCCTGCGCTGAGGCTGTGATCCCATGCAGAGCCCCAGAGGGCTGCTGAGGAAACTCACCCTGCTCCCTCTGCCTGCTCCCTGCCTTGTGGGTAATGGCACTCGCTGGCATCGCAGCACCTGTGCCTCTCTAGTAGTGATGAATATGCATCATCGTCCAGCCACCTTGGTGTCCTGTCAGAGAAGGGAGGGAATGTCAGAGTCACCCACTGTGCCAGGACTAAAACTAATCCATGGCTTCCCTCCTCCTCCACCCAATTCTCCTCCTCAGTTCCACCTTCCCAATGATGCTCAGGCCTGGTTTAATGGCAGCAAAGGTCCAGGCCTGCCGGGGTTGTCAGTCCCTGGGCAGGCACAGCTCATGTATCCTCGCATCTTGGGAAATGGCAGAAAGGCACCAACCTGACTGGGATTCGGATCCCCATGTTGACCATGTTTAGGAAAAACCTGAACCTGTCTTTGCAGAAGGGACACCAGAAGCACAAAATCCCAGCACACAGGGCGTGTTCCTGCAGCAGAAACACAAGAAGCATGAGCATGAGCGGGAGGGACCAGGTGCTGCTGAGCTCCTGCCATGCCCATGGGGCAAGGGGAGGGATCCTACCTGGACACAGGCCCGGTGGAACCAGGCGTGTTGGCAGCATGGGCACACCATGGTGCTGTATGAGATGCTGTCCCCCACGGGGTCCATGCACATGATGCAGGTGGTGTCCTGCGCTGGCATTGCCTCCACTGCCTGCTGTGGGCAGTGCTCCCAGCAGAAGGAGCTGCGGGAAGATGGGAGGGATGGGCAAGGTGAGAAGTGCTGCGAGGAGGGCAGAGTAACACAAAGGAGCGCAGGTCCTGGCTCTGGCTCTGGCAGGCTGCTGGGAGCCTGGGGCCTTCCTCATTTCTTTGGCTGGTGCTGACAGCAGGGGTTGGAGGCTCACAGATGAGGCCTGGCAGCCCTTACCTGTACCCGTGAATGTACTGGGTGACACATTCACCCTGCGAGGCACAGGGGAGATGGAAGCTGCGGTCACATCCTGTTTCTGCACAGGTGATGGAGGCCCCCATCTTGCCACAGATGATGCAGTGCTGGAAAGAACAAAGCAGCTCCCGTAAGCAAAAGGCTCAGGGCCTATGTAGCTGGTCCTCCACTACTGGGCAGAGCCCAGAATGCAGGCATGGCTAGGTTGCACTCTGCTGAGCTGCCCGGTGAACAGGCGTCATCTGCAAGAGGGAGACTTCATCATGGAGCTGGTTGGAAAAGCTGGGATTGATTTCTTGGGAGCAGGTTAAGATTGCCAATCCTCTCCAGCCACAAAGCTCTCTGTTCCACTCAGGTCCTCACCGTTTGCTCTGCCTGCTCAATTGTGCGTATGGCATCTTCTTCAGAAACACTGAAACTCCCGTCATCTTCCTCTTGACAAAGACCATTGGCAAATAACTGCACAAGGGGTAAGAACATGATGTTGTAAGGGCAGGAAGAATGGAACCATTGGTTGGAGGAAGATGGTAGGAGCTGCAAGGGAACTCACCGCACAGTAAGTGTGGAAATAGGATCCATATAACTCAAATTTTTGCCCAAGGATGTCTGAGTCTTCATCCACCTGGCCACAAAGCAAACATGCTGGAGAGGGGAGAGCAACAGCAGTGAGTGCCTTGCCAGCTGCCTCCGAGGGCTGTCTCAGGGGCTGTTCTGTGCCAGCCATGCTGGATGAGGAGCAGGGCCCGAGGCAGTGGAGAGGAAGGGACACTGCAGGCTCGGTGTTGACGGCAGGCAGCCACAGCCCAACCGCGGCCCCTCTGACCAAGGAGCAGAGGAGCCCTTGCCTGCCCCTTCTCCCCTCTCCACTGCAGGCAGACCCCAGCAGCAATCTGCCCAACGATGGGAAGCATGTAGGGTGTAGGGATACGTTGCTCTCACCCTGCTCCCTCGAGCCGGCGGCCTCCTGTGACACCATGGACATGATGTATGGCAACGATGAGCACTCGCAGAGTCCCTGTCCCAGCAGTGCTGAGCTTTCTCCTCTGCACACTCCTGTATCAAGCCTATGGGAGAAGCGGGACAAGGGTGAGATCGCAGCTCAGTCCATGGAGCAATGGGATCCCCTCCTCCCTGGGCAGCCTCAGGCAGCCCTTTCCTCCTGCTGTCCACGTACCTCACCAGCTTGCACTGAGTTTGGCTAGAGCCCTGCAGCCTTTTAACTGCTCCCTGTACATCACAATGGCCACTCCCTGCCACCCTGTGTGACATCATCACACCTCACAGGGGTGAGGGGCCCTGGGCACCCAAGCAGGAGGGCAGTGCAGCCAGGGCAGAGTGAGGAGCCCGGTGATGGGGGCCTTCATCACCTGTGCACAGACAGGCTGTGGTTGCAGGTTCAAATTTCCCTGTGCCTCTGAGGGTGAATGTGTCACCCAGTACATTCACGGGTACAGGTAAGGGCTGCCAGGCCACATCTGTGAGCATCCAACCCCTGCTGTCAGCACCAGCCAAAGAAGTTCATGCACCAGCATGCCCTGCGCTGCTGGCACTGTTTGGGCTGCATTCAGGATGCTTGGGATCAAAACCATACTGAAACTAGGGGAAGTGTGGCCATTGAGTGTCATGTATTTTAATGCCGAGCAGGAATCAGGGCACTGTTTCCAGGCTGCCTGCCCCAGCCGGGCACCACTAAGTCAGCAGCAGGCTTTTAAAATAAATGGAGCATCACGGGGTGAACAGTTTCAATTATAATGATCATTTGTTTACTGCTGCCACGTTTTGTGGCTTCATCCTTGGTTCCCAGGAAATATTTCAGTGGATTATGCAGTACTGATATTTTAAAGCTAAAGAAGAGTTGGTGTTGGGTATACATGCGGGGTTATGGCAGCATCAGACCATAAGCTTATAAGCTCATTTAGAAAGATATGTTTTTCCGTGTGGGACCTGTTACGTAAGGATTTGTGATGGTGATAAACTGCATATGTGGCAGTGACTGCTAACATGTAACAGGTGGGGTTAAATTCTTCCACATCAGAGTTCAGAGGCGGTTTCTGATATGGGAAAATACACTCGTTGTAAATGTAAGATAATTTCAGTAAAGGAACAGTAATTATTCTCATATGTTCCTAGATGCAGCTGCCGCTACGTAAGGATATCTGTCACACAGGTCAATTAGAAAAGAAAAACTGGAAGATCTTTGCTGATAACTTGGTTCCCGTTTGGTTTTGTGTTTTCGTTTGTAAGGAATTTGGATGATTTGTTTTTATTTTGCTTTGTTTTCTTTTATTGTTGTCTTTTTTCATACACAGCTGTTGTGATGTTGAGGTTCTGGTTGCTTAGTGGGCAACAAGAAATACCAAGTGGAGCCCAAAGAAGTAGCATCCAGACAAGGCAATTAAATGTGGAGTGTATGCTTATTCATTTATTTCACATGGGGCGTTACTTTTCCACTTAAAGAGTGGAAAGCCCTTACTGTCATCTGACTTCTGCAGACCTTTGAAATGAAGCTACGTGAAGCACAAACCTTCACTAAAGTTAAGATTCGTGGTACCCCACCCAACCCTTGTCTGAGCAGTTTGCACTGACTAGGCAAGTGCAAGATGAGCTAAAAAAGAGGAAATTGCCACCAGACTCCATTGTGGAGCACGGCTGTACTTCCCAGAGGAACACTGGCAGCCAGGCAGCAGGTGATGCCTTCTGGGTCCATCCCACCAGAAACAGCCCTGTCCCCAGCGCAGAGGCTGCTAGGGTGGGATGCATGGAGCCCACACACATAAAAATCCATCTTTTGTAGGATGTGGTCTTTTCCCATATTGTATTTTCTGTCTGTAGGGGAAAAGAGTGTAAAAAATAGTCTGCATAAAAGATTAGAAAAAAAAAATTAATCGTCTTGAAAGCAAACTGTGAAAACATGCTTATTTCCCCTCTGCACCCCCTCTCTTTGTAGATAATCCCCATGTCTACATTTTGCTATTAAAAACACAAAGGAAGTGAACAAGACTTCCACAAAAGAGTGTTCATCCTTCAGTAATTCCTGACATTCGTAGCGGATTTGAAATGCCTGTCTTTCAACAATAATGCAGTGTTCTTCACATTGGTGCCTGAGGACAAAGAAATGCCTGCATTTTTTACTGACGGATTAAGTGCTGCAAAACGAGCTGTTGTTAACTGTGGTGGTGAACAGCTTCTGTCTGGTGGTTTGCCCTTATTTAAACTTAAAGCTGACCCATCTTGGGCAGCAGCTGAGTTGCAACATGGTCAGTACTTGTTAAACAGATCACCAATGGGAGAGGATTGGAAGAGGCTCATTGCTTCCAGCAGTACTGCTCTTTGTGTTTTCTCTGAACTACCATTCCCTCTGTAGTTTGTCGATGGGATAGTACTCCTTCAGCTGTCATTTGTTCATTTTTTTCCATCCGAGTGTCTGACCACTGTCCATGATTCATTTTCAGTTCAATGCAAGTTCTGGGGGATGCTATAAAGAAGCCTCCCATTCATAGGAGAAGGTACACAGCCAGCTAACGTGACTAACCATTTTGTGTTTGAATGCCTACTAACTCCGTATGTCACTTAGTGAACCTGGAGTTCGTACCTCTGAAACAGTCGTGCTAGGGTAGTGCATCCCGCTTGGCTGCTTTTCCCTCTCCAGCCTGACCCTGGGCACAAGCTCAAGCCGCTCACTCCAGAGCTTGGAGCAGTCTCAGACACAGGCTTTGGCGTGTGTCAGGTTGGGATTGTATGACAATGATCATTTACCTGCAAGCACAGGCATAGCTTGTTCCTAGAGCACAGGAGAGCTGTGTGCCAGGACTTGCAGGGGGAGCACCTGCTGAAGTGATGCACCGAAACCATCTCAGAGTCACAGATTACTCTGCAGGTCTGCAGCTGCTTAAATTACATGGCTTTGATATTGCACTTTTGCTGCTCTTTAAAACCACCTCCCTGACAAATAGAAAGTGTATTTTTTTTCTTTTCTTCCGTGGGTTGTTCTGGTTTTCTTCTGCATAGCAAACTTTCAATTCCACATCCACGGTGCAGATACATACTTTCACTCACGTAACCTTCCAGCTGCCAATTCACATACAAAACAGGCTGCTTCATTTCTGACTCAGCAGCTGTGTGGACTGTCCACATTTCTACATCTTTAGGTTCCAGGAAAGGAGATATTTAACCACTCCCCTTGAGCAGTTCAGCCTTTTCTGCTCTCCCCCACCCTGCAGCAGGTTAGCTGAGGACCTCTCTTCCCATGACACAGCTGTGGTTACCTGACATGCATGTTAGATGTGTGTTTAAACAAACTGCCAAATCTCCACATGTGGGAGAAATGTGACGAGGGCCTTACCATGCATCAGCATAAACGAAGCTGCTGTGCAGTTCAGGAGAGGGCTCTTGCAGGAAAGGCACAAGAAAGAGCATGGTTTTTTGCTTCTAAGAAGCCACTTTATTTGCATGACACTGCTCTGGAGGAAGCACTCATCTTGTCAGTTCATGCAAATGAACACCTCTTTAGTAGTCACTATTGGTACTATTACAGCTCCCACAGAGTCATAATATTCTGAAATCCTGAGCTTACACACAAAGAAAATGTCTCAAACAGGCAACCCAAAATATTTAGTAAAATCTGAATATGTCCTGATGTTCTTTCAGAAGCATTCTCTTTCCTTTTCTTCCTTCCCAGCCATTTTGGTCCTATCCTCTCTCACACCAGTTACAGAGCAGCAGCCTGAAACTAATTCCAGCAGTTCTCACACGAGGCTGTTTTCTATAATTGCTCTCCTCTTCCCCAAATCTTTTTCTGTGAAGGCTTTTTGCGTGCTATGCAATGATCTTGTGCAGTTTTGATGGTGTTGCCAGCAGATTGCGAGTGGCTCACCAGCAAGATTGTAATTCTGGAAGACTGCTTTCCAGAGCCCTTGCCAAAAGGTCTTTATCCCTCTCGGAGATGTCGCACCACTTCCCAGCTTCCTCTTGCATGCATTCACAGCTCCCATCCCTCCTGTCTTCTGCCTTCCTTCCCTGCAGTTTTAGCATCTTGTAAAGTGCACTGTCTGGTGTAAATGTTGCACGTCATTAGAGAGTAAAGTTGTCTACTCTTCCATTTGTAAGCAGTCACAAACTTCTGACTTCTGCAAACAGGTCAGTGAAAGGAAGTCAACGCGAGCACAGCTCCAGGGGTCCACCCAGCCCAGCAGTATTGTAGCCATGAGCTGGTGGCTGGGGGGAGCAAGAAGAGGGAAAGCATTGATGATGTCTTCCTTGGGATGTTTGCTCAGCCTTCAGCTAGTTTCCTCTGGGTGGGTTTTACTGACCCAGCTGAGGGCTGGACATGGGCCTCAAAGTGCAGACTGAGGTTGATGGTGGAAAATGATTTGCTGTGGCCATGAGGATGTGTTTCTCTTAAGTATCTAGCTACATCCAATTTATCCCTCATTTATACCTCCCTTTGCCACCTTGGTGTAGCTAAATCATGAAAAAATACTCAAAATATTGGTATATGATGGGAAGGTCTTCATAAAGAGCACTTATGGTACTGAGCTGAGAGCTTCTAGGGTAAGCACCCAGAGCTTTGGGTTGCAAAGCACAGGTACTTCAGATGCATCTTCCCCAGTTAACATCCTTAATAAAGCAAGTAGCAATTATCTGAATTCCAACACTGAATATCAACCATAAACGCTTCCGAAATGTTTCCAGTGTTGTACTGTGTGTGGGAGCAATGCAAGAACTTGACAAGCAACAGATGCAGCCAGTGGCTTTAAACCCTCCTTTGTGCCATTTGAGGTTTCTGCCACTCACAAACCCTGACTGAGGGACACTTAGACCTTTGTGCTGCCCACTCTGTAGGCTCCAGGCTTGGATCAGAGCATGCTCTGGCCACGTCCTCTCCATGCATGGCCTACAGGGAAGGGCTGGGAGCAGGACTGGTGCAGCACTGCTTTGGCAGACCTGTGCTGATGCAAAATTCCCTTCACACTTGACGTTTCCTGGACAGCCTTTCTGGTATTCAGATGTCTTTTATATGCCATAGCTGACAAGAGGATTGATTTCTCTGTATTTGCAAAACCTAAAATACCAAAAAATTGCAAAACCGAAAAAAATAACAAAAGCGGTGTTTAAAATGACAACCAAAATATTTGCATCCTGTATTTGCACTGCTTATGCCTTTCCTGGTGCAACTTGGGATTCTTTTGGGGTATGAGATCTGAAAGGTTTTCTAGTCAAAGCACTCCTTGAAGAAGCCTGCTTTGAATGAATCCCAAGTTAGCAGCAGAACAAGCCTGTTTTTCCTTCCGGCCTCTTCCACTGACTTGCTGTGCAGCTTTTCAGAATGTAACTTCCCTTTCTTATTTTTTCCCAAGCATAGCCCGAAGTGATTAATTCTTGTGAGGAGGAGACGTGAGTGACTAAATATTTGTAAGGGGCTCTCTTCCTGATTGTGGTGTGAGAGGTACCAGACAATACTAATCCTTACTAACACAGTGGCTGTGAGATCACGTACGCAGAGATGACTTTGCTGTGTCTCAGCCATGTGTTCCCAAAAGCATCTCTCCTCAGCAGGAGCCATTTCTCCAATCTGCTGTATGCTGGCAGGTGGGATGGGTGTGAGGGAAGCACAGGCTGCCCCACTTCCTGTTGGGTGTGTTCTCACAGCCACAAGCCTACATTAAGGACTGCATTATTTCTGAGGGTTTGGGGGTTTTTTTGTGTGTGCGTTTGTTTTCATTTTGAGATATTCAGGAAAGAATATTTTAACAACCTGTGCCGTAACAAGCCAATAGTCACAGCCCTTCTCCTTTCTTTGCCTCTTCCGATGTTCCTAGTTTGAGCTGGTGTCCCTCTGGTGTGCAGTTCGCTGCCATGGGTCGTGACTTTAATTGTAGAAGGTATGGTATAAATAAATGTGCTGCAGCAGTGACTGAGTGCTGCAAAAACTGTGCTGTCAGCTTGTTGTGTGTTGCCTCTTCCTCTGCTGCTCTGGCTGAAGCGTGCACGTGTCTTGTTTGCTTCGCCTGCTTTTTCAGCAGTGAGCTGTGGTAATGGGTGTCCTGATGACACTTCACCCTATGGGTGAAGGTGGTGGCTGCTTTTCATTGGCTTTGGGTGTTTGAGAAACTGTGCTTTTGGTTGGAGCCTTTGGGGCACCGTGACTTTAAGGCACTTTCCAGTAGCAGCCACGGATGACCGTTAGAGACTGTGTACTGGACAGATGTGAGCAGCTGAAGTTCAGTACAGGTGTGCTCTCTGTACGTGGACAGCTGCTCTGTCTTCTTCTGATCACTGTATGTGGAAAGGAGTCTGATAGCCGCAGATGAAGATTTACAGAGTACTCACTGCTTGCTTCTGCAGAAATGAAAGGTCAGACTCATGGTTGCTGGTCAAGTCTTGACAGGATACCATGCTTGAACAACTGGCAGCTCTTGTTGGTTGTGGGTAGAGCTATTGAAACTCTGAAGACTAGATATTGAAAAATAAGTTAATCTGTTCTTCATGTTATTAAACTAATTCTGTTTAATTATGTACTAACAATTACAGAGCAGTATTACCAAATGATAATTATTTTATGGGCTAATATTTTCAGTTTTGAACAGAGTTCTTTGGGTTACAACTGTGTTTTTTTCTTTACTCTGTAATACCATTATCTTGGGGTAGAAGAAAAAATGTTCCTGGGGCCTAAAAAATTGATATGAAAGGGACTCATTTCTCTTTGCAGGTGCTTTAGGATAAGCTTTATAGTGCCTGCTATTGATACGCGTTGTTGATCCAAATCGTTCTAAAGCAGATTAGATGGTAAATGCCTCATCCATCCTTCTTTCTCATTAATCAACAAGAAGGAAGTCCTAAAAGTTTCAATAAATTTTCTTTCTCAAGGTTTATGGCATTTTTGGCTTTGAAGTTGCATATTCATCAATATGATTCAAAACGAATGAAGAAAATGAATCATTACTATGCAAGTCTACCTGAATGTAAAGCTTCTCTGCTTGTTCAACTCATCTATGCAATCTGTAGTGTGTTTTCCCTTTCGTATGTTGGTGCTTGTTGTTTTTTGCCCACTTTGATGTCATTACATTTTGGTACCTTATGACTATTTTTTGTTGGTAGGCAAAGATTGCCTTAAAAAATAATCCACATTATGTCACTTGCTCATATTGATGTTCTGTGTACCCAAGCTGGACTACATACCCAGGGTAGATCTTGCTTCTGGCTAGCAGGGTTTGTGCACATGAGGTCAAACATTGGTCATGGAGGTGTGCAAGGAGGTGAATGTGCAGAGCATCCTCATTAAGCCCAAATGGCAGTGGGCTTATCAGTATTGGCATGAGGAGCACAAGGGTTAGAGGCAGAATACAGGGATTAAGAAAGATCAGATGGAAATAGTCACATTTTTAAATGTAATTGTTTTGTGTAGATGAAAGGAGAGTGTATTAGCTTTGTTCTCTGTAGATGTCACTTGTCTGCAGGTGCCGTCTCTACAGAGACTGGCCAAACCTTTTATAGGTACCATGTTCTGCAAGCTGAAGTGTTATGGTTTTGTGATTTTTGTTGTATTGTTGATATTCCACATCATAACATCATGTGGAGTATTGGGAGTTAAGGAGTTAATGCTCCAGCTCTGTGGATCATCGATAGTTCTGGGTGTACCTGTCTCAGAAGAGAACCACATTCCCCAGAGGACTTTGCGATGCTTTGCATTTTTACATATTTCCGCCCAGAGGGAAAGATAAAAACTGTCTGTGGTCACGGGACCCTCTCTTCCCTTTGGGACCGAGCTCGGCAGTGGGTGTTTGTTGCAGCCGTCCGCCTTCAGCGTTAGCGTAAGGCCTTCGGTTTATCGGACACTCTCTCTCTTGCTCATTTTATTTGATCCATTTGCCTCAATTCCAATTATATTATATTATATTGTGTTATTTTTCCTTTCTGATATCTATTTAGTAAATTAGCTTTCCTCCTCAGATAGTTGCCGCTGTTTTGTTCCTAGGCCCATCTCCCTTCTCCTTTTTCCCTTTCCCCTTTCCCCTTCCCCGGGGTGTGGGCCCGTGGGTCCCCTGCCTCAATTGTCACGGCACCGGGTCAAACTGTCCCGCAAACCGGTGACATTTTTGGCGCCCAACGTCGGGCAAAACTAGCTGCCTTGGCCGGACAGAGACATACTTTTAGAGTGAATCTCTGTCTTTTGTTAGGAAGCTTATCTGTACTGCAGGTCCTGTACGGCAAAACACAACCTTGAAGTCCAGGCGTACTGCCAGTTCTTCTGGGATATTTGTAAACTTTTTGGGTGCTGCCGGCTTGTTTGAGTAAAAGGAAAAAAAAATGTTTTTACTGTTTCTGTTAAAACTGCCCTTACAGGGATTGTATTTCATTGCTTTTTCCCTTTTAATGCTCAAAACGTATTGGAATTTGGTTAAGCTTGCCAGTCTGATCTATGGAGCCTGGTCCCTATATGACAAACTAAAAGCAGTGATGGAGACACCTACCAAATACCTGGGCACCCCGGCTAATGTAACAAACGATACCATGTTAACAAACCAAACAATATTTGAATGGGTGTCCAGGTTCTCCTCTCAGTTCCTTATGAATTTTCAAGATTACAGCTTAGGGACTATGTTAGCATTTGGGATATTAGTCCAAAAATTTCCGCCATCACACGCTTCCATTTCAGCCATATCAAGGTTAGAAGTACAGATGGAAGACGTGTTAGAGAAAGTATCCCGACTGATTGATAGGGTTGAAAAGATTGCAGCTTTCAGAAGCAAACGTCGTCCTGCTCGAGCAAATGACAGCACTAACTTCATGTCACGTGCGGCTCTGTGGAGTTACTTACGTGAAAATGGAGAAGATATGAAGGAATGGCATCAAAAACCCACCCCTGCACTGCGAGCACGGGTGAGAGAATTACAACACAGACCAACGACCAGTGAAGTTGTTCCTGTCACTACAGGTAACCAATAGAGGGGCCCTGCCCTCAGCCAGAGGAGGGAGAGGGATAATAGAGTGTATTGGACTGTGTGGATTCGGTGGCCTGGCACATCAGAACCACAAAAATATGAGGCACTGGTGGATACTGGTGCACAGTGTACTCTGATTCCCTCGAGTTATAAAGGGACAGAAGTGATCCATATCTCTGGAGTGACTGGGGGCTCTCAGGAATTGTCTGTGTTGGAGGCAGAAATAAGCCTCACCGGTAAAACCTGGCAGAAGCATCCCATAGTGACTGGACAGGGGGCTCCATGCATACTCGATATTGACTATCTCAGAAGGGGACATTTCAAGGATCCCAAGGGATACCGATGGGCTTTTGGAGTAGCTGCTGTAGATGCATACAACATTCAGCAGCTGTCTCTTTTACCTAGCCTGTCAGAAGATCCATCTGTTGTGGGGGTACTGAAAGTGAAAGAGCAGCAGGAACCTATCGCTACAAAAACAGTGCACAGACGGCACAACCGCACCAACAGGGATTCCTTGCTCCCCATTCATAACTTGATCCATCAGCTAGAGAGCCAGGGAGTGATCAGCAAGACTCACTCACCTTTTAACAGCCCCATATGGCCGGTGCGTAAAGCCAGTGGAGAATGGAGGCTGACGGTAGATTACCGTGGCCTGAATGAAGTCACACCCCCACTGAGTGCAGCTGTGCCAGATATGTTGGAGCTGCAGTATGAACTGGAGTCAAAAGCAGCCAAGTGGTATGCCACCATTGACATTGCCAATGCATTCTTTTCTATTCCTTTGGCCACAGAGTGCAGACCACAGTTTGCTTTCACGTGGAGGGGCATTCAGTACACCTGGAACCGTTTGCCCCAGGGGTGGAAACACAGCTCAACCATTTGCCATGGGTTGGTCCAAACTGCATTGGAGCAGGGTGGTGCTCCTGAGCACCTCCAGTACATTGATGACATTGTTGTGTGGGGCAATACAGCAGAGGAAGTCTTTGAGAAAGGAGAGCAGATTATCCAAATTCTCCTACGAGCTGGCTTTGCTATCAAGCGAAGCAAAGTGAAAGGGCCTGCACAAGAAATTCAGTTCCTAGGTATAAAGTGGCAAGATGGACGTCGTCACATCCCAACAGATGTGATTGACAAAATTACTGCCATGTCTCCACCCACCAGTAAGACAGAAACCCAAGCTTTTCTGGGTGTAGTGGGCTTTTGGAGAATGCATGTTCCAAACTACAGCCTCATTGTGAGCCCTCTCTATTGGGTGACGCGGAAGAAGAATGATTTTGTGTGGGGCCCTGAGTAGCAGCAGGCTTTTAAGCAAATTAAGCAGGAAATAGCCCGTGCCGTGGCCCTGGGGCCAGTGCGGACGGGACAGGATGTAAAGAACATCCTCTATACTGCTGCTGGAAAGGAAGGTCCCACTTGGAGTCTGTGGCAAAGAGCCTCTGGGGAGACCCGAGGCCGACCCCTTGGATTCTGGAGTCGGGTGTACAGGGGGTCTGAGGAGCGCTACACTCCAACTGAGAAGGATATCTTAGCCGCGTACGAGGGGGTTCGAGTTGCTTCTGAAGTAATCGGTACTGAAACGCAGCTCCTCCTGGCACCTCGACTGCCAGTGCTGAGCTGGATGTTTAAAGGGACAGCTCCCTCTACCCATCATGCTACTGATGCCACTTGGAGTAAGTGGACTGCACTGATTACACAGCGAGCTCGGATGGGGAACCTCAACCGTCCAGGAATCCTGGAGGTGATCATGGACTGGCCTGAAGGTAAAAAGTTTGGAACAACAACAGCAGAGGAGGTGTCACATGCTAAGAAGCCCCACCATATAATGAACTACCAGACAAGGAAAAGAGATATGCCCTGTTCACAGATGGATCCTGACGCATTGTGGGTAAGCACCGCAGATGGAAATCTGCTGTGTGGAGCCCCACACGACGAGTTGCAGAGGCCACTGAAGGAGAAGGAGAATCAAGTCAGTTTGCAGAGGTAAAGGCTGTCCAGCTGGCCTTAGATATTGCTGAATGAGAGAGGTGGCCAGTGCTTTATCTTTATACTGACTCATGGATGGTGGCAAATGCTTTATGGGGGTGGTTACAGCAGTGGGAACAAAATAGTTGGCAACAGAGGGGTAAACCTATTTGGGCTGCTGAACTGTGGAAAAACATTGCTGCCCGAATAAAGAATATGGTTATAAAGGTGCGCCATGTAGATGCTCATGTTCCTAAGAGCCGGGCAACTGAAGAACAACAAAATAACCATCAGGTAGATCGAGCTGCCAAAGTTAAGGTGGCTCAAGCAGACTTGGACTGGCAACACAAGAGTGAATTATTTCTAGCTCGGTGGGCCCATGAGACCTCGGGCCGTCAAGGAAGAGATGCAACATATAAGTGGGCTAGAGACCGAGAGGTGGACTTAACTATGGATGCCATTGCACAGGATATCCATGACTGTGATACGTGCACCACAATTAAACAAGCCAAGAGGATGAAACCTCTTTGGGAGGAAGGGCAATGGCAAAAGTATAAATACGGGGAGGCGTGGCAGGTTGATTATATCACCTTGCCACGATCTCGCAGTGGTAAGCGTTATGTGCTCACCATGGTGGAGGCAACTACTGGGTGGCTTGAAACATATGCAGTACCCCATGCTACCGCCCGGAACACCATCTTAGGGTTCGAGAAACAAGTCCTGTGGCGACATGGCACTCCAGAGAGAATTGAGTCTGATAATGGAACTCATTTCAAAAATTCTCTTGTAAATACTTGGGCCAAAGATCATGGCATCGAGTGGATTTATCATATCCCCTATCATGCACCAGCTTCTGGTAAAATTGAAAGGTACAATGGGTTGTTAAAAACAATGTTGAAAGCAATGGGTGGTGGAACATTTAAGCACTGGGAGAAGAATTTGTCAGAAGCCACCTGGTTGGTCAACACCAGAGGATCCATCAATCGCGATGGTCCTGCCCAATCCAGATCTCTACCTACTGTAGAGGGAGATAAGGTCCCTGTAGTACATGTGAAGAACATGTTGGGAAAAGCAGTTTGGGTTCTTCCAGCTTCTGAAGAGGGCAAACCTCTCCGTGGAACTGTTTTTGCTCAGGGACCTGGGTCTACCTGGTGGGTGATGCAGAAGAATGGGGATGTTCAATGTGTACCACAAGGGAATTTGATGTGGGGAGAGCGCCCTCAGTAATTCTATTACTATGTATATATGTATATATGTATATGTGTATATATGTATGTTGTATGTGTTTGTATTTAATGCTTGTTAATCATTGTTTCTTTGTATATATTTTAAGCATGATGTAATGATGTTGAATAAGGAGTGGAATTTTATGGTTTTGTGATTTTTGTTGTATTGTTGATATTCCACATCATAACATCATGTGGAGTATTGGGAGTTAAGGAGTTAATGCTCCAGCTCTGTGAATCATCGATAGTTCTGGGTGTACCTGTCTCAGAAGAGAACCACATTCCCCAGAGGACTTTGCGATGCTTTGCATTTTTACATATTTCCGCCCAGAGGGAAAGATAAAAACTGTCTGTGGTCATGGGACCCTCTCTTCCCTTCGGGACCGAGCTCGGCAGTGAGTGTTTGTTGCAGCCATCCGCCTTCAGCGTTAGCATAAGGCCTTCGGTTTATCGGACACTCTCTCTTGCTCATTTTATTTGATCCATTTGCCTCAATTCCAATTATATTATATTATATTGTGTTATTTTTCCTTTCTGATATCTATTTAGTAAATTAGCTTTCCTCCTCAGATAGTTGCCGCTGTTTTGTTCCTAGGCCCATCTCCCTTCTCCTTTTTCCCTTTCTCCTTTCCCCTTCCCCGGGGTGTGGGCCCGTGGGTCCCCTGCCTCAATTGTCACGGCACTGGGTCAAACTGTCCCGCAAACCGGTGACATGAAGATTGGTGTTTTCAGTATTTCTGAGTGATTCTGTCTGGCTCCATTGGTCAGAGCTAGCTTCATCAGCTAATGGTAAAGCAACACTGATGGAGATGTTTATTGAATTTATGAAAAAAGAGAGGGGGAAAACAGGAATTAAAGGAAAAAAAAAGACAGCTTTGGCAGAAAGGCATTGTTGGCACCAAAGCTTTGTGGAGTGGCAAGTACTAAATGGATTCAGAGGATATATCTGCTAAGATGAATGTTACGTGCAGCCCAGGAGGGAGGGTGGTGGTCTGGGACAGATAGTGTCGTGTTATACATCTTGTCTCACACAAGATTCTGCTGTTCCTTCTGAATATAATGCAAATATAAATCTCTCCCCCAGTGACTGCACTTGTTTGTTGAGGAATGCACTTGTATGCTGAGGAATGGCATCAGCATATCTCTGAGTGGTACAGCTAGTGACTGCATTCTGGTTTACTGTCAGAAGTATTGTGTGCTGTTTCGCACTGGTCACTGAGAGCTCATCAAGACCTAACCTGCATGGTTTCTCTTCCATTACAGCTTGGAAGGCCTTGCTGGAGACTCTGATGACAACAAGAAGCCCTCTGCAAACTTGGAGGCTGCTTCTTATGGCGCCAAGGACCTTCCACAGAGCCAGCTCACCAGCAACCAGGGCAGCTCCCTGATCTTGCTCACTGAAGACCCTGAGCAAGGGGAAGTCAGAGAATATGGTCACCAGGTAAAGCTGTCCACCCAGGACTGCATTTCTTGGAAACTCTACGTCTACGTTTTAAAAGCCCTTTTTCAGAGTGACAGTGAAGGCTTCTACCCTGTGTGTGCAACGTCATCAGTCTTTCACAGCGATTACATTTAATTTAATTCAGTTAAACCGGTGGAGCCTGCGTGCTTCTTCGCGTTGTGCTCATGGTAAAGCTTTTCTCCTCGCCTGTGACCCCGAGCGATCTGGGAAGAGAAAGGACAGCTCTCCCCATTGGGCCAGCAGGCAAGCCAGTGCCAGCTGGCACGCAGCCATGTCCCCACGCAGCAGCACCCCAGGGCTCAGGGCTGCCCAGGCAGACCCACACTGACCCCGCTGCGTGCGCTCGGAGCATGGATGTGCAGGCATGGTGCCACCAAACCCTCTCCAGCTGATGTTGTGATGCAGGAGATCAGCCCAGTAATCTAGAGCCATGTCAAATGGGTGGACATCTGGAGCATGTCCTCCTGCAGCAAGGAGAGTGCTTGGGTGCAATGCACACCAGCATCCATGTGCACTGTGTGCCTGCAGCTGTGGGGCAGCGGGTTCTCAGGGCTGCCCCACTTCAGCTTGACTCTGTGCTTGGCAGGGAGCAGCTCCTTGTCCTGGAGCAGATATATTTAGCAAAATATTTTGTTGATTATTCAGTGGCATTTGGGAGGGCTGTGAGTGCCAGGCAGGCTGCCAGGGAGCTGGGTGCTTCTCCTGTTGTGATGGGGCTGGGGGCAGCTCAATGCCCCTGGAGCTCCGGGGTGATGGGGGTTGCCTGGGCCATCTCCAGGTGATGCTGAGCCTGATCCTCTTTGAGCCGTACTGATCTGGCAGCAAGGTGCGTGGTGTAGGGGTGACCTTGGTGCAGGGCTGTGCTGCATTTCTCCCTGCCCGCTGTCTCCCTTGGGTCTTTGCCTGGATTGCAACTGTGCCGTGAGCACCGGCAGAGGGGCAGGGGGCAAAAACCTTCCTGCGCAGCCTGGGAGGGCTCACTGAGCAGATTTAGTGCAGGTCACTGAGCTTCTGCTGCACTTTTGGCTTAAATCTATCATTTGTGGTGCACACTGCTGCCCACTGCTCCTGTCGTCGTGCAGCAAGGAGGGACTGCGACACAGACTGCCATGGCACGGCGCAACAGGCACAAAGCAAGTGTGGCACTGCTCCATGGGGCAGAAGGGAGAAACGTTTGTCAGCAGCCTAACTGCTGTGCTGGAGAGCGAGCAGAGGCTCAGCAGCTCTTTGGATAGCTTTTAGCTATCAGTGGGAATAATTGTTTGCGGGACTGTCCTGAGCCGCGTGCTGCTGGATGCTGGTCTCCTCTCCCCACTGCTCCTGTCTCTTCCTCCTCCTCACTGCTTTGCTCTGCTCCCTTGCAGGCTGCCAGCAAGTACAACCCCAGTACCACAAGCTGTTCAAGGACATCCTGACGGAGGAGAGCGTGCTGAAAGGTGGGCGGTGCGGTGCGGAGTGGGGCGGTGCGGGACGTTGTGCAGCGGGAGGCACAGGGCCGCCGCATTCTGACACCGCTCTGCTCTGCAGTCTACTCCTGTGCACTGCAGAGGGACATCCTCATCCAGGGGTGGCTTTACATCTCCCCCACCTGGATCTGCTTTTATGCCAACCTCTTTGGGAAGAACATCAAGGTGACGCGGTGCCTGGGTGCAGCCCTCCTCCCATGTCCACTGCCCCATCCTAAAGAACCCCCTCTGCAGCATGCCTCTCCCTCCCCACATGCCACTGATGTTCCCCTTCAGTGCTTTGCACTGAATGTGGCTGTGCCTGTTCCTCAGGTGTCCTGCAGGCTCTGCCTGGGAGAGCCAAAAACTGCTTTGGTGCAGAATTTCCCCAGGCAGAACCTGGTGTGAAGGGAGATGAAAGGTTCCAGAAGATTCTGGAGGGGGTGTGAATCTCTTTTGGCTCTTCTGCCTGATTTACACTGACGCTCCCCACTTATGTTGTGGTTGACGGGGACCTTTGAGGGAAGCGACTTCCTTTCAAGCTGGGCTGAAGAACTGCATTATTTATGTCGGCAGCTTGAAACAAATCTATCTGCAGAGGCATGGCACATCGCTCGCTGTGCTGAGCAAACTGTGGTTCTGCAGATTGCATCCTTCCTGCTTCTTAACTGTGGCCCTACTTGCAGGAGCTCTCTCAGTGAGCTTTTGGGACGCACTGTGTTTGTGTTGGACAGTGGTTTCCCTGTGTCCTCGCTGTTTTGATCAGGCAGAAACTGACTCCAAGCTGAGATTAACGTTGGGGGGTTGCCATGACCTTTAATGAAAACAAAGCAGTCTCTGGGAAACAGCAGCTCCCCACGTAACTCGCCACTCCCTGCCTTCCCAAAGTGATCACACGCCCCGTGTGCTTCGCCTGCAGGTCATGATCCTGGTGGTCTCTGCGCAGCTCATCAAGAAGCACAAGACAGCACGGCTGCTGCCCAACAGGTTGGCCATCACCACCACCGCCGGCAGGAAGGTACTGTGGCCTCAGCGCCTTCCGTCCTGCCGGGATGCTGGGGAACTGAGCTCGGCTTTGTGCTGGCAGCTGGCCAGGGCAAACGCGGAGTTCTGCTTTTGTTTCTGAATTTCACTTTGTTTCTGCCTGAAGCAAACACTGAGTGAAACTCGTCTGAGCTCAGCCAATCCCTGCCAGGCTCAGATAAACCTTTAAACTTCTTACGGCTGAGGAGGGGATAGGGTTCAGGGCACAGTTAGGCTGGCGCAGAACTCAGTTAATGGGCTGAGTGTGAGCTGTGGCCGAGCTGTTAATATGCACTGCTCGTTGCCTGCTGAAATGTGCTGACGTAGCCCTGCTGGGTGCCCTGTGCCTGCTCCTGGCAGTGCTCTGTGGTGGCACCATGGCACAACACGGGCTCTGGGCCGCTCAGCCTGGCTGCCCCTTTGCAGCCCTTCTATACTGCTGAGGTGATGTGAGCTGCTGTCCCTGGGATCCTTCCAGTCACTTTGGGTGCAGCTCAGAGCAACAGGGAACAAAACTGGCCCTGAAAAAATCTGCCCCAATCTTGAACAGGCTGAGAAAATAGAAATGGGGAGCTGAGCAGGGAGGTGGTTTGGGGAGGGGACGTCTCTGCCTGCCCTGCAGATAGGGAACTGGTGCTTAAAAACTCCTGGGCACACTGGGCCATTTTCTGGTCTGTAGGAAGGACTGAGCTCAGTGCGGGGGAAAGCCCCTCCCAGCGTCCTCTCTCCCGCTTACAGTACATCTTTGTGTCACTGATCTCTCGTGACAGCGTGTACGACGTGCTGCGGAGGGTCTGCACACACCTGCAGGTACTGTGCTGCGCTCAGCATCCATCCTGCTCTGCCTGTTTTCCATCCCAATGTCCCGCTGGCTGTTTCTTGCTTTGGGGCATGCTGTTGAACATCACAGGGCCAGTCCTGCCCTCAGCATCCCAGTAGGACATGACTTGTCCCTGTTCCTGGCGTGTCACACAGTGTCCTGTCCTTGTGACCTGTTGTAGGTCATGGATGAGTGGGGCAGAGCCCTTGGAGTTCCTGTGCTCACCCTCACAGGGTGTGGAGAGGCAGTGTTTATAATCTGGTGGCTCTTCCTGTTCCACCACTATGTGCATTGCTGACTTTCCCCCAGATCTCCTTACCCTTGTAGGGGGAAAAATGCCACAAAGTAAAAATTAGAATTAAAAAGCCTGACTTGGGGAGGAAACCCATTGTTCCTCAGGCTGGAGCTGAGAGGTGCTAGGAGCTCTCCTTCTGCCTTTGAAACACGTGGGAAGTGGTGCTGGAGCCGCTCCCACCCACTCCACTATTCCTGTTTTCCTTCTCCACGGTTCACCCCCTTTGCATTGTGTAGGGCTTGTTGTGAAATGGGAAGCAGCCCTGTCAGATCACAGAACTGCTTGGGTTAGAAGGGACATTAAAGGCCATCAGTGCAACCCCCTGCAATGAACAGGGACAGCCACAGCTCCATCGGGTGCTCAGAACTCCTCAGTCTGACCTGGGTGTCTGCAGGGATGGGGCACCACTGCCTCTCTGGGCATCCTGTGCCAGGCTGCAAGCATTAAAGCAGCTCCTTTGCATAACATCACACTGGTTGTAAACCTCAGAATCTAAATCTGTAGCTCCCGTTGGAGCGAGAAGATGGAAGGCAGTTTAATCCTGTCTTGTTCTCCCTCCAGGTTTCAAGTAAGAAGAGCCTGAGCCTGAAGAAGCTGACAGAGGAGCCCGATGCCGTGTCCCCGGTAAGGGTTGGGCACTTTGCTGGCAGAGGGCTCTGTTGTGATGCTTTGAAAGCAAAGGCCATAGTGTGGGAGGTGTGCAGTCGGTGCAGCACTGCCAGCCGCTCCCCGGGCTCGCTGATGGATGCTTCTGATCCGTGTGCAGAGTGCTTCCTGGCTCTCGCTGCGGCCTCCCAGTTTGATGCAGTTCACAACTGCCAGCACTGATAGCACGCTGAGCATGCGACTGAATCAGCCAAAAGAAAGCGAAAAAAGCCCACTTGTTCAGTTGTGGCTGATGCTCGGGGAGCTGCTGCAGCTGGTGCTGGTCCCAGCACGTGGCACAGGGGTGCTTACAGCATCGCTGAGCCACCGCAGTGTCTTGCTACCATGGGGTCTGGGCAGTTGGCATTGGACCCCTGCACTTTGGAGCATGGCCAGTGACAGTGACCACAGAATAGGCTATGTGGGCTCTCCTGCTTCAACACGTGCAAGGAGAGAGCATTCTCGTGGGTTGGGGCATGCCTGGAGGTGTCTGGTAGCACTGCTCAACCCGGGATCCTTGCAGGAGGTGATTGTCCCCGAGGGCAAGTGGAGGAAGGTGTCCCCTGCCTCGCTGTCCCTGTCCCTGCCTGATGCCGACTACCAGTGTATCCACCAGACCTCTTGGCCTCAGTGCCAAGGAGAGCTTCACCTCCGAGGAGCCCCTGGCCTCAGGTGAGGGCTGTGCCTGTGTGGGGATGTTGGGCAGGAGCACGCTGGGCAGGAAGAGCTGCCCATGCTGACTCTTCTCACCATGCAGAAAGTACAATAAATACAGAGGAGGAGCTGGCAGAGCAGGGCTGTGTGGCGGAGCTGAGACCCTCCGACTATCAGCTCCTCAAGATCTTCATCATGCTGTAAGTGTGCTGGGGGTGGTGGGACTGGGGATATGGGGCGCACACAAGCGTTGTGCCTGTTCCTACCGCCCAGAATCTGCCTGCTGGTAGTGTCTTTCCTCCTACCTGGCGTTCCGCATCTTCCGCTTGAAGCAGAAGCTCTGCTCTCTCAAGCAGAGCTACCTCTCCCGTGGGCACAGGAGGTGAGGGACCATTGGGGCAGCATGAGCCAGGGGATATTTTGAGAAAGAGCTGCTTTCCCCAGCCATTCACTCTTGCTCTCCTGCAGGTGACCACCACTTCAGCACCGGACGAGGACCAGGTGGTAGCACGTTGTGTACAGAGGCAGAAGGGCCAGAGCCGTCTTCCAGCTGAACTCTGCGACTTGCACGTGGCCTAGTGTCCCCTTGGCCGTAACATGGGACCAAACTCTCCTCTCCTGCTCCCTGCAGGATTGCCCCTGGCTTGTGGCCATGGCTGCCAACTCCCTGCCAACCCTTTTCCTCCACGGCACACAGGGGGACGATGGCTTGGGGGAACACAAGCCTCCCTTTAAGACTTGCTGCTAAAACAATCACTGGTTTGTACACCAGATGAGGGTTTTCTTTCACAGAGATGACCCGAGGCTCACTGTGAGCCCTGTGACACGTGGATGGGCCGCTTCTGCCCTGCATGAAGCTGGGGCAGGTGCAGCTGCACCATTCTGTTTGTCTTTCTATGACCCCCTCCTCCACCCAGACATTGCAGGGATGGGGGTGCCATGCTCTCCTGAGCCCCTCTGTCCTGGAGCAAAGGGGCACACAAAGCACTTTAGGGTCCTTCACAACGGGCGTCCTTGCTGGGGACCATGCCTGGGAATGGTGCTGGACCAAGGCTTCGTTAGCCCTGCTCGCCTCATTAAGATGTCTCAAAAGGCCTGGCTGAGAACGACCAGGGTCATGTTGTTTGTATGTGTGTCAGCCTTTGTCACTGCACACAGCCATTTGTTGGAACTCTTCCCTTGAGCTCACACGTCCGGCACCGCAACATGCTGGAGAGTTAGGGGATAGCCATGGGATTTCTCTGTTGTATTTTTCCTGGTTTTTTGGGAACTAAAAGTGCTGATGGGGCCAAATCCCTGAGCCCTGGGGAAGAGCTTGTTGCCCGGCTTGAGGCTGTGAACATATTTTAAATGATAATAAATAAATGATTTTTCTAGCAGTGCTGCGAGCATCCTGGTGTTGATGCCGGGGTTACAATGGGACAGTTGGTGCTCCTGTGTGCCTGGCTGTGTCCCCTCAGTGCACAGAGCGAGGATGTGGCTATGTGAGGCTTACCCTGGCTGAGTGCTGGGGCGGGTCCTGGCTGTCCCCACACCGTGGCTGGGAATGGTGGTGTCCCTTCAGGCAGATGTAGCAATCAGATCTGTGGACAAATCCTCCAGCGTTTGATGCAGCCAGGATAGATTCTGGGAGAAGCCGAGGCTGAAGATGCCAGGGAGGGATTCTACTCCAGGTGGCAGCAAAGGCTGCAGGATCGAAGCTGCGGCGGTGGCAGGGACCGCCTGGGGACAGCGGCAGAGGGAAGCGGGCTGAGCCTTCCTCCTCCTCGGGCGTCCCCGGCCCATGTCCGCTGCCAACATTACGCTGACCCTGGGGCACGTTTCGGGGATGCAGTATGGACGGGACAAAGCCGGGTGACACTTGTCATCAGCTCCGTTCTAGGGTGATCCTTTTAGGGACTCGTTCTGCTCATTCAGCTGGCTCAGTTCCCGAAGTGGTTCTCTGTGCAATGTGGAGCTCTCTTTGGGATTATTTTCTTGTATGTGCAGTTCTGCGTGGTTTTATCTCAGCAAGGATTGTGTCTGGGGACCGAACCCAAAGCAGAAGGTTTTGTCTTAAGTAGAAGAGCAAAGTCGGAAGTACATAACCATCTCTCACTGCCCCTAAGCAAAAACCAGACCCACATTTTGGGTTGCTTTGTTTCCCAGCCCCAAAGGCAAGGTGCCCAGCTGGAGCTTTGGGGCACCGCCCACTCTGTAAACACCCCACGGCAGTATGTGTGCTCATGTGGTGGTGAGGTAAGGTGTGCACACAGATGGTCCATGCACATCCCTCCCAAGGCTCTGTAGGAATTTCCTCTGTGTCCCAGCATTGGCCTCCCCTGGCTTCTCCAGTCTCCTATACAGGTTTGCAGGGAAGGCTTAGGATTTCTCTAATTAAATGATGTTGGTGTTCAACCTCACAGTAGGGCTCTCTGCCCATAAAAGAGGTTTAGAGCTTTGATATTATTTCATCTTGCGTGCCCAGCTTGGTGCTTGCCATTACAGCACCACTCGTGGGCTCAAGTCAGGGTGCTGCTCCCCAAGGTTGGGGGATTCCTTTCTGCTGGATGTTGGTTGTTTTCTTCTCCAGGTGTCTGCCTGCCTGCTCTGGACTTGTTTGCTCTTGATGACGCCCAGGTTGGACCTATTTGCTTTTCTTTGTGTAAAGAAATGACACGTAAAAGCTCAGGGTGCACCAACCCTCCTTGGCAGCTTAGCCATCTCTGGCAGCCCTGCCTTCCTTGCAGGACAGAGGCAGCTCAGAGGGGGGGGCTGTGCCACGGCCCTCAGATATGCTCTCCCGGAGCTCCTCTCCCACCACCTCCTGTCCTCGTGTCCCCCAGCAGTGCCTGGTCACAGCCACCCCTCCACCCACTCTGCTCTAAATCCCCCCCAAAGCAATGTTTTGATGATACCACACAGTTCCTGTGCTTGCAGTAGTGCCACTTTGCTTTACCAGCTGCAGGAGTGGTGCCTGGGAGGAGAAGGACTCCAGCAGTCA
Organism: Cyrtonyx montezumae; assembly: GCF_038088225.1. NCBI lineage: Eukaryota > Metazoa > Chordata > Aves > Galliformes > Odontophoridae > Cyrtonyx > Cyrtonyx montezumae. The sequence continues at coordinate 308,918 of NW_027072078.1, forward strand.
AAACCCTTGGTACGATGCCATAAGAACTTACAGTGGGACAGCTGGGCACCACCCTGCCACTGGGTGCTGGCATAAATACCATGATTCAACCAAGCATAGGGTTTACTTTAAGTTTTATTCATGGTTCCCCCAAGAAAGAAGAGACCCAGGAGTTTATTCCTTCATCCACTCCTCCTGCTTGGGTACGGTCAGGGTGTTAACGCCATCACACCAGACAGAACTATTTGCTGGCATTAAACGAGTAGCTCTTCTGCAATGTCTCTGATAAGTGATTACACCACAGCACACAGGGGTGTCACACATGTCTGGGGAACAGCACTGGCTCAGCCACGCATGACCCATGCTCAGAAGGTAATTCCCTCAGCAAGAGATGATGCCACTTTGGGGTGTTTGGATCTATCCGAGCAGAGACAGTGATTTTGCAGGAAGAAAAGCCACATGCTGCTGGCTGCTCACCTTTCGTAACGACTTGGAGCCCTGTTCTGCCCCACCACCGCTGCTGCGTGTGTGTTTGGAACAGTCTGCCACACTGCCTCTACTTACCTTTCTTAAAAACAAGGGGAGCTGAAGACTCTTGTGCCCCATGCTGCAGCTGTGCTATGCTGGGATGCATGAGGAGGTGGAGGTTGAAGGAACCCCTCCACCCTTCTGAGGGTTGTTTTAAATCTGGATTCCCTCAGTCCAGTTGGCACTCCTATGTTCTGAGTGCAATGACTGTGACAGAAGGATATTAGGGACCAACATCTTCAGCTTCAAAGAGAACACTCTTATCTTTCGCTTTTATACCTCAAATTCTGCCCCTTTGTTATCCTTGTTTTGTTGTTTCTTTTTTTTTTTTTTTAATTGGGGTAATACAAGAACTTTTTGTGCTACAGAAAGCACAGCAAACAATAACGAGGGCTGGGGACTGGTGCAGCACCCTCCCCCTTGTCATGGTGTTGACCGTGACAGTGACCCAAGGGAAACCGAGAAGGGAGAGGGGAGAGAAAAAGAAACTGCGTCAGTGGCCGCGCGGCCGCCCGAGCAGAGCCGCGCTCCGGGAAGGGGAGGGGGAAACACCGGAAAGAGATGGGTCTACAAGAAAACAACGGCACGATCTGAGAAGGAACGGTAACTTTACTAAATCTAATAAAATTGAACAATTGAGAGAGAGAGAAAAATTTCCAAACCAAAAGCTGTGAGCTTACGTTAAGGAGGACCTGCAGGGGAAGCACACGTGCTGAACCTCCACGGCAGCCCAGAGCAACGCGCCCAGACCGAGCACCGCCTCGCATCCGGTGCGGAGCTCCGCCCCTCTGCTGCTCCCACAGCATTGACTCCTTCACTGCAGCATGATGCTCTGATGTGGAATACCGGCATCAAAACCACAAAACCACAACATTCCACCCCTTATTCCACATCATCACATCATGCTTAACACACATCTATACATAACCAAAACAGTAATAACGTAAGTTACACAGAAACATATATATATATACATACATACACACGTAATTACAAACTGCATTCCCCCATATCAAATTCCCTTGTGGGACATACTGGACGTCCCCATTTTTATCCATTACCCACCAGGTGCACTCAGGTCCCTGCGCAAAAACGGTTCCACGGAGGGGTTTGCCCTTTCCAGAGGCTGGAAGAACCCACACCGCTTTTCCCAACATGCTCCTCACATTTACCACAGGGACCTTATCTCCCTCTATGGTCTGTAGGGAGCTGGACTGTGTAGGACCCTCTCGGTTGACTGATCCCCTAGTGTTGACCAGCCAGGTGGCTTCTGCCAGATGCTTCTCCCAGTGCTTGAATGTCCCACCACCCATTGCTCTCAACGTGGTTTTTAACAACCCGTTGTAGCGCTCGATCTTACGAGCAGCTGGTGCATGGTAGGGGATATGGTAGATGCATTCAATGCCGTGTTCTTTGACCCAGATATCCACAAGAGAATTTTTGAAATGAGTCCTGTTATCAGACTCAATTCTCTCTGGAGTTCCATGTCGCCACAGGACTTGTTTCTCGAGCCCTAAGATGGTGTTTCGGGCGGTAGCATGGGGTACTGCATATGTCTCAAGCCACCCAGTGGTCGCCTCCACCATGGTGAGCACGTAACGCTTACCATCGCGAGTTCGTGGCAAGGTGATATAATCAACCTGCCACGCCTCCCCATATTTATACTTTTCCCATCGCCCTTCCTGCCAGAGGGGTTTCATCCTCTTGGCCTGTTTAATTATGGCACATGTGTCACAGTCATGGATAACCTGTGCAATGGCATCCATAGTTAAGTCCACCCCTCGGTCTCTAGCCCGCTTATAGGTCGCATCCCTTCCTTGATGGCCTGAGGTCTCATGGGCCCACCGAGCTAAAAATAGCTCTCCTTTGTTCTGCCAGTCCAAGTCTATCTGAGACACCTCAATTCTGGCAGCTCGATCTACGTGATGGTTATTTTTCTGCTCTTCAGTAGCTCGATTCTTGGGCACATGAGCATCTACATGGTGCACCTTTACACCCAACCTTTTTGTTCAGGCAGCAATGTTTTTCCACAGTTCAGCAGCCCAAACAGGTTTACCCTTCCGTTGCCAGTTGTCCTGTTCCCACTGCTGCAACCACCCCCATAAAGCATTTGCCACCATCCAAGAGTCAGTATAAAGATATAGCATGGGCCACCTCTCCCGTTCAGCCACATCTAAGGCCAGCTGGACAGCCTTTACCTCCGCAAATTGGCTTGACTCTCCTTCTCCTTCAGTGGCCTCTGCAACTCATTGTGTGGGGCTCCACACAGCAGCCTTCCATCTGCGATGCTTCCCAACGATACGACACGATCCATCAGTGAAGAGGGCATACGTCTTTTCATTCTCTGGTAGTTCGTTATATGGTGGGGCCTCTTTAGCATGTGGTATCTCCTCTGATGGTGATGTTCCAAATTTCTTGCCTTCAGGCCAGTCCATGATCACCTCCAGGATTCCTGGACGGTTGAGGTTCCCCATCCGAGCTCGCTGTGTAATCAGTGCAATCCACTTACTCCAGGTGGCATCGGTAGCATGATGGGTGGGGGGAACCTTTCCTTTGAACATCCAATTCAGCACTGGCAGTCGAGGTGCCAGGAGGAGCATTGTCTCAGTACCAATTACTTCAGAGGCAGCCCGAACCCCCTCGTATACTGCCAAAATCTCCTTCTCAGTTGGAGTGTAGCACTCCTCTGAACCCCTGTACGCTCTGCTCCAAAATCCAAGGGGTCGGCCTCGGGTCTCCCCAGAGGCTCTTTGCCACAGACTCCAAGTGGGACCTTTCTCTCCAGCAGCAGTGTAGAGGATGTTTTTCACATCCTGTCCCAACCGTACTGGCCCCAGGGCCACAGCACGGGCTATCTCCTGCTTAATTTGCTCAAAGGCCTGCTGCTGTTCAGGACCCCATGCAAAGTTATTCTTTTTTCGGGTCACCTGATAGAGGGGGCTTACTATGAGGCTGTAGTTTGGGATGTGCATCCTCCAAAAACCTACTACACCCAGAAAAGACTGTGTCTCTTTCTTGCTAGTGGGTGGTGACATACTGGTGATTTTGTCAATCACATCTCCTGGAATGTGACGACGTCCATCTTGCCATTTTACTCCCAGGAACTGAATTTCTTGGGCAGGTCCCTTCACTTTCTTCCGTTTAATAGCAAAACCAGCACCCAGAAGAATTTGGATTATTCGCTCTCCTTTTTTTTAAAAACTTCCTCTGCTGTATCACCCCACACAACAATGTCATCGATGTACTGGAGGTGCTCAGGTGCCCCACCCTGTTCCAGTGTGGTTTGTATCAGCCCATGGCAAATGGATGGGCTGTGTTTCCACCCCTGGGGCAAACGGTTCCAGGTGTACTGAACACCCCTCCACGTGAAAGCAAACTGTGGTCTGCACTCTGTGGCCAAAGGAATAGAAAAGAATGCATTGGCAATGTCAATGGTGGCATACCACTTGGCTGCTTTTGACTCCAGTTCATACTGCAGCTCCAACATATCTGGCACAGCTGCACTCAGTGGGGGTGTGACTTCATTCAGGCCACGGTAATCTACCGTCAGCCTCCATTCTCCACTGGCTTTACGCACCGGCCATATGGGGCTGTTAAAAGGTGAGTGAGTCTTGCTGATCACTCCCTGGCTCTCTAGCTGATGGATCAAGTTATGAATGGGGAGCAAGGAATCCCTGTTGGTGCGGTTGTGCCGTCTGTGCACTGTTTTTGTAGCAGTAGGTTCCTGCTGCTCTTTCACTTTCAGTACCCCCACAACAGACGGATCTTCTGACAGGCCAGGTAAAACAGACAGCTGCTGAATGTTGTCTGCATCTACAGCAGCTATTCCAAAAGCCCATCGGTACCCCTTGGGATCCTTGAAATGTCCCCTTCTGAGATAGTCAATACCGAGTATGCATGGAGCCCCTTGTCCAGTCACTATGGGATGCTTCTGCCAGGTTTTACCGGTGAGGCTTATTTCTGCCTCCAACACAGACAGTTCCTGAGAACCCCCAGTCACTCCAGAAATATGAATCAATTCTGTCCCTTTATAACTCGAGGGAATCAGAGTGCACTGTGCACCAGTGTCCACCAGTGCCTTATATCTTTGTGGCTCTAATGTGCCAGGCCATCTAATCCACACAGTCCAATACACCCTATTATCCCTTTCCCTCCCCTGGCTGAGGGCAGGGCCCCTCTATTGGTTACCTGCAGTGACGGGAGCAATTTCATTGGTGGCTGATCTCTGCTGTAGTTCTCTCACCTGTGCTCGCAGTGCAGGAGTGGGTTTTTTATGCCACTTCCTCATGTCCTCTCCGTTTTCTCGTAAGAAGCTCCACATGGCCACACGTGACATGATGTTACTGCCGTCATTTGCTCGTGCAGAGAGGCGGTTGCCTTTGGTGGCCGAGACTTTCAACAGTTTGATCAATTGCTTCTTCAGATTCTTTGGGTCATGCTCGTTGTCATCAGGTGTTTCCAGTACTGACACAGGTTCATCCCTATTCATCAGTAATGACAGTTCCTCCAGTATAGTTTTCTGTGTCTCCTTAATCTCACCTACTTCTTCTGCTACTAGAGCTGCAATGGAAGCACGTGATGGTGGAAACTGTTGTTCAAAGTTTTGGAGTGTAATAATTAATTCATAAACTGGGAGTCTTCTGTCTTGACCCTCGAATCTATGGAACATTGCTACCAGTGTACTTGCGTACCTCTCTGGTGCTGTTTTTGAGAGCTTGCGATATACATCAGGTGTGCACCTTACTCTATCAGGATCACGGTCCTGGTGTGGATTGTTAGGGACGAAATTGGGATCATACAGCATCTCTACTATGGCTGTTTCTCTCAAAAATTGGATGCCTTTCTCCACGGTGTTCCATCTTTCCACCTTAGGCTCCAGATCATTTTTGTAAGGGTATCTATCCTTTACAGCCACTAGTACTCGTTCCTAGAGGGTAGCGACTCCATTCAGACATCTGCCAATTCCTCTGTCGATAGCTGGGTCTCGGGCAATGCTTGCCAGTTGGCGGGCTTCGCTGCCACCTAGGGACACGCTGCTGGCACCGTTGTCCCAACACCGCAGCAACCAGGTGACAAAAGATTCACCCGAGCGCCGTACAAACTCCTTTCTTGAACCTTGTATTTCAGTCATCTTTAGGGGCCGACGAATAGTGGTAACAGTGACTCCATCATCATCGCTGGCTTCTCCATGTCTCTCACTTTTCTTAGTGGCCTTTCTAGGTGGTGGTGGTGGTGGTGGTGGTGCTGAGGAGGGCCCCTCGCCTGGATCTTCCTTTTATTTCTCTGCTTCTTCTTCTTTCCGTTCTAGGCGTGAAGACGGCCGTGTCCATTTCTGGCCTTCCACAGGGGCAACCGACACTGATACCGGTGCTTCCTGTGACTGGTCAGGTCTAACTTCGAGGTTTTCATTTTTGCTTTGGACCTTGGTTTGGAAACCATTTCTCTCCAGAATATCAATTATAGCTCGATAAGCACAAGCCAGACCCCAAACAATACATTCCTTCTCAGATCGTCCTGAGTCACATGACTCCTTACCTAAACACTCACTGAATTTCTCAGGATCCCACAGGTGCTCAAGATCAAAACTGCATAACACCAGGGGTCCCCACGCTTCTAATTTCTTTCCTAATTTTTTCCACCTTCCCTGCCATTCAACACTCTCTGGTTTTGAGGAAAGCTTCCTCCACATGATGTAAATTACTGTTGCCGAGAGTGCATTCAGAAAAACAGATTACACAGTTGCCAGGCTGACATCCTGAATATAGGTAAAGACCTGAAAAGAGTAACTGGAAACCAATCCAAATGCTGCATAATCTGTCACGTTAGCCAGGGTGTTTAGGCAGGAGGTATGTAACCCCCTCAGCACACTAAAGTAGCTGTATATATACATTACTTCGGTGCTGAGCACGAAGAGCTTAAAAAGATGCCAGCATGCTATAAGGTACATGAAAAACCTTAGTCCACTTAGCACCAGATTTACAATTGAGTACAAATTCTTCACTGCCCGCATTCTCCACCAATAATTGTCACGGTGTTATCCGTGACAGTAACCCAAGGGAAACTGAGAAGGAAGAGAGGAGAGAAAAAGAAACTGCGTCAGTGGCCACGCGGCCGCCCGAGCAGAGCCGCGCTCCGGGAAGGGGAGGGGGAAACAGTGGGAAGAGATGGGTCTACAAGAAAACAACGGTACGATCTGAGAAGGAACGGTAACTTTACTAAATCTAATAAAATTGAACAATTGAGAGAGAGATAAAAATTTCCAAACCAAAAGCTGTGAGCTTACGTTAAGGAGAAAACTGCAGGGGAAGCACATGTGCTGAACCTCCACGGCAGCCCAGAGCAACGCGCCCAGACCGAGCGCCGCCCCCTCGCATCTGGTGCGGAGCTCCGCCCCTCCCCTCTGCTGCTCCCACAGCATTAACTCCTTAACTGCTGCATGATGCTCTGATGTGGAATACCGGCATCAAAACCACAAAACCACAACACCCCTAAATGGAGATGACCTAAAATCATAAGGAAAGAAAAAAAAAATTTCAAAGACAGAGCGTCACTTTCCATCTCCATTAAGCTTCCTTTCCTAGGAGTTGTTTTCTCAGCTTCCTGTTCACCTATTCATCTTCCAGCAGCTCAGAGTCAGGCTTTAATTTGAAATTAGAGCAAGCAGGGGTGGGGAAGGAGGGAAGAAAAAAAAGGAAGAAAAAATTACAAAAATAAAGCTGCCTCCACAGAGACCAGGAACAGCTATCTGAAAAACAGTGATTTTTGCCCCATTCTGCAGTTCACTGCAGCATTTCCTTTTGAGTCTGACCACTGGATGTATCTCAGTGTCAAGTGTTTGGTGGCAAATTCAAATACCCAGAGCTGGAGGTGCAGATGAGGGCTCTCTGTGATAAAACATTTTGTACTTGTTTTTTGTTTTTAAACCTGGCTGGAGCAGCAATGCCACCAGCTAATTAAATCCACCTGATGAGGGTATGTTGCTTGGTGGGTAGAGGCAGAAAAGTGTCTTTAGCACTTCATTTTCCCCACAGCAGCAAGCATAAAAATCACCATGGATAGGGAATTTCTTTGAAAGCCAAGTGGCTTCACTGGTGGGAATCTGAAAGGCTGGTGACTTCCAGAGGAGACTAAGGCTTTGGGAGGAGGGCACTGCAGGTTGTGACTGTGCTGTGAAGGGGTTACATTCTTCTAGAGGGGAAAAATCCTGAGTGTGGGCACCTTCCTCAGGCACTGGGAGTGGTGACACAGGAGCAGCCAGATCACTTCTGCGTGAGCTTGGTAATGATTGCTTTCCATTCATTTCTCTTCTGTGTGATGTATGAAGGGGTGAGGAGCTGTAGCAGAGGCTCCTGCTGTTCCCTGAAGTACCCCTGGCACAGAGCCTCAGCATTGCAGATCACATACATCCCACAGTCATAGCTGTTCTGCTGGGCAGGTGCCTTCTCTTCCACGAAGGTTGCTTTGCCCCCTCTTTTCCCCAGGAAGGCCTCCAGTTTCCCCGCCACTTGCTTGGCATGGACAGAGTTGCACTTACTGTGGGAATCGTAATGAGCAAAGCACTTTTTGTCCCTGAAGTAAACCAGTAAGCTCCAGTGGGTGCCCCCCGCCACCTGGCTGGAGTTATCATTGATGGGCAGGAACACCAGCTTCTTGTGGAGCAAGTCCAGTGGCTGAAGGAATATGGCTATTTCTTCCTGACTAAGGGCACATATGATGAACTGAGCCACTTCAGGGCTGATAAAGCAAATCTGGTCGCTAAATTCTTGGAACTGGTGTCATGGTTTTATGATTTTTGGTACTGGTATTCCACATCATAACATCATGTAGTGCATTTAGAGTTAAAGAGTTAATGCTCTAGCTCCGTTCTGGGTATACCTGACCGGGAATCAAACCCGGGCCGCGGCCGTGCAAGCACCGGCTCCTAACTACTACACCACAGCATTAACTCTTTAACTCTAAATGCACTCAAGGCTTGAGCCTTCCCGATGGGATTTCTGGTCTCCCCTGGTTTGTGCTCGCTTCGGCAGCACATATACTAAAATTGGAACGATACAGAGAAGATTAGCATGGCCCCTGCGCAAATTCGTGAAGTGTTCCATATTTTTAGAAACCCAAGCTTTTCTGGGTGTAGTGGGCTTTTGGAGAATGCATGTTCCAAACTCCAGTCTCTTCGGGGGCGTGGGTTCTTTTAACTCTAAATGCACTACATGATGTTATGATGTGGAATACCAGTACCAAAAATCATAAAACCATGACAACTGGTCACTGGCAAAGTACTCAAAGGCAAATCCAATGATGTGATCGTTGAGCCAGTTTGGAGGATCTAGCAGGGCAACGTCAGACTGCCTCAGCAAGCTGTCCATGTAACTGAGAACAACAGGGTCCATCCTGCACTTGGTGGGGCCACAGCACTCCAGGGAACTTTGAAAGCTGGAAAACAGAAGGGGTAGAAAGAGGAATGACGCAACAAGACTACAGCTTTGTCAGGACACCACACCACGTGCGCCCCATGATCCTCCTCAGCAAGCAGCGAGCAGCAGACCGAGCTTCCCAGAGAAGTAATTGAAGAGTCCTCGTGGGCAGCGCCGGTGGGGCTGGGAGGCATGGCGTGCCATGGCCCGAGCCGGGCTCCGGGGGCAGCACCAAGCTCTGGTGAGCGCTTTGCGGCCGCAAACCTCACCTGCGCTGCGGACAATCCCAGCGCAATTCCTGCTCAGGAATTTTAATTATAAAAACGCATCTCCCGCTAGGATGGGGCGATCCGTGAAAAGGGCGCCGCGCTCCTCCGTCCCAGCGCCAAGTCACGTGACCGCAGTGCCCAGGGAAAGGGTACAGCGCGGGGAGCTTCGCACTGCCACCTTCGGTCCCATCGACGGGACGGGACGGGACGGGACGGGACGGAGGAGGACTGGCCAGGCAGTCCCCTCACAGCTGCACGAGACCGCGGGAAGCCCCGCAGTGCCCTCATAGCCCCACTCCCGCCGCCCCGAGCCCCCTCAGCGCACCGCTCCTTACCTGCCGCCTCATCACCCAGTTGCCGATCGTCGCCGTAAAACAGCGCGGCGCGGTGTCGTAACACGAGTCGCGCGGGGCGGGGTGGGGCGGGGCCGGGTGGGGCCGGGTGGGGCCGGCTCCTCCTCCTCCTCCTCCTCCTCCTCCTCCTCCTTCTCCTTCTCCTTCTCCTCGCGCTCCCCCCTCCCACCCCGTGGCGGCACGCGCCTGAGAGCGGCGCGCGGGCAGCGGGAGGGCAGCGCGAGCCACCGCCCCCCCCCCCCCTCACCCCCCCCCCCGCCCAGCTGCCCAATCCCGCCCGCGGCGCGCGCCCCGGGACCAGGTGAGCACCGAGCGGTGGGCGCTGAGGACGGGGGGGTGGAGTGGGGGGGAAAGGTGATGGGAGGGAGCACCGCAGTACCCCTCAGTACCGCTCAGCCCCTGCGCGGCGGGGCCTTTGTTGCGAGCGGTCCCCGCGGGCTAACAGCCGCCATCCGCGCCGGGAGCGGGGCGAGGCGCTCTGTGTCTGCCGCAGAGCCCGCCCCGGGGAACGGCCGCGTCGCGGCGGGCGGCGGCCCCGCTCGGTCCGAGGCGCCCCGCACTGCGTCCCTGCGTCTGCACCCCGCACTGCGTCCCTGCGTCTGCACCGCGCATCCATCTGCGGCCCTCTGCCCTCATCCCCGTGTCTGTATTCAGCCCTATCCCTTCTTTAATCGACCTTGTGCCTCCCTTCTTCAGCCCTCTGTATTCCCACCATGTTTATATTTCCCCCCTTATACCTTCTGCAGCCCCCCCCCCCTTCACCCTTACGTCTATAAGCAGCCCTCCACCTCTGCACCCCCCCCACCTTCACCCGTATGTTTCTAAGCAGCCCTTCACCTCTGTACCCACCCCTGCACCCTTTCCACCACTGTTCTCCCATCCCCTTGTGTATCCCCCCCACACACACACACACACTTTCTGGAGGTGCTCCGGGCACTGTCTGTTTCTAGAATTTTCCGAAATCCAGGAGGATCTCTCCCTCCCACCAGCAATCCCCGCTGTCCCTGCCCAACGCTGTGCTTTGCAGGTGTCGGCAGCTCCGTGTGCTGGCAGGGAGCTTACAGCACGGAGCAGGCAGTGGGAGCCGCGTCCCAGAGCGGTGATGGCACAGCCTCGCCTCACTTCCTCTGACCGCCTGTGAGGCTTTTGGTGCAGGGACTGTCAGAACTGAGCAGCGTGACACATGGCTTTTGTCCCCTGGTCCATCAGTGACAGCGTGATGCTCGTGGTGTAGCGGCGAGGATGGTGTGCTGGATTCACAACCCTTGCTTAGGCAATGCAACTGTGTTCTGTGTGGATCTGGGGGAGCCTCAGCTGCCACCTCTCACGCTGAACCCGAGCTTCCATCTCGCATGTTCTGCCACACACCTGAATGTCATATTCCTGAATTACTGTTGTCGTGGCCATTTTGGTGAGCTTTCATCCTGTTCACAAGAAAACCTGAGAATGTTAAGTGTGCAGGGTCAGGTGCCCGGGAAACATGAAACCGAGGGTTACCTGCGCAGCCTCAGCACTGCCCGTTTCGAGGTGCGGCTGCACCAGAGCTCCAGATTGCCTGCTTGCTGCTTGATTTCCCCAGGGATGGCCTCCAGCTCCTTGGGATCCCTGTAGGGATCCTCCAACTCACCCACAAGTCAACAGGGGGAGTGCTGCGAGCACAGGGAAGCACCACTCCTCATCCCCATGCAGCTCCCACTGCCTGGCACCACATTGGTGGGATGGCTGGAAGCAGGGTGGGTGAGGAGCAGAGTCAGCTCTTGCAGCTCTGAGAACTCATCTTCCTGAAGTTTTAGCTGTTGGACCTTAGGAAAAACATTCATTTTGGAGTTAGTGCTATCCAAAAGCCATCTTTTGGGTTTAGAGTGGCATTTTCACAGCGGGCGCAGCAAAAAGCATGCATCTGGTCAGGAGGATGATTTCTGCTAAGGTCTAGTTCTTGTTCAAACTGTTGGGTGCAATTCCTTTAAATGTGCATTTATCGGGGGGAGAGCAGCGTTGTCAAGCCTTGCTGCTGAAGTGTCCTAGCTGGTCTGACTGGATCTGTAGATTCCTGCTCCCAACTCTTTTATAAATAACACAGAATCGCAGCTCCTTCTGCCTGTAAAGCCCTCAAGCAGCACTGCCATGAACTGAGAGCTGCAGGAGGGCTGCTGGCTGCAGCAGGAAGCTGGGCACTGCCCACTGCGAGGTTGACGGCAGCTGGTGGGGCAGGGGCTGTTCTGTGCACAGGGCTCAGCGTTGGGAGCTATTGTTGCAGGGGTTAAAAAGAGCTGCCCGATTTTCTCAGGCTGCATGCCTACATTTGCCTAACTTCTTCTTAACTGAACAGGATTTCTCTCTTTTCTGAAAGTAAACATGGCTTAAAGTTTGCAAATTTGATACTTTCCCGAGCATTCCTTCAGGCAAGAGCAGGATAATGAGAGATTTTTTGCCTGTGTCTGGAAGGCTCCTTGCTCCAAGGAGCAGCAGCTTGGGCTTCCTGCTACATGTTGGCGTTTGCAAACGCAGTGCTGCGCTCTCAGGTTGGGCGGCTGGGATCACGGCGAGGTGGAACACAGAGTGTTGTGGCCGTCTCACCATTGGGGTTATGATTGTGGATGTCTGTTTGGCTTCTCGTAACATTAGTCTGTAGGTTTGGGTAGGTGTTTGAAAGCACAGGTGTCCAGGACTTAGCCTGCGTAAACTGTGAGACTCTTGGCAGATGATGCAGAAGATAAAAAGGGAAATGCATTAGGCTTCTTTTTCTCTGCTGGACTCACTATGGTCTTGCTGCTGCGTTCGGCAGGTCAAGCATCACAGTGTTACGTTCCTTGCTTGTGTGACTGCAGTGAGTGCTTTGACCTGTGTATCTGGGAAGTTACATAGCTAAAAGTAAGCTCAGCAAGCCGCACATCCCCAGAAAATGTTCCAAAAGGGAACGTCTCCTAGCAGAGAGCAGTCTTCAGCACTGAACTGATGGCTCTGTCTTAAAATGCCAGCTCTGTTAGCTGTCTGTGGGGAGGAATCATGTAGCAGGTACCTATGGAAAGCTGTTCCAGGTGAGTGAGAACAGTGCTGCCCAGTTGTGTATTGTTGTTTCTAGATTTTTCCCTTTACAGTGAAGCCACTGCTCCAGGATCCTGCTTGTGCAGCTGCTGGTTTGCGTTGGTTATCCTTAACGTTGCAGGTGGCAGTGGGAGGGGAAATGAACCTCTGGGCTACCGTGAGTCAGGCGAAGTGTCCAAGGAGAGCAGGATTATCCCCGACCCCTGACCTTGGTCAGGAGACTTCAATGAGAGCGCACTGTTCCACTTGGTGCGTGCAGGTACGTGATGCTGGCACCATGCTGTCCCGATGCCATTAAGCCGATTGTTGTGGTTTTGTGGTTTTGATGCCGGTATTCCACATCAGACCGTGATACAGCAGTTAAGGAGTTAACGCTGCTGGGAGCAGCAAAGGGGCGGAGCTCCACACCGGATGCCAGGCGGCGCTCTGCCTGGGCGCGTTCTTCTGGGCTGCCATGGAGGTTCAGCACGTGTGCTTCCCCTGCAGTTTTCTCCTTAACGTAAGCTCACGGCTTTTGGTTTGGAAATTTTATCTCTCTCAATTGTTCAATTTTATTATATTTAGTAAAGTTACCGTTTCCTCTCAGATCGTGCCGTTGTTTTTGTAGACTCATCTCTTCCCGCTGTTTTTCCCCCCTGGCCCTGGAGCGCGGCCACTGACGCAGTTTCTTTTTCTCTACTCTCTTCCTTCTCAGTTTCCCTTGGGTCACTGTCACGGATAACACTGTGACAATTATTGGCGGAGAATGCAGGCAGTGCAGTATTTGTACTCCATTGTAAATCTGGTACTACGTGGACTAAGGTTTTTCATATACCTTATAGCATGCTGGCATCTTTTTAAGCTCCTCATGTTCAGCACCAGAGTAATGTGTGCATACAGCTACTTTAGAGTGCTGAGGGGGTTACATACCTCCTGCCTAAATACCCTGGCTAACGTGACAGATTATGCGGCATTTGGATTGATTTCCAGTTACTCTTTTCAGGTCTTTACCTATATTCAGGATGTCAGCCTGGCAACTGTGTTATCTGTTTTTCTGAATGCACTCTCGGCAACAGTAATTTACATCATGTGGAGGAAGCTTTCCTCAAAACCAGAGAGTGTTGAATGGCAGGGAAGGTGGAAAAAATTAGGAAAGAAATTAGAAGCGTGGGGACCCCCGGTGTTATGCAGTTTTGATCTTGAGCACCTGTGGGATCCTGAGAAATTCAGTGAGTGTTTAGGTAAGGAGTCATGTGACTCAGGACGATCTGAGAAGGAATGTATTGTTTGGGGTCTGGCTTGTGCTTATCGAGCTATAATTGATATTCTGGAGAGAAATGGTTTCCAAACCAAGGTCCAAAGCAAAAATGAGAACCTCGAAGTTAGACCTGACCAATCACAGGAAGCACTGGTATCAGTGTCGGTTGCCCCTGTGGAAGGCCAGAAATGGACATGGCCGTCCTCGCGCCTAGAACGGAAAGAAGAAGAAGCAGAGAAAGAAAAGGAAGATCCAGGCGAGGGGCCCTCCTCAGCACCACCACCACCACCACCACCTACTAGAAAGGTCACTAAGAAAAGTGAGAGACATGGAGAAGCCAGCGATGATGATGGAGTCACTGTTACCACTATTCGTCGGCCCCTAAAGATGACTGAAATACAAGGTTCAAGAAAGGAGTTTGTACGGCACTCGGGTGAATCTATTGTCACCTGGTTGCTGCGGTGTTGGGACAACGGTGCCAGCAGCGTGTCCATAGATGGCAGCGATGCCCGCCAACTGGGAAGCATTGCTCGAGACCCAGCTATCGACAGAGGAATTGGCAGATGTCTGAGTGGAGTCGCTACCCTCTAGGAACGAGTACTAGTGGCTGTAAAGGATAGATACCCTTACAAAGATGATCTGGAGCCTAAGGTGGAAAGATGGAACACCGTGGAGAAAGGCATCCAATTTTTGAGAGAAACAGCCATAGTAGAGATGCTGTATGATCCCAATTTCGTCCCTAACAATCCACACCAGGACCGTGATCCTGATAGAGTAAGGTGCACACCTGATGTATATCGCAAGCTCTCAAAAACAGCACCAGAGAGGTATGCAAGTACACTGGTAGCAATGTTCCATAGATTCGAGGGTCAAGACAGAAGACTCCCAGTTTATGAACTGACTATTACACTCCAAAACTTTGAACAACAGTTTCCACCATCACGTGCTTCCATTGCAGCTCTAGTAGCAGAAGAAGTAGGTGAGATAAAGAAAACTATACTGGAGGAACTGTCATTACTGATGAATAGGGATGAACCTGTGTCAGTACTGGAAACACCTGATGACAACGAGCATGACCCAAAGAATCTGAAGAAGCAATTGATCAAACTGTTGAAAGTCTCGGCCACCAAAGGCAACCGCCTCTCTGCACAAGCAAATGACAGCAGTAACACCATGTCACGTGTGGCCATGTGGAGCTTCTTATGAGAAAACGGAGAGGACATGAGGAAGTGGCATAAAAAACCCACTCCTGCACTGCGAGCACAGGTGAGAGAACTACAGCAGAGATCAGCCACCAACGAAATTGCTCCCGTCACTGCAGGTAACCAATAGAGGGGCCCTGCCCTCAGCCAGGGGAGGGAAAGGGATAATAGAGTGTATTGGACTGTGTGGATTAGATGGCCTGGCACGTTAGAGCCACAAAGATATAAGGCACTGGTGGACACTGGTGCACAGTGCACTCTGATTCCCTCGTTATAAAGGGACAGAATTGATTCATATTTCTGGAGTGACTGGGGGTTCTCAGGAACTGTCTGTGTTGGAGGCAGAAATAAGCCTCACTGGTAAAACCTGGCAGAAGCATCCCATAGTGACTGGACAGGGGGCTCCATGCATACTCGATATTGACTATCTCAGAAGGGGACATTTCAAGGATCCCAAGGGGTACCGATGGGCTTTTGGAATAGCTGCTGTAGATGCAGACAACATTCAGCAGCTGTCTATTTTACCTGGCCTGTCAGAAGATCCGTCTGTTGTGGGGGTACTGAAAGTGAAAGAGCAGCAGGTACCTATTGCTACAAAAACAGTGCACAGACGGCACAACCGCACCAACAGGGATTCCTTGCTCCCCATTCATAACTTGATCCGTCAGCTAGAGAGCCAGGGAGTGATCAGCAAGACTCACTCACCTTTTAACAGCCCCATATGGCCGGTGCGTAAAGCCAGTGGAGAATGGAGGCTGACGGTAGGTTACCGTAGATTACCGTGGCCTGAATGAAGTCACACCCCCACTGAGTGCAGCTGTGCCAGATATGTTGGAGCTGCAATATGAACTGGAGTTAAAAGCAGCCAAGTGGTATGCCACCATTGACATTGCCAATGCATTCTTTTCTGTTCCTTTGGCCACAGAGTGCAGACCACAGTTTGCTTTCACCTGGAGGGGTGTTCAGTGCACCTGGAACCGTTTGCTCCAGGGGTGGAAACACAGCCCATCCATTTGCCATGGGCTGATACAAACCACACTGGAACAGGGTGGGGCACCTGAGCACCTCCAGTACATTGATGACATTGTTGTGTGGGGTGATACAGCAGAGGAAGTTTTTAAAAAAGGAGAGCGAATAATCCAAATTCTTCTGGGTGCTGGTTTTGCTATTAAACGGAAGAAAGTGAAGGGACCTGCCCAAGAAATTCAGTTCCTGGGAGTAAAATGGCAAGATGGACGTCGTCACATTCCAGGAGATGTGATTGACAAAATCACCAGTATGTCACCACCCACTAGCAAGAAAGAGACACAGTCTTTTCTGGGTGTAGTAGGTTTTTGGAGGATGCACATCCCAAACTACAGCCTCATAGTAAGCCCCCTCTATCAGGTGACCCGAAAAAAGAATAACTTTGCATGGGGTCCTGAACAGCAGCAGGCCTTTGAGCAAATTAAGCAGGAGATAGCCCGTGCTGTGGCCCTGGGGCCAGTACGGTTGGGACAGGATGTGAAAAACATCCTCTACACTGCTGCTGGAGAGAAAGGTCCCACTTGGAGTCTGTGGCAAAGAGCCTCTGGGGAGACCCGAGGCCGACCCCTTGGATTTTGGAGCAGAGCGTACAGGGGTTCAGAGGAGTGCTACACTCCAACTGAGAAGGAGATTTTGGCAGTATACGAGGGGGTTCGGGCTGCCTCTGAAGTAATTGGTACTGAGACAATGCTCCTCCTGGCACCTCGACTGCCAGTGCTGAATTGGATGTTCAAAGGAAAGGTTCCCCCCACCCATCATGCTACCGATGCCACCTGGAGTAAGTGGATTGCACTGATTACACAGCGAGCTCGGATGGGGAACCTCAACCGTCCAGGAATCCTGGAGGTGATCATGGACTGGCCTGAAGGCAAGAAATTTGGGACATCACCATCAGAGGAGATACCACATGCTAAAGAGGCCCCACCATATAACGAACTACCAGAGAATGAAAAGACGTATGCCCTCTTCACTGATGGATCGTGTCGTATCGTTGGGAAGCATCGCAGATGGAAGGCTGCTGTGTGGAGCCCCACACAATGAGTTGCAGAGGCCACCGAAGGAGAAGGAGAGTCAAGCCAATTTGCAGAGGTAAAGGCTGTCCAGCTGGCCTTAGATGTGGCTGAACGGGAGAGGTGGCCCATGCTATATCTTTATACTGACTCTTGGATGGTGGCAAATGCTTTATGGGGGTGGTTGCAGCAGTGGGAACAGGACAACTGGCAACGGAAGGGTAAACCTGTTTGGGCTGCTGAACTGTGGAAAAACATTGCTGCCTGAACAAAAAGGTTGGGTGTAAAGGTGCACCATGTAGATGCTCATGTGCCCAAGAATCGAGCTACTGAAGAGCAGAAAAATAACCATCACGTAGATCGAGCTGCCAGAATTGAGGTGTCTCAGATAGACTTGGACTGGCAGAACAAAGGAGAGCTATTTTTAGCTCGGTGGGCCCATGAGACCTCAGGCCATCAAGGAAGGGATGCGACCTATAAGCGGGCTAGAGACCGAGGGGTGGACTTAACTATGGATGCCATTGCACAGGTTATCCATGACTGTGACACATGTGCCATAATTAAACAGGCCAAGAGGATGAAACCCCTCTGGCAGGAAGGGCGATGGGAAAAGTATAAATATGGGGAGGCGTGGCAGGTTGATTATATCACCTTGCCACGAACTCGCGATGGTAAGCGTTACGTGCTCACCATGGTGGAGGCGACCACTGGGTGGCTTGAGACATACGCAGTACCCCATGCTACCGCCCGAAACACCATCCTAGGTAAGCTCACAGCTTTTGGTTTGGAAATTTTATCTCTCTCAATTGTTCAATTTTATTATATTTAGTAAAGTTACCGTTCCCTCTCAGATCGTGCCGTTGTTTTTGTAGACTCATCTCTTCCCGCTGTTTTTCCCCCCTGGCCCCAAAGCGCGGCTCTGCTCGGGCAGCCGCGCAGCCACTGACGCAGTTTCTTTTTCTCTCCTCTCTCCCTTCTCTGTTTCCCTTGGGTCACTGTCACGGATAACACCGTGACACCGATCCAGCTGCCAGCTTCTGCTGAAAGCAAATCGGAGCTGGCTGAAGTTAATGGCCGAGGGGAAGGAGATCGCTCTCAGCTGGATCAGCTATTCGGTACTGACTGGCTCAGCAGCCTGGTGGTGTCAGCCCATCTTCTGCTAAGGGGGAAAAGCCTCTGGGTGAGAATTGGCTCCAAGTTCCCCCGGTTCCTTTGGTTCCCTGCTGAAGACTGTTGTTAATCATCAGGCTGGGCACTTTTGATGAAGCATGGTGGGCTTCAGGACAGGGCGTGTGGTGGCGGCGTGGCACTGCTGCTGGCTCACGTGCCACCGTGGTGGGCTGCAAGGGGATTAGTGGGAACTCATGCGCTTGCATTTTCTGTTTTTCGTTCTGCTTTTGTGACCAGCAGCCTGAGCAAAGCCTTTGACGTGAAATGGGACGAGAGCAGCAAGATGAGAAGGCTTGTACTCACGTTAAAGAAAACAACAACAACAAAGAAAAATATCTATGGGCTTCTCTGTCAGTTATGAATCTTCTTTGCTGATCTCTCACCTTGAATCACATCTGGTGCCCTGCAAAGTGACCTTGGGCACATGGCAGAGTTGCTCCTTCTCTGAGTGCCAGTTTGCAGTCCATGCTTACATCTGTCATAGGCAGGTAATCTGACAGCCTCCAGGCTGGCTTCTCATCAAAATTATCAGGGCTATCTTCCATTGGTTGTGCTGAATTATCTTCAGAAAGGAGCGTGGTCCCAGGTACTGTGTGTCAACCAGTGGTGATTAAGTACTGATGGAAGCGGAGTTTCTAATCCATCTTTGACAAATTCTTGCAGGGGAAAAAAACCCACCACGCCAACCCACGTTATGAATGCTTTTGATAGGTGGCCAAGAACCTTCTTTTATTGTATTCCGTGTCTACATGTTGGTTTTGTTTTGAGTGATGAACTTAAAACAGTTAACTTAAAATATTTACTTTAGATGACTTCTGTAAGCCTGCTGTTTTTTCGTGAGTGCGTACACTGGAACACAATCCTGAGTAAGTGTGACATTTTTAGTTTTGCGAGACTTGTCTGAGGTAAGGAACGGTTACGTTGGTTTGTGCTTCTTGGGTGTGTAGGACAACAACCTCTCCTGGAAGGAATTGCTAAATGATATAATTCTTGTGGAATGCTGTCCCATTAGGTGCAGAAAAACCCAAACAACCATAGTGCTCAGTAGATATTGGAAATGTAGTGCTTGATTAAAATGCCATGAAGCAACTTTTAAGGCTTACAGAATTAGTGCTGTTGGAAGTGCGAGGTTCTGTTTGTAAATAAATCCTTTTGGGGGTCTCCTTGGATGAATGAAGAGCTCTGCATGTGTGTTTAAGGCTGCACTCAGCACCAGTTTGTGCGGCAGTCAGCGAGGAAGGGCAGTTACGTTGGTTCTGTTGCCACTGCTGGTGGTGAGGAGAGCTCCTGTTTGAAGAGGAATTTCAGACGACATCATTTAAAAGCAGGACCGTTGTTATTCTGTTTCTTTTCATCAGGGAATAAAGATAGTGCTGGCTCAGGGCTTGCTGAGGAGGATGCAGCAGGGAGGCAGCTGGCTCTGGATTTGGGCCATCTTGTGTGAGTTGAATGGCAGTGAGCAACAAGGGCACGTGTGACGTGCTCTTCCTGCCGTGTTTCATGTGGAGACTGTTGCGCCGATAATCCCTACAGGCACACACTTGCATTTCATGTCAGAGGAGCAGACTGGTTCACCTCGGCCATTGCTTCTGATCATCTCACCCAGAGACGCTTCCCCATGCCTTGGAGGTACACTTGGAGATAGCAAGGCGGCTCAGAGCAGAGGTCAGGTCACGTTTACTTGCCACAAATAAACCCCTGAAAAAAGGGTTTGTTCTGTATGGGCCTTCTGTATCTGGACTCAGCACAGTGGTGCAGGCAGAGCCAGAAATGCTGGGAATAGTCAGGTTGAGGCCAGTTTGTCATCTGTTGAGGAATGCAGGGTTTCCTTGCCTGCTGAAAGTAATGCTTGCTGGGAGCTTAATGCTGGTGCAGAATCTTAAGATTCTGACTAAATCACAAACACTATCCAAAAGCCACTTGAGGAGTCGGTTGGTAGGATTTTCTGAACCCAAAATAACTTTTTTTTGTGCTGGCTGCATTATCCTTGTCTCATTCAACTGGAGAAATTCCTTGTGACGCTGGGCCTGTCTGAAGGCTGATGGTGGTGCTTCTCCAAACACATCTCTGAGCTCACTGCTGCATGCAGTGATTTGGTTAAGGAATTTATTAACCTTCAGCAGTATTATTTCTTCTTGCAGGACTGTAATTGTACCTGTAGGCAATAAATTACCAAGTAGGATTACTTGCAGCGATTGCCCATTGCTTACTCCTGCTACTCTGTAGAAGTGCTGTGGATTTACATGTGTTGTTTCATGCTCAAATCCCTTTTTAATTACAAAGTGGGAACGAAAAGGTTGCTTTGAAAGTACTATTTCTGAGCTCAGATTCGCTGTACGTATATGAGCTCACATTCTGTTCCTATCCCTCTCCCACCATTTCTTTCATTTAAATACCTCTCCTGAGCTGTCACTATTCAGCTGCCATGAACAATGCTACATAAACACGAGGGGAAATAAACAGAACACCTCCAGTGAATGGATGAAGGACAGTGAAAGACAAAAAAAAAAAAAAAGACCAGTGGAGAGCGTACCTCCTTGTAGTGCTAAGAATTCATCATTTTATGTAACTAGTGAAAAGAAAGATGATCTGAAAACTGGAGCAGGGAAATAAGAGCATCATCTGTTGCAGAGCTGGTTGGCTTTTGGGATTTTTGTACTTTGTTAAGGTTTCCTCTTCTGCTTTGCTACTCTTCAGTGCTGCTGCCCTCCTTGAATGTAAGTCCTCGCTCTGCTTTTGTGTTTGGTTTGTCCAGGAGTCTGTGGAAGTTGGCATTAAGGCTGAGGGAAAAGTTTTGTGCAGCTGCTGTTGTGTGATGAGCCCTGATGGGAGCTCGCTGGTGCTGAGTATGGACGACTTTAAATCACACATGAAAAACTCATCTAAACCTCAAAAGTAGCTCCATGTCTGATGCTTGGTGGGAAGACTGCAATCTTGTCTCTTGCATTATGTTTATTTCTAGTAAAAATGAAATGCTTGAATGAGTGCCTCTTCATTCAAAGAAAAAAGGGGCTTTTGAAATTAAAACTCAACACGTAGACATGGATTTAAAGCGTTCTGGGTGCAGTGTTTCTGTGTGCTTTATAAGTTGAATCCACTTGAGAAGGGATTCAAAAAGCTTTTGGAGGCTTTTGGTCTGGAACAACTTTCTCTTCTTCTGGTTAGGTTTTCTGGGAGCATTAGGCTCTGTGCTTCGTGCTTCTCTTTCAGGTATGCTGTTTGGAGGGGGTGGAGGGGACAAGTATTCAAAAAACGTGAACGATTTTCCTAAGGTGAAGGATCATTACAGGTTTAGATCCTGCTGGTAGCAGTGACGCTCTGTCAGATGTCATTTAGTTTTCTAAATGTCAAAATTCCTGCTTGCACTATTTGCTTTTCTACATCTTGATGTGACCTTTTCTCTGAGCCCTCGAGCTTCTCAGCGTCTGGAGATGCGAAGTACCCGACAGAATGCTGTGGGATGAGCAAGCGGAGTGACCACTGTGCTAAAGTTGTACCAGTGTTTCCATCCTAAAATGTTAATTTCAGCTGCATGGGGTTGCTGGAGTTGATTTTAAGACAGGGTTGAGCGCATATTTTCAACTAAGGAAGAGTTTTCTTCTTGTCTTGTCCTTGTCCCACCATCCCCTTGTCTCTCCATCCTTGCTCATACCCTGTGTTTGTTCATAACCAAGGCTGTTTTGGGCCTTTTTGGGGTAAGAGATGAGATGGGCAGATTTGTGGACCTAGATTCCAAAGTTACAGGCATGGAGAATCCTGAAGCAGTAGAGAGACAAAAGTGAGAAACTTCCCACTTGAGATGGAATGAATCCTTGCTTACAAGCATGTCTCGTTTGATCAGAGAGAAAAGGAGCTGGGTTACGGCTCTCACCCTGTGTGAAAATGGAGCTGTGACATGTAATTATAAAGGTTTTCGTGGCGCGGGGCAAGCCTGAGTCTGGGAAGTGTGAGGCATTTTCCACTGGTGGTCCTGGCTATAAGATCACCCAGAGTAATACTTCCCATTGGCACATGTTACTTTTATAGCCAGAAATGAAAATGGACCTTAAGTATAGAAGCTGGGATGGTTTAATTTAAAATCTTGCTTCAGGAGCTCATAACACAGGCTTTCTCCCAAGAGATGATCTTTTACTTAATGAGGAAAATAAAAGGGTGTCCTGCATCAGATAAGACATGCTGAGATTGAAGACTTTCTTCTCCAGTTGAAGTAACATACGTGATCAGAAGAGTCTGGCTGAGCATTTTGGATCTGAGCACTCAGTCTAGGATTATGCAGGCAAATATAAGCTCATATACAGTGGAAAAAGGGTGAAAACTTATTTTTATCTTAAGTTCTGGTCTAGATGTTTCACATGAAAGACTTGTTTTAAGGAGGTTGGAAGCTGGGACTGCAGCAGACTGGTGGCTTAGCTAGTTGGGGGCACGAAGACTACCAGCAGCCATCTCAAGTGGATGACAAATGCAGTTTGTATAGACATGTGCTTTTCCTGTACTGCAGCCAAGTGAAACTACAAACACTATTAAAAGAAGAAGGAGGCTTTAGTTTACATTCTTGTTAAGGCATCTTTATGTTGCCAGAACATTGCAAGTGGGCTTAGCCTAAATGAGAACCTGGCCTTAATATTTTCATGCAGAAAACTGCAATACACAGACACACTGACTTGCATTGCTCCCTTCTGTTAACCTGATGGATGCACAGCGACCAAAAGTGGGAGAGAGAGAGAACACTGCTCCTCGTGCTCCTCCGCTGCACGGCAGCTTCAGTGAGCACAGGCAGTGCAAAGACTCATTTCACATCTCCTATCTACCGGCTCTGTACAGCACCACAGCTAACACCATTGCAACACACAGCTCGAGACACAGGCTGCACTACAGTGCCCACGCCAACAGCAATCCCAGAGCTGAAGTCGGAAGTTCAACTCCAGCACTCCTCACCACAAGGCATCCAGGAACCTCCCCTGCCTTACTGCAAGCTCCAGACTTTGAGCACACAGGACTAAAACCCACAAATACCACACCTGTGCTCTGTCCTTCACAAGACAGAAGCGTTACAAAAGCGAATGGCAATGATCCCTGCCCATGTGACCGGGGGCAATACACATCAGCCAGGAGCCCGAGAAGTTTCTTGCTACCACCAGAAGCAGCTGTGGACCCCATCCAACAGCCCATTTCCAGCTGAGGCCAATTCCTGATGCTTCAGAGGAAGACGGAAGAACAAACCAACCCAGAGGCCACGTTATGCATGAAAGGAGGAGAAAAAAAAAACCTTTCATGGCCCTGAAGAAGCCTGGAGAAAATAGATGAGACGTGGGGTTGAGAGCAGGCTGTGAGGAGACCATTCCATCAGAAAGAAAAAATCATCATATAAAAGACAAATGAGAGAAAAGGTAACTCTAAGCACACCTAAGTAAAAAGGGTAAAATTCTAAGGCCTCTGGAATCAGTAACAAAACTCATCCACTTTATTTCAGGCCAAGATTTTTAACTCCATGGATCTACGTTTTTTTCTAAATAAGAGATCTGTAGCTCAGGATATGTCATCTTAGGATGTGTTAATTTTCATAGGCAAATGAAAGGTGCTAGTCTGTCCTTGTCACTGTGTAATACTGAACAGTTCAGTGCAGATTGAGCTTGGAAACAGCATTTGGCAGACATCCTTAAAAATTCATTCAAAATACACTGAAAGAATCATCTTTTCCAAATCTGTCAGCAAGATCCTAGCCACTGTTCCATCCAGGGATGAAGGATGAACACTGACCTCATGCTTGAAGCCACACAAACATATCATCTCTGCTTCCTTTGGGATGCAGCAGGACCCAGGCTTTCTGCAGCCCTGGCACAGCTCCTGTTCATGCACTTTGTACCGCCCACCTACAGAAGTTCTTCCCCAGCTTGACTTCACTCCCAGTGCTTTTAACCTGTAGGGGAAAAGTAAAAAACAAAACCGCCTCAAATTCAGATATTTATAAACAAACAAGCAAACAAGAACCACATCAGCAGGTAAGATTGCCATCCAAGTAGGTAAGATTGCCATCCAGGTCTTAAAGCTGTTGCTGTTCCTGCAGTCAGAGCACGTTAATAAAAATCTGCCCCAAACTTTGGGGAGCTGCTTCAGATGCTTGCTTCTTGAAAGCTCTTGTAAGATTATTACTTCTTTCTTTAAATGCACACTTAAGAGTACTGCAGATCTCCAGGAGTGCACAAGGAATAGATTGCTTTTTTAATGGGAATTTCTTTATACACAGGAAACCTTTAACATACAAAAAAGGTTTTATGAGTGCAAATGCAAATTACACCAGTTTTACCTTCTTCTAAGTTGTCAAAGTAATAGAAACAGAATTCAGCTCAGCCTTTCTGGTACAGCCCTTTCCAGTGGAGTAGCAGGAGATGCCCATCCCAGCTGCTACACGGACCCTGCAGAGGAACAGCACTATCAAATCCTGTACCTTACATGACGCATTTCCATCCAAGTGAGCATCGAAAGAACTTCACAGGTAGCCCTGGCTGCTCATCTCCAAAAAGGGAAAAGCAACGGGCCAGCTATGCAAATTCCATATTCACACAGAAGTAATAGGAGGGTATAAAACCCAAGCAAGACACAGCTTGAAGGGGCTGGCAGAATCCTGAGGGCACTGAAAGTTACTTCCAAGCCCAGAGACAGTAAGATCTGCATTTTGCTGTGCTGGAGAGACTCTCTGCCCTATATGATGTGCCCAGCTCTTTGCTCTGAGGAGTTCAGAATGCAAAGGGGTCCGCTCTGATCCTCGTGACACAGCACGAGGGCCTCCTGCGTGTGAAATGCATTCCTGCTTCTCCCTTCGGAGCCGTCTCCCGAGTCTCAGAGGAACACCCCACAGAACAGCCCGTGCCCCCTCAGCCCCACGGGCCCCTCCCAGCACGGCAGCCCGGCAAGGACCTACGTCACCCCATCCCGAGCGCCGCGCTACCGCCTCCTCAGCTCACGCGACGGCCGCTGTGTGTCACGTCCGGTGACGTCACACTGCCGTTGCCCGGAGTTGCCCTCACTCAGCACGGCTGCCTGGGCACCGTGACAGGTTCTGCGCATGCGCAGAGCAGGCTGCCAATGGAGAGCAAGAGTGGGCTCGCTTGTCCAGTCGTCACTCCTCCCGGGGTTTGAGTGACAGCTGCAGAAGCCAATTGATTCTGCTCAGACTATGGGGTGGGCACGAGTGTGTGGCCAATCATGGGGGCAGAGCTCTCCCGGAAAGAAGACCAAGGTGGGGGTGTGCATATGACAGGCAACAGCGACAACCAATGAGAGGAGGGCCTGAAGGAACGGCTGGCCAATAGGAGAGGCGGAGAGGCAGGCAGTGTCCTTTGGTTGGGGTGGTGCTTGGATGCCTGCAGAGCAGTTAGGAGCTGACTTACACGCTTCCTTATTGAGTTGGGTGGGATTGATGAGTACATTTGGCTAGGGTCATGCTGTCATAAACGCTCAGAGTCCAATCTGAGTTTTTAGAATATTTTATTATAATCAAAAGGTGAAAAGTAATAAGCAAGCAGCGCTGGGTGTGCCGGGGAGTCTCGCTCCACCAATGACACACACCGCAAAGAAAGAAAGAATACCTATTTCAAGGTATAGTTCATACATATTCATCACATTCCAAACTCTGATTTATAGAGAGGATTACACTTAAGGGTTGATTTTGATGTAAATCTTCAAATCTTGAAGGGGAAGAGCCCCTCACTGGTATTTTGTTAGGAGGGGTAGCGATAAGCTTAACACAGCTGGTCCAACAGATACATCAGTAAGGGAGTAGCACCTTTGGCGCCATGTGGTCCTTTTCCAGGGATTAGCTTCCCCAAGCTAAGTTCATAAGTTCATAAGGTTGGAAAGGACCTATAAGATCATCTAGTCCAACCATCCTCCTATCACTATCTCTACCCAACTACTAAATTAAGTCCTTTAGCACCTCATCTAAACGCTTCTTGAACAGCGCTAGGGATGGTGCCTCAACCACCTCCCTAGGCAGGCCATTCCAGTGCCTGACCACTCTTTCAGAAAAGAAATGCTTCCTCAGGTCTAATCTAAATCTTCCCCGGCGCAACTTGTGGCCATTCCCTCTCGTCCTGTCATTACTTATCAGGGAGAAGAGGCCTACCCCCCTCCTCACCACAACCCCCCTTCAGGAAGTGGTAGAGTGCAATAAGGTCTCCTCTGAGCCTCCTCTTCTCCAGACTGAACAATCCCAGCTCCCTCAGCCGCTCCTCATAAGACTTGTGCTCCAGGCCCCTCACCAGTTTTGTTGCCCTTCTCTGAACACGCTCCAGGGCCTCAATGTCCTTCTTGTAGTGAGGGGAAAGTACCCCGAAAAGGGCCACTGGCCCCATCTCTCGGTGCATTCCAGGCTAATCTTCCAAGGTCTGTGTTAGTTTCACCCCTTA
This sequence comes from Cyrtonyx montezumae, assembly GCF_038088225.1. Lineage (NCBI taxonomy): Eukaryota > Metazoa > Chordata > Aves > Galliformes > Odontophoridae > Cyrtonyx > Cyrtonyx montezumae. Next base: position 335,553 of record NW_027072078.1, read on the forward strand.
GTGTGAGGAATACGCTTTTTGTTACACAAGACTGGTGTTTGAAATGTAGATTAAGTTCTATCCTTCCATGTCTCACAAGGACATTTTACTCCTTTAAGTAACTTTGTATACCAATTGGAATTAATGCCAGTCTGAAGGTATTGTGTCAGCAGCTTTGACTTTTTATCTTTGACACGAATCACCTTTACATGTTTCACAATGCCATTACCTGTTCCACTGCATACTGAACGTGCAGCTCTTCTGTTGCATTCCCGTTCATTTACGTGTTTGATTGCATTTGATACTGTACAACGTAATGGTGAAAATTTTGACACTGTGTGAGGGATGTGTGTTTGGGGTGTGAGGGATGGGGTTTACACACAGTAGTTTCTGTTGTGTGTATTTAAATGGATGATTTACTGTATTTAAATGAAATAAATTCACACGCCATTTGGCAATGTCTAATTTCTTTTTTTGTAGAGACATACAGAAACCTTGGTTTGAAAAGCAGCTTGAGCTCCTGGAGCAAGATTTTATATTAAACCATCCCAGCTTTTATACTTTGAAGTCTGTTTTCTTTTCATTTCTGTCTGTAAAAGTAACGTGTACGAATGGGAGGTATTACTCTGGGTGATCTTACAGGGGTGCAGTGAGAAGCAAGAACACTGAAAATCCCAGCAAGGAAAGACTTGATAGAGAAGCCACATGTCAACTCTATAGACTTCTGAAAAAATGTCAATATCAGCATGCACTTAATATACTTCAGAGAAAATGCTGCTTTTGTACTGTCTGAAAGCATTTGTAAACATCTTATTAGTTTCATGGTTGTATTCTGACCGCAAGTTACCACATGTCTAACAGCACAGAGCTCAGGAGAGCTGTAAATATAGCCTCCAGTAAAATCCAAAAATGAGTTTTTGTTGTTCAGACTTTTGGTTTTATTTTGTTTTTTAATATAAAAGTATATTAAGTGATGATTTCAAAGTGCATGGCCTTTAGATTGCCATAGAAAATAGGTAATGCTGTTATCCCCAATGGAAATCTAAATCTCCCCAGGGTTTAGGCTTACCATTTCTTCCTTTTCAGGGTAATGAGAACTTAGTCTAAAACCTGTTTGTGGTCTAGGACTGACTATTAGCTTGTCAGAGTCTCCATCCTTATCCATTTTCTAAAGAGAAATGTCGTTGGAGGAAACGGCCAGAGTCATGACCTACACCAGTATGGTTAAACCGTGCTCCTTTTGTTACCCGGGCAGCCTTATTCTTGTAGTAATTGAGACAGGGGCGTACAGAAAACAGCGGACAATCATTGGCAGAGAGCCTCGAGAAAAACAACTCTAAAAACACTCCCAGCAGTTAGCAGCTCTGCAAAACACATCCCGGAGGAGGTAACTTTTGACTGTGATATCGTACTTGTTCTGCAGACTCTCTGCTGAGGGTCAGCTCCATGAGTCATTCCAAGCCATGCACTCTTGCTCCAATTAGGGTCTGCCATCCCACAGCTTCCTTGAACTTGTTTTCCTCTTCTTCTGGAAGCATCCTTGTGTTGTGGTTTTGTGGTTTTGATGCCGGTATTCCACATCATGGGATGCGACCTATAAGTGGGCTAGAGACCGAGGGGTGGACTTAACTATGAATGCCGTTGCACAGGTTATCCATGACTGTGACACATGTGCCATAATTAAACAGGCCAAGAGGATGAAACCTCTCTGGCAGGAAGGGCGATGGGAAAAGTATAAATATGGAGAGGCATGGCAGGTTGATTATATCACCTTGCCACGAACTCGCGATGGTAAGCATTACGTGCTCACCATGGTGGAGGCGACCACTGGGTGGCTTGAGACATACGCAGTACCCCATGCTACCGCCCGAAACACCATCTTAGGGCTTGAGAAACAAGTCCTATGGCGACATGGAACTCCAGAGAGAATTGAGTCCGATAATGGGACTCATTTCAAAAATTCTCTTGTGGATATCTGGGCCAAAGAACACGGCATTGAATGGATCTACCATATCCCCTACCATGCACCAGCTGCTGGTAAGATCGTGCGCTACAACGGGTTGTTAAAAACCACGTTGAGAGCAATGGGTGGTGGGACATTCAAGCACTGGGAGAAGCATCTGGCAGAAGCCACCTGGCTGGTCAACACTAGGGGATCAGTCAACCGAGAGGGTCCTACACAGTCCAGCTCCCTACAGACCATAGAGGGAGATAAGGTCCCTGTGGTAAATGTGAGGAGCATGTTGGGAAAATCGGTGTGGGTCCTTCCAGCCTCTGGAAAGGGCAAACCCCTCCGTGGAACCGTTTTTGCGCAGGGACCTGGGTGCACCTGGTGGGTAATGGATAAAAATGGGGACGTCCAGTGTGTCCCACAAGGGAATTTGATGCTGGGGGAATGCAGTCTGTAATTACGTGTGTATGTATGTATATATATATATGTTTGTACGTAACTTATGTTATTACTGTTTGGTTATGTATAGATGTGTGTTAAGCATGATGTGATGATGTGGAATAAGGGGTGGAATGTTGTGGTTTTGTGGTTTTGATGCCGGTATTCCACATCAGAGCATCATGCTGCAGTGAAGGAGTCAATGCTGTGGGAGCAGCAGAGGGGCGGAGCTCCGCACCGGATGCGAGGCGGTGCTCGGTCGGGGCGCCTTGCTCTGGGCTGCCGTGGAGGTTCAGCACGTGTGCTTCCCCTGCAGTTTTCTCCTTAACGTAAGCTCACAGCTTTTGGTTTGGAAATTTTATCTCTCTCTCAATTGTTCAATTTTATTATATTTAGTAAAGTTACCATTTCTTCTCAGATTGTGCCGTTGTCTTCTTGTAGACCCATCTCTTCCTGCTGTTTCCCCCTGCCCCCGGAGCCCGGCTCTGCTCGGGCGGCCACGCGGACACTGACACAGTTTCTTTTTCTCTCCTCTCTCCCTTCTCGGTTTCCCTTGGGTTACTGTCACGGATAACACCGTGACAACAACCCTATGAGCTCTGCCAGTCAGCCAGTTCTCAACCCACCTCACCATCCACTCATCTATTCCACACTTCCTCAGTTTTGTTAGAAGGACGATGTGGGTTACACTGTCCAAAGACTTGCTTTAAACGAGGTAGACTACATCCACTTCTCTCCCCCACCTACCCCATCTGTGCTCTAGCTGGACTTCAGTAAAGCCTTTGACACTGTCCCCCACAGCATTCTAGCGAGGAGCTGGCTGCCCGTGGTTTGGATGCGTGTACGCTCCACTGGGTGAAACACAACGGCTGGATGGCTGGACCTAAACAGTTGTGGTCAGTGGAGTTACCTCCAGTTGGTGGTCGGTCCTGAGCAGTGTCCCCCAGGGCTTGGTACTGGGGCCACTTGGATTTAACATCTTTATTAACGATCTTGATATGGGGATTGAGCGCTCCTTCAGTAAGTTTGCAGATGGCACCAAGTTGGGAGGGAGTGTTGATCTGCCTGAGGGGAGAAGGGCGCTATAGAGGGACCTGGACAGGCTGGATCGATGAGCCAAGGTTAACTGTGTGAGTTTCAATAGGGCCTGCATTTTTATCACAGCAACCCCAGGCAACCCTACAGGCATGGGGAGGAATAGAGGAAGAGTTTAGCACTAAGCTGGGTTTGTGGAATTTTTATTATTTTTAGATGGAACACACAAATCTAGTTCTTCCACAGAGTTCTGGTTTAAATATGTCCAATGGAACATTTTCAAAGAGCATTTGGAAGGATTAGATAAATGCTGGAACTGAGTACGTGAGTCACAGTACCTTGTACTCAGTCAAACTGTCAGTTGTGTTAGCTCATGCTGTTTGCCTGGGATTTGTTCCAACCGGGCAGATTCTGTCACATCTGCTGATGTCTCTAGACGAGCTGAGGGATCCATCTGCGTCTAGCGCCCACGGCAGGTGCATGGTGCCCCTGTACTGCCAGCACTCTTCTGACTCTGGGGCTGCCGGCTGCAACACGGCCCAGGGGCACCACATGGGATGTGCTGAGCAGTGCTTTGGGTACAAACTCCATCTGAAACCTGTACACATGGAGGAGACACTGGTGTGATGCAGCGCTCCACCAGTCCCTGTTGCTCTCTGTGACTGTCTGTTCAAAGGCACATTTGCACACTGCTCTGAGGCCACCATTTCTAAAGTCTCCGGTGACCCACCAGTGACAGGAGAGATGTGGAGCTGTTAGAGCACATCCAGAGGAGGGCCACAAAAACAGTGCAAGGGATGGAACACCTCCCCTAGGAGCACAGGCTTGGAGAGGTGTGGCTGTTCAGCCCGGAGAAATAATGGCTCTGGGGAGATGCGATCTTGGCCTTTCAATATCTAAAGGAGGTCTCAAAGAAGGAAGAGGCCAGGCTCTTTAGCAGGGCCAGTTGGGATAGCACAAGGCGAAATACTTTCAGGTGGAAAGAGTGGGAAGATTTAGACTAGATGTAAGGAAGAAGTTTTTGACAGAAGGGTAGTGAGGCGCCAGATCATTGTGCCCAGAGAGGTGGTGGGTGCCCCGACAGCTGTTCACAGTCAGGCTGGGCTGGGCTCAGAGCAACCTCATCTGACAGTGGGTGTCCCCATTCCTTGCAGGGGAGTAGGACTAGGTGCCCTTTCGGGTTTCCTTCCAACTCAAATGATTCCATGATTCTATGAAATACCCTCATGGGCAGGACACCCACGGACACAAGGAACAATTGCTACGGAATGAGAACAGAGCAGCTGCATCAAGCAGTGGCTGCAGCCACCAACATACTTGGGAAAGACGATGAGCCAGCAAGAGGGAGTCAGGGAGGCCGGAGGTGTCAAGCGGGATATCAGCACGTCCGGAAGCCAGGGGGCCTGCAGGGGAGGAACAGGGAGGATGTGGGACATCCTTGTCACAGCTGAGGCACTACAGAGTACTGGAGGAGCCCAAGGCAGGGAGAGCTGACAGCACCACAGCACTTGCATGGCCCGAGCAGCAGGCTAGGGCCTGCTGGGCCCTGTGCGGGCACAGCAAGGGTCATGGCACTGCCCAGGCCACAGAGAAACCAAAAGCTCACCTTGGAAACAGCTTTTCTGAATGTCTCTTTCCCAGATAACTTCTCAACAAAGTCATCGTAGAACTTCATTTCAAAAGTCAGCCCGTCAATGAAGAGCAGTCCGATGCCCTTCACGACAAAGGCAACCTTCTTCCCGTTCTGCAGACAGCTGGAAAGCAGGGACACGGTGCTTTGGACACAGGTCCTCCCTCTCTGCAGTGTCACAGAGGCAACTGTGGCCACCTCACTGTACTTCAGGGGCTCCACACCCTTATGGGCTGAAAAATGCAAGGGACAGTTTGATCATACAGTTGCTCTTCCACAGGTGCTTCCCTAGAGCTGCTTATTGCTGACATCACCCAGAATGGCCCCATATTTGCATGGGCTCCTTGGAGAGCAGGCTTTGCTTCTGAGAACGGAGGTCATGGCCCTGTTTGCCCTGTCCATGAAGCCAGCAAGGGTTTAATTCCCCCTCCTACCTGGCAGGGATTCCTTTTTGGGCTTGAGGTGGTGCTTGGCTATGAGGTTTTTAGCCAGGTGGAACACAGGCCAGCACAGAGTCACGGTCCCTTCCTCCGTCTTGATTCTTTCGGAGACAATGTCGAAACAGCCGAAGCTGGGAATCCAGACCCCCTGCAAGTAGAAGAGAAAGGAAGGGCTGAAGGGCTATGAGCCAGCTAGAGGAAGAGCTGGAGGTGGTCCAATGTAGGGACAGAGCTCAGGAGCCTTCGCCCGCTGTTCAGAGGCATAAGCCGGGGCAGCGGGAATGGCTTTGGGAAGGAGCTGCACAGTCCCTCCCCTTGCCCTGCCAAATGCAGCACAGCAGTCAGGGCAGAAGCAGCCTGATGGGATCCAGATGTTTCTAGGGACCGGGATCATTCCCAAGATATGTCCTTGCCTATCACAAGCAGTACTGCATTTGTAGGAAACCCATGGGATGAGCAGTTGGGAAATGTGGGGTGAGTTTCCTGCTCTCTGTGGAGGGGAAGAGTCAGAGGGAAGTCCAGGCTGAGCTGGACAGACAGAGGAGGAACCCGACAGCCAACACACCTTCTGCACCAGGGTCTGCTCTCGAACACAGACAGCCACCGCATTCCAGACGGCAACTCGATCTGTGCCAGCAGGTTGCTCCTTGTTGGCGCCAGCCATGCCGGAGCTCATCCCTTTCAGAGGCATCTGCTCACTGCTGATGCTCCTTCAGGATTTGGGACCCACCACCGTGCACTGCCTTTATACCCCTCCCGGGTGGCTGTGTCACAAACATTGCCACGGTGACACAGTGACATCATGGCCAGTGCTGGCCACGGCCCATGATGGCGCTGGCACAGCAGCCCGCTGCCCGCCCCGAGTGGGAGTGCTGACGCCTCTTGGTTTTCTCTCTTCTTGTCTTTCCTCTCGTTTTTCTTCAGGAGCCATTGCCTGAATTTCTCTTCACTCGGTTGATAGGGAAAGAGCAACAGCTCCAAAATACTCGACCTGTAATACTGATGTGCTGTTGTTAGGAAGCTGCTCAGTTTTGCCTGGCAGTTGTTGATTACTTGTTAGAATGCTCCATCAATTGCCTGGCACTACTCCTCTATGTCACGGCCGTGACTCCATCTTTCCCACGACACTGCCGAGCAGGGAGTGCTCTATTTGGGAACCCCAGAGATTCACTTTCCTCACAGCATTCCAAGTGGGATGAGACATTTCACAGTGACATTGTGGGCAGGATCCCCTGAAGGAAAGAGGAACGCAGAGGGAAAGATAAAACTGTGTCACGGTGTTATCCGTGACAGTAACCCAAGGGAAACCGAAAAGGGAGAGGAGAGAAAAAGAAACTGCGTCAGTGGCCACGCGGCCGCCCGAGCAGAGCCGCGCTCCGGGAAGGGGAGGGAGAAACAGTGGGAAGAGATGGGTCTACAAGAAAACAACGGCACAATCTGAGAAGGAACGGTAACTTTACAAAATCTAATAAAATTGAACAATTGAGAGAGAGAGAAAAATTTCCAAACCAAAAGCTGTGAGCTTATGTTAAGGAGGACCTGCAGGGGAAGCACACGTGCTGAACCTCCACGGCAGCCCAGAGCAAGGCGCCCCGACCGAGCACCGCCTCGCATCCGGTGCGGAGCTCCGCCCCTCCCCTCTGCTGCTCCCCCAGCATTAACTCCTTCACTGCTGCATGATGCTCTGATGTGGAATACCGGCATCAAAACCACAAAACCACAACATTCCACCCCTTATTCCACATCATCACATCATGCTTAACACACATCTATACATAACCAAACAGTAATAACATAAGTTACGTACAAACATATATATATATACATACATACACACGTAATTACAGACTGCATTCCCCCAGCATCAAATTCCCTTGTGGGACACACTGGACGTCCCCATTTTTATCCATTACCCACCAGGTGCACCCAGGTCCCTGCGCAAAAACGGTTCCACGGAGCGGTTTGCCCTTTCCAGAGGCTGGAAGGACCCACACCGATTTTCCCAACATGCTCCTCACATTTACCACAGGGACCTTATCTCCCTCTATGGTCTGTAGGGAGCCGGACTGTGTAGGACCCTCTCGGTTGACTGATCCCCTAGTGTTGACCAGCCAGGTGGCTTCTGCCAGATGCTTCTCCCAGTGCTTGAATGTCCCACCACCCATTGCTCTCAACGTGGTTTTTAACAACCCGTTGTAGCGCACGATCTTACCAGCAGCTGGTGCATGGTAGGGGATATGGTAGATCCATTCAATGCCGTGTTCTTAGGCCCAGATATCCACAAGAGAATTTTTGAAATGAGTCCCATTATCGGACTCAATTCTCTCTGGAGTGCCATGTCGCCACAGGACTTGTTTCTTGAGCCCTAAGATGGTGTTTCGGGCGGTAGCATGGGGTACTGCGTATGTCTCAAGCCATCCAGTGGTCGCCTCCACCATGGTGAGCACGTAATGCTTACCATCGCGAGTTCGTGGCAAGGTGATATAATCAACCTGCCACGCCTCCCCATATTTATACTTTTCCCATCGCCCTTCCTGCCAGAGGGGTTTCATCCTCTTGGCCTGTTTAATTATGGTACATGTGTCACAGTCATGGATAACCTGTGCAACGGCATCCATAGTTAAGTCTACCCCTTGGTCTCTAGCCCACATATAGGTCGCATCCCTTCCTTGATGGCCTGAGGTCTCATGGGCCCACCGAGCTAAAAATAGCTCTCCTTTGTTCTGCCAGTCCAAATCAATCTGAGACACCTCAATTCTGGCAGCTCAATCTACCTGATGGTTATTTCTCTGCTCTTCAGTAGCTCGATTCTTGGGCACATGAGCATCTACATGGCGCATCTTTACACCCAACCTTTTTGTTCGGGCAGCAATGTCTTTCCACAGTTCAGCAGCCCAAACAGGTTTACCCTTCCGTTGCCAGTTGTCCTGTTCCCACTGCTGCAACCACCCCCATAAAGCATTTGCCACCATCCAAGAGTCAGTATAAAGATATAGCACGGGCCACCTCTCCCGTTCAGCCACATCTAAGGCCAGCTGGACAGCCTTTACCTCCGCAAATTGGCTTGACTCTCCTTCTCCTTCGGTGGCCTCTGCAACTCGTTGTGTGGGGCTCCACACAGCAGCCTTCCATCTGCGATGCTTCCCAACGATACGACACGATCCATCAGTGAAGAGGGCATACGTCTTTTCATTCTCTAGTAGTTCGTTATATGGTGGGGCCTCTTTAGCACGTGGTATCTCCTCTGATGGGGATGTTCCAAATTTCTTGCCTTCAGGCCAGTCCATGATCACCTCCAGGATTCCTGGACGGTTGAGGTTCCCCATCCGAGCTCGCTGTGTAATCAGTGCAATCCACTTACTCCAGGTGGCATCGGTAGCATGATGGGTGGGGGGAACCTTTCCTTTGAACATCCAATTCAGCACTGGCAGTCGAGGTGCCAGGAGGAGCTGTGTCTCAGTACCAATTACTTCAGAGGCAGCCCGAACCCCCTCGTATGCGGCCAAAATCTCCTTCTCAGTTGGAGTGTAGCACTCCTCTGAACCCCTGTACGCTCTGCTCCAAAATCCAAGGGGTCGGCCTCGGGTCTCCCCAGAGGCTCTTTGCCACAGACTCCAAGTGGGACCTTTCTCTCCATCAGCAGTGTAGAGGATGTTTTTCACATCCTGTCCCAACCGTACTGGCCCCAGGGCCACAGCACGGGCTATCTCCTGCTTGATTTGCTCAAAGGCCTGCTGCTGTTCAGGACCCCATGCAAAATTATTCTTTTTTCGAGTCACTTGATAGAGGGGGCTTACTATGAGGCTGTAGTTTGGGATGTGCATCCTCCAAAAACCTACTACACCCAGAAAAGACTCTGTCTCTTTCTTGCTAGTGGGTGGTGACATACTCGTGATTTTGTCAGTCACATCTCCTGGAATGTGACGACGTCCATCTTGCCATTTTACTCCAAGGAACTGAATTTCTTGGGCAGGTCCCTTCACTTTCTTCCGTTTAATAGCAAAACCAGCACCCAGAAGAATTTGGATTATTCGCTCTCCTTTTTTAAAAACTTCCTCTGCTGTATCACCCCACACAACAATGTCATCGATGTACTGGATGTGCTCAGGTGCCCCACCCTGTTCCAGTGTGGTTTGAATCAGCCCATGGCAGATGGTTGGGCTGTGTTTCCACCCCTGGGGCAAACGGTTCCAGGTGTACTGAACGCCCCTCCAGGTGAAAGCAAACTGTGGTCTGCACTCTGTGGCCAAAGGAATAGAAAAGAATGCATTGGCAATGTCAATGGTGGCATACCACTTGGCTGCTTTTGACTCCAGTTCATATTGCAGCTCCAACATATCTGGCACAGCTGCACTCAGTGGGGGTGTGACTTCATTCAGGCCACGGTAATCTACCGTCAGCCTCCATTCTCCACTGGCTTTACGCACCGGCCATATGGGGCTGTTAAAAGGTGAGTGAGTCTTGCTGATCACTCCCTGGCTCTCTAGCTGACGGATCAAGTTATGAATGGGGAGCAAGGAATCCCTGTTGGTGCGGTTGTGCCGTCTGTGCACTGTTTTTGTAGCGATAGGTACCTGCTGCTCTTTCACTTTCAGTACCCCCACAACAGACGGATCTTCTGACAGGCCAGGTAAAATAGACAGCTGCTGAATGTTGTCTGCATCTACAGCAGCTATTCCAAAAGCCCATCGGTACCCCTTGGGATCCTTGAAATGTCCCCTTCTGAGATAGTCAATACCGAGTATGCATGGAGCCCCCTGTCCAGTCACTATGGGATGCTTCTGCCAGGTTTTACCGGTGAGGCTTATTTCTGCCTCCAACACAGACAGTTCCTGAGAACCCCCAGTCACTCCAGAAATATGAATCAATTCTGTCTCTATAACTCGAGGGCATCAGAGTGCACTGTGCACCAGTGTCCACCAGTGCCTTATATTGTGGCTCTAACGTGCCAGGCCATCTAATCCACACAGTCCAATACACTCTATTATCCCTTTCCCTCCCCTGGCTGAGGGCAGGGCCCCTCTATTGGTTACCTGCAGTGACGGGAGCAATTTCATTGGTGGCTGATCTCTGCTGTAGTTCTCTCACCTGTGCTCGCAGTGCAGGAGTGGGTTTTTTATGCCACTTCCTCATGTCCTCTCCGTTTTCTCGTAAGAAGCTCCACATGGCCACACGTGACATGATGTTACTGCCGTCATTTGCTCGTGCAGAGAGGCGGTTGCCTTTGGTGGCCGAGACTTTCAACAGTTTGATCAATTGCTTCATCAGATTCTTTGCGTCATGCTCGTTGTCATCAGGTGTTTCCAATACTAACACAGGTTCATCCCTATTCATCACTAATGACAGTTCCTCCAGTATAGTTTTCTGTGTCTTCTTAATCTCACCTACTTCTTCTGCTACTATAGCTGCAATGGAAGCACGTGTTGGTGGAAACTGTTGTTCAAAGTTTTGGAGTGTAATAGTCAATTCATAAACTGGGAGTCTTCTGTCTTGACCCTCGAATCTATGGAACATTGCTACCAGTGTACTTGCGTACCTCTCTGGTGCTGTTTTTGAGAGCTTGCGATATACATCAGGTGTGCACCTTACTCTATCAGGATCACGGTCCTGGTGTGGATTGTTAGGGACGAAATTGGGATCATACAGCATCTCTACTATGGCTGTTTCTCTCAAAAATTGGATGCCTTTCTCCACGGTGTTCCATCTTTCCACCTTAGGCTCCAGATCATTTTTGTAAGGGTATCTATCCTTTACAGCCACTAGTACTCGTTCCCAGAGGGTAGCGACTCCATTCAGACATCTGCCAATTCCTCTGTCGATAGCTGGGTCTCAGGCAATGCTTGCCAGTTGGCGGGCTTCGCTGCCATCTAGGGACACGCTGCTGGCACCGCTGTCCCAACACCGCAGCAACCAGGTGTCATGGTTTTATGATTTTTGGTACTGGTATTCCACATCATAACATCATGTAGTGCATTTAGAGTTAAAGAGTTAATGTTCCAGCTCCGTGGATCATCGATAGTTCCAGGTATGCCTGTCTCAGAAGAGAAGAAGAACTCCATTCCCCAGAGGACTTTGCGATGCTTTGCGTTCTTACGTGTTTACACTCAGAGGGAAAGATAAAAACTGTCTGCAGTCACGGGACTCTCTCTTCCCTTCGGGACCGAGCTCGGCAGTGGGTGTTTGTTGCAGCCGTCCGCCTTCAGCGTTAGCGTAAGGCCTTCGGTTTATCGGACACTCTCTCTCTTGCTCATTTTATTTGATTCATTTGCCTCAATTCCAATTATATTATATTGTGTTATTTTCCTTTCTGATACCTTATTTAGTAAATTAGCGTTCCTCCTCAGATCGTTGCCGCTGTTTTGTTCCTAGGCCCATCTCCCTTCTCCTTTTTCCCTTTTTCCCCCTCCCCCTTCCCCGGGGTATGGGCCCGTGGGTCCCCTGCCTCAATTGTCACGGTACTGGGTCAAACTGTCCTGCAAACCGCTGACATTTTTTGGCGCCCAACGTGGGGCCCGACTAGCTGCCTTAGCCGGACAGAGACAGACTTTTAGAGTGAATCTCTGTCTTTTGTTAGGAAGCTTATCTGTACTGCAGGTCCTGTACGGCAAAACACGACCTTGAAGTCCAGGCGTACTGCCAGTTCTTCTGGGATATTTGTAAACTTTTCGGGTGCTGCCGGCTTGTTTGAGTAAAAGAAAAAAAAATGTTTTTACTGTTTCTGTTAAAAGTGCCCTTACAGGGATTGTATTTCATTGCTTTTTCCCTTTTAATGCTCAAAACGTACTGGAACTTGGTTAAGCTTGCCAGTCTGATCTATGGAGCCTGGTCCCTATATGACAAACTAAAAGCAGTGATGGAGACACCTACCAAATACCTGGGCACCCTGGCTATTGTAACAAATGATACCATGTTAACAAACCAAACAATATTTGAATGGGTGTCCAGGTTCTCCTCTCAGTTCCTTATAAATTTTCAAGATTACAGCTTAGGGACTATGTTAACGATTGGGATATTAGTCCTCCTGAACGTACTCTCTGTTATAGGATTTTACATCGCATGGAGGAAGCTTTTCCCAGAAACAGAGAATGTTGAATGGCAGGGAAAGTGGAGAGTTTTAGGAAAGAAATTAGAAGCATGGGGTCTCCCGGTGCCATGGGATTTTACTCCTGAGCACTTGCAGGATCCTGAGGAGCTAGGCCTGTATCTGAGTAATGGGTGTTGTGGCTCAGAAAGATCTGAGGTGGAACAGCTTATCTGGGGCTTGGCTTATGCTTACTGAGGTATATATACTGTTCTGGAGAGATAGAGTGTCCAAACTGAGGCTCAGACCAAAGAGGAAAACCTCCCAGGCACATCTAACCAGCAAGAGAAAGCACCGGTATCAAATTCGGTTGCCCCAGTGGAAGGCCAGAAATGGAAACGTGTGTCCTCATGCCTAGAACGCAAAGAAGAGGTGGCGAAAGAAGAGGAAGATCCAGGCGAGGGGGGGTCCTCAACACCACCACCACCAAGAAAGGCAACAAAGAAAAGTGAGAGGCATGGACATAGTGATGATGAGGATGATGAGAGAGTCAAAGTTACCACGTTTCGTCGACCCATGAAAATGTCTGAGATCCAAGGCTCAAGAAAGGAGTTTATTCGACGTCCGGATGAGAGTATTGTCACTTGGTTGCTTCGGTGTTGGGACAACGGGGCCAACAGCGTGTCCCTCGACAGTAACGAAGCTCGCCAACTAGGAAACATTGCCCGTGATCCAGCTGTCGACAGAGGGATCAGCAGGTATATGGATGGAATCGCCAGCCTCTGGCAACGAATGTTAGTAGCTGTGAGGGAAAGATATCCCTACAAGAGTGACCTGGCACCTAAAGTGAAAAGATGGAAAACTATTGAAGAAGGCATCCAGTATTTGAGAGAAACAGCTGTGGCGGAAATGCTGTATGATCCCACGTTTGATCCTGAAGATCGGGACCATGATCCAGAGAAAGTAAGGAGTACACCCAAAATATGTCAGAAGCTTTCAAAAACAGCACCAGAAAGGTACGCCGGTACACTAGTGACAACATTCAACAGATATGAGGACCAAGACAGAAAACCCCCAGTTTTTGAACTGATTCTTACACTTCAAAACTTTGAACAAAAATTTCCGCCATCACACGCTTCCATTTCAGCCATATCAAGGTTAGAAGTACAGATGGAAGACGTGTTAGAGAAAGTATCCCGACTGATTGATAGGGTTGAAAAGATTGCAGCTTTCAGAAGCAAACGCCGTCCTGCTCGAGCAAATGACAGCACTAGCTTCATGTCACACGCTGCTCTGTGGAGTTACTTACGTGAAAATGGAGAAGATATGAAGGAATGGCATCAAAAACCCAGCCCTGCACTGCGAGCACGGGTGAGAGAATTACAACACAGACCAACGACCAGTGAAGTTGTTCCTGTCATTACAGGTAACCAATAGAGGGGCCCTGCCCTCAGCCAGAGGAGGGAGAGGGATAATAGAGTGTATTGGACTGTGTGGATTCGGTGGCCTGGCACATCAGAACCACAAAAATATGAGGCACTGGTGGATACTGGTGCACAGTGTACTCTGATTCCCTCGAGTTATAAAGGGACAGAACTGATCCATATCTCTGGAGTGACTGGGGGTTCTCAGGAACTGTCTGTGTTGGAGGCAGAAATAAGCCTCACCGGTAAAGACTGGCAGAAGCATCCCATAGTGACTGGACAGGGGGCTCCATGCATACTCGGTATTGACTATCTCAGAAGGGGGCACTTTAAGGATCCCAAGGGGTACCGATGGGCTTTTGGAATAGCTGCTGTGGACACAGACAACATTAAGCAGCTGCCTGTTTTACCTGGCCTGTCAGAAGAGCCGTCTGTTGTGGGGTTGCTCCAAGTGGAGGAGCAACAGGTGCCAATTGCTACAAAAACAGTGCACAGACGGCACAACCGCACCAACAGGGATTCCTTGTTCCCCATTCATAATTTGATTCGTCAGCTAGAGAGACAGGGAGTGATCAGCAAAACTCACCGTTTAACAGCCCCATATGGCCGGTGCGTAAAGCCAGTGGAGAATGGAGGCTGACGGTAGATTACCGTGGCCTGAATGAAGTCACACCCCCACTGAGTGCTGCTGTACCGGACATGCTAGAACTCCAGTATGAACTGGAGTCAAAAGCAGCCAAGTGGTATGCCACCATTGACATTGCTAATGCCTTCTTTTCAATTCCTTTGGCCACAGAATGCAGGCCACAGTTTGCCTTCACCTGGAGGGGCGTTCAGTACACCTGGAACCGTTTGCCCCAGGGGTGGAAGCACAGCCCAACCATTTGCCATGGGTTGATCCAAACTGCATTGGAGCAGGGTGGTGCTCCTGAGCATCTGCAATACATTGATGACATTGTTGTATGGGGCAATACAGCAGAGGAAGTTTTTGAGAAAGGTGAGCAGATTATCCAAATTCTCCTACGAGCTGGCTTTGCTATCAAGCGAAGCAAAGTGAAAGGGCCTGCACAGGAAATTCAGTTCCTAGGTATAAAGTGGCAAGATGGACGTCATCACATCCCAACAGATGTGATTGACAAAATTACTGCCATGTCTCCACCCACCAGTAAGACAGAAACCCAAGCTTTTCTGGGTGTAGTGGGCTTTTGGAGAATGCATGTTCCAAACTACAGCCTCATTGTGAGCCCTCTCTATCGGGTGACGTGGAAGAAGAATGATTTTGTGTGGGGCCCTGAGCAGCAGCAGGCTTTTGAGCAAATTAAGCAGGAGATAGCCCGTGCTGTGGCCCTGGGGCCAGTGCGGACGGGACAGGATGTAAAGAACATCCTCTACACTGCTGCTGGAAAGGAAGGTCCCACTTGGAGTCTGTGGCAAAGAGCCTCTGGGGAGACCCGAGGCCGACCCCTTGGATTCTGGAGTCGGGCGTACAGGGGGTCTGAGGAGCGCTACACTCCAACTGAGAAGGAGATTTTGGCAGTATACGAGGGGGTTCGAGCTGCTTCTGAAGTAATCGGTACTGAAACGCAGCTCCTCCTGGCACCTTGACTGCCAGTGCTGAGCTGGATGTTTAAAGGAACAGCTCCCTCTACCCATCATGCTACTGATGCCACTTGGAGTAAGTGGACTGCACTGATTACACAGCGAGCTCGGATGGGGAACCTCAACTGTCCTAGAATCCTGGAGGTGATCATGGACTGGCCTGAAGGTAAAACGTTTGGAACAACGCCAGCTGAGGAGGTGTCACGTGCTAACGAAGCCCCACCATATAATGAACTACCAGACAAGGAAAAGAGATACGTCCTGTTCACAGATGGATCGTGTCGCGTTGTGGGTAAGCACCGCAGATGGAAATCTGCTGTGTGGAGCCCCACACGACGAGTTGCAGAGGCCACCGAAGGAGAAGGAGAATCAAGTCAATTTGCAGAGGTAAAGGCTGTCCAGCTGGCCTTAGATATTGCTGAACGAGAGAGGTGGCCAGTGCTTTATCTTTACACTGACTCATGGATGGTGGCAAATGCTTTATGGGGGTGGTTACAGCAGTGGGAACAAAATGGTTGGCAACGGAGAGGTAAACCTATTTGGGCTGCTGAACTGTGGAAAAACATTGCTGCCCGAATAAAGAATATGGTTGTAAAGGTGCGCCATGTAGATGCTCATGTGCCCAAGAATCGAGCTACTGAAGAGCAGAGAAATAACCATCAGGTAGATCGAGCTGCCAGAATTGAGGTGTCTCTGATCGATTTGGACTGGCAGAACAAAGGAGAGCTATTTTTAGCTCGGTGGGCCCATGAGACCTCGGGCCATCAAGGAAGAGATGCAACATATAAGTGGGCTAGAGACCGAGGGGTGGACTTAACTATGGATGTTATTGCACAGGTTATCCATGACTGTGACACATGCGCCACAATTAAACAGGCCAAGAGGATGAAACCTCTTTGGGAGGAAGGGCGATGGCAAAAGTATAAATATGGGGAGGCGTGGCAGGTTGATTATATCACCTTACCACGATCTCGCAGTGGTAAGCGTTATGTGCTCACCATGGTAGAGGCAACTACTGGGTGGCTTGAAACATATGCAGTACCCCATGCTACCGCCCGGAACACCATCTTAGGGCTCGAGAAACAAGTCCTATGGCGACATGGCACTCCAAAGAGAATTGAGTCTGATAATGGAACTCATTTCAAAAATTCTCTTGTAAATACTTGGGCCAAAGATCATGGCATCGAGTGGATTTATCATATCCTCTATCATGCACCAGCTTCTGGTAAAATTGAAAGGTAGAATGGGTTGTTAAAAACAGTGTTGAAAGCAATGGGTGGTGGAACATTTAAGCACTGGGAGAAGAATTTGTCAGAAGCCACCTGGTTGGTCAACACCAGAGGATCCATCAATCGCGATGGTCCTGCCCAATCCAGCACTCTACCTACTGTAGAAGGAGATAAGGTCCCTGTGGTACATGTGAAGAACATGTTGGGAAAAGCGGTTTGGGTTCTTCCAGCTTCTGGAGAGGGCAAACCTCTCCGTGGAACTGTTTTTGCTCAGGGACCTGGGTCTACCTGGTGGGTGATGCAGAAGAATGGGGATGTTCAGTGTGTACCACAAGGGAATTTGATGTGGGGAGAGCGCCCTCAGTAATTCTATTACTTTGTATATATGTATATATGTATATATGTATGTTGTATGTGTTTGTATTTAATGCTTGTTAATCATTGTTTCTTTATGTATATATATATATTAAGCATGATGTAATGATGTTGAATAAGGGGTGGAATGTCATGGTTTTATGATTTTTGGTACTGGTATTCCACATCGTAACATCATGTAGTGCATTTAGAGTTAAAGAGTTAATGTTCCAGCTCCGTGGATCATCGATAGTTCCAGGTATGCCTGTCTCAGAAGAGAAGAAGAACTCCATTCCCCAGAGGACTTTGCGATGCTTTGCGTTCTTACGTGTTTACGCTCAGAGGGAAAGATAAAAACTGTCTGCAGTCACGGGACTCTCTCTTCCCTTCGGGACCGAGCTCGGCAGTGGGTGTTTGTTGCAGCCGTCCGCCTTCAGCGTTAGCGTAAGGCCTTCGGTTTATCAGACACTCTCTCTCTTGCTCATTTTATTTGATTCATTTGCCTCAATTCCAATTATATTATATTGTGTTATTTTCCTTTCTGATACCTTATTTAGTATATTAGCGTTCCTCCTCAGATCGTTGCCGCTGTTTTGTTCCCAGGCCCATCTCCCTTCTCCTTTTTCCCTTTTTCCCCCTCCCCCTTCCCCAGGGTGTGGGCCCGTGGGTCCCCTGCCTCAATTGTCACGGTACTGGGTCAAACTGTCCCGCAAACCGCTGACACCAGGTGACAATAGATTCACCCGAGCGCCGTACAAACTCCTTTCTTGAACCTTGTATTTCAGTCATCTTTAGGGGCCGACGAGTAGTGGAAACAGTGACTCCATCATCATCGCTGGCTTCTCCATGTCTCTCACTTTTCTTAGTGGCCTTTCTAGGTGGTGGTGGTGGTGGTGGTGGTGGTGCTGAGGAGGGCCCCTCGCCTGGATCTTCCTTTTATTTCTCTGCTTCTTCTTCTTTCCGTTCTAGGCGTGAAGACGGCCGTGTCCATTTCTGGCCTTCCACAGGAGCAACCGACACTGATACCGGTGCTTCCTGTGACTGGTCAGGTCTAACTTCGAGGTTTTCATTTTTGCTTTGGACCTTGGTTTGGAAACCATTTCTCTCCAGAATATCAATTATGGCTCGATAAGCACAAGCCAGACCCCAAACAATACATTTCTTCTCAGATCGTCCTGAGTCACATGACTCCTTACCTAAACACTCACTGAATTTCTCAGGATCCCACAGGTGCTCAAGATCAAAATTGCATAACACCGGGGGTCCCCACGCTTCTAATTTCTTTCCTAATTTTTTCCACCTTCCCTGCCATTCAACACTCTCTGGTTTTGAGGAAAGCTTCCTCCACATGATGTAAATTACTGTTGCCGAGAGTGCATTCAGAAAAACAGATTACACAGTTGCCAGGCTGACATCCTGAATATAGGTAAAGACCTGAAAAGAGTAACTGGAAACCAATCCAAATACTGCATAATCTGTCACGTTAGCCAGGGTGTTTAGGCAGGAGGTATGTAACCCCCTCAGCACACTAAAGTTGCTGTATATATACATGTTGTGGTTTTGTGGTTTTGATGCCGGTATTCCACATCAGAGCATCATGCAGCAGTGAAGAAGTTAATGCTGGGGGAGCAGCAGAGGGGAGGGGCGGAGCTCCGCACGGGATGCAGGCGGTGCTCGGTCTGGGCGCGTTGCTCTGGGCTGCCGTGGAGGTTTCAGCACGTGTGCTTCCCCTGCGGGTCCTCCTTAGCGTAAGCTCATAGCTTTTGGTTTGAAACTTTTTCTCTCTCTTTAAATTGTTCAATTTTATTAGATTTAGTAAAGTTACCGTTCCTTCTCAAATCGTGCCGTTGTTTTCTTGTCGACCCATCCCTTCCCGCCGTTTCCCCCTCCCCCTCCCGGAGCGCGGCTCTGCTCGGGCGGCCGCGCGGCCACTGACGCAGTTTCTTTTTCTCTCCCCTCTCCCTTCTCGGTTTTCCCTTGGGTCACTGTCACGGACAACACCGTGACAATTATTGGTGGAGAATGCGGGCAGTGCAGTATTGGCACTCCATTGTAAATCTGGTGCAGAGTGGACTAAGGTTTTTCATGTACCTAATAGCATGCTGGCGTCTTTTTAAGCTCCTCGCGTTCAGCACCGGAGTAATGTGGATATACAGCTACTTTAGTGTGCTGAGGGGGTTACATGCCTCCTACCTAAACACCCTGGCTAACGTGACAGATTATGCGGCATTTGGAACGGTTTCCAATTACTCTTTTCAGGTCTTTACCTATATTCAAGATGTCAGCCCGGCAACTGTGTTATCTGTTTTTCTGAATGCACTCTCTGCAATAGTAATTTACATCATGTGGAGGGAGCGTTCCTAAAAACCAGAGTGTTGAATGGCAGGGAAGGTGGAAAAAATTAGGAAAGAAATTAGAAGCGTGGGGACCCCCGGTGTTATGCAATTTTGATCTTGAGCACCTGTGGGATCCTGAGAAATTCAGTGAGTGTTTAGGTAAGGAGTCATGTGACTCAGGACGATCTGAGAAGGAATGTATTGTTTGGGGTTTGGCTTGTGCTTATCGAGCCATAATTGATATTCTGGAGAGAAATGGTTTCCAAACCAAGGTCCAAAGCAAAAATGAAAACCTCGAAGTTAGACCTGACCAATCACAGGAAGCACCGGTATCAGTGTCGGTTGCCCCTGTGGAAGGCCAGAAATGGACACGGCCGTCTTCACGCCTAGAACGGAAAGAAGAAGAAGCAGAGAAATAAAAGGAAGATCCAGGCGAGGGGCCCTCCTCAGCACCACCACCACCTAAAAAGGCCACTAAGAAAAGTGAGAGACATGGAGAAGCCAGCGATGATGATGGAGTCACTGTTACCACTACTCGTTGGCCCCTAAAGATGACTGAAATACAAGGTTCAAGAAAGGAGTTTGTACGGCGCTCGGGTGAATCTATTGTCACCTGGTTGCTGCGGTGTTGGGACAGCGGTGCCAGCAGCGTGTCCCTAGATGGCAGCGAAGCCCGCCAACTGGCAAGCATTGCCCGAGACCCAGCTATCGACAGAGGAATTGGCAGATGTCTGAATGGAGTCGCTACCCTCCGGGAACGAGTAGTAGTGGCTGTAAAGGATAGATACCCTTACAAAGATGATCTGGAGCCTAAGGTGGAAAGATGGAACACCGTGGAGAAAGGCATCCAATTTTTGAGAGAAACAGCCATAGTAGAGATGCTGTATGATCCCAATTTCGTCCCTAACAATCCACACCAGGACCGTGATCCTGATAGAGTAAGGTGTACACCTGATGTATATCGCAAGCTCTCAAAAACAGCACCAGAGAGGTACGCAAGTACACTGGTAGCAATGTTCCATAGATTCGAGGGTCAAGACAGAAGACTCCCAGTTTATGAATTGACTATTACACTCCAAAACTTTGAACAACAGTTTCCACCAACACGTGCTTCCATTGCAGCTATAGTAGCAGAAGAAGTAGGTGAGATTAAGGAGAGACAGAAAACTATACTGGAGGAACTGTCATTACTGATGAATAGGGATGAACCTGTGTCAGTATTGGAAACACCTGAGGAAGACGAGCATGACGCAAAGAATCTGATGAAGCAATTTATCAAACTGTTGAAAGTCTCGGCCACCAAAGGCAACCGCCCCTCTGCACGAGCAAATGACGGCAGTAACATCATGTCACGTGTGGCCATGTGGAGCTTCTTACGAGAAAACGGAGAGGACATGAGGAAGTGGCATAAAAAACCCACTCCTGTACTGCGAGCACGGGTGAGAGAACTACAGCAGAGATCAGCCACCAATGAAATTGCTCCCGTCACTGCAGGTAACCAATAGAGGGGCCCTGCCCTCAGCCAGGGGAGGGAAAGGGATAACAGAGTGTATTGGACTGTGTGGATTAGATGGCCTGGCACATTAGAGCCACAAAGATATAAGGCACTGGTGGACACTGGTGCACAGTGCACTCTGATGCCCTCGAGTTATAAAGGGACAGAATTGATTCATATTTCTGGAGTGACTGGGGGTTCTCAGGAACTGTCTGTGTTGGAGGCAGAAATAAGCCTCACCGGTAAAACCTGGCAGAAGCATCCCATAGTGACTGGACAGGGGGCTCCATGCATACTCGGTATTGACTATCTCAGAAGGGGACATTTCAAGGATCCCAAGGGGTACCGATGGGCTTTTGGAATAGCTGCTGTAGATGCAGACAACATTCAGCAGCTGTCTGTTTTACCTGGCCTGTCAGAAGATCCGTCTGTTGTGGGGGTACTGAAAGTGAAAGAGCAGCAGGTACCTATCGCTACAAAAACAGTGCACAGACGGCACAACCGCACCAACAGGGATTCCTTGCTCCCCATTCATAACTTGATCCGTCAGCTAGAGAGCCAGGGAGTGATCAGCAAGACTCACTCACCTTTTAACAGCCCCATATGGCCGGTGCGTAAAGCCAGTGGAGAATGGAGGCTGACGGTAGATTACCGTGGCCTGAATGAAGTCACACCCCCACTGAGTGCAGCTGTGCCAGATATGTTGGAGCTGCAGTATGAACTGGAGTCAAAAGCAGCCAAGTGGTATGCCACTATAGACATTGCCAGTGCATTCTTTTCTATTCCTTTGGCCACAGAGTGCAGACCACAGTTTGCTTTCACCTGGAGGGGCGTTCAGTACACCTGGAACCGTTTGCCCCAGGGGTGGAAACACAGCCCAACCATCTGCCATGGGCTGATTCAAACCACACTGGAACAGGGTGGGGCACCTGAGCACCTCCAGTATATTGATGACATTGTTGTGTGGGGTGATACAGCAGAGGAAGTTTTTAAAAAAGGAGAGCGAATAATCCAAATTCTTCTGGGTGCTGGTTTTGCTATTAAACGGAACAAAGTGAATGGACCTGCCCAAGAAATTCAATTCCTAGGAGTAAAATGGCAAGATGGACGTCGTCACATTCCAGGAGATGTGATTGACAAAATCACCAGTATGTCACCACCCACTAGCAAGAAAGAGACACAGTCTTTTCTGGGTGTAGTAGGTTTTTGGAGGATGCACATCCCAAACTACAGCCTCATAGTAAGCCCCCTCTATCAAGTGACTCGGAAAAAGAATAATTTTGCATGGGGTCCTGAACAGCAGCAGGCCTTTGATCAAATCAAGCAGGAGATAGCCCGTGCTGTGGCCCTGGGGCCAGTTCGGTTGGGACAGGATGTGAAAAACATCCTCTACACTGCTGCTGGAGAGAAAGGTCCCACTTGGAGTCTGTGGCAAAGAGCCTCTGGGGAGACCCGAGGCCGACCCCTTGGATTTTGGAGCAGAGCGTACAGGGGTTCAGAGGAGTGCTACACTCCAACTGAGAAGGAGATTTTGGCCGCATACGAGGGGGTTCGGGCTGCCTCTGAAGTAATTGGTACTGAGACACAGCTCCTCCTGGCACCTCGACTGCCAGTGCTGAATTGGATGTTCAAAGGAAAGGTTCCCCCCACCCATCATGCTACCGATGCCACCTGGAGTAAGTGGATTGCACTGATTACACAGCGAGCTCGGATGGGGAACCTCAACCGTCCAGGAATCCTGGAGGTGATCATGGACTGGCCTGAAGGCAAGAAATTTGGAACATCCCCATCAGAGGAGATACCACGTGCTAAAGAGGCCCCACCATATAACGAACTACTAGAGAATGAAAAGACGTATGCCCTCTTCACTGATGGATCGTGTCGTATTGTTGGGAAGCATCGCAGATGGAAGGCTGCTGTGTGGAGCCCCACACGACGAGTTGCAGAGGCCACCGAAGGAGAAGGAGAGTCAAGCCAATTTGCGGAGGTAAAGGCTGTCCAGCTGGCCTTAGATGTGGCTGAACGGGAGAGGTGGCCCATGCTATATCTTTATACTGACTCTTGGATGGTGGCAAATGCTTTATGGGGGTGGTTGCAGCAGTGGGAACAGGACAACTGGCAACGGAAGGGTAAACCTGTTTGGGCTGCTGAACTGTGGAAAGACATTGCTGCCCGAACAAAAAGGTTGGGTGTAAAGGTGCGCCATGTAGATGCTCATGTGCCCAAGAATCGAGCTACTGAAGAGCAGAGAAATAACCATCAGGTAGATCGAGCTGCCAGAATTGAGGTGTCTCTGATCGATTTGGACTGGCAGAACAAAGGAGAGCTATTTTTAGCTCGGTGGGCCCATGAGACCTCTGGCCATCAAGGAAGGGATGCGACCTATAAGTGGGCTAGAGACCGAGGGGTGGACTTAACTATGGATACCGTTGCACAGGTTATCCATGACTGTGACACATGTGCCATAATTAAACAGGCCAAGAGGATGAAACCCCTCTGGCAGGAAGGGCGATGGGAAAAGTATAAATATGGGGAGGCGTGGCAGGTTGATTATATCACCTTGCCACGAACTCGCGATGGTAAGCGTTACGTGCTCACCATGGTGGAGGCGACCACTGGGTGGCTTGAGACATACGCAGTACCCCATGCTACCGCCCGAAACACCATCTTAGGGCTCGAGAGACAAGTCCTGTGGCGACATGGCACTCCAGAGAGAATTGAGTCCGATAATGGGACTCATTTCAAAAATTCTCTTGTGGATATCTGGGCCAAGAACACGGCATTGAATGGATCTACCATATCCCCTACCATGCACCAGCTGCTGGTAAGATCGTGCGCTACAACGGGTTGTTAAAAACCACGTTGAGAGCAATGGGTGGTGGGACATTCAAGCACTGGGAGAAGCATCTGGCAGAAGCCACCTGGCTGGTCAACACTAGGGGATCAGTCAACCGAGAGGGTCCTACACAGTCCGGCTCCCTACAGACCATAGAGGGAGATAAGGTCCCTGTGGTAAATGTGAGGAGCATGTTGGGAAAAGCGGTGTGGGTCCTTCCAGCCTCTGGAAAGGGCAAACCCCTCCGTGGAACCGTTTTTGCGCAGGGACCTGAGTGCACCTGGTGGGTAATGGATAAAAATGGGGACGTCCAGTGTGTCCCACAAGGGAATTTGATGCTGGGGGAATGCAGTCTGTAATTACGTGTGTATGTATGTATATATATATATGTTTCTATGTAACTCATGTTATTACTGTTTGGTTATGTATAGATGTGTGTTAAGCATGATGTGATGATGTGGAATAAGGGGTGGAATGTTGTGGTTTTGTGGTTTTGATGCCGGTATTCCACATCAGAGCATCATGCAGCAGTGAAGGAGTTAATGCTGGGGGAGCAGCAGAGGGGAGGGGCGGAGCTCCGCACGGGATGCAGGCGGCACTCGGTCTGGGCACGTTGCTCTGGGCTGCCGTGGAGGTTTCAGCACGTGTGCTTCCCCTGCGGGTCCTCCTTAGCGTAAGCTCATAGCTTTTGGTTTGAAACTTTTTCTCTCTCTTTAAATTGTTCAATTTTATTAGATTTAGTAAAGTTACCGTTCCTTCTCAAATCGTGCCGTTGTTTTCTTGTCGACCCATCCCTTCCTGCTGTTTCCCCCTCCGCCTCCCGGAGCGCGGCTCTGCTCGGGCGGCCGCGCGGCCACTGACGCAGTTTCTTTTTCTCTCCCCTCTCCCTTCTCGGTTTTCCCTTGGGTCAATGTCACGGACAACACCGTGACAATACATTACTCCGGTGCTGAGCACGAAGAGCTTAAAAAAACGCCAGCATGCTATAAGGTACATGAAAAACCTTAGTCCACTTAGCACCAGATTTACAATTGAGTACAAATACTTCACTGCCCGCATTCTCCACCAATAATTGTCACGGTGTTATCCGTGACAGTAACCCAAGGGAAACGGAGAAGGAAGAGAGGAGAGAAAAAGAAATTGCATCAGTGGCCGCGCGGCCGCCCAAGCAGAGCCGCGCTCCGGGAAGGGGAGGGAGAAACAGCGGGAAGAGATGGGTCTACAAGAAAACAACGGCACGATCTGAGAAGGAACGGTAACTTTACTAAATCTAATAAAATTGAACAATTGAGAGAGAGATAAAAATTTCCAAACCAAAAGCTGTGAGCTTACGTTAAGGAGGACCTGCAGGGGAAGCACACGTGCTGAACCTCCAGGGCAGCCCAGAGCAAGGCGCCCAGACCGAGCGCCACCTCGCATCCGGTGCGGAGCTCCGCCCCTCCCCTCTGCTGCTCCCCCAGCATTAACTCCTTCACTGCTGCATGATGCTCTGATGTGGAATACCGGCATCAAAACCACAAAACCACAACAAACTGCACGCAAGTTCCAAGACTTCTTTGTGCTGCTCATCGGCACTGGGAGCTCTCTCACCATCTCACCTTCAGCTTTAGAGGAAGGCCTTTGGTTTCAGTCACTACCTCCTTTGATTTGGTTTATAAGCTTCAATTCCAATTCTACTGTAATATATTGCCTTATTTTGCTTCCTAAAATCTTATTTAATGAATTAGTTTTCCTCCTCAGTTCGCTGCCGCTGTTTTGTTTTTAGGTCCATCTCCCTACCCTCTCCCTTTTCCCCTTTCCCCATTGCTGGGCTGTGGGGCCATGGGTTCCCTGCCCCATTAGTCACAGAACAGGGCCAAACCTGCCCATAAACCACCGACACAAACACCAACACCCCCCCAGCAGAAGCCCCATTCCCCATTTTTACCATTCACAACACCTCAAGTTATCCCCCACAACCCTCTCTCTCTTCCCCCAGGCTTCCGTTCCAACCCATAGAAGCCCCCTACAGCACCCCAGCTTCCTCCCTTTTCACCCTTCCTCCTGGCTGCAGAACTCTCCTCCATCCCACAGAAGCCCCACTCATCTTTGCGGATGTGACTCCCATTTACAGGAAGGGCCGTAAGGAGGATTCGGGAAACTACGGGCCTGTCAGCCTGACCTCGGTGCCAAGGAAAGTTATGGAGCAAATAATCTTGGGTGAGATCACACAGCATGTGCGTGGCATCCGGGGGATAAGGCCCAGCCAGCACGGGTTCATGAAAGGCAGGTCATGCTTTTCCAACCTCATCTCCTTTTACGACTGGGTGACCAGTCTGGTGGATGAGGGAAAGGCTGTTGATGTAGTCTACCTGGACTTCAGCAAAGCCTTTGACATGGTCTCTCAAAGTATTCTCCTGGGGAAACGGGCAGCCCGTGGCCTGGACAGGTATACCCTTCTTTGGGTAAGGAACTGGCTAGAGGTCTGTGCCCAGCAGGTAGTGGTTAATGGAGTTAAGTCCAGCTGGCGACCCGTTAAGAGTGGTGTCCCCCAAGGGTTGGTACTGAGGCCCATCTTGTTTAATATTGATGACCTGGATGAGGACATTGAGCGTACCCTCAG
Source organism: Cyrtonyx montezumae (assembly GCF_038088225.1). Taxonomy (NCBI): domain Eukaryota; kingdom Metazoa; phylum Chordata; class Aves; order Galliformes; family Odontophoridae; genus Cyrtonyx; species Cyrtonyx montezumae. Next base: position 361,922 of record NW_027072078.1, read on the forward strand.
TCAGTTTGCATATGACACCAAGCTGGGAGGTGGTGTCAATCTGCCTGAGGGCAGGGAGACCCTCCAGAGGGATCTAGACAAGCTGGATCGCTGGGTTGAGCTACATGGGATGAGGTCCAACAAGGCCAAGGAGGCGGTAGCACGGCGCTCGGGATGGAGAGACATAACAGTCCCAGCATACAGGAAATGTATAGTAGGTATTTCCAACATTTTCCATAATTGTATTAAAGCTTATAAAGCAATCCATTCCTTGTACACTCCTGGAGATCTGCAGTACTCTGAAGTGTGCGTTTAAAAAAAGAAAAATGTAATAATCTTACAAGAGCTTTCAAGAAGCAAACATCTTAAGCAGCTCCCCAAAGTTTGGGGCAGATTTTTATTAACGTGCTCTGACGGCACGAACAGCAACAGCTTTGAAAACTGGATGGCAATCTTACCTACTTGGATGGCAATCTTACCTGCTGATGTGGTTCTTGTTTGCTTGTTTGTTTATAAATATCTGAATTTGAGGTGGTTTTGTTTGTTACTTTTCCCCTACAGGTTAAAAGCACTGGGAGTGAAGTCAAGCTGGGGAAGAACTTCTGTAGGTGGGCGGAACAAAGTCCCAGCGCCCATGGGAGGGCAGTGCTGCACGATGAGGAGCTGTGCCAGGGCTGCAGAAAGCCTGGTCCTGCTGCATCCCAAAGGAATCGGAGATGATGGGCTTGTGTGGCTTCAAGCATGAGGTCAGTGTTCATCCTTCATCCCTGGATGGAGCTGGTTTTCTTGCCAGGAACAGTGGCGAGGATCTTGCTGACTGATTTGGAAAATATTATTCTTTCAATGTATTTTGAATGAACTTTTAAGGATGTCTGCCATATGCCGTTTCCAAGCTCAGTCTGCATTTCATCGTTTAGTATTACACAGTGACAGGGACAGACTAGCACCTTTCATTTATCCTAAGACGACATATCCTGAGCTACAGATTTCTTATTTAGAAATAAACGTAGATCCGTGGAGTTAAAAATCTTGGCCTGAAATAAGGTGGGTGAGTTTTGTTATTGATTCCAGAGGCCTTAGAATGCTATCCTTTTTCCTTAGGTGTGCTTAGAGTTACCTTTTCTCTCATTTGTCTTTTATATGATGGTTTTTCTTTCTGATGGAATGGTCTCCTCAAAGCCTGCTTTCAACCCTACGTCTCATCTGTTTTCTCCAGGCTTCTTCAGGGCCATGAAAGGTTTTTTTTTTCTCCTCCTTTCATGCATAACGTGGCCTCTGGGTTTGTTTGTTCTTCCGTCTTCCTCTGAAGCATCAGGAATTGGCCTCAGCTGGAAATGGGCTGTTGGATGGGGTCCACAGCTGCTTCTGGTGGTAGCAAGAAACTTCTCGGGCTCCTGGCTGATGTGTATTGCCCCCGGTCACATGGGCAGGGATCATTGCCATTTGCTTTTGTAACGCTTCTGTCTTGTGAAGGACAGAGCACAGGTGTGGTATTCGTGGGATTTAGTCCTGTGTGCTCAAAGTCTGGAGCTTGCAGTAAGGCAGGGGAGGCTGACAATACACAGCCAGGCCCCACGCTAGGCATCCGTGCCACCCATGATGCGTGTTCCCCCAGTCCAAGAGGCCATGGGCCGGAGCACGCAAGTGTTACAATGAGAAAGACGGTGAGTGCCACTGCCGGCTGCTCCCTCGCCCCACTCACGCTGCACGTGAGCTGCTGTCAGGGGGCCACTCACTCGCAGACACCCGAGGTGTGGTGCATGGGCCGGCACGCAGCCAGCGGCATGAGGAAAAGGAGCAGCAGCAGCACCATCACTCCTGGAGGAGAGGGGCAGCACATCGCGCCTGGCTTCATCACTGTCGACTTCAGCCACAGTGTGCCTGGTGTTGACGCTGACGTCACAGAACCATTGGTTCCATGGGCTGTGCCACCACGGGGGGTTGTGCGAGGGGGTCCGGGAAGGGGCGGGACCCCTGAGGATCAGGACAAGCACCTGGCTGCCAGCGCTGCCTGCTGATAGCAGGAGGAGCACAAGTGGCTTTGCAGAGCATTTGGGTGCTGGAGCACAGCTGTGACAGACGAGCAGCGATGTGCTGGGGCATGCCGTGTCCCCATGTGCACATAACTGCATTGGGAGTGACAAACACAGTCGGTACATCAGCACACACTGACTGCACACTGACATGCACTGGGTGCACACCAATGCACACTGACTGCACACTGATTCAGACTGACTCCCCAGTTTTATTGTTGGCCCCTCCCCAGGTCCTGGCAGGTCACTATAATATCCTGTTCTGGAGTGGTCCCACCCGGATCCCCCCGTGTGAAGAAGAATTCACCAGTAAAGCCCATATGATGCCCTTCGGTGCAGATTCACAGAACTGCAGGGGTTGGAAGGGACCAACAGAGGTCATGGAGTCCAGCATGTCAGCTGTTCCTTCGAGCTTTGGTTCATCAGCAAATTGCTGAGGGTGGACTCTATCCCCTCATCAAGGACACTGATGAGGATGTTGAACAGGACCAGACCCAGCACCAACCCCTGAGCAGCACTGCTAAATGCAGGCCTCCAACTGGACTCTGTGCTGCCGATCACAACTGTTGTGGTTTTGTGGTTTTGATGCCGGTATTCCACATCAGAGCATCATGCAGCAGTTAAGGAGTTAATGCTGCTGGGAGCAGCAGAGGGGCAGAGCTCTGCAGGGGACACCGGATGCCAGGCAGCGCTCTGCCTGGGCGAGTTCCTCTGGGCTGCCATGGAGGTTCAGCACGTCTGCTTCCCCTGCAGTTTTCTCCTTAACATAAGCTCACAGCTTTTGGTTTGGAAATTTTTATCTCTCTCTCAATTGTTCAATTTTATTAGATTTAGTAAAGTTACCGTTCCTTCTCAGATCGTGCCGTTGTCTTCTTGTAGACCCATCTCTTCCCACTGTTTCCCCCTGCCCCCCGGAGCGCGGCTCTGCTTGGGTGGCTGCGTGGCCACTGATGCAGTTTCTTTTTCTCTCCTCTCTCCCTTCTCGGTTTTCCTTGGGTCACTGTCACGGATAACACCATGACAATTATTGGTGGAGAATGCAGGCAGTGCAGTATTTGTACTCTATTGTAAATCTGGTGCTAAGTGGACTAAGGTTTTTCATGTACCTTATAGCATGCTGGCATCTTTTTAAGCTCCTCATGTTCAGCACCAGAGTAATGTGTGCATACAGCTACTTTAGTGTGCTGAGGGGGTTACATACCTCCTGCCTAAACACCATGGCTTAACGTGACAGATTATGAGGCATTTGTATTGGTTTCCAGTTACTCTTTTCAGGTCTTTACCTATATTCAGGATGTCAGCCTGGCAACTGTGTTATCTATATTTCTGAATGCTCCTTGGCAATTTATATCATGTGGAGGAACCAAGACACCAAGGAAGAAGTTTTTGACAGAAGGGCAGTGAGGCGCCAGATCATTGTGCCCAGAGAGGTGGTGGGTGCCCCGACAGCTGTTCACAGACAGGCTGGGCAGGGCTCAGAGCAACCTCATCTGGCAGTGGGTGTCCCCATTCCTTGCAGGGGAGTAGGACTAGGTGCCCTTTCAGGCTTCCTTCCAACTCAAATGATTCCATGATTCTATGAAATACCCTCATGGGCAGGACACCCACGGACACAAGAAACAATTGCTACGGAATGAGAACAGAGCAGCTGCATCAAGCAGCGGCTGCAGCCACCAACATACTCACTTGGGTAAGACGATGAGCCAGCAAGAGGGAGTCAGGGAGGCCGGAGGTGTCAAGCGGGATATCAGCATGTCCAGCAGCCAGGGGGCCTGCAGGGGAGGAACAGGGAGGATGTGGGACGTCCTTGTCACAGCTGAGGCACTACAGAGTACTGGAGGAGCCCAAGGCAGGGAGAGCTGACAGCACCACAGCACTTGCACGACCCGAGCAGCTGGCCAGGTTTTGCTGGGCCCCGTGCGGGCACAGCAAGGGTCATGGCACTGCCCGGGCCACAGAGAAACCAAAAGCTCACCTTGGAAACAGCTTTTCTGAATGCCTCTTTCCCAGATAACTTCTCAACAAAGTCATCGTAGAACTTCATTTCAAAAGTCAGCCCGTCAATGAAGAGCAGTCCGATGCCCTTCACGACAAAGGCAACCTTCTTCCCGTTCTGCAGACAGCTGGAAAGCAGGGACACGGTGCTTTGGACACAGGTCCTCCCTCTCTGCAGTGTCACAGAGGCAACTGTGGCCACCTCACTGTACTTCAGGGGCTCCACATCCTTATGGGCTGAAAAATGCAAGGGACAGTTTGATCATACAGTTGCTCTTCCACAGGTGCTTCCCTAGAGCTGCTTATTGCTGACATCACCCAGAATGGCCCCATATTTGCACGGGCTCCTTGGAGACCAGGCTTTGCTTCTGAGAACAGAGGTCATGGCCCTGTTTGCCCTGTCCATGAAGCCAGCAAGGGTTTAATTCCCCCTCCTACCTGGCAGGGATTCCTTTTTGGGCTTGAGGTGGTGCTTGGCTATGAGGTTTTTAGCCAGGTGGAACACAGGCCAGCACAGAGTCACGGTCCCTTCCTCCGTCTTGATGCTTTCGGAGATGATGTCAAAACAGCCGAATCTGGGAATCCAGACCCCCTGCAAGTAGAAGAGAAAGGAAGGGCTGAAGGGCTATGAGCCAGCTAGAGGAAGAGCTGGAGGTGGTCCAACGTAGGGACAGAGCTCAGGAGCCTTCGCCCGCTGTTCAGAGGCATGAGCCGGGGCAGCGGGAATGGCTTTGGGAAGGAGCTGCACAGTCCCTCCCCTTGCCCTGCCAAATGCAGCACAGCAGTCAGGGCAGAAGCAGCCTGATGGGATCCAGATGTTTCTAGGGACCGGGATCATTCCCGATATATGTCCTTGCCTATCACAAGCGGTACTGCATTTGTAGGAAACCCATGGGATGAGCAGTTGGGAAATGTGGGGTGAGTTTCCTGCTCTCTGTGGAGGGGAAGAGTCAGAGGGAAGTCCAGGCTGAGCTGGACAGACAGAGGAGGAACCCGACAGCCAACACACCTTCTGCACCAGGAGCTGCTCTTGTACACAGGCAGCCACCGCATTCCAGACGGCAACTCGCTCTGTGCCAGCAGTTTGCTCCCTGTTGGCGCCAGCCATGCCGGACCTCATCCCTTTCAGAGGCATCTGCTCGCTGCCGATGCTCCTTCAGGATGTGGGACCCACCACCGTGCACTGCCTTTATGCCCCTCCTGGGTGGCTGTGTCACAAACATTGCCACGGTGACACAGTGACTTCATGGCCAGTGCTGGCCATGGCCCGTGATGGCGCTGGCACAGCAGCCCGCTGCCCGCCCCGAGTGGGAGTGCTGACGCCTCTTGGTTTTCTCTCTTCTTGTCTTTCCTCTCGTTTTTCTTCAGGAGCCATTGCCTGAATTTCTCTTCACTCGGTTGACAGGGAAAGAGCAACAGCTCCAAAGTACTCTACCTATAACACTGATGTGCTGTTGTTAGGAAGCTGCTCAGTTTTGCCTGGCAGTTGTTGATTACTTGTTAGAATGCTCCATCAATTGCCTGGCACTGCTCCTCTATGTCACTGCTGTGACTCCATCGCTCCCACGACACTGTCGAGCAGGGAGTGCTCTATTTGGGAACCCCAGAGATTCACTTTCCTCACAGCATTCCAAGTGGGATGAGACATTTCACAGTGACATTGTGGGCAGGATCCCCTGAAGTAAAGAGAAACGCAGAGGGAAAGATAAAACTGCACGCAAGTTCCAAGACTTCTTTGTGCTGCTCATCGGCACTGGGAGCTCTCTCACCATCTCACCTTCAGCTTTAGAGGAAGGCCTTTGGTTTCAGTCACTACCTCCTTTGATTTGGTTTATAAGCTTCAATTCCAATTCTACTGTAATATATTGCCTTATTTTGCTTCCTAAAATCTTATTTAATGAATTAGTTTTCCTCCTCAGATCTCTGCCAATGTGTTGTTTTTAGGTCCATCTGCCTACCCTCTCCCTTTTCCCCTTTCCCCATTGCTGGGCTGTGGGGCCGTGGGTTCCCTGCCCCATTAGTCACAGAACAGGGCCAAACCTGCCCATAAACCACCGACACAAACACCAACACCCCCCCAGCAGAAGCCCCATTCCCCATTTTCACCATTCACAACACCTCAAGTTATCCCCCACAACCCTCTCTCTCTTCCCCCAGTGTTGTGGTTTTGTGGTTTTGATGCCGGTATTCCACATCAGAGCATCACGCAGCAGTGAAAGAGTTAATGCTGGGGGAGCAGCAGAGGGGAGGGGCGGAGCTCCGCACGGGATGCAGGCGGCGCTCGGTCTGGGCGCGTTGCTCTGGGCTGCCGTGGAGGTTCAGCACGTGTGCTTCCCCTGCGGGTCCTCCTTAGCGTAAGCTCATAGCTTTTGGTTTGGAAATTTTTCTCTCTCTTTTTCAATTGTTCAATTTTATTAGATTTAGTAAAGTTACCGTTCCTTCTCAGATCGTGCCGTTGCTTTTTTTTTGTAGACCCATCTCTTCCCGCCGTTTTCCCCTCCCTCTCCCGGAGCGCGGCTCTGCTCGGGCGGCCGCGCGGCCACTGACGCAGTTTCTTTTTCTCTCCCCTCTCCCTTCTCGGTTTCCCTTGGGTCACTGTCACGGACAACACCGTGACAATTATTGGTGGAGGATGCGGGCAGTGCAGTATTGGCACTCCATTGTAAATCTGGTGCAGAGTGGACTAAGGTTTTTCATGTACCTTATAGCATGCTGGCGTCTTTTTAAGCTCCTCGCGTTCAGCACCGGAGTAATGTGGATATACAGCTACTTTAGTGTGCTGAGGGGGTTACATGCCTCCTGCCTAAACACCCTGGCAAACGTGACAGATTATGCGGCATTTGGAATGGTTTCCAGTTACTCTTTTCAGGTCTTTACCTATATTCAGGATGTCAACCTGACAACTGTGTTATCTATTTTCCTGAATGCTCTCTTGGCAATTTATATCATGTGGAGGAAGCCTTCCTCAAAACCAGAGAGTGTTGAATGGCAGGGAAGGTGGAAAAAATTAGGAAAGAAATTAGAAGCGTGGGGACCCCCGGTGTTATGCAATTTTGATCTTGAGCACCTGTGGGATCCTGAGAAATTCAGTGAGTGTTTAGGTAAGGAGTCATGTGACTCAGGACGGTCTGAGAAGGAATGTATTGTTTGGGGTCTGGCTTGTGCTTATCGAGCCATAATTGATATTCTGGAGAGAAATGGTTTCCAAACCAAGGTCCAAAGCAAAAATGAAAACCTCCAAGTTAGACCTGACCAATCACAGGAAGCACCGGTATCAGTGTCGGTTGCCCCTGTGGAAGGCCAGAAATGGACACGGCCGTCCTCGCGCCTGGAACGGAAAGAAGAAGAAGCAGAGAAAAAAAAGGAAGATCCAGGCGAGGGGCCCTCCTCAGCACCACCACCACCACCACCACCTAAAAAGGCCACTAAGAAAAGTGAGAGACATGGAGAAGACAGCGATGATGATGGAGTCACTGTTACCACTACTCGTCGGCCCCTAAAGATGACTGAAATACAAGGTTCAAGAAAGGAGTTTGTACGGCGCTCGGGTGAATCTATTGTCACCTGGTTGCTGCGGTGTTGGGACAGCGGTGCCAGCAGCGTGTCCCTAGATGGCAGCGAAGCCCGCCAACTGGCAAGCATTGCCCGAGACCCAGCTATCGACAGAGGAATTGGCAGATGTCTGAATGGAGTCGCTACCCTCTGGGAACGAGTCCTAGTGGCTGTAAAGGATAGATACCCTTACAAAGATGATCTGGAGCCTAAGGTGGAAAGATGGAACACCGTGGAGAAAGGCATCCAATTTTTGAGAGAAACAGCCGTAGTAGAGATGCTGTATGATCCCAATTTCGTCCCTAACAATCCACACCAGGACCGTGATCCTGATAGAGTAAGGTGCACACCTGATGTATATCGCAAGCTCTCAAAAACAGCACCAGAGAGGTACGCAAGTACACTGGTAGCAATGTTCCATAGATTCGAGGGTCAAGACAGAAGACTCCCAGTTTATGAATTGACTATTACACTCCAAAACTTTGAACAGCAGTTTCCACCATCACGTGCTTCCATTGCAGCTATAGTAGCCGAAGAAGTAGGTGAGATAAAGAAAACTATACTGGACGAACTGTCATTACTGATGAATAGGGATGAACCTGTGTCAGTATTGGAAACACCTGATGAAGACGAGCATGACGCAAAGAATCTGATGAAGCAATTTATCAAACTGTTGAAAGTCTCGGCAACCAAAGGCAACCGCCCCTCTGCACGAGCAAATGACGGCAGTAACATCATGTCACGTGTGGCCATGTGGAGCTTCTTACGAGAAAATGGAGAGGACATGAGGAAGTGGCATAAAAAACCCACTCCTGTACTGCGAGCACGTGTGAGAGAACTACAGCAGAGATCAGCCACCAATGAAATTGCTCCCGTCACTGCAGGTAACCAATAGAGGGGCCCTGCCCTCAGCCAGGGGAGGGAGAGGGATAATAGAGTGTATTGGACTGTGTGGATTAGATGGCCTGGCACATTAGAGCCACAAAGATATAAGGCACTGGTGGACACTGGTGCACAGTGCACTCTGATGCCCTCGAGTTATAAAGGGACAGAATTGATTCATATTTCTGGAGTGACTGGGGGTTCTCAGGAACTGTCTGTGTTGGAGGCAGAAATAAGCCTCACCGGTAAAACCTGGCAGAAGCATCCCATAGTGACTGGACAGGGGGCTCCATGCATACTCGGTATTGACTATCTCAGAAGGGGACATTTCAAGGATCCCAAGGGGTACCGATGGGCTTTTGGAATAGCTGCTGTAGATGCAGACAACATTCAGCAGCTGTCTGTTTTACCTGGCCTGTCAGAAGATCCGTCTGTTGTGGGGGTACTGAAAGTGAAAGAGCAGCAGGTACCTATCGCTACAAAAACAGTGCACAGACGGCAGTACCGCACCAACAGGGACTCCTTGCTCCCCATTCATAACTTGATCCGTCAGCTAGAGAGCCAGGGAGTGATCAGCAAGACTCACTCACCTTTTAACAGCCCCATATGGCCGGTGCGTAAAGCCAGTGGAGAATGGAGGCTGACGGTAGATTACCGTGGCCTGAATGAAGTCACACCCCCACTGAGTGCTGCTGTGCCAGATATGTTGGAGCTGCAGTATGAACTGGAGTCAAAAGCAGCCAAGTGGTATGCCACTATAGACATTGCCAATGCATTCTTTTCTATTCCTTTGGCCACAGAGTGCAGACCACAGTTTGCTTTCACCTGGAGGGGCGTTCAGTACACCTGGAACCGTTTGCCCCAGGGGTGGAAACACAGCCCAACCATTTGCCATGGGCTGATTCAAACCACACTGGAACAGGGTGGGGCACCTGAGCACCTCCAGTATATCGATGACATTGTTGTGTGGGGTGATACAGCAGAGGAAGTTTTTAAAAAAGGAGAGCAAATAATCCAAATTCTTCTGGGTGCTGGTTTTGCTATTAAACGGAACAAAGTGAAGGGACCTGCCCAAGAAATTCAATTCCTAGGAGTAAAATGGCAAGATGGACGTCGTCACATTCCAGGAGATGTGATTGACAAAATCACCAGTATGTCACCACCCACTAGCAAGAAAGAGACACAGTCTTTTCTGGGTGTAGTAGGTTTTTGGAGGATGCACATCCCAAACTACAGCCTCATAGTAAGCCCCCTCTATCAAGTGACTCGGAAAAAGAATAATTTTGCATGGGGTCCTGAACAGCAGCAGGCCTTTGAGCAAATCAAGCAAGAGATAGCCCGTGCTGTGGCCCTGGGGCCAGTTCGGTTGGGACAGGATGTGAAAAACATCCTCTACACTGCTGCTGGAGAGAAAGGTCCCACTTGGAGTCTGTGGCAAAGAGCCTCTGGGGAGACCCGAGGCCGACCCCTTGGATTTTGGAGCAGAGCGTACAGGGGTTCAGAGGAGTGCTACACTCCAACTGAGAAGGAGATTTTGGCCGCATACGAGGGGGTTCGGGCTGCCTCTGAAGTAATTGGTACTGAGACACAGCTCCTCCTGGCACCTCGACTGCCAGTGCTGAATTGGATGTTCAAAGGAAAGGTTCCCCCCACCCATCATGCTACCGATGCCACCTGGAGTAAGTGGATTGCGCTGATTACACAGCGAGCTCGGATGGGGAACCTCAACCGTCCAGGAATCCTGGAGGTGATCATGGACTGGCCTGAAGGCAAGAAATTTGGAACATCCCCATCAGAGGAGATACCACGTGCTAAAGAGGCCCCACCATATAACGAACTACTAGAGAATGAAAAGACGTATGCCCTCTTCACTGATGGATCGTGTCGTATTGTTGGGAAGCATCGCAGATGGAAGGCTGCTGTGTGGAGCCCCACACGACGAGTTGCAGAGGCCACTGAAGGAGAAGGAGAGTCAAGCCAATTTGCGGAGGTAAAGGCTGTCCAGCTGGCCTTAGATGTGGCTGAACGGGAGAGGTGGCCCGTGCTATATCTTTATACTGACTCTTGGATGGTGGCAAATGCTTTATGGGGTTGGTTGCAGCAGTGGGAACAGGACAACTGGCAACGGAAGGGTAAACCTATTTGGGCTGCTGAACTGTGGAAAGACATTGCTGCCCGAACAAAAAGGTTGGGTGTAAAGGTGCGCCATGTAGATGCTCATGTGCCCAAGAATCAAGCTACTGAAGAGCAGAAAAATAACCATCAGGTAGATCGAGCTGCCAGAATTGAGGTGTCTCAGATCGATTTGGACTGGCAGAACAAAGGAGAGCTGTTTTTAGCTCGGTGGGCCCATGAGACCTCTGGCCATCAAGGAAGGGATGCGACCTATAAGTGGGCTAGAGACCGAGGGGTGGACTTAACTATGGATGCCGTTGCACAGGTTATCCATGACTGTGACACATGTGCCATAATTAAACAGGCCAAGAGGATGAAACCCCTCTGGCAGGAAGGGCGATGGGAAAAGTATAAATATGGGGAGGCGTGGCAGGTTGATTATATCACCTTGCCACGAACTCGCGATGGTAAGCGTTACGTGCTCACCATGGTGGAGGCGACCACTGGGTGGCTTGAGACATACGCAGTACCCCATGCTACCGCCCGAAACACCATCTTAGGGCTCGAGAGACAAGTCCTATGGAGACATGGCACTCCAGAGAGAATTGAGTCCGATAATGGGACTCATTTCAAAAATTCTCTTGTGGATATCTGGGCCAAAGAACACGGCATTGAATGGATCTACCATATCCCCTACCATGCACCAGCTGCTGGTAAGATCGAGCGCTACAACGGGTTGTTAAAAACCACGTTGAGAGCAATGGGTGGTGGGACATTCAAGCACTGGGAGAAGCATCTGGCAGAAGCCACCTGGCTGGTCAACACTAGGGGATCAGTCAACCGAGAGGGTCCTACACAGTCCGGCTCCCTACAGACCATAGAGGGAGATAAGGTCCCTGTGGTACATGTGAGGAGCATGTTGGGAAAAGCGGTGTGGGTCCTTCCAGCCTCTGGAAAGGGCAAACCCCTCCGTGGAACCGTTTTTGCGCAGGGACCTGGGTGCACCTGGTGGGTAATGGATAAAAATGGGGACGTCCAGTGTGTCCCACAAGGGAATTTGATGCTGGGGGAATGCAGTCTGTAATTACGTGTGTATGTATGTATATATATATATATATGTTTCTATGTAACTCATGTTATTACTGTTTGGTTATGTATAGATGTGTGTTAAGCATGATGTGATGATGTGGAATAAGGGGTGGAATGTTGTGGTTTTGTGGTTTTGATGCCGGTATTCCACATCAGAGCATCACGCAGCAGTGAAGGAGTTAATGCTGGGGGAGCAGCAGAGGGGAGGGGCGGAGCTCCGCACCGGATGCAGGCGGCGCTCGGTCTGGGCGCGTTGCTCTGGGCTGCCGTGGAGGTTCAGCACGTGTGCTTCCCCTGCGGGTCCTCCTTAGCGTAAGCTCATAGCTTTTGGTTTGGAAATTTTTCTCTCTCTTTTTCAATTGTTCAATTTTATTAGATTTAGTAAAGTTACCGTTCCTTCTCAGATCGTGCCGTTGCTTTTTTTTTGTAGACCCATCTCTTCCCGCCGTTTTCCCCTCCCCCTCCCGGAGCGCGGCTCTGCTCGGGCGGCCGCGCGGCCACTGACGCAGTTTCTTTTTCTCTCCCCTCTCCCTTCTCGGTTTCCCTTGGGTCACTGTCACGGACAACACCGTGACACCCAGGCTTCCGTTCCAACCCATAGAAGCCCCCTACAGCACCCCAGCTTCCCCCCTTTTCACCCTTCCTCCTGGCCGCAGAACTCTCCTCCACCCCACAGAAGCCCCACTCATCTTTGCGGATGTGACTCCCATTTGCAGGAAGTGCCGTAAGGAGGATTCGGGAAACTACGGGCCTGTCCGCCTGACCTCGGTGCCAAGGAAAGTTATGGAGCAAATAATCTTGGGTGAGATCACATGGCATGTGCGTGGCATCCGGGGGATCAGGCCCAGCCAGCACGGGTTCATGAAAGGCAGGTCATGCTTTTCCAACCTCATCTCCTTTTACGACTGGGTGACCAGTCTGGTGGATGAGGGAAAGGCTGTTGATGTAGTCTACCTGGACTTCAGCAAAGCCTTTGACATGGTCTCTCAAAGTATTCTCCTGGGGAAACGGGCAGCCCGTGGCCTGGACAGGTATACCCTTCTTTGGGTAAGGAACTGGCTAGAGGTCTGTGCCCAGCAGGTAGTGGTTAATGGAGTTAAGTCCAGCTGGCGACCCGTTAAGAGTGGTGTCCCCCAAGGGTTGGTACTGAGGCCCATCTTGTTTAATATTGATGACCTGGATGAGGACATTGAGCGTACCCTCAGTCAGTTTGCATATGACACCAAGCTGGGAGGTGGTGTCAATCTGCCTGAGGGCAGGGAGACCCTCCAGAGGGATCTAGACAAGCTGGATCGCTGGGTTGAGCTACATGGGATGAAGTCCAGCAAGGCCAAGTGCCGGGTGCTGCACTTTGGCCACGATAACCCCTTGCAGCGCTTTAGGCTTGGGGATGAGTGGCTGGATGACCGTGATAAGAAAGGGACCTGGGGGCACTGGCTGATGCTCAGCTGAACATGAGTCCTTCTCACTTCCTCCCTCAAACCCCAACCTGCACCGGTGCAGGTGATTCTTGCTCACTGTGAGCAAGACTTACATTTCTCCTTGTGTCCCATCATGAGGTTGTAACTACAGCACAAGGTCCAGCTGGACCTCCTCAATAGGCATGGCAGGGAATTTCAGTGGGTCCTTTGCTCTTTAATCTCTTCACTGGCTACCTGGAAAACGGGCTGCAGTGCACCCTCAGCAAGGTGCAGATGTGGGAGATGTGGGACAAGTGGGAGAAGTGTGCTCTGCCGCCCACGAAGACCAAAACAGGGTGGAGAAACCTCATGATGGGACACAGGGAGAAATGTAAATCTTGCCCACAGTGAGCAAGAATCCCCTGCACCGGTGCAGGTTGGGGTTTGAGTGAGGAAGTGAGAAGGACCGTGGGGGTCCTGCTGGGCAGCAAGCAGGCCAGGAGCAGCTTGTGTCAAGGATGGCCTACAGCCTCCTGACTGTGCTGGGAAGACCAGGCCGTCTCCAGAGGCCTCTTCAAACCCTCATTATTCCGAAGAATTTTCTTCGGTACCACAATCTCAATGGAGTCTTGTAGCCTGTGTAGATGAGTCAGTTTTTCACAAAGAGTGCGTTCACTGTGCTGTCCTGAGGAGAGGGCAGCCAGGGATTGCAAAGGTCAGCCACACCTCAACATGCAGTGTTGTCCAGTTCTCCCAAATCCACTGTTAAATCTTGACAGGGCTTTGGGTGACAAAGGATCTCTGGAGGTCTCTTGCATCATGGTCTGCTCTGAGCAGGGATGACATGCACAGTTAGATCACATTGCTCTGTCCTTTCTCCTGACCTAGAGCTGTTCCGTATTAATGGCCATTTGTTCCCTTAAAACAATCTGACATTTCGTTTTTTCCCCTTCCAACTTATTTTCCACATCATCGTCTGTCCTTTCCTGCCTTCTGCCAACCAGGCCAGGTCACTGCAGTTCCTCTGACAAAGCACAGTTGCACGGGGTCTGTCAGGGACTGAGTTAACATTCTTCACAGCAGCCCATGAATTCACATGGAAGCTCAGAGGAGGAAGGCACACCTATTTTGTAGATCCTGAGCTAAGGCAAAGGAATCCCAGCTCCTGTGGCTCTGTGGGGTGCAAATGAGCAAGAGAGAGTGTCCGATAAACCGAAGGCCTTACGCTAACGCTGAAGGCGGACGGCAGCGAGCACCCACTGCTGAGTCGATCCCCAAGGAAAGAGAGTGTCCCGTGACCGCAGACAGTTTTTATCTTTCCCTCTGAGTGTAAACATGTAAGAACGTAAAGCATCGCAAAGTCCTCTGGGGAATGTAGTTCTTCTTCTCTTCTGAGACAGGTATACCTGGAACAATCGATGATCCACGGAGCTGGAGCATTAAGTCTTAAACTCTAAATGCACTACATGATGTTATGATGTGGAATACCAGTACCAAAAATCATAAACCATGACACTGACAAAATCAGCCCGCGTGGTGTTGGATAGGGCCACTGGGTGATTCCTTCAGCCTGCTTCAACACGCATTCCCCAGGAGGGGCCCTGCTGCCTTTGGGGAGCAGTGAGCCCTGCAGCCTCAGGGACACATGCAGGAGCTGGTGGAGGGGGGACAGAGCAAAGGTGGCCTTGGGCTGGGCCTCTGCTGCTGAGCTGGGCCGGCCGCCTGGCACTCAAGGAGCTCGTACGGCTGCCACTACAGGAGCAGCTCCTGCAGGCGGGGCAAGGGCCTTCTGCTGCCACAGCTGCTGCCTGGGGCAGGGCATCACAGCTCCACTGCACCGCAGGGCAGTGCCAGGGGACTTTCTATGAGGGTGAGAAAAGCAAAGATTTTAGGCCGAGTTTCCTAAAGATGGGAGTATAGGGAAGGGGTAATAAATAGACCAGTCGGAGCACATCAAGGTCAAATCCTCAAGTGCATTCAGTCTCTGTTTTTCCTATAAACCCTATGAACTTTACTGAACTTTGTGGGGTATTATGATGTTCCTTTTTTACTCCTGCAAACTTGGACACAGCCCAAGCCATTGCCCTGCAGACACGACCGATTCTGAATGTCAATTAGGAACGAACAGAGTCTGAAATTGCTGAAAGGGAAAAGACAAAGGGAGCAGAAACTCATCCAAGAGAAGAAAATCTCCAGGCAACTGAGAGATGAGCAGGGAATGAGAGGAAAGGAAGAATAAAAGTTCTGCTATTCCCGAGGAAGAATTCACCAGTAAAGCCCATATGATGCCCTTCGGTGCAGATTCACAGAACTGCAGGGGTTGGAAGGGACCTCCGGAGGTCATGGAGTCCAGCGTGTCAGCCGTTCCTTCGAGCTTTGGTTCATCAGCAAATTGCTGAGGGTGGACTCTATCCCCTCATCAAGGTCACTGATGAGGATGTTGAACAGGACCAGACCCAGCACCAACCCCTGAGCACCACTGCTAAAAGCAGGCTTCACACTGCACTCTGTGCTGCCGATCACAACCCTCTGAGCTCTGCCAGTCAGCCAGTTCTCAACCCACCTCACCATCCACTCATCTATTCCATACTTCCTCAGCTTTGTTAGAAGGACGATGTGGGTTAAGCATGATGTGATGATGTGGAATAAGGGGTGGAATGTTGTGGTTTTGTGGTTTTGATGCCGGTATTCCACATCAGAGCATCATGCAGCAGTTAAGGAGTTAATGCTGTGGGAGCAGCAGAGGGGCAGAGCTCCGCACCAGACAACAGACACCGGATGCCAGGCGGCACTCTGCCTGGGCGAGTTCCTCTGGGCTGCCATGGAGGTTCAGCACGTGTGCTTCCCCAGCAGTTTTTTCCTTAACGTAAGCTCACAGCTTTTGATTTGGAAATTTTTATCTCTCTCTCAATTGTTCAATTTTATTAGATTTAGTAAAGTTACCGTTCCTTCTCAGATCGTGCCGTTGTCTTCTTGTAGACCCATCTCTTCCCGCTGCTTCCCCCTCATCCCCCCCAGAGCACGGCTCTGCTCGGGCGGCCGCGTGGCCACTAACGCAGTTTCTTTTTCTCTCCTCTCTCCCCTCTCGGTTTCCCTTGGGTCACTGTCACGGATAACACCGTGACAATTATTGGTGGAGAATGCAGGCAGTGCAGTATTTGTACTCCATTGTAAATCTGGTGCTAAGTGGACTAAGGTTTTTCATGTACCTTATAGCATGCTGGCATACTTTTAAGCTCCTCGTGTTCAGCACCAGAGTAATGTGTGCATACAGCTACTTTAGTGTGCTGAGGTGGTTACATACCTCCTGCCTAAACACCCTGGCTAACGTGACAGATTATGAGGCATTTGTATTGGTTTCCAGTTACTCTTTTCAGGTCTTTACCTATATTCAGGATGTCAGCCTGACAACTGTGTTATCTATATTTCTGAATGCTCCTTGGCAATTTATATCATGTGGAGGAAGCTTTCCTCAAAACCAGAGAGTGTTGATGGCAGGGAAGGTGGTAAAAATTAGGAAAGAAATTAGAAGCGTGGGGACCCCTGGTGTTATGCAATTTTGATCTTGAGCACCTGTGGGATCCTGAGAAATTCAGTGAGTGTTTAGGTAAGGAGTCATGTGACTCAGGACGATCTGAGAAGGAATGTATTGTTTGGAGTCTGGCTTGTGCTTATCGAGCTATAATTGATATTCTGGAGAGAAATGGTTTCCAAACCAAGGTCCAAAGCAAAAATGAAAACCTCGAAGTTAGACCTGACCAGTCACAGGAAGCACCGGTATCAGTGTCGGTTTCTCCTGTGGAAGGCCAGAAATGGACACGGCCGTCTTCACGCCTAGAACGGAAAGAAGAAGAAGCAGAGAAAGAAGAGGAAGACCCAGGCGAGGGGCCCTCCTCAGCACCACCACCACCACCACCTAGAAAGGCCACTAAGAAAAGTGAGAGACATGGAGAAGCCAGCGATGATGATGAAGTCACTGTTACCACTACTCGTTGGCCCCTAAAGATGACTGAAATACAAGGTTCAAGAAAAGAGTTTGTACGGCGCTCAGGTAAATCTATTGTCACCTGGTTGCTGCGGTGTTGGGACAGCGGTGCCAGCAGTGTGTCCCTAGATGGCAGCGATGCCCGCCAACTGGGAAGCAATGCTCGAGACCCAGCTATCGACAGAGGAATTGGCAGATGTCTGAATGGAGTCGCTACCCTCTGGGAACGAGTACTAGTGGCTGTAAAGGATAGATACCCTTACAAAAATGATCTGGAGCCTAAGGTGGAAAGATGGAACACCGCGGAGAAAGGCATCCAATTTTTGAGAGAAACAGCCATAGTAGAGATGCTGTATGATCCCAATTTCATCCCTAACAATCCACACCAGGACCGTGATCCTGATAGAGTAAGGTGTACACCTGATGTATATCGTAAGCTCTCAAAAACAGCACCAGAGAGGTACACAAGTACACTGGTAGCAATGTTCCATAGATTCGAGGGTCAGGACAGAAGACTCCCAGTTTATGAACTAACTATTACACTCCAAAACTTTGAACAACAGTTTCCGCCATCAAGTGCTTCCATTGCAGCTATAGTAGCAGAAGAAGTAGGTGAGATAAAGAAAACTATACTGGACGAACTATCATTACTGATGAATAGGGATGAACCTGTGTCAGTATTGGAAACACCTGATGATGACGAGCATGACGCAAAGAATCTGATGAAGCAATTGATCAAACTGATGAAAGTCTCGGCCACCAAAGGCAACCGCCTCTCTGCACGAGCAAATGACAGCAGTAACACCATGTCACGTGTGGCCATGTGGAGCTTCTTACGAGAAAACGGAGAGGACATGAGGAAGTGGTATAAAAAACCCACTCCTGCACTGCGAGCACGGGTGAGAGAACTACAGCAGAGATCAGCCACCAACGAAATTGCTCCCGTCACTGCAGGTAACCAATAGAGGGGCCCTGCCCTCAGCCAGGGGAGGGAAAGGGATAATAGAGTGTATTGGACTGTGTGGATTAGATGGCCTGGCACATTAGAGCCACAAAGATATAAGGCACTGGTGGACACTGGTGCACAGTGCACTCTAATGCCCTCGAGTTATAAAGGGACAGAATTGATTCATATTTCTGGAGTGACTGGGGGTTCTCAGGAACTGTCTGTGTTGGAGGCAGAAATAAGCCTCACCGGTAAAACCTGGCAGAAGCATCCCGTAGTGACTGGACAGGGGGCTCCATGCATACTCGGTATTGACTATCTCAGAAGGGGACATTTCAAGGATCCCAAGGGATACTGATGGGCTTTTGGAATAGCCGCTGTAGATGCAGACAACATTCAACAGCTGTCTCTTTTACCAGGCCTGTCAGAAGATCCATCTGTTGTGGGGGTACTGAAAGTGAAAGAGCAGCAGGTACCAATTGCTACAAAAACAGTCCACAGACGGCAGCACCACACCAACAGGGATTCCTTGCTCCCCATTCATAACTTGATCCGTCAGCTAGAGAGCCAGGGAGTGATCAGCAAAACTCACTCACCGTTTAACAGCCCCATATGGCCGGTGCGTAAAGCCAGTGGAGAATGGAGGCTGACGGTAGATTACCGTGGCCTGAATGAAGTCACACCCCCACTGAGTGCTGCTGTGCCAGATATGTTGGAGCTGCAATATGAACTGGAGTCAAAATCAGACAAGTGGTATGCCACCATTGACATTGCCAATGCATTCTTTTCTATTCCTTTGGCCACAGAGTGCAGACCACAGTTTGCTTTCACCTGGAGGGGTGTTCAGTACACCTGGAACCGTTTGCCCCAGGGGTGGAAACACAGCCCAACCATTTGCCATGGGCTGATTCAAACCACACTGGAACAGGGTGGGGCACCTGAGCACCTCCAGTACATTGATGACATTGTTGTGTGGGGTGATACAGCAGAGGAAGTTTTTAAAAAAGGAGAGCGAATAATCCAAATTCTTCTGGGTGCTGGTTTTGCTATTAAACAGAACAAAGTGAAGGGACCTGCCCAAGAAATTCAGTTCCTGGGAGTAAGATGTCAAGAAGGATGTCGTCACATTCCAGGAGATGTGATTGACAAAATCACGAGTATGTCACCACCCACTAGCAAGAAAGAGACACAGTCTTTTCTGGGTGTAGTAGGTTTTTGGAGGATGCACATCCCAAACTACAGCCTCATAGTAAGCCCCCTCTATCAGGTGACCCGAAAAAAGAATAATTTTGCATGGGGTCCTGAACAGCAGCAGGCCTTTGAGCAAATTAAGCAGGAGATAGCCCGTGCTGTGGCCCTGGGGCCAGTACGGATGGGACAGGATGTGAAAAACATCCTCTACACTGCTGCTGGAGAGAAAGGTCCCACTTGGAGTCTGTGGCAAAGAGCCTCTGGGGAGACCCGAGGCCAACACCTTGGATTTTGGAGCAGAGCGTACAGGGGTTCAGAGGAGTGCTACTCTCCAACTGAGAAGGAGATTTTGGCAGTATACGAGGGGGTTCGGGCTGCCTCTGAATTTGCGGAGGTAAAGGCTGTCCAGCTGGCCTTAGATGTGGCTGAACGGGAGAGGTGGCCCATGCTATATCTTTATACTGACTCTTGGATGGTGGCAAATGCTTTATGGGGGTGGTTGCAGCAGTGGGAACAGGACAACTGGCAACGGAAGGGTAAACCTGTTTGGGCTGCTGAACTGTGGAAAGACATTGCTGCCCGAACAAAAAGGTTGGGTGTAAAGGTGCGCCATGTAGATGCTCATGTGCCCAAGAATCGAGCTACTTGTCATGGTTTTATGATTTTTGGTACTGGTATTCCACATCATAACATCATGTAGTGCATTTAGAGTTAAAGAGTTAATGCTCCAGCTCCGTGGATCATTGGTAGTTCCAGGTATACCTGTCTTAGAAGAGAAGAACTCCATTCCCCAGAGGACTTTGCGATGCTTTGCGTTCTCACGTGTTTACGCTCAAGAGGAAAAGATAAAAGCTGTCTGTGGTCACGGGACATGCTCTTTCCTTTGGGATCGACTCAGCAGTGGGTGCTCGCTGCCGTCCGCCTTCAGCGTTAGCGTAAGGCCTTCGGTTTATCGGACACTCTCTCTTGCTCATTTTATTTGATTTATTAGCTTTAATTCCAATTATATTGTATTATATTGAGTTATTTTGCTTTCCGATATCTTATTTAGTAAATTAGCTATCCTCCTCAGATCGTTGCCGCTGTTTTGTTCCTAGGCCCATGTCCCTTTTCCCTTTTCCCTTTTCTCTTTCTCCTTTTCCCTTTTCCCTTTCCCCCTTTCCCTTTTCCTGGGGCGTGGGTCCGTGGGTCCCCTGCACCAATCATCACGGAACCGGGCCGAACCTGCCCGTAAACCGTTGACACTACTGAAGAGCAGAAAAATAACCATCACGTAGATCGAGCTGCCAGAATTGAGGTGTCTCAGATAGACTTGGACTGGCAGAACAAAGGAGAGCTATTTTTAGCTCGGTGGGCCCATGAGACCTCAGGCCATCAAGGAAGGGTTGCGACCTATAAGCGGGCTAGAGACCGAGGGGTGGACTTAACTATGGATGCCGTTGCACAGGTTATCCATGACTGTGACACATGTGCCATAATTAAACAGGCCAAGAGGATGAAACCTCTCTGGCAGGAAGGGCGATGGGAAAAGTATAAATATGGGGAGGCGTGGCAGGTTGATTATATCACCTTGCCACGAACTTGTGATGGTAAGCGTTACGTGCTCACCATGGTGGAGGCGACCACTGGGTGGCTTGAGACATACGCAGTACCCCATGCTACCGCCCGAAACACCATCTTAGGGCTCAAGAAACAAGTCCTGTGGCGACATGGCACTCCAGAGAGAATTGAGTCCGATAATGGGACTCATTTCAAAAATTCTCTTGTGGATATCTGGGCCAAAGAACACGGTATTGAATGGATCTACCATATCCCCTACCATGTACAAGCTGCTGGTAAGATCGAGCGCTACAACGGGTTGTTAAAAACCACATTGAGAGCAACGGGTGGCGGGACATTTAAGCACTGGGAGAAGCATCTGGCAGAAGCCACCTGGCTGGTCAACACTAGGGGATCAGTCAACCGAGAGGGTCCTACACAGTCCAGCTCCCTACAGACCATAGAGGGAGATAAGGTCCCTGTGGTACATGTAAGGAGCATGTTGGGAAAAAGCGGTGTGGGTCCTTCCAGCCTCTGGAAAGGGCAAACCCCTCCGTTGGAACCGTTTTTGCGCAGGGACCTGGGTGCACCTGGTGGGTAATGGATAAAAATGGGGACGTCCAGTGTGTCCCACAAGGGAATTTGATATGGGGGAATGCAGTCTGTAATTACATGTATATGTATTTATATATATATGTTTCTATGTAACTTATGTTATTACTGTTTTGGTTATGTATAGATGTGTGTTAAGCATGATGTGATGATGTGGAATAAGGGGTGGAATGTTGTGGTTTTGTGGTTTTGATGCCGGTATTCCACATCAGACCGTCATGCAGCTGTTAAGGAGTTAATGCTGCTGGGAGCAGCAGAGGGGCAGAGCTCCACACCGGATGCCATGCGGCGCTCTGCCTGGGCATGTTCCTCTGGGCTGCCGTGGAGGTTCAGCACGTGTGCTTCCCCTGCAATTTTCTCCTTAACGTAAGCTCACAGCTTTTGGTTTGGAAATTTTATCTCTCTCTCAATTGTTCAATTTTATTATATTTAGTAAAGTTACCGTTCCTTCTCAGATTGTGCCGTTGTCTTCTTGTAGACCCATCTCTTCCTGCTGTTTCCCCCTGCCCCTCCCGGAGCCCGGCTGTGCTCGGGCGGCCACGCGGACACTGACACAGTTTCTTTTTCTCTCCTCTCTCCCTTCTCGGTTTCCCTTGGGTTACTGTCACGGATAACACCGTGACAACAACCCTCTGAGCTCTGCCAGTCAGCCAGTTCTCAACCCACCTCACCATCCACTCATCTATTCCACACTTCCTCAGTTTTGTTAGAAGGACGATGTGGGTTACACTGTCCAAAGACTTGCTTTAAACGAGGTAGACTACATCCACTTCTCTCTCCCACCTACCCCATCTGTGCTCTAGCTGGACTTCAGTAAAGCCTTTGACACTGTCCCCCACAGCATTCTAGCGAGGAGCTGGCTGCCCGTGGTTTGGATGCGTGTACGCTCCACTGGGTGAAACACAACGGCTGGATGGCTGGACCTAAACAGTTGTGGTCAGTGGAGTTACCTCCAGTTGGTGGTCGGTCCTGAGCAGTGTCCCCCAGGGCTTGGTACTGGGGCCACTTGGATTTAACATCTTTATTAACGATCTTGATATGGGGATTGAGCGCTCCTTCAGTAAGTTTGCAGATGGCACCAAGTTGGGAGGGAGTGTTGATCTGCCTGAGGGGAGAAGGGCGCTATAGAGGGACCTGGACAGGCTGGATCGATGAGCCAAGGTTAACTGTGTGAGTTTCAATAGGGCCTGCATTTTTATCACAGCAACCCCAGGCAACCCTACAGGCATGGGGAGGAATAGAGGAAGAGTTTAGCACTAAGCTGGGTTTGTGGAATTTTTATTATTTTTAGATGGAACACACAAATCTAGTTCTTCCACAGAGTTCTGGTTTAAATATGTCCAATAGAACATTTTCAAAGAGCATTTGGAAGGATTAGATAAATGCTGGAACTGAGTACGTGAGTCAGAGTACCTTGTACTCAGTCAAACTCAGTTCTGCTAGCTCATGCTGTTTGCCTGGGATTTGTTCCAACCGGGAGATGTCAACATCCGCTGATGTTTCTGGACGAACTGAGGGATACATCTGCGTCTATCGCCCACGGCAGGTGCATGGTGCCCCTGTACTGCCAGCTCTCTTCTGACTCTGGGGCTGCAGGCTGCAACACGGCCGAGGGACATCACGTGGGATGTTCTGAGCAGTGCTTTGGGTACAAACTCCATTTGAAACCTGTACACATGGAGGAGACACTGGTGTGATGCAGTGCTCCACTAGTCCCTGTTGCTCTCTGTGACTGTCTGTTCAAAGGCACATTTGCACACTGCTCTGAGGCCACCATTTCTAAAGTCTCCGGTGACCCACCAGTGACAGGAGAGATGTGGAGCTGTTAGAGCACATCCAGAGGAGGGCCACAAAAACAGTGCAAGGGATGGAACACCTCCCCTAGGGGCACAGGCTTGGAGAGGTGTTCAGCCCGGAGAAATAATGGCTCTGGGGAGATGCGATCTTGGCCTTTCAATATCTAAAGGAGGTCTCAAAGAAGGAAGAGGCCAGGCTCTTTAGCAGGGCCAGTTGGGATAGCACAAGGGGAAATACTTCCAGGTGGAAAGAGAGTGGGAAGATTTAGACTAGATGTAAGGAAGAAGTTTTTGACAGAAGGGTAGTGAGGCACCAGATCATTGTGCCCAGAGAGGTGGTGGATGCCCTGACAGCTGTTCACAGTCAGGCTGGGCAGGGCTCAGAGCAACCTCATCTGGCAGTGGGTGTCCCCATTCCTTGCAGGGGAGTGGGACTAGGTGCCCTTTCAGGTTTCCTTCCAACTCAAATGATTCCATGATTCTATGAAATACCCTCATGGGCAGGACACCCACGGACACAAGGAACAATTGCTACGGAATGAGAACAGAGCAGCTGCATCAAGCAGCGGCTGCAGCCACCAACATACTCACTTGGGAAAGAAGATGAGCCAGCAAGAGGGAGTCAGGGAGGTCGGAGGTGTCAAGTGGGATACCAGCACGTCCAGCAGCCAGGGGGCCTGCAGGGGAGGAACAGGGAGGATGTGGGACATCCTTGTCACGGCTGAGGCACTACAGAGTACTGGAGGAGCCCAAGGCAGGGAGAGCTGACAGCACCACAGCACTTGCACGGCCCGAGTAGCTGGCCAGGTCCTGCTGGGCCCTGTGCGGGCACAGCAAGGGTCATGGCACAGAGAAACCAAAAGCTCACCTTGGAAACAGCTTTTCTGAATGCCTCTTTCCCAGATAACTTCTCAACAAAGTCATCGTAGAACTTCATTTCAAAAGTCAGCCCGTCAATGAAGAGCAGTCCGATGCCCTTCACGACAAAGGCAACCTTCTTCCCGTTCTGCAGACAGCTGGAAAGCAGGGACACGGTGCTTTGGACACAGGTCCTCCCTCTCTGCAGTGTCACAGAGGCAAGTGTGGCCACCTCACTGTACTTCAGGGGCTCCACATCCTTATGGGCTGAAAAATGCAAGGGACAGTTTGATCATACAGTTGCTCTTCCACAGGTGCTTCTCTAGAGCTGCTTATTGCTGACATCACCCAGAATGGCCCCATATTTGCATGGGCTCCTTGGAGACCAGGCTTTGCTTCTGAGAACGGAGGTCATGGCCCTGTTTGCCCTGTCCATGAAGCCAGCAAGGGTTTAATTCCCCCTCCTACCTGGCAGGGATTCCTTTTTGGGCTTGAGGTGGTGCTTGGCTATGAGGTTTTTAGCCAGGTGGAACACAGGCCAGCACAGAGTCATGGTCCCTTCCTCTGTCTTGATGTTTTCGGAGACGATGTCGAAACAGCCGAAGCTGGGAATCCAGACCCCCTGCAAGTGGAAGAGAAAGGAAGGGCTGAAGGGCTATGAGCCAGCTAGAGGAAGAGCTGGAGGTGGTCCAACGTAGGGACAGAGCTCAGGAGACTTCGCCCGCTGTTCAGAGGCATGAGCCGGGGCAGCGGGAATGGCTTTGGGAAGGAGCTGCACAGTCCCTCCCCTTGCCCTGCCAAATGCAGCACAGCAGTCAGGGCAGAAGCAGCCTGATGGGATCCAGATGTTTCCAGGGACCGGGATCATTCCCGATATATGTCCTTGCCTATCACAAGCGGTACTGCATTTGTAGGAAACCCATGGGATGAGCAGTTGGGAAATGTGGGGTGAGTTTCCTGCTCTCTGTGGAGGGGAAGAGTCAGAGGGAAGTCCAGGCTGAGCTGGACAGACAGAGGAGGAACCCAACAGCCAACACACCTTCTGCATCAGGAGCTGCTCTCGTACACAGGCAGCCACCGCATTCCAGACAGCAATTTGCTCTATGCCAGCAGTTTGCTCCTTGTTGGCGCCAGCCATACCGGAGCTCATCCCTTCCAGAGGCATCTGCTCGCTGCCAATGCTCCTTCAGGATGTGGGACCCACCACCATGCACTGCCTTTATGCCCCTCCCGGGTGGCTGTGTCACAAACATTGCCACGGTGACACAGTGACTTCATGGCCAGTGCTGGCCATGGCCCATGATGGCGCTGGCACAGCAGCCCGCTGCCCGCCCCGAGTGGGAGTGCTGACGCCTCTTGTTTTTCTCTCTTCTTGTCTTTCCTCTAGTTTTTCTTCAGGAGCCATTGCCTGAATTTCTCTTCACTCGGTTGACAGGGAAAGAGCAACAGCTCCAAAGTACTATAACACTGATGTGCTGTTGTTAGGAAGCTGCTCAGTTTTGCCTGGCAGTTGTTGATTACTTGTTAGAATGCTCCATCAATTGCCTGGCACTGCTCCTCTATGTCACTGCCGTGACTCCATCGCTCCCACGACACTGTCGAGCAGGGAGTGCTCTATTTGGGAACCCCAGAGATTCACTTTCCTCACAGCATTCCAAGTGGGATGAGACATTTCACAGTGACATTGTAGGCAGGATCCCCTGAAGTAAAGAGAAACGCAGAGGGAAAGATAAAACTGCATGCAAGTTCCAAGACTTCTTTGTGCTGCTCATCGGCACTGGGAGCTCTCTCACCATCTCACCTTCAGCTTTAGAGGAAGGCCTTTGGTTTCAGTCACTACCTCCTTTGATTTGGTTTATAAGCTTCAATTCCAATTCTACTGTAATATATTGCCTTATTTTGCTTCCTAAAATCTTATTTAATGAATTAGTTTTCCTCCTCAGTTCGCTGCCGCTGTTTTGTTTTTAGGTCCATCTCCCTACCCTCTCCCTTTTCCCCTTTCCCCATTGCTGGGCTGTGGGGCCATGGGTTCCCTGCCCCATTAGTCACAGAACAGGGCCAAACCTGCCCATAAACCACTGACACCCCCTCTCCCCCAAACAAAAGCCCCATTCCCCATTTTCACCATTCACAACACCTCAAGTTATCCCCCACAACCCTCTCTCTCTTCCCCCAGGCTTCCGTTCCAACCCATAGAAGCCCCCTACAGCACCCCAGCTTCCCCCCTTTTCACCCTTCCTCCTGGCTGCAGAACTCTCCTCCATCCCACAGAAGCCCCACTCATCTTTGCGGATGTGACTCCCATTTACAGGAAGGGCCGTAAGGAGGATTCGGGAAACTACGGGCCTGTCAGCCTGACCTCGGTGCCAAGGAAAGTTATGGAGCAAATAATCTTGGGTGAGATCACACGGCATGTGCGTGGCATCCGGGGGATCAGGCCCAGCCAGCACGGGTTCATGAAAGGCAGGTCATGCTTTTCCAACCTCATCTCCTTTTACGACTGGGTGACCAGTCTGGTGGATGAGGGAAAGGCTGTTGATGTAGTCTACCTGGACTTCAGCAAAGCCTTTGACATGGTCTCTCAAAGTATTCTCCTGGGGAAACAGGCAGCCCGTGGCCTGGACAGGTATACCCTTCTTTGTGTAAGGAACTGGCTAGAGGTCTGTGCCCAGCAGGTAGTGGTTAATGGAGTTATGTCCAGCTGGCAACTCGTTAAGAGTGGTGTCCCCCAAGGGTTGGAACTGAGGCCCATCTTGTTTAATATTGATGACCTGGATGAGGACATTGAGCGTACCCTCAGTCAGTTTGCATATGACACCAAGCTGGGAGGTGGTGTCAATCTGCCTGAGGGAAGGGAGACCCTCCAGAGGGATCTAGACAAGCTGGATCGCTGGGTTGAGCTACATGGGATGAGGTCCAACAAGGCCAAGGAGGCGGTAGCACGGCACTCGGGATGGGGTGACATAATAGTCCCAGCATACAGGAAATGTATAGTAGGTATTTCCAACATTTTCCATAATTGTATTAAAGCTTATAAAGCAATCCATTCCTTGTGCACTCCTGGAGATCTGCAGTACTCTGAAGTGTGCGTTTAAAGAAAGAAAAATGAGAGCTTTCAAGAAGCAAACATCTTAAGCAGCTCCCCAAAGTTTGGGGCAGATTTTTATTAACGTGCTCTGACGGCACGAACAGCAACAGCTTTGAAAACTGGATGGCAATCTTACCTACTTGGATGGCAATCTTACCTGCTGATGTGGTTCTTGTTTGCTTGTTTGTTTATAAATATCTGAATTTGAGGTGGTTTTGTTTGTTACTTTTCCCCTACAGGTTAAAAGCACTGGGAGTGAAGTCAAGCTGGGGAAGAACTTCTGTAGGTGGGCGGTACAAAGTCCCAGTGCCCATGGGAGGTCAGTGCTGCACGATGAGGAGCTGTGCCAGGGCTGCAGAAAGCCTGGTCCTGCTGCATCCCGAAGGAATCGGAGATGATGGGCTTGTGTGGCTTCAAGCATGAGGTCAGTGTTCATCCTTCATCCTTGGATGGAGCTGGTTTTCTTGCCAGGAACAGTGGCGAGGATCTTGCTGACTGATTTGGAAAATATTATTCTTTCAATGTATTTTGAATGAACTTTTAAGGATGTCTGCCATATGCTGTTTCCAAGCTCAATCTGCACAGAACTGTTCAGTATTACACAGTGACAAGGACAGACTAGCACCTTTCATTTGCCTATGAAAATTAACACATCCTAAGATGACATATCCTGAGCTACAGATCTCTTATTTAGAAAAAAACGTAGATCCATGGAGTTAAAAATCTTGGCCTGAAATAAAGTGGATGAGTTTTGTTACTGATTCCAGAGGCCTTAGAATTTTACCCTTTTTACTTAGGTGTGCTTAGAGTTACCTTTTCTCTCATTTGTCTTTTATATGATGATTTTTTCTTTCTGACGGAATGGTCTCCTCACAGCCTGCTCTCAACCCCACGTCTCATCTATTTTCTCCAGGCTTCTTCAGGGCCATGAAAGGTTTTTTTTCCTCCTCCTTTCATGCATAACATGGCCTCTGGGTTTGTTTGTTCTTCCGTCTTCCTCTGAAGCATCAGGAATTGGCCTCAGCTGGAAATGGGCTGTTGGATGGGGTCCACAGCTGCTTCTGGTGGTAGCAAGAAACTTCTCGGGCTCCTGGCTGATGTGTATTGCCCCCGGTCACATGGGCAGGGATCATTGCCATTTGCTTTTGTAACGCTTCTGTCTTGTGAAGGACAGAGCACAGGTGTGGTATTCGTGGGATTTAGTCCTGTGTGCTCAAAGTCTGGAGCTTGCAGTAAGGCAGGGGAGGTTCCTGGATGCCTTGTGGTGAGGAGTGCTGGAGTTGAACTTCCGACTTCAGCTCTGGGATTGCTGTTGGCGTGGGCACCGTGGTGCAGCCTGTGTCTCGAGCTGTGTGTTGCGATGGGGTTAGCTGTGGTGCTGTACAGAGCCAGTAGATAGGAGATGTGCAATGAGTCTTTGCACTGCCTGTGCTCACTGAAGCTGCCGTGCAGCAGAGGAGCACGAGGAGCAGTGTTCTCTCTCTCTCCCACTTTTGGTCGCTGTGCATCCATCAGGTTAACAGAAGGGAGCAATGCAAGTCAGTGTGTCTGTGTATTGCAGTTTTCTGCATGAAAATATTAAGGCCAGGTTCTCATTTAGGCTAAGCCCACTTGCAATGTTCTGGCAACATAAAGATGCCTTAACAAGAATGTAAACTAAAGCCTCCTTCTTCTTTTAATAGTGTTTGTAGTTTCACTTGGCTGCAGTACAGGAATGGCACATGTCTATACAAACTGCATTTGTCATCCACTTGAGATGGCTGCTGGTAGTCTTCGTGCCCCCAACTAGCTAAGCCACCAGTCTGCTGCAGTCCCAGCTTCCAACCTCCTTAAAGCAAGTCTTTTATGTGAAACATTTAGACCAGAACTTAAGATAAAAATAAGTTTTCACCCTTTTTCCACTGTATATGAGCTTATATTTGCCTGCATAATCCTAGACTGAGTGCTCAGATCCAAAATGCTCAGCCAGACTCTTCTGATCACGTATGTTACTTCAACTGGAGAAGAAAGTCTTCCATCTCAGCATGTCTTATCTGATGCAGGACACCCTTTTATTTTCCTCGTTAAGTAAAAGATCATCTCTTGGGAGAAAGCCTGTGTTATGAGCTCCTGAAGCAAGATTTTAAATTAAACCATCCCAGCTTCTATACTTAAGGTCCATTTTCATTTCTGGCTATAAAAGTAACATGTGCCAATGGGAAGTATTACTCTGGGTGATCTTACAGGGGTGCAGTGAGAAGCAAGAACACTGAAAATCCCAGCAAGGAGGGACTTGATAGAGAAGCCACATGTCAACTGTATAGACTTCTGAAAAAATGTCAATATCAGCATACACTGAATATACTTCAGAGAAAATGCTGCTTTTGTACTGTCTGAAAGCATTTAGCATCTGAAATTCAGATTGTACATCTGAAAGGATCAACAGCCAAAGGCTTCTGCATAATTTTTTCTTCACTGTAGTAAATGATTTTAATGGTGAAAGAGGCCGAAATTAAAAGGGAATGGAGATTCTTTTCAGTGTCTGCTGTGAAGAAGTTCCCTGAGCATATTTCTACTGGTGATCAAGGGCTGTATAACAGTGGGTGGTTGAGGGGAAGAGCCTTGCGTGATTTGAGTCCAGACATGGCTCTGCTGAGAGATCTCACCTGCCTTGACCACATTTCCCCATTAATGTATTCTGTTTTATAGACTTTGTGGTCAGGTTGCAGTTCCACTCAGATAATGACAGCATACAGTCATGTGGTAGGGCTGCTTCATATCTCTATGGCCATTTCCCTCCTGACTGGTTACAAGCACCATTGTTTCCCTCGAGTAACAGCAGTCCTGCTGGTCTTTGCCTTTCTCACAGTCCAGCCACAAAGATCTTGCTTCTGAGTAGCAGAAGGTTTATTGTAACCACTTCTCTGCAGCTCAGAGATACCAACTGGAGCTGATGATTAAGACCTGTCTTCCATAAGCATAAAACTAAGTTTTGAGCTGCAATAACTGCTGATGTTGAACAGTAGCCTCCTGCCTTCCATGACTGATCTCTCAGTTGCCTTTCACCTCCTCCCTGCCTGTGCACCTTGCACAGGACTGTGCTTCACAATCATGTGGGCTGAGCTCATGATTCCTTAGTGACACGTGGGAGTTCTGTGAGGCTCATCCTTTGTTTGTGCTGCTTCTGGTTGTGCTCATTAATTGTCCAATGGGTCAGTTCAGGCAAGTGAACAGAAGCTTCTTATTGCTGGGTTATGAGCCGAGCTTGCTCAGGGAAGGACTGCACCAGTTTTGGAGTTGGCTTGAGGTAAGGAGAGAGCTTGGAGCAAAGGGAGATGGGGAAGCAGCAGTGTTGTTACGAGCTGTTAGACCAGCTCAGTCTCCATCTGGTGAAGCTCAGATTCTTAAAGCTTTTAAGCTAAGTACTGCAATGCTGTGTTTTTCCCTGCTATTCTTAGAAACTGTGTCTGTTCTGCTACTTCTGGATCTCTTCTCTGCTATCTCTTCTGCGTGCTGTTCTGCAAGAAGTACTGCAATAGCAGACTGTGTTGTTTTTCTAGGTAAGGTGTTTTGTTTCCTGGAGTTGGAACTGAGCAGTGCTGGGTTCAAAGTACGCATTAAAAACCAGAGTAACTCAGTCCTTTTGTAGAAAAAATGGAAGGGCTGCCATTTTTCTATCTTACTGGTTTCTGAGGGGTAGTGATGAGTCTGTTAAGGACTCGTGATTCTCTCAACCAGTGGTAAAGTAGACTTTCTCCTTTGATGACTATAACAGTGCTGAGCTCTCAGTGTGGATGTTAAGCTCAATCAGTTTGCTAAGTGCTTCGCTGTAAGGATGAAAGCTGAATTGTAAGTATTGCTCTGTCAAATTCCATCTTCCTTTGCTATGGGTGCAGAAGGGATGCAGATGTGTTTCATGCTGGTATATTCTCAGGGTGTTCCTTGCTGTGCTGTTCTGTATGGATTATTTTTACATCCTCTTAATTCCAGCACTCCATGTGCCTCTTATACAGCGTGTCCACAAAAGTTGTGGAGCTGAAAGAGATTTCCTGGCTAAATGCTGGCCTTAATTAAGGTGCCAGAGTTCTGTTTCAGTTATTCAGGAGTTTGGAGGTGGCAAATTATAGCAGTGGAAGAGGAAGGGGGTCAAGCTGTTAGCAAATGAAGTTTGGGAGGCTAAGCTCAGCCCCAGCCTGTGCAATACCTCTGGTCTGACAGTGGGCAAGTCACTCACTCAGCCAGTAATCCTCATTATACTCAGGGGAATCTCCTGCTGTTTGTTCAGATGATGTAATGCTTTAGTGAAGTGTCACGTATTTGCTAATAAGATGAAATTGGTTATTTAGTTCTGATGTTGCCTTACAAACAGGAACGGTTTTGGCAGCGTTGGGGGGCTGGGGCTGCTGCAGAGGTGTACAGGCAGCTCACCCTGCATTCTCATCTTCCCCCCAGTTTTGGTGATGAAATTATTGGATGTCTCAGGAGGATTAAGAGAAATAGCCTTTTTGGGGAGAGCTTCCAGCACCTCCGGACTGCCTGTTTCTCCTGACTGACTAAATGTAAGGCTTCTGTGACTAGCTTAGACCTATATCTGTACAGCTCTAGAACAGCTATAGAACGTGTATCTCTACAGAGACAGGACTCTGACTTCTTGTCCCCATTAAGACCTGTGTTAAGTTCAAGATGAACCAGTGCCTGGCTTAGTCCAACAGCTGGCCTTCTTCCACAAAGACACAGGGTTGTGATGTTAACAGGGAACAGGGAACAAGCTCTTCCAGACTTGTCTGCCCAATGCAGGACTACTTTGTTCCCAGAGATGCCGTAGCCCCTGCTGTGCTCCCTGCATGTACTGTGCAGGGTGTTTGCTTGCCAGACCTTATACCCTGATATGATATTTGATTGGAGTCTGCCAACAGACTGTTGTCCTCATGCTAACAGACAGGACCATTCTTTAAAACCCATTAGGTAGTCTGTCAATTGTTCTCTCTCCCCACTGAGGCTCTGCTGGAAATTTCATGAGTATTTCTTCCAGCAAGTGAGGATTTCCATACATTTGTTGGCCATTAGGGATTTCAAACTCACCTGGTAATGTTAGGATATACAAATCTCACCTAAGCAGTGGTGTTGTGCATCTGTATTTTCTGCCATGCTGGGCTTTATGCCCAAGGAGACTGAGAACTGGCACGTTTACACAAGGCCTTTATCTTTTTTACTGGACACAAACAGGAGAGAAATTCCCCCAAGTTTAGGTGTCTGAGTTGTCATGGGAAAATCTCCTTTCAAATACTCCTAGAATATCTTAATTGCAGTGGAGGGACTAGGTGTGGTAGGTGATGCAGTTTGCAGCTCATCTGCCGCATTGCAGCATAAGCTGCTCAGAAGCACCTTTCCCTTCACTAAGGATCATTGTGGATGTATAAAATTGAGTGAGATCACCCCTGCCCTAAGGGTAGCAAGCAATCACTACCTGACATCTTGCATGTTCTCTCCCATCCCCCGGAGCAATTTGTAACCATGGCTCTAATTCTGCTCACTGCTGAGTGACTCTGCTGATATCATTAGAAACAGCATGTGGAAAATCTCATCCTTTGGGACTCTGATTCCTTCTACTTTGGAAGAGGGAGATGCAAACAATGGAAATAAAGAATAATAGACATAGATGTCGGAATTACAGTGCTCTTGTTCTAGGGTACGTACTTTGTAGAGAAAGTAAGGTGGTCACAGGAACACCAGGTTAAATGGAACAGTCCTGAATGGAATTCCATGGAAGGAAGATATCAGATTTCTGTACCTCCATAGGGAAGCGAGGAATTCTGAGAACAGATATTCCACTCCCCTCCTTTCTTTATTGCTTCCTTCACTTTATCTCACTACGTTAATGATGTCGTGTGCCTGGGGAAAAAGGGATAGATATTCTCTTTGAGATAACAGATATTGCCAAATCAGTGATCAGTCTGAAATGTGCTGGGTGGGTGAAGGAACGATTGAAAGGTGTCAAGGGAGGCAGCATTCATAGCATTTGATGGGCATATGGTTCCCCTAATGGCCTCAGAGGGACCTTTGGTTGTTATTGAGGGAATCAGTAGTTTGCTTCATAATTCTTTCTTATTCTTGAACAGCAGACTTTGTTTCTTATCTCATGCTCTCATCTCATACATATGCCTAAAGGTGAGCAGACGAAGGGGAAAGAGAGTTATGATCCCTGGTCGTAAGCTTAACAAGAGGGAGAAGGCAAGGATGGGGAACAAAGAACATGTTCCGTTGTCCATCACTGGGACATAACAGGTCTGGGGGATTGCAGTGATACTGAAGCCAACCTGCTGAGCATGGACAGTTTAAAGAAAGGAGAAATATGTGTTGGATGTTTTGCTGCAACTGACTGTGTGATTTCTCCAAGAGGGATGTTTGCTTCCTTGGAAACAAAGGCATTAGGATTACTGCTTTGAATGCTGATGCTTTCAAAGTGTGTCCAGCAAATGAAAGCTTCTGGGAGCATGCCTTAAATACAAAGATGAATGAGCAGTCATTTGGGGCCAACTAATGCCTGCTGGGAGGAGACTGACTTGAAGCAGTGAAGCCCTGTCACATAAAGGATGTAAATAATAGCTGGAGAATGTGCACTCTTTTACTTAGACTTCCCTGTGACTGCTTCTTAGTGGCAGATGGCCCTGCAGCTATGGGACAGTTTTATCTGGCACAGATAGGCTTATGTTGTATGATGGGCTTCAGAAGAACATAGCACACTTGCCAGAAAGAGTCAGTGAAGCCTTTTGCAACTTCATATGTGATGAGGCTGACTTCTGAATGAAAATCTGTGAATGACAATCAGAGCTAGCTCTGATCTTTAAGCTGTTTAACCAGAGTCACTGGTCTTGCCCTTTATCTTTGTCAGGTTAAGGAGTTCCTTTGAGAGTATCATCTTCACTTTACTGTCTACCCTTTGTCTATGTCATCTGATACTTGAAAAGAACTTAGGGGATAATTCATTCAGTAGGTCAGGTTATTTTAAGCTTACAAAGCTTCCGTGAGAACGAGGACTGAGTACTTTGGTTCAAGTATAAATAAGTCACTGAGTTCTTATTGCAAATATCTACTGCTACAATGCTGTGTAGAGAGTGATAGATTCAATTCTTTAAACTCTTGGTACAGGTAGTTTAGACCTCAACCTAAATTGGCCTTGTCATATTGAGAGTACTGGGGGGTGATGAGGCCACGAAAATGTTGTTGTCTTTGCTTTTGTTAAAAGAAAAATTTGGAGATTACAGGTGTTTATGTTGTGTCAAGGGAGCAAGACAGACAAGAATAAACCCCTTATTCTGATCCCCATAGTTGGAAATGAGTTCTAAAGATCAGAATATTACTCACTATTGGAGTTTAAAATATTTTTTTCCAGTTAAAAACTCTTTTAAACTAGAGAATTGCTTGATATGAATACAAAATGACAAAAGAGGAGGGTAAAGGAGGAGGGGAAGAAAAAAGTGTTTGCACTGGGGACTTCTTATACTGGGGAGAGGAGTGTGGTTTCTTTTGATGTGGAGATAAATTTCTGTTTTTAGATCAAGTCAGACCAGAATATTCAAGAAATCCATAACCTGTTCCTAAATTGCCACCAGCAGTGATCCCCTCAAGCACAGCAGCTCATGTGCTGGGGCTGGTGGGAATGCAGGCAGCAGGCAGAGCTGGGACTTGGTCTGAGAGACATGGGCTGGCTATCCAACTGCAACTGATCCAAGCACACACAGGCATGGAGGCCCCAGGATGTGAGATGTGTGCTTTTTTCCCTAGTTTGGAGCACAAAGCTCACAAAATATTCCTGTCTGTCAGGACAGTAATGTCTTGCAATTGCTTTCCCTAATCCCTGGAGTACTGGCAACAAGGACAGCCGCCTTCTACTCGGCACAACAAAGCATTTTGAAAAGAGGCACTACACTAAGTTTCTTGAAAGGAAGCTTAGCATTAACATTTTCCTTATTAAATACTACATATTCAAGATGAAATAAAATGTTGTGGAAGTAGGAAGCAGTTGCGTAGCAAATGGATGTATACGAGCTTCCAATTCTAAGTAGCTTCCCATTCTTTAGGAGAAAAGTTATTTGAAGAAATATTTTAGTCTCCTGAAGGTTTATTGTAAATTTCTTGTGATGGCTGAAAATTTCCCTGGGCTTGTCAGTCTGCTTTGAGCAAAGCCATTTCAAAACCATCACAGTGACGTGGCCCAGCATAAACTGTGACCTCTTTTTCGTTTTTCCCCATATGCAAGTTTTTCCTCAATCACATATACAGTTTATGAGATTTTTTTTTTGTCTTTTAACAACTTCAGGTTCCTCAGCTCCTTCCCTAAAAACAAAACTCAATGAAGAAAACCACAAACCAACCCACCGGTTCCTGAACACATTTGTACTGTGCAGGATGCTGAACACGTGCTGTTCTTTACATCCAGTCTTTTTTTACTCTTTTTTTGACAACTAGTTTTGCTAGAGGGGAGAAATCAAAGGTGGGTAGAAAATCAAACTTAAAAATGTAGAAAATATAACGTCTCTGTTTTGTGGAAATGATGAAGGGGTAACCCATTCTTTTATTCTTACATGTTGTTCCATGTGCATTGTTGCTAGCATGTCATTCACTATTTAATAATCAGAAATTAATTCAGATACTTCAGGCTGTTATTGCGGTGTGTAAATTGCACCTGTTGCTGAATATCTTGGTACTTCAGAATCTAATCTGGGGCATATTGCGCTTCCATGTCACTCCAGGAAGCTGTCGAGTCCTCCTCTTCAGCTTAGCTACAGAAGCAGAAAGGAATTGCCTGGGGAAAGTATCACAGAGTTGGTCTTTCCAACCTGCAGCCCTGGGCATCCTGAGCAGAAATCCTGGATCTGTCCTGGGAGTGAGGGCAGTGACACCAGCCATCCCCTCAACCTTTCTTGTCTCCTAAACTAAACTGTATAAAGAGGCAGCGGCTAGAATAAACCAAAAGCAAAATCACAATGAGTTTAGCACACTGATTCTATTCTATGATTGATTAAGGAGCAAATCTCACCTCCCCTTTTCTAAGTAACAGCATTTACTGGAGTGCTGGGGGTATCTGTTGCATCCCTGCCCATGAACTCAGTCCTCAGACAGTTTTTCCAACCCCCCTGGCCCCTTCTGAACTGCATTACATGCTGGAAAAGCAGTCATGGTTTGAAATAGGATTGAGCACCTGGTGGGAGGGCAGAGCCAAGCCAGGGGAGCTCAGGGGCATGCTGTGCACCTGAGTGACAGGAAGAGGTGGATCCTGGCTCCATCCCTTCCCAGACCTCATGTAAGTGTTGGCAGTGAGGGTGAGGCTCTTTCACTAGAGATCCCTTTGTTCTTTAGGCCTTCTAAAAGTAAGCAGCTTCTTTCCCTGGTTTCTGTGCCTACAGCTGTTGTCTTTGAACAGATCTGCACTTGCTGTAGCCTAGGTCCTTGCTGCTCTGCTTGTCGTTGCTGTGCTTTCCATCATGTTATACCAAGCATAAACACATGTAGATTACTTTGTGCTGAGTGCTTGCTTGGATCTAGTTACACGAACAAGTGGCATGGTAGGCAGGAGTGTAGTGAGCTGGTGTAAGGCAGAAACTCATGAATTACAGTGTGTCCTTCCTTGCCACAGCAGCAGAAACATGAGAGAGTTTCAGGCATCCTTATAGAGGGGAGAAGAGGGATGATTTCAAGTCAGAGCTACGCTTCTTCTCTGCGCTGTGGGTTCTGGCCCTCTGCTATAACTCCAAGCTCTTAGTCATGAAATTGAGCAGAACATGTAATGTTTATGTTAGTTAATTGAAAGCACTTTTTCCCTAGAGGCTGATTACACTGCAAACCACGACATCACAATTAAGATTTGTCTGAATATCCAAGCCTTTATGAATATTATAGGCATTTCTGGAAGAAAGAATTCCTCTACTCGTGGCTGGTTGTGCAGGAGTCTGGTTGTTGTTCTCAGCCAGTGACCTGGCTTAGCACATCCAATATCTACCACCAGCTGTGGCTGATACCTGATACTTCTGAGATATGTGATGCTTCTGAGAAAGTCATTTCATTCTCTTGAAGACTGCACATTCCTAAGTACTGAAGTAGTAAGTGCACTGATGGCAAACAATAGATTTTTTTTATGTCTGCTGAAACCGATTCTTCAAAGGATAATGCTGTAAGAAAAGCATTTCTGCTGCTATATTCTGATGCTATGCAAGGCCACTGGCCTTGCATCAGTATTCATATGGCTTGACACTGGAGAGGAAGGATTCCTTGAGTGCATAACAGTGCACTTTGATGATCCTTTATTTACTCAGTAAAAAAGCGGCCTGACATAGAAGTGCACTTGGTTAGTGTGGGTCATGCAGCTGGTGCAAAATGGATTGGGCTGCACTAGTAATGAACCAGCATCTCAGATGCTGCCCCAGTTGGCTTTGCTTTTGCTGTAACAGGAATACAGTTAACTTTTCTTGGAGTTTTCTAGAAAGGAGCATTAATGAGTTCCAAAGCCTGAAACTCTGACTTGAATTGCAACCAACCATCTGTAATGTTTTGAATGCAAGCTGTAGCTGTAGCAAGCTGCTAGTGACATGTAGAACACTTTGAAACAATCTGAGCCTCGTATGTATGTATTTCTGACTATAGTCATAAACTGTAGAATGGTTTGGGTTGAAAGGGACCTTACAGACCATCCAATTCCAACTCCTGCCATGAGTAGGGACGTCACTCCACAACAGTCCAGGCTGCCCAGGGCCCCAGCCAGTGCCCCAGGTCTTGAGCACCTCTGTGGATGGTGCATTCACAGCTCTGTGGGCATCCTCACCACTCTCATGTTGAATCATTCCTTCCTTGTATCTACTCTCAAGCTCTTCTCTGTTTTAAAGTTGTTGTCCCTTGTCATATCACTGCTGTGCCTGACAACCCCAATTTATTGCAGAATAGTAGTTGAGGGCCAGGACTGTTTATGCTTCCAGTGGTAGTAGAAAGTAAATTGTTCCATTGAACCCAGCTAGATTTCCTGGATGGGCTCTTAGTGACTGTCAGATTGGGATTTGATTTTAATTTTCCCTGAGTAACAAACTACACTGCTCTATCACAGTGATTGCTGTTAGCCAAATAATTACAAGCACATTATGTAAAAACAGCATCTTAAATCTAGTTTAATATTAATCTATGTCAAATTTACAGTGGCAGCCTGCTTGTCTTACTAAGGAATATTGATGTAATGATCCCCTTGAAAGAATACAGCCTAAAACGCAGCAGGCAGACATTTCCTTGAGATGAAAAGAAGGATGTTGTTGGCTGGCAGAGCCACTGCTATTTCTGTAACTTTTGTTTTAAGGTGCTGCTTGCTGGCAATCATGTTCCTTTAGTTTTCCTTTTGATGACAGAGAGATTCAAATTTGAGAAAGAATTTGGAAGAACATATGGACCTCTCAAGGATATACTTCAAATACCAGGATTTGAGGAATTTAATTCTTGGATCTGCTCTGAGCAAAAGGAAAGAGCTCAAGTGGAAATCAGTGAAACTGCCTGTATCCCCCTTCCTCTGTTTTCTGTCTTAGCCCCTCCTCTTGGGGCTTGGGGAGTTGGGGAGTTTGCTGGGGCCCTGCACACAGGGACCTGTGTGGTGGGGCTGAAGGGAGCTCCTCTGCTCAGTCTAGTTCTGTACAGGATTTAGTTCTTGCAAAATGAAAGTCTGGGAAACAATAAAAATTTGAGGGAAATAATTCAGCCCAAACCTAATAGGGCTTTGATTTCCTTTCCCTTTCCCTCTCCCTTTCCCTTTCTTCTGTTAGAAAACAATTCAGCAAATTGTACTGTGTTGGTTTCAGCATCAGTCTGGACCTGAATTGTCTCTGTAGTGCATAGGAGTTGTGGTGTTTTTTGTTGTGACTCCATGTTCCTGCTGAGTGCAGCCTCCTGCGCTGTGGACATGAGATATCCATGATGCCATTTAGACACCAAAAGCATGTTGCTGACTGCTACAGAGTGCAAGTGGTTCTGCTGCTGTGTTTGGCAGGGCGACAGGAGGAGACATCAAAGCCAATGCAGTACACACCAGCACCCCCAGAGAGAAATTCTCATTTCAAGCTTCTAAACGTGCCGGGAGTTTTTGCATTTTAAAAATGTTAAAATACCGCTGTTATTTCTGCAGGAAGGATTTTTGTCTCTCAATTTACAGCTGCTTTCATGTTAGTTTCTTGAAACTTTCCCACTTCCTGGTGGAATTTTCTTACTGTTTTCTGCTGTACATGAGATATATAGCAGTAAGACAACAAGTAAAGCTGGAAATCAGCCCTTATGCTATCAAATTTCCAGCCTGTATATCCAGAGTTTGCACGAAGTAAACCTTAAATATTTCATGACCATAATTGCTTTTTCCTCTCCTGAGAATTTGATCTCAGTTTGAAAAAAACTCAGCTCAATAACAACCACAGTTCTTGACGACCTCAACAAAAATTAGGTATATATCGCTGTCTTTATTCTTTGATATATAACCTTTCTTTTTTC
This sequence comes from Cyrtonyx montezumae, assembly GCF_038088225.1. NCBI lineage: Eukaryota > Metazoa > Chordata > Aves > Galliformes > Odontophoridae > Cyrtonyx > Cyrtonyx montezumae. The sequence goes on from NW_027072078.1 coordinate 401,471, forward strand.
TTTATTTTAAAGTTGAAGTAGTCTTCATTCACTAAGTGTTCCAGGTAGTTCTGTATTGGAAACTGGGAGTCATCAGTATTTAACACTTCATGGGCTGCTGCGTTTTTGCCAAGTTAGCAGTTATTGTGATTTTTCCTCTGAGGCAGTGATAGAGTTATTGACTGATGCTTGACAAAACCTGGGTGTGAGGAGGTTTGGGATACAAGGGAGAATTAGAAACATGCTGGATTTAGTTTCTCAGACCCCTTGTATTTCAATGCCTTGTGCAGCACACTGGGTTTCTACTTTTTTTGTTGTAATTTCTGGTCAACTACCTTTATAGAAATATAGCTGCATTACCTTTGTTGCCCTACCTTGCTGGACCTTTAGCCTCAGCAATGATAAAAACAAGTGTACATTTACTTGACAAGAGTGAGACCAAAGCCATGGTGTCCGGCCAGCTGTGCCTCTTGGTACTGATGGTAATGATGAGTATTAACACATGTCTTATTCATGTTACGAATCCAGCTGCCCTTTCTTGTCTTAAGGACATTATTTTCCATAAGAGCTCCATTGGCAGTCCTAGCATCTGCTGAGATTCATTCCAAGTGTGATTAATTTTCATTATGTTTCTGTCTAGTTCATAATGGGGCACAGAGCATTCTGACTCGTGCAGGTAGTGTTTCAAAAGTGTTTCAAAATAAAAGGAATTAAATGCAATGCAGATGTTACAGCATGTCAGTCTCTATTTCTATGTCTGCCAGAAGAAAAGGCGATGATGAATGATGGTAGAAAGTTAAGGTGCTAAAAAAGTTGGCAACAGAAGTATTGTCAGTGATCTTGAAGATAACTGGAACCAAGGGACTGCAAATTGTGCAGGGGGCAGAGCTAGGGGAGGGAAGGAGTACCAGAGACCTCAGGAGCAGCGATGTGTGTGTCAGGGTGGAATAACCAGTGCACCGTCTCATTCTAATAATGTTAAGTCAGTATCAGCTTTCTTTGTAGGTAGGCTAACGGGGTAGTAGTGCAGGTTTAAGAGAAAAGGTGCATGTAGGGCTTCTGATTCAGTCTTGAAGCATATAAAAAGATGAGTCTACATCTTAGTTCAGCTGTTCTGTATTGAGTTAAACCTGAAATGAGATCCACTACTGAAGAAATGGATGCTAAAGAAAACTAGGTGCTCCTACCCCACAAAGAAATTAGGTCAGCCAGGGCAAAGCAAATTAATGCTGTTGAAATACTACCTGGCATTATTTTCATTAGCAGAGTCTGAGCTACACAGTGCTCTACTTTAAGCTTTGCTAAAAACAAGATATGTTGGGAAGCCATAAATATTTCCAGTTTCAGGTTTAAAGGGATCCAGGGATGCCACTAGAAGTCTGGTCTCAGTCTGCATCTGTGCCATCACCAGTCAGTGCAGTAGCCCACCAAAAATGTTCAGTGTCACTCAGCTCCTGTTTGGATTGTTGCACACTTCCTAGACTTAACTTTTAGTTTCAGAGATGCTGTGTGGCATCTACCTGTCTTGTGGGCAGCTGTGTTGACCCTGAAAAAATCAGATAGCTTCCTCTAGAAGATCACCATCTCTACACCTTGATCCATGTGATGCATGCAAAAGAGTGAAGCGTTATTGTTGCTTTGCGTTCATATTGATTCTATGAATAAATAATAGGCTCCTTGTAATGATGAAGTGGTAACTGTAGTTTCCTTAAGGGTGTAAGTGCCAAGCTAAATATTTAAACCCCGCGTAAATAATTGAGTATCAGTCCCTCTTCAAGGGAAGGCAATAGGGGTTGTAATTTCACCTCTCCCTGAATTATCTGCTTCTTGGTGCAATACACCCATCTGGGAACCACAAGCTATTAAGAAGGTTGGCTACAGTGTTTTTGTACCCAAACCAGATTTTTCTTCCTTCTGCCAGTGTGTCAGCAAATCATTTTAGCGTGCTCTGACAGGTAGTAGCATGGGTGGGCTGCGCTCATACTCCAAGATATACCTTGCTAAGGTTTGAAAACCCAAATCCTTAATGGTCCACTTGGCCTTTTTATTCCTTTATAGATTTTATGGACAGTGAGATAATCTGAGGGTTATGAGAGTCTCATCTTTATGAAACAAAAGGTTGCTGCAGGATGTGGGGGACCTCGGAAGGTGAAGGCTGGGACAAGTGCAGGAAGGAGTAAAATCATTGTATTTTCCACCAGGAAAAGCTGAGTTTGGCTGTGAGGAAGGATTTAACAGAAGTGGCAGAGCTCAGTAGAGAGCAGGATGTGGAGGAGGGTAATCTGGGAAATGGGTTTAGAGGTAAATCTCCTCTTGGCCTCCAGTTATATAAGGTCTGTGGGCAGGGAGCTCTGGAGGGCAGGCTTCTTGTCTCCTTCCTTCTCTTATGGTACCTCTGGTATCTCTGCGAGGAGTGACACAGCATCACTGAGAAGACAAAAATGCAAGTGTCATCATCACAGGTGCATCCCCATCTCCTGTGAGTCACTCCTCTGGCTCCCATGTGCTTTTAAAGCCATGTCCTTCTGAACAAGGCAAGGCAGAGTGTTAAAAAGGGAAAAGGCCTGGACAAGGGCTGTTCATTTTATTGCTTTTTTTTTTCCCACCCCTCCCAGTCTTCCAGCATTTTCTGGACTGGCACTGAGTTCTCAACAGCTGAGCCACAAAAAAAATTCCACTAAGAACTTTTTCCCTCTCAGTTTATGAGATGTCACTTGCTGCATCTGTAGAATGGGGTTTCTCAGGTGGTTTGCTGCCATGTCAGGTACACTGGAGCATTACAAGGTTAGCATTTTGCAGCACTTTGCTAAGGACAGCAAGATAGCTTATGTTTTGTTGTAGTGGACATAGGAAGAGGAAAAACTGTAGATCCTTCCTTAGCAGTTTGTGTAAATTCTGCAAAGGAAGCAAGAGAATTTAGATCTCTGTAAGGAAGTGTAGTAAACCTGTAGCAGTTTGCTGTGGCAGAAATCAAGTTGTTCTTCCTAACAAAGCACTTGCCTTTACAGCTCATTGCTTTGTGAGCTGATTTATGTGTAACGTGGGTGATAGCAGTGGCTTGGTGTCTCGTGTCCTTGTGAGATGTTAATGAAGTCAGGCTGCGTTTTCCAGGATGTTTACTGTGTTAATCTTTAGAGTGAGTTCCTCTAGTTCATAGGTTCATAGATTCATTAGGTTGGAAAGAATCTACAAGATCATCTAGTGCAACCATCCTCCTGTCACCATCCCTACCCACTCAACTACTAAATCAAATCCCTTAGCACCTCATCTAAATGCTTCTTGAACAACGCTAGGGATGGTGCCTCACCCACCTCCCTAGGCAGGCCATCCCAGTGCCTGACCACTCTTTCAGAGAAAAAATGTTTCCTCAAATCTAATCTAAATCTTCCCCGGTGCAACTTGTGGCCATTCCCTCTCGTCCTGTCATTATTTATCAGGGAGAAGAGGCCCACCCCCTCCTCACCACAACCCCCCTTCAGGAAGTGGTAGAGTGCAATAAGGTCTCCTCTGAGCCTCCTCCAGACTAAACAATCCCAGCTCCCTCAGCCGCTCCTCATAAGACTTGTGCTCCAGACCCCTCACCAGTTTTGTTGCCCTTCTCTGAACACGCTCCAGGGCCTCAATGTCCTTCTTGTAGTGAGGGGCCCAAAACTGAACACAGTACTCGAGGTGCGGCGGCACCAGAGCTGAGTACAGGGGGATGATCACCTCCCTGCTCCTGCTGGCTACACTATTTCTAATACAGGCCAGGATGCTGTTGGCCTTCTTGGCCACCTGGGCACACTGCCGGCTCATGTTAAGCCGAGCATCAACCAACACCCCCAGGTCCTTTTCCTCTCTACATTCTTCAAGCCATTCTGCCCCAAGCCTATAGCATTGCATGGGGTTATTGTGGCCAAAGTGCAGGACCCGGCACTTGGTCTTATTGAACCTCATCCCACTGAGCTCAGCCCAGCTGTTCAGCCTATCCAAATCCCTCTGAAGGGCCTCCCTACCCTCAGGCAGTTTGACACATCCTCCCAACTTGGTGTCATCTGCAAACTTACTGAGGGTACACTCAATTCCCTCATCTAGGTCATCAATAAAGATATTCAACAAGATGGGCCCCAAAACTGACCCTTGGGGGACACCACTCGTAACAGGACGCCAGCTGGACTTAACTCCATTAACCACTACCATCTGGGCACGGCCCTCCAGCCAGTTCTTCACCCAGAGAAGAGTGAACATGTCCACACCACGGGCTGCCAGTTTCCTCAGGAGAATACTGTGGGAGACCGTGTCGAAGGCCTTGCTGAAGTCCAGGCAGACTACATCAACAGCCTCATCTACCTGTCTGGTCACCCAGTCATAAAAGGAGATGAGGTTGGACAAGCACGACCTGCCCTTTGTGAACCCGTGCTGGCTGGGTCTGATCCCCTTGTTGCCATGCACGTGTCGTGTGATCTCCCTCAAGATCATCTGCTCCATAACTTTCCCTGGTACCGAGGTCAGGCTGACAGGCCTATAGTTCCCCGGGTCTTCCTTACGGCCTTTCCTGTAGATGGGAGTCACATCAGCAAGCCTCCAATCTTGTGGAACCTCTCCAGATAACCAGGAATGCTGATAGATGGCAGAAAGTGGCTCGGCAATCACCTCTGCTAGCTCCCTCAGCACCCTTGGGTGGATCCCATCTGGCCCCATGGACTTGTGGCAGTTCAGATAGAGGAGTAGATCTCTGACCGTCTCTGCTTGGATCACAGGGGGTGCATTATGCGCTCCGTCCCGGACTTCCAGTTCAGGGCAAGTACCCTGTGGACAACTGCTCTGTCTATTAAAAACAGATGTGAAGAAGGCATTTAGATACAGCACTAAGTTCAAGCAGTGGTTCGTCTGCAATGTGTCGTGGTGTGTACATATAAACGAAGAATAATTAACATACATCACACACACATTTATATACAAATATACATATTACATATACACGGACAAGGAAATCTGTGCAGAGGAGGCACATGTGGTGTGTGCATGTTTAAAAACAAGAGCAAAGCAATGAACAGGGATGTGTTTGAGAAGCTGTCCTTGCTAGCTGGTTGTGAAGATGAGGTAACAACTGGGGGAAACAAGTAACAAAGGGAAAAGATGCTGAAATGTGCAGTGGGTAACAAAAGTTGCTCTCTAGCAAGTAGCAGCAGAACCCCAGTGTGTGCATATCCTGGGGAAAGAAAGAGCTGTGGGGACAAGGAGGTAATCCTTGGTACTGCTTTGGGATCACAAAGAAAACAGCGTAGGGAGGGAAAAGATGGAAGCCACGGAGTGCTGGTGATGTGCTGGGTTTGGTTTGTCCGTGTGGCAGTGATCCAGGTGATCCCGGGCTCCTGGGGCTCCCTCCACCGAGGTGCTGCAGCATCAACCCATGCTGCTCTTCAGCTCTAGCAGCTGTGGTACCACGAATAGTAAATGCTATAGTTGGACTAGATGATCTCTAGAGGTACCTTCCAACCCCTACAGTTCTGTGATTCTGTGATTCCTGGGTGGATGTGCGGGTAGGTTCTGAGGCAGGAACTGCTTTTGAAGGTTGTCACAAACTCACAGCACTGTTACAGTTGGTCTCCTCTGTGGATGTTCCTGTGGAGCTGAGCTTAGAACTGCTTCTAAAGCCCTTCCCACACTTGGGGCTCTAAAAGAGTCTCTCTCCTGTATGGACATGCTGACACTGGATTTGAAGCACTTTGCACAGTCAGGGCAGTCATACACTCTCTCCTTTGAATGTATGCACTGGTGTTTCAAGCAGACAGAATGCCTGTCACAGCTTTTCCCACACTCGACACGTGGGTTCTGCCTTCTCTTCTGGCACACTTCCTTGCTCCTCGGGTCTCCATGCTGATTTTGACCTGTGCTGGAGTCCCAAGGGTTCCTCACTCTCTTTCACACATGGTTTCCCAGTGGCTTCTTGAACTGCTCTCCCTGCTCCAGGCCCCCTTGAACACCACTTCTGGTTTCTCCCACTGAGGCACAACTGCTCTGCCTTTCATCCACACCACTCCTCTGCAGATCCTCCTTTATAGCTGTGCTCCTGTCTCCTGCTGGATGACAGAAGAAATGCAGGAATAGCACACACAACCCAAAATACTGCCCAGCCAGAGATGGCTTTTGCCAACCCCAACCTCCTCCTTCTGCCCCACCCCACCTGGGCTGAGCTCTCCTGCTATCTCTTCCTGCCTACATGCATCTGGGACCCAAGGGTCTTACCCTTCCTCACGCAGGGAGATCACCATGGGTCTGGCACCTGGAAGCAGGGCTTAGTTGATAGTAAGAGTGGAGATGAGAGCACTTCCACGATTTTGGCACAGCTGCTTGTCCAGTAGCTCCACTATGTGTCCCTCTCCACTGTGAAGCCATTATTAGGGTCTGAGTGACACTGGCCAACACGTATCTCCTCCCTTTGGAGCCCAGCATGCCTTAGAACATCTCAGAAAATAATGCAGGGACACCTTCTATGATGTTCCCTTCAGGATGTTGAGTTTAGTTCTTTCCAAGCTACTCAGTTCCCAAGGCTTCAGAGAGGTGGATGGGAATGGAATAGGAAAGCACGTCATGCTAAAGGAGTAACCTGGTGTCAATGGTTTAAGGGCTATTTCAGTCCTGTTTTGTGACAATTGGTGCAGGAGACCCACAGACTCACACCCCGGGAAAGGGGAAGGGGAAAAGGGAGATGGGCCTAGAAACAACACAGTGACAGCAATCTGAGAAGGAAAGCTCATTTACTAAATAAGATATCAGAAAGCAAAATAACACAGTATATTACAGTGTAATTAGAATTAAAGCTAATAAATAAAATAAAATGAGCACAAGAGAGTGTCCAATAAACTGAAGGCCTTACACTAAATGCTGAAGGCAGATGGCAAATACCAAAAATCATAAAACCATGACACCAAAGCCCCAGGCACCAGGCCGGGGACACACTACCAATGCTGATCTGGGCATGGGGTGCCCAGGACAGACAGAGCTGTGAGCTGGGGGCTGCCCTGGCTCTGAGCTCCTGCATTGGCTGCTGGCTCCTACAGGAACTTGGGAAATCCCTCCAATTCTCCATGTCCTGCTTTCAGCCAGGACAAAGTTGATTTTCTCCACTGGCTCAGGTATGGCACCACACTATGTTTTTAAGGAAGACGGTGGGCAGGATCACCTGAAGGAAGAAAAGAGGAACACAGAGGGAAAGATAAAACTGCATGCAGGTTCCAAGACTTGTTCTTTTTGCTGCTCATCAGTGGTGGGAGCTCCCTCACCATCTCGCCTTCAGCTTTAGAGGAAGACCTTCAGTTTTGGACACTCTCTCATTTTATTTGATTTATTAGCTTTGATTCCAATTATACTGTGTTATTTTGTGTTCCAATATCTTACTTAATAAATCAGTTTTCTTCCTCAAATCACAGCATCTGTTTTGCTTTTAGGCCTGTTCTCCCTACCATTTTCCCTTTTCCCCTTGCTTCTTTCCTGCGGCATGGGGCTAGGGCTAGGGCTAGGGATATGGATAGGGATAGGGATAGAGGGGCTAGGGCTAGTGTTTGGTCTGTGGCTAGGATTAGGATTAGAGGGACCAGGGCAAGGGATAGAGATAAGGATAGAGTTAGAGGGGCTAGGGCTAGGGCTAGGGCAAGGGCTAGGGTTGGTATAGGGCTAAAGGAGCTAGGGCTACATTGGCTAAGGCTAGGGCTGGTCTTGGGCTATAGGAGGCTAGGGCTAGGGTGGGGCTAGGGCCAGAGGGGCTAAAGCTAGAGCTGGGCTAGGGCTAGAGCTAGGCTAGGGGTACAGGGCCTAGGGCTACGGCTGGGCTAGGGTTAGATGGGCTAGGACTTGGGCTACAGTGACTAGAGGGGCTAGGGCTTGAAGGGCTATGGCTAGAGCTATGGCTAGGACTGGGCTAGGGCTAGAGGGGCTAGGGGTAGGGCTAGAGGAGCTAGGGCTGGGCTATGACTAGAGGAGCTAAGGCTAGGGCAAGGCGGGCTAGGGCTAGAGGGGTTAGGGCTAGTGCTGGGCTAGGGCTAGAGAAGCTAGGGCTGGGTCTGGACTAGGGCTGGGGCTGGGCTAAGGCTAGGCCAGGGCTGGGGCTGGGGCTAGGCCGAGATCCAACATTTCCCATACAAGTACACAATGTGCAAAGTACACCATCTAGTTGTTCCTTTAGGGGAAGCTGCTGTGTGTTACGATTGTTTCATCTAATTGTTACTGTAGCCAAAACGCCATCTTCGCCTTCTATCTGGTTTACACGCCTTCTGCTGGTTTACAGTTTCTGGTCTGTTCTGGTCTTGTTCTACTTTTCATTAAATAGCAGGCTTTATGGCAAGGATTGCTCACGTCTTCTCAAAAATCCCCTACAGCCAAATGCTAGCCCCAGACCAATGCTAGCCCTAGCCACTCTAGTCTGAGCCGCCCTAGCCCTAGCCCTAGCACTAGCACTAGCCTTAGTCCTAGCCCCTCTAGCCCTTCCCCCTCTAGCCCTAGCCCTAGCCCCACTAGCCCTAGTCCAGCCCTAGTATTTCTAGCATTAACCCAGCCCAAGCACTTGTCTGTCTAGACCTAGCCCATTCCTAGCCCTAGCCCAACCCTAGCCCTAGTCCAGCCCTAGCCCTAGCCTTGCTTTAGCCCTTGCCCATCTAGTCCTAGCCCCTCTAGCACTAGGCCCTATAGCCCTAGCCCAGCCCTAGCCGTAGCCCAGCCTGTTAATAGATGTGAAGAGAACAATACACACCAATTGTTACCGATAGTTAGGAATTTATTGAGCAGCAATGAACGAGCAAAACAGCGCTGGGCGGCCGGGAGTCTCCGCTCCACCAAAGGCACACAGCGGGGGCCTCCCGTTCCCTCTTTCTATTGTCTCTTACTTCTGCATTCATGTCTTATCTTCTTTTCTTTCTGAGGCTGTGCCAGCTGTTAGTAGGGGGTTGTTCTCTGCCTACTTGTGATCAAGGTGATGAAGGCCATAGTCTTTTTCAGCTCTGACCATGTGCACTTAAGAGGAGGTTTTCACTTATTTTTTACAGTTTCTTAGAAGTTCACTGCTATCTGTTGTCCATTGTCCAGGATGATAGAACTAAGCCCTGTGGCTCCAACTTGCACAAACGACAAAGTTTTCAGACAAAACATCTCTGTATCTATTTCGAGACTTCTACAAACAACATAGTTCTCAGAAAAACACTGATATATCTATCTCGAGTTGGTTTGATTAACGAGTACAGAATTTATTTTTACCACCTTTTCTTTTTCTCATCTTCTTCATCAAACCATGTCACCGCATCTTGGGCTAAAACATGATCATCTTTTCCTTTTAATTGCTCATAATGTTTTCTGAATACTATTAGGTATACTGCCCCCAGGTGGTTTTTCACTGCTGCAATTATCTGATTCAGTACACAGGAACCAAAAACCAGCATTAGGATCAGTAGGACTAGGGGGCCATCTATAGTGTATAATAAAGTCATGAGCCAAATAGAAATGTTGAACCATGATTCATACCAATTCTGCTGGGTCTCTCTTTCTTGTTTCCTTTTTTCAAGCTCTTCTTGTAGTTTAGCCATAGTGTCTCTAACACTTTGTGTTATCAGCATAGGAACAACACTCCCCCCCCATAGCTGCACACTGCTCGGGCGGCCGCGTGGCCAGTGAGGTTCAGGTTTTTTTCTCCTTTCCCTTTCTCTCTCCCTTCTCTGTTTCCCTTGGGTCACTGTCACGGATAACACCGTGGCAGATCTTCTTGGCAGCAGTTGTATTCTTCAGGGGAACCTCCTTTTTCCCTTGCCTTATGAGTCTTCCCAGTCTCTATCTGTAGTTCCCTTTTGGGTTTTAGCCTCTTGATTGCTCACAGAACTATCTCCCAATTATCTTAAAAGGTATTCATAGGAAGAGTGAGCTCACCAATGTTCATCATATACAATACACAATACATATACAATATACATATAAAGTATACAATGAAATGACTGAGTTATCCCGTCTGTTTTAAGAAAAAAACAGTTCTACTTTTTTCTTAGAGTGATTTTTAAATGGTCTGAAGTCCCTCCCACTGGGGTCCTGTGTCATGGATTGGTCCTTTCACTCAGCTCGTGTGGGTCCATCAGCGCTCAGCTGTCCGGATCACTGTTTCTGTTGTTAGTAAAACAAGAAAAGGTCCTTCCCAGTGGGGAGTTAAAGATGACTCTTTCCACATGTTAATTAACACCTTGTCTCCTGGACTGATTTGGTGTATTGCCGTATCTAGCAGGGGTCGTTGTACCACCAGTCCTTTCTTTCTTAATTCATTCCTTCTCTTATTAATTTTGATTAAATATTCCTGTAGTAATTTTTTTCTACCTCGGGGTGTTCCGGTGGGAGTTCTAACTCATATGGCATTGCATATAACATTTCAGAAGGTGATATTCCAGTGCCTGTTCTTGGCTGTGTTCTTAGATTAAGTAGTGCCAGAGGCAAGCACTTAATCCAAGACATCTTGGTTTCAAACATTAATTTAGTAAGCTGTTTTTTAATTTAGCCTTTAATCTTTTCTACTTTTCCAGAGCTCTGTGGGTGCCATGGGGTGTGATATTCCCATTTGGCCACTGTAAGAGCTAAGGTTTCTTTCACTGCTTTTGATACAAAGTGAGGGCCTCTATCCGAATCTATAACTTCACTGTTCCCATATCTGGGGATATATGTTTGAGCAATGTCTTAACCACTGTCTGGGCTGTCGCCCCAGTGGTGGGGTAGGCCTACACAAAATGTGTTAAATGGTCTACTATTACTAATAAGTATTTATATCTTCCAACCTTTGGAAGATCTGTATTTTAGCAAAAGGTCTAACAGCCAATTCCCTTCCTCGTATTTTTTCCCTCAGTTGTTGTTTACTTACTTTTCTACAAATCATACAGTTATCTACAATTCATTTGGCTATACTATAAGTGCCTATGCACATATATTTAGTTGTGAATTGGTCCACCAAGGCTTCAACTCCCCAATAAGTCTGCTTATGAAATTCTAATATTCTCCAAGCTATTCCGTTAGGGATTTCCTCTCTTGCATCAGATAATAACCATTTTCCCTCCTTTTCCTCAACCTCCATTTGTCAGAGCCTTTCTTTCTCATGTAAAGCTTTTACCCTCGCTTGTTTCTTTTCAGGGACCATCAGCCTGTATTTCCTTTAGGATCAATAAGGCCGCTCTTCTCGCTTCTTCATCAGCTTAATTATTTCCCCTTATTTGAGCCGACATCTCCCTCTGGTGGTCTTTTACGTGTACTACTGCGATTTTCTCTGGTTCTCTTACCACCCTTAGTCTGTCTTACTAACGACTCGTGAATTAACCCTTTCCTGTGTGAGTTTACCAATCCTCTTTCCTCCCATTTTTTTTCCAAAGGTATGGACTACCCCATACGCATATCTCGAATCTGTATAGATGGTCCCAATTTTTCATTTTAACATTTGTAGGGCTCTAAGAACCGCATTCAATTCACAACCCTGAGCTGACCACGTCTTATCCACTGGTCCCAATTCAATTACTGTAAATGTTTTCCCATCTATTATAGCATACCCTGATTTTCATTTTCCTTCTACCACCCGGGAGGAGCCATCTACAAATAATTTTTCCCCTTCTAATAACTCCTCCTCCTCTAAGCCCTACTGTATTTTAGCCTGAGACTCTATACACTGGATACAATCAGGGATTAAATCTTCATCTGGTTCCTCATGTAAGAATTGAGCAGGATTTTGTAAATTTGTAGTTTCTATTTCTAACTTAGGAGAATGTATTAGGATTCCTTCATATTTCAGTAGTCTAGCATCTGTAATCTACTTATCTGCTTTTTGTTGTAGTACTCCTCTTATGTTATGTGGAGTATAAACTTTTAGTTCACCCCCAGAAATAGTCTTTCCTGCTTCTTCTACTAACAGAGCTGCAGCAACTATTGCTTGCAGACAGGTGAGTCACCCACGGCTAACAGGATCTAAGAGTTTTGAAAAGTATCCTAGTGGTTTCTTTTTCCTGGCCCATTCCTGGGTCAGTACTCCAAAAGCAGTCCCTTCGTCTGTATTTACAAAAAAGTAACATGGTCTTTTAATATCAGGTAAGCTTAACACTGGTGCATTAACAAGATCTACCTTTAAATCTTCTAGTCTTTGCTCATTCTCCTGACTCCACTTTACTAATCCATCTTGTACTAGTTTCTGATATAAAAACTTTACCTTACTACTGTAATTCTCAATCCATTGTCGACAGTATCCTAGCAGCCCTAAAATCTGCCACACCTGCCTCTTGCTTCTTGGTGCTTTTAAAGATAAAATCTCATTTACTCATTCTGGCTCTAATTTTTTATTTCCTTTGCTTAACCAATGTCCCAAATATTTCACTTCCTCTTCTGTAAATTGTAATTTTGCCTTTGAACCCTTTTGAACCTAAGAAATTTAATAGTTTAATGCTCTCCTGTCTAACCATCTCCTCTTCTGTTCCAGCTAATAGTAAGTCATCTACATATTGTACTAAGGTTACCTGTGGGTTTGATTCATAAGTTTTTAATACTTAATACTCAAGAGGTTGTCCAAACAAGTTAGAGGATGATGTGAATCCCTGTGGAAGCACTGTCCATCTGAGTTGTTGTTTTCTATGGGTATTTGGATCCTCCCACTCAAAGGCAAAGCAGTCCCTGCATTCTGCCTTCCAGGGGCAGGTCCAAAAAGTATCCTTTAAATCAATTACACTATACCACTTAGATTCTGGGTTTAATTGACTAAGCAGGGTATAGCGGTTTGCCACTACTAGGAAAAGGGTAATTGTTCTCTTAGTAATTTCCCTTAAATTGTGGACCAATCTGTATGTGCCATCAGGTTTTTTTACAGGGAGTATAGGAGTACTATAGAGAGGGGGCTCTAATAGCCCTTTAGATATTAATCTCTCAATTTCAGGTTGTAGTCCTAGTTTACCTTCCTGCATGGAAGGTATCCCTGGGTTCTTTATGGTCACTTCAAAGGGTTCTATGTCTAACTCCCTACTGATTCTGGAGGATACCAAACTTCTGGGTTAATTCTAGCCTCATCTTCTATCGTTAGGGTACAAAGCTTGACAGTTAATTCTCCACCTTTTACTTCCAAGTTTATTCCTAACTCCACAATCAAATCTCTTCCCAGCAAATTATATTCTGCTTCAGGTACCAGTAGAAAGGATCCAATTCCATAGGTGCAAGGTGATTCTATTTCTACCTGCTTTATAACAGGTACCTTAAAAGGTTCCCCTTTTGCTCCAATTACTAGTAGCTTCTCCGAGGATAAAGAACATCCTCGAGGTTAATATTGAACAGTTGATCTTTCTGCCCCAAAGTCTACCAAAAATTCCACTTCCTGACACTGGGGACCCAATTTCAATTTTATCAAGGGCTCACTTCCTTTCGGGGCCCCCAGCACATAGAGCCCCTGACCCCCTCAGTCCTCCTTAAACATTTCCTCGTCCTGGATTCTCTTTCTACAGTCTTTCTTCATGTGTCCCTTTTTGTGACAATAGAAGTATTCTACTGTCTTCATATCTCTGGGTCTCATCTGGTTAGGTCGAGGTGTATCCCCTGCCCGAGGAATATTCCCTCTTCTCTCTGCCTGAACCGCCCCCTTCTGTCCTTCCCTTACCCCAGCTACCAGAATTCTAGCTTGCCTCTTCTGAGTCTCTTCCTCTCTCCTTACGTATACTTTCTGAGCCTCCCTTAGTAATTCATCTAATCCTCTCTCCTGCCAGTCCTCCAACTTCTCTAGTTTCCTTCGAATATCTGTCCAGGACCTAACCACAAACTGCGTTTTCAGGAGAGCTTGCCCCACAGGGGTAGCAGGGTCTAATCCTGAATATCACTGTAACTTTTTGCGTAGTCTCTCTAACCACTCGGTAGGTGTTTCTTCTTTTTTCTGTTGCTCACTAAAAACCTTATTGATATTCTGTCCCCGAGAGACAGATTCTCTAATCCCTTGAATAATAATAACTCGCAAATCTGCCATGTGGGTGCGATGTTCCTGGTTCTAATTATCCCAATTGGGCCGCTGTAAGGACCACTTTATATCTGCTCCTGAACCAGCCTGGTGTTGCTGATCCCAAATCCGCATACCTGCCCTCCTAATCATATCCCTCTCTTCAGCTGTAAATAGTATGCCCAAAATTGCCTGTATTTCATCCAAGGTATAGAGGCTGGGACCCAAAAATTGATCTAGCCTTTCATAGAACCCTAAAGGATCCTCTAACAAATTTCCCATCTCCCTTTTGAATTCCCTCACATCTCTTGAATTTAAAGGAACTGAAACATATCCAACTCCTGGGTTTGTTCCCCCGGTAGCTACAGGTATTTCTCTTAAGGGGAAAAGTTTTCTTCCCTGACTGCTTTCCTGCCTAGTTTGCCTTCTAGTGATTCTACCCCTAGGGAAGTCTAGGGGTTCAGAATCAGGTTCATCTCCCAATTCAGATTCAGCTTGCTTTGGAAGAGATGCTGCATTCTGTTCGGGGGGAGCATAAGGTGGAGGGGGGATAGTATGTAATGTCCTCCTCTGCTGCATTCTTTTTTCTAACTACTTTGTCCTTTAGAGCGAACAAAAAGGTCTGAGTATCAGATCCTACCCATAATTTAGCATACTCGCCCTCTTCCAGAATAAAAGGTTGTTTTTCATTCACATAAACATTTAGAGCCTGGCAGATCCAATCCTCAAAGGATCCAAATACTGGCCAGAACAACTGATTTGCCCTTATCTGCTTTCCTCCCCACACCTCCATACAATAATGCACCATTTTCACCTTACCCTTTCCTCATCTAGAAGGAGAATCGCCCCAATGTTTTAACATTAAACCTAGGGGGATTTCTAGTGGTATGTCTGGTAGCTTTACCTGTGAGCCACTCATGGGGTCCGAGAGCTTACTGTTCCTCTGCCACATCTTCCAGAGCACACTCACGCACACACACACTCACACACACACACTCATTCTCCTCAGTCATGATCCACGCCGTCGTGGGCAATGGGCACTGCACTACTAGAGGGTCCGCACTCGCTTCGCCCCTACGGGACGTCTCAGTCAGGCGTGCTCTGGGATACCCACCCCAACCAAACAGCTTCACACAAACACTTACTCAATCCTGAGTCTTTGTTCAGGTTTTTTGCACAAAAATTATGGGGTACTGCAGTTTCTTTCACTTGCTTACCGAACTTAGAGTTTGGACTGCAGGTCTCTGCACAGGAATTACCCAGCCCAGGGGCCGTCTGAAAATGGGGCACACCCTCTGGGATGGGAATTGTGCAGCAGAGTTGCCTGGACCCGAGTCAAGGCACCAAATTGTTATAGGTGTGAAGAGAACAATACACACCAATTGTTGTCAATTAGTTAGGAATTCATTGAGCAGCAATAAACGAATGAAACAGCGCTGGGCGGCCGGGAGTCTCCGCTCCACCAAAGGCACACAGCGGGGGCCTCCCATTCCCTCTTTCTGTTGTCTCTTACTTCTTCATTCATGTCTTATCTTCTTCTCTTTCTGGATAGAGATATCCAGAAAGGGATAGAGTGTGTGCCCCAGCGGGTCGGTGCTACCCCATGTTCAGGGAGGAGGTGAAGCAGTCAGATTTCCTGCCAAGAGGAGTCTGTGTGCCCTTCATTCCCTTCCCTGTGATGTATTAAAAGACAAAGGCATGCACAGCCTCCAGGTGTGCATTTCTGTTGTCCTTTGCTGTTTTGTCCTTCCAAGGCAGACAAAAGCAATTCTCATCTTTTTTTCCCGCATACTTCAAATCCTCAGAAGTATGTGTGTGCTGGCCGAAGTTTGGTGGCACTTTTAGTGCAGGTTGGATCAGATCCATCCTTCCTTTAGGTCCTGTCTCGAAGCATATCATCCTGAATCTTCTCTCCTGGTGCCTCAGGTATCTAAACCTAACCCAATTCTAACTAACTCTAATCCCAACCCTAACCCTAATCAAGTGTATACCAAACTCTAACCCTAACCCTAAGCAACCCTAACCCTAACTAACCCCAACCTTAACCCTAACCCAACCCTGACCCAACCTTAACTCTAACCAACCCTAACAATTAACTTTACTCTAACCCAAAACCTGACCCTAGAACAACCCTAACCAAACCCTAACTGTAACCCTAACCGTAACTCTAAACCGACCCTAACCCTAACTCAAACTTAACCCTAACCCTTACCCTAATGCAACTTGTAACCCAACCCTAACCCTAACCTAATCCCAACCTAATCTTAACCCTAAATCTTACCAACCCTAACCCTTACACTAACCCCAACCTAACCCTAACCAAAACTAACCTAACCTAACCTAACCCTAACGCTAACCCCAATGCTAACGCTTACCCTAACCCTAACAGTAACCCTAACCCTATGTCTAACCAACCCTTCAACACAATGAGAAACTGAGAAACTGAAACGTCCTGATCTCTGTACAGTACCACTCAACAGAAACTTAAACCATGGTTTGAAATCAGCAGTCTTCCTGAAAACCACCAGGTGGTTCTGTGGTTGGCGTGCTAGGGGTGACCCCTGTCACCACCCTGCAGGGTCTGGGGGCCTCCAATTTCCCCCCATTTCAGGAGCAGGCATGGTGACATAAAGGGGAAATGCAGTGATGCACACAGGAGGTGATGGGGACATGGTCATGGTGGCCTTGGACATACCAGGACTCCCACGGGGAGCCCAGAATCCCCTTGTGTGGTCGTAGTGGTTTGAGGATCCAAGAACCAACAATGGGGATGCTGGGAGCTCCCCATGGGGACACCAGGACCCCTTGATGTGGTTGAGGTGGCTTTGGGAACATCAGAAACCCTCATGGGGCAACCGGGAAGCAATGCGGAAGGAACACAGAGGAAGTGACATAGAGGGGACGTGGAAGGGACCATGTGTCAACAGCTTATGGGCCAATCTGGCACAGTTCTGTGACAAATGGGGTGGAGAACCCATGGACCCATGCCCCAGGAAAGGGGAAGGGGGAAAAGGGAAAAGGGTAGGAAGAACAGGCCTAAAAGCAAAATAGATGCAGTGATTTGAGGAAGAAAACTGATTTATTAAGTAAGATATTGGAACACAAAATAACACAATATAAATGGAATCAAAGCTAATAAATCAAATAAAATGAGAGAGTGTCCAAAACTGAAGGCCTTCCTCTAAAGCTGAAGGCAAGATGGTGAGGGAGCTCCCACCACTGATGAGCAGCAAAAAGAACAAGTCTTGGAACCTGCATGCAGTTTTATCTTTCCCTCTGTGTTCCTCTTTTCTTCCTTCAGGTAATCCTGCCCACCATCTTCCTTAAAAACATAGCGTGGTGCAATACCTGAGCCAATGGAGAAAATCAACTTTGTCCTGGCTGAAAGCAGGACATGGAGAATGGAAGGGAGTTCCCGAGTTCCTGTAGCAGCCTGCAGCCAATGCGGGAGCACAGAGCCAGGGCAGCCCCCAGCTCACAGCTCTGTCTGTCCTGGGCTGGTGCCTGGGGCTTTGGTGTCATAGTTTTATGATTTTTGGTATTGGTATCCCCCATCATAACATCATGTAGTGCATTGAGAGTTAAAGAGTCAATGCTCCAGCTCTGTGGATCATCAACAGTTACAGGTATACCTGTCTCAGAAGAGGACTGTGCAATGCTTTGTATTTTTTTGTGTTTCCACTCAGTGGGAAAGATAAAAACTGTCTGTGGTCACAAGATGCTCTCTTTCCTTTGGGGATCAACCCAGCAGTGGGTGCTCACTGCCGTCTGCCTTCAGCATTTAGCTTAAGGCCTTCAGTTTATTGGACACTCTCTTGTGCTCATTTTATTTTATTTATTAGCTTTAATTCTAATTACACTGTAATATACTGTGTTATTTTGCTTTCTGATATCTTATTTAGTAAATGAGCTTTCCTTCTCAGATTGCTGTCACTGTGTTGTTTCTAGGCCCATCTCCCTTTTCCCCTTCCCCTTTCCCGGGGTGTGAGTCTGTGGGTCTCCTGCACCAATTGTCACAAAACAGGACTGAAATAGCCCTTAAACCATTGACACCAGGTTACTCCTTTAGCATGACGTGCTTTCCTATTCCATTCCCATCCACCTCTCTGAAGCCTTGGGAACTGAGTAGCTTGGAAAGAACTAAACTCAACATCCTGAAGGGAACATCATAGAAACTGTCCCTGCATTATTTTCTGAGATGTTCTAAGGCATGCTGGGCTCCAAAGGGAGGAGATACGTGTTGGCCAGTGTCACTCAGACCCTAATAATGGCTTCACAGTGGAGAGGGACACATAGTGGAGCTACTGGACAAGCAGCTGTGCCAAAATCGTGGAAGTGCTCTCATCTCCACTCTTACTATCAACTAAGCCCTGCTTCCAGGTGCCAGACCCATGGTGATCTCCCTGCGTGAGGAAGGGTAAGACCCTTGGGTCCCAGATGCATGTAGGCAGGAAGAGATAGCAGGAGAGCTCAGCCCAGGTGGGGTGGGGCAGAAGGAGGAGGTTGGGGTTGGCAAAAGCCATCTCTGGCTGGGCAGTATTTTGGGTTGTGTGTGCTATTCCTGCATTTCTTCTGTCATCCAGCAGGAGACAGGAGCACAGCTATAAAGGAGGATCTGCAGAGGAGTGGTGTGGATGAAAGGCAGAGCAGTTGTGCCTCAGTGGGAGAAACCAGAAGTGGTGTTCAAGGGGGCCTGGAGCAGGGAGAGCAGTTCAAGAAGCCACTGGGAAACCATGTGTGAAAGAGAGTGAGGAACCCTTGGGACTCCAGCACAGGTCAAAATCAGCATGGAGACCCGAGGAGCAAGGAAGTGTGCCAGAAGAGAAGGCAGAACCCACGTGTCGAGTGTGGGAAAAGCTGTGACAGGCATTCTGTCTGCTTGAAACACCAGTGCATACATTCAAAGGAGAGAGTGTATGACTGCCCTGACTGTGCAAAGTGCTTCAAATCCAGTGTCAGCATGTCCATACAGGAGAGAGACTCTTTTAGAGCCCCAAGTGTGGGAAGGGCTTTAGAAGCAGTTCTAAGCTCAGCTCCACAGGAACATCCACAGAGGAGACCAACTGTAACAGTGCTGTGAGTTTGTGACAACCTTCAAAAGCAGTTCCTGCCTCAGAACCTACCCGCACATCCACCCAGGAATCACAGAATCACAGAACTGTAGGGGTTGGAAGGTACCTCTAGAGATCATCTAGTCCAACTATAGCATTTACTATTCGTGGTACCACAGCTGCTAGAGCTGAAGAGCAGCATGGGTTGATGCTGCAGCACCTCGGTGGAGGGAGCCCCAGGAGCCCGGGATCACCTGGATCACTGCCACACGGACAAACCAAACCCAGCACATCACCAGCACTCCGTGGCTTCCATCTTTTCCCTCCCTACGCTGTTTTCTTTGTGATCCCAAAGCAGTACCAAGGATTACCTCCTTGTCCCCACAGCTCTTTCTTTCCCCAGGATATGCACACACTGGGGTTCTGCTGCTACTTGCTAGAGAGCAACTTTTGTTACCCACTGCACATTTCAGCATCTTTTCCCTTTGTTACTTGTTTCCCCCAGTTGTTACCTCATCTTCACAACCAGCTAGCAAGGACAGCTTCTCAAACACATCCCTGTTCATTGCTTTGCTCTTGTTTTTAAACATGCACACACCACATGCTGCCTCCTCTGCACAGGTTTCCTTGTCTGTGGTCACACAGAAGGAGAAGAAACAAGGTGAAGATCCCTTTTTCCATGACACTTACAGGAAACAAGATGACTCTTAAGAAAAAAAACTTGATGAAAATTTTGTAGTCATAAAGGAAAAGAAAAATCAAAGGCAACACAAAACCCAACCATATTTTGGAGATGTGACCAAGTCATCGTGCCTCAGCACGAAGTGCAGGGTGTACTTTCAAACACAATAGCTTTCAGCTGTGGCTCCAGCACACAGAAATGCTAAAAGCAAACATGAAGAGCATCGCCCTGAATTACAGCTTTACAGGTAATGTTCTGTAAGCAGAGAAATGCAAATCCCAGTTCATCTCTTCCAGTGCAGGAACCATCTCATACACACAGCACCTCGCATCCACCAGGTGAGCGACTGCAGCCAAGGAGGACTTTGGGCTCTGCAGGGTCCCAGTGTATTACACACAGGAACATTACACACAGGAACAGCTGGGAATAAAGACGATGGCAAAGGTGCAGAGCTAACCATCATCAATAGGCACAGTGGCTCAGCATGTTTCTCAGCATAACACAGGGTGTGAAAGCCATGTGGAAAATGCAGCTCACTCTGCTTTCCTCTTCTGTCCCATTCCTTCTGCCCCCGTCAGAAGGAAGGAACAAGCTTCAGCAGTAGGAAACAGGACTGAGCTCGTACTGGTAAGCAGAGTGGTGGCAAATGGAGTCACTCCCAACTGGCGACCAGTCCAAGTGGTGTTCCCCAGAGATTGGTACTGGGGCCCATCCTGTCCAATACCTTTGCTGAGGACCTGGGCAAGGGCACTGAGTGCACTCCCAGAAAGCATTCCTCTTCAAATGCAGGAGGAATTGCTGGAAACTTTCCTTTTCCTTTCCCACTGATGAGGAGCAGGACTGAATAAAATAAATAAATAAATAAACAGTAGCACGCATGAGTTGACATAACAACTGTTTACTAAGACAGAAAAAATAATGTAATGGTAATGACAGCATATAATATAATACACATATACATTCTACAAAACAAGGGGCGTGCAGTGCAGTTGGTCACTACTGAGTGATGCCCAACCCATCCCCAAACTGCAGCTGCTTCTGTCTGGCCAACTCCCCACTGATTATCCAGCTTTGGCATAATGTCACCTGGTATGGAATAGTCCTTTGGCAGCTTCCCTGGTTCTGTCCCTTCCCAGCTCCTTGTATCCCCAGCCCCTTGGTGGATGTGCAGTATGAGAAGCTGAGGAACTGAAGCGTCACGGTGTTACTGACACTGCTTTTCTCGTGCAGCCAAAGTACTGCGTCATGCCAGACATTAGGAAGGAAAAATCTGGCCCAGATTAAAGCAGGACACTCCTTTTCCGTGTATTCGGTGGGACAGTATCAGAGGAAACAACGCTCTGTTGTGATGAGTGCTTCCCTGTGAAACTCAGAAATCTCCCTTGGAGATTGTTTCCTTTCTTAGCACACCACTAATTAACAGTACGGACCAGAAAGGAACAGTGTGGACCCACGGTGGTCGAGACCCCTAGGAACCAGTACATGGCAGTATGAACCACTACAACCCCGTAGGAACCAGTAGGACTCAAGAGTACACATTTCTCCAACATGTTCTCCCACACATGTCAGGATCAGTATGGACCAGTATGAAGCAGTAGGGACCCACAGTGACCAATGGAGATCCATAAGGACCACTAGGAACCAGAAGGGACCATCAGAACCCATTTCTTCACCACATTTTACTGGACCAGTGTGCACCACTCTAAACGAGTACCTACCCTTCTGTACGGCTGCTGCTGGCTGCTGGTGTCTGTGAAATCAACACACCATCTGTTGTTGTAGGGATGGAGCCTGCACATCCGTGGGATTGTGCCGGGCATGGGGGGAAACGGAAAGCTCCTGCAGGTAAGAACCTCTTGTGAGCTGTGGTGTGGGTACCTGCCTCTAAATGGTGCTGCATGAAGGGGTGAGTGCGATGGAGGAGAGAGGAAAGTACACTCCAGATCTGTGCTGACTGCAGAAATAGCACATCTTTGTAACAGTGGAAGGGCATACTGAATGAACTACACTGGAAGACGATAAGTTTGTGGCTGGCTGTGCTAACATCTTCCTCCAAAGAGATGCTCTTCAAGTATTTCTTTTCTCCTTTCTGTCAGAAGCTGATGCAAGTGGCCTTCCTTGGAAGCGCAGCCTTGCAGAAAGCCAGGGGAGGAGCATGGAGTGTGACACTGCACCCAAGATAGGTACAGACACACAACAGACATCTGGGCTTGGTGGTCTTAATCCCTGGGATTTACAGTTACCTTTCCAGTTCTGATCTGTAATGTGAACCCAATTTTCACCCAAGACCCTAAGATCTCCTACCTGAAACACAGTAGGGGAGAGCTGCCATTGACCCTTTGGGGATTTTCTTACTGTTCCAGCAGTGATGACTAGTTTGGATGTGCTGGACGACGTCATGGACACTCACGGTCTGTTCTCTTGGATCAAAAGTGAGTTTGGGGGCTGCAGAGCCCCCAGGTGCGTGTTTGCACAGAGTGAACGTGGTAAGGCTATCATCTCCATTTTAGGGGATGTGCTTGCCTTTTCAGATGTGGCGAGAGCTGTCGAGGTCCCCCAGGAGAACCCCAGCAGCCCTGCCCCTGAATGCTTCATCTCTGAGCTCCCTCACATCCCCACGGACAACAGAGAGCTCAGCACGGAAGGACTGGAGGCCATCGTGACCCCCAGTGACCCCTTCTGGGGGCTTCCACCATCCCCCGAGCTCCTGCCCGAGCGGGAGCGCATGAAGGAGCTGGCCCGGGACCAATGGGAGCGGGCGGCCCACCACATGAAGATCGGCCCCGTGCAGTTCCTCGTGCAGCACCAGATATGGCCACAGCCGACAAGTACGGCTCACCCATTGCTAGCAGTGCACTCACTTGTCCTCTTGGCCATTAACAGAAGAATTACAGAAAATATTAGGGCCAGTAACTCCTCGCAGCAGCTCTCCGGAAGCTTCTACACTTACTCTGCCACCAGGAGGTCCTGGACAAGAAGGAAAATACCCCACCTAGCAAATACCAAAGGGTGCGTGGTACACTGGCAGGGCCAGCAAAGGGAACGCACCCCTGTGGTACACAGCTGCATCCAATGTGATCTGAAGAAGGGAACGGACAAGGCAGCCTTCTGCTGCCTCCCAGCTACCCCAAATGGGTATTAAGTACACATTAACCACCCCTTCATCATCCCAGTGCCTCCCAGAATCACCAGCCACATTACCAGGGGCTCCCAGTCACTCCCAGCTCCCTGCTGCAGTGGTCCCACTGCCTCGCAGCGGCCCCCAGTCCACCCCACGTACACTTCCACTGCCTCCCTGTGGCCTCCACTGGAGCCCCAGTGCCTCCTAGTGCACTTGGGCTGGAGGAATCCCAGGCATCTACACAGACTGGAAGGAGCAGTCCTTGAGAGCAGCCCTGTAGAGAAGAACCTGGGGGTCCTGACAGGTGAAAAACTTAACATGAGCCAGCAGTGTGCTCCTGCAGCTCTGGAAGCAAATGGGATCTTGGGCCCCAAAAGGAGTGGCTGGCAGGGACAGGGAGGTGACTGTCCTCTACTCTGCTCTTGTGAGGCCCCATCTCGAGTACTACGTTCTGTTTTCTTCAACAGGTCTGGTATGACACGATGCTTTCAGGAGATAAGCAATGTTGCTAACACACTGATGTTTACAGTTCCTGCTAAGCACATTGTACAGACCAAGGCCATTTTCAGCAAAGGGACCACGGAGCTGGGAGGGAAAAGAATTAGGAGAGCTGACTGAAAGTGGCCAAAGGGACATTCCGTACCATGTGCCATCATGCTCAGCCATCTTCCAGGTTAAACCACAACCATAAGCTTGTCTATAGACAGGTAACCCCCCTCACTCTCCTCTTGGATCAATCCTTCTGCAGCTGAATGTCTACACGATGGAAATGTCTGAAGAGGATCAGTCGGTTCAGGAACACTTTTGTTCCTCTTGATGGTTTCCAAACCAATCAGAATTTTCTTCTGGTAATTGGAGCCTCCTCCAATGTTTTCCTTTTGGTCACAAGGATTTCAGGCTGGCACCCTGTTGGAGAAAAGGAACAGAAGCTGTCTGCAGACATTCAAATCAAATGCTCTTAATGCTGTTTCTTCTTCCCTGGTGCCTTTGTTTTCTGGAAGTTTCAAGAATACCTCTGGGATATTTGGGCTAAATGTCAGGAGGTCTCTCTCTCTCATGAAGTAAATCAACACAGAGGGAGAAAAGAGCAAAAAAGGTGGGGTGGAGGGGGGGGGGGGGGGCAGATGCCAAACGAAAGGAAGGGGAGGATGCAAAACTAGAAGAAAAGGGGAACAGGGAAAGGAACGAAAAAAGCAGATCTATGGAAGTTTCTGGGGCATCTCCAGACCCTTCCAGTTGCATCTGGGAGATTCTGAACCCATACCAAGAGCTTCCAGATCCTTCCAGGGACCCTCTGAGCCCACCTGGAGATGCCCTGGATACCTCAAAACCACTCCAGAACATCTCCAGATCATTCTGAATGGCTTCAGGTGTAAATAGCAGGGGTTGTAGGGGGAGAAAGAGGTAAGAGAGAGTTCTGTGGGTAGAAAGTGAGTTCAGGGTTGGAAAGGGTGGTTGTGGGAATCGTGACAGGGAGGGAGAGGAAGGGGCTGAAGGGCTAAATGGGCCTTCAGTGAGGGGCAAGGAGAGTGTGAGAACAGAGGGAGAGGTAAAGGGGGGGAAACTGAGGGGCTGTGGGGGGCCTCATTGGGGTGGAAATTGGGTCTGGGGACAGAAAGAGAGGGTAGTGGGGGAGAACACAAGGCACTCAGAGGGGGGAAGGGGGAAATGGGACTAGAGTGGGGGGAAAGGGGGTCTGGAAGTAAACAAAGGAGTTCTGAGGGGGAAAATAGGGGTGAGTGGGTCTCAATTGGGAGGAAACAGGGTCTGGTGGTAGACAGGGGGTGATGGGAAAGCAGGGGGGTTGTGGGGGGCTTCTACGGAGTGGAAAGTGGACCTGGGGGCTGAGAAAGGGAGTTGAAGGGGGAATTGGAGTTGGGGGGGACAACAGGGGATTCTGGGGGTCTGAAAAAAGAGGCATGGACAGACAAGGAAAGCTGGGGATCAGATAGAGTGAACAGAAGTGGTAGGGGGAAGAGAATCACAATGGGGGAATATGAGGGGTGAGGGGGAGATGAGGGGGGAAAGAGACCCTGGGGGACAGAATACTTAGACCTGTTGGAGGGGGGACCTCAGGGTGGGGGGAAAGAGAACCCTAGGGTCAGAATGGCAAGACTTGTAAGGGACTGGGGCAGAGAATGGATAGGGACTCTGTAGCTCAGAATGGGGAGATGAGGAGGAGGGACAGGGGACTCTGGTAGTCAGAATGGAGAGAAGACAGACAGGGGACAGACGGGATACTCGAGTTGGGGGGGACCCTAGGGGTCAGAATGGGGAAGGAGGAAGGCACTTAGGTACAGGCTGGAAGAGAACTCTAGGGATCAGAAAAAGGGAACTGGAGGCGAGGGAGACTTGGGGGAAAAGAAACCCTGGAGATTATAAAGAGGGACTGGGGGGGGGGACCGTGGCTGACCCTACGCTGTGGGACTCTGTGGGCAGAGATGGGGATGGGATGGGTTGGGCAGTGAGGTACCAGTTTGAAGGGGGGTGCGGGACGAGACAGGAAGCCACACCTGCCGAACAGAGACCCCACGGGGCCAACGCAGAGCGGCACGCTGCTCCCCACCCCCTTCCCCCCGGCCCCCTCCCCAGTGCCCCCCCGAACACCCACGTGCAGGAGCTGAGGCGGCACTCGGAACCCCGGGATCGCCCCGCGGCGCTGCGGCAGCGCGGGACCGGCACCACCGCCGCGCGGGCGCTTCCGCCTCTGGCGCGGAGTGATGACGTCACGGCGCCGCTCTGACAATGGCGGGCGCATGCGCGCTGAGGCGCTGTTGCTATGGAGACGGCGTCACTCGTGTGGGCTCAAGGAGACTGGGGAGGTGGGGGAGGGGCTACGGAGGAGGGCAGAGCTCCGGGGATGGCGGCGCTGAGTGGGGCTGGGGGCTGCGAGATCCACAGAAAGATACAGCCACACATCGGCATCTGGGCAGGACACGGAGATGGAGAAAAGCAGCACGGGGATCTGCACTGCACACTGAGATCTGCAGAGAAGAGGAAAGAAACGAAAGGAAGAAAGAGAGAAAAGAAGGAATGAGAGAGAGATGGAGTCTGATGGTGGGGGAGTGCAGTCAGTAATTCTTTGTATACAGATATGTGTGTTATGATGCATGTTAATTATTTCCATGTATATTTATGTATATTTGTATATAAATATGTGTGTGTGTGATGTATGTTAATTATTCTTTGTTTATATGTACACACCACGACACATTGCAGACGAACCACTGCTTGAACTGAGTGCTCTATTTGGTGAAGTCCATCCAGACAGTACCCAGCCCTGTGATACCAGCAGTACTCCAGCCCAGGAAGCAGCTGAGGCTTGGTCACAGCCCTCTCCAGAGACATTTCTCCAACCAAAGAACTGTGAGAGCTTTGCATCACGCACCACAGTCTATGTCACTGAGTAATGGCACAGCTGAAGATTTGTGGAATATTGGAATACCAATACAAAAAATCATAAAACTATGACAAGGGGCTAGGGATGGGGATCGGGCTAGGGTTAGAGTGGCTAGGGTAGGGCTGGGCTAGGACTAGGGCTAGAGGGACTAGGGCTAAAGGGGCTAGGTTTAGAGCTGAGCTAGAGCTAGAGGGGCTAGGGCTAGTGCTTGGAAATAGATAGGGCTAGGCTAGGGCTGGAGCTGGGCTAGGACTATTGGGGCTAGGGATAGGGCTGGATAAGAGCTAGGGCTGGAATAGGTCTATTGCTGGAATAGGGCTAGGGCTGGGCTGTTGTTAGCGGGGCTAGGGCTAGATGGGCTAGGGCTGGGCTAGGGGTGGAGCAGGTTGAGCTAGGTCTTGGGCTAGGGATAGGGTAGAGGAACTAGGGATAGAGCTGGACTAGGGATGGAGCTGGGCTAGGGCTAGGGCTGATCTAGGGCTAGGAGGGCTAGGACTAGGGCTGGGCTAGGGCTAGCAGGGCTAGGGCTAGATTGGCTAGGGCTGGGCAGGGCTAGGGCTAGGTTAGAGGGGCTAGGACTAGATGGGCTAGGGCTAGAGTTAGAGGGACAAGGGCTAGGGCTGGAACAGGGCCAGAAGGGCTAAAGTCTAGGGCTGGGCTTGTGCTTTGGCTGGGCTAGTTTGAGAGGCAATTGCTAGAGGGGCTAGGGCTAGAGGAGCTAGGACTAGAGGGGCTAGGGCTAGAGCGCCTAGGGCTATGGCTAGAAAGGTTAGCGCTAGGGCTAGAGAGGCAAGGGCTAGGGTCAGAGGGGCTAGGGCTAGAGGGGCTAAGGCTAGGGATAGTGGGGTTAGCACTAGCACTAGCCCTAGCCCTAGACCCTCTAAATCTAGCCCTAGCCTTAGTCCTAACCCTAGTCCTTGCCTCTCAAACCCTAGCCCTATACCTAGCTGTAGCTATAGCCCTAGTTCCTCTAACTCTAGCCCTAGCTCTAGCCCCTCTAACCCTAGCCCTAGCAATAGCCCCTCTAACCCTAGCTCCTCTAACACTACCACCTCTAACACTAGCCCTAGCACTAGCCATAGCCCTAGCTCCTCAAAACCTATCCCTAGCCACTCTTAACCTATCCCTATCCCTAACCCCAACCCTAGCCCTAAATCTAGTTCCACTAACCCTAGCCCTAGCCCTAGCTCCTCCATCCTTACCCTCACCCCAAACCTAGCCCTAGCCCCTCTATCCCTACCCCTAACCCTAGCCCTAGCACCTCTAACAATAGCCCTAGCCTTGGCCCTAGCCGTAGCCCTAGCCTTTCTAACCCTAGCCCTAGCCCTAACCCTAGCCCTAGCCCCTCCAAATCTAGCCCTAACCCTAACCCTAACTTTAACACTAACCCTAAACCTAACCCTAACACAAACCCTAAACCTAACACTAACCCTATCCCTAAACCAAACCCTAACCATAACACAAACCCTAACACTAAACCTAACACTAAATCTAACACTAAACTTAACCCTTAACCTAAAGCTAAACTTAACCCTAGACCTAACCCTAACACAAACTCTACCAGGAAGCCTAACACTACCCTAACACTAACCCTAATCCTAACACTAAACCTAAACCTAAATCAAAACCTAACCCTAACACTAAATCTAACCCTTAACCTAATATTAAACCTAACCCTAACCTTAACCCTAAACTTAAACCTAAAACTAATCCTTACCCTAACAATAACCCTAACACTAACCTAACCATAACCCTAAACCTAACCTTAAACCTAAACCATAACCTAACCCTGCTCTAACCCAAACCCTAACCCTAATCTTAACCCTAACCCTAATGCTAACCCTAACCCTTAACCTAACCTAAAACCTAACCCTAACCCTTACCCTAAACCTAACTCTAACCCCACCCTAACCCCAACACTAACCCTAAGCCTAAGCCAAACCCTATTCCCAACCCTAGCCCTAACCTTAAACATAAACATGACCCTAACACACAAAATCTAACCGAAAATCTAACCTAAAATATAACCCAAAATCATAGAATCATAGAATCATAGGGTTTGGAAGGGACCTCAAGAGATCGAGTCCAACCCCCCTGCCAAACCAGTTCCCTACACCATGTCACACAGGTAGGCATCCAGGTGGGTCTTGAATATCTCCATAGAAGGAGAATCCACCACCCCCCTGTGCAGCCTGTGCCAGTGCTCCTCACCCTCACCGTAAAGAAGTTCTTGTGCACATTCGTGCAGAACCTCCTGTGCTGCAGTTTCTGTCAGTTCCCCCTTGCCCTGTCTCCACACACTGCTGAAAAGAGTCTGGCCTTGCCACTTTGTCCCCCACACCTCAGATATTTATCAACCTGGATCAGGTCCCCTCTCACTTAGCCTTTCTTCATAGGGAGAGATCCTCCAGGCCCTTCACCATCTTTGTGGCCCTGCGCTGGACTCTTTCCAAGAGATCCCTGTCTGTTTTGTATGGGGGAGCAGTTCAGCAGTCACCTCCGCCAGCTCCCTCAGCACCCATGGATGCACCCCATCGGGTCCCATGGATTTATGAACATTAGCATTGCCTAGGCGCTCACGGACCACCTCTTCCCTGACCGAAGGAAAGTCTCCCATTCCCCAGACCCTCTCACTAACCTCCAGGGTCTGGGATTCCTGAGGGAGAGCTTTTTCACTGAAGACAGAAGCAAAGAAGGTGTTCAGTATCTCCACCTCCTCAGCGTCCCCCATTACCAGAACACCCCCTCACCTAGCAGGGGGCCCACATTCTCCCTAGTCTTCATTTTACTGTTAACATACTGAAAAAAGCCTTTTTTATTATCCTTTATCACTTTTGCCAGATTCAATTCCAGGTGGGCTTTAGCCTTCCTCGTTGCATCCCTGCAGGCCCTGACAACCTTTCTATATTCTTCCCAAGTGCTCAGACCCTTTTTCCACATTTCATGGACCTTCTTCTTCCCTTTGAGTTTGCACATGAGCTCCTTGCTCATCCACGCAGGTTTCCTGCCACCCCTTCCTGATTTCTTGCTCACAGGGATGCACTGATCCTGAGCTTGGAAGAAGAGCCACTTAAATGCTGACCAGCTCTCACAGGCCCCCTTACCTTCTAACACCCTAGCCCACGGGATAGCTCCAAGTAGGTCCCAGAAGAGATCAAAGTTGGCTCTCCTAAAGTCCAGGGTAGCACTCCCACTTTTTGCTTTGCTCCTTCCCCTCAGGATCTTGAACTCCACCACCTCGTGATCCCTGCAACCCAAGCTGCCCCCAACCTTTACTTCCTTAACAAGTCCTTCCTTGTTAGTGAGAATAAGGTCCAGTAACACCCCTCCTCGTGTCGGTTCCTCCACCACCTGCATCAGAAAGTTGTGCTCAACACATTGCAAGAACCATCTGGACCGTGCGTGCTTGGCCAAGTTGCTCATCCAGCAAATATCTGGATAACTGAAGTCCCCCATAAGCACCAGCGCCTGGGAACATGACGCTACTTCTAATTGCTTATGGAAGGCCTCATCAACCTCCTCCTCCTGATCAGGGGGCCTGTAGTACACACCCACAACACTGTCACCCTTACCCGCCTGCCCCTTGATTCTCACCCACAAGCTTTCCACTGCTACATCACTCTCCCCCAGGTGGAGTTCAATACATTCTAACTGCTCTCTCACATAAAGAACAACTCCACCACCTCGCCTTGCCAGCCGATCTTTCCTATAAAGCACATAGCCCTCCATGGCAACATTCCAGTCATGAGAGCTGTCCCATCACGTCTCCGTGATTGCAATGAGATCATGGCCTTGCAACTGCACGCAGATCTCCAACTCTTCCTGTTTATTTCCCATGCTGCACGCATTACTGTACAGACACTAATGGGAAGCAGCATCCCTCCGCCTGTCACCATGCCTAGGAACTCCGCTCTCTTCACCCAGCAAGCTCTGTTTCGAGCCTTGAACTACCCTCTCTGCCCCAGCGGCCCTCATTTGGTCCCCTTCCCCTGTAATACTTAGTTTAAAGACCTGTCAATAAGTCCTGCCAGTTCCTCCGCTAGAATCCTCCTTTTTGGATTCCTTTTTGGATCCTCCCAGTGTCCTTCCCTGCCACTGAAGGGATAGAAGAAAAAATCACCTGCACACCTGTTCCTTCAACTAGCTGCCCCAGTCCCCTGAAGTCATCCTTGACAGTCTTCAGGCTTTTCTCAGCGACGTCATCACTGCCAGCCTGAACTATCAATAGTGGGTAGTAATCATAAGGGTGGATCAGTCTGAGAAGTCTCCTAGAAATGTCCCCGACCCGTACCCCAGGGAGGCAGCACACCTCCCTGTGGGTAGGGTAAGGCCGATATATAGGACCCTCCATTCCTCTCAGCAGGGAGTCACCTATGACAACCACACTTCTGTCCTTACGCATGGAAAAAGTCCTGAGGCACGGGGGCAACTGCTTCACCCGAGGCACCTTCATGAGTGCGCCTCCCTCCACACCCATGCTCACCTCTCTCTCAACATCCAGAGCCTCAAACCTATTCCACAGAGGCACCTGGGGAGCCAAGGATGGTCGGGACAGGGGGTGCCCACTTCACCGAGTCGGTATCCCAAATCTAACCCAAAACTAAACCCTCAACATAAACTGAAACCTAAACCTAATAATATCCCTAAACCTACCAATTACCATTACCCTATTCCTACCCTAACCCTAACCTTGACCCTAACCCTACTCTAACCCGAACCTGAACCCGAACGCAAACTCTAACCCTAACCCTAACCATAATCGGGGTACCCTAACCACCCTAATATCACTTTAGAGTTCGGGTGAGATTTAGGGATAGAGTAAGGATGAGTTTTAGGTTTTGGGTTAGGGTTAGAGCAATTTTAAGTTTAGGGTAAGGGTTACTGTTACAGTTAAGTATAGGGTTAGGGTTAGGGTTAGGGTTAGGGTAAGGGTTAGGGTTAGGGTTAGGGTTAGGGTAAGATTAGGGTTAGTGTTAGCATTAGTTTTAGGGTTAGGGTTAGAGTATGGGTTCGATTTTAGGTTGGGTAAGGTTAAAGGTTCGGGTTAGGGTTAGTGTTTTGTGGGAATAAAAGAATGTGTATTGAGAGGAGAACTGTGGAACAGGAGAAGCAGCTTGAGAAAGGAAGGTTGAGAACCAAGGACACTTCCAGATGAAAAGGAAAACAAATTCAAGTAAGCTACGGGATGGCAGACCCTAATTTGAGGAAGGGTGCATGGCTTGGAACAACTCATGGAGCTGACCTTCAGCAGAGAGTCTGCAGAACTAGTATGATATCACAATGAAAAGTGTGTTGGTGTTGGTCAGTTAGGGTAATGGTTAGGGTTAGGTTTTGGTGCAGATTTAGGTTTAGGTTAAGGGGTAGGGTTAATTTCAGTGTCAGAGTTGGTTTAGGCCTTGGGTTAGGGTTAGGGCTAGGGTAAGGGTTAGAGTTAAGATTAGATTTAGGGTCAGGTTTAGGTGTAAGTTTTGTTTGAGTGTTAGGGTGAGAGAAATGGTAGGCCTTGGATTTGCATGTATGCACCTGCCTTCCTTTGCTAAGCAATCACACACTTACCTGTTTTGTCTAAGCAAGCACACACCTTCCATATGATCCTGAGTAATAAAATCTTGACACATGCAGTAACACACAGGAGAAACCTCTTGCCAAACAGGTGCTTGCATAGTTGAGGTGATGGTACTTCAAACTTTCCACAGCTCTAGCCTGAAGAGCCCTCAAGTCAATGGTCCACCTACTGGGAGGGGTTATTTCGCTCCCCAGACTGGTGACCCTCAATTCAAGCAGGTAGATAGCAAAGATATAAAATGTGATTGTCAAGTGGGGTGATACAACCGAATGTGCCTGTTGTCAGCAGGACAGAACAGAAGCAGAACAGACTTGGAAACAATTGCATTTGAATGCCTATACCTAAAGAAGTAGCTCTGTATATCAACATTAAAACATTAATGTTGATGTTTAAAAGCAATAAACAGCTGCTGATTCACAGAAGGGTGTCAAAGGGAATATCCTCATGTGGATGCAAGCAGTGAAGCGAGGAGCCCAGTGAAGTCTGGAGTTCACTTGTAAACTCTACCATCTCCAGCAGCACTTTGCTTTCTGGGTTAAACACTTCCAGATCCATAGTACAAGAGAGCAGTTGGCTGAGAGAGGCCTGCTGGTGAAACTCTGCCGCCATGATGGTGACAGCTTCCATATAAGGAAAGTTGCTGCAGAAGACATGAGGTTCCATGAGACATTCCATCCCCTCAGTAACTACACACAGCTGGTGCTGCTTTCGTGAAGAAATCTAGCTCTGTCTTCTACTCTTGCTGTATCAGTATGGGAGTCTGAGAGACCTTCAGCTCTGGCTTACCCATGGCCAGTGGCACTCCTTCTCCCTCTCAGCTGACACACCAGTGCACTGGCTGTACCACACAGCCAGCACCTGCCATCCTCCCCTTGCTCTCACCACCAGCCAGGACAAGAACTGATGCAGCATGCCCACCCTTCTGCACAGTGCTCACAGCTGTGGCACTCACTGGTGGCAGCCATGGCCCCAAGTACACAGTGCTTGAGATGTCACAGTGCTTCTGATGTCACCCAGCTGAGCACCTGGCTCTAAACCATGACTTCAGTGGGGTTTGGTGAAACGCTGGGTATGGCGCAGCCACCAATCCATGGGGAAGGCAGAAGTTGCACTCTATGATGTCTGTGCTCTTTCTTTTTAATGTCTGACATGAAGGCAGGAGCCCATCAGCAATTTTCCAGGGGAGTAATGACAACTGATCTCATCCTCACCAAACTATGGGATGGAATCTCAAAAAGACTCAATTTCCCCTGGAAACGGACACGGGGAAGGGCACCATTTGAGCTGGGAACTCCTCTGCAGCCTAACTTGTCTGCTGAGACACCTTCCAGCAACCACCCAGTACCAAACCCAGCTCACCTGGTCAGCCTGGGCTTTGTCCAGCTCATGCACATGCCACAGCAGTGCTTCCGATGGCTCTCACAGGGTGGTCTGCTCCAAGGAACACCCAGAGCTCAGGCTCCATGTGCAGCACTCTCACCAGCTCTGCTCACTGGCTGTGGCACGAACAGCCAAAGCCATGATTGTGGCCTCAGTGAGTGCCCACATCGCTTCTGTGCTTTTGTCATAAGCAAAGTAAACAGACACTTCTTGGATCCACATTTTAAGAAAGCAACACAAGCAATACGCAATGGTGATATCTGAAGTAAAATAACAGAAATTAATACAACTCTTGTGCAGCCATTATGAGTCACCCTCTCGCTCTGGCACCGCAGAGACCCAGGAAACGTTGCCTTAAGTTTGGAGGCCAGAAGAATTTGGGCTTCCAAAGAATCAGCAAGCATTTGGATGAGCCAGCCTGCTAGTTTTCATGAGGGCATAAGTCCCTCTTGGGAATCCAGCTCAGCAAAGGCAGAATAGTTCTGTTCTTGGGCCATAGTGCTCCATCACTAGGCACTGCTCAAACACTGGGGCTGGATTGCCTCCTGTGCATCCTCACACACTCCATTTCTCTTGCAGGTTTCTCCAGGGTTTGTGGCTTCCTGCAGGGGAGATTCTCACGTTCTTCTGCAACAGCCCCCTGACATCAGTACTGCCTCCTCTGGTACTGTATTGGGAGATGCTTCAGCATTCATTAGCCTGAACTTTCTTCCTCCCATCAGCAGCTGCTCCTACACCAACTTTCATTTATACCGTCATACTGTCCATTTCTAGCATGAGCTGACAAAGAAGGCAGAGAAAGGAAATGCAGGATTAGCACAAACACTGAAGCCCAAGGCTTTTGCTTATATAGGGCTTATATGCACCCGGCACATACGCATCGCTGAATAAACACATACTGCTTTATGTCCTCGTATCAATTGGGGTTATAGAGTTTGAATCCTCACCCAAAAGGGTAACCTGTAACCATAACCCAGAAGGGTAACCCTCAACCCTAACCCAACATCGTAATTATTAATCTTAACACAAGCCCTGAAGTGTAACCCTTAACCATGAACTAAAATGACAGCTATAGACAAAAGGAGACAGCTGCTTTAAACTGATTTTAAATTGCCCAATAGACAGCTCAATCTTGTTGATTGCTTACTCCTTTCTGAGGAACAGGTCTGACAAGATGCTACAAAAGAACAGAGATCCTTTCCTTGGGGCAGCCAGCCCTTAAATGAGGTTAGGGTGAATTGCTTCCAGCTCGGCTCCACGGCAGAACAAGTTCTAATGAAGATTAAAGCCTGTGAAATAAAGAAAGACTACTTTCATGCTTCTTTCACACTTGTGTCAGCTGACTGCAGTTCCTACTAGGTGGACTTACAGTGTCTTGCAAATGACCCCCTGGGAAGCAGGTACATGCAGGAGGTGCAGTGCAGCACCCTACGACCTTCAGATGGGTGACAGCCAAGGAGATACATGATCTATTTTCTTGAGTCAAATATCTGATTGCAACTCTATGCATTCCATTTGAAAATTTGCAGGTGATGGAGCCACAAATACTGTGATTCTGTGATTAATTTCTTCCTCAATTTTTGGGAACAGGGAGAGTTTACAGAGTTTTTTGTTCAGTTAATCTGAGAAGAAAGTCATTACTAGTTTATGTAAAACTACTATCCCTGTATCTAGTGGTAGGAAGGTTGCATGTGCTTCCACAGTTGCTTTGTTTCTTCACTTACCTTGCCTTCCCTTACATTGTCGGCCCTTCCCTTTCCTTCACTTTCTGCACGTCTGGCACTTTACTTATGTTGCCAGCCCTTCCCTTCCCTTGCCTTCTATAAACTAGATATGCTGGGGGAATGGGGTGTACTAGGTGACAGAGAAGAACATGGGAACACCTTGGGAGGCAGTAAGGAAAAACCCCAGATGTGTCCTGGAGGTACTAGGGAGGGCTCCTCTCAGAAGGCAACAAGGCCAATAGCTAAGCTGAAGTGCCTCTATACCAATGTGAGCAGCAAGGGAAATAAACAGGAGGAGCTAGAAACCATGGTGCAATTGGGAAAGTATGACCTAACTGCTATCATGGAAACATGGTAGGATGAATCCCATGACCGGAATACCCTGATGGAGGACTACAGCCTTTTCAGAAGGGATAGACAGGGTAGGAGGGGTGGCAGAGTTGCCCTGTATTTTAGGAAGTGGATAGATTGCAAAGAACTGTGTCTGAGGAACAGCCACAATCAAGTCAAGAGCTTGTGGGTAAAAATCAAGGATTGGTTCAGTAAAGTGCATCTAGTGGTTGGGGTTTGTTACAGGTCACCTGATCAGGTGGAGCGTGTTGACGAGGCCTTCTTGCTTCAGCTACAGGAGGTGTCACACTTGTGGGCTCCTGTCCTGATGGGGGATTTCAACCACCCGGATATCTGCTGGGATAGTGGTGTGGTGGGTGGCAGACAATCCAGGAGATTCCTGGTCTGCTGAGGACAACTTCTTGGTCCAGGTAATAGATGGGTCAACACGAGGTGAAGCCTTACTGGACCTGGTGCAGAGGAGAGCATTAGAGAGGTTAAGATTGGAGGCAGCCTGAGCTGTAGCGGCCATGCCTTGGTGGAGTTTGTGATCTTGAAGAATGTGGGCCTGGCAAAAAGCAGAGATAGTACCCTGTGCTTCAGGAGAGCAAACTTCCAGCTTCGTAAGGAACTGCTGAGTGGGATCCCCTGGGAAAATGTCCTTAGGGGCATGGGCACAGAACAAAGCTGGCAGCTCCTTAAGGACACCCTTCTGGAAACACAACGGCTCTCCATCCCCCGGCAGAAATCAAGCAGGGCAGGCAGGCGACCACTGTGGCTGTGCAAGGACCTGCAACATAAACTGAGGGAAAAGAGGGAGATGTACAGAAGATGGAAGAAGTGTTGTGTATCCTGGGAGGAATACAGGACAATTGTCTGTGTGTGTAGAGATAGGATTAGGAAAGCCAAGGCACAGATGGAGCTTAACTTGGTAAGGTGAAAGACAACAAGGGGAAGAGACAGGCCAAGGAGAGTGTTCTCCCTCTGATGAAAGGTAATGGGGAGCTGGTTTCCTTAGACATAGAAAAAGTTGAGGTACTCAATGAGTACTTTGCCTCAGTCTTCATGGGTGGTCAGGCTTCCCATGTCTGCCAGGACCACGAGCCTCTAGGTGATGGTGTGGGAGTGGTTTCCATCCAACTGTAACAGTGGAACTAGTCCGAGACATCCTCATGAAATTGAACATGTACAAGTCCCTTGGGACAGAAGATATCCATCCTACTGGATGGATCCAACTGCTCAGCTTCTAACAACCAGCATGGATGTATTAGCCATTGTAGGCCACAAACCTTGGCAAGAGAAAGCTGGATCCTGAAGAAGGAATACAAGAGAAAAAAAAGAGTGCTTGGTATGATGCTTACCATACATACCTGGTTTGTTTGGAACCAGGCATTGTCTAAGTAACATTAGTTAGTTGCAATATTAAGACTAAATAATACAGTCTAGTTACATGAATACTACTGGTGTAGCTATAGCTGAAAAGGTACATAAACTCAGCTGTGCGTATCACCAAAAAATACAGAGAGGAATTATGTGGAATGGAATAAAATAAAAAAGGTTTCATGCTCGCATCAAGCTGGAGACCTCATCTCTTTATTACCACCACCGTCACATACGGGTCCCCAAAGGGACACCTCAACACTGGTAGATATCTGGGACCCCATGTGGTGCCTGAGCATTTTGGGATCCTCCTTCCTTGGATACCTGGGTCCCCTCAAGTGACATCTGAGCCCCTCCCCCCATAGTGGTACCGGAGACCCCCCGCCACCCATGTGGCACCCAGACCCCTGCCACCTCCGCTGTCCCCACCAGGTCCCTGAAGGTGACACGGCAGATGGTGCTGCAGCTGTGGAATGCAAATGCCTTGAAGAGGTCCACTGGGGCAGCCCCGTAAGAGCTCAGCTCCTGTGGGGCAGAAAATGGGGTCAGTAGGGGACGTGGGTGCTCCACAGGGGGGTCGGGGTGAGGCAAGGGGACGGGCAGCATGGCGGTGGGGGTTGCAGGGTCCACCTGGGTCCCTCACTGGGGGCTCACCTGGCACAGCGTCCAGCCCTGCTGCTCCAGGAGAGGCTCCAGGCGCTGCACTGCCTGTGACGGCATCCCCCACATCACCCCCCCACTGCCATCATCACTCTGGGGACACATCCCCCAGCACCAGGTCCCGGCCGCACAGTGACACTGGGGACGCTGTGGAGCGGTACCCACATCACCCATGGGGTCTCCCAAAACCCCTCAGATACCCATAGGGTTGCTCGGGGACCCATCCAGAGTCTCCCAAGCACCCACTGGGACCCATCACCACCTGTGGGGACTCTCGGAGACCACACCCACAGAAATAAAAAACCACAAGGATGCAACCAGACCCTCCAGAGATCGTGGGGACCCCCCTCCACCCAAAATCCAGGGGGATCTCTCAGCACACCCCAGACCCAAACCCTTCAGATACTTATGAGGAACCCTCAGAAACCCAAAACCCCCTCAGATACCATAGAGACCTTTAAGGAACCTCCCCCCTCCACAAACTAATACAGGCTCTCAGAACCACCCCCTCCCTCCCCCCAAACACAGACTGGGACACCCTGTCCCCCCAGAAACCCTATCTCCTCCTGACACCCATATGACTCCACCCTCCCCCCAAGAACCACCCTTGAAAGTTCACAGGGACTTCCCTCCACCTCAGCCCAAACCCTCTTGGGGACCCCCCAACCCCCTATACCCCCCATACCCAGGTAACTGTGGGACCATCCCACAAAGTCCCCCCAGCACCATGCCAGAATCTCACAGGTTGTGCCTGCACAGCTCAGCACCACCACCTCTGGGGGGGAGGGGCAAAAATGAGTGAGTTGGAGGGAAGAGATCCCCATTACAGGGAGGGAGGGAGGGTGTGAGGGGGGCCAGAATGGAGGTAACGGGGGGGGGGTTACAGCCCTACCCACCAACATCCAACCCCCTCCTACCATTGGGTTAGGGGGCACTGGGTTCCCTCCTCTAAAATTATTGTGTACTCGCCCCCCACTTCAAGTCATTGTAACACTTATGAGGGTGTCCTCATAAGAACAAGGGGGTGTCACCACCCCGCACAAAGAGCTCCCAGAACCATAGGACACCCTCTCCCCACAAAAAAAAAAAAAAACACCCTTAAATTCCCATTGTGTACCCCCTACCAACAAAGATTCCCACAACTCCTCCCCACCACCCCCCCACCCAGAAGCAGGACCCCACCACTGCTATGTGAGTCCGTGTGTGTGAAGAGGGGAGGGGGTGTTTATTGGGGGTGGGGGAAGGGACCACTCAGAACCCCTCCCCCTGCAGCCCCCTCAGGCGCCGTGCCAGCTGCAGGTCCTTGGGGTACAGTGTGACACGGCGCGCGTGCAGCGAGCACAGGTAGGCATCCTCCAGCAGGTGTACCAGGAACGCCTCTGCCGCCTGCGAGACCCCACAACAGCGTCCCCACAAAACAGGGGGGGAGTCAATGCCCACCCCCACAACAACCCCCACCCCCTCCAGAAAACACCACTCTCCAAAAACCAATCTCCCATCCAGAAACAACTGCGCCCCAAAGCATTGGCAACCCCCCAAATCCTCCAACCCCATAACAAGCTCCCCCCAAAATACAACATCCCCAAACCCCTTCCCCACACTTTTAACCTCAATAACCTCCAACCCCAGAACACCTCACCTCAAAGACCACTCCTGAAGCCCCAAAGGGAACCCCCCAGGCAGAACAGGTATCTTAAAATCCGTTTCCCATCCAAAAAAAGTCGTCCTTTTGGACACTACAGAGCCCCCCCAAAGTGTCACCCAGGTATGGAGTACCCTAAAACACCCCCTAACCTGAAACCATGGGAAACCGCAAAACAAAGCTCCCAGCCTGCCCAAAAAATAAACTCATAGGGACCCCCACCTCCTGTAGTGCCAAAAGGGCCATGGCCTGCCACTGGTAGTCCACCCCACGCGTGAAGAGCAGGCAGATCTCCCGCACCTGGAGGTGGGAGACAGAAGGCATGGGGACACTGGGGTAGAGGACATGAGGGTGGCATTGGATCATGAGAGGTACGAGGGGGGCACAAAGACACCTGGGATGTCCTTAGGGTGTGTGGGTGGGGCTCAGGGTGCAGTGGAGTTGGGGGGGAGGAGGGTCCGGGGGATCCCATTTTGAAGGGGTGCTTATTTTGGAGGAAAATCTCACTTTGGGGTATGTCCCATTTTTGGGGTGGGGGGCCCTCCCGTTTTGGGTACGAGGGGTCCCGTTTTGGTTATGGGAGCATCCCACTTTTCGAAGGTCCTATTGGAGGTGTTCCATTTCCAGGCGGAGTCCCCACTTTTAGGCAGAATCCCATTTCCAGGGTGGTCCATTTTGAGGGGGGAGGGGGGAAGGAGGTCTCCTTATGGGTCCCCGTCTCTGAGGTGTGTGTATGGGGGGGGGGGGGAGGGGTAGAGCGTCCCCTTACGGAGGAGTCCCATTACCACACGCGCGAAAGGCCGGCGGCGCAGCAGCAGAGCGGTACTGCTCTGATAGCGGCGGATCTCCCGCAGCGCCTTCTGACCGGGCCGGTACCGGCGGGCTGAAAAGGGGCAGAGAGACGGGAAATCCGGAAAACAACGGCGGTAAAGGCGCTGCACCCGCCCTCTTCTCCCTACCCATCCGGGCCGTACTCACCGCGGGGCCGCGCGGGAGGGGGCCGTACCAGCGGGGCGGGCGGAGGGGGCGAAGCTGGGGGGGAGCGGGAGGCACGGGGGGGAGGGCGGCGGCGACGGCGGGGGGAGTGTGGTTTGGGCCGCGGCATCGGGGCGCTCCGATGAGCGCTGCCGGAGTTCGAATCACGCGCCGCGATGTGACGTCACTTCCGGTTACTGCGGGCAGCCACAGAGTGCGCCCCGCCTCCTTGCGCCGCTCTGCACCGCTGGAGGGCCGACTCTGTGGTGATTCGGAGGACCCTGGGGTTTATTGAACCCGTTCTGATCTCAGTTCAATCCCAGGATGACCCCAGATGGGCCCGTCGTGATCTTATTTGACCCAGTGTGATCCCATTTTGTTCCAACAGAGTTCTAGCTGCTCCCACTCAATCCTAGCAACTCTCAGTTTTCTCCCTACACCGTTCCAGGTGATCCTAATGTGGTCCCTGTCAACACCAGCTTATTTCCAGTTGATCCTAATTGACCTAACAGTGGTGCTTGTTGACTGAAACAATGGTCCCAGTTGCATCCGACGTGCTCCCAGTGGCTCCCATCTGGTTCCCAGTTGCTCCTGGTGGCTCCCAGTGGCTCAAAGCTGGCAGCTCAGTTAGCTCAGGCAGGTGCAGAACTGTGTTGGTGCAGTGACCTCGCAGCTGTGTGGCCCTACAGCATCCAGGGGACAGAACCTCCTCCACCCGTGAGTGGGGGACCAGCAGGAACTAGGGGCTGGGAATGGGGACAGGGTCATGGACCTTGAATTATGGGGTCAGGATCAGAGACATGGGGTTAGGAATACTGAGATATGGAACCTGGGGTCACAAGGACATGGGCACATGAGAGCAGAGAGGCACGTGGACACAGGAATATAGGGTCATGGGGCACAACCCCTTCTTACTGCCCCTCAGGGTCCCACATCCCCCTGTTATCCCCCATCCCCCTGTTATCTTCCATCACCAGGTAGATGTTGTAGGGTTGCAGGCACAACAGGCAGCTCTTCCATTCCAGCAACTGCTGCTGCTCACCAGGGGCCGCTACTGTGTCCCGCCCTGCACCAGTACAAACCAGTAGGCACAATCCAAGCTTTCCCAGTACCACCCGGTATACTCTCATTCTGTTCCAGCATGGCTGAGAGACCCCTCTCAGCACAGACCAGTGCTATCCTAGTATGCCCAAATATATCCCAGAACCCTCTTCTCACCCCACAGTCTCTCCCAGTGCTCTCAGTATACCTATCCAATATTTACCAGAGTTCCCAGTCCTTCACAGTATTCCCTGTCTCTCTCAGTGCTCCCATTCTCACCTTCCAGTCCCTCCCAGTGCCCCGAGTCTCACCTCCAAGCAGCACCTCCTTGATTTCCACATCAAACCCCACAGAAGCCCTAATCTCACTCTGTGACATCACCCGAACCACCAGTGCTGGGATCAGAGGGGACATGGGGTCAAAGGGGTCATGGAGGTCACAGAGATTATGGGGTCACAGGGGTTATGGTATCAGAGGAGTTATGGGAGCCATGGAATATCATAGGACAGCTGTGTACTTCTTGGGGTCAGAGAGACAACTGGGGTACCGAGAGAAAACTACAGGATCCTAGTGAATGCTTTTGTGGTTCAGGGGTCACTTGTGGGGTACAGAGTGCAACGGTGGGGTTCATGAGCAGCAGATGGGATTTTACAGAACTTGGGGCTTGGGGTGCAGTAACTTGAGGTCTCACCATAGCCCATCCAGGGGCTGTAGTAGGTGAGGTTGTGGCAGTCATCAGCCGTCACCTCCTGTGTCCTTCTTTGGGCATAGGGACACACCCCTGGAGATCCCCAACATCAATAGGGCCCCCCCAACATCAGCAGGGACCCAAAACCCAAGATTCTTGGTGTGTGTTCCCTCCATGTCCTGCATGTCTCCTGCCCATGTTCCCCCATGTTCCATGAACCCCATCATTTCACCCCAAGATCCTCAAAAGTTGGGTGGAGATGTGGGGTCACTGGGACGGGGTCCCCAAAGCTATGGGGTGATGGGATCAGGGATACTGACTGGTCCTTGGGATGGAGTTCCCAGTAGTGGGGTCACAGTGGGGCTCACTGGAGGGGAGTCACACATATAGGGTCACAGTGAGATCTGACCTTGGGCACATTCACAGATTTGGGAGGAGCACAGTGGCAATAGTGCTGCTTCTTGGGGGCACATTGCAGATGACGGTGCAGAGCTGCCCTGGATGGGGCAGAAAGGGTCAGATCAGCCATGCCTCTTCCGATGACCACACCCACTGAGACATCACCCACTTAGGCCCTGCCCACTGAATAACTCTCCCACCAGGCTCATAGTAGTCATAGATGGCTGCCATCGCTGGCTGCATGTGGCCATGGACATGGGGATTTGTGTGGTATGGAGACATGGGGGTATGGGATCATGGGGCCACTGAGGTTATATATAGGACGACACAGGGGGACATACCTCCTCCATGTACAGACAGCTGGTTCCTGTCCAGCTCATAGTGACTAATCGAGTGGTCCATCTCATCCTGCAGCTGTTGGGCAAAGAACAGCACTTGGGTACATCCCACTCAACACTCCACATTGCAACGGTGCCAACACCTTAGCACTCCAACCCAGCAACTCCACCTCAGTATCCCCACAACCTAACACCTTCACCTAACCCTAACCCAACTCCAACCCCAATAGCCCTATATCTCAAGACTCCAACACTCCACTGCCACAACTCCAACACCTCCAAGTGCCAAAACCCAGCACCCTATAACTCCCCTCAATTCCCCCATGTCCCCCATGTCCCCCTGGGCCCCTATCTTGTCCAGATCAGTCCTACGGGGTGAGAATTTACGGAGCAGAGAGATCTCCACTACCCCCATTCCCATTAGTGCCACCCCTGGACCCTGCCTACAATATGCCCCGCCCCTCAGCAGGAAGTCCATTTAGGCTCATTAGGAGTCCACCACAGTCCCAGCAGAATGGGTGTCATGGTTTATAGTTTTGTTATTGGTATTCCGCATCATAATATCATGTAGTTCACTGGGTGTTACAGGGTTAATGCTCCAGCTCCGTGGATCATCAATAGCTCCAGGTACATCTGTCTCAGAAGAGAAGAAGAGCTATGTACCCCAGAGGACTTTGTGTTGCTTTGCAGTTTTCCCATTTTCTGCTCAGAGGGAAAGATAAAAACTGTTTGTGTGTCACGAGACTCAGGCTCTTCCCTTTTAGACAGACCCAGCAGCGGGTGCTCACTGGCCATCTTGCCTTCAGCGTTTAGTGTAAGGCTTTCAGTTTATTGACACGCTCTCTGTCTCATTTTATTTGATGTATTAGCTTTAATTTCAATTATATTGAGTTATTTTGCATTCCAATATCTTAGTAAATTAGCTTTCCTCCTCAGATAGTTGCTGCTGTTTTGTTTTTAAGCCCATCTCCCTTTTCCTTTTTTTCCCTTTCCCCATTCCCCTTCCCCAGGGTGTGGGTCCCCTGCATCATGGAATCGGGCTGAACCAGACCAAAAACCATTTTTGGCACCCAATGTGGGACAGTTAGCTGCCTTAGCCGAGTAGAGACATACTTTTAGAGTGAATCTCTCTCTCTCTGCTCTCAGAGAGCTTTGTTAGGAAGCTTATCTGTACTGCAGGTACTGTACTGAAAAAAAGCCTTGAAGTACAGGCGTACTGCTAATTTTTCTGGGATATTTGTTAACTTTTTTGGGGTGCTGCCAGCTTGTTTTAGTAAAAAGAAAAAATGCTTTCTCTTTCAAAACAGCTCTTAAAGGGACTGCATTTCATTATTTTTTCCCTTTTAATGATAAAAATGTACTGGGACTTAGAATTCGCCAGACTGATTCATGGAATTTGATGTCTGTATGATAAACTAAAAACACTGATGGAAATACCCATCTGGCTTTTGTACACAATGTGGCGTTCAATTCCAGAGTGAGTAACTCCAGACGGAGTTGCTTAATTCCACCTAACTTGTGATTTTTAAACAGTCTCCTGATCTCTCCTTTGAATCCATTATGCGTTTTTTGAATGCTCATCTAATAATTGTGGTGTCAGCCTCCCTGAATGTACTCCTCATCAGTATCTGCAATTATAATATTTTGAAGAAGCCTTCCCCAGAGACAGAGAATACTGTCTGGCAGGGAGTTTGGAGGGACTTGGGAGAGACTTTAGAGAAATGGGCATCACCGGTGTCATGGAACTTTTCTTCTGAACACCTGCAAGATCCTGAGAACCTAAGCGGATATTTGAGACAGGGATGTTGCAGCTCAGACAGATCTGAGGAGGCCCAAATGGGGTCTGGCTTATGCCTATCAGGCCTTATGGTGTATTATCCCAGAGACACATAGAGCCTCTGAAATAAAAGCAAGAGAGTGTCCAAGCTGAGGGACAGTCTCCAGATCCAGAAAGAGAGTCTTCTAGCTGACAAACAGACTCTCCAGTCCAATTTAGACAGCCTCCAGTCCGAGCCAGGCACTCTCCAGTCCAATTTAGACACTCTCCAGTCCAACATGGATGCCCTCCAGTCCAAACAAGACACTCTCCAGTTCAACCTAGACACTCGCCAATCCAACATAAATGCACTCCAGTCCAAGCGAAACATCCTCTGATCTGGGACAGATGCCCTCCAGTGTCAACAAGACACTCTCCAGTCCAAGCAATCCAAGTGAGTCCAAGCAATCCAATCTCTCTGCCATCCAATCCAAGTGAGACACCCTCCAGTCCAACCTAGACACTCTCCAATCCAACATGGATGCCCTCCAATCTGAGAGAGACATCCTCCAATCTGAATGGGACTCCCTGAGAACTGATCAAGATGCCTACCAGTTCACGATAGTCAGTTTCCAAACTTAACGATTCCACATTCACTATGTCATGTTCCAAGCTGAACTAAATTCCTCCCTAACTGAATGAGACAGACTCTGAGCCAAGCTAGAGAGAATGAGCATTGAAACTGACCAACCTGATCAACATCAGGAGGCACCAGAATCGATGTCAGT
Source organism: Cyrtonyx montezumae (assembly GCF_038088225.1). Taxonomy (NCBI): domain Eukaryota; kingdom Metazoa; phylum Chordata; class Aves; order Galliformes; family Odontophoridae; genus Cyrtonyx; species Cyrtonyx montezumae. The sequence continues at coordinate 446,316 of NW_027072078.1, forward strand.
TGCCCCTGTAAGAGGATGGAAAATGAAAAGAATATCAACTTTCTTTGAAGAGAAGAAAGAGGAGGAGGAGAAAGTAGAGGAAGCAGGCACTGTTAGAGAAGAGGAGAAAAGTGGATCAGAGGAATGGTTCAAAGCTCTAGGGTTTCCGGCAGGAGGGATGAGATCCCCAGTAAAAGCACGGTCACCAACGCCAAGGAGGTCAACGAGAAGTCCTGAAAGAAGTGAGAAAGACATTGTCACCATTATTACACAAATAATGGCACAAAACACTTGGAGGCTTCTACTTCCAACTGTTCCCCATCGCCCCCACCCCCACCACTGCCCCTCTGTAGGGGAAGCCGCTCCTGCCCGGACTCGATCTGTGACTCCAACCCCACCCCCGCCCGGGTGAGACGTCTTGCCGAGCTGCTGACCTTCGCACCCACCCCACCTGTCACCGTGCTGCTGCTGCTCGTCGTGGCCCCCCACCACTCGTTGTGCCGCTGCCGCCCTCCGCCCCGCCCACCTCGCTTGCCTTTTGGGTCCCGTGCGTAATTTGGATAAAAACAGGGATGGACTAGAAGCAAAGGATCTTTTTGACCCCGGTCCAGTAAATCCTGCGGACGAACTGAACATTTTCTCTCCTGACAGTGATTTGAAGGGGATGGGAAGGAGAAATGGTGCTGCTCCCACAGCATGTTACGGTGCTTTAGAACAGTGCAGGAAAGAAGCACTAGCACGGGGTGATGCTGATGTGCTGCAAGCCTTTCCTGCGATGTATCCTGCACATCAGCCCCCAAGGTGGTAATCCCTGCCTTATGAGGCAGTGAAGGAAGTAAATAAGTCTATGAAAGATTATGGCATTCAGTCCACCTTTACATATCTTTTGGCTGCAATTGCTGACAGCTATGTTATGACCCTTCATGACCGCAAAATTTTGCTATGAATGATTCCACCTCCTATGCAATACACAGTGTTCATGACTGAATACCAAGAACAGGCTAACGTCAAGGCTGCGAATAATGTGACTAACTTAAATCACATTGGCATAGAGGGGCATTGGCATGGGGGAGGGGAACTGGGCAACACCTCAAGTCCAGGCACAGATGGACAAGCAATGCTTGAACAAGACTTTGGTGTTGCGTGCTATCTGAAATCAATTCTCCTAATGCCTAATTTACCTCAATTAAGCGGGTGGCTGACGAGCCTTACAATAAATTTCTTGCCAGTTTACGAAATATGGTGGGCAGACAACTGGAAAATCAATCTGCCCAGAATATTTTGCTTAAACAATTAGCAATAGAAAATGCTAATGTGGACTGTCTAAAGGCTTTACAATACTTAAAGAATGCAGATAAATCCATTCCTGACGTGTTTAAAGCAGGCACAGAAAGTCATAAAATGACCTTGCTAGCAGACACACTGGCAATTTGATCTAGGGGCAGCTCAAGAAATGCAGTGGAAAAACAAGAAAAAAAAAGGGTGAGAGGAGGAAGAAGAAGAAAAAAAAACCTGCACCATTGGTGGTCATGCAGCCACTCAAGCAGAACCGTGCGCTCCTGGGGATGGAGGGAGGGGAGAAGGGTACTGAGATAACAGATGGATCTACAAAAAATTAATGGCACGATTTGAGGAGGAACAGTGATTTTACTAAATCTAACAAAATCGAATAAACTGAGAGAGAGGTAACCAAGGTATAAAGACTTAACGTTAGGAAAAACTACAGGAGTAGCGCACTTACTTTATGTACACGGCAGACCAAGAGAGAGAGAGAAAAAAAACAACTGCACCAGAGAGGGGCTGGTGTCCAGCCCGGAGCTCAACCCCCTTCCACTCCCTGCCAGAGCATTAACTCTTTTACTCCCAGCATGATGTGAAATACCAGCATCAAAACCACAAAACCACAACAATCAAGATCATTAAATGATCTTCAAAAATTGTTTGGGACCATCAACTGGTTGTGACTGCTTTTGGATATTACTACTCAAGAGCTACATCCTCTATTCCTGCTACTCAAAGGAGACCTAGATTTAACCTCTAAAAGACAACACAAAAAGTACTACAGTGCTTAGACTCTGTAATAAAATCATTCTAACAACAATACAGCCGTCCTGCTGTCCAAAGTAGAGTAACACTTTGTATAAAAATGGGAAGCAGCAAATATTTTGGAAAAGCAGCTATGTGTACTCCACAGGTGGTAATAACAGCAATGACTGTGCAAACTTCATTGGAAGGTCAGGTTATCAAAGCAGATGCAACATACCGTGGAATAATAAGAGTTTCTGCTCTTCACGTTTACTCATCTAACATGAGTAAAAAAACATGAGAAGGGGAAGAGATCTAAATTATTCTATATGGCTTTTCAGTGCTAGGACCTAATGGTAGCAGGCACATTCAGATGTATGTTCTTGCAGAGCAGCTGTGGCTATCTCAGGAAGATGATGGTAGCCATGTTTGCCCTATTCTTATATAACCTTGGAAATCTATTGTCTACTTGATAGCAAAAGCATATTTCAGCTATTTTGGAAGAGGCTTGGATTTCCACTAAGTGTCTGCTACTGTTTTTGATCAAGGTAAAGCTAATGGAAGGAGACACTCACCTGCTCTACCTCCTACGACTGAGCTGAATTTGGAGCTGAAGAGGACATCTGTGTGGTTCAAGATGAATTCCACAGTGTCCGACTGAATCTGCACCTCCATGAAGGCAGCTGTTCCAATGAAGCAGGCAGACTCATTCTGTTTGACCTGAAGAGAAGGCAGATTAAGTACAACTGCAACCAGCCAGAAGAGTGGAAAGGTGCACACCCCTTGTGTAAGGCTTTGGCATCTGTTAACTCTTTTGCCTCACTGCATGGGAAGACAAGACTTTAGGGACAGATGAGAATAAATCCCATCACAGTGTTATACAAGTATCATACTGACTGCACTGATTTATACACTGCTGTGGTTTAACATGGAAGGTAGCTCAGCACCATGAAGTCGTTTGCTCCTTCCCCATTCCCAGTGGGACAGGGGAGAGAGTTGGAAAAAAAAAAAAAAAACACCTGAAAAAACAAGCAGAGCTTACAGCTGAGATAAAACTACTTAATAAGATAGAGAAAAGGAAAAGGATAACGGTTGTAACTGTGTATTGCTCACCACCCCCACCAATGCCCAGCTAGCCCCTGAAAAGTGAAAGAGATGAACTCCTACCCCCTTCAAAACTCCTTCCATTGATGCCATATGGGCTGGAATATTCCTCTGGCCACTTTCAGTCAGCTGTCCTCATCCTGCTCTCCCTCAGCTCCCTGGGCCCTTCGCTGGAAATGGCCATGGCCACAGAGCTTCTGTGTTCTTGTGTTGTGACATTCGGCCTCAATGCTGCTGAAACTCTTTTAAAATCTATAAAAATATTCAGTATGTCAGGGATAGAACTGATTTATCATGATCTAAGTGCTGGAAAACTTCAGTTGACTGCTTTCAGTTGAGAACATGGGTGCAAAAGAATGTCAGTAATTGTGTAGGCTGCTTTGAAAGTGGTGCCTCACTGTTGGTCCACAGTGTCAGAGGCAGATGCTGGTGGTATGACAGTAGAGGCTGAACATTCCTACCTGTATCCCTTTATATGTTGTTGCTGTGTGACAGATGGCATCAGAGGGGCAGTTTGACAATATCTGACATGGTGTCACAGTGTTATCCATGACAGGGACACAAGGAAAAAAAAAAAAGGGAGAGAGGGAGGAAGAAGAAGAAAAAAACTGCACCATCGGTGGCCACATGGCTGCCTGAGCAGAGCCATGTGCTCCGGGTGGGATGGAGGGAGGGGGGGAAGGGTACAGAGATAACAGATGGATCTACAAAAAATAACAGCACAGTTTGAGGAGGAACAGTGACTTTACTAAATCTAACAAAATTGACTAAACGGAGAGAGAGAGGACAGGTGTCACCTCCTCCTGGCAGCTCTGCACTTGGGCATACCTCTTGCTGGCTCAGCATTTGGGTCTTGATCTTGTTTAATATCTTTATTGATGACCCTGACGAGGGGATTGAGTGTACCCTCAGTAAGTTTGCAGATGACACCAAGTTGGGAGGATGTGTCAAACTGCCAGAGGGTAGGGAAGCCCTTCAGAGGGATTTGGATAGGCTGAACAGCTGGGCTGAGCTCAATGGGATGAGGTTCAATAAGACCAAGTGCCGGGTCCTGCACTTTGGCCACAATAACCCCATGCAATGCTATAGGCTTGGGGCAGAATGGCTTGAAGAATGTAGAGAGGAAAAGGACCTGGGGGTGTTGGTTGATGCTCGGCTCAACATGAGCCGGCAGTGTGCCCAGGTGGCCAAGAAGGCCAACAGCATCCTGGCCTGTATTAGAAATAGTGTAGCCAGCAGGAGCAGGGAGGTGATCATCCCCCTGTACTCAGCTCTGGTACGGCTGCACCTCGAGTACTGTGTTCAGTTTTGGGCCCCTCACTACAAGAAGGACATTGAGGCCCTGGAGCGTGTACAGAGAAGGGCAATGAAACTGGGGAGGGGTCCGGAGCACAAGTCTTATGAGGAGTGGCTGAGGGAGCTGGGATTGTTCATTCTGGAGAAGAGGAGGCTCAGAGGAGACCTTATTGCACTCTACCACTTCCTGAAGGGAGGTTGTGGTGAGGAGGGGGTGGGCCTCTTCTCCCTGATAAATAATGACAGGACGAGAGGGAATGGCCACAAGTTACGCCAGGGAAGATTTAGATTAGACCTGAGGAAACATTTTTTCTCTGAGAGTGGTCAGGCACTGGAATGGCCTGCCTAGGGAGGTGGTTGAGGCACCATCCCTAGCGCTGTTCAAGAAGCATTTAGATGAGGTGCTAAGGGATTTGATTTAGTAGTTTAGCGGGTAGGGATGGTGATAGGAGGATGGTTGGACTGGATAATCTTGTAGGTCCTTGTGGAGAACTGGCTTGGGAAAGGAGGTTGTGTGTGCTTATCTTTGTAGCAGTGCGAACAAAACAGCATGTTCAGATCACTGAATTTTGAGAAGTAGTGCACCGTTGACCAGGCAACGATGAGGGAGTAAGTTTGCGGTGGAACCAGATGGCCCTGGTATGTGTGGGAAAAGAAGAACTAATTGGACACTACTTATCTTGCAAGGACAGAGCAAGAACCACTGCTTAACAATTATTCTAAAAATAGCATATGTTCAAGGGGTATAAAAGTATGTAACCTGTGCAATAAAGTTGGCTCAGCTGCATAATCATATTGATGTCTCTCTGAGTCCTTGCATCGGCATCTTAAGAAGATCGTTCCGGCGCGGCCGTGGGTCATCCTCCTGGGGTCACCGCAACAGGTCCTTTCCAACCTAATGTATCTATGAATCTATGAATCTACTACGAGTCCTCGGTGGACACCTCATGAATTTCCAAAGTTGTGTTTTTTTAATGCAAAATAAACATCTTAGAATGAGAAACGTGGCCAAATGTGAAAATAAAAGCAACTGACATTTGTGTAAATGGCACTTGGAAGAGGAAGTTAAGGATTTTCATGCAAGACTTTGAAATTTCTGAAACATTTATCTCCACAGATATTTATTTTTAAAAAACTTACCTAAGAAAAATCACATAGCAGTATTAGCTGTAAATAATAGAATAATGATAGGGAAATTCATATTAATGAATGGGGAAATTCTGAAAATTACTAATCCAGCATTTGACTATTACTTCCTATCTAAAAAATCACTGTTCATATTCCAAGTGATAAAATAATTTTCAAATAAGAAACAAAGCTTTCTTTACGATGTGGGTGAAAAGTCCCACATCAGATTTCTTCCAGAAATCCAAATTTCTCCCAGAATTCCTTCAAATTTGAGCATTCATCAGAGCCAGAGAATGTGACTAGATTTCACCAAGGATGCAATGTGTAATGTAACAGAGTCATCAGCAGCAAAAATCTTCATTAAAGTCTTTTCTTCATGTATAGATGAGGCAGCGAGTTCAGTAATCATAATGAAATCTGCTGTGTGGCTCTCTACCCTTGTTTTTTTGTTTGTTTGTTTTTGTTTTTAATTTCCTATAAATTCAGAGTGTTGGAAACCCCACTTGCCTTCCAAGCATCTTTCCCAGCACCTTTACTCCTCATGCAGCCCATGACATGTTGTGACCTAGAGAATAATGTTTGCAGAAGATACCTGCAGCACTAATCCAGAGTACCTCCTGGGAGTGCTACATTCAGGCAGGATTAGATCATTGTGATGAGTGCTGGGTACCAAGTTATGCTTGCCTGCAAGCTATTATTTGCAGTACATAGACTAGTGGATCATTAGGTCAGGTGTCCCACCTCCAGTGGAGCAGTTTTATCTCCACAATGGCATGAACTGTTAGCAGTGTGTGGAGTGAGTATTAGATATAGTAGTTGGGTAGGGATAGTGATGGGAGGATGGTTGGACTAGATGATCTTGTAGGTCCTTTCCAACCTTATGAACCTATGAGTTTGTATTGGTGTGCAGAAACAGTTAGCAATGCAATGACAGAACCAGGCTGTTATTGTGTGCTGGATGGCTCTAGTATCCCAGGCTGTCTGCAACTGGAGAGCTTTGGTCATCCCACTGACAACAGCTCTGCCTTCACCAGCAGCTCTGCCCCTGCAGCAAGGGCACATGGGGAAGAGCTGTCCCCATGTCATGCTCCAATATAAAGGAGGAGGTTCTTTCTTTATATGTATACCCAGTGTGAGATTAAGAAGCAAACCGTTCATATGTTGGTCTTACCTCTTTATTACCAATACTGACCCAGGGAGAAGGGGAAAGGGAAGGAGGACACTGTTACCAATAAGGGTAATGGGGAAGCAAAGGATGGCGATAAGAAAGACAGGAAAGAAGCAAGGATTTGTACAATGCAGGGATAATCACCAGCCAGGATCCTAGGGGTGGTACAGTTGCAAGAAACTCTGATGGTCCGAGGCAGAAGAGCAGGGGTGGCAGGGTCAACAGCAGCAGGAACGGGCAGCCTTGGGCAACAAGCAGCTGCCCTGGAGAAGTGGAAACCCTCTCTGGGAAAGAGTGAGGAGTCAACCCCAGGAAAGGGGTAACAAGTAGCCCCAGCCCCACAAGTGTGGGTCTGGCGGTGTTATTGCTCACGGGCTGTGCAGGAAGATGTCTCCATAGGGGAACAGTGCAGTGTCATCATCATCATCATCGTCATCGTCATCGTGCTCCTCGTTATTGTCGTCCTCATTAAGGACGCCATCGTTTCTGGCCTGCACTATTCTTAACTGGAAGCGAGAATTGGAGCTCGCCCGGGCTTCGTTAACGGCGTTAATTAGAGCTTCATTAACAGGCCTTGACCCGCGCCGCAGGGGGACGCCATCTTGGAAATGGCCGCCTCTGTCTTGAGAGTGGATGCTGCTATCTTGGAAATGGCCATCGCCATCTTGAGAGTGGCCACTGCCGTCTTGGAAATGGCCAGCTCCGTCATGGTGTTGGCCATCATGGCTGCTGCCATCTTGATTTGTGCCATCTCGCAGCACTCCACCATCGCCCTCTCCGCCGTCCTGCTGTGTGTCGCCATCTTGGAGGCGGCCATATTGGTGGCGGCCATCACGCCACCCTCCATCATGGCTCCATCCATCATACCAGCCACCACCTTGGCGTCGTCCCTCTTGGCTCTGTCCATCATGGCTCCGTCCCTCTTGGCTCTGTCCATCATGCCATCCTCCCTCTTGGCTCCGTCCCTCTTGGCACCCTCCATCTTGGCTCCATTCCTCTTGGCTCCGTCCATCATGCCAGCCACCATCTTGGCTCTGTCCATTATGGCTTTGTCCATCATGCCAGCTGCCATCTTGGATTCGTCCATCTTGCCGTCCGCCATCTTGCCACCCTCCATCATGCCACCCTCTATCACGGCTCCGTCCCTCCTGTCTCCACCCCTCACCTTGACTCTTCCCCCACCCCTCACACCCTGGAGCTGCCCCTCCATCGCTCCTCCTTGCACCATCCCCCCTCCTTTGCATGGTGTTGGCATTGGCATGGTGCTGGAGGAGGCGGCGGAGGAGGAAGCGCCGCTCAGAGCGCGCCCGCAGCCATTTTTGGTGGAGCCGCGCCAGTTCATCGCACAGCGCTCCGTTCTGCAGCACCAGCGCCCGAGCACAGCGCCGCAGGCGTCGCCAACTGCACACTGCACGCGGCATGACGCGCTGCCCTCAGACAGCACTTACGTCATTAATGAGGGGGGTTAATGAGCTCACCAACGGATTAATGAGTGAACAGAGGGCTTAAGGGGTTCACCGACATATTAATCACTTCACTGACGGCTTAATAGAGTTCAAAGGGCTTAATGAGCTCACGGAGGGCTTAATCACTTCACCAACGGATCAACAAGTTCATGGAAGGCTTAATGAGTTCACCGACAGATTAATGACTTAATGAGGTGCCTTAAGCCCTTAATGAGGAGGATTAATGAGCTCACCGATAACTTAATGAGCTCGCCAACTGATTAATAAGTTCACGGAGGGCTTAATGAGTTAACGAGGTGGCTAAGTGAGTTCAGCGACGGATTCATCACTTCACCGATGGATTAATGAACTCACCGATGGCTTAATGAGTCCACGAGGCGGGCAGTAACGAGGGGAAGAGGGGACAGGCAGAGACATCGTGAGGGGAAGGGTAAGTGGTCATTAGAAGCTTGACTGTTTGTTTAATTGACTGATTAAAGTTATATAAAATACATGAATCAATGAGTCAATGAGGCAAATTCTGTTTTATTAAGGAAATAAGTAATAAATTTGTTAAGGAATATGATCAACCAAGTAGCGAGGCAGTTAATTAACTGATTAATAAACTGAATAGCCAGCGAATTGAGCAAACAACAATTAACTAATTAACAAAGGAAAGCGTTAGGATTAGGGTTATTTTTATATAATATTAATCAATCAGTCAATTAATCAAATTCTAATATAAAAAAAACCCTATTCCTAACCCTAACACTTTTCTTCATTAATTAGTGAATGTTTGAATTAATTATCTATTTGCTTAATAAAACAGAATTTGATAAATTGCCCAATTGTTTAATATAATATAGAAAAACCTCTAGACCTAACCATAATGTTTGAGAAATGGTTAATTTACAAATTAATTAATTGGTTAGTTGATTTGGTTGACTGACTGGTTATTTAATCAGTCACTTAACTAGTTAACTAACTGGTTCATTAGTTGGATAATTAATTAGTGAACTGATCTTTCAGTGACTTAATGACAAAGCAGTTGGGTCACGGATGACAATGGATCAACCAATAATTAGATAATAATTAACTTCATTATAGCTATTGTATATACTATATTATACAGTGTAATGTACAATATATACAAATTATTGCACTTATTAATTAACTTAATTAGGTGCATTCGTTAATGATGGATGGGAAGAGTTTGCAGGGCATCTATGACATCCCGCAGGGAGAAAACGTCATTAATTAGTCAATGCACTAGTTAATTAATTAGTTGGTTAACTGGTTATCAAATCAGTTATTCAATTGTTCTGTTAACTGTTTAATTAGTTGGTTAATCAGTTAATTAGCTAATGGGCTAATGAATTAATTTATGGATTATTGGGTTGGTCAACTGAATAGCTAATTGTTTAGTTGAAAATTTAATTAATGAGTTATTTACTTAATAATGAGGTGGTTGGGTCAGGAAGCAGCATCGTGTGAGGAGAGAAAAACAGTAATTAGTTAATTCATCAGCTAGTGGTTAACTGCAGTTAACAACATGCACGGCAATTAATTAGCCCTGTGCAATGAGTGCAATGCTGTGCAATGATTGCAATTAGCCCCATGCAAGAATATTAATTAGCCACCTGTAGAGCAATTAATTAGCCCTGTGCAGTGCAATTAGCACTATGCAATGAGTGCAATGCTGTGCAATGACTGCAATTAGCACCATGCAATGCAATTAGCCCCGTGCAATGCCGTTAATGAGTCCCGTGCAATGACTGCAATTAGCACCGTGCATGGACATAAATTAGCCCCACACAATGCGATTAGTTAGCTCCGTGCAATTAATGAGACATGTGCAATGCAATTAATTAGCCCCGTGCAATGCAAATAGCTCCGTGCAAAGATTGCAATTAGCACCAAGCACGGACATTAATTAGGCCCGTGCAATGCAATTAGGTAGCCCTGTACACTTAATCAGCCCCGTGCAATGCAATTAATCATGCCCGTGCAATACAGCGCGCGCGTCTCCGCGCCGTTAACGATCGCCGCGGAGCGGGGCCTGTGCAGCGTTCCCCACTTAATGAGCGCTCCCTCCATAAAGGGGCTCCGCCCGCCCTTAATGCCGCCCCGCGATCCCCCTTACCTGCACCCGCATCCGGAATCGGAAGTAGGTGGGCGGGGCTGCGGCCGGAAGCGGAAAAGTAGAGCGACGCAGGGGGAAGAGAAGGGGGGGAGTGGAGCTTAAAAAGGTGATCTGACGCCCCGGAAGGTGGGGGGGGGGGGAGAGTGCGAGCGAGAGAGATGATGTCATCGTGCGGCGGTGACGTCATCGGTAGGCGTCTTCACTCAGGGTGGGGCTCTGTGGTCAAGGCTTGGAGTTATACGGCCATACCGGGATATACTGGGATATACTGGTTCCATTCTGGTTCACATTGGGCCATACTGGTTCCCTTCACATCCATACTGGGCTGTACTGGTCCATTCTGGTTTCATTCTGGGCTATATTGGGCCATACTGGCTCCGTTCTGGTTCACACTGGTCCATACAGGTTCTATACTGGGCCACACTGGATCCACACTGGGCCAAACTGATTCCATGCTGGTTCCACACTGCCTCATACATACTGGTTTATACTTATACCATACTGGACACATACTGGCTCTATACTGCGGCATACTGGATCCATACTGGTTCCATACTTGTCCCACACTGCCCTATTCTGGTGTTATACTGGCGCAAACTGGTGCCCCCATTCCCAACCGCGAGCTGCACCACCCCATTTTCCACCAGACCGTTACGTGACCACACGCCACTTCCGGTCCCTCCTCTCACACGCCCAATCCCCCCACTTCCGGTCTAAAACGTCACAATCAGCGACACACCTCCCCCTCTTCATGGCGGATCATTCGGGAGCGGCGGAAAACAGCGGCGCGGGGCGGACCCCCACCCCCCCCCGCGGAGAAGCGGGGCCTGGGCCTCCTCCGCCGTCCCTCCCGCCGCCGCCTCCTCCTCCGCCGCCCCCTCCCCCGCCCCGGGAGGCGGAAGTGGCGGTAGAGATCGGGGAAACGTATCTGTGCCGGAGGGCAGACGGCAGCTGGCGTGAGTGGGGGGGGGTCTGTGGGGCACTATGGGGGCTGGGGGCTCCTATGGGATGTTTGTGGAGTCCTGTGGGGCCCTATGGGGGTTCATGGGGTCTCTGGCGCACTGTGGGGTCTGTGGGGTCCTTTGGGTGTTTAGTGGGGCCTATGGGATTTGTGGGGCCCCGTGGGGTTCTGTGGGGCTTATGGGGCCCCTATGGGGGGTTTGTGAAGGCTCTGTGGGGTCTATGGGGCCCTATGGGCGTTCTGTGGGATCTATGAGGCCCTATGGAGGTTTGTGGGGTATCGTGAGGGGGCTGGAGGGTCATTATGGGGTCTGTGGGGCCCTATGGTGTTTCTGTGGGGCACTATGGGGTCCTATGGGGTTTTTGTGGGAGTCTATGGGGTCCAGTGGAGCCTGATGGGGGGTCTGTGGGGCTCTATGGGGTACGTGGGGTACTGTGGAGGGGGGGCTAGGGGGACCTGTGGGGGCACTGTGGGGTCTGTGGGGTCCTATGAGGTGCTATGGGGTCTGTGGGGGTACAGTGGGGGTTCTCTGGGGCCCTATTGGGGTTCTCTGGGGCCCTGTAAAGTCTGTGGGGCTCTATGGGAGTTTTGTGGGGCCCTGGGGGGGTTCTGGGAGGTCTGTGGCATCCATTGGGGTCATCTGTAGGATCAGTGGGGTTTTGGGCGCTCTTTGGGGTCCGTCATTGTGTTGTCCCCCACAGACTCAGCGGAGGTGATTCAGTCACGTCTGAATGAGCAGGAGGGGCGCGAGGAGTTCTACGTGCACTACGTCGGCTGTAAGTCTTCCAACACCCCAAAAGCACCCCAGATCCCTTAAGGTTACCCCCACATCCCTTAAAAGCCCCAAATCTGTCCCACAAACCTCATAGAGCTCTATAGGGTTTGTATAGGGATGTGCTGAGCTCCCAATGCTCCCAGTTCACGATGTGGGTGTGACAGCTGTAAGTCCTTCAACACCCCAGAAACACCCCAAATCCCTTAAGGACATCCCAAGTCCCTTAAGGTCACCCCAAGTCACTTAAAAGCCCCAAATCTGTCCCACAAACCCCATAGAGCCCTATAAGATCTGTACAGGGACTTGCTGAGCTCTTGGTGCTCCCAGTTCACCGCGTGGGTGGGATGGCTGCAAGTCCTCCAACACTCCATATCCCTTAAGGACACTCCAGATGGATTAAGGACATCCCCATATCCCTTAAAAGTGCCCCCAAATGCGTCCCCCAAGCCACATAGAGCCCTATAGGGGCTCTGTAGGGCTGTGCTGAGTTCCCAGTACTCCCAGTTTACTGCCACTGGGATGGGTGGTGGTTGACTGTAAGTCCTCCAAACACCAAAACTACACCTGAAATCCCTTAAAACTGCCCCAAATTCTCTTAATTCACCCCAAATTTGCCCCCAGACCCCATAGGACTCTATAGGGCTGTGCTGAGCTCCCAGTGTTCCCGGTTAACTGGCGCCTGGATAAGTGGTGCTTGACTGTAAGTCCTCCAACACCCCCAACAACACTCACAATCATTTAAAATTGCCCCAAATCCCCTTAATTCACCCCAAGCCTGACCCCAAACCCCATAGGGCCCTGTAGGGGCTCTGCGGGGCCGCACTGAGCTCCCAGTGATTCCAGTTAACGAGTGATGGTTGACTGTAAGTCCTCCAAACACCAAAACTACACCCAAAATCCCTTAAAATTACCCCAAATCCCCTTAATTCACCCCGAACCTGCCCCCAAACCCTGTAGGGCTCTAAAGGGCCTCTATAGGGCCACACTGAGCTCCCAGTGCTCCCAGTTAACCGGCGCCTGGACGAGTGGGTGGACCGGAACCGGTTGGCGCTGAGCAAAACGCTGAAGGACGCAGTGCAGAAAAACTCAGAGCAGTTTTTGGGGGAAGTCCCAGAACAGCCAGAGCGAAAAATCACTCGCAACCAAAAGCGCAAACACGATGAGATCAATCACGTGCAGAAGGTGTGTGCACTGGGAGGGACTGGGAGAGACTGGGAGAGATAGGGGGGGCCTGGGAGACTACTGGGAGGGACTAGGATAGAAATAGGGGCAACTGTGAGGTACTAGGATGGAGTGAGGGGCAACTGGGAGGGATTGGGAGGGACTAGGAGCAACTGGAAGAAACTGGGAGGCGACTTGGAGGGACTGGAATAGAAAAAGGGGCAACTGGGAGAGACAGGGGGTGACTGGGAGGGACTGGGATGGACTGGGAGACACGGGGGGAGCAACTGGGAGGGATTGGGGGAGACTGGGAGGGACTGGGGGTGATGGGGGACGACTGGGAAGGACTGGGAGGCAACTGGGATGGACTGGGAGAGAAGGTGGGGAAACGAAGGGACTGGGAGGTGACTGGGAGGAACTGGGAGATATGGGGAGGGACTAGGAGCAACTGGGAGGCAACTGGGAGGGACTAGGAGAGACAGGGGGACTGGGAGATATGGGGGTGGTGACTGGGAGGGACTGGGGGCAACTGGGAGAAACTGGGGGAAAACTGGGAGGGGTTGGGAGGGAGTATGGGCAACTGGGAATGTCTGGGGGTCAACTGGAAGGGATTGGGAGATGACTGGTCGGCAACTAGGAGAAACTTGGGGGGCAGGGAGGGGGTTGCAACTGGGACTTAGTGGGGCTTACTGGGACCCTTAGACCTACGCGGAGATGGATCCCACCACGGCCGCGCTGGAGAAGGAGCATGAAGCGGTGAGCGTGACCCGAAATCCCACCCCACCCCCCAAGTCCCCCCCCCCCGCCTCTCCCTCCAAATCCTCCCCTCCCAGCAAATCTCCCCCGCCTCTCCCCCCAAATTCTCCCTGCCTCTACCCCCAACCCCTACTCCTCCTTCGAAAGCCTCCCCTCCCCCCCAAATTCCCCTTGCCCCTCCCCCCAAATCATCCCCCAAATCACCGCTCCACCCCTCCCCCACCCCACCCCTTCCCCACCCTTTGATCCCTGTCACATCGGCATTCCAGATCACCAAAGTGAAGTATGTGGACAAAATCCACATCGGGCACTTTGAGATCGACGCGTGGTACTTCTCCCCTTTCCCCGAGGACTATGGCAAGCAGCCCAAGCTCTGGATCTGCGAGTACTGCCTCAAGTACATGAAATATGAGCGCACCTACCGCATGCACCTGGTGAGGGACGCATGGGACACACTTAGAGACACGCATGATGTGCTTAGGGGGATGTGGGATGTGCTTAGGGGGATGTAGGACATGCTTAGGAACATGTGTGGCATGCTTAGGGGGTTGTGGGACACGCTTAGGGACATGGGACATGCAAAGGGACACGTATGATGTGCTTAGGGACACGTATGATGTGCTTAGGGACACGTATAATGTGCTTAGGGGGATGTGGGATGTGCTTAAGGACACATGGGACACGCTTAGGGACGTGATATGCTTAGGGACACGTATGAAATGTGTGACACACTCAGGGACATGTGTAACCAGCTTAGGGACACATGTGACATGCTTATGGACACGTGTGGCATGCTCAGAGGCATGTTAACACATTTAGGAACGTGTGACATGCATAGGGACATGTATGACTGGCTTAGAGACACACATGACATGTTGGTGTCGTGTTGTTGGCGTCGCGTTGTTGACGTTTTGGTGTCACGTCGGTGTGACACTGTTGGTGTCACGTTGACACGCTGTTGGCATCACGCTGTTGTGTCACATTGTTGGTGTCATGCTGTTGTTGATACATTGGTGTCACACTGTTGGCATCTCGATGTTGGTGTCACGCTGCTGTTGACACATGGTGTGTTCCTGTCCGCAGGGTCAGTGCCAGTGGCGTCAGCCTCCAGGACGTGAGATCTACCGCAAGAGCAACATCTCCGTGTATGAGGTGGATGGCAAAGACCACAAGGTGTGTGACACAGAGGTGACACGTGGTGACATGGAGATGACGTGGGACATGGGGTCCACCATCACAACGAGATGGGGACACCGTGGTGCCATACATGGACATGTGGGGACATGGAAGTGACACAGGGTGACATGGAGGTGACATGGGACACAGGGTCCGCAACCTCCTCTGGTTGGCCAACGCCTGGAGATGGGGACACTATGGTGCCATACGTGGACACGTGGGGACATGGAAGTGACACACAGTGACATAGAGGTGACATGGGACATGGGGTCCACCATCACAACCTCCTGTGGTTGGAGAACACCTGGAGATGGGGACACTGTGGTGCCATATGTGGGGACGTGGAGGTGACGTGGGGTCCACAACCGCAACCTGCTCTAGTTGGCCAACCTCTCTCTACCAGAGGAGATGTAGAGATGGGGACATGGTCGTGCCATACATGGACCCATGGTGACGTAGAGGTGACACTTGGTGACACAGAGGTGACACATGGTGACATAGAGGTGACATGGTGGGTCCACCATCACAACATTCTCTGGTTGGCCAACATCTACCAGAGAAGATGTAGAAATGGGGACGCAGTGGTTCCATACACGGACCCGTGGTGACGTGGAGGTGACACATGATGACATGGAGGTGACATGGGGTCCACTACTGCAACCTCCTCTGGTTGGCCAACCTCTACTAGAGAAGACATAGAGATGGGGATGTGGTGGTGCCATACACGGTCTTGTGGCGACGTGGAGTTGACGTGGAGGTGACACACAGTGACATGGTGGTGACATGGGTGCTGTCCCCTGCAGATCTACTGCCAGAACCTGTGCCTGCTAGCTAAACTCTTCCTGGACCACAAGACGCTGTACTTCGATGTGGAGCCGTTCGTCTTCTACCTTCTGACTGAGGTGGACCGCCAGGGAGCACACATCGTTGGGTACTTCTCCAAGGTGACCTCTGGGGGGGTGGGGGAGGAGGGACAATTTGGGGACATTTGGGATCACTTTGGGGACATTTGGGGGCAATTTAGGGATGTTTGGGGTCACTTTTGGGACATTTGTGGACATTTAGGGACACTTCGGGGATATTCAGGGATGTTTAGGGATAATTTGGTGATACTTGGGGACATTTAAGGACACTGAGGACATTTAAGAACACTTTGGTGCCATTTGGGGCCATTTGGGGTCTCTCTGGTGCCATTTGGGGTCACTTTGGGGCTGTTTGAGGTCACTTTTGGGACTTTTGGGACATTTGGGGCTATTTGTGGTGGTGGCTGCAGGAGAAGGAGTCCCCGGATGGGAACAACGTGGCGTGCATCCTCACGCTGCCGCCGTACCAGCGCCGAGGATACGGGAAGTTCCTCATCGCCTTCAGTAAGAGACGGGGACAACATTTGGGGTTTCTCTGGGGGGATTTGGGGTCAATTCGGGGACAACGAGGAGGGATTTGGGGATGTTTGAGGGGTTATTGGGGACACCATTTGGGGTTGCTTTGGGGGGACTTGGGGTCACTTTGGGGACAGTTTGGGGGAGGATTTGAGGATATTTGGGGACGGGGGGGGTTGGGGACACTGCTGGGGGATTTGGGGACATTTGGGATAACTTGGGGTATCTGGGGATGTTTGGGATCACTCGGGGGCGGATTTGGGGACAATTTGGGGTCACTTTGGGTCCATTTGGGGCCATTTGGTTGCTTTTGGGTCAATTTGGGCCATTTTGGGAACATTTGGGTCCATTTGGGGCCGTTTTGGTGCCGTAGGTTACGAGCTGTCCAAACTGGAGAGCACTGTGGGGTCCCCCGAGAAACCACTGTCGGATTTGGGGAAGCTGAGCTACCGCAGCTATTGGTCCTGGGTGCTCCTTGAGATCCTGCGTGACTTCCGCGGGACGCTCTCCATCAAAGATCTCAGGTGCGCTCCAGCTACACCAGTAAGCTCCCAGTAGGACCAGTAAGATCCCAGTAAGTTGAGGGACCCCAAGAGATGCCACCAGCCCTACCAGGAACCCCAGGGATGTGAGCTCCTTGGAGGGCTTCCATCTCCACTCAGGATCTCAGTTGGCCACCAGTAAAACCAGTAAGCTCCCAGTACTCCTAGTAATCCCAGTACCTCCCCCACAGCCAGATGACGAGCATCACACAGACGGACATCATCAGCACACTGCAGTCACTCAACATGGTGAAATACTGGAAGGGGCAGCACGTCATCTGCGTCACCCCCAAACTGGTGGAAGAGCACCTCAAGAGTGCCCAGTACAAGAAGCCACCCATCACTGGTAATTAGCTCCCCTTGCCCTCGTTCATTAATTAATACTTGATTAGCACCCTCATTAGCAGTGCTCGTTGGGGGGAGGCTCTGCTAATTGGTTGGTTTCTGGCCTGCAGTTGACTCCATCTGTCTCCGCTGGGCTCCTCCAAAGCACAAACAGGCGAAGCTGGCCAAGAAGTGACATCCACAGGTGTCACCAGAAGCATTGGGGGTACCCAATGCTATAAGTTTTGAGAGAAAGGTACACGCCAATTGTTACTAATTTATTTCAGAACGTATTGAGTAAGCAATAAACAAGTGATACAGTGCTGGGTGGCTGTGAGTCTCTGCTCCACCAAAGGCACATGCCCAGGGCCTCCCATCCCTTCCTTTTATTGTCTCTTACTTCCACATTCCCAAATCCAGTATTATATTCCAATAGCAATAACTCAAACACACGGTACCGATCACTTACAACAAATGCTAATAATGATCATATAAACTATAACTCCCACTACTATAGCAAAGAGAGCTCATTTGATCCTATATATGACTTACAGTTCTCCTTTGTAGGAGCTCCCCCAAGGAATCTTCCTACCCCAGCTGGCAACCTAACCTGTGAGCTCACCTCCCAGGGGCAGCCCTGACATCTATACCCTGTGTAGGACACCTCCTTATGCCTTATAGGTTCCCCTCATTCCCATTGACATACCGGGTCTGCCTGAGGAAGGTCCTTGTCTGCCCCCACAGTGACCGGGTGAGGAGGGCAGTCCTTCCTTCCAAGAAGCCTCGGGGGGCACCTAAGGTGTCCCTCCCTCAGCGGGTCCTGCAGCCAAGCAGAGCGGGTCCCATCTGGGGTGCCAAAACTGGCAGAATCAAACTCTATAACCCAGAGTTAGGTTATAAAGCAGGTATATTTACTCGGCATGTGCACAGGCGTTGGGTGCAAGGGGCATCGCTCCACCAAACTTGCACAGCTACCAGCAGAAGCCGTACATATGTGTAAGCCAAGCTCATACATATTCAGCAGGTTTCGGGACTGTCTGCAGTTTGTGGGCTGGTTTGATCCTGGGATGAGATCACTCAACTGCAGCTTTAAAAGGAAGGATTTTCCCCTTCCCAACAAGTCAGCTCTTGGCATTAGAAAGTGAATGGCACAAGGGCTTGTTTGCCTCACTGCAAGCTCAGTTTCTCTGACTCCACTAAAAAAAGACCACGGATGTTTTTAACCTGCGAACATTTCTGTTTTGAGATCAAATATTTAGAACACTTTATCCAGCAAGAGAAAAACAAACAAACAGAAAAAACACCTGCTCCCTTTTGTGTGGGAAACACTTGAACCAAGCCTGACAAACTAAGCAGAGCTTCATGGGCCACATGAACCTTCTATGTGGTGTGTGAAATACGGCAGATGATTTGTGTCAATAGGGTGAAGAAGGGGGACAGACTCAAGGATGGTGCTGTACTAGAGATAACACGGACATCAGTCACAAACCCCAAACACTCCCTTACAAACAGAGAACAGGATGCATATGTGAGCCCCCGATAAACCAGAAAGAGTTACTGTATCAGCAGATTTTAACTAAGCCTGAACCTCGAGCAATTAACCTTGTACAACTAACCCAATGTGCACATGCCTGGAACCAAGGGTGAATGAAAGGACATGGAGGAAGACGACTGATCTTCCTCCTCACAACCCCCAGAGGGAAGAAGACAACCGACAGCCGACAGCCGACAGCCGAGGTCACGCAACGGCCTCACCGGCACCAGGCCTCGCTCGAGCTGCCCAAAGAAACACCTGAGCCGAAGCGCTCACGGAGAGCAAAGGCCGAGCCGCGGGGACCGGCCCCGCGCCGCTGAGGCGCCCGGCGGCACGCAGCATCGTGCAGCTGCCAGCTCCACACCCGGCAGGCACGGCACAGCGGGCCCCCAAACCTGCGGCACCGGCGGCGATGGGAACGACTCGTGCGCGCGCGCCGTACCTGCCGTGCAGCGCGACGCGGCCGTCTGACGGCACAGGGGCGCGCGTGGGGCGCCGAACGCGGCGCTGAGTGGGGCGGGGGAGACGCGAGGACGCAGCGCAGCGCGCGAAGGGCGAAGCGCCTCGGAGGACGGGCGCTAGGAACGAGCCGTGCCTCGGCGTTTGGAGCCTTTATTGGACACGAGTAGCCAGCCCCGCTAGAGGCGCCGGGGAGGCCGCCTCTTGCGGGGCGGAGAAGCGCGCTGGGCGCTGCCGGCCCTTCTCTTCCTGGAGCATCGGGGCCCGCCGGCCGAGCGCTTCCCGCCCCGGCCGCGAGTGGTGGAGCCACGGCTGCGGCCCTGCTGCGAGGGACCGGCCGCGTCGGGGCCCGGCTCATCGCCGGGCCGCTCCCGCTCCCGCTCCCCAGGGCTGAGCGCGGCGGGGAGCTCGCCGGCACCTCCCCCCAGGGCACCGCTGGCCGTGCCCGGGAGCTCCTCCACATCAGGAGCTGTGGAGCTGCCGGAGGGCACGGCGCTAAGGGCGACGGTGGGACCGGACGGGGCCGCGGGGCCGTGCTCCTGCTCCCGCTGCTGCTCCTGCTCCCCCTGCTGCTGCTCCTGCTCCTGCTCCCACTGCTGCTGCTCCTGCTCCTGCTCCCCCTGCTGGGCAGTGCTGGGCTCTTGGAGGCCCAGCAGCCTCCGGGCCTCCCGGCCACTCCAGCTCACGACGGTTTCGATGAGGCCGTCGATGACCAGAGCGGTGATGGCGCGCTGCACCAGGGCATCCCTGTCCGGGCCCACCCGGCACAGCAGTGCCAGGATCACGCTCTCCAGCACGGCATTCTGCCACCAGCGCAGCTCCTGGACCTGGCAGAGGACGTCCTCCAGCCAGCGCTGCCCCGGACAGAGGAGGTCGCGTCTCTCCCTGAAGAGTCCCGCCCACTCCTCTGGCAGGAGGCCGCCCACTCTCACGGCTTCCGATGGTCCCGCGGTGCCGCTGGGGCCGGGGACGGTGCTGAAGCCAATGGGCGCTGGCAGTGCGGGTGGGGAGACGATGCACTTCTGGTACTCGTTGTCTCTCCGCACAGAGACCTGGATGGTCTTCAGGGCCGTCCTGCAGAGCGGGCAGGCGTCTCTCAGCGTCACCCACTGCAGGATGCAGCTGATGCAGAACGTGTGGTTGCATGGGGTGGCGTATGCAACGTCCTCTCGCTCGTCACGGCAGACAGGACACGTCCACGCTTCTTCTGCGGCCGTGGTCTTCTCGCTGCAGCACGCTGGGAGAACTGAAGATGACAAGTTGTTCTTCACCAGAGCTGCAGCGGTGGTGTCGCACTCTGCAGGAGAGGATGAGAGGTCACAATTGCTCACTGTCCCAGGGTGTGAAAGTCCTCCGCAGTCCCTCAGTGGGAAGCCCTCCCAAAGCCATGACTGGGCCATCACGTACTCATGGCTGCCCCGAGGGACCCAGGTATCCCCACACCTCTCACCTCCGCTGCTGCGGGTGCGCCCTGTAGTGCCCCACTTTCCTGCACTAGGCAGGGCTGGGAAATCAGAAGCAATGCTCTGGGGCCAGGCACTGAGATGCTGCAAGCAGCCCCAGGCACGATCCAGCACAGCACAACCAAATCCTTGCTCGGCCACCAAACCTCGCAGAGCTGCTCAGCAGGGTCCAGGAACGAGCCAGACTGAGCCAGGCTCCCCCAGGGAGCTCCAGAATGAGCAGTGAGGGCTAAGCAGTCACAATCCATGGCCCGGTGATGTCACAGCCTGCTGCTCGGGGACATCACTACGGGCTGTCTGCCCCCACAGCTCCCACCCACGTTTCAGATATTGCCTTCTTTTCCTGGTGCTAATTTGCTGTACCTTCCCCTTCATTCCTGTCAAATGTTTATGCTCCACATTTACACATATTTCCCTTTCCTGTTACAAAGGATTATACATTAACTAGTCACGTATGTGTATAATTTTCAGTGTGCATTGTAATGAAGATACTCCCAGTTTCCCACATCAGGCCCTGATGTCACCATGAAAATCATCGTCTCCAGCTGACTTCAAGTCAATCGGACACTGAGTTACTTGAGGGGAGGAGACTGATGTTTGTGATACAACATGTCCACCAGATGTGCAGCTAAATCACTAAGAACAGAGTTTGCCCCCTGACTGGTATGCAACTTACAGTCCTGGAAGTACAAAAGATGGGTCACATTGCAACACACAGTGCTTCAAGAATGGCTCTTACATTTGCAGCCCCCCAGATGCCACTGCCATTGGTTTCTCTGAGCTCCTGCTTACAGCCAGCACTGAGATTCCTGTTCTTAAGGAAGCAAGGACAGCGTGCTGCTGTTTCCACAATGAGGTATCTCTGTGCCACTGTGCACAAGCCACCCAGGAGGGACGTCCCTCCTTGAGAGTTTCCTCACAACCACATAAAGCCCATCTTTGGTCTATGATGGGAATGGATTTTTCTGCTCCCCTCCAAATAAAAGGATGATCTTTCTTTTTTTCTTTTTTTTTTTTCCTAAAAGACTGCGTAGTGTATAACAACAATCACAGAATCACAGAATCATAGGGGTTGGAAGGGACCTCTAGAGGTCATCGAGTCCACCCCCCCAACAAAGCAGGTTCCCTACACCAGATTGCGCAGGTAGGCGTGTGGCAAGAGGCAGACCTGGGCAGCCTGTTCCACTGCTCTTGTGCACATTCGTGCAGAACCTCCTGTGCTGCAGTTTCTGGCCTTTCCCCCTTGTCCTGCGTCTCCACACACTGCTGAAAAGTCTGACCTCACCACTTTGTCCCCCAAACCCCAGATATTTATCAGCCTGGATCAGGTCCCCTCTCAGCCTTCTTTTCTCAAGGCTAAACAGACCCAGTTCACTCCACCTTTCTTCATAGGGGAGATCCTCCAGGCCCTTCCCCATCTTTGTGGCCCTGCGCTGGACTCTTTCCAAGAGATCCCTGTCTGTTTTGTACGGGGGAGCCCAGAACTGGACACGGTACTCCAGATGAGGCCTCACCAGGGCAGAGTAGAGGGGGAAGATCACCTCCCTTGACCTGCTGGCCACGCTCTTTTTAATGCATCCCAGAATGTCATTGGCCCTCCTGGCCACGAGAGCACATTACTGGCTCATGGTCAACCTGTCATCCACCAGGACACCCAGGTCCCTCTCCTCAGAGCTCCTCTCCAGCAGCTCATCCCCAGCCTGTACTGGTGCATGCAATTATTCCTCCCTAGGTGCAAGACTCTACACTTGCTTTTGTTAAATTTCATCTGGTTTCTGACTGCCCAGCTCTCCAGCCTGTCCAGGTCTTGCTGAATGGCAGCACAGCCTTCAGGCGTGTCAGCCAATCCTCCCAACTTCATATCATCAGCAAACTTGCTGAGGGTGGCCACTATCCCCTCATCAAGGTCATTGATGAAGATGCTGAACAAGACTGGACCCAGCACGGGCCCTTGGGGGACACCGCTGGTCACAGGCCTCCAACCGGACTCTGCACCGCCAACGACAACCCTCTGTGCTCTGCCAGTCAGCCAGTTCTCAACCCACTGCACTGTCCACTCATCTATCCCAGGCTTCCTTATCTTTGTTATAAGGATGTCATGGAGGACAGTACCAAATGCCTTGCTGAAGCCAAGGCAGACTACATCCACCGCCCTCCCCCCATCCACCCAGCCAGTGACAACGTCATAGAAGGCCACCAGGTTGGTCGAGCATGACCTCCCCTTGGTGAACCCATGCTGGCTACTCCTGATAATCTCCTTTTCTTCCAATTGTCTGCAGATGGCACCCAGCACAAGCTGTAACATCACCTTTCCTGGGACAGAGGTGAGGCTCTCTGGCCTATAATTACCAGGATCTTTCATCTTGCCCTTTTTGAAGACCGGAGTGACACTGGCTATCCTCCAATCATCAGGCACACCCCCATTCTCCATGTCCTCACAAAGATGATAGAGAGCAGTTCAGCAGTCAAATCAGCCAGCTCCCTCAGCACCCATGGATGCACCCCATTGGGTCCCATGGATTTATGAACATTAGCATTCCCTAGGCACTCACGGACCACCTCTTCCCTGACCGAAGGAAAGTCTCCCATTCCCCAGACCCTCTCACTAACCTCCAGGGTCTGGGATTCCTGAGGGAGAGCTTTTTCACTGAAGACAGAAGCAAAGAAGACGTTCAGTATCTCTATCTCCTCAGCGTCCCCCATTACCAGAACACCCCCTCACCTAGCAGGGGGCCCACATTCTCCCTAGTCTTCATTTTACTGTTAACATACTGAAAAAAGCCTTTTTTATTATCCTTTATCACTTTTGCCAGACTCAATTCCAGGTGGGCTTTAGCCTTCCTCCTTGCATCCCTGCAGGCCCTGACAACCTTTCTATATTCTTCCCAAGTGCTCAGACCCTTTTTCCACATTTCATGGACCTTCTTCTTCCCTTTGAGTTTGCACATGAGCTCCTTGCTCATCTACACAGGTTTCCTGCCACCCCTTCCTGATTTCTTGCTCACAGGAATGCACTGATCCTGAGCTTGGAAGAAAAGCTGTTGAAATGCTGACCAGCTCTCACAGGCCCCCTTGCCCTCTAACACCCTAGCCCACGGGATAGCTCCAAGTAGGTCCCAGAAGAGATCAAAGTTGGCTCTCCTAAAGTCCAGGGTAGCAATCCTACTTTTTGCTTTGCTCCTTCCCCTCTGGATCTTGAACTCCACCACCTCGTGATCCCTGCAACCCAAGCTGCCCCCAACCTTTACTTCCTTAACAAGTCCTTCCTTGTTAGTGAGAATAAGGTCCAGTAACACCCCTCCTTGTGTCGGTTCCTCCACCACCTGCATCAGAAAGTTGTGCTCAACACATTGCAAGAACCGTCTGGACCGTGCGTGCTTGGCCAAGTTGCTCATCCAGCAAATATCTGGATAACTGAAGTCCCCCATAAAGAATGCATTGAATTCTGAGAAGCTACTTCAAGCTCAACCAGTTCTTCAGTAGTTAAGTCTTAACATTCACGTATATGATTTTTTGCATGGGTAAGAAATTAGGCCTCCAACTGGACTCTGCACCGCCAACTGGTCAGGAAATTACTGACCAGTGAAACCAGATACCCTCGTGTTTTGAACCATTTCTGCCAGATCACACCAAAATGTATTTGGGAATTATACTGACAGCTTTTTAAAGCCAGCAATCCAACCCCAGCCCTGTGCTGCATGTCCTGTGACAATGACGTCAGTTCTCCCCGGGAGTATAGAATCTGGTTTATTTCCTTTCAGTTTCTCAGCGTGTCTCTTCTTCCAAACAAACAGAGGAGGTGAGAACAAGGGGGTGCTTTGAATGTAACGTCTGGAACAGCACTTCAATCCTCATTCCTACAGAAGGTTGAGAGGACAAAGGAAAATGAGTGATGTGCAGCTTGCAGCATGGTGGGGTCCTGTGCTTCAGTACTGGATGTGCTGATGTGAGCACCTGACACAGCACTGACTGTATTCCCTACAGCAGAAAGGAGCCCTGATCTCTGAATTCCATCACTCCTACACCATCTGCAAACAAATCCCTTTTCACAGCTCCAGGTTCAACTGCCGCTCACATCTGCAAAGTCTTAGGTGAATGTCTGCCTCTTGATGCTACCTGCTATTCCAGGTTAGCTTTGGTGGTGAAAATTGCATCCTCCATCTGGAAAAATTTTCTAGAGAAGGCTTTGTGAGCAATGGCACATTTGGACAAAACTTTAGCTTTCAAAATTGATTTGAGAAGAAAATTTTACTTTTCTCTAGATGATTTTGAAACTTAGTGGTTCTGTAGTCACTGTACAAGCTGCAGTAACGTAGAAATCTCCTATTGAGCAATGGCACTTCAGCTTCTAAAGAAAATTAAGTTTTACCTATGCCATTACATTTATTATAATTTATCTGGTGTTAAATTGCATGCAGGGAAGACATCCTCTCTGTATGAAAACCTTTAGTTCTACAGTGTAAAGACAAATGAAAGGTAGCAAAAAGGTGGGAGTGCTAAGAAGTTATTCCAGAGCTCGGTAATCTGTGTGACTTGACACCACCAAATCAGTGAAGAGTGTCACTGTTAAGTGTTTATGTTCTTTGATCTTCTCATCAGTAATGCTAAAGTCTAGAACGCCTGATGATAAAAGTCAAGTTGGAGTGGGAATCTGAGGAAGGATGGATTTCATGACAAAAGCTAGAAACTGGGGCTTGTATTGCTCACATTTTTGCCTTTCAACATTCTTATCTTTAATTTTACTCAGGAATGTGTATTTCGAAGATGTACCTGAATTTTGTGCTGGGTAATTCTGAAAAGACTGCAAATACAACATGCAGGTTGAACTCAACCTCCAGGCATTTCTGCATGTTCTTGTACAGCATCCTGTTGAAATCAGTACTTGTCTGGTTACACAAGCATGACAAGTTCTGGACAATTAGAGTACATGAGAGAAGTTAGGAGTGGTAGGATTGTCAAGTGACGATTCAGGAACAGAGTCCTGTTGGGATCTTTGGTTGGGACTTGGATTTGGAGGTACTTGCTGTTCCCAGAGGCTGCACCTACATGAAGCACTTGGAATGTGGTATAATATCATCTCTCCTCAGTGGAACTCAAATTTAACATTAGCAATGACTGAAACTAGGAGGGAAGATGTGACTTTTCAAATAGCAAAAGCAGTGCTGTGTAATTGGTTTATGGTTGGTGTTTGTTATTTCTTCTTAGCAGAGAGTAAGGATAGTTTTTAAATCTTGGGGTTGTTTAGATAGGGAATTATGCAAATTCCTGAAGTGCATATGACATTTAACAATCAAATTTGTATTCAGCTTCTTAAGGGAACCCGCCACAATGAAGGCTTGTGTGGAGTCGTGTGTATACCCAATGCGAGATTAAGACTCAGAGAGGAATCAAATGTTTGCCCAACTGGTTTGTTACAAGACTTTTGGTTAGCTAGGCCTGGGGATGGGAGATGAGACAAGGAGCGATAGTAAAAGGCAGAAAATTCAAGCAAGGATTTTTCATGGGAATGCAGAGATGGTCACCACCGCAGTGCCATGACACCTCATGAGTCTGGTTGTCTGTAGGGGTGGGGGATGCAGATTCTCCTCCTCAGTCGATCACAGGCAAAAGGGGAATGTAACAAGGGGAAAAGGCATAAACATGTTTTTGCAAAGTCCATATATATGTGCTGCCCACTTCTTTGGTTACCTGTAGCAATGGCACATCCAACCCAGCTGCAAGTCCTCCATACATATTTTTTTCTCTCTCGGTTTTGGCTGTGGAGAAAAGCGAACGTATGCTTCCCCTGCAGTCTACCAGAGTAAGATCTCATACTGTTGAATACCCTGCTATCTCTCATTTTGTTCGACTTTGTTGGATTTAGTAAATTACTGTTCCTTCTCAGATCGTTGCTGTAGTTTTTCTTTAGACCCATCTGCTATCTCCATACCCTTCCTCTCTCCCCCTTCAACCAGAGCGCGCTATCCCGCTCAGGGCTCCACCTCGACACAAAAGTTGGGGCAGTATTTGGGTTTTTTTTTTTGTTTTCCCTCTCTATCCTTTGTATTTTCTGTTTTTTTTATTTTGTTTTTTTTATTTTTTTTTTTCCCTGTCACAGACTCAGATCTAGAAATAACTCCGTGATGTACATACAGAGGGGCAGTTGCTTTGTAAATGTAGACAAATTTAAAAGATATTGCCTATGCAGTCAGCTCTGATGAGGGAGAAAAACACATCAACTTCACAACTACTCTATGAGAGTCGGAATACGAAGACATGGACTTCACGATGACTCTTACAGAGTCATAAAACGAAGACATGAACAGTATTTTGGATTGGGCCATATCAGCCAAGTGGCAACTTCTGGTTTGCTGCTTCACTCTTCAGTGTTCCTTCTCATTGGTCCTGCTCTTCTTCAGTCCTCCATGGTCCCATCTGCTGTCCCAGTGATCGTATCACAGCTGCAAAACAAGTCTCTTGACCTTCATCAGATCTTGTTTTCTAGCTCAAGGTCACATCTTCTAATGTAGCCCTCCACCTTCATATAACTTTCCACATAATCCTCCACACTGTGACTTTGCTTCTCACCCACAAAACAAAAGAACATCCACCAAGAAGCAATGGAGGAGAGCTCAGACTGTTCCTCTTGCCAAAGAGAAGGCTCAGGGGGAGTTTGCCAGTGTCACAGGAAATCTTGCAGCTGGTGGTAGGACAGTTGCTTCTATGTCCTTTTGAGAGCTGAAATATAAATTCAATTTCTGTAACGCTGAGATTCTTAACTCTTTGACAAAAGATGTAAAAATGTGTACATGCCTTGTTTCTTGGGCATGTCTGTATTTTTATCTGCATCGATAGAGGCTACAATTCTTAATTTTTAGAGAAAGTTAAAATTGCCTTAAATGCCATGAGGTGTGCTAAGAAAAATCAGAATTACTGTAAAGACTTGTAAGAACTGAGAACTTTGCAGGCTTAGCATGGCTAGCTGGTACTCTTGGACAGCAGGAATTGCTTAGCACGCACTTGTCCACACTGTGACATCAGTGAGCCTTTTGAGAACAGTAGCTGCTCACACAGCACCTGTAAACATTATTATGTCACAAAGAGTACATACAGATTTAAGCACAGCAAAAAAAGCTTATTACCTCCTGTCTGGAATGTATTGCAACAAGGGTGCGACAGAAGAACACGGATATGGAACAGGCAGGCACGAGCAGGGGAGAGTTCAGTCATCACTTTCCTCTACCTCTTCCTGTCCTTAAAAGCTTAGAAAAGTAGCGAAGGCGTGGAGAATATAGAAGGTTATACATTTATCTTTAATAAAAATGAGAATTTACAGTATCTTTAGCCAAGCAGAATTGTGTAGATTGTCCTCCTCTTAAGTTTCAAAATCCAAGTCAGCTGCAGAATGAGCAATGAAACTCCTGACAAAAAGATATCCCAAATTCGGGCTATTGGAATAGCAGGGACAGTGCATCTTGGAATGGATCTCGTGGTGCTGAAGGAACTGTTGCACCATCAGGACTTGGAGCAGCTACTGAAACAACCCAGAGGACAAAGAACTCTGATAACAGCACACCATGAGGTGTGGAGAACATCAGTGGTAGGATTCCCCTTCTGGATGGTCACACAGCACTACAGGAACTGCAACATGACGCTGCATGGTGCCATGCTTAGCATGCTTCTGTGTGTCAGCTGTTGGCTTTGGTAAGCCACCTGCTGCCCACATCCTCCTTTCTCCAGAGCAGCATTCCACTCCTCCAGGCTGTGTCCCCATATTTCCCCATGTGCCTATATCCCCTACAGCCTCTAACAAAGCCCCATAGCCCCTCAAGGACCACTTCTACGGCCAGCCTGGGACGTCACAGCAACCCACAGTCCCCAACAGAACTACATATTCCCCCCCATAACTTCCACTGAACCCCCATATTTCCTCCCTCAGGCTTCTGTAACCCCATCCAGGACCCCCCTGGGATCTCACAGACCCTCCTCACCACCCCAGGACCCCCATAGCCCGCTGTGTTGAACCTGGTGTCCTCAGTGAGCTCTGCCACAGTGCTGTACCCTGAGACCTTCTGAAGTGCTGAGGAATGGGACACACTCAGATGCCAGGGCAGCAGACATTGCTCTGCATGTCACTGCCTGTCCCAGGGATGAGACCCCTGTGCTGTCTGTGAAAGTCTTTTCTTCACTCCTTACACATCTCCCAGTCTCCAGAGAACATGAGGACTGTCCCTCAGACAGTGGCTCTGGGTTAACCCCACAGCGTTCAAATGAGGAATCTCGCAGCAATCCACATCTCATTATGGGACTAAAGCCATATCCAAATGTGTATATTAAAGAGATAAGAAGGAATTAGCAGAACGGGGCATCTTTCCTTCTCACATTTCCCACTGTTTGCATGGTGGCTTTGCAATGTGAGCGGCACTTGAACTAGAGTTGTGAAAAGGGATCTGTTAGCAGTTGGTGTAGGAGTGATGGGATTCAGAGACGTGGGGCTCCTTTCTGATGTAGGGAATATGGAGGACCAGTGCTGTGTGAGATGCTCCCATCAGCACCTCTGACAGTGCACCACACGACTGCCATGCTGCAAAGGGATGGTGAGGCATGCATGTGTGAGTGTGCATATGCTTGTGTGCGTGGGTTGAATTTATCTCAGGAGTGTCACTGGTGTTCAACCAGAAGAAATGGTGCACAGCACTGCTGGGTACATCTCATCAAGCACTGTACTGCATGCTGAAGCCATGATGTCTGTGGGCCATTGCAAGTTGGCACCATCAGATGAACAAACTGAGCCACAGTAAATGCCATCAGTGCATCAGTGCAGCAGTGCTGTATGCAGAGAGGCAGCAGTCTGCAGTCTGTGTCTGCAGGGTGTGACCAGAGCTGTCCTGAGATACTCCTGCCACAGTGAGACCCCCAGAGACATGGTCAGCACGGCAGAGACACAGCAGCACAGACAGACAGCAGACAGACACATGGACTGGCTGGTGTTGGGAGGGTCCTTGAAGATCACAGAAAGTCTGGCTAATTTTGAAGGTTCCTTGAAGATCACAGGAAAATAGACTGTCTTATTCTGGAGTTTTCCTTGAAGGTCAAAGAATTATAGACTGGCTTGTCTTGAAAGAGTCTCTGAAGATCAGAGAACAGTAACCTGTCTGGGAATGTCCTGATCCTTGTTGAACATTCAGTATAAACCATACTCTGAAACAGTCTGTCTCAATCTGACTTTGTCATTTCAATTTGGATTTTTCTAAACCCTACTCCCAACAGTGCTGTGCAGCATTTCTTCTCATTGTATGCCAGTGACACTCCTAGATTACATCCAAGTCCTGAATTCCTTCCCAGGCCGCTTGCTGTAGTTGTTAAGCTGTGTGTCCTTGGGGAGGGAAAGAGGAACGTGTGGCTGAGAGATATACCTGGTCTTCTGAGAACTGGAAAAAGTGTCTTGGCACACAGGAATAGTTTATCATATGGTGTTGTTTTAGGCTGTCATTTGCACAGTGTAGCTTGTGCCCCTTTTGCACACCCATGTGCAAACACCTCTTGGCACACACCCATGTGCATGCATGCCCTTTTGCTTCTGCACCCGTTCACACAAGTGTGTGCACACTCACTTGCACAAGCATCACTGCCCCTTTGCACTCCCACGTGCAAATGCAGCCATGCACATGCATGGCTCATGCAACTCAACCCTTTTGCATACCTGTGTGCAAAGATTTCCTTGCACACATCCATTTGCATGCCTGCACCTGTGCAAACCTGCCCTTGCACAAACCCATGTGCAGACCTAATATGCCCATGTGCAAACACCTCCATGTGCTCACACACACATGCCCCTAGCCCTTTGTACAGCTCTGTGCCCACGTGTGCAACCCCTTCCTTGCACTCCTGATGTGCATACACAGTGGTACCACAACATCCTCGGGCACACACAAGTGCAACCCCATCACCTCTGCACACCAACGTACAGGTGAACGCGCGTGCAACTCCATCCTTGCACACAACCACGTGCACTCACACAAAAACCTCATCTGTAAGGTAAGGTAAGGTGCTGTGGGAGCAAAGGAAGGTAAGGTAACATAAGGTGCTACTAAAGCCAAGGTTAGGTAATCTGCAGTGCTGTGGGAGCAAAGGAAAGTGAGGTGCTGCAGGAGTATTTCAGGGTACATTCGAATCTGAGAGACAGGATGTCTCAGGAGCAGAGACAAACTATGCACTCAGAGCAGCACGGAGGGTTTATTCATCATACACACTCTCATACATATGCAGGCATCCATTTTTAGATGATCCTCGTAAGTGGGAAGTGGAATCTCTCTAAGCTTGTGCACTTTTACTGACCCTTGAGAGACAGCAAACCACCAAAAAGGAGAGAGAAGGAACATGCTGTCAGTTGATATGAAAGGCATGGACAGCAGAGCGTCTCCTGCTTCCAAGTGCACTTTTCCTCTCACCCTACCACAGCCTCTCTCCTGTTTTGGTTCTTCCCAGGGGCTGCAGGGTTTGTTCCACTTGCACACTGTACCCACGTGGCCAACACGTGATACAGAGCCCAAGTGGAACACCTGCTTGTAAATGAAATCTTTGCAAAAACAAGATAAACTACCAAGGTCAGCTCTCTCCACAAAACAAGGTATTTGCAACTTCAGCCACAAATATCAGTTCCCTTAGAATTGCCAGAACGCTTTGTTCCATCCCAGGGTCATCCTTCTATCAGGGGCCTTTAGGTCGCCAACACAAGCTAGAACACCCAGAATTTGCTCACTGAAAGCTGAATTAAGAGACATCATTCTGAACCAACACTGTGTGTCTCCTGCCACGTAAACGTGACAAACTGCATACTTGAGCTGTTACTAAACTGCATGCAAACTTAACTGGAGCCAATATTTAAAAAAATAACTTCCAGATTAACATGCATTTTGTTCTGCAACATGCTGATTATTTTGCAATTAAAAGAGAAACAGATGTTTGACACCCCCCAGCAACCCACTTAGGAAGGGAGTTAGAGAATACTGTTTTCTAGAACTTAAGATGTAGCAGACAACACTACCTCCAGAAAATTACTGATCAATATCAACCCCACCTTAAATAGCAAGAGGGCTTGTAGACATTGCAACAAAGAGCATTGCTCAGGATGTTCTGTGAGACAGAACAGCACCAGGCCAACACCTCCAGCATCATCACAGAAAGCAAAAGTCCCCTTGAACACACAATACTTCCTTCTCATTTTCAGCTCACTGTGCTGGCACTGAAACGCTTTTTACATCTCCAGGTGAAGGCAACTTGACCACATAGATGGTTTGCTATAAGAAAATTAATTTAGATAGAGAAATAACATACTTTAGAAATACATTGTCAATTATCATAAGATTATTTTCTAAATGTTACTCCAGGAAAAACTCCTCTGTTAAGATTTACTTGTTAGCTTTAATAATGACCACCCCTCATGCCAGGCAAATAATATACCTGGAAATGAAAGGTCTCAGCCATGTGTAAGCCCAGAGTCCTTGTCTGTCCCACACAGCAGGTTTTGAGGGAGGTGAACCTTTTCCTGTCTCCTGAGTCATGCCTCCCCTGGTTATCAGGAGATGTTACTGTGATGGAGTCACCTGAGACTCAGAGGAGCAATACACAGCCATTTATTGAGAGCTTTCTTAACAACAACTAGAACCCTACTTGGAGGAAGCCTACTTGGCTAATTTCCTAATAATGACTACTAAATCTTACAGATAAGATTATGAAGCAGTGGCTGCTACTACAAAGAAAATAATAATAATAACAATAAGATAAAGAGAAAATATAAAAAATGGGGAAAGAGAGACAGACAAAGAGATTACAAACTCAGCAAAGCAAAGCAGTTCACCACTCCTCAATCAGCAATGTCATGGTGTCAGTTGGAGGTTGTGCTGTTCAGCTGATGACTAAAAACAACAGTACTTATTCATAGTTCAAAGTTAAGTCATAGTCTGAGCTTCTGGTATCAGGATCTCAGCAGGAACTCCTTTGTTCCCATCTTCCAGGCCTTGCAAATCTAAGTCAGCAGGTAAGAGGAAGCAGGGAGATGCCAGCTTGCATCTTGCCTTCACAGGGTACAGTGGTTTCATCGCCCAGTCTCCCGTATCAAGCTGCTTTCATTTGTTCCCCGGCCACGTCCTCGGCCAATAAACACTCCTGCACCCTTCCATTCCAAGGCAAACGACTCCAAAGAAATGCTTTTAAATGTACAGCAGTCCACAAAGTAATGTTGATGGCCTCATGTTGACTTGAGACACTCAGACACCACCCCGTGACTCAAATCAAGTAGTGAAACGTTCTTCAAGAGAGGTGACACAAATATGACAGATAGAAGGGAGAGTGAGAAGAGACAGAAGGAAACATCCGAGTAACCATACATTTAACAACAGCTACACCCACAAATAAAGAGGTCCAATTAACACAGTTAGTCTGATCTTGCCAGTCATTTCCCCCCCACACCCAGTTTCCACCATCAGCTTCATCTCTGAGACCTGTGACCCACTTCCCCAGTTTGGAAGACTTCCATGGTTTATTAGGACATAGTGAGCCACTTTTTAACAACAGTGTGTGTGGAACCTGAGGAAAACGTCCTTGCACCTTTTAAGGCAAAAAATGGAAGTATTATGTCCCCTCAGCAAAATTACTGAGGAAAACAAGACTGTTAACCCACTTAAGCTGAAATGGAAAGTTTTAGACTATCACTCATAGATTCCTTTTGCTAAACTAATATTTTGGTTCTTAAACTAATGTACTAATCCCTATTGCCAAACAAATCAACTTGCATCAGCAGAGGGAGGAACAACTCAGATGTTTGCTGTGTGAGCTCTTCTGTCTTCAAACTTCTCCTATGAAGGCATTATGAATAGTAATATACAACATCACCCTCCAGTTAGATTTAACATGCCACATACACCCTGTTCCTTAAGTAACATATCAAGCACTAACTGGTTTTGCAATGGCATTTTCAATACTTGCTGTGCTTTTGAAGAATTTAATTCTTCAAAAGCACGTGTAGTCCAATTTGACAACACATGGACTTGTCAGGTAGTGTTCTCAAAGATGATTTGATGTTTTGCCAGGACCACATATGGAGCAAATGTGTTCTTTAATATCGTGGAGGTTCTCTGTCCAGCAGTCAGTTCTGACCTGAACTAAGCACTCAATTTGGGCAGAGTGAAGGCATTACTATACCCCACTGCAATCCTGCATGTTGCTCTAAGGTTAAATATGAAGTCAATTTTCCATTTGAGCATCTCCAAATGCTGCAGGATATACACTGATCTGGCAAGT
Source organism: Cyrtonyx montezumae (assembly GCF_038088225.1). Classification (NCBI taxonomy): domain Eukaryota; kingdom Metazoa; phylum Chordata; class Aves; order Galliformes; family Odontophoridae; genus Cyrtonyx; species Cyrtonyx montezumae. The sequence goes on from NW_027072078.1 coordinate 480,415, forward strand.
TCAGGTACTGATAGGGTGTACAAAACTTTCAGAAGACACTACACTACAAACTATAGGAGTGGTAACTCCAGCACATACACATCTCTAGACACTTTCCAACAACCATGTTTTGAATGAACTCCTGGACTAGTGCCACAATCAATGACTCCATGACACTGAAAGAAGTCAGAAACATCACGCTGGCAAAAGGCTTTATAATGGGGTTTCTTTTGTAGCCACATCTAAAAGATGGATAGGTCATTATGCAAATCATAATCAGGTTGATAAAAAGGGGTGAACAAAGGGGTCAAAAGGAATGGTACCAGTGTGCAGGGAGAGCTGGCGAGCAAGGATGACCTGTGAAAACTGCCTGTGTTAACTCATGTGTGAAGCTGAACAGACCTGAGGCCATCACCACCACCCGACATCACCACCCACAACCACCCAAACACCATATTATTAAGAAGCACACAGGCCTAGCTCTGGGAAGCAATTACAGGAAAGCCAGCTGCCAAAAGTTAATGCTTAGCATGGGAATCCCAACAAAATAAGAAAGGTATCTGGATTTTTTTTTCTGTGTTTCCGTGAGTTCGCTTTTTTTTAAATAACCCTTATTTTCTTTAAAAAATAATTAAAAAATTACTTAGAGCTTCAACTTTGTTAAGCATGGCACTACTGAACTTATAATTCCAGATAAGCTTATTTTAGCATTTTTATTTCACAACCCTATGAACAGCACATTTCTAGTCTAAGAATTATTGCTTTTGTATTACTATTAGAAAAAAAAAAAACAAACCCTTTATTGATTATCAGTAGAAATTTCTCAATTAAATTCCAAAAAGGGATTTCAGAGTCATTAAACATTTGCTCATATCCTCTTGATATATCTCATAAAGAAGGATCATTGGGACCCATATCCAACATTAGCCTACTTATGGTCCTATTTAGCTTGCATGTGACTCAGATACTGAAAAATTTCCTTTTCCAAAGTGCCATACTTGGGCATCAGAGACATAGCTCTATTTCAAGAACAAACACTCCCACCCCTCTAAGTTTACTAAAAGCTTTAAAACCCCACAAGATAAAAAAAAGCAATACAAACTGCAGCAACACAATAGTACCAGAGTGCAGATTATCTTTAAATATCAAGATTTCATGTGCTCATTTCTTGTTAACACTGCAACACCTGTACATTTTTGCAATTGTACACAGATCAACCAACCAACAGATTAATCTACAGCCACAAAGGCATTTCATCTAACAGATATTTCCAGGAAAACCAGGTCTTTATTTTTATCCATTTGGGTGTCTGGGGGATCAGACCACCTGCCTAAAAATGCCATGTATCATGCAGCCATGGTGTCCAACCTGTCTGCCACAGAGACTCTTTCAGCCTTCTTCCCTGGTGCTCAATTTGGAAAAACTCTGGACCGTTCAAAACCAGTGCATCCTGAAGCCATCAGATCTATAGGGAACCAGCTGGGCTAGGACTTCTCCAGGAAAAGTGGTGGCTGGGAAAGACCTGCTGCTGAGCAGCTAATTCATTTGGCCCTTGCTTCCTGTGTTCCAGAGGGCTCTCCAGCAGAGAGCAGCAAGGAACAGAAAGGAAACTGAGCTGCTCAAATTTCTTTAGTGATCCAGTAGAATAAATACATATCAAACTTCTAAATGAAAAGATGTCCTATTTTACTGACAAACTTTATTATAGCTAGACTGTCACGTGGAGAAAAACACCTTAAATTAGATTCTGAGTATTCCTTGGCATTAAAGTTGTTACTCTTTATTTAAATCCTTTGAAGATCCTGAGGCAAAAACATTCACACAAAAATGAGGAGAAAAAACATAACGAGAACCAAAGGAGCTGACAGAGTGGAGTGCAGTCCATTGCTCAGGCCAGCTCCCATGCACCAGACCCACGCAGCACAATGAGGCTTTTCACAGAGAGATAACATCAGCCTTCCAAAATGCTCAGGAAACCAACAGCTCTGAACGGAAAGGACAGCCACAAAATTCAGCAGCTGCTGGAAAGTGAATTGTCTTATCTTTCACCATTGCTTGAAATTACATCCAGGCATGCTCAGTGGTCGTGACTCATGAAGAATACAGGAGCATCAGGAATCACAGGTCCACCTGGCACAAGGCACTGAGTGAAACAGCCAGGGACAAAGCAGAGGCTGAGGCAGTGTGACAAGTCACATCCTTGAAGGGACTGAGGACTTCCCTCACAACTTTTCACAAGTTAACTACACAAAAAGGAACAAACAAGTGAAGGAAGCCAAGCAGTATTTTATTGACTCCCACAAGACAGATATGGATTGCATACAGCCCTGGAAAACTTACTTTTTAAAATCCTGGAATTAGAAAAGAGAGAACTCATTCCTCATTAATAACCTGACACCATTCATTCATCAAAAGATTGTGGCATGGAACAGATATCCTTTACAGTTTTAATTAAAATTTTTCATTTGAACAGCTTAAAAAAGTACATCTATAATAATACTTAAATATATTGCTCATATTGTGACTTTGTAAAAAAAATAGTTTGAGCTAATACTCTGCTAGTATTCAAAAAAATCCAAGGATAGATCAACTTTTCATTCAGTACTTCAGAGAGATGGGTAAAAATGTATTTGTTTGAAATTATAAACAGACTTCATTCACCAATAGATCAAGTCCCTTAAAAGTGTGTATTTCACTCAGTAATGCTGATGATCCTAAGAAAATGCACAGAGCAAGCAGCTTTCCTTTGATCCTGCAAAATGTATTTATCTACAGCCATAAAGGCATTTCAGCAACATTAACAAGATCACAGAATCACCAAGGTTGGGAAAGACCCACAGGATCACCCAGTCCAACCATCCACCCATCACCAACAGTTCTCACTAAACCACATCCCTCAACACAATGTCCAAACGTTCCCTGAACACCTCCAGGGTCGGTGACTCCACCACCTCCCTGGGCAGCCCATTCCGGTGCCTGATCACTCTTTCAGAGTAGTAGTATTTCCTAACATCCAGCCTGAACCTGCCCTGGCTCAGCTTGAATCCATTCCCTCTGGTCCTATCACGAGCCACATGAGAGAAGAGGCCAACCCCCAGCTCACTACATACAATGTCCTTTCAGGTAGTTAGAGAGAGCAATAAGGTCTCCCCTGAGCCTACTCTTCTCCAGACTGAACAATCCCAGTTCCCTCAGCAGTTCCTTATAAGCCCTGTGCTCCAGACCCCCTAACCAGCTCCGTAACCCTTCTTTGAACACTGCAGCACCTCAATGTCTTTCTTGCAGTGAGGGGCCCAAAAGTGAACGTATTGCTCAAGGTGCGGCCTCACCAGTGCTGAGTACAGGGGGACAAATTAGCTCCCTGTTCCTGCTGGCAACGCTGTTTCTGATGCAAGCCAGGATGACACTGGCCTCCTTGGCCACCTGGGCACACTGCTGGCTCGTGTTCAGCTGATCATCAGTCAACACCCCCAGGACATTTCCTCTACACAGCCTCCCAGCCACTCTGCCCCAAGCCTGTAGCACTGCCTGGGGTTGTTGTGGCCAAAGTGCAGGACCCGGCACTTGGTCTTGTTGAACCTCATCCCATTGGCTTCAGCCCAGCTGTTCAGCCTCTCCAGATCCCTCTGTAGGGCCTCGCTACACCCAGGCAGGTCAACACTTCAGCCAACTTGGTGTTATCTGCAAAATTACTGAGGGTTCACTCAATGCCCTCATCCAGGTCATCAGTAAAGGTAATGAAGAGAACAGGCCCCAGCACCTACCCCTGGGGAACACCACTTGTGACTGGTCGCCAGCTGGATTTAGCTCCATTTACCACCAGATGGGACTGACCTCAAAAGTAAATGCCCAAGCATTAGCAAATTCTGACCAAAAACCATTAGACTACTTTTAGCTTTAGAATAAGTCAGTCTGAGCCTCAGGTGGGATGACAATGGCGAAACCCAAGACTGCATTCAGAAAACTGTTGTCCTGTTGCTTTGTGGGGCTGGCAGAGGCTATGTGAGCACTCCAGGTTTTAACACGGGAGCAGACAGAACAGCTTAAGCTGCCAACAAAGCTGAACTAACACAGCCTGTCTGCTACAGCATGTATTTGTTCCACTGGCACGTGGAAAACTTGCTGGCCTCTGGAAGCATCAGTCTTTTCTGAAGAGATCACTAGACCACAGACTTGCTTGCCTTCCTGTAGCAGTGCTTGCTACTCTTCATACTACTATCCCAATTGTGTCTCAGTGCATCACTTCCAAGACACTAATCCAGCAGCTGAAGTTAACACACTAGTGATTTATCAGGCTTGACCATTTTTTTAAATTGAAAACTAGTTCCTATTTGAGCAGTAACAAAGCAGCACATCTCCCTGGTCTTCATGACTGGCCAGAAGTGGTTTCTACAAAGTCTCCAATGGCACAAATAGTTGGGTTAACCACCCCCCCCAGAGATGCTTGGTCTGAGGTTAACTTTAGTTACAGCTTCACAAGGCAAAGGCTTTAGCCATACAGCTGGCCAAAGGGGCTCCTGTGCTCCACTTCACTTCCTCCACAGATGTGTGAACACAACTCAAAGTTACCTCTGACCCAGTGTGAGTCTAAAAATAACCCTTCATTTGAAGCAGCCCATGGATCTGATGTCTGGTGCAGCATAGGCAAGAAGTGGGGACATAAAGCTGAGGGACAGGACCCATCAGCTAAAACATACTTGGTTTGGATTTTGTGCCACAGACTCCTGTGTCAAAGGAACATCACCTTCATCATTTGCAAAAGAATGATGATCACCAAGTGGCCTTCCAGAAAGCAAGCATGACACTTGAATAAGTATGAGCCACAGGATGTGTTTGGACATAGATTTTGGAGCAGAGATTAGTTTCAGACATTCTGTAATCCACCCCTAAATATCATATACTAAAAAGTTTTTGAAAGTGCCTTCAGTACACCAGCTAATCAAACAAATCTCAAAATATTTTCTTTCTATTTTACATTTTTTACATAAAGCTCAAGTGTCTACACCTTTTTGAGAAACACCTAACTAATTGTCAAAGAAAATGAAACCACATTAAGAGCAACTTACCTAGCTAGTTTCATGAAGACCATCACACATGTAAAGACAAAAGGGAATGAAATCTTAAAAGGGACATAACAACTTGAACAAAAGCAGAAAAGAAGTTTTAACAACTTTTTGTCCATACAAGAGCTTTTCATTTCTTTGAGAAGACAGCAATTAATGCTGAGTGACTTTTTTTGGCCATTCAGGCTTAGTGCCCTGAAAATGAGCCAATTTTTCTAAGTTATCACATTATAGTTATGAGTTCAAAGTATATACAAATTACCTACTTCTAAACAGATTTCAGCACACGACAGACTAAACTTCTTAACTTACAAATAATCATTTTGTTGTTTCCAGTTTACAGTGGTTTAAAAAAAAAGACTTCACAATGTGTGTAAATGGGAAGTAAATGTATTTTTAAAACCAGAACAGAAAGCTGCATGTTAAAAACGGGATCACAGACTAACAAATACATACATCAAAGACATGAATTTCTCAGCAGCTGGTTTTAAAGAGCAAGGAAGTAGGGGAAAACTAGCTGTCCAGACTTCATTCTGGTTTAGAGGTCTATGTGCTAGCAACATCTGCAATTCAAAAACAAATTAACAGAAGAGTAGAATCAATTTTGTTGCCTATTTTCCTTTTAAAAAATTAAGCTACTTCTTAAAAGTGTGGTGTAAAATCTAAAGAAATAATCATTTCTTCATGCACTTGATGACATTGAAGTAAAAAAACAATTATTTTAACCCAGAAAAAATGAGTCATTGTATACTGTAAGGACAGCCTTACTGCTGTAGAAGTATTTCTAGAAATACACCAGAAATTACTTTCCCATAACAAAATATACAATTATGTGTCAGATTATCATTGAGTTTCAATACTTAGGTAAAACCAAAACAGTTACTACCAAGTTTCAAAAAACAAAAAGTTACAACTCCAAACAGTAAAAAAGATGTTTTAACAGGTATGGAGATGCCAGAAAGCAATGCTGGACACCAGGATTTCCAAAGCAACTCCCTTTCCAAACTGATGTGCAGCCTGTGAATTAGACAGTGAGTGAAAACTGATCCTGTTCTATGGGTTTCTCCACCCATGCTCCAAGTCCTGCCTTCAGGAATGCTTTAAATAAACACTCTTTGGCAGTTTGATACTCTGTGGCTCCTTGTTTGGTTTCATGGTATAGATTAGGCTTGAAGATCTTCAAGCGCAAGCTGGACGAAAGCTGTGGAGATGAAAAAGACAAGGAGAGAAGAGAGAAAATGTTCTATTCAGCCAAACATTTTGAAAGCAACTGAATTATTAAAATACCAATTGGAAAAAGAAAAAGTAGTGAACTACTCAACCAAATGTACAGGCAAAGGCAACAAGCCAAAAGCACAGTATCTACTGCAGTTCTGCATCCAGTTTCACTGCAACTATCCACAACCCCTCCTCTTGCAAAACGTGTCCTCCTGCAGAGCCAATCCACATATAGAGAGAGGCACTCTTTGGACTTCACATTTCAAAAGTGCTGTGGTAGCTCCACTATAGTTAGCACGCCTTTGCTTCTTCTGGATTACCCATGTCCTTGGGCAGAAAAAGTCTAGACACTGAAAAGCTGTTAATGTATAGTATTTGTGTCTTTTTCCTAAGGCAGGACAGGGTGAAAGCTCGATAGGTTAGACTTCAGTGCAACTGGGATTATATTTCCAAAGAAATTAAAATGAGAAGGCAAAAGGAAAGGAGTTAAGATTTATTGCTTACTTAGCTGTAACCAAGGATTATCAGATCCTTGCATGTATTTTGTACCAGACTTTACACAATTAAGTAATCTAAATAAATGTGTTATCTTCCATTATGGCGTGGACTGATAGCTAATGTCAGGCCCAGCTTAAGACAGGCTCAGAAAATGGCTTCTGAATGCAGGAAGATACACATGCACATACCATAAAGAATAAAGTAGAAGTGAAAATGTTCCACTCTGGAACATATACCTTTGCATGAATACGCATCCAGCGGCTGTACAGAGCATGCTTACACAGGCGAGATGCACGACCCATTTCATCTTTGCCAGTTGTAGCATTAATAACTTCAAGACCAGTGTCTCCCACTGTCCAGTTCACACTGAAGTTTGGTGCTTTCCCAGGTTGGCGTGCTTCTGCATTGCTAATACCTGAAAGAAGAGAGATTTAATGACAACAATTAACACTAACTCCCAATCATTCTTCTATTAGGCTACTGAAATCATACCTCAAGCAAATGGCACTGATGTGTTTGGGATTCAGAATGAAAATGACACTGATAACACAGATGTTTTTAGCTGACGCTGAGCAGTGCTGCACCAAATCAAGGACAGTTCTGCTTCTCACACTGTTTTGCCAGCGAGGAGGCCAGGGGGTACAAGGAATTGGGACAGAAAGACCAGGAGGGCTGACGTAAACTGGCAAAAGGGATATTCCATATCAACGATGTCATGCTCAGCAATAAAAGCTGGAGGAGCTGCGTTGCCCTCAGACCGTGTCAGCTGGGCACTGGTCAGCTGCTGGTGAGCACATGCCTTGTTCACCTTTCTTTTTAAATTTTGTCTTATTGTTTCCTTCACAATAATCTGTCCTTATCTCAACCCAAGAATTTTCACACCCTTATCTTTTCCAGTTCTCTCCTCCACCTCACTGAGGGGGAGTGAGCGAGCAGCCATGTGGTACTTAGCTGCCTGCAGGGTTAAATGACAACATACACCTCCGGAATATCTGGTCTGGTTTACAGGGCAAACCAATTCATGAGCTATGAACCTGAAATAACTATGAAGAAGAAGAAATGTTGCTGGAGTCCAGCACAGGTAACCCTTGCCCTTAAAGTCCATTAAGGAGCAACACCAACTGAGTTCAGGACAGAGCAGATCCAACAAAATTTCCGTGGTTGTAATTGTTCAATCAATTCCCTTTCACTCTGCTGCTGTAAGAGCTTAAGTAAGTGTTTCACTTCTCATTCTAAAGCCAGTGCAGAACAACGAACCCTAGCCATGTCTCAACACATACAATTACAATTCAGCTACTAACTTTTAAGTACTATCTTCTTTGAAGTAGTTAATCCTATATAGAAGTGCCTACAACATGCTTTTTCAATTTCCCTTGCAAAAAGATGAAGTTAGATCAGAGTGGTGGTACGAGATCACATAATGTCTTGCAACCAAGACATGAAGGCATCCACACTTCAGTAGCTGTAGAGTATGTTTCATTAAAATTACCATTATTTCTACATAAATACAGCAGCCTTAGAAGGTAGTTCAGTGCTGTTTCCACAAATGTTTTAAATGTTCAAAAGCAAGCCTTAGTGCCTGGAAGACACGCTGGGAACCAGTAACACTTCTGTATACTGATTAACTTCCTTCCTTATAGCTGTGGGAGGAGGAGAGCTTCAGGGGGGTCAATTACTAAATAAACATTCTGAAATGATCACATTGAATTTTCTGATGCTGACATATTTTTATGCTTGGTTTATGTCAGCCTGGTCACTGCAACTGACAGACAGTAAGCCCAGAGAGGAAGTAAATAATAAACAGTCCCACCATTCCCCATTTGCTCCAAATGGGGGTGTTGAAAAAAAATGGAATTGGAATGAAAGTTTCCTTTATTATTATTCTCCATTTTCTTTCTAGCAATACTGTCACGACTTCTGTTGTCCATCTGAGTGGCTGCCAAAAAAATTATGTATGAAGGCTCGTGAAAACTGGAGCTGATCACACACAACCCAACAGCTTCTGTGCCATTAAAAGCCAAACACTGCAGAGCAAAACAAACCCTGCCACTCCATGAGTCACTCAACAGAAGGTCTACACCTAAAAAAACCTACTAATTGAGAGCAGAAACAAAAGGAATCTGAACTCTGGCTCTCCATAAACATGTAAATTCAGGCTTGTTTTATGAAGCTTATGTGAAACAGAGTGATTTACTTAAAGCACTACATACTGGAGAACTTATCAAACCTACTGAGGGAAGAGGGGTTAAAAAGGCTACCACATGACAAATGAGTCAGTCATATTTTTAATTTAACTTAAAAATATTTGTACTACTACTTCTGCTTGTTTCATATGCCACTGAACAAGTATGGTGATCAGATACTGTTCACGAAGTATGGCAAAAGTGACATTTTGCTCCTTTCCTCATTACTGTGAAACATCATTATTTCAATGTAAAGTTTTCCTTTAGTGAGTGATTCTCTCCTCAGACCAACACATCCTGAGTATGTGCAACTCTTTCAGCAAATACTAGAGACTACTTACCAGCTCTACTACTCTACCAGCTCGCTCATGCACAGTGGAGGTTTTATAAGAAGGGATTTTCAAATGAAGATGTTACTGAACATAACATCCAGCATGCAATATATTTCAATAGCAGTTACACAACTGCATTTCTTAGGTTATTTTGATGTCATAACAAACAAAAATGACTCTGAATTTCAACTATACTTAAATGACACCTTGGTTAGCAACACAATTAATCTGCAAGGACCCTGGAAAAATTCCAAAGAGTCTCAGAAGGTGGGTCACAGGCAGCATGAACAGGAAAACTAAGGTTGCAAAAGTAGGTGGATTCTATCTTCTCTCTCAAAAGCTAGACATGAACACAACACAACAGACTGAAAATAGTAATGGAAGGGAAAGATAGGATAGAAAGTAAAATATTTTATTCTCCTTTGAAATGTGTTACAACTAAGATATTTTAGAGAACATTGCTCTGAACTTCTTGAGGATATTCTTATAATCACGTCTAATAAGCAAAATCAATAGTCACCACTTTTTTAGGCCAGTGTGTACATACTAACAAAACCTGACAGACCTCACATCAAGCTTCATCCAAAGGCGGTGCGGTGCTAAAAACACCAAAATGGAAGATGATAAGGTACCAGGAAACACCAAAAATCACCAAAGATTATTCTGATGGACATCTTTTGTAAACAAACCAACAAACAAATCCAATTAAATTAAAAAACAAACATAGTAGTCATTCAGAAACCTGATTAAGCATGAATATTTAAAATCTTTAGAAATTCCTTCCATGTTTGTCAGCTTCTTGTTGAGTACAAGAAATGAATTAAGTTTTTGCATCTAGACCACCTGCAAAAGAGTGCGGGTACATTCACAGGCTGGAGCTCCTCTTCAAGGCACATGAAATTAGCTAAAGAAAAATAACTGGTAATACATATGAGGAATTTCTTGCCAACTCACTCTCAGCTGAAAAATAGCTGCTCCGATCCGCATGCTTCCATTTAACTTGATGAGAAAAGGATATATAAATAGAAAATGTCTTATGAAGAAAGAAAGAACATCTGATGAGAAGATTATTTTTACCAGTAGAGTAGGTAACTTCATCTTAATGCAACTGTCCCAGAAGACACACAAATTATCTCATGAGAGACTGAAAAAAACAGCTTTCATAGTGTTTTCTCAGCTAAACCATTTGAGATACAGTGGGGAAAGACAGAGTGCCATAACTGAACAGCTATTTCTGTTTTAGTTGACTTCTTTGTTAAAAATAAGCAATGATTCCACAGCTGTACAAATAAGGGAGAGATTAGAGTTTGGGAGTTACCCCTGCAGTGCTTATTTCAGGTAAGAAAACATTGTGAAATAAGTGAATCAAACAGTAGATGTATAGCTACACATAAATCCCGGCTGAATCCAACATCAGCGAGCAGAAAACTAGCTTTCAAGACTAATTCAGTAGAAAGAAATCCACTGAACTAATTCTTCTTAGTGTCTCCTCTCAAGAAAGTTTCCTGTGCATTTTGAGATACGCATTTTCATTTAACTCAAAAGCTGAGAACACTTCTCAACTCTCTCTACTGCTTCACGAGTTTTGATTGACATGTTTAAGCAATGATGCTATTTCATGGCAGATGATGATACCATTTCATAATACCATTAATTAATAAAAAAAAAAAAAAGCTAATTGTTTGGTATGCCCACAAGCTCCCTATGTTAATTTTTAAAATCCATGTCAAACCTAAAAAATGCTTTAAAATACTGATTTATTTTTCTTTTTCTGGAAAATAAACAGCTGTGCCAAAAGCCTAGCTCTGCAGAACAATGCAATACACACAACAATAGGAAGTAAGAGATTTCCGTTTCAAAGCTTTCACAACATTACTGTAATTAGATTTTTTGAATTTTCTTTAAGACAATTCAAACTTTCCTTTTAAATCATGGTTCAATTTGAAGTTACTGTTAACTCAAATACTCTCAGCCCTGCTAGAGTTTAAGCAGCTGTTTGTTACTTGCTAGGGTTTTCTGTTTTGCTGTCTGTCAGCTAACATTTTAAAATGTACACAAATATTTCTCAGGGACATTCCAACAGGCTCTAAATGCAGCATCTGTGCATTAACTATGAAATGAAAATGAAAACACTGTGACAACTGGGTCATGCAAACAAGTTGGGCAGCATGCTAACTAAAGCTAATTCTGCATTCAAGATAACAAAATAAAATGCAATCAATGGCATGTGAGGTAATCTCATCATCCACTTTTCGTTGGTTACTGGCCTAAAGATTGTGAGCCTAATATTTTTATCTTGGAAAACTGAGAAATGACATAGCTATTCAAGAAATATCTTCAATTGTAAGAGAAGTGACAGTGAGAGCTAACACACTATCCCATAGGTGATAAGAGGTTTCATTAAGCCCGGGCCTTCAATTTGCCTCAGCTATTGCTAAGGTACACTCCAGATGGCAATTACATGCAAGTGCACTCAGTTCATACTCTGGCTTCTTTCTTTTTTTGGCATCTTTTATCTCATGAAGGGTTCTTGCTATGGTATTTCTGTCTGTGTATCCCTATTAGGTTTAGACCATATCTTCTGTGTTGCAACCAGAAACCAGTTTACTCACAATACGTAATTTCCAGGTTTTGAGAACTGCAAAATCACAATGCTACTGGAACAGACTTAGTTACCGGCACGGCCTTCTCCGTTAGATACTTGCCACTAAGTAAAGGTCTGTTGAGTGTATAAAGAGGTGGTAGATCTTCTATCTCTGCTATCCTCTGGTATACGGCTCTGGATAGATGATCCCCATGATATAAACTCCCCAAGATGATGCTAGAGAAGTAAATTGGCTCCACAAAGAGGCTAAGTAAGGCTCCTTGAATACCCAATACGTTCCACCTAAGAGGGAGGGAAAAACAAAACAAAACAAAACAAAACAAAATACTTTCTTTTTAATGGAACAAGTAACATCTGCCAGACATAACAGCAGTCAATCACAATGGACCAGACTTTCACAGAACCACAGAATCACAGAATGGCTTGGGTTGAAAGGGACCCCAAGGACCATCAGGTTCCAACTTCCCAGGCACAGGCAGAGTCACCAGCCTCCAGATCTGGTACTAGACCAGGTTGCCCAGGGCCCATCCAACCTGGTCTTGAACACCTCCAGGGACAGAGCAACCATAGCCTTTCTGGGCAGCCTGTTCCAGCACCTCACTGTTCTCTCTGTGAAGAATTTCCCTTCGACATCTAATTTAAGCTTTCCCTCTTTGAGCTTGAAACCGTCCCACCTTGTCCTATCACTGTGTACTCCTGTAAAAAGTTGATTCCCCTCCTGCTTATAATCCCCTCTTAAATACTGGAAGTCCTCAATGAGGTCTCCTCGCAGCCTTCCCTTCTCACCCTGAACAAGCCCGGCTTCCTCTGCCTGTCTTTGTAGGGGAGGTCCTCCAGCCCTCTGATCAACTTCGTGGCCCTCCTCTGGGCCCTCTCCAATAGCTCCACATCTTTCCTGTACTGGGAGTCCCAGACCTGGATGCAGTGTTCCAGATGGGGTCTCCCTAGGAAATAGTAGAGAGTGACAATCACCTCCCTGTCCCTGCTGGCCACTCCTCTTCTGATGGAGCACAGGATACCATTGGCCTTCTGAGCACACTGCTGGTTCATGTTCAGTTTTTCAACCACCAGGACCCCTAGGTTCTTCTCCACAGAGCTTACAACCCTTCCTCTCTTGAACATAACATGACTATGGTAACACAGCTATGACACCTGCCAGAATTTCAGAGATCAGCTCAGCAAAATTCTGAGCAAGGCAACCAATAGGTCTACTGACAGCACTCCCTTCAGGGACAAATCCTTTATTTCCCTGCTAACATGTGTGGTGATACATTTTGCAGCTGCAGTCTAATGCAAGAGATGGACAGGATCATTTAGTCAGAGAAAACCAAACTATAACATCATCAACATTAAGAAAAACTTCTCTGTAAGAGTGATTGGGCACTGGAACAGGCTGTACAGGGAGGTGGAGTCACCATCCATGGAGGTAATCAAGAAATGTCTAGATATGGTGCTCATGGACATGATTTAGTGGGCAATATTGGTAGGTGGACAGTTGGACTACATGGTCTTAGAGATCTTTTCCAACCTTAATGATCCTGTGATTCTATGATCCTCAGTCGCAAACAGTAGCTGGTGCCTCCAAGATAGCTGGCAGTGGACAAACCATTCACCCCAGAATGCAAGTAGAACACCTGGAAGACCTCAGTACCTCATCACCACAGGCGAAAGTTTGTCCTTTAAATCCTAACCAAACTGTCCACATCCTGCTGCCAAAAAGGATATTTGTATTTGGCTTCAGTAGTCATGGGCAGGATGAAAACAATCTCCAGGTGCACAGACTCTTGGCTTACTTTAGCTGTTCCACAGATTGCAGCCATAAATCCCTGTCTGCATAATTTTGATTCACATCAGACCAAGTCTAGCAGCAGGAATCTAGCACGCATAGGAGAATAATACTGAAGAAAGTCTGTGTCTGTGTTAATTAGATCAAGCTCTCAATCTGTATGTTACTGTATGAAACAGTTTTTAAAACCTCAGTCTCCTGTAAAGTATTTCCATTGTCCTCTCTTCTGAGGTATATTTGCAAACAATTTGGCACTATTAAAACAGCTTAACTGAGTACAACTGTAACACCCAGACAACTGGAAACACAAGCAGAAGGAAAGTTTCTTTCAGAGCTTAATAAAAAGAAATATTAAAAATATCACAATGGAAGTTCTTGTTCTCATGCAGACTGGTTGCTGTCCTTATCAAAATGTACATCCTAAACTATCTTACAGGATGCCCCTAAAAAAGAGAACTGTGGTTAACAGTGTACCTTGTGCCTTGTCCTGGGATGGCATGGCTACATAACCATCAGTTCAGGCTAGTAACTGTACAGTACAACTGTTTTGTTACTTTGAAAAATGGAACTACACATTTTGGCTTGCAAAATGTTGAAAGAAAAGTAGAACAAAATTTGTACCCCAAGGAAACAATTTATTTGTGTAGCTTTACTGTGGATGAAAATAAAAGAAGTGTGCATTAGCTTACTCACCTGTCATTAAAAAGGTTTTCCCTAATGTACGAGTAAAAATACTGTGTTAACAAAAGATAAGGCATATATATTATATTGAATAAAGGCCTATTCTTCATGATGGTGAAAATGAAAAAAACAGCCAAGCATAAGATTAAATGTATCAAGAGAAAGCTACTGCTTCCCAGAATCTAGGCACCCTTCTAAGGATCTTGCTATGACTAGAATTTTGTAAGCACAAAATTCACACATTTGTCACCTTAAGTGACAAATAAACTGCAGTAGTTTCCTTGATATTGGCAGTATTATCTACAAGAAGCATAGAGAGAAGCATACAAACTACTATCACAGACAGATAATATTATGGAAGAATCATCTGGAAAAAATGTAAGAGTAAGCATTGCAAATTAGGTTCTTAGAATTGTATCTGAAGTTTACAGACACGCAATTAAGCTTCTAGGCCTATCAGATTTTATTTTTCTTGAACAGTACTTGAGTAATGGATAGACATTTTAAAAAAGGCCAGAGTATACCTCTGACAAGCCCTGGCTCCCTAAATCCAACTTTTGCCAGATCCCCTGCCTGACTTCCATGTTCAGTATTTCTAGACTGTGTGTTTTGTGCTTTCTCCTACCTCTCAGACTTAATGGTCTTGGTTGGCACAGAAAATGACAGCTAAAGCTTGTCTTGCTAAAATCTTTCAAGATCTTAAGATTAAGATGAGAGGATTTTGGACACTTAAACAGCTTCTGCAAGGTGAACTATACAAACCTGTACTACAATAGCTATTCTGTAGTAACTGCCCATGCCTCTGTTTTTGCAGGAGTGCACTTTATCACTTTTACCACTTCGATGTGTGCCTATGAGCACTGGATTCAGAGCAACTGGCTTGCTGCAAGTACAAGCTTTGGAGAAAACATTCAGAAGTGCAAAGCCTTAAGCTCTCAAAATCTGCTGGCTGGGGTTAGATGATGGTTGAGTTTATAAAATTTGCTTTAGATTTCAATTGTTTTGATGAAATAATATGTAAGTATCTAAAGAAATACGTAATTATGTTGGAAACTGGTAGTGACTCAGATAAAAAAACAAAGCAAGTTCAAACTTTGAAACAGTGGTAGAAAGTAAGGATTAAACAGAAACTTTCTTGTTCCTATTTGAACTGTACTTTTTTCTGGCTAACAGTAATTTCTCACTGCCAATAGTACATACACTAAAACCTCCTCCACAGACTGTACTGGGAAGGAGCTGTACCAATACTTCGCATCATTTTTCAAAAAAACACTAGGCCTTTTGTAACATGACATAGTAAAACTGACACATACTAGTTCACAAGCATGACTTGTCAGAACATTTGTCAACAAAAGCCATCAATTTAGTACTTAAATTTACTGAAACCACAATTTCTTTTGAAGTGAATGGGCCAAATTCTCTATAGATTCACTCTAAACCATCAGGTGCAGAGCACAGAGTGCACAAATGTTAATAAATTCAGGTTTTCTATCTTTTCTACCAAGCCAGTGAAACACCTAGAAATACAATTTTTTTCTTCACATTAGTACATAAAAGTAGCATGAGAAAAAGGTTAAGTAACTGAAACTGGGTAAATCAAGTTTGCAAAGCCAAATCTTCCAGTGCTCACAGTGATTCGCTACCACAGAAAGGAACCTTTCCACTGTAATGCCACACTGCAGCACCACACTGCAGCAGACTGGATACAGATCCTGGCCATGATACAGTGCTCAGGTAAGAGAAATTGACAGCTTGAAAAGTGGTAATGGGAGAAAATTCTCCATCGCTAATTCAGTAATTTAAATCTCTTCTGCAACAGCCATCAGCAAAAATACAAAGCTTCCACATGAAATGACTTAATCCTGAGTCCAAATCTTACTGGGCAGACCAGAGTGAACCAGACCAGGCAATACCTTTTCTCAACATCAAAATAGGAAAATGGCACCACATTTGCAATACAAAAAAAGCAACAAAGCACAAGGTTAAGCAGAAAATGGCTGCTGCATTATGTCAATGGAAATACTGACATGTCTACTTGGCTTGCAGTTAAGAGTTTCTCTGAAGAAGAGAGCCTCAGCAGGCAAGGAAACATCCTCCTCCCTAAAACTTTTCACTGGAAACCACTGTCTACCTGAGTATAAAAGACATGCTCTCTGTGGCATATTCTCATTATATTCACTCACATGATACTCTGAAGGTTCTGGTTTTAAGTTACCATAAGAACCAAGAGATTTTTCTTTCACAAGCTTTATAAAATTTCAAGCTAAATTGACACTCTAAATACCAGCTTTTATGCTGATTAAAAACCACAAGCCAAAAGATTTAGTTCCAGACTGTCAACACCTAAATGTAGCTGTCTCTACTCGAGTCAAGTGTCTCAACCTCATTACAGTTATTAAACTGGTGGTTTATTCAGTATCCGAGTAAGGCCATTTTTATTTGGCTGCACAGCTCTTCATCAATGAGACAACTGTCTACTTCAAGGGAAGCTGGGGCATCTTGTGCAGATGGGGATACCCACAGTCAAGCAGCATGTGATATCCCTTCACCTTTTCTCTGCAGTTTCAGAAGTGATACACAGCACAAGGAAAGGTAACCTGACAAGGTGCCAGTGAGCTCAAAGGATTGTTTACGTGTCCTTCACTTCTGAGCAGCCTTTTGTGACACAGAAGTTCCTTCAGTCACTCAATACTTTGTTTCACCACCAGAGTCTCACTAAGATCATGTATAACCACAGCTACATTTGATGAGGCACCTCACTTTCTAGAGTTCTAGTAATCATCAGAAAAATACTTAAGCAGAAAAAGGTAAATAAGTCATATATCAAAACCACAGCTCTCTTTTTTTTCCTCAGATGGGGTAACTGATTTACTGCAATAGCCCTTATTAGTCCCTGGATTAAGAGTTTCTCTGTTCCCATCACCATACACATTAGCTGCTGCTGCTTTTCTGAGACAAGAAAATAGAAATCCTAAATTTATCTATTTGGTCACAGAGCAGCTCAAGACAAAACAAAGGGAGGATAACAGTAAAAGGATGCTGTAAACTGCAGAATGAAGTTGCACCCTATAGTTTCCCCAGCACTAAGCCTGATTGAAGAGGACTTTGTATATTACAACCTTCTTCCTCCTTAGTCTTATTTAATTGATTGTACTGCTCTCTGTAAAGTCAGAGCAGTGATAGTTTTCAAGTTTAAAAAGAATAAAATCTGAAAAAGGGGGAGGAAAGGGGAAAAGCTTGACTCCTGAAAGGTCAGAACATAAAAGCACTATCTGATCTTATCCGTGCATTGTGGCTTGCCATAGCTGTGCTGTGGCACAGCACTGAAACATCCCTGTCCTTGTATTGTGAAATCTTTGTTCAGTTTACAACACAGCTCCACAAACACCTGCACAGAGAGAGGCACAAGTGTGCAGGAGAGGTTCAGCAGCTGGGCATGGATAGTGGTAGGCTCCTGAAACTGTTCTGCCATTAGGAAATACACTATGGAAAACGTACTCCCAAACTCAGCTTAGAGTAAGCTTGCTTTCTAAAAGCAAGCAAACACTGAACCAATGAAACTTCTTCCTGTAGATAATCTCAGCAGTTTCATTCTGCTGAGATAAATGATGAAAGATGCAGCAAACTGTGTGAGGAGCAACAATTTGCTCAGTCTGACCTGCACATAGTATGTATATTATTAACTTATATACATTTATATATTCACTGTTTGCTATGAAAAATAAATTGTGTATAATTACATACATCTCCCATTTAGTATCAGGTTCATTATTTCACTGAAAATTTAAAATAAAAATTGCACCAACAGATCATCTTTTTTGATGAAGGAATTTCTTGTACAAAAATCCTGCTTTGCAGTGAGCCTCTGTTTTGCATTAAGAAGTTCAACCATCTCAAAAATTCCAGATGCAAACAAAAAACTATTCTGATTCAGAACTGCTGCTGAGTTTCTCCTTGGGATATATAGACCCTGTGTCTATATTTTGCTCTACAACTTTGAATTCCCCATGTACTCTTAGGTAAAAGTGAAACTAAAAGAAGAAATTTTCCAACCAAGACTTACCAACCAAGACTTTGCCATGTCCATCTAGGAAGTAACCTTGCACCCAGACATCCACAGCTTGTTGAAAGGGGTGAGCCAATTTTCCTTCTTTATTGCTATTGCAGTGTAGCGCCTGTATCACATCTGAAGGCACTGTCATCCTATTCTTTTGCCATACATAAATGTATATATCTGTTGACTAAGTTTTTAATTGGCACTGTGACCTTGTGACGACACCTAGCATCAAACATAGCAGGGTACAGTTTACCTCCTACTAAAAGCTGGTGGAACATGAAGTCTCTGCTTTTTAGGTTCCAGATGTCCTCCTACTCCAGGAACAAAAACTTTAAATTAATTGCTGAAAGCCTTGAATTTATTTAAAGGTATCAGTTCCACAGAAACTACAACAGATACAAAGACCACAATAATGCTATTTGATAGAGCATGTTCTCAGCTACAAAACACTATTTTTCAGCTTAGTCACCATCACTAGCTATGTATTTCCACCATCCATGAACAAGAGCCTTCATGCCATGTGTCAAAACCTTCACCAGAAGTGGCACACTGTTGCTGTTGCTGAAATGCACTGCCCACCACCTCACTGTGCTCACATCCACTGTTTGTTCTTCATAAATGTTCAGCAAGCATTAATGAATGTCAATGGGTGTATTTTTTTCCTCAAGGTGAGATTTAATAGCACACCTTTGTTTCATATGCACTTCCATGTCATATGGTCCTCTGCTACCATTAGTTACACGGCATCAAAATGGAATATTGGTTGGAAGGTTCAACTTCTAGTGCCATACCACCACCATCTGCCTCTGACATTGTGGGCCAACATCATAAAAGTAAGCATTACTTTTGGAGCAGTCCTTGTATATTCACCACTCACGCTGTTAATTGCAGAAAGAACAGGCAGACCTGATTTCATTCACTTAATCTCTCTGTCCTCTCTCCTTTCTGTGTAAATCTGATGTGTAAATCTGATTTCTCTTTTTTTTTTCTGAGGAGATTAACTCAATCTCTAAGATCAATGTCCTCCTTTCTTGAGCCACTGTATCAACATGCAGCAACATCTTCATGTAGAGCAGAGTCAGTCTTTTTCTTCAAGTGGCCTCGTCACCATAATTTAGATCAATAAGTACAAGAGGTCCACAGTCTTTGATAGCAGCACTTCTCAAAAACATCTTTCTGCTCATCCTGAGGTAAGACTTTTAACTACAGACAGTAAAATTTATCTTCCCTTGCAGGTGAACCTGGGCTGTCATCAGACAGCTCTGATTTGTCCCAGCGTTTCTGGTGTTACCTGGATCTGTGGCATATTGTGTCACTGGTGTGGATGGTTACATAATGGTACATACTGGATGGTGGTTTCCTACCTCTTTCTCTAAGGTTTTTAATCCAGGTGTTGCACAGCCAAAACATATCAAAAGTAAGGCATTCAAACTGGCCACTTGGCTAAGATCTGTTCATAGAATCATAGAATCACTCAGGTTGGAAAAGACCTTCAAGATCATCGAGTCCAAACACAACCTAACCGTACTACTCTACTTATAACAACCCTCCACTAAATCATATCCCTGTGCACCACGTCCAAACAGTTTTTAAACACATCCAGAAATGGTTCAGAAGAAACGTTCCTCCTATTGCTGGTCAGAAAGCATACCAAGCACACTACAGAAAGCCATGGAGCTTTCCATTTAGAATAACTCTCAAACTCAAAAAAACCTGGATGGGCAGAAACAGAGCTGCTCAACACACAGCCTTCAGTGGGCACACAGAAAAATTTCAAGTTGTTTTTCTGCCACTTTGTTAGTCCCCACCTAGGTGGTGGGGTCAAGAAGGAGAAGCCAACAGGGGAATAAACAGCAAGACAAAGTTACAAACTTCCATTCGGACATGGCACTGAAAATAACACAAAACAAGTTCAGTACAGTGGCATGCGATGTTCTTGCATAGCAAAGAAGTAATATTTTTCCCTCTTCTATGATAGAAGAGCACCAGTGACTTCCCCTTTATTTTTTAATTAAACCACTTCTCAAATCCCAGAGCCTTCCTAGCAAGGAAATAGAGTGAAAAAAGCAATTCAATTCTTCTTATCAAGACAGTAAACCTTGATTTGAAAGTTTTGTGAGAAATTAAGTAACTATGTGAACCCAAAAAGCTTGAAATGAATGTAGGGGAATAACATATCAAAAAGGACAAAAATATGCACAATGAAGTACCATGGAATAAGCTTAGGATCTTTTTTTAAAACAAATGCATGCATATAATGCCACCAAACAACTATTCTTGTCATAGAATAAAGTTGTCCTGAAATTTCACCAAGACACTAAGGTAATCCTGTTTGAATGCTCCTAATCCAGATGAGAGTACATTCTCTTTTACCTAGACAGGCCTGTTGCAGTTTTCCACAGCCTTTAACCTTGCAAAGTCATTATGAGTTAGAGTTTAGCACCCCTCATTTCCTTTCTGTCTAAAGCACACTTATCAAGTCTCTTTTCTTTTTTCCTGCCTCTTCCAACACACAAGCACAAAGTGCTTTTTCAGGAGGTTACTTAGGGAGAGAAAGGGATGCTGAGTATCTGCCAACAGCTAAGACAGAATGAGG
This sequence comes from Cyrtonyx montezumae, assembly GCF_038088225.1. Classification (NCBI taxonomy): domain Eukaryota; kingdom Metazoa; phylum Chordata; class Aves; order Galliformes; family Odontophoridae; genus Cyrtonyx; species Cyrtonyx montezumae. The sequence continues at coordinate 501,413 of NW_027072078.1, forward strand.
TGAGCTGAGCTAGCTGGAGCAAAGCAGCAGATCCAAGAGCTATTTCACATGTGCTACCTCAGCCAACACAACACAAGCCCTGGCCTGAGATGGCTAAACCTTCCAGTGTACAGTCAACCCAAGGATGCTCATCCACTCTTGCATTAGATCTCACCCATTACTGATGGTGGGCTTGATGTGTCACTGTAATAATCCACACAGATATGGCTGTTCACACACAGTCTTCCTGCTCTGCATTGCCCATGCAATCCTCCACACAGTACCTATCCACAGGTTTTCCAGGCTGGGACTGAAACTTTGAGAAACCTCAGTGGAAGAACACAGCTCAAGGGCATTCTGGAGCACTGACTGCTGGAAACTACGTAGCAATGCAATCTTTCAAATTTAAATGGACAAAATAAGGTCATAAGTGTCAGGGAAATGTAAAAAAAAAAAAAAAAAAAAAAAAAAAAAGAATATGAAAATTTGGGCCTCCTTACCCGTCATACAGTCTTTGTTCTGTGTCAAAGGGTTCTATTTGCTTCCTTCACTGGCACAAACAAAATTATTCACATTAGCCCCAAGGAGAGGTGACAGCTAGCTACGCAAGCGAGAGATGGATTCTGTTCTGCATCACACAAAATCAACAAAATAGTCAAATGTGTTCTAGCTCAATAACTGCCTTCATTTTTTATTTTCACTAACAGCAATGATGATGTGATTAAAGAAGTCAATGAATGCAGTTTGAGTATCACTTTGGATGGTCAGAAGAAGTAATTGATATGAAGCTTTGTGTACTATTGAAAACATTATTAAAATTTTTTCTATGTCATTTTTGTAGAACTACTTTTCAACAACCTACTGCCCTAGCTCCTGAAAGCACTGAACCATTTATGTTAGAAGGATTTAAATAAAGTAAAATGTCTTTCTTTGGTGGGGATGATGATTACTTGAGACAAGACCAGAGGAAAAGAGCAATTACTTAAAATTAATCCTGTATGTTTTTATTTGGTGTACACAGTTGATAATTATAGTTCAAATATATTTTTCTACATTAAAATACACTTATTAAATTTTGCATCAGACCGTGATCTTACTGAACAGCACAGCTATTTTACTTAAAAAATGACTGAAACATATTCAGCCAAAAAACCTGCTATTTCTTATCTGTTCCACAAGAAAAAGGAGTCTGCAAACACAAAGATTTATTTTAAAAATATTACAATTTTCCAGCAACTCTCACAGATTTCTGTTCCTTTTTTTAAGGATATTACATCTAAATTTGGTAGACTATCATCTACCTATTCCCAATTTTCAAAAAATGTTTCAATCTTTCAATATTTGTCTGTTAATAATGGTGAGAAAGAAGATATTGGATAAAAAATATATATATATATAAAAAAAAGGACTTGTACTGGAAAAAAATATTTAATTAACAATAAAAATATTGAAACTTAAATCTAAATAATTGTGAAGTTAGAAAAGTGCCCATCAATTAATATATATATAAAGTATGCTTTGTTGTTTTTTATATTTATACTTTATATATATCTATAGTTTTATATATATATAAAACTCTATTATATGGTATAAATTTAAGTCTGTCAATAGAATACATACGTCCCATTGATATACAAGGAGGTACACCATCAGAAGAAATTATTCAAATTTAACAAATGCTGTTTTGCTAATGCTACGTTGGGACTTGGGGGAAAAGGCATTCCTCTGATATTTTCCAGTGATATAATACAAAACAAAGCTGTTATGACTTAAGAATCTGGTTTTCATCTCGCTTTTGAAGACAGCAGGAGGTTTGACACCAAGTGCAGGTGAGGAATCAGAACTTTATTTCTGGAGTTACAGCCATGTTATAACTAAGCAATGAAACCAATCAACAACCTGCACATTCATTACTGCTGCCATGTGTCCCTCCTTTCTTATCCAGCACTAAAGGCAACGGTAGAAAAAAGCAGTTATTTTGTCTCTCACCTTGCTATCTTGTCACTGCATGACATAGTCAGTAGCCTTTCACCTTGCAATACTCCATCCCAAGTCTGGATAGTGATGGTAGAGCGCACAGGGATCGTCCCTTCCCCAGATTCTATTTTTGTTCGTAGCTGCCCTCTCGCTTTACGGTTTGGATGTCTGTCCCCTTGATCTGAATGACAAAAGGAAGCATAGTCAGCAGACAATTCTTAAATAGTGTTTTGGGCATTTTAATGAAATTGATTAACAGATCAGGACAGAGAACAACCATTAAAAATAGAAACGCTGAGATGGCTTGATTAGTTCTGCAAGAATGTTTGCTGAACCACTGGCTTATCTTTGCTGGCATTCAGCCTCTTAAAGTCCATGTGGTTGATCAGTAAGAACAGCTCAGATCTTTGACTAATACACATCTCCAATAAAGGAAAGAAGACGCTTGAATTTTAACCGTGTCACTTCCACATGCTCGAATAATACTTTAAACACCAATGCTAGAATAGTACTGCTGTCATACCCTCTTGTGCTGCTTCATGTGGTGAGAAAATTCTAGCATCTCCACAAGGAGATGTGCTGATATAGAGATGAAACTGCACATTCTCCTTCAGTTTAAAACCGCCTCGCTCTGATTTGATAAAAATTGATTTTTCCTGATCATCTTTATTGCTGAAACAGAGAATAAAGCTTAAGTCAAAAACAAAATTAATACATAAATAACATAAGCTGCTCAGTCTTAACAGGTATTAAAAGCAAACACAGGATGTCTGGAAATTTTACAGTGTAAGTGTAACAAGATATTACAAATATCAGAATGAAAAGTCAATGGATATGACTAGAGAGCCTTTTACATTCTTCACAATGGGCTTCAGAGACTTATCAGAAAACAAAGCAACATCACACATTAGACCATTTGAGATTATTTTGATTTACATGTTTGTTGATTACAAAATGATTCCCCGCAAGCTGCTACCTTCTCAGGACCAACAATGAACCAAATATATGTTTTGTTCATGACAAATTTTAGCATAAAAGTCATGAGTTCTCAGTTAAACATCCTAATGCAACAAGTGGTACTTTACACATCAGTTTGCTTCAGCAGGGCACTTTAGAACAAGTGTTTCACATTTAAATTATGAGTAATAAAGATACAATTTTGACAGCTTTTCAGTTGCATGGGGCCAGCTTATCTTCCCATAAGCCTACCTTAGATAAAGCTCAAGTTGTGTATACAGAAATTTAAGCAAGCACCGTCGAGATATAATTTCTGCATGGCAATCATTTAATGCAAGACCACGATCGCTCATGTATTCACCATTGATGCATTTTGTTCCTGTAGAAACACTTATTACCAGAGCATCTTTCACATCTGTTCCTGGAAAAACAAAATTTTAGAAGGAAGACACAATTAAAATCACAATCTAGCAAGAGATCTTCCTGTAGAATTCAAACAAGGCTCTTTTTTGCTCTGTTCCTTTTTCAATTTTTTTTCTTGTGATTTTTTCTTAAAAGCAAAAGATTTACTCAGACTTATCCAGTATGGCCTATGTTTCTTGAGAGTTCTTCATTTTGGAGTTCAGATACGCTAGGAACTGAAAATCTGTACAGAAGAATTGCTGCTCCAGGAAGCATTACTCAAGCTTAAGCTCCAAAGATGATATTTTTTATCTGAGCCCAAACAGCCAGCTGATTTATGGCACAGAACTTTGGACATATACGAAGATGTTCACAGCAAATCTAGAAGTATACACTGTTAAAATGCATTCATTTATTTAAAAAAGACACAGAATAAAAGGGTACTAAGCCATCGACATGAAACGTAAAACTGGAGAATGAAGGAAGATTGACTGCTTAAACCACTGTAGAACTTATCAGCACTACAAGACTTCTAGAGACGTATTCCTTAATGTTAAATATTTGGGCACAACAGAATTTAAAAATATTTTCTGTGTCTTCTATGCAAACTACAACCTTTGTCATTAAATTTAAAGAAAAGTCAGCTCTATTAAGAATTCAGAAAGATAGAACCTTACATCCACCTATCAAAATAAAGCAAACAACATTAGAGACAGAAAGTAACCAGCCCTACCAGCACTCACTGCTTATGAAATAAATATTAATCAAAGTACAGCCTTGACAAAAATAGATGAGGCCAGCTGCCCTGTCTCCTGAGGGTGGAGAAGTGGGGAGCCACTTCATTGCTACAACACAGCACAGTTCTGCAACAGGGTCCAAGCACCCTTTAGATACTGAAAATTTCAGTATTACACTCATGCAAAGCCCCCTTCTAGCCCCATGTAAAGCTAGTTCTTCAGTTAATAAAAATGTATTTGCATGTTAATTAAGCATTGATTCTTTGGGCAAATCTCTTTTCTGAGAATTTTTGACAGATACAATAAAACCTTGCTAAATATGATGAAATTAAAAAAAAATGCAGACCTACAGCAAGTTCTTCACTGATAGGTCACCATTATGAACCACAGAACCATAGAATCACAGAATGACTCGGGTTGGAAGTGACCTTAAAGCCCACCCAGTCCCAACTCCTGCCATGGGGTGGGACCTGCAAGTGGGACACCGTTCAGCAAGCAACCCAGGATAGCCCAAAGCCCCATCCAGTCTGGCCTTGAGTACTGCCAGGGATAGGGCACCAATAGCTTCTAAGCAGACCATTCCAGTGCCCCACCAACCTCCTGTAAATAATTTCTTCCTTATATCCGATCTAAGCCTCACTTTTATAGTTTAAAACTATAAAACTCTTGTCCTATCACTACACTCCCTGATAAAGAATCCTCAGTTTTCCCATAGGCCTCCTGAAAGGCTGCTACAAGGTCTCCCCAGAGCCTTTTTATTCTCTAGCAGTTTCTCATCAGATGGGCTTCAGGAAATATTTTAGTTTCTTACTTCACATACATTTGGAATTTACTCGGAGTACAAAGTCAGTGATGGAAGACATTCAAAGTCAGGGCTTATTTTAAATCACCCAGAAGACTATATTTTTTTACAAACTTATCTGTATTAAAAACACAATGTTTGCTTTTATGGGTCATGTAATACTTAATGAAAACAAGTGATGCCAGAGGAGTTGGGGCAGAATGATCTCTTGCCTCAGTCTTGATATGAGATAATTATTTTTAAATCATTTTTTAAATGGTGTCATGTTTCTTGAGCCCTAAGATGGTGTTTCGGGTGGTAGCATGGGGTGCTGCATATGTTTCAAGCCACCCAGTAGCTGCCTCCACCATGGTGAGCACATAAAGCTGGCCATTGTGAGTTCATGTCAAGGTGATGTAATCAACCTGCCACACCTCCCCATATTTATACTTTTGCCATCGCCCTTCCTCCCAAAGAAGTTTCATCCTCTCGGCCTGTTTAACTACGGCGTATGTATCACAGTCATGTTTAACCTGTGCAATAACATCCATAGTTAAGTCCACCCCTTGGTCTCTAGCCCATTTATATGTTGCACCCCTTCCTTGATGGCCTGAGGTCTCATGGGCCCACCGAGCTAGAAATAATTCACCCTAGTGTTGCCAGTCCAAGTCTACTTGAGCCACCTTAAGTTTGGCAGCTCGATCTACCTGATGGTTATTCTGTTGTTCCTCAGTTGCCCGGCTCTTAGGAACATGAGCATCTACATGGCGCACCTTTAAAACCGTATTCTTTATTCAGGTAGCAATATCTCTCCACAGTTCAGCAGCCCAAATAGGTTTACCCTTCCGTTGCCAGTTGTCCTGTTCCCACTGCTGCAACCACCCCCATAAAGCATTTGCCACCATCCAAGAGTCAGTATAAAGATATAGCATGGGCCACCCCTCTCGTTCAGCCACATCTAAGGCCAGCTGGACAGCCTTTACCTCTGCAAATTGACTTGATTCCCCTTCTCCTTCAGTGGCCTCTGCAACTCGTGTGGGGCTCCACACAGCAGATTTCCATCTGCGGTGCTTACCCACGATGCCACAGGATCCATCTGTGAACAGGGCATATCTCTTTTCATTGTCTGGTAGTTTGTTATATGGTGGGGCCTCTTTAGCACGTGACACCTCCTCTGCTGGTGATGTTCCAAACTTTTTACCTTCAGGCCAGTCCATGATCACTTCTAGGATTCCTGGACAGCTGAGGTTCCCCATCCAAGCTTGCTGTGTAATCAGCACAATCCACCTACTCCAAGTGGCATCAGTAGCATGATGGGTGGAGGGGACCTTTCCTTTGAACATCCAGTTCAGCACTGGCATGATATCATCAATGTATTGAAAGTACTCAGGAGCACCACCCTGTTCCAATGCAGTTTGGATCAACCCATGGCAAATAGCTGGGCTCTGCTTCCACCCCTGGAGTAAACGGTTCCAGGTGTACTGAATGCCCCTCCAGGTGAAGGCAAACTGTGGTCTGTATTCTGTGGCCAAGGGAATTGAAAAGAAGGCACTGGCAATGTCAGTGGTGGCATACCACTTGGCTGCTTTTGACTCCAGTTCACACTGGAGTTGAAGCATGTCCAGCACAGCAGCACTCAGTGGGGGTGTGACTTCATTCAGGCCACAATAATCTACTGTCAGCCTCCATTCTCCACTTTTTTTGCTGCCTTTCTCGATGGTGGTGGGGTTGAGGCCCCCACTCGCCTGTATCTTCCTCTTCTTTTGCCACCTCTTCTTTCTGTTCGAGGCGTGAGGACACACGTTTCCATTTCTGGCCTTCCACAGGGGCAACCGACATTGATATCAGTGCTTCCTGTGGCTGGCCAGGTGTGACTGGGAGGTTTTCCTCTTTGGTTTGGACCTCAGTTTGGACACTGTCTCCAGAACAGTACATATACCTTGGTAAGCACAAGCCAAGCCACAGAGAAGCTGTTCCACCTCAGATCTTTTTGAGCTGCACCACCCCTTACTCAGATACAGGCCTAGCTAGAGGAGTCACGTGGGAAGTCCAGGCCAGGGCTAGTGATGTGGCCACGTTAGAGGGCAGAAGGAAAGGGCTGTTCTGCTTGGGGCACTGCTGGTGGGGCTGGGCTGGGCCTGAAATTGCACAGGGCAGGAGGAGTAGCATTGGGATGTGCTGTGCTCCTGGGTCACGGAGGTATCTCTGAGATATCCGTGCTCTGTGTTGCTGTGCTGATGGGGGGGTGACAGGCACATGTCCCCAGGCTGCTCCTGTGCCAAGACCAGAAAGGTTCCTCTCTGTCCTTGGGGATACCACCCAAGGCACTGGTGGTGGAGCAGAGCGTGGTTACCCTCTAGAGAATGTCTGGGGCTGGAGATGCCCCTATGGTCTCTCCAGGAGAACAGCTTGGCTCTGGCAGGTGCAAATTTGCCGTTGCTCCTCCTAAGAAGAGCTGAGGATCCTACAGAGGCATCCCAACAGCCAGCATCTCTGAGGTGGAGTTGACTCCCTGCTTTTCTTCACCACAAGCATCATGAGATTCCCGTGTCACAGAATGCCCCGCCCCCATTTCACAGCTGGCAGTTGGCAGTTGGCAGTTGCTACAGGTAGCAGCTCAGACTGGCCAGGGCTCCATTTTGTGACCTCGGGTAGCTCCAGAGATGGCACGGTAATGACTCTGGGCAGCCTTTCCTCCATGCCCGTTCTGGGGCAGGCAGAGTATCCCGGCCCGGCAGTCGCACGTGGCCTTGTCTCGCCCGGCCCTGCTGGCCTGTTCCACTGGGAGCCAGTGAACTGTGGGAGGGGCACTCAGGTCGGGATGGAGCTCCTTGTTGTGAGACAGGTACCCAGGAGGACCCCATGGCCATGCTGACTTAACTCACTTCTCTCAGCAGGAACCTCTCCCCCTTCACACCCACCATCTCCTGCAAGACTGGCTCCAGGGTCAGTAGGACGTTCTCAATGTTCCACAAATCCCGACCACCCAAGGAGCCGCAGCCCGACCACCTGGATGAAGTGTACAAAGCACTCAAGAAGGGCCTGATGTAAGTGCTGGGGCTGCTAGGGGGATTGGGGAGCCCCTGTGTGTGTCCGTGGGGCTGGGTGGTGTGGGCTGAGGTTCCAGCCACAGCACTCCTGTCCCCAGGGCCTACCTGGAGCTCCAGCAGTGTGAACTGGAGAAGCTCAGCACCCAGCACTGTGAGTCCGAGAGGAATGTGCGCCTGGTGAGTGGTGCTGGGAAGTGTCTGTAGGGAGCTGTGCTCTGTGCGGACACTTAGGGGGGGCACACACCACAGCTGGGGCAGCTCACAATCCAGCTGTGTCCTGTGGAGACACTGGGAGACAGTGCGTGGTGTCAGGCTGCAGGGGGTCCTGTCCTCCTGCCATGCTGTGGGTGGTAGGTGCTCCCTGGGTGGGCAGAGCTGGCTTTGTGCCATATCTTATCCCTCTCTACTCCAGGGCTTTCTCTACAATCTGAGTAAGGTAAGCAGGAGCTGTGCCCTGTTCCCTCGCCTCCCCATGTCCCCTCTACACCCATCTTCCCCCACGCAGCTGGGCTTGGGACTCTGCACACAGGGTGGCAGAGGACAAAGCAGATGCTGGCGGTGGCTCGCAGCCTGCTGCTTGGGACACGTCCTGTCCCGCAACAGGAATATGGGGCGGGGCCATATCCTGGCCCTCAGCCCCTCTCAGGGAGCCTCTCACACCATCTCTGCTTTTCCAGCAAGTGAAGTCAATCGAGCGCTTCCTGCGTCGCCTGGAGTTCCATGCTAGCAAGGTAGGAGCTGGGGATCGGGTGCTTCCGTGGCTTTCTGGCCTCTATTTAGCAGTGCTCTTCCCCACCTGCCCCTCCCAGGCTCATATGAACTGTGCTCTGGTGGAGCCCAGCCAAAGCTGCAGTGTCCTGAGTAGTGGGAGACCACGTCGAGGAGCTGCTATCCCTGCTTGCCACTCATCTCCCTGCCCCTCACCGTGCTCCCATCCTGTCCTTGCAGATTGACGAACTGTATGAAGCCTACTGCATCCAGCGGCGGCTCCGTGACGGCGCCCACAACATGGTCAAGGCCTACAGCACGGGCTTGCTGGGCAGCCGAGCGGCACGTGAGAGCCTGGCTAAGGCCAGCAAGAGCTACAGGGAGTACACGGAGGTGAGGCACCCGGCGCTGAGTGGGCTGGGAGGTGTGACCCGATGGGCTGTGAGTGATGGGTGCTCTGTTCCTTGCCCCCAGAACATGTGCCTGCTGGAGAGCGAGATGGAAAGCCAGCTGGGAGAGTTCCACGTTAGGATGAAAGGTAACACATCCCTTCCCAGCCCTGGAGCAGCACTAGCCTGCTGGGTCCTAAAACCCCTCTGCCTTCTCTTGCAGGGCTGGCAGGTTTCGCCTGGCTCTGTGCTGGTGATCGCTACAAGGTTGGTGGAGCCTTGGGTGTAGGGATGGGGATCTGTCCTCCTTCCTCCCGCAGTCCATGACACCCGCAGCTCCATCAGTGCTCAGAGCCCCATCCAGCCTGACCTTGGCTGTCTGAGCAGCACCTCTCTGGGCAGCCTGCTCCATGCCTCTGCTCTTCCCCCAGATCTTTATGAAGTACGGGCGGCAGCAGTGGAAGTTACGGGGACACATTGAGATGAACAGCAAGCAGGTGTGGGACAGCGAGGAGATGGTTTTCTTGCCTCATATCACCGAGTTGCTCTCCATCAAGGTAGGGAGCCCCGCAGTCAGAGCAGGACGCTGTGGGCAGGAGTTGTGTTAGGGCAAGAGCTGCAGTGGTTGTGCTGGGAACGCACAAGGCAGTGAGGGATCTGGGCCTCGCTCCAAGCCACCACTTGCTGGGAAAGAGGATACTGTCCCGTGGTGATGGCATCCTGGCAGCAGCCGGACTGACCGTGGCTACATCTCATCCTCTCCTCCTCCTTCACCAGGTGACGGAGTTAAAAAGCCTAGTCAACCACGAGGTGGTGGGCAATGTGTCCCGTGAGACCAAGAACCTCTTTGCAGCTCTACCCCAGGTCGTGTCTGTGGATATCAGCTATTTGGGTACCCTCAAACTCATCCTGGAGGTGACTTGGAAGTGAGTATCTCAGCAGGATTTCTCAGTAGAGTGTGGCACAAATGGGGACCAATAGCTGGCCTGTCCTGAGCTTTCACCCATCCCAAAGTGGGTCTTTGGATCTGAAAAGACAGAAGTGGACCAAAGAGCACCTTGAAGTGCTGTCCAACACCCTCCAGCTCACTGCAGTGTTGGGACCACCTGGCTTAGATGCTTTCCTCACCTCCCTGCTCTCCTCCACAGCCCCTTCCGCAAGGATGATCAGCCCTCAGCAGTCAGCACCATCAATAAGGACTCCATGGTGAACAAACACTTCTCTGCTGCCGGCACGCATCAGCAATTTAGAGGCTCTCAGCCCTGCTAGTACCAAAATAGTTCTCATTACATTTCTCTTCTAAATGGTTCTCTTCTAAATGGTTCTCTTCTTGTTTATAGTGTTCATAATTCAATAAAGTATACAGTTCCCAAAGTGCACGGACCTCCTTTGATGTTTGACGGGATAGCAGGCTGCGCCGTATCACCATGAAGGAGAAAAGCACCTGCTGGCAAGAGAAGCATTTGCTTCCAGGCTGAGCTGGCTATGGGGTGCACAGAGAGGAATCAATGCTGCCTGCTACTATCTGCATGCAGCCTCCAGCTCCCGGGTGTGCCCCAAATGTGCAGAGTAGGAAGGGAAAGGGGATGCGGCCAAGTGAACTGTGGGGTGGAGCAGAGTGATCTTGAAGGTCCCTTCCAGCCCAAGACGTTCTGTGACTCTGTGATCCTAGGACTTTTCTGCCCAGGCGTGCTCTGGAGGTTGAGCTCCATGGGGGTTTGGGGCTCTGCCCTGCCCACTACCTGGCACACAGCTGTGGGAGCCTCGCCGCCTTTCCTGGTGACTGACACTGACCACGCTCAGCCCTCTCCCCTCTCCTGCAGGCCAAGGAGAGCATTGAGCAGCTGGTTTACCTGTGCCAAACAGACAAGGAGCCCGTGCAGGAGGCGGCCAAGCAGAGCCTGATGCTGTGTGGTGAGTGTCCCACATCAGCCCTGCTCATGGCTCTCAGAGGCGCATGGCCCCGTGTCATGCTGCCTGAGGGAAGGAGAAAGGGACCTGGGCTGGTCCCTGCCCGCCCCAAGCTCTGGCTCATGGTGCCTGAACTCTGTGCTGTGGGCAGCCTGTCAGCTATGTCACCTTTTGGAGTCTGTGTGTCTTGGTTGTTCGTAGCCCCACAGCACCACTGGTGCACATAGGTGCCACATGTCCTGTGTCCCACATCACCAGCTCCACTGGAGACAGCTGCTGTGTGCAGACGTGTGTGGGCTGCCGGGCAGAGATCTCTCAGCCAGCTCTCAGCATGGATGTGTGCATCCCTGTGTCACATTCTGTGACCATTTTTTAAATGGTCATAGAATCACAGAATGGTTTGAGTTGGAAAGATTATCTAGTTCCAACCCCTCCTCCCCGCTATAGGCAGAGAAATTTCTCTCCAGACCAGGTTGTTCAAAGCCCCATCCAGCCTGGCCTTGAATACCTCCAGGGAGGGGGCACCCACAGCCTCACTGGACAACCTGTTCCAGTGTCTCACTGCCCTCACAGTAAAGAATTTCTTTCTGATATCTAGTCTAAATCTACCCTCTTCCAGTTTAAAGCCATTTTCCCTCATCCTGTCGCTATCTGCCCTTATAAAAAGTCCCTCCCCAGCTTTCTTTTAGGCCCCCTTCAGGTACTGGATGGCCACTATAAGGTCTCCTTGGAGCCTTTTCCTGCCTCAGCTCTCTCAGCCTGTTCCCACAGGGGAGGTGCTCCAGCCCTCTGATCATCTTCACAGCCCTCCTCTGGACCTGCTCTGCCAACTCTTGTCTCCTTGTGTTGGATCAACCCTGTCAGAGATATCTAGTAAGTAATACGGCTTGGACCAAAGGTCCCCAGGTCGCTTTCCCTGTTCCAAAGCATGCAATCACTTTCTACCTTAACTAGCTCCCTCACACCTCAGAAATCAAACTGGAAGGCTCCTACAAATGTCCTTACAATAGGAAAGGGCGGGCACTACCCAAAAAGTTAGAAGCTAACAAGCAACCCAAAACAAGATAAAAGCTCGCAGCACATGGCTGAATAAAGGCCATCCAAAAGGAACATGGCTGTACATTTATGATCTTGGTTTGATTTGTACAACTAAGTGGAAGCACTTCATGACAGGCACAAAATGAAATGCCGATTAACAACAGGCCCAAAATGAATGTCCAGTCAAGGGATCAGCTGGACTGAAGAAAATCATAAATCTTAACCTAAGGAAAATTCAGGGAAAGAATGAACGTAGATCAGTTTAGGATGAAGACTGACTGCTCTCAGTGTCCTGGCAGAGCACATATCTCAGGACAGCAATCAGAGATCTATGACAATATTGCTGCTTGCACATGCACACTAGAGGCAGCACTTGAAACACAAACTGCTTTCTTTTTTACTAAACAACTAAGACACAAAGCACTAAGAATGTAATACTGCACAACTAACTAAACAAGGAATAAAATTTTAAAGACTTGGAAAGCAAGCATAACATCTTACATAATATGCCAAAAACAAGAATGCCATCTGTGTGAACAATATGATGAAATGTATTTTAGATCTTACTTTCTAAAAGTTACATACTTCAGTTTAAAAGTACTTTAAGAAGATCTACTTTGTAGTCTGTGAGTTACCTCCGAAGTCTCAACTACAGAAAGACAGCAACTCTATCACCTTTAGCCAATATTTAATTGCTATACTTAGTGCATATTCAAGATTAAACAGTAAGCATATACTTCAATACTGTCTGTCTGTAAAAAAAAAAAAAAAAAAGAATATAACTTCTTAAAATACAAACAAAGGTATTTAGACAGTTAGGATAGTAGTTTTTTCTTTACCTGTTGTCATGACAATTCCAGCAAGGACTTTTCTACGTGCATGTGGAGATGTGAAATTTTCTGTCAAATCACTGAATTTATCTACAACCAAGCGTGCAACAGCATCAGCTAAAACCTGTTGGATCACACAGAAATGCACATTGGAAAATTAAACAAAAAAAACAAAACAAAAAAACCCCAGCATTATGTTGTAAAGATTTGCATTTTTTAATGATTCAACGCAATAGATTAAAAGTGCTTGCATTGTTCTTTTTGAAAGTAGGCAGATTTTGATGCGTCTTCAGTATGTCAAGGAGGTGGCCAGATCTAATTTTCAGGCACAGTGAACACTCACAGCTCTTTATACGGAGATAGAAGTAGATTCTGTCATTTCACACCTTTCAGAACATGGTCACACAGCCCTAAGACAAGCATCGAAGTATCTAATGTTCATGATAGTATAAACATCTGAGGCTCAGTAGAACAACTGAATGAACAGATGAGTCAATATTTTCATGCTCAAACCTCAAAATATATCATTTCAGTATCAGCACTGGACCTGACAGGAAGACTGAAGTGTAAAAAAACCATCATGAAAACCTTTTACAACAATCAAATTAACTACCTGGTTACTACATATTAAGAATTAATTTGTTTTAAACTTTCTTCTCTTTTTTTAAAAACAAGATACTTGGAAATTTAGGAGTGACATATGTGTAGCATACCTACCTCAAAATTAGGAAGACTTATCTCTTTCACCTTAAGGAAGACTTGAACAATAGTCATAGCCTTGTAAGCTGCCAGCTGGTCTGATAAGCAGCATCAGTCAGAATGTAAGTGGGACTACCTTCTGATATCGATGAAAAATTCAAGCTCTTGCTGAACACCAAAAACAAACTGCATTCAGTTGAACATGGCAACTAATCTCAACAACTGCTTTTAAGGTACTTGAAACCATAAGAGCTAGTGATCAATCAAAATCAAATTCTTGAATTTTCACCCCAAAAGAAAATGAAAACTAGGACAATCTATGCACCAATATTACTTTTGAGTAAAAGCCACTATGTAAACATCTACTGGTGGTATTAGCTGTTTTCCATACATACCAAAGTCCAGCACCTCTGTGGTGCACCCCACAGCACAGTGAATCATGAGATCTATCAGTTTTTCCATACTGTGAGACCAGCCTGTCACATAAGTTGAGCAGATACAAGCTAAAGGACAGGAGACTTGTGTAAAAGCAAGCTTAAGAACAAAATGTGGAAGCTGCAAAACTTCTTGTCAAGTGAAGATAAGAAAGTAGAACAGATATCCTGTTTTTGAAGATAAGATGGCAAAACAGGTGCCTCAGCTCAACGTAACACCAGTGGGAACCAGTTTGGGCTAACCCCTGTTAAAAGGCTGGAAATTTACAGTAAAAATGACTCTTAGCTTTAATCCCATAACCACCAGAGATGTCAATCATTTCTTGGAATTTGTGCCCGTGTCCATGGAATGTAATGAATATGTATGTGCTATGCCTTTAAATACATAGTTGTTTCTCTCTTTGGCATGCATACTTGGTGAGTGATCCCCATGAACCCTGTAATAAAGGGTAAACCTGCTTGACATAACACATTCACGTGTCAAGTTGCTTTGTAGTTTTTTTTCAGCTTGAACAGTCAGACAGTTCCAAAGGAACAGCAGAGAAAGGAAAGTTACATGTAAAACAGAAACAGTTGCAATGGAGGAAAACCCACTTGAAGGTTGTTTTTTTTTTTTTAGAGAAATTCAGTGTCCATAAGAAGAGGTCTTTAAGATCAAGGGCTCTTTCAGCCACCACCATAGCACCAGTATGAACAGAACTGATCGTCACATCAGGAACTCAGACTTCCATCATCCATGGGAAAATCTAGGTTTAAAAGCCTCTCTGTACAGCTCCCTGCAGCCAAATCCATCACTGGAGTACCAGGTATAAGACTGGATTCTGCTGACTGTGGCATGTGAGTCACACTGGGGTTACAGCCTGGTCCACTTCAGAAGGGCACAGGTTCTCTGCCAGATCTGCCAGTGCCATGCAGATGCCTTAGATACCTGAGCAACTCATGTGTTGCTAAACACATGTATACGCAACAAAATCAGCCCAACAGGGGCCTGAGAAGCTTCTGTTTCTAAACTATCCATGCCCTTACAGTATGGAAAGAAAATTGCTATTCCCCCACTTCCAAGGGCAGCCTAAGGCAAATCTGCAGCACTGACAAATTTGAGCATAATCTGTTTCAAAATCAAACTACCATGGTTAAAGAAAAGTAAAAAGAGGAGACTTGATTGTCAGTCTGAATCAGCATTACTTCCTTACTTTCCTACAGCCACAACTGCAGTTCACTGCAGGGATAAGAAATCAATAGTTTCCTTCCAATGTTTTACCCATAAACTCCTTGGTGAAATCACTGAGAAAAGAACAGGTTAAAATAAAACTTAAGAACTGAGCAAACAGTGAGAAAGGGGAGGACTCTGAGCAAGACAATAAGGAATGCACTGACAGTGAGACCATGCACTGGAACAAGGTGATACCACAAAACCACAGCAGCAACCAAAGAAGCTGGATCAGCTTCTCCAACTGCAGCAAGGAGAAAAGTGCCCAGCGAGGAAGGCCTGCAGCCTTCATCTTCAAGAGCCCCACCCATGATCACCGGGAGACACTGCATGGTCACCCAAAGAAATTCAAAGCAGGGCTTATGTAAATGACTTCTTGCAGTTAATTGCAGTAATCAGTCCCAAATGATTACAATCCATCCCAGTTCTCAAAAATATCTGCTTTAGTTTCTGCAAGTCATTACTGACATTGCTTCCCAGCTGCAAGCTTTATGCTCTCCCTTCTATAATACAATTTTTCTACTCAACCTTACATCATTACATGCTGGAAAGAAGAACCTAGTATCTGACAAGGCATCATCATGCAACGTAAAATCGTGTTCAATGTCATTATGATAAAATATACTACAGCAGAAGAAGTGAAACTAACTTTTCCAAACACAGATGCATCTGGGAGAGCATATGGATTCAAAGCATCAGTCTGCCAGAAAGGTTTGCCATCCAGGTGTGGGAATAGAATGTTCTTTCTGCATAAGAACAAGATAAGAATTTTATTTCATGATGCAATCTAGCATCACAGAAATTAGAAATAAAGACTGAAAAATAAGTAACAATATACAGGTTTAGCAGTAACTTGCCTGTCTCAAGAGGCACCAGGAAGACCTGATATCCCCCCCCCCAGTGCTCTTTGTTTAACAAAAGAAGCATATAACAGACAGAATGGTAGAGGCCTTGCAGAGAATCACCATGTCAGCCCATTCTAGCACCTGACTACTCTTTCAGAGTAGTAGTATTTCATAGCATCGAGTCTGAATATCCCCTGGTGCAACTTGAAGCCATTCCCTCTTGTTCTGTCACAGTTACAAGAGAGGAGGCCAACCCCCAGCTCACTACAACCTCCCTTCAGATAGTTAGAGAGAGCAATAAGGTCTCCCAACAGCCTCCTCCAGACCAAACAATCCCAGCTCCCTCAGCTGTTCCTCATAAGACTTGTGCTCCAGACCCCTCACGGCTTTGTTGCCCTTCTCTGAACACGTTCCAGGGCCTCAATGTCCTTCTTGTAGTGAGGGGCCCAACACTGGACACAGTACTCGAGGTACGGCCTCACAGTGCTGAGTACACGGGGTCAATTACTTAACTGCTCCTGCTGGCAGCACTATTTCTGATGCAAGCCAGGATGCCATTGGCCTCCTTGGGCACACTGCTGGCTCACGTTCAGATCATGTTCATTGACCAATACCCCCAGGACGTTTCCTCTACACAGCCTCCCAGTCACTCTGCCCCAAGCCTGTAGCACTGTCTGGGGTGGTGGACCCGGCACTTGGTCTTGTTGAACCTCACCCCATTGGCTTCCAATGGGAAGGGGGTGGGGGCAGCCAAAGGTAATGGCTATAAGAAATACATTTGCATCCAGAACTGCACAAGAGGAAACAAACTTATCTGGCAGATATATGGTGGGAGAAAATGTTCAGACAACTAATTTGTGAATTCCGCCTAATTGTAGAGACACGGAAAGGCAGACTTTTTCAACTACCTGCACAGGGAATGTGCAATGTGATATGCAAATGCGAAAAAGTGAACCCGGAAGAAGGGGCGGGACTCAGTCTTAGGAACTAACAGATACAACAGCTTTGCTTTCTTATGGCAGGTGCTTCTGCTAGAAGAATGCCCGCCACTGCAATTGCAAAATAAAATACTGTTCACTGAGATCCTTGCCTGGGCCTGAGCTATTGGCTTGCAAGGGCTTCTCAAAGGTTGAACCTTTACTGTCAGACCACCACCACCTGCCTCTGACATCTGGTAAAAGACAAGAAGCCTGAGGTACTTTTTGCCTCAGTCTTCTCTGATAACTGCTTACCCCACAGTCCTGAAACAACTGGTTTGGTAGCAGGGGGTCAGGAAAGCAACATCCCTCTTGCTGTAAGCAAAGATCTGGTCCACGACGACCTGAGGAACCTGAACATCCAGAAGTCTATGGGTCCCAAAGTGGTACATCCCAGAGACCTGGAGGAATTGGTTGATGTAGTCACAAGGCCACTCTCAGCAATATTTGAAAAGTCGTGGCACTCAGGTGAAATCCCTGAAAAAAGGTAATATCACACCCATTTTCCAAAAGGGTAAAAAGGACGACCCTGGGAACTACGGACCAGTCAGTCTCACCTTTGTGCCAGGGAAGATTATGGAAAAGATCCTTCTGGAATCTATGCTAAAGCAAATGGAAGGCAGGAGGTGATATGGGGGAACCAGTATGGCTTCACCAAGGGCAAACCCTGCTTGACTAACCTGGTGATGATGGTGTCACTGCATCAATAGAAAAGGGAAGAGCTAATGATGTCATCTCTCTGGACTTCAGTAAGACCTTTGACACAGTACCCAAAACATCCTTCTCTCCAAACTGCAAAGATAATGATTTAATGGATGTACTGTTCCATGGATAAAGAACTGGCTGCAGGAGTGTACCAAGAGAGGTGTGGTCAATGGCTCAATGTCCAGAAGGAGAGCAGTCACGAATGGTATCCCCCAGGGTTGGTGCTGGGGCTGATACTCTTTAAAATCTTCATTCGTGACATCGCAGTCGAGTCAAGTGCATCCCCAGCAGGTTTGCTGATGACACCATGCTGTGGGGTGTGGTCGACACACCAGAGGGACTGGTTGGCACTCCAAAGGACCTCAACAGGCTTGAGCAGTGGGCCCAGGTGAACCTCATACGGTTCAATAAATCCAATTGCAAGGTCTTGCACCTGGATCGAGGCACCCCCCAGAAGCAGTACAAAATGGGGGATGAAGGGATTGAGAGCAGCCCTGCCAAAAGAGACATTGGGGTGCTGGTGGATAGCAGCTAGACATGATCCACCAATATGCCCTCACAGCCCAGAAAGCTAACTGTTTCCTGGGCTGTATCAAAAGTAGCTGCTCTGCGCTATTGAGGCCTCACCTGGAGTACTGCATGCAGATGTGGAGTCCTCAGTACAGGAGAGATATGGACCTGTTTGAGTGTGCACAGAGAAGGTCCACAAAAACGATCCATGGAATGGAACATCTTTCCTATGAGGACAGGCTGAGAGAGCTGGGGCTGTTCAGCCTGGAGAAGAGAAGGCTGCGAGGTGACCTGAGAGCAGCCTGTCAGTATCTAAAGGGGAGCTACAGGAAAGAAGGAGACAAACTCTTTAGCAGGGCTTGTGGTGATAGAAGAAAACGACATGGCTTCAAGGCCAGGGTGGGTAGATTCAGGTTAAATGTAAGGAAAAAATCTCTTACAGTGAGGATGGTGAGGCATTGGGACAGGTTGCCCAGAGAGGTGGTGGATACCCTGTCCCTGAAGACTTTCAAGGCGAGTCTGGATCAGACTCTGGACAACCTGATTGAGCTGTGGTGTCCCTGTGCATCACAGGGAAGTTGGACTAGGCGGCCCTTGGAGGTCCCTCCCAACTCTAAGGATTCTATGATTCTCAGATCATAAGCAAACATAACAAAACAGGAGGCATTACTTTCAGAGCAGCCCTCATACAGTACATTTAATACATACGTAATAAAACATTTTAATTCTTAATATTTTTGTTGAAATATTTTCGCAAAGTAACAAAAACAAAGGAAACCAAGTGGGATGTTTGATCCTGTTTTTGTGAAACTAGCACGAGTCTGGTTCGATGGCTGTGGTTGCAATGCTTATTGAGGTCTCAAGGGGTTAGTCAGAGATTTTTGATGAAATATTACTCATTCTGTGCTTCACTCTTGAGATCTGTTCACAAATGTATGTGCTGCCAGAAAGCAATTACATAAATAAGGTGTGATTGTGAAGTGAGATATTTTACCTGTTAAGATAGGCCTTATGGAAGTCTGGTAAAGAGACATCAAATTTTTGAGTTGAATATATAATTGCATCTCTATAGATTCTAACTGAAAATTTTCACATAATGTATTTATACTGACAGAAAATAGAGCTGCAAGCATATACTGATTTTTTTTTTAGTTTTATTTTTTGCAATCCTGAAACCTGTTCTCAAATTCCTGTATGAAAACAGGAAATCAACGCTGCATATTTAGCCTGGTGTAGTGGCTGGTGGCCCTGCACATAGCAGGGAGGTTGAAACCAGATGATCATTGTGGTCCTTTTCAACCCAGGCCATTCTATGATATTCTATATTTTTCTCTGTTCACAGGACTGTGTTTAGCCAGTGTACCAAAATGAATACAGTCATTTGCCATAACTTCATTTGGCACTGCACAGTGCTCTCCCTGTGTACTGTTTCAGCTAAGGCAATGTTAATTGCACACGAGTGTCTAGTTGTTGCTGAATGCACACCTGGGGCCAGGCTGGCCCACTTGACAGGGAAGAGCTGCTGCCCTTATGGTGTGGGGTAGGCCGCACTGCAAGCTGTGCAGGGCAACAGGTCAGACATGCCTGATTTAATGCCAGACCAGACACATCAGTTTTCTAATGATATTAACGTATGTTGAAAGATATAGTTGTCAGTCATAGAAAAGAATAAAACCTGAAGCACCCATTTTAGGGCCCTTAATACTTGGTGCGACTAATGGCACAATACAGGACAGGGTGGACCAGGGTGGGAAGTAAAGTGAGAATGGCTATCAGTCTACAAAATGTAGCAGGCCATAAAAATATTTTCTTTGTTTTCTAGAGGTAAAACCCTGCCATGCAGGACTGGTAATTTCTCCCATTTTAACACACTAGCTGAAAAGGTAAATGCCCAAGACCTGATTTTCAGCAGGTTACCTTCATCTGCTCCATGGCACACACCAAGATTCTTGCTAGGTTTAAGTAATTTTCCAAACAAAGTCATTTTCCTTACTGTAGGCAACAATGCTTCATCACTCACAAAAGATCAAATGGTAAACAAGCTTGCCTTGCACAGACTGGTTGTAAATGTTACAAATCACAGGACATTGATTAATCCGCTGTACTGACCAAAAAGTGATATCCACATCTGTTTATGAGCAGATTTCCAATATAAGCTGCTCTTTGTCCTTTCACATTGTATTTCCACTTACAATTTCCTCCAGAGAGCTAGCAGCTACCAGAAGGTGTATATCTACTGACATGGAAATCTTCCAACGCCATCATCATTATCACTGTTCTATTTGGGCTAGGAGCTGTTACAAATCTCACACTGCTTCTGTACTCTCCAATGTTTACAACTTCACCCACTTAAGGATAATTTCCAAATTTAACATCCTTATGCATATTCACTAAACACTGTTTAAAAAAAAAAGAGATGGAGCAATCACTGTTAAAGGACAAACAAAAAACATTAATGAAGTAGAGCCTAACATGAGCCCCTAAAAAATAAGAAATGCTTAAATCCTTGATTATCCACTGAAATATACCATCCCAAAACCACTTGTAACAGATCACGATCTGATTCCAGTAACTTCACAGTTAATTATAAATAAAAGATAACAAAACAGTGACATAGAAAGTCAACAATGTCCTACTCATAAACTAAACAAAAGACTTAAAATCATTAACTGGCTTTGAAAGGAGTCTATATGACTCAGCACCAGCAACCTGAATAATCCAAATTATTCCTCTAGACACTACAGACTGTTTCATACTGGAGCTGTCTTTCGGGAGTTCTGCAGGAGAGATAAAACATAAGCTGGCCCTAAAATACCATTTGGGGTACACAATAACGGTATCAAAGTCAGTTCATGACAGCTGAGGGGAGTGAATTGTTTGCACGTGTTGTTTTCTTTGTTATTTAAACCCACAGTGCTAGGTTCAAACGCCCTGACCATCCCTGTCAGGGCAAATGATCACAACAAAATTTCTGCATATCTTGCACAGCCTACCTACAGCAACAGCCCACCTGTGGAGCAGCACTCTGAGATGACAAACACAGTTCACAGAACCGAGAATGCAGGTCAAAACCTCACAGAGGAAGGAAATCAGAAGTACCTAGCACTGTCCCATTGTCCATTGAAGTCCCTTACTAAGTTGTTATCTGTGATCTGCTGGACATAAAAACATCTTTAAAACCTTAGAAAGATGAGAGTGTGAGCTAAGAGAAAATATAATAACTTTACATCCTCACTTTGGACCATAACTTACCAGAAGTTGCCCAAACAATTCTGGTACATATCACTGCTTATTCTTTACTCCTTCCTATTGCAGTTCAAATTTTGACCATTTTAATGACATATGGCAGTGAAAGTTTTTGGTGTCTGATGCCACATCCACATATTAAAAGCACTGTTTTAAAAGCAGTCTGAAATACCTAAAGAAATCACAACTACCTGAAACAGCAAAATGTTAAATTTGAAAAAGGAGAACACATTCACCAATAATGCAATACTGGGCAAGATGATTAAAAAAAAAAAAAAAGAGAGAGAGCATATAGGAATTTCTGAACAATGCATACTGTCCATGCAACTAGAGGAAACAATATACTTACAATAGTCTTAACCTACTTAACCTCTTTAACTTGACATTACTGAATAACACTGAATTAAAGTAACACAATATTTTTAAATTTAAAATGATATTTTAAAGATAGCAAAGGTCAAGGACTTGAAACTATCCTTAAAGTAATGGAGAGTTGCAAAGAATTCACAGGAAAGTATATGAATTTAGACAGGCATAAAATATCATTAAAAAGACCCTATGGGTGTAATAGAAAGAGGGCGATAAAATATTTATTACTGCACTTATACAGAGATGAAGCAAAAGCCAACAAGAGAGAATTTTTCTTCATTAAAAATGTAAGAATTATGCCATTCTAACTTCTTTATACTTTTTGGTTTCTCTCTGGTAGGTTTGTTACCTTCCCTATTTCATTCTTTATTTGATTTAAACTATTTCTCATCCAGATTTATTTGCCTTAGTAATTTGCATATAATGATTAACAAATTTTATTAGAACATAATATTAAAGACAACAGTTATTTAACCATAGGCTATGGATACAAGCACGGCAGGTCTGCCTTACATTCAGACCCTGGAAATGAGTGAATGCTTCATTAGCATCACCTAACCTACCCTTGACTTCCACGATTTAGCTCTGCTAACATCAGCAATTTCACTTTCACAGCAAAAGATAATGATTTTCCACTCTGGTAAAAATGATTGTGCCAGATAGCAATCCCACTTAAAGCAGTAACACTGACTTGAACTCCACCTATCCACAGCTGTCTGGCTCCACCTCTCCCAGACCCCATTTAAGGGCTGACAACCACTGAGTAAGGATCTCTCGTTGGAGATTCCTCCCCTGTGGAGTTCCACGTGAGATTTTCCTAATTTACTGGTTGTTTTTATACCATCTGGATAAGCCATACAAAAATGTACCATCCACCTTCATTATTTTGTGTGGGTACTATTCTTTCAGGGTATTCGTCCTACACCATCCAAGAGAATAGGAATGTTTCACACAATTGTCAGAAGCCACAAATGGATCAATCAACTAATGTAGTGTGAGTATTTACAAATACATATATACCCACACCTTACACACATATATACTCCCATCCATTCAAGCAGAACAAGCAGAAATGCTGAAGCTGATTCAAAACGATCGATCTTGGGTATTTTCAGTCATTATCTAAACATGCTGACAAACATCAAAGGGTTTCTCACCTGTGGCAGATGTAACTGGAGTCCCTCACTAGGAATAGGCTGTCGAGATGGAGTCTGGTCCAGCTGCATGTTAAACAAGGATGCCAGGGCTGACTGAGCAGCCCGAGCTTTTGCAAGCTTTTTATTCCTTCCTGATCCTTCAAATGTTTGCCCATCCACAGCGACAGCCATGACAAAGTTTTTGGCATGGCTCTCCCCACTCTCTGAGA
Organism: Cyrtonyx montezumae; assembly: GCF_038088225.1. Taxonomy (NCBI): domain Eukaryota; kingdom Metazoa; phylum Chordata; class Aves; order Galliformes; family Odontophoridae; genus Cyrtonyx; species Cyrtonyx montezumae. The sequence continues at coordinate 524,533 of NW_027072078.1, forward strand.
GAAACTCATACTTCAGGCCTGGCCGCAGCTCGTTCAGGATCATTACAGGATTCTTCCCGCTTGCAGTCGGGTATGGCAATGGTGCAGGGAGAGGCAACTGGTTAAGGCTACTTGCCACGGCAGCCGATGACAGGCCATACTCCCTGCTGGAGCCAAAGGACCCATCCCCATTGGACCCTAGGTAAAAGGAAGCATCAGAAGGAACCGGAGTTTCAAATCCATTGAAAAGCGTGTCAGGAAAGTCTGCTTGGTCAGAGGTGAAGTCCGTGTTGACAGAGAGAGTCCTCCCCATGGCCAGGTGTGCTTCTGATGCATTTGGGAACTGGACAAACGACCGCAGAGCCTTCTCAGCAGCATGGAGCTTTGCTTTCTTTTTTGTGGGGCCAGAGCCCTCAAACATCTGTCCGTTAACTTCAACAGCCATCACAAACATTGGGGCATGAACTGGCCCTGTCTGGGACAGCAGCTTGTACTGTAAACCAGGTTTGATCTCATTAAGTTGCATCAGGGCATTCTTTGGCAAAACAGGACCTGGTGTTTTCTTCCTCTTCTTAGGGCGAAATTTGGAGTGGCCATTGTTGCCTTCCTCCAAAGGCCTCTTTCTGCTGCTGCTGCCACCGTTGGGGAGCTGAGCCCCCTCCCCGGTGCCTTGTGCACTGCCATCCCTGGGGGGAACGTTGTCCATGTTGCGGTTCTCTTTAATATCAGTGCTGTTTGAACCTGCGGTGCCCAGAAAGAGTAACTTACAATGCCTTTGTTGCAGGATCTTGTAAATGTAAAATTTATAGATTCCTTTATCTCTTTGTAATTGGTTAAGTGATGTGTGCTCACAGATCAAAGCTTTTGCAAAGTAAATGGAGAGCAATGTCTCTCAATAACTCAAGAAAGAACACATTCAAGATTTTCAAACTTGCTCTTGATACTTTTATAGACCATAAAACACTGCAGTACTTATTTTCAATGAACTAATGATAGAACAAAATTTCTACTCATTAATTATGTTTGAAGTGAAAAATGCTTTACAACAGAAAAATAAATTGTATTATTTGTAGGATAAACTATCAATAGTGAAATAAAAATTTATACTTATTGATACTTAAGACCAACACTATATTTAATTCTACTTTATTCTAATTTTATTCATATTACGTTTGTCTCACATGATTTGCTTAAATCAAGAAATAACATAAATAAAATCTGAGTCATGAAAAACTAGCAGTTCTTTGTTAGTTGTGCAGCTTGACTGAAAACTGCATGTTTTGTTTCTCCATAGCTATGCCATATTCTCCAAATTCAACCCTTTATGCTTTTCCCAGTCTTCATTTCACCTCAACTCAATTTGCTCACAAACTTCATCTGTCCCAAGAGGACTGCCTGTCCACCACACAGCAGCTTTAGTAATGGACTCATCCAACAGAATTTAGCCTCTCACAGCAACTCCAACCCTTAAGCAGCATACACTGAACACAGCTGTAAACAAATCCTGTCTCTAACTTAGACTGCACCAGAAAACTACTATATATATTTTTACACAGCCTTTGAGAAATCTTTTATTTGCCACTTATATGCAGTTTTTACATTTCCTTGCAAAGTAAAAAACTGCTCTCTCAGATTGTACAACAATTAAGATTCTCTTTTAAGACTACACTGAACACAAAATGCATGACAAAATCTGTACAATCACAATGACGATACTATAATGTGAAAAAAAAAGTGGCATTGCAATGTTAATGATTAATTTAATGATTTATTTTCTGAAGTCGAAAATTTGGGTAGTGATAATATTAGATATATAATTCAAGAATTATACTTGATATTAACTGGAAAGATCTCTTTTTTACTCTGATTAAAAATGAATAAAATGACTTATTTGTGCTTTATAGTGTCTCATGAATGAAAAGACAAATTTACTTAGTCAAGTGTTTCTAACTCTTCTGTTCCAAGACTTCAAAATATTTAGTATTGTATTAAATTCACACTGATAATTGGCAATAAATATTTGTTGAAATTAGAGCAAATGAAGATGGAAGATCTCAACAAATTTCAAACATGCTTTCTTAAGTATTCACTACCATACACACATCACTTTGCCCAGCTTACAAAGCTGATGGAATGGTTACTAAATTTTCATTTATAACATCCTCCAGCAAAAGCTCGATAGGTTACTCCTTTCGGTGCTCAAAGAGAAAAAAAAGAAAAAAATAAAGCTCAAATGAAAAATCCTAAAGTAGGAACATATTTTGTTTAATTTCAGTAGCTTAAGAAGGAATTGTACAGTATTCAACAATAAATTCCTATCAAATACTGCACAGAAACATAAAAAAATTGGGAGCATTTCATGGCTAGAATTCTGCTAAATTTAATAAAGAATCTCTTGTAACATTCAGTCACAAATTATATTATCTGCAGAACATGTGGTGTAGGGATACAACTGTCAATACACACTGTTCATGCTTAAATACCCCTTATCTCACTACAGTGAAAGAATTTAAAGAAAACAGAATAAATTTTTATAAACTTCCATACATTACATTTCTCATCTGAAGTTTTAATCTCCAGAAGTTATCTAAAATCATCTAAAACAATGCTTTTCAAACACAGTTCTTAGTAGTGGCAACATAAATTTGATACAGAGCAATGCAATTTTCTGGCTAAACAAATTTCTTCATTCAGTTCAAGCTAAAAAATGTCCTCATTTTGTACTTTGCTCTTTATAAACGGTGTCTGTGGGAGCCACATAAGGAAAATAAGAGTTGAATAGATTCCAACTGAATGTAAAAGAGAATTTTTATTTACAAATTTGACAGCTGGAGGAACTATTTAGTCAACTTCATTACATAAGTACTGGAAATGATATCCTGTCAAAGAGGGAGGATATGCAGGGAGTGGGAAACAAACTTATATGCTTACCTTGGTTCAGAAAAAAATTAAAAAAAAAAAACAAAAACAGGAAGAAAACTACTCCTTGCCTGCAACTTACTAGGAATATTAACTTTGGAGAATCTGTAGGGTGGAAAAAATCAGGAAGGAAAACAAGTAGGGAGCTAGCAGCTATCATCAAACCTCAGACACTGTGAAAGTAGACAAATTTCCACATCATGGAGGTGACCCAAATCAAAACCCTGCACATGACGGAAAGAAAAGAACTTTCTGTGTGAACCAGGATACCCTGGTTTGTTTCATCCTATTAAGTATTGAACTGGAAGAAAGAACAATTGCTTTTCAAGATAAGGGTGAAGATTTCCTTTCAGAACTTTCCTTTAGTCCGTCCTGCTCAGCAACTGTGACTTCCCCTAATTACCATTGGGCTGAAAAAGAACTGAAAGGTTAGTTAAAAAGTAGGATTAGCTAACATCATCTACTAAAGACGGAGAGGTCATCTTCCATAATCTTTCTCATATTTAGACATCATAAACTTCCTCCATCCCAGCTCCTCCCTGCTGTTCAGAAATGGGTCTCACTCCACCAGGCCCCTATGGCCTTATCCTGGTGGACTTCAGAATGGCCTTACTACCCCATCTAGCTGAACAGCTGACTGCTTTCAGGGACAACAGCAGATCCCAAAAGAAGATCCCAAAAGAAGGGTAAAACCAGAACAAAAATCCCGTGGCAAATCCCCATAGAAATCTCCAAGTCTTCAGGGAGCCGCAGCTCTTGAGGAGTCCTGAGAGGGCATGATGGCGAGCTGCCAATGTCCCTTTCCCCCCATTTTTTCTAATTGTTTTTCAAGACCACATGTACTCTTGGTATCACTTCTGAGTTTCATTATACATTGAATGAAACATATCCCACTGCTTGCTTTGAATCCCCATCTGTTAATCTCACCTAATATGCCCTCTTTAATTTGTTGACTTATTATTATTCTAATAATTATAAGGCTCCTGATTTTACGCATATGGTTTTGTACACTGCTGTCAACAGGAAATGTCTTCTGTTAAACATGCTCACTTGATGCATCGTACAGTCATGGCCTTCAATCTCTCTAATCATCTGGCTTTCTCATGTCATAATCTTTATTTCCATCTCACAATTATCTCCCTACTAAAAGTGTACAGAAGGCTCTCATCCTAAGAGCCTTGCACAAATCTGCTTTCATGCTAACCCAGCCTACCTTGGGTGACCTGCTACCGTATCGCCAGCCCTTCTGTGAGGTAAAGCAATTTGTAGAAAAGCAGCTGAGACACAGTACACCCACAACCCAGGATGGTCTTATGCACCACTCAGAGCGGGACACAGATTACCCATAAGTAGTGCCAATGCATTATACCAGACTATCAAAACATGAAAATATTTTGCAGACATAAGTTATAACTAGACTAGTATTTAACAGTGTATATTTCAAAAATCCTTTTTGCTCAAAAGCTCTGAATAACACTTCTATCCTATATTTAAAAACATACAAAAATCATTTTAATTCATGCTTCAAACATTCCTTTATCTCTTTCCTTCAAATTCCTTCAAACATCCCTGTTGCTCATGAGAAAAAGTCACCCTTGGAAATGACTGCATAGTTTAGTAAACAAACACATCTTACTCATGTTTTCTTCATCGTCTACATCCATTCTGAAATACTTCTGCTGTTTTTTTGGCTGGCGAAGACTGCTTCTGTCTGGAAAACAGGAAGTGGGATATTTAATCTTTAATATAACCAATGTACAAGGTGAAGTATTAGATCTCCTTTAAAAGCAGAGGTCTGGGCACTGATTTTGATTCAGGCTGTCTATGGCTACTTCTCTAAGCTGAGGAATACACTGCAGAACTGCAATTTGTTTTTTGTACAGTGAACTACAGTCATTTAATTTTTAATCTGAAAGAGTATATAAAATATTTTATCTCACTACCAGTAGGTGGTGGTGTTTTTTTGTTGTTGGTGGGTTTTTTTTTCTTGAAGATGACAATTTTCATAATTGTTAAATGAAGCAATGCTCCTCCCACAGGGAGCCAGCAATGCGTCTCAACACAAAATTAATGTCAAATCCATTCTGCAGGTTAATGTGCAGGCAATCCAAGCAGTCAAGACTCTGAAGATACAGCTGTTTTACCGAGCACCATACTGATGTACACCAGTTCGGTTTATTTTGGTTAAACCTGGAGCCACTATTCCTCCTTAAACCGAGATTATATTCAACAAACAAAAGATGTAGGCCCAACATCAGCTGAAGAAAAGAATGAGTAATACAATCTTCTCTCCTACACATGAATTGTGCTCATTTCTTATTATTAATCAAAACTTTCAGACTACATTACATACAGATTATCTGGCTGTAGAAAAACTATTCTGTTAACGACTGAAACTTCTGCTCTTTTGCTTAAGAGTGACAAATCTAAAGGTGAGCATAGGCATCTGAAATAGAAACATAACATGTTCAACATTTTGTTTGCAAGAAACAACCACTTTTACCCTAATCGAAAGCACTAATTTGGGGGTGTTTCATTTTTCATTTTTTGGAAGAAATTCTTCTTAATATGCAACCTCAATGTCCCCCCCACAACTGAAGCCATTACCTCACATCCTTCAGCTGTTACCTAGGAGAAGAGAAATCCCCACCTGGCCACAACCTCCTTCCAGGGAATTGTAGAGGGTCTCCCCTGAGCCTCCTCCTCACACACTGACCAATCCCAGCTCCCTCAGCTGCTCCCCACAAGCCTTGCACTCCAGCCCCTTCACAGCTTTGTTGCCCTTCTCTAGACATGCTCCAGGGCCTCAATGTCATTCTTGTAGTGAGGAGTCCAACACTGAGCACAGCACTCAGGGTGCAGCCCCACTGCTGCTGAGTACAGAGGGACAATCACCTCCTGCTCCCACTGGCTGCACTATTTCTGATACAAGCCAGGATGCCACTGGCCGTTGTGGCCACCTGGGCACACTGCTGTCTCATGCTCAGCCAGCTGACCTCTAACATCCTCAGATCCTTTTCCTCCTTACTACAACTTTCCAGCCACTCTGCCCCTAGCCTGTAGCAATCCATGAGTTGTTGTGACAAATGAGTATGACCCAGCACTCAGTTTTGTTAAACTTCATCCCACTGGCTTCACACAATGATGCAGTCTGTCCAGATGCTTCTGTAGGGCCTTCCTTACCCTCAGGCAGATCGACACTTCCTCCCAGCTTGGTGTCATCTGCAGACTTACTGGGGGTACACTCAATTCCCTCATCCACATCACAATAAAGATATTAAACAGGGTAACTTCTTTAACTATTAACTGAAACCAAAATATATTATTTTTTAAAAAAGAAGTGTTTCAAATGTGTTTGAGAAGCAAGGCAAGATGCTTCTAAAAGCACAGTAATCCAAAAGAGGTGATGCTTTTTAAGTGTGTATCACAGATACGTAAGTAAGCTAATTAATAGAGCAAGGACCTGGAAGGTTGTTGAACAATATAACTTCCTTTTGAGTAAAAAATCTTTCTAGAATTATTTATTTCAGCATGTAGAAAATAGTAAAATAAAATACTCCCATAAGATAAAATGCTTAGAGGCATCAGACAGTCAAGGCACTCATGTCCTACTGAAGTACTAAGGCTTGAACAGTAGGCCTTGAATCAAAGCTGAACTCTACAGGAATCTCACAACCCAGTGTTGTATATTGTCCGTATTCAGTATTCAACAAAATATTATTGTTAAATGTCATGCAAAAATATATATATGCCAACGGCTAAAACAGAAGAAGGCAGTAAAAGACTAAAAGAAGAAAGGTGTAGCTTTAGAGAAGTTCCATGTTTTTAAGTTTCAAAAGCTAAGTGAAATAAATGATTGAAGATGCTGAAGGATTTTCTTTTATCCTGTAACTTTAGGCAGAAAGCACCAAAGTTGCACTCAGCAAACCTGTGTGTTTTCATTTATAATCCACTCCCCAGTACTTCTGTATGACAGCGCAGCAATGAAAACCCTACCTTTCTGCTGCTTCTTACTCCTCCTACTATGCCCAGCCACACAGAAGGAAGCTCCCATGCTGAAGGCTGCAGATAAAAGCAATCCCATGCACAGACTTGCTGTCCCCAACCAGCCCAGTCACAGCCTGTTCAGTCTTTCTCTCTCCTCTCCCCTTCTCTCTCTCTCTCTCTCCTTCTCTTTCCCTTCTCTGACAGCTAGTCAACCTGCATTTTTGGAAAATATTTTGCCCCTGGCATCTTAAATTAGTGATACTTAGCTAACCCAAAGTAACATAACTCCAGATCAGCACTAGATGAGACTGACTTGGTAGCAATGAGGCCCACTTCTCCATTTTCCATTCCCCCCACTGCTCCGTGTACTCCAGGTCTCAGGTAGCAGCTGACCCATCTCCAGTTTGCAAAAGAAAGCTCTTGAAGCTGAATTACTCTGCTGACTGGTATGACTTCTGCAGGAAGTCTTAGTGTTCAGGGTTGCAAACTTGCAGATTCACTCGAGAAGAGCTGAAGATCTATTTAAGCATCTCTGTTAATGGATGCTATTTCACTGAAGATAAAGAAATACTCGGAGGATTGTTAATGCTCAGTTTGCACAACATAACAAGAATGGTGGAATACACCAGCTCTAACAAGGTCTGGCTATTACATGCACACTGGTTATGAAGCAAAGGGGGAACTGTGTCTTGTCACAATTTAAGACCAGCTCACCAAACTAGCCTCCCTGGGACAACAAGGCATGCATGATTTTCCTTTACAAGAGTCATTTGTTCAGGTGTCTTTAGTTTCAGCATCTCTCTTCCTTTCTTTTCTGACGCCCACCCACTTGGGCTCACAGAGCAGAGACATGCACTGGATTAATATAGTACCATTTCCCCCTTGATGAAAACCATAAAGAGACAAATTCAAAAGTGACAGCGATCTGGCATCAGGCACTGGAACAATGCATCCCAGCCTGCAGTGTCATGTCAAGAATACAGTGGACACAATGGAAATTTGCTATTTTAGTCGTTGCACAGGCACTGCCTGCACTTTGGTAGAACACTTCCCATGTTTTATACCTGAGTGAGGCAGCTCCATAGCTTGCTAATGAAAATATAACAATTTTGACATCAGTATACTTTAAGCTCTGTGTGCCAGGGAAAGGAAAAGGAAGGTGAATTGTCCAGGTATTCACATGGCTGTGTGAAAAAAAGCACTGATGCACATAGGGAGAGAAAGGGGACAAAAAAAACAAAAAAACAAAAAACTCCACAGGAGAATAGGAATTCATTTTGTTCCTCCGAGCAAACAGATTTCATTGGAAAAAGCAAAAACGCAGATCATGAAACCACTGAGCTTTTAACCATAATTCTTCCAACTTTTGAAAGTTTAACTACCTTTTTCACACCACAGGTGAAAAAGATCATAGAATCGTTAAGGTTGGAAGAGAACAAACACAAAGATCAACTGTCCAGCTACCATCAATATTGCCCACTAAACCATGCTCCTATGTACTACACCTACCTCTCCTTAAACCTCTCCAGGGATGGTGACTACACCACTTTCCTGGGCTGACTATTCCAATGCCTCACCACTCATTTGGAGAAGAAATTCTTCCTAATATCCAACCCCAATCCCACCTAGCATAACTAGGCCATTCACTCTAGTCCCATCCCTAGTTACCCAGCAGAAGAGGTTGAACCTCCCCCCCCACTGCTCCACAACCTCCTTCCAGAGAGCTGTAGAGAGCAATAAGGTCTCACATCAGCCTCCTTTGTCCAAACTGAACAATCCCAGTTCCTTTGTCCAATCCCTGTAAGACCTGTGTTCCAGATACCTCATTAGCTTTGTTGCCCTTCTCTGGACATGTTCCAGGGCCTCGATGCCTTTTGTAGTGGAGTCCAACACTGGAACACAGCACTTGAGGTGCAACCTCACCAGTGATGAATGCAGAGGAACAATCACCTCCCTGCTCCTGGTGGCTACAATTCTGATACAAGCCATGCTGCTGTTGGCTTTCTTGGCCACCTGAGAACACTGCACTGCTCTTGTTCAGCTAAGCATCAACCAACACTCCCAGATCCTTTTCTTCCACAGTCTTCCAGCCATTCTGCCCCAAGCCTGTAGTGTTGCTTGGTGTTATTGTGGCCAAAGTGCAAGACCAAGCACTTGGTCATGTTGTACTTCATCCCTCAGCCAGCAATCAGCCTCAGCCCAGCGATCCAACCTGTCCAGATCCCTCTGTAGGGCCTCGCTACCCCCAGGCAGATCGACACTTCCAGCCAACTCATTGTCATCTGCAAACTTACTGAGGGGGCACTGAATTCCCTCATTCAAATCATCAATAAAAATGCTAAACAGGATACAACTACTGGGAAACACTACTGGTTGCCAGTCACCACCACTCTCTGGGCCCAGCCCTCCAGCCAGTTCTTAACCCAGCAAAGAGTGTATCTGTCCAAAACATAGGCTGACAGCTTCTCCAGGAGAATACTGTAGGAAACAGTGTCAAAGACTTTGCTGAAGTGTAGGCAGACTATACCTACAGCCCTTCCCTCATCCACCAAGTTGGTCAGTTGGTTATAGTTGGTTATATATCCACTAGTTCCCTCATCATCCTCAGGTGAATCTCATTTGGCCCCATAGACTTGTGACAGCCCAGACAGAGTAGAAGGTCTCTGTTTCCACCTGAAATCTGGAGGGTTAATCTGCTTCCCACCCCAGACTTCCAGGTTAGGAGGCTGAATAACCCAAGGATAACTGGTCTCGCTATTAAAGACAGATGATAAAGAAGGCATTGAGAACCTAAGCCTTTTCCATATCCTCGGTGGTCATGTTTCCTGCAGCATCCAGTAAAGGATGAAGATTCTCCTTGGCCCTCCCCTTACTGTAAATATATGAATAAAATAGTTTTTGTCCTGTTCTACAGTAGCTACATTGAGCTCATGCTGGGTTTTAGCCTTTCTGATTTTCTCTCTGCATGTGCTAGCAAATTCCGTGTACTCTCACCAAGTTGTCTGTCCCTTCTTCCAGAGTCTCAGTAAAAGTTCCCTGTTCAAACAAGTATATGTATATATTACATATATTTACTGCACTAAGAGCTTGCTGTTGCCAGCACCCCCAGACACCTTTCTGTATAGCTACTCTCCAGCCATCCATCTCCTAGGCTGTACCTGTGTCCAGCATTGCTCCGTCCCATGTGCAGAATCCAGCATTTACAATGGTTGAATTTCAAGCCACTGCTGATTGCCCAGTGTTCCAACCTATCTGGATCCCTCTGCAAGGACTAAATCCCTTCAGAGCATCAACAGTATTTCCTGGTTCGGTATAATCAGCAAACTTGCTGAAGATACTTCCTACTCCTGCACCCAGATCACTGAAAAAAATGTTGAACAGAACTGGTCCTAGAACTGAGCCCTGGGAAAACCACCAGTGTCAAGCTGTCAGCAAGATGCACCACAATTTGAGCACATACCAAAACATAACCAGATTAACAAGCGAAGTAGCATTAAGAGCAAGAATATATAACTACAAAAGCTTCCAACAGAAAGAAAGGATGGAAATAGGTGCAAGTAACCCTATAGACCGTTCATAGGTTCTACTTGCAATTATAGAAGGGTGTAACATTATTAACAAAGAATGGCTAGAAACCACCAGAAACATTTTAGTTGCAATTGTATGATTTTTTTTTTTTAAATAAGCAGTTACAGGTCAGTATTTGGATATCTCAAAGGATCAAATGAAGGCCCAGAGCCTTTTTAAAGTCTGTGCAGTCTAAATGATAAGAACAAACGATCCTATGTTTCTCTGGATTTGTGGCTTGTGATAGACTGGTTTTTGTGGCTAAGTATCTGTGAGTTCAGCATGGAGGACGAGTGGCTATGACATTTTATCCCTTCCCATCTAGCTTCTCTAGTACCCAAGAGGTTCAAGGCTATTCTGCAGCCCTTATCAGATATCTCATTCAGCCTGCTCCCTTCACAAAACCCACAGGAATAACGTATCATATCTGTATGTATCCATCAGATTTGTTTCAGATCAGGTTCAGCTGGAAAGCTGTTAGGGAAAGGAGAAAGAGGACATACCTGACCACAGAACGCACACAAGAAGAACTCATTAAAGATTTTTATCATTTTTTATGTTATCTGGCCTCCATCCACCAACAAAAGTAACCTTGCAAGGTTCATTTATTTACACATTCATCAACTTATGCTCTTTAAAGAAACGACTGTACGCTGTACTTCGTAAACAGTGATAGTAACTCCTTCACATGCAATTTACGTATTTTTCAATTACTAGGATGACATTATAGTTGAACAGCAAGTTTTCTTTCAGTTCAGAACTGCAGCAAGAATAAATATAAACTACAGTTAGGATTTGCTGTAGGCTAATGACAGCCTGAACATCTGTTCAGTATAGAAGACTCATTCAACACAAAGCTCCTGGCTGCACATCAGACATCCCAAGCAGCTCTAATACCATATCCCTCAGAGCTTGCAGCTCAGGTGATCAAACCTACTCTAACAGCACCATCTACTGTCAGTCTATGTAAATAATGGGTTTTACATTTTATGCTTCATTGACCAAAAAAGCCTGGAGTCCAGTTCAAAATACGAAATAACTTATGATGCAGATTTGTTATACAGTAAATTACTTCTGAAAATCTATTTAAGTAGTTTTGCTTCAGCTATCATCCACCATCCTTCTTATGAGCTTTCTCCTTCTAATGTTTAACATACATTATTTCTGAAAGATTCCTTAAATATCCATGACTATCAGAAACGTACTTAAGATGTTTTTCTTGGAAAAAGAAAAGAGATTTCCTTGGAAAAAGTTTTACTGATTCAGAGAACAAAACTGAGCAGTCTAGATCTCTGATTAAGCAGCATTCATATTCTGTCATGATTTAAAAGATTATAGTTGCAGCTACTGAATTAACCCAATAGTTAATTGGAAAAGAAATCTGAAATGCCTTTAATGCAAGTTAATAAAAGTCTCAAATACATCAAAACTATTAAAAAAGTCAATCAAGTAGGGTGGTAGCTGGCTTTTGGAAAGAGACTTAGACACTGGACATATGTCTTCCTTTCTCATTACACTCAGTGATCAAGCTCAAACACTCAAAAAAAAAAAAATCTGAAGTCTTTCATGCAACCTCCTTTAGGGAACCTGCTTCAGCAGGGGCTAGGACCTGGTGACAGCCAGAGGTCCATTCCAACCCCTGTGATTCTATGATTTCCCTAGAGCCACACAGCACCACATCAACTCCCAGGCAGACACAGGCAACAGGGCTTTGCAGCTGCCGAGTGTTCAGCCACAGGATAAATAGATTTTGCTTTAATTAAGCAATGAAAAATTATTATTATATTATTATTAAAAATAATACTATTAATATTATTATTATTTGATATTGCACAATGCTAAACATCAATCTGACTGGATTTGTGATTACCCGTGATCCTATAGCAACAAAAATGTGTTTAATGTGGCAAAACAGAGAGAATGCCTCCCCTGCAGCCTCTCCCCGAGTCAATGTGAAGATGACATGTGGGTTTAAAAAAAAAAACAGGTAAAAAGATAAAATAGCAGCAATGCTGAACAAAACTCACCAGTTCTGAGTTACATGGCTCATCTTTTTTGTTCTGTTTTATTTCAGGAATGTGGTTTAGTGGCATGGGTGATGGGCTGATGGTTGGACTAGATGATCTTGGTCTTTTCCAACCTTAATGTTTCCATAATTCTAGGCCATCTTTACATATAAGTTGTATTAATGCAGACTGTACACAAATTTTTGGTTAAATGGGTTAGAACTTTTATGTAAGATAAGCATCAACTTGATATATTTACGTATTTCTTAGTAATTTCCATATTTCAAATTGTTTTGATCAGTTAGTGAAGAAATGGGATGGGATGATGGGATCCACCCAAGGGTGCTGAGGGAGCTAGCAGAGGTGATTGCCGAGCCACTTTCTGCCATCTATCAGCATTCCTGGTTATCTGGAGAGGTCCCACAAGATTGGAGGCTTGCCGATGTGACTCCCATCTACAAGAAAGGCTGTAAGGAAGACCCGGGGAACTACAGGCCTGTCAGCCTGACCTCGGTACCAGGGAAAGATATGGAACAGATGATCTTGAGGGAAATCACACGACACGTGCATGGCAATAAAGGGATCAGACCCAGCCAGCACGGGTTCACCAGGGGCAGGTCGTGCTTGCCCAACCTCATCTCCTTCTATGACTGGGTGACCAGACAGGTAGATGAGGGAAAGGCTGTTGATGTAGTCTACCTGGACTTCAGCAAGGCCTTTGACACGGTCTCCCACAGTATTCTCCTAAGGAAACTGGCAGTCCGTGGTGTGGACAGGTTCACTCTTCTCTGGGTGGAGAACTGGCTGGAGGGCCGTGCCCAGAGGGTAGTGGTTAATGGAGTTAAGTCCAGCTGGCGTCCTGTTACGAGTGGTGTCCCCCAAGGGTCAGTTTTGGGGCCCATCTTGTTTAATATCTTTATTGATGACCTAGACGAGGGAATTGAGTGTACCCTCAGTAAGTTTGCAGATGACACAAAGCTGGGAGGATGTGTCAAACTGCCTGAGGGTAGGGAGGCCCTTCAGAGGGATTTGGATAGGCTGAACAGCTGGGCTGAGCTCAATGGGATGAGGTTCAATAAGACCAAGTGCCGGGTCCTGCACTTTGGCCACAATAACCCCATGCAGTGCTATAGGCTTGGGGCAGAATGGCTTGAAGAATGTAGAGAGGAAAAGGACCTGGGGGTGTTGGTTGATGCTCGGCTCAACATGAGCCGGCAGTGTGCCCAGGTGGCCAAGAAGGCCAACAGCATCCTGGCCTGTATTAGAAATAGTGTAGCCAGCAGGAGCAGGGAGGTGATCATCCCCCTGTACTCAGCTCTGGTACGGCCGCACCTCGAGTACTGTGTTCAGTTTTGGGCCCCTCACTACAAGAAGGACATTGAGGCCCTGGAGCGTGTTCAGAGAAGGGCAACAAAACTGGTGAGGGGTCTGGAGCACAAGTCTTATGAGGAGCGGCTGAGGGAGCTGGGATTGTTTAGTCTGGAGAAGAGGAGGCTCAGAGGAGACCTTATTGCACTCTACCACTTCCTGAAGGGGGGTTGTGGTGAGGAGGGGGTGGGCCTCTTCTCCCTGATAAATAACGACAGGACGAGAGGGAATGGCCACAAGTTGCGCCGGGGAAGATTTAGATTAGACCTGAGGAAGCATTTCTTTTCTGAAAGAGTGGTCAGGCACTGGAATGGCCTGCCTAGGGAGGTGGGTGAGGCACCATCCCTAGCGCTGTTCAAGAAGCGTTTAGATGAGGTGCTAAAGGATTTAATTTAGTAGTTGGGTAGAGATAGTGATAGGAGGATGGTTGGACTAGATGATCTTATAGGTCCTTTCCAACCTTATGGACTTATGAACTTATGAAATGGTTTAGTGTACCAACTCTTTCAGTATTGAACAACTATATCAATACATTAAGATGAAATATCTCCTCCCAATTATGGTACGCACCCATCAATTAAAATAAAAAGCGCTGTGCTATGTATTTCTAAAGTATGGCCTGCTTACCTTTTAACTATTAGAGACACATGTTGAGTCTGCAACCTGCAAAAAGAAAAAAAAATAGCAATTTTATCTTTCACAGATGTCTACTCCTGACCTTAAAAAGGACAAATTTCTGACTTGTCCCTTTTAAGGTCAGGAGCTGGAGGCACATAAACAATAATAAGCAGTACAACAGTCTCAGAGCAAATCCCCATATAATACCAGCAAAGAGAGCAGAAGAAACACCATTCTGGATATTCCTGGTTGGGGAGAAAAGAATCAAGTTGTTTAGCATTTGGTCCAAGAAAAACACCCCAGGGGTACAAGGAGCTGTGATTTTTTTTTTTTTAATTTATACATATATATACACACACATATACATATTATATATATATATATATATATATACACATACATATATATGTATATATATGAAAATATTAAATTTTATTTATAGTGTCTGATTTTAATCCATATAAACACCTCACGTTACACAGCCTTTCTGAAAAACATCAGTCTCTGGATGCCATAGACAACATCTTGCATTCTCCTGAAGTCCCTGCAAGACTGGAAAACCCCTCAGCTATGAGCACTGAGAAGGAAAAAAAATGGCAGACTTTGGGAAAGAAAGATACAGGGTAACAGAAAGAACTAGCTCCGCAAGAAATCTACTTTCATTTTCCCACACATACACACTAAATTGCATTCTTGCTCAATCAGGAGCAGAACTATTTTGCTATTACGATGAACTCTGAGCTACAAAAAAAAGCATTTATGTGGATTTATCAATGAGAACATGCACAACTCCAAAATAATCTGACATTCAGAAAACTACAAAGTGATTTCTCAAAGCAATAGAGAGTTTCAGTCAAAATGGAAATGTTTTGTGTAAACACATTTTCAGTCCAGTGGTTACTTAGGTGGGGGGACACAATCTGTACCTGGGATAATATATATCCAGTGCTATAAGAGATTTTGTTATTTCCACCTTGCAAGTCAAAATTCCACACTACTCCACCGTCCACAAGGGGGTGCTGGCACACTGCAAAGTTTTTCAGTAAGCAAAATAAATCCAATTACACAGCTTAAATAGTATAGCATTTCAATTTCTCAGTGCTGTATGGCAGCATCTTCTAGGAACATCAATTACCTAGAAAAACAAAGCAATAATATTATGGTCACACTATTAAGTACTAAAAAGCATTCAAAAGCTGAACACAGGGCCAACTGGAGTCAGCTTTTACACTGCAGCAGGCTATATTCAATCGCACTGAACTACATATCAACCGACCTGCTGTCAATGCTGCATTTATATCTCCTTTAATATTCCCCCGAACAAGTAGTCCCATATCCACAAAAACTCTTTAACATGTAATGCTAAGAATATGAGCTATAAACTATGTGAAATCGCAGTATTTTTTCTGGCATCATCCACTGACAAATATATTTTCTAAAGATTTTATCAAATCTTAAACATATATAATTTCTTTAAATAAAGTTATCTTTTGTCTTTCTTTTCTCTTTTAAATAAATCTTTTTTTTTCCCATCATCTACCAGCACCCCTTGTTGACTGGTGAGGTCCCAGAAAACTGAAGGCTTGCCAATGTGACTCCCATCTACAAGAAGGGTTGTAAGGAGGACCCACGGAACTACAGGCCTGTTAGTCTGACCTCGGTGTCATGGAAGGTTATGGAGCAGACTGTCTTGTGAGAGAACATGCAGCATTTGTAGGACAACCAGGGGATCAGGCCTAGCCAGCACAGGTTCACGAAGGGCAGGTCTTGCTTGACCAACCTGATCTCCTTTTATGATCTAGTGGACGAGGGAAAGGCTGTTAATGTAGTCTACCTAGACTTCACCAAACCCTTTGACAGTCGCCCACAGTATTCTCCTGCAGAAGCTGGCAGCCCGTGGCTTGTATAGGTACTCTCTTGGCTGAGTAAGGAACTGGCTGGAAGGTCAGGCTCAGAAAGTGGTGGTAAATGGAGATAAATCCAGCTGGCGACTGGTCATGAGTGGTGCTCCCTAGGGTCGGTGCTGGGGCCTGTTCTCTTCATTACCTTTACTGATGACCTGGAGGAGGGCACTGAGTGCACCCTCAGTAAATTTGAAGATAACACCAAGTTGGCTGAAGTGTTGATCTGCCTGGGTGTAGCGAGGCCCTACAGATGGATCTGGAGAGGCTGAATAGCTGGGCTGAAGCCAATGGGATGAGTTCATAAGTTCATAAGGTTGGAAAGGACCTATAAGATCATCTAGTCCAACCATCCTCCTATCACTATCTCTACCCAACTACTAAATTAAATCCTTTAGCACCTCATCTAAACGCTTCTTGAACAGCGCTAGGGATGGTGCCTCACCCACCTCCCTAGGCAGGCCATTCCAGTGCCTGACCACTCTTTCAGAAAAGAAATGCTTCCTCAGGTCTAATCTAAATCTTCCCCGGCGCAACTTGTGGCCATTCCCTCTCGTCCTGTCGTTATTTATCAGGGAGAAGAGGCCCACCCCCTCCTCACCACAACCCCCCTTCAGGAAGTGGTAGAGTGCAATAAGGTCTCCTCTGAGCCTCCTCTTCTCCAGACTAAACAATCCCAGCTCCCTCAGCCGCTCCTCATAAGACTTGTGCTCCAGACCCCTCACCAGTTTTGTTGCCCTTCTCTGAACACGCTCCAGGGCCTCAATGTCCTTCTTGTAGTGAGGGGCCCAAAACTGAACACAGTACTCGAGGTGCGGCCGTACCAGAGCTGAGTACAGGGGGATGATCACCTCCCTGCTCCTGCTGGCTACACTATTTCTAATACAGGCCAGGATGCTGTTGGCCTTCTTGGCCACCTGGGCACACTGCCGGCTCATGTTGAGCCAAGCATCAACCAACACCCCCAGGTCCTTTTCCTCTCTACATTCTTCAAGCCATTCTGCCCCAAGCCTATAGCACTGCATGGGGTTATTGTGGCCAAAGTGCAGGACCCGGCACTTGAGGTTCAACAAGACCAAGTGCCGGGTCCTGCACTTTGGCCACAACAACCCCAGGCAGTGCTACAGGCTTGGGGCAGAGTGGCTGGGAGGCTGTGTAGAGGAAATGTCCTGGGGGTATTGACTGATGATCAGCTGAACACGAGCCAGCAGTGTGCCCAGGTGGCCAAGGAGGCCAGTGTCATCCTGGCTTGCATCAGAAACAGCGTTGCCAGCAGGAACAGGGAGCTAATTTGTCCCCCTGTACTCAGCACTGGTGAGGCCGCACCTCGAGCAATACGTTCACTTTTGGGCCCCTCACTGCAAGAAAGACATTGAGGTGCTGCAGTGTTCAAAGAACGGTTACGGAGCTGGTTAGGGGGTCTGGAGCACAGGGCTTATAAGGAACTGCTGAGGGAACTGGGATTGTTCAGTCTGGAGAAGAGTAGGCTCAGGGGAGACCTTACTGCTCTCTCTAACTACCTGAAAGGACATTGTATGTAGTGAGCTGGGGGTTGGCCTCTTCTCTCATGTGGCTCGTGATAGGACCAGAGGGAATGGATTCAAGCTGAGCCAGGTTCAGGCTGGATGTTAGGAAATACTACTACTCTGAAAGAGTGATCAGGCACCCGAATGGGCTGCCCAGGGAGGTGGTGGAGTCACCGACCCTGGAGGTGTTCAGGGAACGTTTGGACATTGTGTTGAGGGATGTGGTTTAGTGAGAACTATTGGTGATGGATGGATGGTTGGACTGGGTGACCTTGTAGGTCTTCTGCAACCTTGGTGATTCTGTGATTCTGTGAGTTTCAAATAAGCCTAACAAACATAATGCATGAGACTGGGACTTCAAATGCAAAAAAATCTGTAATATATATTGACAGCTATAGACAATTTTACAGAATAATCCTATAGGCATAAAACATATAATGGGATTATACAGTCCTAACATTATTTAAGAGCCTAACAAAAATGAAGAAGAATTCTATATTATAGCTCTGTGGCCAAAGGCCACAGCCCAAGTCTATGAAAGGAGTGAAAGCATAGTTGCAACAGCAGGATGGGCACTGTCACCAGCTCTGCTACTGCAGACCACACCAGTAGACAAGACAGGCAAGGTGGATTCTAAAGAAAATGTCTGTTCTGTTTTGCTAAAAAAAAAAAAAAAAAAAAAAAAAAAAAAGTCTATAGTAATGAGCACACCAACATGTAAATCAACATTCTTTGAATACCACATCTACATTTCACAGAATCATAGAATGGTTTCAGTTGGAAGGGACCTTTAAGATCAACTAGTTTCAACCTCTGGATATTGGCAGGGACATCTCCCTCTAGGCCAGGTTGCTCACAGCCCCATCCAGCCCGGCCATGAATGCTTCCAGGGAGGAAGGCATCCACAGCCTCACTGGGCAACTTGTTCTAGTGTCTCACCACCCTCACAGTAAAGAATGTCTTCCTGATATCTAGTCTAAATATCTCCTCTTCCAGTTTAAAGCCATTTCCCCATGTCTCTTATAAAAGTCCTTCCTCAGCTTTCCTGTAGGCCTCCTTCAGGTACTGGAAGACCACTATAAGGTTTCCCCAGAGTCTTCTCTTCTCCAGGCTACATCTTCTACAGCTTTCTCAGCTTTCCTTTAATATTCTCCCAGCAGAGCCATGTGTTCAGACACCAGCTACAGGCTCTGGGTGCATTCTCTCATCAAGGGATGGCTCTGTTTTGAGATGTTATGGCTCCCACAACAAAGTCAGCAGCACAAAAATGCACCTGAAGTTTAGCCCCCAGCACTAATCCTGAAGCCTTGTACAAATCCATCTACGCTGCAAATGCTAGGCTGGTAAGGGAAAGATCTGCTGCTGCAGGAATGTAAAGTTGTAAAGAGAGGTGGAAGGAAAAGTAAGACTTCTAACACCTCAAACCAGTAAACAAATAGGAAAGAGGAAAACACCCTTTGGTGATAACAGCAAGACTCTCATCTTCCACACTTCCTACCTGGCTCTGCCTGGTAGCAGCTGCACACTCCAGGGGTAGCTCCACCATGACATGCTTCTCTACCATCTTTTGCAGGCAGAGTCTGGTGTCTGTTTGCCAGAAGGATTCTTCCAAGCAGCTTAGCACCTCCAAGCAGCAACTCCACATTACTACTTCCCAAAAAGCAGTAAAAACAATTCCTAGTCCCTGATGAATAGCAGGAAATGCCCTGAAGATAGATATTGGCACTTCCTTCCTTAATGGAAATATAGTTGCCATTTTCATACCTACTGTGACAGAGCAGTAACACAGATTTGAAAACAAGCTGAAGAAGAGCTCTTTTTCACCACATGGCTAGAATAGCAACTAGAAGGCAAAGCAAACAAGGCTGGCATAGCAGCTAGGCAACATTCACCACAGCTCTATCTGGCAATCAAACATAGATTTGGGATACACTAGGACAGGTTCAGCTTCTTACAAATGAACAGGTTCTCAGAGAGACCACACAGATTAAAGAACTCAGAAATCCAGTCTGCCTCCTCACCACCTTCTGTACTCACTCAACTTCAACTTTAGTCATCAACGCCAAACACTCCAGTCACTGAAAACTGTCATGAAG
Organism: Cyrtonyx montezumae; assembly: GCF_038088225.1. Taxonomy (NCBI): domain Eukaryota; kingdom Metazoa; phylum Chordata; class Aves; order Galliformes; family Odontophoridae; genus Cyrtonyx; species Cyrtonyx montezumae. The sequence continues at coordinate 544,500 of NW_027072078.1, forward strand.
ATGGAAATTGAAACACTTCCAAACAACTTCATGTCTAAAACAAACAACAGCTAGTCAGTTTATTCACAGAGAATTAGGATGCATATACAGCGTAGCAAAGGACACTTGCAACCCATTTGAAGAAGAGTGTAAACATGGACAGACAGGACAGAAATGACAGTTCCAATCTTTACGTATTTACCTAATTTGAAAATCACAGGCAAGCATAGACATCTCAAAAGTATGTTAAATCTGCCATCATCTGTTGGTTCAGAAAATAACACAGCTGAGAGGCAGAAAGACAGCTGCACCACTCAGCTCATTTTTGCCCAGCTTACATCATGACCAGAATTATTTCAAAGTTTCTCAGAGAGATCAGAGAAGCTCAAATGATGGTGTATTTTTCATGCAGATTTTTCTACTGATCTACATTCTTCTTAGCACCACAGAAACTCGATTTTTATTAGTTAAAATAGACTGACAAGAGCCTTTCAACACTCAATTAAAGCAAACAACTGAAATAAACCTTTATTCTTGTCTGAACTATTGTTATGGTTTAACCTGGCAGATGGCTTAGCACCTCAGCACCATACAGTCATTCGCTCACACTCACCTCTTCCCAGTGGGATGGGAGAGAGAATAAAAAATAAATAGATAAAGTAGAACTCGTGGGTTGAGATAAAATTACTTACCATTACAGAGAAAAGGAAAATATTTTTGACTATTTTGTATATATGCATATAAATAAGGAGTGATACACAAGTAACTGCTTACACCCCACAACTGGTACCCAGCTAGCCCCCAAGCAGAAGAGAGTGAGATGAACTCCCACACCCTTCAAAACTCTTTTCACATGATGTCATATGGCATGGAATATCCCCTCTTCCAGTTTTAAGTTAGCTGTACTAATTCTGTTCCCTCCAAGCTCTGTAGGCCTTTGCCCTAGAACCAAAATACAGCATCACACCAGGCACTCTGAAGAAAACAATTCCAACCCAGCTAAAACAATGAGAACTATTCACAGATTCCTCCTCCTTGTAGAACACAAGCAAGTACAAGCACTCAGCAGCTGCTAAGCCAATGCAGATGGATGGGATTTTTTGTCAGTGGGATTTTACTTCTAGAATTTGTCCACTTGGCATTTTATACACCATTTTCTCCTTCAACTAAGAATAAAGAAAGAACTCTTCCCACTTCAAATTCCCATCATTAGTTTCCCAAGAGATAGGTTATGGAGCCTGCCTTCAGTTTGATGCAGACTCTGAATAACAAGCAAGGCATTGGTCCCCATTCTCTGCTTTCTCCCACGGTTCCCAAGAAAGAGATGCCTTCATGGCAGACTTTGCTCCCAACCCCATAGAAGTATAGCATTAGCCTAGAATTGAATATGTGATGTGTTCTGATTTATCAGCTGTCCAAGAATCAGTATCAGCTTGCACTCAACAGTTCAGTATAACTGTAAAAGTGCAACTATTAAACAACAGGAATTGGGTTAGCATCCACAAGAAGAAAAAAATACAAGTATGATTGTCTGTAATTATCCAGTAATATCCAAGCTACTGACTATGACTGCTTTAACTGCAGGTATCAAACAGAAGCATGCTTCTCGTTTATTCTTGAACGTTCAAAGACACTGAACTGTTCAGGAACAAATACAGATGCAAATTATTTTTTGAGCATACTGCCACCAAAAAATGGTTTTGTATATTCATAGTAAGGAACTTCCCTACTTTCCATAGGATCACAACATCCCACTTATAACAACAGCTGCTTCAGAAGAGAGTGTGAGTGAAGTCAAGAGTTACTCATGTGAACAAAACACCTTCCTTTTTTTTTCTGATTTCACTACAGCTGCTGTTTAAACACTGACTTTTTCATTTTGCTGTTTTAGGCACTAGCCAAATTGAAATAGTACAATAGTAGAAACTCAAGAATAAGCAGCAACTTTCTTGAATTCATCTGTTCCTTACCAGTGCTTTGAAGTAAACAACTACAAAAAGTAGTCTGTTCTACAGATTGTGGGTCACAACATTAGCTAGAGGATCCGTAGGGAGGGAGCAATCCATTTGTCCCAGGTTCACTGACCAGTTCTGGTGCTGGAGATCCTCCATTAGGGCATCAATGTTCCTGCACCAACCAAGAAAGGTGCTGAAGTGGCTGCCCCTGCTACAGCAAGTGACCAAACGTCAAAAGGCTCAAAACATCCCAAAACAGACACTTAGAAAACTTCCAGAATATGTTTAGTTATCTTCAACACGTTAGAGGAATCCAAATCATTCTTTGTTTGAAAAACACTAATGTCTTCAGAACAAGCTAGCCTCACTATTTTCATTACTTCCTCCCTGAGAAAGAGATTATTCATGTGAACCACAGGGATGTTTCGCACCCTAATACTAGGCTTCATAAAAATGCCTCAAAAATGCAAGCTCAGTAATAGGACGCAAAGTATTTAACACTCAGTGTTCAAAAGCAGCAGGTTACATCCTGCACTTAGAATTATCTCCTCTATCCTCTGCCTCAAGGAAGCAGAAAGCCAACTATAGGGAGTCAGTCCCTGCAGAACCTAAATAAAGTTTATTACTACCAAATTTTCTACTCATAAAGGTGCATTTGTCCTTTTCACTGTGTTCATGGGGTATTAGGACTGCTGGAACAACATCTCTCAGTCACAGGCTTCTACTTTTAAATGTAAGACTACAACGGCAGCTCCTGGTGAAGCTGAGATACAGCTCTGACTAGAAAGGATCAGATGGATGGAGTACATCAGCTGCTAGCACCTAGTATGAGGCACTATAGGCTGGGAGCTCCTGGGACATTTCCGTCGCTTTAGGAGCAAACACAACTTAGTGCTTGATTTAAAAGCAGAGTGCTGAGTGACTGCAGGGTTCCTCACATACAACAGAATCAAGACACCCCGCCTAGTGACAAGATCCAAAGGGTATGAATCCACCTCCCTCTCAAACAACTGCAAGGAAGACATCTTACACAGCCCAACCCAAGAACTTAAATCATTTTATCAGTGAGAAGATTAGAAGGAAGCTTGATTGAAGTTTGCAGTGTATTTACAAAGACAAAACAGCAGAAGAGAGTGCTGCAGTTTCAGTAAAAGGAATCTACCAAGATAACATGTAGAGGCTGGAAACAAGGTTTACCACAAAAGTTATATCTGTATAATCAGAACGTAACCTTTGATATGAATAATTATGCTAACCATATTCCAACACTCTGCAGCTGGACAGCAGTTTTTTCCACTGGGGGAAGAAGCACAAAAACTGCATCCCTAGAGCACAAAAAGCAAGGAAGCACAAGCTAAGCAGATGAAAGAAAAAATCTGGATTGCAGTCATATCCCGAAAGCCCAAGCACCCAACAAAAGCAGTGAACTGTCACAGCAATCTGCTCAGGCAGGCAGACATAGAGGAGGACATCACTTGGTCACTGAAGGCATGTGGTATGCTTTATTTTTAGATTTCTTCCTGAAATAAATGTTATGCTTTTAATGTGGGAAGGTTTCAGAGCTCTTTAATCTTTTGGTTTTAGCACGCACATTACAATAGCTCTAGAGACTGCACAAGGAAGCTAAAATATCACTAAAGAAAGGTACATGAATCACACTATTCCACTGAACAAAGGACTGGGGTGTGATTAGCTACAGTTCACCTTTCCAGGTCAGATTTTTCTTCCACTGCTTCCCTACTTATACAGACACTGCTTTTGTGCCCTAGGCCCAGCTAGGGATTGTGGGGACTGATGCAGTGAAAGGTGATGAGCTGTGTGTGGTCAGGGACTGCAGGTATGCGATGAGGAAGGCCAAAGCCAACCAGGAATTGGATCTGGCAAGGAGATAAAGGATAATAAGAAAGGCTTTTTAAAGTATATCAACAGTAAAAGAAAGACTAGGGAACATGTGGGTCCTCTACTAAATGAGGAGGTTGTTCTGGTAACAGGGGATGCCGAGAAGGCAGACACTGAACATCATCTTTGCTTCTGTCTTCACTGTGGGAACTCCCCTTCGGTGCTCCTGGACCCTGGAGATAAATGAGAGGGCCTGGGGAATGGAAGGCCTTCCTTTGGCGAGAGAGGAGATGGTTCGAGAGCATCTATGCAACATCAATGTACATAATAAACCCACAGGCACTGATGGGATGCATCCACGTGTACTGAGGGAGTTGGCAGAGCGGACTGCTGAACTGCTCTCTATCATCTTTGACAGGTCTTGCAGAACAGGAGAGCTGCCTGAACACTGGAGGATAGCCAATGTCATTCTGGTCTTCAAAAAGGACAAGGGGGACCCAGGAAACTACAGGCAAGTCAGCTTCACCTCTGTCCCCGGAAAGGGGATGGAAGTTTGTTTTAGATGCCATCTCCAAGCAATTAGAAGAGAAGAAGGTTATCAGGAGTAGTCAGCATGGGTTCACTAACAGGAAATTTTCCACAACCAACCTTGTAGCCTTCTATGATGGTAGCACCAGCTGGGTAGATGTGGGAAGAGCAGTGGATGTCGTCTACCTTAACTTCAGCAAGGCTTCTGAAACCATCTCCTGTGACATCTTGATAACAAAGCTGAGGAAATGTGGGATAGATGAGTGGACAGTGAGGTGAGATAAGAACTGGCTGATTGGCCAAGCTCAGAGGGTGGTGATCAACAGCACAGAGTCTGGTTGGAGACCTGTGACTAGTGGTCGCAGTAGGGTCACTGCTGGGTCTGGTCTTCTTCAGTATCTTCACTGATGCCCCTGACGAAGGGATAGAGTCCACCCTCAGCAAGTACACAAAGCTGGAAGGAGTGGCTGACACACCTGAAGGCCATGCTGCCATTAAGCATGACATGGACAGGCTGAAGAACCAGGCAGTAAGAAAACAAATGAGGCTTAAAAAAACAAGTATAGAGTGGGAGGGATTACCTGGGAAGGAATGCACTGGTACAGGCTGGGGGATGACCTGCTGGAGAGGAGCTCTGCAGAAAAGGACCCAGCAGTCCTGGTGGACAACAGGTTGGCCATGAGCCAGCAGTGTGCCCTAACAGCCAAGAAGGCCGATGGCATCCTGGGGTGCATTAAGAGTGTGGCCAGCAGGCTGAGGGAAGCAATCCTCTCCCTCTACTCTGCCCTGGTGAGGCCTCACCTGGAGTACTGTTTCCAGTTCTGGGCTTCCCACTATCAAAAAGACAGAGATCTCCTGGAAAGGAGCCCAGTGGAAAGGTTGGGTGACCTGGGTCTGGTCAGCCTTAAGAAAAGAAGACTGAGAGGGGATCTTATCAGTGTTTATAAATATCTTAAATGCAGGAGATGTAAGGGCATGGCCAACCTCTTTTCAGAGGTCTGTGGGAACAGGACAAGGGGAGATAGCCATAAACTGGTGACAGGAGGTTTTGCAACAATATGCAAAAGAACCACTTCACGGTGAAGGTGATGGAACACTGGAACAGGCTGCCCAGAGGGGTTTTCCAGTCTCCTTCTCTGGAGATATTCAAGACCCATCTAGATGCTGTATGGGAACTGTTGAATCACGGCCTGAACCACTGACTGATCACCTGAGGCGAGCACTGAGTCAGCTGCAGAGCACAGGTGAAGGCAAAACTGTGAGATCGGAAGGGGTGCAGTCTGGCTCCACCTCTCCCAGACCCCATTTAAGGGCTGACCACCACTGGGGAAGGGTCTCTTGTTGGAGGTCCCTCCCCTGTGGAGTTACTGGCGAGCCTCAACCATCTGCAAAAGGTGAGCCTTTCTTTATTTACCGGTTGTCTGTTTACCATCCAGATAAGTCAAGCAAAATATACCATCCTCCTCGTTATTTTCTGTGAATACTATTCTTTTGAGTTATTCACCCTACAGATGCCTACCTATGCAGCCTGCTGTAAGGAACCTCCTTCGGCAGGGTGGTAGGACTCAATCTCTAGAGGTCCCTTCCAACCCCTACAATTCTGTGTTTCTGTGGTCGGTGTCCCATCCCTGGAGACTTTCACTGCAAGGCTGGATAAGGTCCTGGGCAACCTGATCTAGCTGTGGTGTCCTTGTTCGTTGCAGGGGAGTTGAACTAGATGGCCCTCAGAGGTCCTTCCAACCCTCAGAATTCTTTGATTCCCTGATCAACATCATATACCTGAAGTCTAGCAAACTGCTGGAGCACAAGGAGTCCGTAAGCACTACAAGTATCAGTGAATGTAAAAATGCATATATATTCACTTTCCTGTGAGTGCACCTAGGGGATGGTGGTGTTTCCAATTGCTCAGAGAGCTGTACCATTTGTAGATTTCACAGAAGAGCCACCACAGTTCCATATCAGAGGGACGTATGCAGGTCTTAGACTATTATTAGCTTGACTCAGCACCTTGGAGGCAAAAAAATGACTACAGATTTAGTTAAGACTTATGACAGATGACTGTGGCTCAACAGCAAGAGCAGCACATAATTTACACTGACAGTGAAGTACTGAATTTTAAATTATTTACTTACCTTTTGCTAGGAGGCTTTGCTGCCTAGTTGTTCTTCTGGATCCCCTAATAAGAGTAAGTCTAAAGCTAAGCACTGTAAATTTTGTCTCTTTCCATGTGAAGGGTCTATCCTGTCCTGATTAATATGGTTGTTCTCTGCTTTATGCACAGTTTTTACTATATCCATGAACTGAACATACGCAAGACTTCACTAGAAGATAGATATGCAAGAAAAGGAGCAGCAAGAACAAAGCCAAAACCTTCGTTAGTGTCAAGGACCTAAGCTACCAAGGCTACCAAGAGAACAATTGTTTTCCCTGCTTCCTACCATTATAAAATTTATGACTTCGAAATATTACGGTTTTGTATTTTTTTTCCCCCATTCTGATGCAAAGCAGCTGTCTTCATCTATGCTGTCCTATAGATCAGATGATATTCTGGCAATAGAATAACATTCACTAGCCAAATTCCTCAAATGCAATGTAGCTTTTAGTGCAAGAATCAAAAATTGTATTTCCACATTCATTTAGTGCAATCTAGAAGAGCTATTGAGAAAAAGTTCCCAAAGATGATATGAAAGCTTCCTTAATACGAGAAAGTCTACCTTCTTCTAAAGAAAATTTCTTTTAACAGGTTATTGTGGAAAACACAGACTGAAACTCTGAAGGTGAAGTAGGTTTATACCTAAAGAGCCAGTAAGAAAACTAATGCAGAGGGAAGCCACATACATTCCTAACTACAGCAATATGGGCCTCAGAAGTATCACAGTTCATCCAAGATCGATATCTTGTATGTTGACAGTTAAAGCAAACTGAACCCTACATGACATGGCAGGTAGCTCTGCCAACAGAAACAAAGAAGTCAAAGGAAGTGGAGAAGGAACATCAGAGTTGGGAATATTGTCTAAAAATGCTGAGTATTATCTGGACTGCAAAGAAACTATCTCTCCTGCTCTTCTTGGACGGGTTTAGCACTACACGACGAACAGCAGGGAAGCATGCTGAGCATCTTGCTGAACTCCTGCAGCAACTCTTCAGCACCACGGATAGCTACGGTTCCGGAGTACTAGCAATACAAGAGCTCCCAGCCGCCCCTCCAGCACTACGGAGAGCAACCCACCCGCGACCGCGGCTAGGGCGAGCTCCGGCTTGTCACGTAGCAGCACAGCTCCTGCCACGCTGCAAAGGCAGTACAAATGAGGAGCCAACTTTCCTTCCCACGGCTCTTACTGAACCTCTCCGCTGGGTTTTATACAGCAGAGGTTATGTGCTTATATATAAGCATCTGTACCGGGGAACAGGCATAAGTCAGTTGTCACCTTGATCTTCTCCAGTCAATTAATGCTCCCAGAAATGGAAAATGGGAAAAAGAAAACAAACGTCATGGCAAACTTCAAGTGATGAAAAATATTTCATACTCCATCTAAGGAAATTTGTTCACAGAAAAATTGCTCTTGAAGCACAAAGGAAAGAAATAGCAAAATCAATGTATCAGAAAGCATTTTATGCAAGTACAATTACACTACATTTCAAAAATATAAGCAATTTATCATCTTGGCAATAAATATGAGCCAAAGCCCAAAAGAATTATTTTATTTCCAGGCAAGTTTATGTATAGATCTCACTAGCTCTGAGCTTGGTTCTTTTGTAAACTCAAGAGCAGGAGGAAAAGTATGTAAGAAGATTACGTTAATACTATATTTAAGCATATGTAAGGACAGTAAATGAAATACTGATTATACACTCAATTCAAAAAAGAAAAAAAAAGGCAAACCCCACTCAGTTACTAATAATAGCTTTCAGGGGATAAGAGAAGAAAAACTAGGTTGCACCAGAAAAAAAAAAACAGATACGGCTACAGTAGTATTAACTGTCTCTCATTACTTGCATTCATCAGTGCTGGAGTCTATGGAAATCAACTTTTATATCAAAGGATAAACTACCCAAAGGCTGTCAGGGTAATGATCTCTCTGCACAGGCCTAGCAGTACACATTCTAGGATTTATTTCCAATTTTTTGTCATTGTAGAAAAACAGAGCTGCGTTTCACATAACTTCCCAGATTTCTGCAAGGAGACTCAAGCACATTGGAAAAGGTGACTTCACACAGTTCTTGTCATTACAATATTGCCACTGGACCAAGCATGTAAGGGAAGATTACAGGTCAAAACAGAATTTCCTGCACTTTCTTGGAAGCTCCTTAACCTGTGTGATTTTGTCCTCTTGCCTGTACTTTATTAAAAGCTCAGACCAGCTCTCAAACTAGACCTCCACAGCTTTGCTTGACTCAGTCATATTTTCCTGTTTCACATTCTTTCAGAGCTGCAAACTCAGCAAGTAGTCCCAAATCAGCTTCTGATTACTCAAAGGCTCATTAGCATGGTGGTACAAGTCTATCACAAACTTACAGATGTAGCCCCCAGAACTCACCTTTGTTCCTGCTGGCACCTGAAGAAGCAAGTCCACACACACACTCCCAGCTGCCTGGGACAAAGCACAGGGCAGAGACAACCCAGGGATTGACTTCAGACAGCACACTCCTGATTCCAATTAAAATGCTAACATGCACACCCAAAATATGACTGCCAGAATCACTGTTTCTAGTTAAGCATTAATTTCCAGCTCATCTTTGTTATCAAAACACAGTACCACACTACATCAAACTCCAGAATATTGCTTAGCATTGGTCAGTGGCAGAAACGTAGAATGGGTGGGTCAGAAAGGGCTCCAAGGATCATCAAGTTCTAATCCCCCTGGATAGACAGCATCTGTAAAAATACTACTTACAGGAATGTCTATATAATACACATTAAATAACAGGAAAGCTCATCTGCTCTCTCCACCTGAGGAATAACTTCACTGGAAGCAAGAGCACTTCTAATCAAGAAAGAGGCTGCCATTTCAAGAGCAGACAACAAAGCCAGCTTTTCTGGGGAAATGGAAGTGTAGTGCCACAAGGCTGTACAGAAAACAATTCTGAGGAAAAAAAAATGCATTTTAGCCTACCTGGAAAAGATTATTATTTGGTTTACTGTGGAATATGATCATAATTCAAGGCAGACATGCAGTCTACCCTCCTGTCGGTGACTCCACACCTGACACATAGCACATACACTTTGTGTGGATTACAGACACGATAGATTCAAGGGACTGAAAACGGTCAAGGATCAATGTCCAAAATGATGTTCGACCAGGTCTGAAGCATAAAATAAAAAGCTACTGAAATCTGAGGAAAAAAAAAATGTTATTTCTCATACAGATGAATAAGCCACCATGAACACAATCTCTTCTGACATACTGATAAATTTCCTCATGCAAAAGCACTGAAAACACATAAAACATGTACACTGCTAAGTTCAAAGAACCTCACTAAGTTTAAAGAACTTGATTAAAGACTACTAGGACTAAACAAAATGTCAAATTCCTAACAAAAAATTTCCTCTTCCTTCTGTTTCCCATTGTGAACTACACCTATCTATCAGGAACAAGCTAGAAAACATGAGGGAAGCAGAGGAGGATTATAATTCAGGCTCTCTCAACAGGCTACTTTTTTAAAAGCTTCCCCACAAACAAAGCAGAGCTCAGCCATCTAACATCCAACTACTTTTGCTCATAATTCCCATTTTTTTCAGACATATAAATATATCAATACTGGTCCTCTATATCTAAAGATGTGAAAAATACAGCAAGTCTAAGAACAAAAGCAGTGTTGAAATGCATTATCTTAGTCTGTTCTCCATCAGCATACATTTTTTCCTTACTATTCTTGTAATAGCATCTAGAGTGAGCCAGGTCACCTCCAGCCTGTTGGGGAGGGCTACAGTTCTGCATCACAAGGAAAAGGGCTATTCTGCAGGGACTTTATTCTTCATTACTTCCCTATTCCATAGCAATAGCTGCTTCACAGAGCTCCCCATTTATTGCCTGTACCTTGGTGTTCGTATTGCCCCATCTGAATTCTTCCACGAGACCCATCCACATTTATGCTCCAACTAATCTGCAGGTGTGTGTAAAATTGCTAATGCCTTTGAATTAATACTTCTTTTTTATTAAAGATCCTACTATGCTCTTACTAGGATTCACGTAAAGATTTTCTTTTTAATTAAGCACATTCAATATTTGAACAACAACAAAAAATTAAAGCTCATTTTAATTCAGAGTAGACTTTGTAAGCAAGTTTTTATAAAATCTGCACCTAAAGAATCTAAGACATTTTTACCCTCTAACAGTTTGTTTCCCAAGCTATGCCCAAATATCACAGTATAATAGTATGTTAGCAAACATACAAATTTAAAGTCTTACTTGTTAATAGAGATGAAAAGCTGAATAAATCAACCTTAAAGTCAACCTAATTTTAGACATATTCAACTATTACTACTGAATAGCAGAAGTCTTTCTGAATGAAAGAGACCAGTAATTGTCTCTGAAACTTACACAGACAAAACAGGAACCTCAACTTCTAGATGAGGTTGCCTCAAAACCCCCTATGTAAAAGCTTCATTATACATGCTACAGTTAACAAATGAAAGAAACAGATGTTTTCCATACTTTCTTCTCTTTTTGAAGAAGCTTTAAACAGTTTCTCTCTTCCCAGGGCTGATTTGACAAATTTAACAGCAGAAAGGAGTAGGGAGAGTCACCAGGAAATCAAAAGATCTGGTACATTCACTTTGGAAAAATTTTAAGATGGCACTGGTATAGTCCTAATGGCTAGCATTAATAAAGCCCCCCTCATAAAACTGACAGTATTATAACAACACAAATAAAGGACAGCAAAGCAATTGATTAGACAGTACATCGAGACGTGTAGCTGCAAACTCAAGCTCCTCATTTGTTATTTTCTACTTTTCCTTAGATTAAAAATCTAGCATATTCCTCCTCCACTTTGTCAAAGTGTGAATATTTCAGATAATCAGCAACTTAACTGCAAGGCTCAAAGCACAGGACCAAGAGCTCCATTACAATAGAATCTCTTTAAAAGAAAAATACAACCAAATGCAAAAGTTGATTTTCTTGTTCCAGTATGCCTCAATAGAGAAAAGCTTCAGAAACCAAACTGGAAAAGAACATTCAGATAAACATCTTAAATCTGTGCTGGTGAAAAGAGGAAAAATGGAATTTTCTTCAGTCCCCAGAATTAACTTTCCTTTTGCACCTTAGCCAAAAGCACTCTATGCAGAAAAACTCTGATCCACAGGGTTACACAACACCTCCAAGAGAACATTTTTCTGGACAACCTCAGAAGCCTTTACAGTGATATTTTAAATTTTCCCTTGTTTCCAGCTCACAAGCTGGCTTGCTCCTGTCCTCTCTGCCTTCACCCATATCCCCAAACCAAAAGGAAAGAGAAGGTCAGCAAAGCTGGCCTGTTTCCTCATACACTATGGCAATGCAAGACTGCTGGCAGGCTGCTTCTCCCTGTCCCCGTGAAAGAAAACAGGGAAACTCCTCCTGGATCACCTTGTGAAACCTGTTTTCCTGTTTGTCTTTTTACCACCAAGATCCTCTGATGTCTAACAGTATCTCTGCATTCAGCCAACAGCTCTTCCTCTCACTGGAGCAATAATCAGAGAATTACCTCCACTCAGATGCTTGTCTCCACAGGAAGCCTCAGCACTTACCTTTGACATCTCTACCCTATTGTCAGACATGATCATCTTCTCAGTGCCTCAGGGTTATTAATAACATGATGCTTTATGGAATGGGAAATCAATCTAAGAAATATACAGGGGTGTCAGTGGGAAAAAAAAAAAGTTGTTGACAGAGGCAATTACACTTTAAAAGCATAAGCAGTATTCTCAGTGTAAGAAGAAACATAAAGAGACCTAAGCCTACCACACTAGGGAATGAATTTGTTCCCATATATGGCTAACTTATCACCACCTCACTTCAGACACATAAATAAATAAATAACATTAATAAAAAAAAAATCACAGGCCACAGATACAAAAGCATAAACGAAGTCATCAAGAGCGAAGGCAAGAAGTGCTCTGTATCACATAAACGAAAAACTGTGCTTCCAGTTCCACCAACAGACACTTCACACGCTGAAAGCAGTGCAACACCCACAGCCAGCAGACAAGCTGGCTGCAGAAGCGTCCCCTGATTCTTCTCTCAGTTCATCGGCAGAGGCAGGACGTGAAGTGGAGGTGACAGCACTGAGTCACCGCGCTGGCAGCCAGCCCCAGCTAACCCCCACAGCCGCTGACACAAGGCTCCAGTGCGCAGCTCAAGGTAACCTCCCCTCTCAAGTCATTGCACCAAGCTCCCTTTGCATGGGAATTGTCCAACCACGGGGAAAGCACAAAGATCCCAATCCCCGCTGCAGCCAGATGCCCTTCAGAGGGATGTGGTCTCAGTCAAGCTCGGTTCCCAAGCAATGTAATACCTCTTATCTCTGTGGTTTGCTGTTTTTGTTTGTTTGTTGTTGTTTTTATTCATGTGGTTTTTTGTTCTCCTACTGTTTAACTGGCTGGGATTTTTTTTAAGCATTCAGATGTGCTGCTGCTCACCTACAGACCCCAATGCTCACCGTCAATTCCCAGAAGATTCATAAGACTACTGATGACCTCTGTGAGGATTTAGATTGCAAAAACAACTATTTTTCATATCTATCATGCAACCAAGATTCATTAGAAAGACAGAAAAAAATGCACTCTCCTGCTAGATAGTATAAATGAGCAAAAAAATATATAGCCACATTGCACCCAAACAGGAAAGAAGCTTGCTAGAAAGTATAACCTTGTCTACTTGCATTATCGATTTGTCACACACTGTTTTTTTCTTTTCTTTGTTTTTTTGCCACGCAGCATTTATAAAGGCATTTCCTTTAAAAACAAGGTACATAAACAACAGCCTCTACTAATAAATGCATTTCATAAACACAGTTAACTTTGATACTTAAACTGACATCCACAGCATGACAGCTAGATGGCCAGAGTGCCAAACACTTATTGGTTTCATAAGCTGTAGAAATAGCAACCATTATACTCCTCTTCTCCAGACCATGTCATCCAATATTTCAACATCCGATGGATGGTATCCTGAGAAGCAACAGCCACTGTCTTCACCCACTGCCAGTCTACTTCCACCAAAACACTGTGGCACAGTGAAACACCAAGCCACCACTCCTCCCAATTCTTTATGTCTCACTGAGGATGTATCTATCACTGCCAAACCCCAAACTTCTGAAGACATAGATCACACCCCAAAAACATCAGTGCAAGCTTCTTAGATGGTACCCCAGTAAAAATACTTAACCTAACTGAAGCCCACCATTTCTAGGCAGGACATCTTACCAGATTACAAATAACCCAGGGCTCAGCACAGGGCATACTGTGTCCAGAGATGAGTCTGACCAAAAACAGGAATGCCCAAACTGATTCCAGTGCCATCATGCTGTGATGATGCCAGGTATGAGCTAATAAGCCCAGCCACATAAAACATTTTTCCAGCTTCAGTAAAAACAGACTTAGCTTTAAAAAATATAAAAATAAAAAAAAAAGCAACTCCCACTTATCACGACAAGGTGTAATGCTATAATTGGATGGAAAGTACTGTGATAATAGGGGGATGGTAAAGTCTTCAGATAGAGCAAATGAGAACAAGCCCAAACGCAGCAGCCACAGAAATGAAGGAAAGGAGCTGCTTAGCTCTAAAAGGCCTCAAGTATGCAGAGATCTCCAGCAAGAGATGTCCTCACCTCTACTGTCAACCCTTAAATGAGGTCTAGGAAGTGGTGAACCCTGTACCACCCCTTCTGGTTACACAGGTACATTGCATGGACCTGAGCTTCCCTGGGTTGGCCCTGCCCTGCTCCATCATTGTTTCAGGCCCTGACTTAGCATTTCTGCTACACAAGGTACACGCACTACGGAAGGCTTCCTTGCTTATAGTAAGAGAGAGGGCTACCATCAGAAGCTGTGGCACTGTACTTCTGATTGCAAACCAAAGAGCACAGAAAGGGCACAGAGCTTTCACTAAAGCAGATAATTCAGAATAAGCTTCATAGTTGTGCTTGTGAGCTATGAAACACATTCCTCTTCAAACATCAAGCACAACATTCTCGGGACCTCCTCAGAACACAAGTTTTCAGAAATCAAATTCTCCTATTGAATGTGAACACTCTGGCTAGAGCAGGAAACAAGTATAGAGTTGGCGCAGCTCAGCTGGAGCTGAGGGGCTGCTGCTTCAGCACAGGAGCCACAGGGAGAAGCCTCAGGAGACACACCAAAAATGAAACTTGGAAAGCACTTATGTGCCAGGGTCATGTCACGCCATGATAAATTGCATGGAGAAATGCGAAATCATCTCACACAATCCTTTTCTCCCTTCTCCTTAATTACCGAAATCCAAGCATTGTGCAGACACACATCTGCGGGAAGCCATCGCAGGAGGTTTGCCTGACAAAATAGAGCACTGTGACAATGAGCCCTGAGCACACGCTGGCTCAAGGCAGCTCTCTGCACAAGGTGCAAGGGAGCCACAGCACAGACAAGCAGCAGCTTGCAGATCTCCTTTAGCTAACCAAGGACGGTGTGTCCAGGCTGCATTCCAGCAAACATGGCAGTGTGCAATCAGTGGGGAAGATGGGCTGCTAGAGGGCTGCTGGGGATTTTTCCATGCCATTGTGCCACCTCAACTGCAGGCATTACTAAGCTTTTCCTCTGATCATCCCAAGTGTACACGCACAAGTGGCCAAGAGTACATTACTCACTGTAGGAAGAAAGTGAAGCAGACAGCACATTTGGCAAACCCCTCAAAGAAACATCCTAAGGAGTAATAACGCTCATTCAAGACACTGTTTACACTACAAGACACAGGAGGCTTGCCTACTTTGAGAGATAGATAGCACTATAATTGGGCGCTCGATAAATCCAAACAATTATTCTAAAAAGGTGCTCTACCACTGATTACAGTAAACATCTAAAGTTCCCTGTGGGCTGCTTTGCTGCTGCTCCTGCTCGTGCAGTGCTTCAGCCTCCGTGGCAGACAGCTGGCAGAACAGAGGCAGCCAGGACACCTTCCACGGCACACACACCAAGACGCAAGGCCGCATTCTTGGTTGTGCTACAGAACCATCAAGTTTTAATCGATCATCGCAAGGATTTCCGAGGAACAAAAGCTCTCCGAGCGCCACTGCAGAACCCCGTGCGGCGGCGGTACAAGAGGATCGCATTCAAGCAGCACAGCGCAGAAATACCGCCGGGGTTGTGCCTGAAAGAACCTGCGGGAAATGGAAGGGGCGCGGCGCCCGCACGCAGACGCGTCTGCTCTGAGGGCTGAGGAAAAGCGCCAGGCGGGCGCGCAGCCCAAGGATGTGTCCAGCTGCTCCTGACGGCCACGAGCCCTCGGGCCCCGGCCGCGGGCTGCGCTGTTTTGAAAGGGGCGCGGACAGCGAAGTCCCGGCCGCCTGAGAGAGAGCTACGAGCCCGGCGGCCCGAGCCCCGCGTTGCCCAGCCGCACCAGGGGGCTCTGGGGCCGCAGCTGCTGTCGCGCCGCCACCCCTCAAAATGGCTTCGCCACCGCCGCGGCCCCTGGCCGGGCAGGGCCGCCCGCAGCCACCCCCCCTCAACCGGGCGCACCGCACCGCACCGCACCCCGTTATGCCGCGCCGCACGCCACAGGTGAGGGCCCGCCGCGGCCGGCCCGGTGCCCTCTGCCGCCGCGTTAGGACCTGGACAGGTCCCGCGGGGCGCTCCCGCCGCCGCCCCGCGTCTCGCCTCACCTCTCTCAGAGCCGCTCCCGCTGTCGCTCCGCTAGACGCAGCCCCCTGCCGAACACCGCTACGGCTCCCGCTGCGCCGCCGCCTCCACTAGGACCCGTGCATGCCTGCGCGCCACCGGAACGACCGACAGCGCGCGCGCGCGCGCGCCCCCCGCCGACGTGCGAGAATGGGACGACCGACCGACCGCGCGCGCGCGCGCCCTCCGCCGACGTGCGAGAAAGCGCCCGGCCTGTCGGCGGCGCGGATTGGCTGAGGGCTCCGGGGCGGGGCGCGCTGCGGCGCAGCGAAGGGGCGGGGCTATGCTGAGCTGCGCTGTGGGAGGCGGTGCGGGCCGTGTTCTAGCGTGCTGGGCTGCTTGACGCGGGAAAGCGAGAAGTCGTCTTTCCAGTGGGAGTTTGGGCAGGGCAGCGCGTGCTGCGCCTGGCTGCTTTGCTAAGTTAAGCGTCCCCCTGCCCGATCCCCTGGCGCAGCCACATCTGCACTCTGGGTTTCCCTTCCTTGCTGCCCGGCACAAATCCCAGGCAGGTGGCAGGAGGAAGCAGCGCACAAAGAAGCCAATGGGAGCCCAGATCCAGGAACGGCCGCAAGTGAAATGGTTGAAAGCAATCTGCAGAGGAAAGCGAGAGACAAAACACACCTCACGTTCAGGGAAGTGCTCTTAGCAGGTGGAAAATGACTTCATGGTTTAATACTACAGTAATCCTACAAGGACCCTGCTTATTCTGCATAGCATGCTTGGCTTGCATCAGCCCCTGTAATTAACAAGTGCCAGGAGACCTGCTGAGCCTTTCTCAGTCTTCAAGCATCTGTAGGCCAGTAGGAGTTCATTACTTCTTTTACCTTTTATACCCTAATGCTTCTGAAGCCTCGATTTTATTTTTCAGCAATGGGTCTTTTATTATTATTATTATTTGTGTGTGTGTGTGTGTCAAGAGCTGCAGAAATACCAATTCTACATCAAAAAAGGACAGAAACCCTGCAAACCACCCAGGTCCTCCCACCTTGGTCTGTGGGGCTGACTGACCTCTGAGTCAGCAGGATCAGAGGTCTGAGCCTCTTCTTTTCCAAAACCACCTCAGAAGTGGATAAGTGCATCCAATCACATAAAGCTGAGATGGGCAAAGTGTTTTCCGTCAAAGTGCCTCCACACAGACACCAGCAGCGAATTTCATCTGCACTTCTGGTGTGTTTAATGGCTCGCTATGCAAACTGTTGCTCATGTATTCAACCTAAATGGAATTGGAAGAGGTTTGAATAGTTATGTCAAAATGTGTTCTTGCATAGTCTGCCTGCAAAAGCAGGCTTGTGAGGGAAGCATGTCTTCATCTAGGGGAGTGATACTTCCGAGCTGTGGCTTCTGTTTTGCTGTGCAGTCCGTGTCTGCTTTGGCCCCAGTCCCTCCAAATTTTGCTGCTTTTCAGCCCTGAAAGCCAGTACTGCTCCTTTCCTCCCGTCTATCTGAGCACTTCATCAAGCCCCAACATCTCATTCCCAGCCACAGCTGATCACAGACATTGATTGTTCAAGCAGAAATCTTAATTTCCCAGCTTTTTATCCCTTTGAGGTTACTGAATGAACATCAAAATTTATTAAATAAGCTATGAGCTTATTTAATTTGTCCTCAGATAATATTTTTTCACCCAAGAAGCCACATTAAATACTACTAACTGCAGCCTTTTTGCCTGGTGCACTGCTTCAGAGCCTGGGGGTCACCAAGGCTGCCCAGCACAGCACACCTCTGCAGTCCAGATTGCTCCCCAGGTGATGGAGAAGAAGTCCAGCATATGAGGTGCCCATGGACAGCCCAGCCTCAGCTCCATGTGTTCACTGAGAGCTCAGGATGAAGGTGGACCCACCTGCAAAAGCATCATCTCTGAGGCTAGAAGCAAAGTTAGAGCTAGCAGATTCGAGGAAGGAAAGAACAACACTTTACATCCATGTGTAGGAAGTCCAGGGGCCAAAACCGTCCTCAACACTGTACAGAAGTACTAGCTGTTTGCTGTGGGTTTGATGCCGGTGCTCCACATCAGAACATCATGCTGGCACTTCGTGCTGCCTTGGGAGCGGCAGAGGGGCGGATTTGGCTGCCGCGGACGTACGGCAGTGTGCTTCCCCTGCAGTTTTATTAACGTAAGCTCTCATATTTGGTTTGAAAACTTTTGTCTCTCCCGACTGTTCGATTCTGGTAGATTTAGTAGAGTTCCTCCTCAGATCGTTGCACTTGTTTTGTTGGGGTTTTTTTTTGACCCATCCGTTGTCTCCGTACACAGCTCTGCTCGGACAGTGCCGTTGGTTTTTTTCCTCCCTCGCTCCCTCCTTTTTTTCCCTCGGGTTCCTGTCATGGATAACACCATGACACTGTTCTGCATGTCAGCATTTCTAGTGAAAAGATGTTAGGTGTGAACTGTGAAATGCAGAATATATGCTGGAAATATATTCAGAAGATGCTTCTACCAGGGGAACAGTGGGACGAGTGTCCATCACATGCACCAGGACTCTCTGAAAAGGGTCAAATAGACCCAAACCTCAAAAGGTAGCAGAGCTGTCTTACCAAACACAACCACCACAGATGCTAGGCTGACCACAGGAAATAGTTTCCTCACCCAGAATAAAATCTGAGCTGCTGTTGATGCCAAGACATGAGCAAAACCCAGGAGCCACAGAACATTACAGCAGAGGAGAGAATATCCAAAAATGCAATAGCCAGCACCTGAAACCAAAACACCATGAAGTGAAAGGCCCACCTGGAACCACCACTCCTCACATACATCCTCCAACTGGACGAGGGCTGCCCACAGCTCTGCCAGCAATACCTAGCCACCCGAAAAAATAAACTGTTCATTAAGGTAGTTAGGATCAAAAAAGAGCAAACATTTGAAGAACAGAATTTAATTATACCATATGCTTTTAACTGTGGTTCTCTATGTTTTTTGAGCCCTGTCATTTTGTACTTTGTCCACTTGTCTGACTAGCTGGCAAGTACTCACATAAGGAACAGGAAAGAAGGTTGCCAGTAATCTTACTGCAGTGCACACCCAGGCCATAGACTACATGCCCTGTATCAGGGTGAAGCACAACCACCTGGGGGAGTGTTTTATACACATCTTTCAGATAAAAGTAATTTGTATTGCTGTATCAAACACCTCAGTATTATTAAGACCTCATACTAAATGCTTACGCTGCTTTCTCACCCATTTCTAAGCGCTAAGGTGGTAGCATGTGTGTTACTGCATTGCTTTGAGCATCCTCCCTAGCTGTTCCATGCATGCACACAGCACCAAGTAGCTGCTTGGCTTGCACTTGGCTTGTTCCCTCACCCCATTCACTCCTGAGAGGGTAAGGACTCATGCACACACTTACAGGGAGGATGAAGTGGACCAGCACAAAAGGCTGGACTGGAAACAACAACCTATTTTTGTACATCCTCCTTCAGAGATAGTCCTCTGCCCCTGCCCTGCCTGGGAATGTCACCACCTCAGGCTGTAGGCAGGCAGCTCTTGGCTGGGGGAACCTTTGCCTCCAAAAAGGCTTCAACTTCTTTACTGTATTTTATTTTCAACTGAAGGAATTTAACACTAGATCCTGTTTGAAGATTGTTTTGGGTTTTTTTTTCAGGGTCAACAGTAAGACTAAATTTCTCCTCTGTGGACTGGTACAGGGACAAGTATGGGGTAGGAGGCATGGAATCCTCCTGGAATTCTTACCCTTCTCAAAGGCTGGTCCAGCCCAACTGCTTAGTCCCCTGCTTATTGCTAGGATGAAAAGTGTGCCTTCCCCACAGCGCAATGGCCCTGCAGAGCTGTGCTGATGTAAAACAGTTGCTGGTGTCATATCACATTTTTTTGAAACATTTACTCCTTTTCTTCCTAGTTTTTATCCAAATTTTTCATTTAAACTTTTTTTTTCTTGCTTCATTTGTTATTTGTAAGCTTGCTTTAATAAAGAAATGGATTTTTAACAAGCTTTCATCAAAGTCCTCAGACACTGGGAAGATTAGGCCGTTGATTGTAAAACTGTGTGTAGCACTTCACAAATGCCACAGACCAGAAGCAGCTTTAGCATTTGTGTGCTCTAAAAGGGTTTTCCAGCTCAGGTCAGCTCAATTTGCATGCTGGTCTCAATCCTTGGGGTCTTGATGTCTCAGGACACATTTCAAGTCTCACTTGGCATAAAGCTCCCCACTGCAGGACTTCTTCATGGGCTGATCCTGCTGCCCACCATCCTGCTGTGGCTGTAACTGTGGCTTCCAAGGTCCCTACGGTATGTGTGGCTTCAAGAGCTGACATGACTGTGTGCTTGCCAGAGCCGTGCATTTTAGAAATGACTGTCTTTTCCCAGAAGTGTTTGTGCTTGTGATTTCAGGGAATTGCTCTTCGAAACCTTCCCTCTCTCTGATTGACCACTGGCTCTCCAAGAGGCTGAAACCTCTGGATACTTTTTAACATCTCCCTCTGCACATGCCCGCTGCACTGAGTGCTGTCTGCTTGCCTGCGAGCTCTGACCTACAGAGAGAAGCCCAAGGGGAAGGACACACACTTTGGCATCCCAAGAGCTTTTGACGTGTTGTCCTGCTATTGCAGCATGTCATTCCTGGTGGGCAAATTACTGAGTATCCATTCTGCACCCACTACCTTGGAGCTGCACCTCATGCCCAGCATGCCTCTTTGATCCAGCTCTGCTTCCAGAGCTCTCATCTTCACCCTTGGGTTGTAGTGGTTGCACTGTGTGACAACATCTCACCACATTTTCCTGTCTGGTTCTGCTGTACTGCAGCATGCCCACTACTTAACTTCAGAAGGAAAAGGGGAGCATACAGAAAAGTTAGGATTACCTGTATTTCTGAGCAGAGGCCATTATAGGGCATGTAATTTAACTCTCCTAAAAATCACGGACACCTCAGTTATTCAGCATGTGTGCCCCACTGCTCAAGTTCACTGGCTGATACTTCCATGCTACTGAAATACCAAGTTGTATGGGAACTGCTGAATCACGGCCTGAACCACTGATTGGTCACCTGAGGTGAGCACCGAGTCAGCCATGGGGCCACAGGTGAAGGTGATATACCTGTGTGAGTGGAAGGGGGGGAGCCTGGCTCCACCTCTCCCAAACCCCATTTAAGGGCTGACCACCACCAGGGAAGGATCTCTTCTTGGAGATCCCTCCCATGTGGAGTCCCCTGCAAGCCTTGACATCTTGAAGGTGAGCTATCTTCTCTTTTGTATTATTTGTATACTGTTTATATAGAACTACTTACAATATACCATCCCCTATACTATCTCTTTGTGGAGTATCGTCATTGGGAGTTACTTACCCCACACAAGTATGTTGGTTTTTTTTTTTTTGTGAAATTGGTGTTGGCTGCAAAGATGGACCTGTGGAAAATCCAAAGACAGTTTGCAGTAAAAGAGCCAGCACTGTGCAAAATGGCTGTGCTGTGCAAGGGACAGCATAAAACCAAGCTTCTACTTCATAATATGTGTCCCTGTATTAACAATCTTTCTTTGTGTGTGATGGATTTTATACTCTTGTAGACACCAATGCACAATAACTCTTCTTTCTACACCATTTGTTGTATGAGCTTCCAAGGAGAAAGCATGAATCAGCACGGCCTGGCAGTTCCATAGCAGTATACTTGCAGTATCTTGCACCCAGCAACTGGTGTAAGGTTGCCAAGCTGCAGTAGGATAAGGGGAAAGGCCTTTTCAGGTGTAATTGCTCATTGCAAACACAGCTAATGGAGGATGCAAGCAACAGATTTCATTAAGACCCACAGGGATCTGAAATGGACATCACAATCTTCAACAACATAGAGGAAAGAGCAGCAGGATGACAAGAGGTTGCTCCTGGTACAAGCATCAAGGTTGTAAAGACAAGGCCAGATATGAAGAACTGCAGGAAGAATTTCTATCCAGAGATCCAGACAGTGCTCTGCCCAGTGCTACAGAGGGCACCTTCAATCATCACTTGCTGTGCTTTAGCATTCTCAGCATCAGCAGCTCTGTAGCAGTTAACCACTGCTCCCATAGTAATAACCCCTGGCTCCCGTGCAGCCAACAGATGAGTTCATGAGACAGGCAGTGGTTGTTTAACTTAGTGAAGTGGAAGGTGTTTAGATTAATCTTTGCATTGATGAGCAGTGTTTTAAACATATCCAGAACAGCTGTAAACACAATCAGATTAAACATATTCAAAATAGTTATAAGCATAGGCACATCTTGTTGTCCCACTATACCAACACCACTTCCAGAGCTGAGCTGCCAGTTGCATCTCCAGGACAAGGCTCCACTGTTACTGCAAGAGCCGAGCCTCCTTGCCACTAACCAAGAGAAAGAAATGCATTACATTTGAGTGAGATTAACCCCCAGAGCAGACATTTGGCTGCTCAGCAGTGTCAGAGCACAGTTCCTCCCCTTTCAGCTATAGCATTGCAGAGTTTGGCACAGGCATTTCACAAGGCTTTTTGCTAGATGCACGAAGCGTAACTCCCAAAGAAGGAAGCCAGACTATCAATGTGCAAATCTAGTGGAGTGTCTGTGCCTGAAAGCATGTAATGGCCTCCCCTGGACATCACAAATCAGTGACAAAATAGGAAAATCTGAGGTCAGGAGATACAGAAGGTGAACCCTGTTGAGATGTGCTGGGTCTGAGCAGCCATCTCCCTGGGAAAGCGTGTGCAGAGCCAATATCTGGGAGCAGCAGCATCCTCCAAGTGTCTCTCCCCATCTCCTCCTTGCATATGCGAATTTCTGTCCCTCAGGACAGCCTGTCCTCAAGGCCACTTCTGCCTGCTATCCATCTGTCTGTCCATCCTGTCAGGCTGGCTGAGCATGGGACAGCACAGGTGAAGGCCAGGCTGCACCCCTCTTAGACCTCATTTAAGGGCTGACTGCCACTGAGGAAGGATCTGTTGTTGGAGATCTCTCCTTTGGAGTTCTTTCTCTGAAAGTCTAGATCCGTTGAGACTGTGAGCATTCATTTTTTTCCTTCTTTTTGTAACATCTGCTTGCTTGCTCTGGTTCTTTTGCCTTTACACTATGATGGTCCTCCAGGATGCCTTGTCTGACTTCTTGTCTCCCAGATGTGCCTTGCTGAATTGCAAAGAAAGCCTGTATTAAATTAAAACATAGCAATCCTTGCTTTACTAAAGCTGACAATGAGAGGTCTGGACCATGCTGCCCATGGCAGCACAGCAGACCCTTATGTGACATCAGGGGATAGAAGCAGCCCTTCCACAGGCACAGAGATGACAAGCTAGCCAGACCTGATACAACCTGTGCAACCACAGGAGTATTTCATGTGCAACTCACAGCAAGTTCAAGCAAGGTAACAGCCAACACCATCCCAGAGCAGAGGGACCTCTGCTGGCACCAAACTCTGATTGTCATAGCAGAGAAAAAACCCTTAGATCAAATTTTTATGCATCTTATTTGAAACCAAGTGATCTGGAAAATCCCAGAGTATTTGGAAGCAGAGGTCTAAATTTTAATGACACTTCTGGCAAAGCTCTGTGTTTTGTTTGTGCTATTTAACTTGTTAAACTTCTCCGTAAGGGAGAAAACTTCATTTTTTAAGGAAAAAAACCAAAACAAAAACGCTGCAAAATCCTCACCCTGCTGTTTCTGTTTAACAGAGCTCAATTGAGAGGATTGATCTCAGCACTGGACTAGATTTGTGCTGCTGCAACTCCCCCACCCACTGGGGCTTCTAGACCAGGCTGAGCAGTCATGTGCTGCACCTGCACCTCAGGCATTAGCAAGGGGCTGTCCCCATGGGAGCTGAAGACAGCAGTTTATTTTGCATGGGTTTGGAAACACTTTCTTCAGCATCTAATGCATTTTTCTTCTGGCTGTATATCTTAACACCCTCAAATATTTAGTGCTATTTT
Source organism: Cyrtonyx montezumae (assembly GCF_038088225.1). Lineage (NCBI taxonomy): Eukaryota > Metazoa > Chordata > Aves > Galliformes > Odontophoridae > Cyrtonyx > Cyrtonyx montezumae. The sequence continues at coordinate 568,521 of NW_027072078.1, forward strand.
ATTTTTTTAAACCACATGTCTAACCTTGTTACATAACTTTGTGCTTAGAAACTGTAACACATTTCAACGATTTTTTTTCCTAAGAATCTAGGGGAGCTGGAGTTTACAGGTCAGATAGGGTGATCCCCCTCAGCCACTGGTCTTCCATCCTGAAACTCAGCTTGCCTGTTGCCCAGAGTCAATGCTGTCCTTCAGAAAGAAAATGGCTGGCTTGGTCTGTTTGTCAAAATGAGTGCACAAAGCCAGGTACCACATTAAAACCTTGCTCTGAAGCAAGCAGCAGCTAAAAGCAGAATCAGCAGATGCTTGCATAATAATCATGTTGAAGGGAGAGTTAGCATCACAGGGCATCATTTTTATTTTTATTTTTTCCCCTTGTAAGAAACAGTAAGCCCAGAGATAAGGGAGATCCAATTTAATAGGGCTTTATGTGGATTTCCAAACAGCATGTGGCAATGCTCTTAAGCTCTTGAAGAACGCCCAAAAGCTTTTCAAGAAACTGAGCTGCTGCAGGATGAGAGGTAGAGACCTGGGATTAGAAACTGGTTAAAGATCAGGAAGTCAGGAGCAGGAAGGGTATCATCTCTCAGAGAAGCAGAACAAGACAGATGCACAGGGATCCCATCTCATTGTGCAACGTGGGAAAAATGCAGGAGAAAGCAAGGTGATGTGTCTCAGCAGGGCAGCAAGCTAGGGCAGCAAAAGCAACAAATAAATGATGCTACAGAACTACAGTGAAATCCATGCTTCAGAACAGGAGAAGTCACTTAGTGCTCAATAGCAAGCTATGGTCAAGTGATTCACCTCTATGCTCTCTTCTGCGATATACAGATGAAAGGTGATGCCAGTCTCACCAGCTTCAAAAACCATCAGGCAGCTCAGTATTACACACATCTGTTTTTCATTGGGTTCCCTACTGCCGTTCCTGCTACATCTGTAGGGAACTCATTTTGAGTTGGCTTCAGATATACTTGCACTGTAGATAATGAGATATGGTTTAGCAGCTTGTGGTAGCAATGGTAATGGGTGGACAGGTGGACTAGATGATCTCATAGGCCCTTTCCAACCTTGTGATTCTATGATAAAGACACGCCTATGAGTACACAGAAGGCTTCATAAACTCTGGGATATGCAAAGGTCTGCTAGGAAAAATTGCATCTAGAGGGAGAAATCACACCACAAAAGGAAATCATTTGTTGTGGAAGTGACTTGCTGCTTTTCCTGGAGTGTACAGAAAAGGAGATCACTAATGCAGTATCTCTGCTCTGCCAGGCAGATTCAGATTCTGTCCAATCCTTTCTTGGGTGAAAAAGAAAGGAGTTACTGTAGCTTGAATGCCTCAGATCACCTGAGTGCTGGGCTGACCAGCAGTAGGACTGCCGAGGAAGCCCACAGTGCTGTCCCACTCACAGCCCATCCTAGGGATGTTTGGGTGAGGAGTTGAGGAATTTCCTGTAAGCTGGGAGACACCTCTGCAAGCCCAGTAACAAACCTACAGACTGCAAACACTGAAGGCAGTTGATGTTTTCATGGAGGTTGGCTGACCTGAGCTGTACTGCAGGCATGGACAGGGAGCAGAGAAGAGCAACCACCCTGGAGCAGAGCCCCAGTGTTACCAGTACTCTGTGTTGGCTGCCACTGGCATGTCAGGCACATGGTGAAGAGTGCAGTCAACCTACCAAGGCATGATTCAGGTTCTGCAAGGAGCCCATGGCAGTCCCTTACCCCACATCCTCCAGCCAGAGGCAGTCCAAGGTACCACCTGTACCAACAAATGCTCTTTTGCCTAGGTACTGCAATGCTGATGTTGCTCCACATCTCACTGCAACACTCCACATATCTCTGAATGTTTGATGGCATAGCTGTGTTAACACTGACCTTGTAGAAGGCCAATGGTACCCTGGGGTGTGTTAAAGAGTGTGGCCAGCAGGTTGAAGGAGGTGACCCTTCCCCTCTGCTCTGTGTGGCAACAGGACAAGGGGAGATGGTCATAAACTGAAGCATAGGGTCCATCATACACGCACAGGGGCTGTGCAAGCCCCAGCTCCAGAAGAAACAGTGCACGAGGTGCCACTGCTGGTACCAGGAGAAAAATGGGTGTTGCAACAACTGCTATTTAGAAAACAAATCCCTTTGCAATCTATGAACCAAGGACACTGATCATAAGCTGTGGGTTAAGGAGGATCCCCTTCCTCCCACTGTACTGGGTGTTTTGTGTGTAGCAGAAAATATCCACTTGCATCACCAGATGGGCAAAACATTCAAGTTTTTGCTTTCACAGTTCTGTGAGCTGTCTTTAAGAACAAATCAGCCACAAAAAAAGAGAACACCTGCAGCCCAAAAAATTCCTAGCCTTGATTTTGCAAAGCATACACTGTTTACTCCTTGCAAAGTCTTATGCTGCTGGTTCAGGCCCCCGCCCTTCCCTCCAGCACAGTGACCTTTTACAGCTGGGGTGCTAATTTTTCCCACCCTGCTATCTTAGAACAAAACAAAACAAACCCTACAATGCTGTGAAAGCTTTTATCATCCTGAAACTATGCCAAATGCAAAGGCAATAGGCAATTCTGTGTCTCAGCTGCCTGCTTCCTGGTATGTTTTAAGTCCCTTGCTCAACTGCAAGAATGGTGGGGGCAGAAGACACCTGCAAGCAGGAGGCTGTGACCCTACAGTTTCAAACAGTCATGTTTAACTGCTCATAAATACCCAGGGGACCAATGTTCAAGCGCTGGGCAAGCAACAGACATACAGCCAAGTGGCAACAAGAGCCTCAAGGTGCTAGGGTGAGATATGAGGACAGTCCCTGCTTTGACACTGGCTTGGGTGAGCCACACAAACCACATCACCCTATGCTCTGGAGATGCTTTTTGAGTCTCAAGTGCTTGGATCTGGTTTTGCAAGCAGAAATCCCCTTTCTACTCCATCCCCAAATTCCTAGGATCTTCTATCAAAAACTGCATGGATTGAAATAGAATGAGCTCCTGTTAGGATTTATTTCTACCCAGAAAGAAAAAAGCAGTCCCTTGGCAGACAACCTGCACTTCTGCCAGCTGATGATCTGCCCGCCCTAACACTGCAGTTCAGGCCATCCATTGATTCAACATGAAATTGCTTGTAACTGCCTGTGAAAAGAAAAGTGTCTTGGAAGACAGGAATTAATACTCTTTCAATTTGGTTTTGCCCCAGGGAGAAGTTACAAGGAGGAAACTGGTTTGGACTGAAGGACCAACTAACCCATGAGAGTCCTTAAAAGGACACTTCTGCCAGTCTGTTAAAAACTGACAATGCCCAGGAAATTGTTTTTTGACAAACAAAATCATTGCTCCTGGTGGATCTCTGAAAAGCACAGTCATGAAGCACAGCCTGCTCATCTCAGAGGGGAGAGATGCCCATGGCACATGACCCAGGGTGGAATTTTACAAACCTGACTGTGGCTTCTCTCCCAGCTATCTCACTGTTCCATGAGAGTGCAGAGGAGCACATCACCAGTGCTGCGAAGGGAAGTGTGAGAGCACAGGTCAACTGCTGTATAAGCTGGTCCTGAAAGGATGCCAGAGCTCTTTGTCTGTCGTGTATTATCTAAAAAACACGAGGCAAAAAGCAAGCTACAGAACTTCTGCATAGCACAGAAGAAAAGCAATAAAAGCATTCCAGTGCACCACAAAAGCCTTCTTTCCTGCCCCCTGGCCTCCAGACACACTGAATGCCCTATTCAATTGCTAGTGACAGGAGGACAAGAACACAGGGGACAATCTTCATCAATCTTTGTACATCTGCAGAATCATAGAATCGTAGAATTGCTCAGGTTGGAAAACACCTTCAAGATCATCAAGTCCAACCGTAACCAAACCATACTACACTAACTCTAAAAACCCACTGCTAAACCACGTCCCTGAGCACCACACCCATGTGTTTTTTAAACACATTCAGGGATGGTGACTCAACCACGTCCCTGGGGAGCCTGCTCCAATGCTTACCAACCCTTTCTGTAAAGCTGATATCCAACCTAAACCTCACCTGGCACAACTTGAAGCCATGTCCCCTTGTCCTGTCACCTGTCACCAGTGAGAAGAGACCAAAAAGAAGAGACTGCTGAAAGACACAGAGCACACCAGCATCTTCAGTCCAGCACTTCTGAGCTGGAGTCAGCTGGGGGCAGAAGTGGCATGCAGCACCTCTGTCCCAGGGCCATCACCCCTCTGTGCTGTCCAGTCTGGCTCTCAGAGCTCAAAGTCTGATGTGAACTAACAGGAATACAATGAGAGACTGGAAAGAGAGCAGGTGCGAAACAACTAGAAGGTCGGAAGACTTTCTGAGCTCTTTGACACCATCACAGCCCTTACAGATGCCACTGTGTGTAGCCTGGAGCCCACAGGGCACACGACACAAACCTCATGGCACTGACATGGGAGCAGACATTCTGACAGAGGAGAGGGGAGCCCAGCCAGCCCTCTCCCAGCCCTACAGTACCAAGGTGGAAGATGGGACACGGTCAGTATCTGACTATGGCCCCTGCCAGGACTCTTCTGCCAGACCTCAGCAGGAGCATCAAGGTCTGCATTGCCAGGGTTAAGAGGCAGGCATTACTGCCTTTGTTAAACGGTGCCAGGCCAGAAGAAGAAAAACAGCATACTAGACGTATGATTAAAGACACCTGCCACCTCCTATTACAGCTGTTTTAGGTGTTAATTTGTATGGAGTTGTCTGCAGCTTCCATACTGCTTTCTTAAAGGTTACAGATCTTCAGAAGTTGACCTGAAATAGGAAGGTTGGTTTGCTACGGTTAAGAAACATTGGAAAACTTTCTGTATGTTTCAAAAGGCAGTGCTATTTGGGAGTTTTACATAGGAATGTCCTATTCAGGGCTTCTCCAGCACAAATCACAGGCAACAGCAATTGAGAAGTTGGAAGGGAGGATCAGCTTTCCTTAGCTCTGTTGCATGGATGGAAACAAATCCATGCTACCTGCAATGAGCTTATCCTCAAGCTCCACAGACTCCCCCTTCTTTTGTGGTGTCTGCACACCCATAGACTAAGCAACCTCTTCCATTTCCCTGTTTCCCAAATGCTCTCAGGCTTGGAGGAAGGCACGGGCAGAGGCATGCAGAAGAGAGGCAGCCTGTGTTTCTGCTGGGTTGCTTTGCTTAGGAGGCAGGCAGCCATGAGGCCAACAAAGCTCAGTGCTCATAGCTCCTGCCTGACACTTCTATACACAGACACTCTGCCTTGGAGAGAGGAGAGGAGAAGAGATTATGACCAGGCTTTCTTTGAGATGAGGATGTCCCAGTAAGAACCTAGCCAACATTACAAAGGCCCAAGCCATGAAGGAACCCCTTTCCTAGCAGTGCCTCCTGCCCTGGAAAGTCCAGCAGCTACCCCCACCACCGCTGGTCCAGAAGTTCACCTCCCACCAGGTCCCAGACCATTGCCCTCCCTCCTCCCATTGCACCAAGCCTCCCTGAGATTCTTAAAGTCCAATGCCCTTGAGGTTGTCTCTGTACCCATGTGTGACTACGGGCTGAGGCAAGCCTTCCTAGCCATTCACATCTTCTTTCACCCATGCAGTTGAAGGGAGCCTGCTCACTACAAGCCATGGCACAGCAGGTAGATCACCTCGTAAAGCTGAGCCAACCTCAGCTTTCCTCCCCAAGAGCAGAAGGATGTTCTGGGCCACAGGGTGGATACATCATTGTCCCAAATATCCCACTCCAAGAGGAGGGAAAACAAAGGCTGAGGATGTTTGAGAAGCACGTGCATCAATAACCAATAAGGCAATGGCTAACCCTGTGCCCAGCTGCAGTTAGACAATACTTGAGGTACCAGCAATTCAAACAGGAATTCTAGCTCCAGTATCTGGCAATCCACTCTGTTTCTGGTGCCAACTAAACACTGCTAAATATGGCAGCAAAGTTTGAGTTTGTTAACCATTTCCACTACTTTCCTGCCTCCATCTGGATGTGTTTGCATGCTTACTGTAGGGCAGGCCAACAAAGAAACACAAAACAGGCCAAAAGGAATCAGCATAATCTACTGAATGCACGTGCTACCAGGGCAGGAGGAAGGCAAGACTGTGATTCAGACAATCTGTAATAATTTCAGGTGCCTTTTGTTGCACGCTGCAACAGCAGTCTAGCACTCAACTTGGGAGAAAAAAACTTTCTCTTACATCATTTTTCCAGTGACAGGACTAAGCTCATATTTCAGCTGGTATTTATCAAAACAAGAGCCAGACAAACTCAGTACTGTATGAAAAAGTGTGTTTATTCCAAAGCTTCACACAAAACAATGGCTCTGAACAGCAGCATCAGTCTTTACACAGATCTACAACAGCTCCAGGGCTTGGGGTCTTGAATATCCACAACAGAACAGTAGCAGTCAGCAAGGATTGGAGGGAGGGAATGCCTAAACATTGCCCCTGGCACATGTTAAGGAATTGTGCCACAGAAAGAGAAAAGGTGCCAAGACTTTTCACAGGAAGCTTGGTGTGTGTGCAAAGATCTCACAGAACACCCTGCTCCATGCAGGCTGTTTCCCAAGGAGCAGCCACCACCATCAGGAGGAACTGCGTTATTCCTGCAGACAGAAAACAGGACTGTTGGGTTGAATAATATGCTGGCCTGTTTCCAAGCACCGAAGTGGCTGAGAGGTCACGTTCATGATGTGCTTGTCTGTGGCCTGGAGCCCTGGCACCAGCTTCACTGTGTACACCTGGTTCCAGCTGATGTCCTAGAGCGGTTTGCCTTCTTCCTGCCTCAGCCTCTTGGAGAGATGCTCACTGATGACAAAGAGGGGGCTGGCTTTGTACCTGGGATTTGCGATGAGCTCATGAAACTGGACTATTTCCTCCTCTCTGAGGAGAGAAAAAAAACACAATTGCTTTATGCAAAGGAAACCAAGCAGATGAGAAAAAAGCTCATAAAGCAACAGGCTTCAGTACAGACAAGATTATCTTCACTGTAAACCTCATAAAGAAACAGTGCAAGAAATGGACCCAATTTACCCAAGGGCAATGCTCAAATTGCTGCCATATCTGTGGAAGCCAGCATCTTGATCTCATGCCACAGACAGAAACAATCACATCAGCATCAACTATCATTTGAAAATTTTAAGAGCTTTCCCCTAGTATAAGAACAAAGAGAGACTGTGGGGTATTTGGTAAATGTGCCCAGAATGAAGACTACTTCAGATCACAAGAGCACAAAAGCAGATTCTGTACTTGCATGCTCATCTACTGACTCTTGTTTATTGCTCAAACACAGAGGCCTCCTACGTGCAAGACTAGTTCAACCTCATGGTAGGGCATGACAGTTATCTCTGTATACTTGGTCACAGCTGGTTACTGTGGAGATCTTCTCTTAAAAGGCAAGCAAGCAGGGAAAGACAAGAACAGAACACAATGAGTACAAAAATAGGAATGTGAGCTTTCATGTAAGTCACTTTCATTGTGGTCTGTCCATCTCACTCATGCAGACTTCTCAGCTCTCCATACCCCTGCCAGACACACGTCTCCTTCCTCCCATGTTGCTGTGGATCAGATCAGCAGAGCACTCTTCATCTTGCAGCAGGCAGCTAGTTCCCTCCCTACTACAGCTCTCCATAGAACTGCCAGACACATCCCAGAAGCAGTGATCATGAAAAGCAAACACTGCCCAGTCATAGAGCCTAGCTCGAGGAGAGTTGCACTAATGGGAAATGAAGTACCTGATGCCTTGTGGTAGCATAAAATATCCAACAGATTGTACAAAGGAACAAGGAGTTGCTAGACTCTTTGTGAAACTCCAAGAATTATTCAAAAGTACTCAGCGTTTCACTTTATAAGAAAAGGTTTGGCAGATGCCAAGGCACAGCAGGATTCTTTTCAGTGCAACAGGAAAATCACACTCTTCTTAAGGAACAAGTGCATCTTCCTGTGCTCTCTTAAATGTTCTATGAGAGAGAAGTAAAAGTGGGCTGAATCCAGCCAGAACCGACTGAGTCTGGCAGGGTTCTGAATAGGACACCTGCAATATCCTGCATCAAGTAAAGGGAAAAGGCTGTATGGAGAGGTTGTGTGATATTCATCCTTGGAGACACTCAAAGACCAGCTGAAAAATGGCCCCAGGTGAACCTGCCTAAGCAGTGGACCAGATGATCTCCAGAGGTTCCTTCCAACCTCAACCATTCTGTGATTTTGACCAAGAACACTGGACATCTGATAACTAGGAACTTACAAGAGCCGTTGTTTCTGAGCTTGTTTCATCATACAGAAGTCCGCTGGTTCTGCCTTTGCTTTTACATGCCTGTGGAGAGAAGAAACAAGTGTTAAGTGTTGCAGTGGAGAGGTAATTTAGCAATTGCTGTTGAGCTGGAAAGAGTCCAGTGACTCCTCATCTGTCTTCCCAGAAAGTATAGGTAATCATCTTGAAATAGCAGAATGGCCTGGGTTGAAGAAGACCTCAAAGTTCATCAAGTTTCAACCCCCCTGCAGTGGGCAGGGCCACCAACCACTGGAGCAGGCTGCCCAGAGCCACATCCAGCCTTCACTAAAATGCCTCCAGGGACAGGTATCCACAACCTCTCTGGGCAACCTGCTCCAGTGCACCACCACTCTTTGAGTGAAAAACTTCCTTCTAATATCTAACCCAGATCTCCCCTGTATTAATTTACAACCATTCCCCCTTGTCCTGTCACTGTCAACCCACGTAAACAGCCACTCCCCCTCCTGTTGATATGCTGCCTTCTACTGGAAGGCCACAATGAGGTCTCCCCAGAGCCTTCTCCAAGCTAAACAAGCCCAGTTTCCTCAACCTTTCCTCACAGGAGAGGTGCTCCAGGCCTCTGATCATTTTAGTGGCTCTCCTCTGGACTCGTTCCAAGAGCTCTGTGTCTTTCTTGTGCTGGGGTCCCAAGGGCCTGCATGCAGTACTGCAGATGGGGCCTCACAAGAGCTGAGTAGAGGGGGACAGTCACCTCCCTCTCCCTGCTGGCCACCCCTCTTTTAATGCAATTATTTCCATAACCAGACTTTAACGGAGATGCAGGCTCCTTCCATCACGCACTCATGACAACTCGAGTCATGACCAAGTGGGCAGGAGGGAAATGCACTATCTATATAAATAAAACTTGTATCATTTAGCCCTAGAACTTCAGCTGATAAACACCAGATGATTCAAGCGTTATCTCTAACGTCTAGGTCAAACCTATACCATTGCTTAGAGAAAAGGTCCCACCGAACTTCCCACTGGTCATGTGACATCCCTGCACATCTCAGTGTTCCTTGGTAATACTGCACAGCTTCAGCATTTACATGTGTCATTCACAGGCACTGAAAGGGAGCTACCAGCCCTGCTGCAGGACTCACAATGTATAAGGCTGTACTTACATTTTCAAAATGGTAGTGCTCCTTTCTCCTTGGGAACACACAACCTCTTTGAGTGTAAGTTAGCTACCGTGTGCAGCTAAGGCATAGCAGCCAGCACAGAAATGCACTCTCTGCACCCATTTCCTATTGCTGAGAAAAGTCTGAGGAGACCAGAAGTATAATCTCAGGCACTGAAAGCACATGATGCCTAATGCCAAGCAGCAACAAAAATCTACAATGAAGCCAAGGGACATGCAGGAAGGGCAGTGGCTGCTTTTGGGACGCATGCAAGAAAGGAAAATACTTGGAAAGCTGGTCAGCAGGAAAAAAAGCCACTGAACTAGAACAGCAATGGCATGGTGGGAGCTGGTGGATAAAGCTTCTGCACGAAGAAGGTCTGAGTTCAGAGAAGAGTAAGACTCTAGATGAGGAGGGCTCTGCCTGACTAATGAAGGACAGCACAGGGTGTTGGCTGCTTTGATATTAGTGCCTACAGCTGCTCCTATGAAAGGATTCCACGACACAGAGCCTTGGGCAACACAGTAGAACTAAGCAAAAAGGCAGGAGCCTGGTCCCCCACTGAACACTAGGCTTCCAGCATGGCCAGAGCAGGACTGTACTGTCCCTGCTTCTGAGTGCATGTGGGGGAAAAAACCTTCTATTTTCCTCTCTGACCCTGAATCCTTTTATTCTTCAGTTTTTACATTCTCACTTTTCTCTTTCCCATCTACCCCATGTCCCTCCACTCTGAACAGTTTCATCATCTCTCTCCTCTTGATCACCTCCTCCTCATCTCTCCCTCTGCCCATCTGGACCATTTTACTTTCTTCAAGAGGATCCTGGTGGACACAAGCTGCTGAAGGATTCTCTCCTGCTATTCGATTTCCCTCCAGCTCAGGATAATGCCAAAGCTCCCTGCCAAACCAGACATAAGCCATCAAGGCAGATGTATGTCAGCAGCACCCAGCTCACATCAGGACCAGGAACTCAACATCCACATGCTGCATACATACTTGTCAGGCCCTTTTGAGGTCACCCTAGCACTGCCAGTGTTACACAACAGATCCAACAGCAGATGAGGAAAGAGCAATCAGCAAGAGCAGACAAATAGCCACAGGGCTTGAGCAGCTCCCATCACGCTGCTGCACCCACTGGTATAGCAAGACAGAGGCAGAGCAGGAAGTATCTGCTTTCTTTGCATTCATTAACCACTTGGCATAGGGATGGTTTCCTGGTCCCTGTCCTGGTTTGCCTGGATTGTTTGGACTGGTCATGGTAGCACAGAGGAAGCTCTTCACAAGTTGTACAGCAATCTACCCTCATCAGAGTAGGGGTTTGCTTTTAGCCACAGCACTGCTTTAAATGGTTCCATGCTACTTGAAGGCTTTTCTTTGCTACTCTGGCTCTGCCCCACTGGTCTGACATGCCTGAAAGGCTGTTGCATGATTTTCCCACACCAAGCCAGCACCAGCATGCTGCCTGCTCACTGGGCTTGTGAATGGTAGTCCTGCTTCATTACACTTCATTGCCTTCATCCATTATAAAACCAAATTAAACATCTCTGTAATGGAGTCTTACCCAGAAGGAGATCAAACTCCTGGAAAATCTCATCTTTTATTCATAACACTGACAAACCATTCTAGTACTACCCTTCATTTATGTCACGACTAAAACCATTCGAAAGCTTCCTCTGATATTTCAAACACTTAAGCACACACATGCTCATGCAGTACAGGAAGCCACAAGACAGTAAGTGGACTCCTTCCATGGCAGAAGAGCACTGTAGCTCCTCCATGCCAGGACTGAGGGAGACAGTCCTTTGGTTACACATCACAGGCCATCTGGGTGATACCAGCACTAAGCTCCCACATCTGCTGTTCCATCTGCAAATGGTGCTGACCCATCTCTCAGTTCCCAGCCAGCACAGGGCTTCTCCACCTTGCCTGTTGGGCTTTCTAGATATCCGAGCCTTGCAGCACAAACCCAGGCTTCCAGCAGGAGACTGAAGCTGCCACGCTCCCACAGAAGGATCTGAGTTTGTAGAGAGGCAGACAGCACTTCTCTGAGGATGTCTCACTGCAGATGTGTGCAAGACCACCAAAACCTTCCATGACTACCACACACTCTTTGCCATAAAATGTATTACAGAACAGTGAAGGGGCTGTAGTGAGTCAGCTGAAAGGATCACTTCAGCTAGTATTCTGCCTTGAAGCAGCCTGCAGCAGATGACCAGAGAGGGGCAAGAACAAGGAAAACATATGGCCACAATTGTGCCAGCACGTACAGCTCATGGATTTTGAGTTGGTTGCAGTTTATATACATGAAGCAAACCCTCCACTCAGCTTTCCTCACTGACTTTGTGGGTCACACCTAAACCAGCAGCCACAATACCCCGCTGCAAGTAGTGCAGCACAGAGAGCTTCCTGTTTGCACTGCATCTGCAACTTGCCAACTTTTATTGGTGACCCTTATGTCTTACAATGGAGATGAACTATTTCCTAACTACATTACACTTAAAATATTATATTAGTATATTAACATTCCCAAGCCTCTTTGTCTCCAACTCCTACCCAGGCTGAGGACCCCTCATCTCAGTAAGTGACCCCTCACACAGAAGCTTGGCCAGAACATTCAACATCTGCCTCTCGAGTTCTACTCTATCTTTCGAGGTAGTCCACAATTCCAATCTGCACTGACACTGTGTATTTCTACTGTGGAAAGCAATGCCCAAAAGAAGCAGTCAGCCTGTTCTCTCTCCCCCTGTACATGCTTTCTGCAAACCATTCCTTCACACAGCCATGGTTTAACTTCCAAAGCAAACAACAAGGAGGGAGAACTGCTTCTAAACACAACCTGGAGTCCGATGCCACATATGGTTGTCACATTATTGCAGAAAGAGGGCAAAACACAGGCTAAGCCCTGGCCTAGGACTCCACTCAGCCAACTCCCAGTCCTTTGCAGTGCTCAGTGTGAACTTTTGCTGTTCGTTGCTGAGAGGAAAGACTGACTGAATGGCCAGATTAAAAAAAAAATGTTATTCAAAGAATTAAGAGCCAAGTTCAGAAAGGAAATATTTTCCCAGCCTTAGATACAAGATATGTAGTTGCTGTTTGTCTGAAGGGTGACTTTCCAGAATAACAGCAAACTCCCAACTCAGTCATGCTCTGTAGTAGCTGGGCATTCCACCTGGGTCAGGGTTTCTTTCTGGGGTACCCCACAACTCACAAGAGGTTCCACGGTCATTTCAGCCTTCATCTTCAACCAAAAAAGAGGGTGCTCTGCCAGGCAGCCTTATACTTGGCTAAACTCTAATCAAAATGCTTGCTTAATATGATCAAAATAAGTCTGCAGTTCCAACCCCTACTGAGTAAGTGGAGACGTGAGGATTTGTTCATCACACAGAGCTCTTTTATTCTGCACTGGAAGATGGAAAAGCATCTGCAGCACTAACTGAGCAGCCAGGCAGAGCGCTGCACTGAAAAGGAGAAAACACAAGGGCAATCAGAACACACCCTAAGGCTGGCTGGGATGGCTGAAGCGTGAGTGTCAGAAGATCAGAAATAGCTCTTCTCTCTCAGTACAATAAAGGGAAAAGAAAATTCATCTTATACTCTCATCCAAAATCACGTTCCAAGCCAGCAGGGTGAACAGAGAGTCTGCCTAGAGAGTAAATCTCTGCTCTAACTGCTTGAACTGCTTTGGGAAGAAGCCTGAAGGTCTGGAAGGACAGAACACCAGGCTGCATCATAGTCAGCAGCTCATGCAGGAAGAGGGCAAACAATCCTAGCAGGCAGTACTGTGCTTTGAATCCTAGCTCTCCAGATCTGCTCCACTGTCACACTGCAGTTAGGTGAACTTGGGAAAGCCATTAACCCCACATTTGCCACCTGACAAACAAGAATTAGTCCCCTTTGAATACTACAGATATAGCCTCCTAGAAAATGATTTCTCTTATTGCAGCAAGCGCCGTTAGCTGAAAATGTCAAGAACAACCTTCATTATAAAACACGTCTCAAATGCCAATTTCACAGGTGAGCTCAGCAGCATAACACTCTGGACACTTGTGTATCAGTCCTACCACTGAGAATATCCAGTCTTTCCCAGTCTGACTCATGCCAAGTCTCCTCAAAGCAATACAGTTCTTCTCATAAACATGGATTCAGAAGGCACATTCAAGCTTCTTCCAGCAAGAATAACAAGGAAAAAAGTGAAACGTAGTTAAGAACAAGGTCCTGTTTTCCTAAACGTGGGTCCCAAGCCTGTATTGCCTGGAGCTACAGGCTGAGCAGAAGGGTGCTTTGACCTGCAGAAGGAGGGAGATCATGCAGCCCATTACTAGGAGTCACATACCTCTTGGATGGCTTCCTGCCCTCGATACCTGCCTTCAGATCTGAGAGCTCAGGCAGGGCTTCCATCAGTGGCTGCATGTCTCCCACAACAGGTGTTGCTCTTCGTGTTGCTTCAGCTTTTTCCTTCTGCTTGGTTAGCCTTACACTTTCTATTTCTGAATGAGAAACAAGACTTTATTTGGGTAAGCAGAAAGTTTTTCAAATAACTGTCTCCTAGGAGAGGCATACAGTATACAAAGAAGATTAAGTTAATTTCAGTTTTTCACTCAGAATTGTACAGGTCAGTGGGAGCTGGGAACAGAAAGCTGCAGGCTGCTGTGCAGTCCTTGAGGCTTCTCCTCACAGCAATCCCTGCCAAGAACACAGCTTTCCATTCTGCATCACTTCTTTATTTGGTCTGGCTTTATGAAGCTGACTACTTCAGTGCTTTCATAAACTGTATGTGCTCAAAATTTTCAGACACCTGACTCTGCACAAACATCCCAAATTCTTTTCCTACAAAGTCTCTGGTGTCTGAGGAGCCATATGATGCACATATTTTGAAATGTGCATACTTCTGATGTTTGAATCATTGCACATTTTTTTTCCCTTTCTCTAGTCTCTCCTACAATGATTTATTGGAACTAAAGAAATCTCCAACTTCTGCACTTGCACTACTGGGCTGAACTTTAGTTCTCAGGGTCTTGGCATCCAGTGTCAAGAAAACAGTCCTGGGATAAGAAAGAACAACAAACTCTTGGGAAAATTTAGGAGAGTGCAGATTTAATGGTAATAACCATCTTTGCAGACAAAAATGAAATTTTCTGTCTTGGTATACTCCCTAAAGAAAAGCCCACACATTATATTTGTTTTCCATCCTGTTTGTAGCTTTAGAGCAAAAAGAGGAGAGAAGAGGCCATTGCAGGGCCAAAGCAATATACCTAGTACTGAATAAAACTGATGCTAGGAAGGCATATATACAAAGTGATTTAAAAGAGCATAGGAAGCCTGCTACTAGGCTTTTACCTCCAAAGCAACTGACTCGGGCTTTGGGAGCAGTGCTGTCACCTACCTCCGGGAGCATGCCCTCTTTCTCTCATAAGACATATATGAGTCCCATGCAGTCCTTTTATTGTCAATCCTGTATCACAGAAAGCTGTTGAGTGCTTATCTTCCTCTACAGCTTCTGGTACCAGTCATGGTTAGACACAGGCTACCTGGCCAGGAAGATCTCAACAGGAAGATCACCCCTCCCATGTTCCCTCAACAGTATCAGATACACAGACAAGGAAAGATCTGTATGAGCACGGAACTTTGTAGTCCTTACATCTGGCCTGGAACTTGCAGAGATTTGTTTTTCTGCTCAACAGTGACACTACACTGACTGCAGATGTCAAAGAGAATTTGGAAGTTGTTGGCTGATAATAATGAAGTTTCCTTAGCACTCAGGGTGTTAAATTACCAGCCAGAGACACCTTTGTTGTGACTTGTGCAATCACAGGCTGATGGACTGGACCTCAAAGTGCAGTGAGAGCTCAGGAGCATATGGTGCAACAGAAAGCCACATTGCTCAACCCCCAACACAATCTGTCAGCAATTCTGTTGGACAGAAAGGTGCTAGGGGAAAAGCCAGTCTCAAGAACAGCTCCAGGTGGTGTAAGGAATCCCTCTGCCACTCCCCATGCTGCAGCACTATCTCAGAAGCTGACACAGAGGTCTGTGCTCCTGCTGACAGTGGAGAGATACTAGCCAGAAAGGGGATGATGCTACCTGCTCCACGAGGAGAGCAACAGCAAAAAACACTGGAAAGGTCCCCATACAAGACCACCTCTGACTGCCTGGCTCCCACTGGCACCTGCAAGTGAGTCCCACTCACAGCTGCACAGAGAAAGTAAGACCTGACCTTTAGACTTGACCTTTAAGGATTATTCAGGACACTGCTGAACTTTACCACTTTTCTCAGAAGCCTGGGATTAGCTGGTGAGGCTCAACTCCAGGCTGTCCTACATCCACAGAAAGTTGTCCAGCCTATTCTGCAACTGCACAGCTGGCCATAACTCTACAGGAGCCTGAAAAGGTACAAGGAACCTGCTAGACTTATACTGACATGATATCTTTCCTGAATAAGTTTTTAAGTAGTCATATTGCACGTGGAGGAATAAGAAAAATAAAAATAAAGGTTTGGGTAAAGACTCTATCTTAGCACTAAATGCTCTCTGTAAGGAGAAACAACACCTGGACGTTTTTTCCCCCCTTGCTGGGGAGCAGGCTTGAAGGTTTCTGAGAAGCATTCAGCCTCCCTGGCCCCAACCTTTGTCCTGCCACAGCTCAACATTTTCACCCACACCCCACATACAGAGGAATCCAGCAGTCACCCTCCTGAGACGCCCCCCATACAGCAGTGTTTTGGGCACTTACTCTGTAGCCATCTTTCTTTCCTCAGCTTCATTTTTTCTTTTTTTGATAGAACTGTTTTTTCTTCCAAACCTAGGGAAAAAGAGAAATGTCAGTGAGTTGGGGGCTGGCTGTGCACACCGTCTCTCTGTTGGACTCATCACAAAGACAGACCAGCAGAAGCAGCAGCACAGGCCCTGTTTCCTCAGTCCAGCTAGTTTTCTTTGAGAAATGCTTTTCAGCAGAACTCTCCTTCGTGTTGTCTGCATTCCCACAGTAACCAGGCCTGAGAAGCTGGCATCTCCTTCAGAAAACTGGCCGTGACTGCTGATCACTCTGCAGGCATCCACACAGCAAGACAAGTTGCCACAGATCTCAGGCTTTATTTCCTTGTCAGGGCTGCATGAGCAGCACGATTACATGATTTCCAAACCAAGATAAATCTAATAAACCCGTGAGAACCGATTTGGAGGGCCTACAGTTTCCAGAAGGGGAAGCAAAAAAAAAAGCAAGTTTCAATCTGAAAATACGCAGATGGATAGAACCAAGAAGATGAGTAACAGACAGTGGGCACACAAGGACAGAAGGAATGGCCTCCTGACATGGCTACCACGAGCAGCAGGCCTGCCCTCCACATCTGCCCAGGTAGCATGCAGCAGACAGTGGGACAGTCTGAAAAACACAGGCGTGTGGCTCAGGAAAAGGCTAACACACTCTCCATATTAATTTCAGTATTTCAGAAACAGCTGTTTTTCTCACTGATTCCAGTACCAAGGGACAAAAAAAATAGTTTTCACTGGAGATGCATTGCTTATACTGCAAAGTTCTATCTTTAGTGCTTAAAATGAAAGGTTTAGTCAACTTTTCTCTTGAAACATCCTGTAAAATACTGCTACAGGAATGCCAACAGAGGAATAAGCTCCCCAAATACTACTTTGCTCAACTTTGGCTATTCTCAAGCCTGAAAAGGAAAAGAAATACCCTTCAAACAAAACTCAAAGAAACTGGATAAATGAATTCAGTAGAACTCTGAAAACATTACACCCAAGACTTTTCTGAAGCTTCCTATCTTTCAGGATGAGGTAAACAAAAGCTGGATCACCACTTAACAATCCCAATGTGCGAAGATCAGAAGAAGCCTGATGGGGTGGGGAGACCATTTCAGAAGGGTAACAAAAACAAACTGAGTTCTGAAGGGCACAGCAAATCCAGCTGCTGCTTTCACTGCCTCTTGTCCCAGAAGAATATGTTACCACAATTAATGTACCTAAGAAATAAGAAATAAAACCATATCTAGAAGTGACCAGTTATTTACAAAGAACATTCATACATTTTTTTAATGGGTAAATTTAGTAAATTCATTTGCTGAGACAAAGTAGATGGAAAAATGACTGACTTACATAAGCTGCCATCAGCTACCCTCTCTCCTGTGATTTACCAGGCTCTGTGACTCCAAGTCTCTCCTTCCTACCAAGCTGTCTAAACCTTGGGGTGGCAGCCCCCAAAGTCATTCTTCAGCCAAAGGACAGCTGAGTGACAGCAGCCTGCTGCTTGCTTTCCCTGAAGGCTACTTGCCTGCAGGCGCCTGACTTCTGCTCCAGCCAGGATTAATGCTGTGCATAGCAGCAGAGATCCAGGCCAAGATGTGCACGTAGTACCCACCCCCTGCTGTAGCTACACATCCACCACAGCCAACATCCCACTATCCCTCAACCAGCACTCTAAATCCCTATGATTTCACTGCCAAGGAAGCAAGTATGGACCAAGGAGGTCAAAATGTGAATAGCAAAACTGCATCCCAGCAGTGCACAAGCAGCTGCTGGGACTGGAAGCCTCTCCCTGAGTTCTGGGCAGACCCTGGCTGTTAGAGTGCTGGCAGCTTTCAAAAGCAGTGGTGCTTTGTCCCCTTGTCTGAAAACATGCTCATTACTTCATTAGGAAAACAGTGCCAAGTGGGATTTGTTAATGAAAAAAAAACTGCAGCCAGCTGGCAAATTCTAGTAATAACATCAATTCTGATATTTATTTATTCTCCCTAACCAGCAGTAGAATGTTTAAGGAAATACAAAAGTTATTTTCTTGGCAAGAGCCCAAGCTCTTCACCAGCAGGAGGACAAGTACCAAATGCCTGCAGCCACAGCTCTGTGGGACAGGGACGGGTAGCACCACTGCACAACCCCAGGGCTTTGCTGCTCTCTGGCTGGAAATGGCTGTCTGTAAGCACTGCCAGTTTTCCAGTCTCCTTTGTGCCACAAGGCATGCAGCTCCAGCCTGGGAAGGTGACAGGAACAAGGCCAGCTCATCACTCTCCCCCCCATGCAGGGCACTAACTGCACAGAGCAGCTATTCTGAACCAAGCCCAGTACCACGCAGGAACAGCACTGCATATTCCACAGATTTTCACTAGGTGCATCCCTCCTCACCCATCAGAAGGGTGCTTTTTTTTTTTTCTCTTGCTGTTGTAAGTTGCCAAGTTGTATTTGGCAAATTCCAGTTACAACACCAAGTGCCAAAGCTGCTGGAAACTCACTGGAGAGCTGCTCTTACACAGAAGGCAGCATTTGGTTAGTTAATCAACAGAGCAGGCTGTCCCCCAGGTAGTCTTTATTTTTATTTAGACTGCAAGCACCTCTGAGATGGAAGCCAGACTGCACACACATTTTAATTATTTTTCCATTATATCAGAAGGGTTCAGACTTCAGACCGTTCTACATGTAACTTAACAAGTGCTATCACAGGAAAAATGGATTAGTAAACCCACTTACCTTAGCTGAGCTAGGTTTACACATTGTAAACTTCATAATTATTCCTTCTAGTGAGGATGTGTTTTTCTTCCCTGTGATCAGCACAGAACACCTTATATATAAACAGATGCAGAAATAGCAATATCTTTCTGCCTACTACAGTCAGTATTTGATACTGCTCCTGGTGACTCTCAAGATTCTGTCTGCATGCACAGGTACATCCACAAAACCTCATTTCTAAACAGTTATGATTTGGGTTTTTTGGTTTTGTTCTTTAATTCTTTTTTGAGGACTGCTGTCACAGTCTTTACACTAAAAATAGATACAACTTCTATATTTAAAATTCCCATTTTATCAATTCTAGGCATTCAGAAACAAGCCTAGTATAGGTATGAGACTGGGCTAACAGCTTCCCCCACGGTCTCACTTTGGACAGCACAACAAAGAATGTGAAAACATGGCCTTTGCTGGCATTTTTGAACAGATCCAGGAAATCATGCTGCTTCAAGGACTCGGTTGTGAGCAAAACCACCAGAAATAAATCTGCATCTGTACTACACCGCACTGTAACAGAGAGTTCTGCAACACTGGCATCTGTTCCACTTCTCACAAAGCTGCAGCAAAGCACCAAGTCCCCTTCTGGTAAGAGCTATTACAAAATAGCACATAGCATTATGCAGTACTCCCAGAACTCTGGTGATAAGTAACAGTGAAGCTGTTGCTGCTCAAAACACAATATTGTGGCAAATATTTTGGGTAGAGTATAAATTGAAGTTAAACAACAACAGATGTGTTAATTTCAGCCCCAGCTGCTAAACAGCAGCAAGAATGAGCATATGCCTACAGCAGCAGGGTAAATCCTCTGAAGAAGTTCAAAGTTTGCATCCAAATACAGAAGGCTGGGTGGGTTTTCTGGTCGTTGGGTTTTTTCATTTGTTTGTTTAAAACTGCACAGCATCACTTGAAAATTGCCTGCCACCCTTTTTCACTGGAAGGATCTGGGAACTAGCAAACCACAGCTGCATTTCTCCCCAGCTCACAGTGAAAACACAACTGTAGTGTGACTTGACAGGCCCATGCTGAATGCTGAATGTGACAGGAAGAAAGTCATCCAAAATATCCCCAGCATTGAGGTGCTGGCAGGGGCAGCACTCCACGTTCATCCTCACTGCCCCGTGGCTGAGCTCACACTGAGGTGACCTTGAGCTCCACTTCTCTTCCACAACCAGGGTATGTGAGACCCACACCTGAGATAGCAAGGCCAGCAATAAGGGGCTGATATTCAGCCTCTTTGCTCCCTTACTCTGCACTTGGTCCAGTGGTTGAGTTTTACGCAGCCCAAGTCCTGCCATCCTGAGTCCACTCTGAAAACAAAACTGAAGAGAAGATGACAGCCCATCATCTTCAGGGACAGGACAGCATTCACCATGGATACAGCATTTGCTTTTTATGTTCCAAAACAAGCTACGTTATTTTTGATTGTGTTTAATCATTACACAAGCACACACTTCTTTGCTAAGTGAGAAAGGCTTCCTACTTAAAATGGGATCTGTATTCCTGATCCTTTCAGTTCACCTGGTTACGTAAAGCAAAGCCTCCTATAAAACTCCACACTCAAACCTGAAGAAGCAGTGTGACTCACATCTTTGCACTTATGCTGTGCCTCTGTCAGGCCTGGGAAACGTTCCTGGGCTGTAACCAGCTACTGCAAAACCTTCCTCTGCAAAAGATTCATCTCCAGTTAGCCACACCAGTGATAGTGTATGAGGCTGCAACAGTTCCACTTGGCCAGAAACACGCAATGTGTGCAGCAGCGTGCAACAGTAAACTCTGGGGACAAGCTGTCCTCCAAAGCAGCATTTTCAGCAGCCCCAGCCACTTCAGAGAAGAGAAGCAGCTGGGCTTTCTGGGCTTTCCTCATCCCCACAGAAGCCTAAGGATCAAGTCTTCAAGAAGTGCAAGACTAGAAGTGAGACTGGAGGGTGCTTCAGGAAGCACCAGGGATATCACCATCCATTTCCTACAGGAAATGAGTATGAACTGCTCAAGTTATTCCTTAGGAAACACTAACTAGTGCAACTCTACCAGCTGTCAGGTTAGAAAGCTGGTGAACTTGTACACCAGAATTGAGCGCTACCATCCAGGCAGAGCAGCTTCCTCTGCTGTAATTCAGACACTGGTGCTATGCAAAGCCCTTAAATCCTAAGTCTATGTTGGGGGACACACCACTGGGAGCACCTCACTTCCCAAGGGTGCTCTCTCTCCTGATGTGACTGCAGTAACTAACCCTACTACAAGTTCCTCAAAGCAGCAGCATGCAGACCCCCATTGGGTGTGTACCCAATGTCTTTGATTCCTGGTCTCACTGGGAAGGAGCCCTGGTCCAACTGGATCTGCAGTTTGTTCCACTCTCAGGTCCCCACTTTGACCATGAATCCCAGCAAGCAGTTCTTTCTCCTCCCCTCCTGTACTCACACAGTTTGTGAAATAGCACAGATACTCACGGCATGAAGCAGCCTCTGTCACACGTGGTGGAAGCCAGGACTCAGACCAGCCACACTACCATTCTCAGCTCTGCCACAAACATTTCCAGCTTATTTCTTTCTCAATTTTTGCAGAATCTGCCATTTTTTCAAACACTACAGAAAAATAAAATTCTGCTTACTTCAGCAAGAAGCCTGGAAGAAATAGTTTCTAAAAAAATCCCCAGAGACCTGAAAGTTCAGGCCCTCAGCTCTTAATAACAGTGTCAGCCAAAATCCAGGAAGATAATGAACTTTAACAGGGGTCTCTTATGCTTTTCTTGTGCAAATGTGACTGACAAATGTAGTCATGCCTTTAGAACTATAAGACTATAGAGAAAAGGAGGTCAGCCATTGGAAGAGGTCACAATAACCAGCCCAACTGACAGAACACATGTAAAAGGCCTGGGGAAAAGACAGAGAGCCTACATTGCCATTAGAAGCACCCAACTTAGAGAAGGACTTACTGCCAGTGCAGAGCACACACCACTACATGGTACCGGGGTGTCTCCGCTGGATTTGATGTGGGATCATAACACAATTAGCTAAAAGATTCCTGCACAGTTAGTAGGAAAGACCAAAAATGAACAGAAGAGGTTAGACCAGATTGTTCCCTCAACAGCTGGTCAGACAGAAGAGCAGGGTTTTGTTTTGCAGTTTGTTTTCCTGGCAGAAAGAGCATTAGGAGAATTGAAAGTTGGAGCCCGAGCTCCACTACAGAACATGACCCTCCTTCTCAGTTGGTTAGCACATCATGGTCCATTCTGTTTAAGGCTGTGTGCAGGAAGGAAAATGAGTGGATCTTTGGCTCCCATCTCAGAAAAGACCTGTGCCTGCAGAAACAGTCTTTGAAAAGTCACCTTGGCAACCAAATTCCTTCAAGCATGCATAAAGAAAGCAGTGATTCATGGGTTTGCCATAGCTACCTGAAAATAAGGTACTGAGGCACAGGGAAGTGTAATTGCCAGCTGCCTACCTCCTGCACCAAAGGTTTTTAAGATTTGTGAAACAAACAAACACACAAAAAACAAACAAAAAAACAAGGGCACTACTGAGGTGGACTGCCAAAGCAAAGCACAATTTGGGCATCCAACAAGACTCCCATCTGCAAAGGATAAAAAATTATATTTTAACAGCAAAGAAAAATCTATGCAGAAGACACACTTGTGTTGGTATTGCACTTTGGATGGGGAGTGGTGGGAGGAACAGAGAGATACAGCAAAAACTGTTGAGCAAGATCACACTAAGGTTCAAATAAAAATCATTTTTCATGAATAAAGCAGTAAGATTTACTAGGATTAGAGCAGAACTGATAATTTTCTTAAACAATGGAAGCAGAATTTCCCACCTTCAACCGTGTGCTGAGCTGTCACAAAAAGCATTCCCCTTAAGGCACCATATCAAAAATTCCCCACATAGTGTGAATAAACAGCACATTAAAACCTCGTGGTTGTAGCCTGTTGAAAATATGATTTATTTTCCATTCACAGTGGCTTGGAAACCACCCTTGCATTTGCTTTGGTACCATGCAATTCCTTCAAAAGTGTGTTCTCACACATCACTTACTGAGTGCTTTCTCAGCCCCTTGGAAGAGCCATTGCTGTCCAGTCATAGTCATTGCATTCTCAAGGCACTGCTTTAGCAGTGACCCAGCCAAACAGTCTTTCATCTCCTTGCCGAGCTCTGACACCAGGCTGTTTTGCCATCTCCACTTCAGTCCTCAGCCTGTGAATAATTCCTTTAATGGGACAGCACATGAAAGCTTCAGTTTTATCAAAAACACTGTTCTGACTGTTTACACTTTAAACAATTTTGTACCTCATGTAAGTCATGCACAAGAGTTTTGGACATAACTGATGTTTGTTCATATTTATGCATACATTTGCACGCTTACCATAGGTGCATTTTAACTACAGATATTTTTTTATCAAAATACCCTTCAGAGAACCTCATTTTACTTTGCATTTTTGTCAGTACTGAAGCAGAGCTTAATGGAGTGCTGGGAAAGGAAAGAGGGTAGAGAATAACTGGGAAGATGGGAAAAAAATAAAGATGTTATGATGCTCACGTGAACTAGAAAAGCAGAGAATGAAGCTTCCAAGGCAGAAATATTTCACCACCACTGCAGCCCTGGAAGCAGAGCAGCTAAGGAAGGATGAGTGGTACAGCTCTTTCCTGTTCCTCAGCAATAAGCACAACATGTTATGTGTGGAGTTTACCTTCTCTCTCATTTTACCAGGGAATATATTTTAAGCATTAGTAGGTTTGTTTGTTGAAGTGCTGAGTTTTTCCCATTCTCCCAATCCATGTTTAGCATCTGCAGCAATTTTCCCTCCTTCTACTGAGTGAAAAGTGAAAAAAAACAGGACATGGGAGAGACGCAGACAGACAGAATCACCTGCAATTATTTATGTTGAGTACACCAAACTGAAATCAGAAAGGACACACAATTGGGCAGCATTCACCAAGCAATGCTGCAAAACATGTCTGGAGGAACACTACCTTACCTGAATAGCAATTCATGAGGATGCAGCTGCTAGGAAGAGCTGCACCACAACCTTTTCTCAGAAGGGGACTGAAGAAAAGAAGCAGGAGGAGACCCAGGGCTCAGCCCTTCAAGTACTGCTGAGCAGAGGCAGCAATATGCTTTACCTGACGTGATGAATTGTGGAAAGAAGATAGAAATAAAACAGTCACACAGCTAAACATACAAAACTCAAGACATAGCTGCATCTTCAATTCTCTCTTTGCATCTGTTTCTATGTAAATGCACATACAGGTGTAAAAAGAGATGCTGTTTCACCAGGAACACGCAGCTTAAAATTCCTGGATTCCTTCAGAAGCCAGAAGAGCAGCTCAGATCCTTCAGCAAGCTGAAGCTGTCAGAACAAGCCACAGATTTAACAGTGTGATAACACTGGGATCCCTGGGCTGACAGTTTCTGGTCAGACAAAACCATTTTCTGTGGTGCTGGCAGCCCCTTGGCTGGCCACTGAATGAAGTCTTCTCTACATACAGAGGCACGCTGCAGCTCAGCATGGGTTATGCTAACACCCTGGTAATAGGGGGCAAACTTCACCCCCTGCTTGGGAAAACTTGTTAATCTGGTACATAGTCCAAAGTAGCACACTTTAAATTCCAACAAATTCAGAATTTAAGGAAATATGAACAGAGATTTAAAACAAAGGGACACAAAGGGGAAAACTCCCCACCTCCCTGAAGCTGCCTAAGGACAGGCTACATGGTATTTTTGGTTGGTTGTAGCACTTGGTAGAACAGCAGGGATACAGCTTCAAGTCAGGCACACAGCTGATGTTCAAAGCCCTCTTTTGACCAGAGATTTTTGATGGGCAGAATCCAACATTTATCTGGTATCAAGAAGTCAAAGTAGAGAAACATTTTTTCCCCCATCTGTGCTTTCTAAGCCCTGTATTCACAACATCTCTCTGCAGGTCTAAGGGAAGTGTGGGACACTAAGCAGAATGGAGGCCACAGGTAGGAAAGACATATTTATTTATCTATTTGCACCCCCTGTAACACAAGACCCAGCTGAGGTCCTCACTTCACAGCAACCATTTGCTCAGTTCCCCAGTCAAGCCAATCCCTGAAGGCTCCACACTCCACCTGAGCAAGAGAGATGGTAGCATCTGAAGCCCCTGAAGATGAGCCTGCCTTCCAGCAAACAGGAGGATTTAGAAGTAATTGCTGGGGTGTTGGCAGTGTTTCTCCTGGAAATCTACGGCCAGAAGAGAATAAAAACCAAAAACATGCAAGAAGTAGCAGCATTAGCAAGATGCAATGCCCAGACCACCACCAAGGGACCCTGAGCTCTTAAAAAGACTGAGGTGAAGGCAAACAGTGTATACATGCATACAGTCACTCTGCAGCCAGTAGGTAGCAAACATTATTGCAGAGAAGCACTGTTACATAATTAATATATTAACTAATTTGACTGCTGAGTACACAGCAGATCAATACTTAATCATACTCCCAGGCTATATAACGTCAGTCAGAAATTGAATTGAGTAGACAATGCAGATACATAACTTCAGGGTATAAAACAAATCCATTGAGGAGCAGCACAAGCAGCACTTGCACAGGAACATGCACAGAGCAGAGACCAGATCACATCACAGATGTCTTCACAGTGAAGGAGGAAGCAGAACTTAGATGTGATGGTCAGAAGACTGTCAAAACTGGCTGAAAGTATAGGCTCAAGTGACTGAAAGGATGAAACTCTTGTGCTTAGAGAAGGAAGAGAAAAGCAAGAACAGTTAGGGAAGGAGCATTACACGTAGTAGGACATCCACAAGGCACCATTAAATACACAGTGATGTCTGTTTCCCAGGAGATTGGCCCAGGGCAGCTAGTCAATGGATGACACAGTAAATTCAAAGTACACAGCAAACTGAGAAGATAGGGAGAAGATGCTTTCAGGAAAGCAGGGGGGGACGAATTCTGTTCCCAGCCTGGTGACAAGAGTCTGTCCACCCTTCTTCTTTCCACAGGGCATATGAGGAATAGATAAGGTAAGTTTTACACCCCTCTTTCATAAGTTAAGGAATAAGTAATTGTAGGCTAAACTGAAGGCAGAGAAGAGCTGGGAAAATATAATTTTCTTTCCCCCTCCATTATTTCCTCAGTCTCCCGAGTTTGCTACAGGAATATCAAATACTTTACCCAAACACCTTCCCTTTCAGAAATAGCTGTGTTCCAGTCAATCAGTGCTCTTCAGAAAAATCTGAACCAATTAATTCTTGAACAGGACAGATATCCCAAAAGTAACATCCAAGCCTGATCTCTGCATCTCAGCCATTCTCTGTGGCAGCCACTGTTTCAGAGGCAACGGAAAATACATATTTGAACACGCTTGAATTAGAAGAGGACTGCCTGTAATTTACTCCTCCAGCCCTCCTCGCTTCACAAATATCAAGAAGTAAAACACACAATGGATATCTCTGTGTCATTAAGCAGGAAAGGAAACACAAGGGAGAAACTGCAGGATATCCTATGATAACTCTTGAAACAGTCAGTTTCCCTGTCTTTCCATGAGAGATTCATGAAACTAGCCCCTGAAGCCTGCGCTATTTTTCAGCAGTCAGTCCTGCCCTAAATATTGTGATCTAGAGAGAAGGGATTTGCCAGGTGGCCCTGACTGAAGGTGCTCCTTTAATATTGTCACAGCAAGTATCTATCTCAGGATGCCTTTCCAGCATGGCTGCCCTTTTAGAAAGCTAAGGGGACACTTGATCAGCACGAAGGACTACCTACTCTCCTTGGTCTCTGGCTCAGTCAGCCACTAAGTTCCAATAATGGAAGCAGAGATTATAGAATCATAAAGGTTGGAAAAGATACCCTAGTCCAACCATCAACCCAACCCTACCATGCTCACTAAACCATGCTCCTCAGTGTCACATCTCAACATTCTCAAATACTTACAGTGACTGTACCACTTCCCTGGGTAGCCTGTGCCAACAATTTACCAACCTTTCTGAGAAATTTTTCCTAATATACAACGTCAATTTCCCCTGGCACAACTTGAGGCCATCAACCCTCTTCCTATTGTTATTCCAGTAACACCTGGAAGAAGAGGCCAACCTCCAACCATGACACAACCTCCATTCAGAGAGTTGTAGAGAGTGAGGTCATCTGCCATGAGCCTTCTCCCTTCCACACTGAACAACTAATTCCCTCAGCTGCTCCCTGTAAGACTCGTCCCCCAAATCCCTCACAGCTTGGTTGCCTTTCTCTGGATATGCCCCAGGACCTCAGTGTCTTTCTTGCAGAGGGGGGTCCAAAAGAGAACACAGCACTCAAGATGCGGTCTCATCAGAGCTGAGTACAAAGGGACAATCACCTCCTGCTCCTGCTGGTTGAACTATTTCTGATAGTCCCACCTGGGCACACTGCTGGCTCACGTTCAGCTGGCTGCTGACTAACACTCTGTATGGGAACTGCTGAATCAGGGGCTGATCCACTGATGGATCACCTGAAGTGAGCACTGAGTCAGCTGCAGGAGCACAGGTGAAGGCAATGCACCTGTGTGACCAGAAGGGGTGCAGTCTGGTTCCACCTCTCCCAGACCCCATTTAAGGGCTGACCACCACTGGGGAAGGATCTCTTGCTGGAGATCCCTCCCCTGTGGAGTTCTGGGTGAGCCTTTCTTTATTTACTGGTTGTCTTTATACCATCTGGATAAGCCATACAAGACATACCATCCACCTCCATTATTTTGTGTGGGTACTATTCTTTTGGGTTGTACACCCCTACGGTAGGGTACATCCTCCAGGACTTTCCTTTTCTGTTTGATTTATCTATGCAAGTCTTTCTTATTCTTCTTTGTGCCCCTTGCCGAACCCAGTTCCAGCTGGGTTTTGGCTTTCCTGACCCCATCCCTACGCAGCCTAGCAGCATCCCTTTACTCCTCCCAGATTACCTGTCCCTGTTTCCACTGGCTGTGCATTTTCTTTTCATTCCCCAGTTTGACCAGCAGGTCCCAGTTCAACCATGGTCTCCTGCTTTCCTTTCCTGACTTGCTATATCTGGGGATGGAGAGTTCTTGTGCCCTAAGTAAAACTTCCTTAAAAACCCTCCAGCTCTGCTCCACTCCCTAGTTCTTAAGGACAGATTCCCAGTGGGTTTTGTTGATTAACTCTCTGAGGAGCTGGAAGTTAGCTTTCCTATAATGAAGCTTCTCACTCTTACTCTTTGTCTGTCTCGTATCCCTCTGGAGCGTGAACTCCATCTCACGGTCACTATGGCTCAGGCAGCCTCTAATTCTGATGCCACCAATCACTTCACTTGCACTGGTGTGCAACAGGTCCAGCACTGCATCCCCCCATTGGGACTATTAACTGGCTCAGGAAGTTATGCTTGTTACATTCCAGGAGCCTCCTGGATTGCCTACAGCTTACTGTGCTACTACTTCAGCAGAGCCTGTGATCATGACACTTCCTGGGGCTGGAGAAAGAAGGCTTGATGAGGTGGCCTGTAGAGTATACCCCAGCCACCAGGCTCCCTTTGTTGCCTTGGACTGTAACTATCACCAATAGGCTTACACTTTAGGGACAGCTCTTCACACTCTATTCCTTCCTTGATGTAAAGGACAACGTCTCCTCCCCTGCTTTCTCACCTGTACCTTCTGGGTAGCTTGTAGTCATCGATAGCCACAATATTAATATCTTTATTGATGATCTGGATCAGGGGATTGAGTACACTCTCATTAAGTTTGCAGATGACACCAAGTTGGGAGAAAGTGTTAATCTGCTTGAGGGTAGGAAAGCCCTACAGGGCAATTGGGACAGGCTAATCAATGGGCCAAGGCCAACAATATGAGTTTCAACAGGACCAAGTACCAGGTTCTAGACTTTGATCAAAACAACCCCATACATTGCTACAGGCTTGGGACAGAGTGTCTGAAAAGTTGTGTTGAGGAAAAGAATCTGAGGGTTTGTAGGGTGAATAACCTGAAAGAATAGTACCCACAGAAAATAATGGAAGTGGATGGTATACAGACAACCAGTAAATAAAGAAAGGCTCACCCAGAACTCCACAGGGGAGGGATCTCCAGCAAGAGATCCTTCCCCAGTGGTGGTCAGCCCTTAAATGGGGTCTGGGAGAGGTGGAACCAGACTGCACCCCTTCTGGTCACACAGGTGCATTGCCTTCACCTGTGCTCCTGCAGCTGACTCAGTGCTCGCCTCAGGTGATCAACCTCAGTGGTTCAGGCCCTGATTCAACAGTTCCCATACACCTCCCTACTGAGCAACAAAGACAGGCTAGTAACAATGGACAAGGAAAAGGATGAGGTACTCTACAACTCTTTTGCCTCAGACCTCATGAATGACTACTCTATGTAAAGCCCTCAAACAGTTCAGAGGTGTGAACTGGTTCATGACCACCTGAGGAACATCCACAAGCCTAAGGGCCCCAGTGTGATGCACCCCAGGGTCCTGAGGGAATTAGTTGATGTAGCTGCCAAGCTACTCTCCATGGTATCTGAAAAATCACGGTAGTCAGGTGAAGTCCCTGGTGACTGGAAAAAAGGCAATGTCACACCCATTTTTAAGAAGAGTAGAAAGAATAACCCAGGGAACTACTGAACCATTAGCCTCGCACCAGTAAAGGGGAAGACCATGGAGCAGATCCTTCTGGAAGCTATGCTAAGACACACAGAAGAGAAGGAGGTGATAGGGGAGAACCAGCAAGGCTTTGAATAACTTTGTGGCTTCTCATGATGGCGTAGCTGCATCAACTGCCATGGGAAAAGCCACTGATGTCATTTATCTGGCTTTCAGTAATGCTTTTAACATGGTTCCCCGTAACATCCTTCTCTCCAAATTGGAGAAATATGGATTTGATGGGTGGACTGTCTGATGGACAAGGAATTGGTTGCAAGATCATACCCAGAGAGTGGTGGACAATGTTCAGATGGAGACCAATGATGAGTGGTGTCCTCCAGGGGTCAGTACTGAGACCAGCCATACCAGCCATACACACATACAGCCTTTAACATTTCTGTCAATGACATCAGCAGTAGGATCAAGTGTGCCCTGGGCAAGTTTGCAGATGACAAGCTGTGTGGTGCGGTCAACATTCCCAAGGGAGGGGTTGCCATCCTGAGGGACCTAGACAGGCTCAAGTAGGCCCAGGAGAATCTCATGAGATTCAGCAACGCCAAGTGCAAGGTCTGACTACTGAGTGCTATGTCCACATATGGAGTCCTCACTACAGGAGGACATGTTGGAGCACATCCAGAGGGGGGCCACAAAAAGGACTCAGGACATGGAACATCTCTGCTATGAGGAGAGAATGAAAGAGCTGGGGCTGTACAGACTGGAGTAGAGAAGGCTCTGGGGAAACTTGGAAACATCCTTTCAGTATCTAAAAGGAGGCTATAAGAAAGAAGGGGACAGACTCCTTAGCAGGGTCTGCTATGACAGGACAACAGGAAATGGTTTCAGACTAGAAGAGAGGAGATTTAGACAGGATATAAGGAAGGTTTTTTTACAACAAGGGTGGCGAGGCACTAGAACATGTTGCCCAGGGATGTGGTGGATGCCTTTTTCTTGGAGACATTCAAGGTCAGGCTGGATCAGCCTCCACTCATCATGGTCTAGTTGTAGATGTATCTGTATCTTCATTGCAGGGGAGTTGGACTAGATGACCTTTAAAGGCCCCTTCCAACTCAAATGATGATTAAAAACAGGACAGACCCCACTACTGACCCCTGAGGAACACTACATATGATCGGTCGCCAGCTGGATTTAACTTCACTCACCACCACCCTCTGGGCCCAGTCCTCCAGCCAGTTACTTCCCAGTGAAGTGTACCTGTCCAAGCCAGAGGCTGCCAAGCATCTCCAGGACAGTATTATGAGACAGAATGACAAGGATAGTAAAAGTCAACTTCTCTGTTTTATTACCCCAGATCATCTCCCATAAAAGAGTGTGTAAGACTCTATAAACTCGGGCTTCCACCAACTTGTTTTTCCAGAAATACATGTCAGGCAAGAGACAAAAAAGCCTGGAGAGCAGGCAGCCACACCTAAGGTGTGTAAACCTCAGCCTCTGCTAGAGTTGTGTGCATCAAGGAAGAAGCCTTGACTCAAAGAAACTCTCCATGTTGTGCACATGATTTCTTGGCATACAGCCTTCCACAGCATGCTTGTACATAGTTTCCAGCATGCCACTTAATATGCCAGTGCCCTACCGACTTGCTCTCAAGCAGATGTCTATCCAGCAGAGCAAAACCACTTGCTTCTACACAAAACTCAGGGACACAACATTCACATTAAAAATCAGAATAACTGATGAGTAACACAAATGCAAGAGCTGCTTTACATCCCCAGCACGACTTTCTACCAGGGTGCAAGTCTATGAAGAGTACAGGACTGCCTATTCAGATACACTCCTTAAGATCTGCTGGGAGGTTCATTGGGAACCTGGAGAGCAGGGAACAGATCAGCAAGATGCTGACCTACCCCAGGAACACAGTATTGGATAGCTCATCTCTAATGGAACTAGAGAAAAAAAAATCAACTGTGATTGACTGCTCTGTTAATGACGGAGAGACAGGGCCGTTTCCCCTGGAAAGATTGACATGCATTGTGAAGCAGTATCAATACCAGCAACACATGACACTTGGAAACTTGGCATGGAGACAACAGCAGGCAGGCTCCAGGAGAGTGCAGATCAGGGTATGGGGAAACAAGAGCTTAGTTTACCCAAGAGCTTGCGGCAGTCCTGACTGACACTCTTCTACCACGCCTCCCACACAGCCTCCTACCCCAGTCCTCGTGTGCCCCTGCCATGAGAAAAGAAAGCTCACTTCCATTCAGGTTAGTTCTCTCTTGGTTTAGCAAGCTGAAGCAAACCAAGCCTGCATCAGGTACAGAAGACCACGCAGTCAGGAGTAAGCCACCTCGTTATCAGCAGTGGCAAGTTGTTTTGAGATTGCTGAACTGATCATTCAGACCTCACCCCAGAGATCTGAAGCATCTATCAATCATGTGTTTGAGAAGCCAAAATACATCAGTAGCAACCTGACCACAGAATCACACTGTTAGGGCACAAAGAGAGCTAAGAAGAGGGGGGCAGCTGGCAGAAGAATCCTAAAAGGACAATCTGAACACATGTTCTAAACAGACAGCATTTTGGAATGGAATCCAACCTTATCTCCCAGAATAATCTGTTGAAAGAGTGATGATGAACGCTACCATAGGATCTCCTCCCTTTCCTCTTCCTCAGGAATTCCTTCCTTTCATCAGCAAGCCAAGGCATACTTCATACTACCTGAGCATCTCACATACAAAGTCTTCAAAGATAACTGCAGAGGTGAAGACCCTCTGCCCTGCAAAGAGAGGGAACACACAGGAGATGACTGAAAGCTTTAGTTTTAGAAATGGTTGTTAAGGCAAGTAAGATAGTACATACAGGCAGCCACAGCAACCCAAGGTTTTGCAATGCACTGAGACTGAGCATCAGAACTGCATTTACCAGTATCACTGTGCAGACCAGAGCTCTGTTAGCTAGGTCAAGCAGCTCCCTGTTCCTACCAATCCTCTCTGCTGAAATCTACATAAGCCCATATAAAACTGGGATAACAAGTTGGGAGTTTGTGATTAATCAAGCTGGCTAAGAACAATAGTAAAGATGGTGAAATTGAAGGGCATGTCCTGCTTCAAGCTTTACAGTGGAACAAGACAGAGCAACGTAGTGTGTTCAACATTATTACCATGCCAAAACGGCCATACCATTTAACAAAACCTGAACTGTTGCAAAAATCCTGCCATATACTGTAAGATAGAAATCTCTTATTGCTGCAGCTCTCATGCAGCCATGACACAGGAGATCCCTCAGGTCAAGGCTTGCCACAGGACAGCTCACCTCAAATCACTGGAAACATCCTTCCCTGCAAGTAAGGGTGTGTATGCAAGCAAGGACTAGTTATATCATTTCGAAACTGTTATGTAAATGTCTTAATATCTACAAAATAAAAGTTACCAGGAGAAAAGCTACCTTTGTTCAACACTGTTCTTTTTTTTTTTTCCATGAACAGGTAAGTGACCAATATGTGGAGCATTTACAGGATAGTCCACAATTTCTTAATGCTGTTTTGTAATCTTTGTCTTACAATACAGATTCCATTTCCTGCCTATTGTAAATCCAGCATAAGATTCTGACCTTTTTCTACCATATGTGGTTTTAACAATGAAGAAGTAGCTATTTTTGTATTTATCGTCACCCAGTTGAACTAAGAGCATAAGAAGGAAATTACTAACTGCACAATGAATTATCAACTGTTTTGACAAGAAGGACAAGAAGCAATGGGCATAAACTGAAGCACAGAAGGTTACAGCTGAGAGAACACTTTTTCCACAATGCAGGCA
The DNA here is from genome assembly GCF_038088225.1 of Cyrtonyx montezumae. Classification (NCBI taxonomy): domain Eukaryota; kingdom Metazoa; phylum Chordata; class Aves; order Galliformes; family Odontophoridae; genus Cyrtonyx; species Cyrtonyx montezumae. Next base: position 601,739 of record NW_027072078.1, read on the forward strand.
GCTGAGCACTGGCACAGGTCACCCTGAGATGCTGAAGAGTGTCACTCCTTGGAGATGCTCAAAAGCTGTTTGATCTAAGTCAAACACTGACTTCAGCTCACTCCGAAGTACTGACCAGATGCTCTGGGAAAGTGGCTATAGGATGACAAAAAAGTTCCTAGGCTGCAGGAAAGGCCACACTTAGACCAGATTCATCCTTGCTGGGACAAAGGGACAGGACACATGTTCTTCTGTGCAGTTTGACAGGAATTTCTGGTGCCTGATCCTGCCTGAGACCAAATAACAAAGGGGAAGAAGAGCTTACTCAACCTTACTTTCTTTCAGGAAGAGCATGAACAATTGGTAAAATGTTTCACCATTCTATGCCGTGCTATTTAATCTAGTCAATCAACTTTCACCCTTTCCAGCCAATCTCCACACTGAATCTTCAGACAAACAGTTCCTCCTCAGCAGCTTGGGCTCAGGACACCCTTTTCTCAGGCCAGCAAGGTCAGTATTCCTCCTGTCTACTTCTATAGATGGTCTCTATTCTACCTTATTTGCCAGCAGCTTAACAGTTCTCCAAAGGAAAGAAAAAGAAAAAAAGAGGCAGAAGAGCAAGCTTGCCTTGTATACTACAGAAAGGCAGTATTTCATAGTTTTGTACTTCACCTGAATTAATGTCGCCAACAAACGCATACCATGTTCAGCAGACAAATTTCTTTCCATGCTCTTGTTCCCTTGCTAATCAGTTCGATGACAGAACTGAAAGCCAGAAGGACATGCAGGAGAGAAGAAAGCAAGTATCATCTTATGACTGCAGAACAGACTGGGAAGATTAAGTGATGCTCAGTTAACAGCGCTGCAAACAGAAGAGAAGAAAGAAGCCCAAAGCCTAACCTATGCCCTTGACATCATTTAAACCAGTTCCTCTTGATTCCAGAAGGCCTGGCATAGAACTGTATTAAAGTCAGCTGTGTAAGATCAGATCATTAACATTTTAATTTCAGTTTGTAAAATTGTACTAGGAATAAAATAACAATGTATGATTATACAGACAAACAGCACAATTACTACAGGAATGTAGGTTTCTGCAACTTCAGGATACAAAAAGGCCATTGGAGTTGTGGTTTAGGGGGAACATATAGCATTCATGTAGGCTTTCTGCAGTGCACAGAGCACCACTGCTGTGATGTGACTGGCTACATATCTGCTGCAAAGACAGACATCACTGCAGTGTAGAAGGACCAAGTGGTAGAATAGATGAGAAGACTAAATGTCACACATCCTCTTGTACACTTCTCTTGGGATCTTTGTTCGCCCTTAAATCAGCATCTTCTATTTTCACTTTTCTGGCATGTATTTCACTGGAAAAGACTAGGAATGAGTCTAATTTCTGAACATCTCTGTATCTTCCTCAGCTCCTCCTTTCTCAGATAGTTGTCTTTTACATGCAAATGAGCTCTGATTCATTTAATCATCACTCATATTCCATGTCTTTACCATCAGTGCCGAAAGGCTGAACCACAGATAAACAATGCTCTGAAATGACTGCATTTGACAGCAAGTGCTGTTATTAATTCAAATATCCAGACTGGCTTTTTTTGTCCCTGTGCCAAAGATGATCCCTGGTGTCACCTTCTACAAGTTTACAGCCTCAAGTATTCAGGCAATGCCTATGCACCAGTGGAAACAGAAGCAAGAGAAATGCTTCTCCTAGAGATGTTTCTTTGCTGCCCTGATCAGCATTCATGAAGCAACTGCTCTGAATCTTACTTAGAGCTCACTAATGACCGTAACAAAAATTCCACTGGGTTATTTTCATTAATTCCAGCAAATTTCCTTGGATTCTTTAACATGTCTGTTCTTCGGCTTCCTGTATTATGGGTTCCTTTCCTCACTCTTAACACGCCACACTTTGACAGGGAAATTAAAACAGTAATCACACGCCAGTGCTTGCCCTTGATTTTTAAGTCTTTGTGGTAGATTAGAACGCTGTGCTCCTCCCATCTCCACGCTGTCCTATCAATTGCACAACCATGCGTCAGGGAGTTAATCCAGCCCTCTGCAGCTGTGAGAGCTGCTGCACACCAGGCAACCCAAGCACCTAACACTTGAGAGCATATAGAGAACACAAAGGGCTATACTATAAGGTCTGCCACTGGGCAGCCATACATTAAATGCAATAACATTAACTCCTTCTATATGGCAGTCCGATCAGCCAACATAAACAAGATAATTTTGGCCCTAGACATGGAGAAGAACTTGACAGCTCAGCCTGTACAATGCCTGCAGACTTTCATCACTTACATAATCTAAGCACCGTTAGCTAGATCCTGGTCATGTTTTTATCAGTTGGTTCCCACACCACTTGCATTCTAAGTGGCTTTATAAACTGCTGCACAAACAGAGGACTGTATTGCTGACATAAATATAAAGAAGAAACGAGGCTGAAAGTATGCAGGTGAGCTTCCCAAATGATTTGTAACAGGGACATTTTTGACATCCAGCCCTCAACTCATTGCTCAGTGTTGCCTACAAGCAGTGAGGCAAAAAGCAACACTCAGTACTATCCACACACAGTGCTGGTGGCACCTCATTAATCATTCACCCTCTTTCCTGCTTTTGGAGCACCTATAGCAGATCTTAAAATTGCAAAGCATTCAAAGATGCAGCTAAAGAAAAATCTCTTGGGAAGTACAAGGCAAATAGTTCATACTGCTCTGGCCTCCTTCTGATATACCAATCAGAAGCTTGTATTGGACAAAGGTGATCCATTTTCTGCATTAAATCATATGATTGTAACAGCCATTTAACCGTGAACAGGTCTGACTAATTCAAGTATTCAGTGACAGAGTTGTGGAGGTGCTTTTTTTTCTGTTGTTGTTGATTACATAGGCTGATGAGCCAAATCCATAATCTTTTAATCCTGGTAAATTAAAATTCATTATAAAAACACTCATTCCAAGAGATGCCCATCACTTCCAGTCTCCTCTTCTCATGTTCTGCAAATTAAACAGGTCTGAATGCTGCTTCACCACCTCTTTCAGTCTCTGACATTTCCTACTTCTGCTGGATTTATGCTGTCTCAACAGCTCTTCCACTTCAGCAAACAATTCAGAGTTCCCAAAAGCCCTGAGGAGCTAATATGATCACCAGCTCGGACATCTTATGCAGCACACTGCAGCTGGGTAACTTCTTGCTCTCCGGACAGCCCAGCCCGACATCCCCCTTCTGCCTTGCCCCAACACAGCCCCGCAGCAGGGCCCAGCTCTGAGACAAACCTCAGCAGACACCTCTACACCCTTCAAATTCCTGCCAAAGCTGGATGCAGCAATCTGCTGGAAACACATCATCTTTTCCACAAATACTTTTGCATAAGACAATTTCCTTTCTTCAAACAAGTCTTCAATTAGAGCAAGCCTCTCTAATCAAATATACCTGTTCAGCACATTTGAATGAAGATTTAATTCTAGAAAAAGAAAAATGAAGATCTGGGTGCTCTAGAAGAAAGGGATCCTAACATTTTTCTCCATACTGTCACCTCTTCCCTTTCCCCTTGTTTGAACTTGCAAGATAGGATCCATTAACCATTCAGGAATGACATTCTGATGGCAAAATCTATTTTAAAGCTATTTTTAAAAATGACAGGGCTCCATCATGTTGTACTTCATGCTGTCAGCAGGAGGCAAAGAACACAAGCCTCAGTAATTGTGGCATACACTACTGCCCAGATTTTATAATTCACTGTTGTTAGCATAAATGGATGCTCTCCCCACAGCTCTATCTACTCCATCTACTCTTGCTGATGAGATCAATAACAGTGGAAGAAAACTTCTGAAGAAACAATCATGTTACTTTAAGAAAGCAAGGGGATGTTTATATGGGGTTTAAACTTTAAGAAAGAGGAAGGATGAAAGCAAACTAGGTTCTTGTTAGGTTCTTATTTGACACAGTCTCAGCTTTCAGGGCTACCAGGCATTCAGCATTGCCTCCATCTTCACAGCCCCAAAACAGAGCTGTGAGATGTGCCTGCCACTCACAGGGGCATCAGGAAGACACCTCCTGCACTGTGCTCATCACTGTACACTCACAGGGCAATGCTGTCCTGTACAAAGCATTCAGAAGCACCCAATGACTCCAGTCAAACCCAAGGAATTCATTCAGATGGAATCGTCTCTGTAAGGAAACAAAAAAGACCAGGATCTCCTGGAAGAAGTCCAGCAGAGGGCCACAAAGATGATAAAAAGCGTGGAACTGACCAGTCCAAGGACTGATCCAAATTACTGTGCCAGGAACAATGCTTGCCAGTATCTTGATGTCTCCATTCACAAGGTCTGTGGACTTGAATATCACTACTCTTTAAAACACTGTAGGACAGAGCAGAGCAGTCAAGCACTATGCTAGGGCCCCACAGCCCCTAACACAAAGAGGGACCTGTGACTTGAGCTCCAGCAGAGCACGTGAAGATATGCCTCTTATGGTGAGGGAGGGATAGAAATCTGCAGGACAACGTGGAAACACCCAGAACATTCTGGAAGAGACAGAAGGTTCTTGTGTCTGCCAGCTCTCACACATAGTCTGCCATTCTAGGTCAAAAGCTTCAGAGAGAAAAGATTCACCAAATCCTCTGAAACACTGATTTTCTTCTAGTGAATGTAGTTTGCTTCCATTGAGAACCTTGCAAAATCAGAGCCATCTGCTGGAAACCAATGGTTTATGCTGATAAAAACAGAAAAAAAATCATTTTTCCTGCTATTCCAGCTGTCCCAAACTAACTCATTCCCCCCACAGAGGTTACCAGTGTGCAAAATATTGCTAATAAGCAAAAGATGCACTGGAGATGTTAACTCCTAGCTCTTTCTAAAGCCAGAAACACACTGTCTGCAAAAGCCAAACCAAGGCTACAGCCTTCCACAAAATACAGAGAGAGGAAGGGTACTATCAGATCTCATTTAAAGATTACTTTTAGCTGAAAAACAAGTCTGCTCTTTAACATTTTCTTCAAGCAGAAAAAGTTGGCAGCAGCAGCTGGGGTAGAGAAAAAAAACAACAGATCCCTATGGACGCATAGGTCATATAAGAATTAGGCTGAGAGAAAAACAAGTTAGCTGTGAAAACATTCCTTTGGATGCCTCTCCACATACGGTGTTAGCTGCTTGTGGTTTAATCCTACAGAAGTTCTATCTCCTTTGAGCTTGCAGCACTTAGAAACTCGAAGAAGCAGAGTTTACTATCACTGTTTTATGATCCTTCATACTAGGTAATGTTTTCATATGAACAGTACTGTTTTATACACTCGTGGCATTTGGGAAAACTGAAGGAAGAATCAGAAAAATTTGTTTTGCATCCTGCAGAGCAAAAAAATAATTCAAAAATATACAGCTGACCTAGAAAAACGAGGAGTTATTCTACTGCCCTCTAATGAGCACATCTAACATCTAAAACAGAGCACTCTCAAAGAGATGTTCAGTTCTGCCTGAGGCATGCTCTGTCCTGCTACAGAGCTGTCAGCGACGCAGTCACAAATGCAGTAAGTTCTACAGACATACAGAAGAAATACTTGTATGGATCCAAGACCTTCTCTATATTTTCCTGAGCTTTAAATAGAGTATATGACCATGTCTGGTTCTGTTCTCCTTCCTCAAAGAGGGAGAAAGGGACAACCTCCAACCTTCAGGACACAAGCAAGTATAACACCAAGTCACCTTTGCAGCTTCCATGAAACAAACGTGCATAATGGAGAGAGATGGCAAAGGCAACAGTCCTTCATTTCCAACTCACTTTGAAGGCTGAAATGCAACACAAGAGACACCCAGGGCTTTCAAAGATCACTTGGAGTAGGTCATGGCTACAAAATATCTGGTACATGACTAAATCATTAAGTGCAGGTAAAATGTAAACATGGAGGAATGTCCTTCTTCAACAGCAGTCTCCACTAATGAAAAGTGAGTCACAGGCAGGGAATTCAGCTCCTCAAGCAAAGGTCTCTCAGCCTGGACAATATTCAGAGCACGTTCAGTTTCATGATTCTTCAACATTCAGTTAAAAGAGCAAGTGAGGAAGGCTGAGGAACAGCCATAGAGCAACACTTCAGCCTAGCACTGAATTCAATGATGACAGCTACGGTCACGTAGTGGGTCAGGCTAGCTGCCAGACACCACCCCAGGTGCTCTCCCCACTTCATAAGGGAAGGAGAAAGAAAATAAGATGGAAAAGTTGCACACTCCATCCCAAAAGTGGGTTGTGATGAAGACAGGGAAGTCACTTATCACTTACAGTCACTGTGGTGAGTCCCTTGGAGCTGGCTGTGTCCAGGCGTCTTCCTGTAAGGTCCCCTGCAAGCAAAACCTTGCCATCTACACCAACACAGGGAAGGAGGCCAACACCCTCTATTTTGGAGGAGGAAGAGACATGAAGTTATAATAACCCCATATAAACAGAATCTACTAAAGCACAGCGTCCATCTGCAGCAGCAGAGGAGGACATGTAAGCCCAGCCCTAGGACCAAGAACCAATGACAAAAGCCACAAGTGACAGCCGACAGCATCACTGAGAATCAGTTTGAAGTGCTACTGAACAAAGTAACTTAAACTCAGAATCATTAGTTCTGCCAGCAGATTTTCTGTGGTCTGGAATAGACTTTGTGTACCCCTGTTGGCTGGTAAACCAGGATTTTTCAACTTGAAATACACTGTAAAATAGCTCCTGTACAGAGACAGCCTGTATCTGCAACAGCTAGGAAATGTCCTACCCATTTTAGAGAAGCCCTTTCCCAGTTTTGTAAGAACATTCAGTGAGCTGAATTTACAAATAATCTTTCCTTCAAAAGGAACGAGAGGAAAACAGATGTAAATAAAAATGAGTAGAAATAACTAGGAAATGCATCAGAAGTAAATCAACACAAAGCACAAATATACACAGCCATGTACAGCACGAACATCCAAAATAACCTCAGAAGCCCAAATTCTTTAAGGAGACCTATTGACCACACACACACCGCTCACATGAGGTCAAGCAACCCCCTTACTTTCCTTCCATAAGTCACTTGACTAAAAAGCTATACCCAAATACTGGTACCATTACCAGTTATCACAGACAAGCATCAATAATGTGACTTTTGGAAAAAATGGGTAAACAGACTTCAAGCTATTGCACTCATCAAGTGTAAAGAAAATCTTCCCCATAAACTGTTCACAAATAAATCTTTTACTTCCTCTGTATTCCAAGGATCCTCTGAGCAGAATGGATCTCATCACGGAAACCATTACTACATATACCATTTCTTAACTGCAAGTCACAATTTTTGGTGGTCTGAAGGAGAAAGAAGGCTCCACAGGAGTATTAAGTTTCCCATAATTATAACTTATATGCCATCAGTGGGGTAACTGAAGGACTACAGAGTGCCCATTAATTGACTCTATACTAAAACAAAACAAAACAAACAAAAAAACCTACTTAGGCAGCTCAACATATTGCTGTTCCATTAAAGGATAACTTACATACAATAATATCCCGCTCAGATATTAGAAGAACAGAAGATCTCACTCAGTCTGAATTACAGACATCAGCTCTTGAGAGTTCTACTATGAAATACACAGCCCATAATTCAGGTGAGATCTACACAGGCAAAGCAGAAATTAATTGCTAGTAAACCAGCGATCTGATTTATACATATGGTAATCTTAGCATAGAAACCTCTTGAAAGAATACCCAAGCAAAATAATCTTCCTCACACAGACATTTCCCAGCTGCATTATCAGAGAAAGAGTGACTGATTTATTCTTGAACCTTATCCAGTTAGAAGGGACAACCAAGAAGGGAGACCACTCATCCATCCTAGATCAGTCTCCACCAGTATTCAAAGTAGAGTGTATTAAACTCCCACGATATGTATTTCAGAAATACGCTTGACAGTTTGACACAACTCCATAGCTGCTCTGGTGAAAAGGGAAGAGCCCTAACTTCCAGAGCTGTCAGCCTGGCCCTCTCCACAGTCAAGTCTTCCCCCTTGCAGGGCCTTCTTTCTCAGTTTACTCAGTGTTTAACTGTTCCAGCCATGCCCCAGGAGACAGTTTAATTACTTGGACTAAGTGTTGAGCGATATCTTTGCCACCAGCACAGAACTAGGCCTCCTTTCTTTTGAAGCATTTGTAATTGTGTAACTCAATTATTCAAAGGCTACAACATTAAAACAGCAAAGACATACATTTTTGTTCATAACCCTCCGCAGCTCCAGTATTCTCTGAAGCAGAGTTGGTTTATTTTTAGTGTAAGGATGCCTGACCATATTCAACTGGTAAAGGAGGAGAAAAGCATTCTACATTAGTATCCTTTCAAAGCTTTGGGAATCATAATCTCACACAGCAAGATGCTACATCACATGCAAGCTGCTACGCCCATCACGCTTGACCTGGATACAATAGTCTCAGTGCAGCAGAGCTCCTCTATGGCACAAGGGACTGACGCTGGATCTAACATTCACACATGGGAGCACCCAAGTCCTACAAAGGCCAGAGGACATGGCTCCACAGCTGCTTCATGGAGGTCTTCAAGAAAAGGGCAGATGTAGCATCTGAGGGAAACAGTTAAGTGGGCACGGTGGTGATGGGGTTAATGTTTGGACTAGATGATCCCAGCACTCTTTTCCAGCCCTAATGATTCTATGATTCCCCAGCAGCAAAGCTCGCAGCCCTGCAGCATCTCCAGCAGCCAGGCTCATCTTCCTTACATCAAGGTATGCACATACCTCCTCTTTCATAGGTAGTGAAGGTCACACAGTAACAGGAATATGCACTAAGAATGATCTGACATATGCAAACTTGTTTCAGGCTCTTTCTGCTACTGATGGCCTCCTCTCCCTGAAACAGATTTGCAAACATCTTGGCAGCTCCAGGCATTCTGGAAAATGTTATTGTTTGTGTAGTGACGAGTATCCATGACCACAAGCTAATTGTAGGACTGTTTTAAAAATGTTAATTTTAAGAATAAGGACTTAGCCATAGCTAGAGGGAGGGGAAGGAAAAACTTAATTACTCCCATAAACACAACTGATTTCCATGGTCTGGCAAAAGGCACTCACAACATGAAAACACTGTCTCCAGAAGTCAAAGCACTTGAAGCAGCACAGATCTCAGGCATTCACTTGGCTTTTGTCATTTAATTGCACTGACTCTAATTAAGCTGGAGTTTCACACAGCTATTCTCACAGAGGGCCCTACACTACGCAGACAGTGAATTACTAAACTCATGTTAACCAATGTGGACTTCAATTTATTTGTAAGGCACCAGCAGCCTGAAGTTACAGAAGGATTCCTACTGTAACCACTCCAAATTCTCACTGAAGGCACCTGAAATAGGATACCATTTTCAATTGCAAGCAGTCCCACAACTTGGACAACTTGATTCTTGAAGTAGAGCCCCAGTGTTTTTCATCCTTTAAAGCTAAGGTTCCCTAGCCTTGAGGTGATTTGTTGTAATCTACAGACTTCTGATGGAGGGTTCTGCAGATTAACATCATGTGGATAGGCTTCCCATATCATCTGTCAGTGTCAGAGCTCCTCTCAAACACCATTCAGCTTTGTAAAGGTCTGTTTATTAGTCAGAGAGCAAAACTGCCCTTACAAGGTTATCTAACTCTCTTGCAAGTTGGGTGGGGTTACTAGCATTTTCATATACAATATCACAGAAAAAAACAGCTTAAGATACACGCATGAATTATGTCAGTTGCCAGATGCATGCTTGCAGTCTTTCTATCCTCAACTCTCTCCTTAGATCTTGCAAAAGCTCCCACTAAGCTCATTTTTTCCCACTTCAGACTCTCATCTTGAAAGACAATTCAATTTATCACTCCTCAAAAAAACAACAACAACAAAAAAAGTTAGAAGTAAAAAATCTGGATGCATAAGAACAATTTATTCCTACTGGTTGAGAAGGATTTACATTGGTAAGACAAGAATAGCCCAAGAGGAGAAGAAAGCCAGCAAATTGAGGGCCTTCCTGCTGTTCACAGGGAGGCCAAACCAATCTACAGGGCAGTGTAAGGCAGCTGTATCTAGCACTGGTACAGCTCTGCATGGTCCGTGTCTGTTAGAAGCATTTAAATGTTACGTGCTTTCAGTAGGAAACAGCTCCCCTAGACAGCCGGGCAGCACGGTCAGAGAAGCCTGTGACCAAACTTCTGCAGCTTGTCCTGACACTTTTCCAACTTAAAGTCCTGGGACACATCTCTGACCAGTGCAGGCAGCACAGAGGGCAAAAGGCAAGCAAAGGAGAGGGGCACAACTTCAAATGATCAAAGCTGAGTTTTATTAAAAATGCAGTAGTTCCTTTAATGGAGTCTGGGTGCCCAGTTTCACCCAGCTCCTCCACCATGAAAGCAAGGCACCTCACCTCAAAAGGTACTTAGCAGTTTCTTTTAGGGGAGCATCAATATGCCAAACAGAGATGTTCAAAGTTGTTAAGACTTGTTTCAGTGTAACACAACTGAGAGTATTGCCAGTGTGCTACCACTGATAGCCCAGAATTCACACAGACCAAAGCCTGGGCAGTTAACAACAGAGACACAGACGAAGCAGGAATATCTTGCTGTTTTGGACTATCATAGATATCACATTTCACACACATACAGAAGATGCTATAGCCACTTCTCTCATAGGACACACAATCTGAACATTTACTGCTGCCCCATCCCATCCCATCAGATTCAGACAGCTACTGGCCCAGAACTGAATGCTGAAGAAGGGTGACAACAGCAGAATCATTAAGAACCAGCAGCTTTCTGTGCCACGAATGTACAGAATAATCACAAGAAGCAGAAGATTTAAAAACACTGTAAGTTGCATCCAGAAAATGCAGCAAAGGCTTAAAAATGAGATCCAGAAAGAATGAATTCATGAAAACAGATGTTTTCATTCTTTCAATTTCTAAACCCTCTAATATACCAGGAAAGAAAAAAGCAAAACAAAACCAGAAACCCAGCTGCATAAGGCCAATACAACACCATGCACAGGAATGCAGAGATGCTTCAAGGTGGCTGCACAACATGGCAGGCAGCATGCTGTGAAGGAGGTGCAGAGAGGCCCAAAAGGTCTGCACTGATAACACTGCCAGCATCTCCAGCCTGTTCTTACTACATCATATTACCAAATATCTGCTTAAAGAAGGCATACAGCACTAGCATTAGACACAACAGCAAATGCAAACCTACACCATGCTCTGTGGAGTAACACAGCAAACACCTTCCCTGGAGAAGAAACCTGCCCCTACCAGAAGCATAACTCTGACTCATGCAGAGGCATTTCATGCAGAAATCTGGTGACAGATGAGGACAGAAGAGGAAAAGCTGTAACACAAGGAGAAATCCAAGCAACAGACAGCAGTAAATTACAAGACGCAAAGGTCAGTATTCTGTCAGAGCTCATAAGAGTAACAGGACTGGCTACAGGTACAATTTAGCAAGCAACAAACACAACAGCTAATCCACTGCAGCAGTAACAGAAAGCCCAAACACTGTAGGAGCAACAAAGCTGAAAACAGAAATGATCACATAGCACACAGATTCTGGCAAATCATTTATTTAAAATAATTTAAAAAAAGCACATTGTATCACATGAAGTTAGTACATGGTTCCAAGTAGCTAGAGTCCAAAAAGAAGGAAGCAGTTATCTGAAATGCCCAGCAAATCTGGAACAGTAGAGCAAGTTGAGGTGCAGAGAAGGCCAGTTAGTGACTTGGCAGAAGCAGACTTGATAACAGAAGGAATCTACAAGTTATTCATGAAAGAGGAAAAGTAAGACCAATTTCAAGCTGGCCAGTTCTTGTACAGCCTGATTTTATTCTCGTCTTCATATTTCTTCAGGAGGAAAAGGGACTTCTTTCTCTGCCAGGTGCTCTATCTCTTCGCTCCACTGCTGCTACCCATACCACTGATGCAGGAACCAGTGCTGCAAGAGCATTCTGCTCACGAGGGAACCAAAACTCTGCAGACAGAAGGGAACAGCCCACCACACATGTCTGAAAACCTCCTATTGCTTTGCACCACCTTGTACAGATCCAGGCTTCAACAACATCAAGGCCAGACAATGCAAAACCTTTCAATGTGTGTTTCACAATTGCCTGGCTCACCAGTGGCACGCAAGGAGTTAGCATAAACTGCAGGAGAAGGGGAAAAGGAAGGGAAAGGGGAAAAGGAAGGGAAAGGAAGGAAAGACATCCCTGGGCAAGTGGTCTGCCAGAGTCACACTTGAACAGGCCCCTTTATGAAAGCAAACATGCCAAAAAGGTAAAGCTAAAGCAAGTGCTCAAAATAATATACAAGTAAGAAGACATGTAAGAAGGATAAAACTACCAGAGAGCATCCAAAGGAGAGCTGTAAAGATGGTGAAGGGTCTGGAGGGCAAGGTGCATGAAGAGCAGCTGAGGTCCCTCAGTTTGATCAGCTCAGAGAAGAGGAGGCTGAGGGGAGGCCTTGTGATGGCCAGCATCAGGGGAGGGTCAGGCAGGGGTTAGGAAAAGGTTCTGCCTTCATCACAGTGATGAGCATAAAGCAGCTCGCCAGGGCAGTGGGCACAGCTTCAAGATGTCAGAACTCAGGGAGCATTCAGACACAAGGTTTGGATTTTGGATGGTCCTTTGTGGAGCCAGAAGCTGAACTTGGATACCCTTGTGGGTCCTTTCCAGCTCAAGATAGTCTATGATTCTCTGATTCTACAGTTAAGAAGCAAGCCCCACTCTGCATAAACTCCCCGTATGACAGGCCATTAGTTCTGACTTAGCTGGAAACATTCAATTCCCACGCTAGAGAGGCTCTCTCAGATGAGATTTATTCTCTCACACTAGTAACAGAAGTCCTTGCATGGATTAGATTATGCCAAAGAATTTGATTTACATTACGTCACTGTCTAAGTAAACTACACTGATAGGAAGCAATCATTCAGCAAGCAACTCATGGACTTAACTCCAATGTTCATAACACTGCTGGCTTTTGTCACTTATAAGCATGTGGAAATCATCTGGAATCTTGTGCTAAGATGAGCTAATAATTAAAGACAAAAAGCAGAGCACAAGAAAGTAGTTGCAGTACGTCTGCTTTATAGCAGGGCATGGCTCAGAGCTCCTCATATTAAAATATTTTCCACTTTAGGCCACTGTCTCTCTACCATCACAGATGCAAGGGTCAACTAAAACAAATTCCATTCAGGTGATATCTTGAATTACAATTCCACTCTCTTCTTCTCATGCTGAAAAAATTACCAATTTCCCAACAAACTGATACCTTTCAGCAAACACAACAAACATTCTGAATCACTCTTTCACCTAAGGAAAGCAACAAGACCATTGCAATGAGCAGAACAGATACTTTGACAAGGCACACGGCCTCCACTCCATGTACCAAGAATTCTCAGATATCCTCAGAAGAACAGGATCTGCAACGCCAGTTGCAGTTCAGATGCCAACCTTCCTAACTCATGTGCTGTGCTCCTTCCCTGTTCTCTCACAATAACCACAGCCAAAAGAGCAGCAGAAGTTTGCCAATTTGCCAAACAACTATGAAGAAAAAGGAAAAGAAGTAGCAGAGAGGCCTTCTCTCCTGTTGATGGCTATGGGCAACAGCCTCCTGAGCTCCAGCAACATGGCAGCTAGGTTTCCTACACATTTGCATCTCTCTGACATCAAAGCCGGACCTGTGGACAAAGCTTTCATCACTTGTTAGTAGCCTGTGCTCTGCTGTTCTTTAGCTGCTTTCCAGCACACAGCCTGCACCACTACTCTTGCTCCAGTTGTCCCACACAGAGGTGTAGAGGTACAAGCAGAACTGTCACGTTCCCCCAGTAACCAAGCACATTCCAAACTGAACAAGTCCTTGCAGCAAGAAAACCCTAACAAAGTCCTCCACCAATGCATGCAACCCCTTTCTAAAACCACAGAACCATTCAGCATGCACATTATGCACTGGTTCAAAGCCAGCACTGAATTCTCCACAACACAATAAATGTCATGTTTTAGTGCATCTACTGTTGGCTCTTCTCACTGCCTCCCCCAGGTTTGCCTGTTCTGATACAACAGACACATGTAGCTCTATACCTCACTACACAGCTCTTCTGATTTCCATCACACCCTCCCTTGCTGCTCTTGCCCAGTTGAAGAGCCATTCTTGCCACCCCCTCCTCAAATCCACCGCTGCCTCTGCTCTAACTTTTGAAAAAAATGAGGTCAGGAGCATACACAGTACTGAAGATCTGCAGGTAACATGGATTTACTTATAAAGCAGCATAATCTCTCTCAAGTTTGTTCTCTTCTCCTCTACTTCCCAACAGCTGATTTGTTTTTTTCTTTGTCCACTGTCAAGCTCCAGGCTGACATCAACTAAAAGCTAACCCAATTCCAAGCTCTTCCCAAGACTAGAGTCATAACTGGAAAAGATTCATGGGATGAAGCACATGAAATACAATATAGAAATATTAGAAACTTTAGAAATAAAGTTCCAAGCACTTAAACAGCTATCTTTAGCTGATCATTTGGAAAGTGCAAGGGAGCACAAAGGATTGGGTCAGCATCGCTACCTAAAAGACACTAGCACACAGTCTCAGGAGTGGGTTAAACATTGCCAGGCATTGCACATCTGCATCATCAGCAGTGCACAGTGACCAGCAGCCCAGATCTATTTATAAACCAGACATGCACAGCTGTAGCCTACAAGGAAAGAACAGGATTGTGGGCTGGCAACACAACATGCTGTCTTATTTAATTAAAGAGATGGCCATGTTCACATGCACATGTATCCTTTTCCCAAGAGAATTACAAACAATAAGCCCAGTGTTTTGAAAACAATACATTATCTCCCATGCAGGGGACAAGCATCCCAAGCAAACACATCCTCACACAACCTTCCCATTCCCCCATCCTACGCCTTAAATGTGATTAAGGGGCTACTGCTGCCACAGCTCACCATTACTCAAGTGACCACCAGTCCTCACATAGCTGCTAGGTTTGTTTATAGCCCTGACTACTTGGTACAATGAAAACGAAGTCATGCAGTATTAATTTGCATGGAGAGAATAAATTGATTAACAAGGGCTCCTCCTTGTTAACCCCGCATAATACACACTCCCTGGTGAGCCAACTGTTTCACTCAAGAGCCCTTGAGCAGAGGACCCAGCATTAGCACAGGACAGGATGAAAGAACTGGCTGCTCTCAGGTGCCCACAGCCAAGGCGCTGCTGAGGAAGAGGCCAAAACAGCCTAGACAGGGCAAAGAAAGCCCCCAAGATTTGCTGACAAAACATAGGGGCATGAATTGCACCTGCTGGTGAATCAGAAGCAGAGGAATCCTGGAAGCCAGGTGACAGCCTGGGCTCTGTTGTTCCCTTATACCCAGATGGCCTCTGGCTGCAGGAAGACATCCACATGGAAACTACAGCTGCACAGCCTAGCTCAGCAGCTATCATGTAGACCAAAGCAAGCTCCTCACCAAGGGAACATGAAGCACAGACAGTGCATGTACCTTTCGTGTCCTGCACCCTCAAACCAAAGCCCCTTTTAAAAGAGCAGTGTCCTGTAAGAGCACAGGACACTGGACCAGTATCTGCCAGGTCCAATGTTGAAAATGCAGTCCCAAGCAAAGTAAACCAGTCTTTGTTCACAACCTAACACTATATTCATTCAAAATGCAGCAGCTCCATCCAGTGTACATTTTTCTCCAGTATTAACTGCATGTCTTCCAACTGTATGGCTACCAAACAGCAGGAATACTAGAAGCATAAAGGCAAGACCTTTGTCCTCACAATGGCTTTCCTGCCCATATGAGGTTACGTCCTCCGGCACCAGGTGGTTCCAAAGCACCTCTCAGTCCTGTGGGCACTTACAGATCAAAATCCTGCTCCTCACCTGTCTTGGATGAAACAGTGCTTCTGGTGTCCAAGTCAAGTTTCTTCACCAGAGAATCAGGGTCAATAGTCAGTCCAGAAAAGATGTCAGACGATGAGAAGTCCCAAACCTGATAAGAAATAATAAACAGGAGTCAGTACCAACACCATCAGCAGCATTTATTAAAAACAAGATAATTAAACCCTGTACCATCCTGCTGGGAGCAATGAATACAACCCCACAGTGATGCGCATGTGCCTTTACAGAGCAGGCAGAGGAAGCACCCAGGGCCTTGCCACCCAGGGCATTCATATTCTACATCCCAAAGCTGCTACCATTTTTAATGGACTAGTACCTGAATCCCACCTTGTTCAGCTGAAACTACTCCTAGTTGAATTATGAATGACACCTATAGGAGAAATGGCTAAAATGGCTCACCAAACCTTCACCATTGCATTCTTTTAAGCACACAGCACTTCCTAAACCCTAGCTTTGCACTAGCCTTTCTGGTTAGCTAACGAGAACTCACTGCTCTAACCAAGTGTCACTCAGCACAGATGCACAACTGCACAATGCTGTAAGCACATCTCTGCATGGTGCAGCCTATTCATTCCCTCCATAAAGGAAAGCTGTAGATGCATAAATAACATTTACTGCTATTCCTGTGTCCTTACTGTGAGGGGCAAGGGTAGCTGCTGAGACTTAGTGGGATGCCAGCAGCTCATCACCACCTGTCATGGCCAGAAATGGGAAGGCACTGCAGAGCAATAACTGTAACAGTGGAACAAGTTCAATACCTCCTCATGAAATTGCACATATGTAAGTCCGTGGGGCCAGATGATGTGCATCCCAGGGTTCTGAGAGTGATGTCTGATGTGGCTGCCGAGCCACTCTCCATCATATTTGAAAAACCATGAAAATATTTGAAAAACCAGATGAAATCCCTAGCGACTGGAAAAAGGGAAACATTACTCCCATTTTCAAGAAAGGGAGAAAGAATGAGCTGGGGAACTACAGGCTGGTGAGCCTCACCTCTGCACCTGGGAAGATCATGGAGCAGATCCTCCTGGTTACCATGTTAAGGCACATACAAGACAAAAAGGAGATCTGAGACAGTCAGCATGGCTTCAGCAAGGGCAGATCCTGCCCGACCAATCTGGTGGCCTTCCATGATGGAGTGACAGCATCAGTGGACAGAGGAAGGCTGTCATCTACCTGGACTTCTGCAAAGCATTTCACAGGGTCCCTCACCACATCCTTCTTTCTAAATTGGAGAGGTATGGATTTGAAGAATGGACTGTTGGGTGGATTAACTGGTTGGCTGGTCACAGCCAAAGGCTTGTCATCAACAGTTCTACATCTGGGTGGAGACCAGTCACGAGTGCTGTCCCCCAAGGTTCAGTCTTGGGACTGGTGTTCTTCAACATCTTCATCAACAACATACACATTTGAATTGAGTAAACACTCAGCAAGTTTGCAGATGAAACCAAGCTGCGCAGTGCAGTCAATACACTGGAAGGAAGGGAAGCCATTCAGAGGACCTGGATAGTGTGGAGAAGTGAGCCTGTGTGAACCTAAAGAAGTTCAACAAGGCCGAGTGCAAGGTGTTGCACTGGGCCAGGGCAATCCCAGGTATTTATACAGACTAGGGGAAGAAATCCTGGAGAGCAGCCCTGCAGAGACAAACCTGGGAGTCCTGGTGGATGAGAAGCTGGCCATGAGTCAGCAACGTGCGCCTGCAGCCCAGAAGGACAACTATATCCTGGGCTGCATTAAAAAATGTGAACAGGAGGAAGAGGGATGCAACTGTCCCCCTCTACTCAGCTCTTGTGAGGCCTCATCTGCAGTACTGCATCCAGGCCCTTGGGGCCCCCAGCACAAGAAAGACACAGAGCTCTTGGACTGGGTAGAGGAAGGCCACTAAAATGATCAGAGGGCTGGAGCACCAGTCCTTTGAGGAAAGGTTGAGGGTACTGGGCTAGTTTAGCTTGGAGAAGGCTCTGGGGAGACCTCATTGTGGCCTTCCAATACTTGAAGGAAACATATAAAGAGGAGAAGGAACAATTGTCTACATGGGTTGATAGTGATAGGACAAGGGGGAATAGTTTTCACTAATACAGGGGAGACTTGGGTTAGATATTAAGAGGAAGTTTTTCACTCAGAGGGTGATAGCACACTGGAACAGGTTGTCTGGAGAGGTTGTCGATGCCGGTGTTTAAGGCAAGGTTGGAGGTGGCTCTGCACAGCCTGCTCTAGTGGTCGGTGACTCTGTCCATGGAAGGGGGCTTGAAACTCAATCTTTGAGGTCCTCTTCAACCCAGGCCATTCTATGATTCTATGAACAAGGCCTGCAGCCTCCTGTGGTGTGCACAAAGAACCTGCAAAGCAGCACTAGGTGAGGTGAACCTAAGGGCTAACAGGACCCCTGGACTCATGGCCGGCTTGCCTTGAGAAGCCACTGCCCTTATGGCTTGCTCACACCAGTGGAGGGCAGCATGGGACACAAGCAGGCACCTGGCAAAGCTCAAAGCCACAGCAGCTTCAACAGCACCAAGCAACTTTTCTAAGAATAAGAACATTCAGAAAATTTAACTCAACCTTCTGCTGCTTCAGAGTCCTCCAGTGGGTACCAGGACTGCCTCATGGCATCTCACCATGTGGTCAAGGACCACTTCATTGGACATCATTGCTAAGCCACACCTGGAGCTGCAGAAAGGCATTCTCAGGAGCCTGCCCTGTGCACACAGAAGCAGCAACATCTGCCAGCCCCAGTCAGAGGCTGCAGTGCCATTGGGACGGCCCACGAAGGCAGCGTGCCTCGTGGCCACTAGATGTGCCTCACAACATCCCAGACTGCTGCACAGGAATGGCACGGGACTGCCAACAGATGCCAAACATCAAACCTTTGCACATGCAGCTCAGAGAGGAGGAAGCACCTCCATCACAGAAGCACCGCCTTGCTACAGCTGACTGGAGGAGTTAGTGAGTCCCAGTCCCTGCAGTCCAGCATCACACCAGCTCCCGATCCACGCTTCCTGCACAGGCTGTGCCCAGCCCTGCCATGGCCTTCAGCAGGCTGGATCCACTGCCGAGGTTTATAGAATCAGGCAGTCAAGTCGGAAAAGACCCACAAGACCACCGAGGTCAGCCACCAGCAGGCAGCCGGTGCCACCACAAACCTGCATCCCTCAGCGCCACATCCGCACATCCCTTAACCACCTCCAGGGACGGGGACTCCAGCTCCCGGGGCAGCCCCTGGACGCCCTCTACGAAGAAATTCTTCCCACGTCTCAGCTGAGCACCCCAGGGCTGCCTCCTCCCTTCCCACCCCTTGCTCTTGAGAAGAGGCCGAGCTGTAACAACACAGCGGCCTCAAAGCTCAAACCGCGCTGCCGCGAAGCAACACCAAAAACGCGAGGTGGTGCTGCCCCGCGCCCGGGCGGCCCCGTGCTCCGCACGGAGAGGGAAAGCTGTTTCACTGCAAAACAAGCGGAGCTGCTACCCAGGGCAGCCACATCAGAGCCAGCGCGGCGCCGCGGCAGCGAGCCTCACACGACCCCGCTCCGCTCCCCCCGGTACCTTCGCCGCGGGCGCGCCGCGGCCGCCAGGAGCAGGCGGCGCTGGGTCGGGGCGCGGCGCGGGCCGGGGCGCGGGGCGGTGCGGGCGCGGACGCCGCGCTTTCCCCACCATGGCCGCGCAGCGCGTGAGCCGGAAGAGGACGCGGCCCCCAGAGCGCCGTTCGCTGTGCGGTGCTCCTCCCTCCCGTCCTTCCTTTGCTCTGCTCTTCCTTCCGGGCTGGGCCGCGGGTGTCGCTTTGGTGCTTCGCTTCGAGCGGCGCGTGGGGCGGCGGGGGAGCTGTTACGGGGCGGAGTGAGCTGTATTCCGCTTGTGAGAACAGTCGAGGAGCGCTTGGATGCGCTTCGGTTAAACCTTGGAGCTCCGGGTTGAAGCAGAGCTTAAGGGCTGTGCTATAGAATGAGGAAAGCGGTTCAGGGAAACTTAACGGCAGAAGTTGTGTTACCATTAAGCGGGTATCCTTATCGGCAGCGCTGGGGTAGCTCTGGGATAACTCTCCAAAAATGCTCCACCGGTTGATTGTCTGTGGACAGATTATATTTTCACGTGTATTACACATTTGTCTCATTCCCCAAATCGTTATCCCATCCGCTCCCAATGGTTGCCCAACAGAAACGTTCTTATTTGGCAGTCTTTGATGTCACCTGGTGTTCTTCTAGCATCGACACTGTCCATTGGTTGCCCTTTGGTGGGCACCTGTGGTGAGGAGGGGGTGGGCCTCTTCTCCCTGATAAATAATGACAGGACGAGAGGGAATGGCCACAAGTTGTGCCGGGGAAGGTTTAGATGAGATTTGAGGAAACATTTATTCTCTGAAAGAGTGGTCAGGCACTGGAATGGCCTGCCTAGGGAGGTGGGTGAGGCACCATCCCTAGCGCTGTTCAAGAAGCGTTTAGATGAGGTGCTAAGGGATTTGATTTAGTAGTTGGGGAGGGATAGTGATAGGAGGATGGTTGGACTAGATGATCTTGTAGGTCCTTTCCAAACTAATGAACCTATGAACCTCCAACATAACAGTCTTCATCTTTAACCTGTTGGTTCAACCTTCTGCAGTTGGCTTATCTCGACATGAGATGCTGTGGAAGACTCCTTTTGTCCCAAGGATTGCTGTGGAATGCAAGGACAACTAGAGAAGTCTCTGCACACACAGATAAGGAAAGCAAAGGGGAATGTCTTGATGCTGTCTGTCACACTGTAGGCCTGTTGTGGGGATCCTAGCTTAAGGACTCCACACAAAACTGGCACACAGCTTTTCTGTTGTGTGTTTCTTTTGCCCTGTTAAAGCAGAACAGTCTGACAGCATGCCTCCCCATCTACAGTGCTACATCCCTATGGATCTTGAAGCCCTCCAGGGATGGTGACTGTCACTTCTCTGGGCAGCCTGTACCAGTGGCTGACCACTCTTTCTGAGAAGTATTTCCTAACACCAGTCTGTGCAAGCACTTGTAGCTGGAGCAGGAGGGGCCTGGCCCTGCATCCCGCGGGCTGGCTGGAATCAGGGTTGTGGCCCAGAGGACCAGAACCTCTGCTGCCCTGTGGGCATGGCTTGGCAATGCTGTGTGCTCACAGCTGCAGTCTGCTGTGTGAAAAGGCTGCTCCTGCCTAAAAGCAAAACAACACCAATAATCTGAGGAGTAAAACTTATTTACTGAGTAAATCAGAATGCAAGATAACACAATATAATACAATGTAATTGGCATTGAAGGTAATATATTAAATATGAGAGAAAGAGTGTCCAAAACTGAAAGCCCTTCTCTAATGCTGAGAGTGATATGGATGGGGAGCACACGCACAGAGATGAGCAGAAAGGGAGAGGGGATGTCTTGTGATTTGCGAGCAGTTTGATCTTTCCCTCTGAATGGGAAATGGAAACGAAAAGTCCTCTGGGGTGTGTGGTTCTTATTCACTTCTGAGAACCAGGGACCCAGAAAATCAGCAGTCCACAGAACTGGAGCATTAACTCTTTAGCTCCCAGTGTACTGCATGATGTTACGATGTAGAATACTGATAACAAAAAATCACGAAACCAGGACACCCAGGTGCTGTCCTGCTCCCTTGGGCCTGGCACCCCAATGCGAGTGGTACAGCACTTTTCTGTGCCACTTCCGTAGGCAGCTGGGCTTCATTTTCCCTTTTGTGGTTCTCTTCTTTCAAGATCACAGAAAACCTCATGGTACATGCAGTGCTCACCAGCAGTGGCTTTCTCAAACAGAACCTTCCCACCACCAAGGGAGTAGTGCCCATTTCTTTCTGCCAGATCTTTGCTCAGCTATGGCATGAAGACAGGGGAATGAACACTTGCCAAGCTCAGCATGACAGCCATCACCATTGCTCACCAAAGCAACATCTGTGAGATTTTGCTGTGCAGGAGAATGAGGAGTAGACTGGGACCCAGGGAAATCCAAGCCTGAGGGACCAGTAGTGTGGGTCTGAGTCCAACCGTAGCAGCAGGCAAGGTCTTGATGCCAAGTCATGAGGATACTAGAGTAGATATAACATCAGGTGCAGAAAATGACACTGGGAAGAGTCTGGTTGTCTTGCTAGGGAGTGGTGTTGGGGAGCACGCCACCAAAACAACCTCTCTGACCAACACTGTGCAGTAGGAATGGGCAGGAGGCACCATCTGCCACTAGCTCATGGTGGAGCCTGGCCCCAGCTGCCAGAGAGACATCCTGCAAAGAACATAGCCAGGAAAGGGAAAAGGAGCAATCTCTGCTGGTGAAAACATAATTAAAAATTGAAGTTGTCAAAATAAAGATGGCTGTTAAAGCCACAGGAAATGGTTAAAACCTTGAAATGGACTGGGGAGCATTGTGCCTCTGTGGTGGTGGGCTGTGATCACACATGCACAGGCCCCTACAGGACATCCACTCACAGCAAAGTTAAACCGCAGCAGCTAGGAGAAATCAGATGTAGAAATAAAAATACATCCTTTAAAAAGTGGAAGTTGTACCCAAATCAGGAAGTATGATAGGTGAAATCTTCAAGCAGCTGAAGCCCATATTGCTGGAGCACTCTTCTCCAGCCCTGATTTAATTCTCATTGGGCCCCTTTTCCCCATCAGCAAGGAGTGACTATGGCTGTGCACGTAGTAAGTAGTGTGGGCCACTGAGCTGCCAGCACTGGGGTGCTTGAGGCAGCAGGTGAAGGCTTCCTGGTAACTGTCTGGCAGGGCCTCTAAAACCTGCAATGCAAATAAAGAGTCCCATGTTAATTATCTTTAAAAAAAAAAATCTAAGATACCATGTGTTTTTCAGTTTAGAGCCTTAAAAAGTTTGAGAGTTGCCTGGAGCCAGTTCCTCTTTACTTGGATGTTCTAGGAGGGGTAACTACAGCCTACATGGCAAAACCTGAAGGCTCAAAAAACCACATGTCCCCAAGATCTGTCATGGCAAGAGCAGCCCTGGCATCCTCTGTTGAGTGGGGGACAACCTGCCCACTAGGCAAAAACACCAAAGCCAGGCTGGGGCCCGAGGGGAGGGCTGACTCCCCTGTGCTCGGAGCTGAGGGTATCAGCTTCTCCCCAAGGGACCAATTTTCCAGGTTCCTCAGTGCAGCCTTGTTTGCCTGCCTCATAGTGCTGTTGAAGGTCAAAGTGGGCAGAGAAGGTGTTTTGGGCAGGTTCCCAAGCAGACAAGACTTCAGCTTTGGCTTTGGTACATGGGGCTGGCTGGGTTTGGGGGAAGGCGCCCGCCCACAAGCTCTGGCTTCCTCCTTTCTGCTCCAGCCTGCGCAAGACAGAAGGAGGAAGGAGCAGCGCAGTGCTGAGCTTCTGGTTCTCAGCTGCTGCTCCCAGCTAGCCAGTGCAGCCAGAGGGCTTCCAGCCTCACTGCAGCTCCAGCAGAGGAACCGAAGGGAAGGCTTGACAAGAGGTGAGCACTATATCGCTTTCACGCACCTCCTTTCTGGGGTGAGGTGGATGGGCAACTAAGAAGTTTCATAGCTGTGGGGTTCTCACGAATTTGTTTTGTAACTCTTGATCCAGCTTCGTGCAAGGTGAGTCCTTCAGAGTGCTGGCATGTGGCCATCTCAAAAGCAGACTTGCCCGATCTGTGCATTTCTGCTTTTAGAGGAAGGAGTGAGTCCGGAAGTGCAGGCAGTTGATAGGGGAGGGTTTTGGACCCCAAACAGCTCCTTCCTCACCCATATGTGGGCCTGGGAAGTAACAGGGGCCCAGGGTGCTCCTGTTGCATCCTCTCAAAGGCAGCCGAGGTTCTGCACCAGTTTCCACCCAATGCTGTGTCACCTCCAGCATATGGACATGGGGATGTTATCTGAGCACATGTCACACCTTGTGCCCAGAAACAATCCCACCTTTGTTGTGATAAGGGGTTGATGGCAAAGCAGGTGCAGTCTGTCCCATTCGGGCCTGCTAGATGAGTATGCCTTTGCCTCTGTGGAATGGGGAAAGTCTGGAAGAAGAGGTGGAGGAAAGGGGTGAGACCCTGCTCTTCTTCATTTCCCTCTGTGTACATTACACTCAGTAAACGACCTCAGAAAATGCATAATGGAAGCAGGGCACACAGCAGAAGATGCATGCAAGCTTTCCCCAGAGAAAGCAAGCCCTTCACCAAGCCTCTTAGACACACAAAAGCTTGCTTGCTAACACAGCAAAGAGAAAATGTAGGCCCACATAGGATGGAGCAATCAGAGAGCTGCTGCTTGGTTTTGAATAACTCTCAAGCAGATAGACCTTCAGTTCTGCTGATTTTTAAAGGTCTGGCTCCTAGGCTTACAGGGAGATGAAAAGCAAGTGTATGAACATTCACAGAGATACCAAGCCCTGTGGCTGACAAAGGTGCTAGTTCCTCTGCAGAAAAGCGTGGGAAAGCTGTAATGTTGCATTTCTCTACCATGGTTGTCACATCCTGCTTTACTCAGTGGTTTTATACTGCCAACCCTACACATTACGAGCCTGCTTCAGCTGTAACTAAACTCAGTGGGCTAGTGATCACAGTGCAGGACCTACTTTCTTGCATGAAGCACAAGAAGCTGGAAGTCTCCCACTTTTACAGTTTGGTCACTGCAGGCAGGAGGCATGCCACTTCACCATGCCACTGCCAAATGGGTGATGCTAGCCAGGAAACTTCACATAAAGCACCAGAGAAACAAGAAATAGCTCCGCTGTCCTACATGGTGTATAATAAACGTGTACCTGCTTATCCTGGAACGGGTGCAACAGGACGTTGGCCCCAGTGACAGCGGGGGGCTGCAATCAGCGACTGGGACAGACCCTGCAAGGCTGTTTTTGTATTCCTATATCTACTTTTCTATAAATATAGATAGATAGATGTATATATAGAGATGATGCAGGCAGACCCTGTAAGGCTACTGTTATTAACGTGTATATATATACATTCATACATACCTATATATAAATAGAGAGATATGTGTGCATATATATAAACATTACATATACATATTCTGCATGAAGAAAGTGCCCCAGTGTCTCAGCCAGAGGCTGCCCCCCTCTCTCAAGGTAGCCTGTCTACCTTGATGGAAATTACCCATATCAACAAATTAAGTGGAAGAAGGAACTGCCACAAGCCAGGTAATATGCACCTCCCTGCCTTGCTGTGCTCTGTGCCACTCATTTACACTATGTGCATGGCAGCCTCACTGTTTCAATCAGATGATGCAAGCATGCCAAGAGTCCTCCAGGGATATTGGCCATGCAAAGATGTCCTCCCATTTTGCAAGAAGATGTAGATAATTAGCTAAGCAGCAAAGAAAGGTTGTGGCCAGCACACCGCATGACCCATCTATGCTGTTGAACTCTCATCTTATTTATAGCAATGAGACAGCAGCTAGCACTGACACTTCCCCTTCAGCCCTATTTATAAATCCCAGCTTGCAGACAGGATGGTGGGCTTTGTGCATCTTTCTGCTTGCCGTGAGCCTGTACGTATGAACCTACTATCTCCAGCAAGCCAAGCACATGGAGTTCACAGGGCCTCACCCCATGGCTAAGCCTGTGGCATATATGACTCCTTTCTGGCCTAAATGAGTGCAAACTGCACATCTGCACATGGGCTTCTCTTGCATGAGAGGGAGAGAGCTGGCACTGGGAGTCCCACTATGAGGCAGGCAGGAGGTGCACCCACTGTGAAACCCAGCCAGAGCTAGTTTGTGTGAACGCTGAGGATTTTCCTTTTGCACCTGCCCCCCCAGAATCCAGTCACCTGTGGAGTGCCCACAGAGATACAGTGGACAGGGTCACAGGCCAGGATGGAGCTGCAGCCCCATCACAAAATGGCACAGCAGAGTGGAGTCCTGGCTGACCATGGGCCATCATGACCAGGTGAGCACAAAGTCACCTCTGCTTGTCTGTGCAGGAGAGAGGTGACTGCCTTCAGGGCAGTGCTGGGGAACTTGTCTCGGAGGTGAGCCTCTTAAGGCTGCAGATCTTCATACCCAGAGAACCTGCCCTCTGCCACAAAACGGCACACGTCTGTCTCCCTTAGCATCTGATCTTTCTGATCAGTGTCACCCCTGACTTGGCTGGTGCCTCACAGCAGCTGACAAGCTGCAGAGACGCCCTCATGCCTCAGGAGCAGCTCTGAGCAGCTGTATGCCTGCTGTGCTTCCTTCCTGCCCCCGCAGGGGAGGCTGGTGGTGCCCTGCAGCACTTGCAGGAAGCTGGGAGGAGCTGATTGCTCAGTGGCAATCCCCCTGAGTCATTTCAAAACCAATGACATGTCCTTCTGATCTGATATTGCTAAAAAGGAAAGAGTTCATTGTTCCTCCACACTTCTTTTCCCTCCTTTTTCCTTTTTTAACAATTTCCTTTTTTTTCACATCCCCAAATACATCTGTGTTGTAAGGCCACAACTCTGTTGGGTTTTGCTCCAGGACTGTGCCTTGCTGCAAGGGAAGAGAGAATTTTCTGTCATTTTGGCCATCTGGACTAGTTCAGCTCATTTAAAATTAAACTAGAGAGTATTAAGAAATAGGATTTGCTTTTTTTTTTTTTTCTTTCCCAACAGTTAACCCAAAACTGTATTTAAGGTTTGCACTGCTTGTTGGAAATCCTCAGCAGGAAAGCTTACACAAATGCAACTCGACACAGGAGCTGAAAAAAAAATCACATTGAGCAAAACCTAAGTGTAGTGCTTGAGATTTTCTGACATTACATACATATGCAAACAGAAAAGGAGAAGAATCTGGATAAATATCACATCAAGCTATGCAGCAGTCTAACTGAAGGGCTCGGGGGCTCCCTCCCCTGAGGCTGCTGTCACAGGGATGCTTTTCCTCTTGCAGAAAATGCCACGTGACTGCTGTCTCTGGCTGCCAGCTATGAGCTGGGTGCTGCTGTTGCTGACAACAGGTAAGCCCCATCTGCCCTTCCTTCCAACCTTCCCCCAGCACCTTTATGTGGTCACTGAGGCAGTGCAGGAGTGGGGAAATACGCAACACTGCACTGCATGGGGCACTGAGATCCGTGCAAGGCGAGGTGCCCGCTGCCTCTGGTGCAGTCTGATCCTGCTTCCCCCATTTCAAACCCATCTTCTCCACATTCCAGCCTTTGCTGCAGAGTGTCCCAAGATCAAGGTGGGGACGTGCAAGAACTGCATCCAGTCTGGCCCTGGCTGCGCCTGGTGCAAGAAGATGGTAGGTCCTGGTAGCCTCATATCCTACCAGAAAAAAAGGCAGTGGGGCAGCCATCCTACTCATGATTAGACAGTCCTGGGAGGGCTAAGTGTCCTCCCTGCTGGGTTAGACCAGGAGAACATCAGCCTTCCTTTCTCCACCAACATCCCACAGCCCAGCAGAGCTGGTGTGGGAGTTGGGCCATCTGGTTGTGTTGCTTACCTCCTGCCTCCTTTTTCCGTTTGATGTTGCAACACACAGGATTTCACTAAAGCTGGTGAGCCAGACTCCAACCGCTGTGACACCATAGAGCAGCTGCAGCAGAGGGGGTGCCCAAATAGTGAGATTGTGTTTCCAGTCAATGAAATCACAAGGACACAGGACAATGTGCTGAGCAATAAGATACAGCTGACTCCCCAGGAGGTGCATCTGAAGCTGAGGATAAGTATGATTCTTATCTTATATATAGCAACTTATGAGTTGCTGCTAATAACCTTATGCCCATCCCCAGGCTCAGTTTGGTAGCAGCTTGAAGCTGGCCAACATTTGTTGCACATGCTTTTTACCCTTTCTTCAAAACTGAATGGGCTGTTGCAAGAGATAACTCTGCAGGAGACCTGAGGGACCTTGGAGGACCTGAAAAGTCTTGAGGAAAAAGCTCCAGTGAAGATGTGAGGGCAGGGGACACATCAGAGGAGATAAGGATGGAGCTTGTAGCTGTGCTGGGGTGTGGTGGCATGTCACAAGTTTCCTGCTCATTTTCTCCAAGAGAAAGATCCCAATGTGGGTGGGTAATGAGGCAAGACGTGACCTACAGCGCAGTGGCTGAGCCCAGTGTCCCTATCCCACAGGGGAGCCTGCTGAATTTGATGTGAAGTTTCGCCGTGCCGTGGGTTACCCCATTGATATCTACTACCTCATGGACCTCTCCTATTCCATGCTGGATGACCTCGAGAACGTGAAGAAGCTGGGGGGAGAACTGCTTAGAGCCCTGGAGAGCACCACACCCTCTCGCCGCATAGGTGAGCCCGTCTCCAGTGCAGGGCCAGCTGTTCACTGGGGAGCTGTGAGGCCAGTGGACAGAACAAGATGCAGTGTGAAGCAGTGTGCTGGAGCTAGGGATGTGGACAGCTACTTGGCTCTCCACGCAAGAGCCAGGAGGCTGTCCATGTCTGGTGCTGTCAGAACACCTGCCAACCTCTGCCTCCTCCATCCCTAACTCCATGGTCCTGGGCATCCTAGGTTTTGGTTCCTTTGTGGACAAGACAGTGCTGCCTTTTGTCAACACGCACCCAGAGAAGCTGCAGAACCCTTGCCCCAACAGGGATAGTAATTGCCAGCCTCCTTTCGCCTTCAAGCATATCCTCTCACTGACTGACAATGCTGAGAAGTTTGAGAGTGAAGTGGGGAAGCAGTTCATCTCAGGGAACCTGGATGCCCCAGAAGGGGGGCTGGATGCCATGATGCAGGCGGCGGTGTGTGGAGTGAGTACCCAGGGGGTTGGCCCCATGTCTTCCCCACTCCCTCCATCTGCAGACATGATGACTGCTGCCTCTGCTCGTGGCTCCTCCATCAGGAACTGTCTCTGTCTTTCTTGGGGCAGGCTGTGGGTGGCCATCATGTAGCTTCAGGCCTGTAATCTATGTAAAAGTCATTAATTTGGCTGGATACAAGAGAGCAACTTGCCCTTGAGCTTCCTGACTCAAATCCCCAGTAACACTGCTCCATGCCCTCTGACCCTTGTTGTGGCTGATGTGATATCCCTCAGTGACTGCACCGTGCCCAGGCTGCATCACTCCAGCCCCATTTGAAGACGGGTCTCAGTGCTGTCCATACCATTACAGGACTTGATTGGCTGGCGCAATGTGACCCGCCTGCTGGTGTATGCAACTGATGATGGCTTTCACTTCGCTGGTGATGGCAAGCTTGGGGGCATTTTGACCCCCAATGATGGCCAGTGCCACTTGGAGGACAACATGTACAAAAAGAGCAATGAGTTTGTAAGTACTCTGACCACGTTCCCAGGTTTGATCTGTGACTCTGCATCCTAAACCCATGGGGGCAGCTCCACTGCAACTGCTTACAGAGCTCACAGGGGCCCAGGAGCCAATCCAGGGTGGGTGGGTTATGATGGATGCAAACAGATGTGCTGCTTCCTTGGGTTCCTCTGAGGAGTGAAAACTCAGTATCAGGTGATGTCTTGTTGTCTGGGAGGTTCTCAAAGGACTTCCTTACAGCTACTCAATCAGCCTGCTCTCCTCACACAGGACTACCCCTCTGTTGGCCAGCTGATCCAGAAACTTGCTGAAAACAACATTCAGCCCATTTTTGCTGTCACCAGCAAGATGGTGGATGTTTACAAGGTGAGTAGGCTTTGGCTAGCCCAGGTGCCTCCTGAAGTGACAGATGCACGTCCTCCTGCCCCTGCTATCACATGGTGAGGACATCTTACTCCTTTGCTTTCCATTGGCAGAAACTCAGTGAAATGATCCCAAAGTCAGCAGTGGGGGAGCTGAATGAGGACTCCAGCAACATCATTGAACTCATCCAGGTGGCCTACAATGTAAGTTCTGGGTGAGAACTTCTTTTGCCTGTTTGGTGGAGAAAAGTTCACATCAGGTGTCATTATCATCTGAGAGCAGGTGAGATTGGGACTTTGAGGATGGGACTGCCCACAGCTAGCAGGTTGCTACTTGCTGCTCCACAACAGGCAGCTGAAACCATGTCCTGGGGCTTACCCTACCCTTCTACCCTGCTTCAGTCCCTCCTCTGGATAACTGCCCATCTTTTCCTCACAGAACCTCTCCTCACGGATCATCCTGGACCACTCCACCCTGCCGGATGTCCTGGAGGTCAAATATGACTCCATCTGCAATAACAACATGGGAGCCAAGAATGAGGCAAGAGGACAGTGTGACAATGTTAAAATCAATGATGAGGTATGCTTCCCTTTATCAGCCATGCAGTTTGCAAGGCTCCTCCTGCCTTTCGCATCTATTGGCAGGAACTTTTTCTTCCAAACTTTTTGTTTATGTGACTTTAATGCCCAAAATGTCCAGAATGCTGTGGGATGGGAGGAAGATCCTCCATTATGTGTGCATTGGGTCCAGTACTACTCTCTTTCTACTGAAGCTACCTGATGGTCTCTAGTCCTTCCCTCCCTCTTTTCACTGTACATCTTCTAGGTCACCTTCAAAGTGAAAGTCTCTACAAAGGAGTGCATCAAAAGCCAGTCCTTCACCATCCGGCCACTGGGCTTCACAGACACACTCACTGTACACGTGGACAGCATCTGTGACTGTGACTGCAGAGAGCAGCCTGATCCAACTGCCTGCAGTGGAAATGGTGGAGTCATCTGTGGGATCTGCAGGTGAGTGCAGTTCCCCACAGGTATTTTTTCAAATAATGCCAGAATTGAGAAGATGCTGTGAGAGAGCTGCCAGGCCAAGCTGAGGGCACTGCGTGCTGTGCTTGGTGCCTCTCAGAAACCCAGTGCCTGCAAAACCCTCAGTCATGGCCTTGCTCTGATATTTTGCACCCACTTTCTTTTTGGGAGCAGCAGTTTAAGCTCATGGTAGCAAGGAACACACTGAGGACTGTCTTCAGTGCATAGACTCTTTGCTGCTTTCCTAAGGTCACACAGGCCTCCACTCAGCCATCCATCTGCCAACCCTTTTGTTCAGCCAACTCTCCACCCATTCAACCATCTGTCCACCCAAACACTGGGCTTTCTCTAAAAATCTCACTCCTTTAGTTCATGTACATCTTTAAACATAGTTATTGCTTCAAGGCCTCTCAGTGAGTGGGAGAGGAAAAGCCTGGTTTTCCTCAGGCAACATTCAGATCTCCTTGTGAGGGTTTGGAAATTATAAATATTATAATCATTTCCAGGCAATCATTTGGTGTTGTAAATATAACAAACATGGAGAGCAGCAGTGCTGAGATTTCTGACCGAAGTGCCTCCCCGAGTCAGCTCCAACAGAGCTGGTGCAGAGAGCTGCTGACACGCTCGTTTCCAGCAGTGCTGCCCCGGATCCGTTCTGCTTGGGTTGAGGTCTGAGCCCGGCCTTGTGTGCACTCTGTGGCGGCACGGACTCATTCCTCTCCCCTCATGGCAGTTGCAATTCGGGCTACACGGGGAAGAACTGTGAATGTGACACCAAAGGCAAGACCAGCAAAGAGCTGGAGGGCAGCTGCCGGAAGGACAACAGCTCACTCATCTGCTCGGGGCTGGGGGACTGCGTGTGCGGGCAGTGCGTCTGCCACACCAGTGATGTGCCTGGCAAGGAGATCTATGGCACCTTCTGCGACTGTGACAACATGAACTGCGAGTTTCACAACGGCTCGCTGTGCGGTGGAGAGGGTGAGTAGCTGTGTGCCCCTCCTGGAAGGGCAGCTCTAGCCCTTCCATGCAAAGATGTGATTAGGGCTGGCAGAGAGTGACTGGCTCCTGTTTTTCATCCTCCCTCAACCCCATCCTCCCCACAACTCCTTCTGTGGGCGGCTCTGTGCCCCACAGGGCCATGACCGGAAACATTTCCCATCACAGAACGTGGACGCTGTGACTGTGGTGAGTGCAAGTGCAAACCCAAGTACGAGGGCAGCGCCTGCCAGTGCAAGAAGTCGACTGATGGCTGTATGAATAGTCGGCAGAACGAGTGCAGCCTGCGTGGCTCCTGCCACTGCAACCGCTGCCAGTGCCGGGGGGGCTACCAGCCCCCCTTCTGTGAGGAGTGCCCCGGCTGCCCCTCGCCCTGCAACAGGCACGTGTGAGTGATGGAACTGAGTGGTGGGGCGGGCAGGGGGGCTGCTGCCCCTGCAGAGACAAGCTGCAGCTGCCTGTGTTTCAGCTCCTGCGTGGAGTGCAAGTTCTTCATGAGCGGGCCGCTGAAGAAGAACTGCTCTGTGGCCTGCACCAACATCCAGCTGGCTGAAGAGCCACGGGCAGGGAGCAGGCAGTGCAAAGAGAAGGACTCTGAGAACTGCTGGATCTCCTTCTATATGGCCCAGGATGATGGGGAGGAAATGTACACTGTCACCGTTAACCCTAAGAAAGGTAGTCCCACTCATCCTGCCCCTCCCCAACAGCTCTCCTGGGGGCTGCAGATGTACAAGGTCTGTTTTTGATCCACAGAGTGTCCAGAGCCCCCCAACGTTGCACTGATAGTAGGTAGCACAATTGCAGGCGTGGCTCTCATTGGCCTCCTGCTCCTGCTGATCTGGCGGCTCTTGACAGAGATCTTTGACCGGCGAGAATACCGCAGGTTCGAGAAGGAGAAATCCAAGGCCAAGTGGAACGAAGTAAGAGAGCGTCAGCATGACTGCCTGCAGGGGGTCACTGGGAGGGTGGGTGTGGAGAGGCTACTGCAGCTGGCAGTGCCCAGAGCATGGTGGAGCCAGACCTTCCCAGTGCTGAGTCTTGAAGCAGCTAATGCCGTCTGTGTCCTTCAAAATCATGGAAGGGTGCTAAAAGTCTGGTACAATCTCATGAGACTTATACCTTTCTCTCTCCAGGCTGATAATCCCCTATTCAAGAGTGCTACCACCACTGTCATGAACCCCAGATTTGATGGGTAATGAACTGGAGTGATGCCTGTTAGCACTAGGATCCACCACTAAATAAGGAAATGCCAAGCAAGGAAATCTCAGGCTCCCACCTCGTCTTCTTTATTGTGTTGTTTTTGACCCGTCTTCCAAGAGGCCATCAGCAGCCTGGCCGAGTGGCTGCGCAGTTCCTATCCCCTCTCACAGAGCTGTCTGGTGTCACTGTGGAAGGAGGGAACGGCAGAGCAGATCTCGCCAACAGGCACTCGCCCCGGCTCCTTATCAGCTTCCATCTGTCCTAGCTCCTGGTGCTTTGTTTTGAGGCAGGATTCAGCCACCGCGACCCATCGGACAGTGCAGAGCACTCCCAAAGCGAACTGCTGTTTCCCTTCTGCTCCAGCAGGCTCTGCTCCCAGGCTGCTCCGTGCCCTGCTGCACTGCTCTTCACAGTTACACTTGCTGCTCGTTTCTGAACGACTCACTGCTGAGGTGGACGAAGATTTCCCAGGCGCGCAGCCTACTTCTGTTGCTGTACCTGGAAATGACAGACTGACAGATAACAAACAGCGAATCGTATTTCTAAATCATCAACCCCAGTGTTACTTCCCTCTCAGACCTACCTCGGGCTCCTTCTTCTAGCTGGGCATCTGTGAGCTTGGCTTATCCCCAGCATGCAGCCCACTGCATGACAAAGAAGCAAAGGAGCAGTAGATTGAGTTGTGGAACATTGGCATCAGAGGCACTGAATGTGTGAAACCGTCTGGAGCTCAACCACAGTTTCTTCTGCCACCTCAAGGACCAGATCTCTTCCCCACTCTGTGAGTCCATCAGACTTGCTGAGGACCAGCACTGCAAAACACCTGGCTTTACACACAAAATCTCCAGCTACGTGCTTTGTCAAATCCTGCTCAGCAGCTAGTTCCTTATGTGTTATGGGTCATTCTTTTGAAATACATGTACAGTTCTGTATTTGCTTCAAGTCTGGGAATAATTTGCGGATAGTTTTACATCCAATCTCCGTTAGCTTTATGAATATGTTTAAAGTTAATAAAAATTAATATATGAAGTAAATACATCTGTCCTACTCAGGCACTAGGGCAACAGCTGAAACACTCACTGGAGAAACTACAGCAAATTCTGATGGGAACTGCCAACATCTACCACAGATGCAGTGCTTGGAGAAATTCTGGCCAAAGAAACACAGTCTTCTATGCTAAATTGGCAGCTGCATCCTGATTGGTGCTCCTTTGCAAGCCAAAAAGATCTCACAAAATGATGCAAACCAGTTCTTGCTCCTGCCTACGCTCTGGCAGCTGTACATAAAACATGTTAAACAAGAATGGCTGTACAGTGTCAGATGATAGATTAGTTTGGTCCACTTAGCCATTATCCACCAATGACTATGAGGGTCTGGGGCAGAGTAAGAGCAGAAGCACCTGATACCTCCCCCACTCCTCTCCCAGCCTGCAGCTGTTTTTGGCTCAAGGACCCTGACCTAGTTCAGCTCTCGTGCACCTCGAATCTGACTGCCCAATGACACCAGCAGCACTCCTTAGGGTTACGGGTCTCTGAGGCAGTACTTGTTGCCAAGGACCCAGACAGAGACTTTTCTTACTTGGACAAGACAAGAGAACCTCCTCCATCAGTGGCTGCAGTTATTACTTCTGTTGTAAACTGTGCAGTACAAACAGAAATGTGTTCATGCTTAGCAGGACAATTAGAGAAATTGAATGAAATCAGAGAAATTAGAGAAATGGATGCAAGCATAGAGATCCAGATTGTTTCAAAAAGAAGTATAACAAAAATTGCATTAGGTAGAAGTATGTGCTAGGGCACCCACAAAATCCAAGAAGGAAATTGGTGAGCTGAGAGAATCCTTCAAACTCCTTTGGTCCCAAAGGCTTAGTGGCAGTGTCTGTGGAGACCTGCCTGCAGCAGTATTACTCAGGCAGGTGTGAAATGGCCATTCCTCCAGACTTCAAGCAGTGACCCAGAACATCTTCTCTTCAGGTTGCCATCAATAATAAAAAAATTATATTTTCCTTGACTTGGGGAAAAGAAGCAAGTTGATTTTCAACTCAGAACCTTCCCAACACTGTTTCAAAATCACGAAGAACTCCTGTTTCCAAGTTCACCTGACCTGTAGCACATGTAAGCAGAGCACATCTTTGGAGCATGCAAAGCCCATACAGCACATACCCATGAGCTGGTGTACGCCCACACCTACAAAACAGACAAAATATTCTTTTCAGTGACTTGGGAACCTCTCCCTGTGAGAGGCATTGAAGGTGAGGAGTCAGGAACGCTGAGACAGGGATACATTTCTTCAGTAGATCTATGTTCTGCCTCATAAGAAGAAATTTAAGAGGAAGAACTAGTAAAGACAATCTCCTTCCAAAGGCATATGAGGAGGATAAAAGTAAGGAGAGACTGGATTCTGATAAGAGCAGAAGTCAGCCACACTGGCAGTCCCTGTATGGACTTAGAAGCCCCAAGTGATCCCAACTGACTTGCTGGCTGGAGGCTGCACATTCTCCCCACTACTGCTTGCAAACCCCACGCCCACCCCATGATGTGCAGCATCACTCAAGGCACAAAGCAGATTCAATTAGGCAGAGATGCATATGAGCCCCTGCAGAAGCTCAGCAGGCCCTCTGTGCCCCACTGAGATCCGCTCACCTTGGGGCAGGGCACAGAAGGGCTGCAGGAGCTGCCTACCACATCCCAACAGTGAAAAAAAGTCACCAAGCTGAGCCAACAGCCTGTGCCTTCACTTTTATTGCCTCCAGAACCTTCTGTTACATTTGAGCCACCTCGGTGCTGAAGGGAACATTTCCAATGTTCCTGACGTAATGGCACCAGCCCCACAAGTTTGGTATGAAGAAATATGAGTCCCGCATCAGCCTCTTTATGAGCAGGTAGGTGCAGCCTAGTCCTGCTGCCCCCATGACAAAGAGCCCTCGATTAATTATCTGCAAGTGCAAAGAAAAACCGCAGCACTGTCAGGAGCTTGCAGCACAAAGCTGTGCTGTTGTGCAGATGTGGGGCTCTCAGCTTACCTTTTCCTGCCATTTCCAGCGCTGAAGCACCTCGTGGTAGCGAATTCTGCTGAACGTCACCTGGGGAGATTGCATGAACAGGTGAGGGAGCAGCTCATGGTGGGCTAGAAAGCATGGGGAGCAAAGCTCCAGCCTTACCATTGTGTACAGTGGGATGATGGTAGAAGGCATGAGGATGTGGAGGAGGTTGTCGATCTGCTTCCGGAAAATGAACCATGTCGAATTGACGTGCTCTCGCATCTGCAACACAGA
Source organism: Cyrtonyx montezumae (assembly GCF_038088225.1). NCBI lineage: Eukaryota > Metazoa > Chordata > Aves > Galliformes > Odontophoridae > Cyrtonyx > Cyrtonyx montezumae. Next base: position 637,609 of record NW_027072078.1, read on the forward strand.
AGTCATCACCTGCCAGAAGGAGGCTGGACACTGCTGCACAGACAGCCCCTCAGGTGCCAGTCACTCACCTCTATATAGTTGTACATGGCTAAATCTGAGATGGCATGGTCATCGGGCACCCTTAGCCTGGAGAACTCAGGGAGGCAGGCAGCTGGGGAAAGAAAGCAGTGGGTGGCAGGGAGCTCCCCAGCAGGGCCTTCAGCTTCTGAGGGCTGAGCCATGCCACTCACTCAGGTCATTGTAGAACTGGTCCATTAATTCATCAAAGACCAGGCAATCCTCAAAGCCCTGGGGGGAATATTGGACAGTAAATAGGCAGCAGGAGTCACACATTCACAAGAAAGGCCCTCGGGGATGCTGAGCTAATGTATCTGTTAGCACCCATGACAACATTCCACAGAGCACAGCTTTAGAGCAGGAGGCCTCCAGGTCTCACTGCCAGGGATCTTGCAGGGCAATGGTAGGAAGTGTCATTTCCAGCAGCCTGGGGCTCCCACTGGGACTCTCATCCCCAAAATTGGGGACTGAACGACACAGGGCAAGATGTAAACTTACTGCGTTCATTCCCTGTCCGTAGAAAGGCACTACAGCATGAGCAGCATCTCCCATCAGCACACACTGGGAAGAGAGGTGGTAGGAGGAACATTTCACAGATACCATGGCCTGGGCTGGCAGCAAAAAGTAATCGTGCTTCAGCTCTCGCCTTCAAGCAAAACAAGAGATGCTTCATTTGATGGGACAAGAGACAGTAAGAGAAAACCATGCTACATGCAAGCTTAGGAAGCCAGGGCAATAGGCACTGTTTCCTCAGGATGCAAAAATCACATCTTTTCACTAGGATATTTGTGCTGGAAAAACATGAAAGAGCAAATAACTATTTCATTAGCTATTTCACTATACTTCAAATAAGCATGCCATAGGTACATGGGATAAATGCAGATGACTTCTTCTCCTACAGCAGTACGAATAGAGTAGCACAGCATATTGAGATCAGCCTTGCTCAGCAGCTCACTGATACCGTGCAGCCTTCACCCCACTGTGGGCATGGCTGCCAAACACGAAATCAGGCACCAGGCCTGGTTGCTCATAGCCCCATCCAGCCTAGCCTTCAACACCTCCAGGAACAGGACATTCCTGTGGCAAAACACAACTCTCACCTCAGCTCTAGTGAATCCACTTTGCTCATTCATCCCTAACAACAAAACCGTGGCTTATGAACCCTTAATCCATCTGACTTCAAAAACCTCAACAACAAAATGAATGCAGTAGGAGGTGACCTGTTTTGCTCCCCACAGTGGCAAGACTTGGGCTGTGCCTTCAAGGTACAGAATAGTGCTGGTGTGCAGGTTAATCACAGACCACTGGAGGATAGGTTGTATCTCTCTGCTGAGTCTGTTACCCCACTGAAGAGCAATGCAGACCCTGCTCTCTTTGGTCCCCCTCTCTTACAGGCCAAGAAGAGCCACTTAACAGTGTAATCAGGCAGCTGGCCTGACGGCTTAAGGGGATCTGGGACACAGGGAGACCTTGAGGAGGACCAGCATGTTCCCTAGCATAGTGCCACCATACTGAGGAGCAAGAAGGGTCACTGGGGACACTTACTCTCCGATGAGGGGGATGGAGTCTGGGAAGTAGGTCTGGAAAAAATCCAGTACTTGCTCACCAGTCATTAGCTTCTCAAATTCCTCGAAGGGCATGAAGAGAGTGCAGGTGAAAGACTTGTCCTGTCACCAGGGAGAAAGTTTAGAAAGAAGTCCAGAGGCCATGAAAAACACTTGATGTATGGGTCAGCAGCTTAATGCCCTGCCTGCTGGTCATCTGGGCATCTAGCCATTGCAGTGATACTCCTGTGCAGGGATGCTGTAGCACAGAGCAGGCTGCCTTGGTACTGGTTAGTACTTGGTCTGGTTTGTACTCCCAGCCCCAGGTTTCCTGGGATCTTGGGTGGGTAAGGTGAGAGAGAAGCAGCCTGGGCACTTGCTCAGTTCTGTGGGGGAGGGCTAGCTCTGGGACTACTGCCCTGTGCCCCTAGGCTATGGGAGCTCCTGGCTCAGGCTGCAGGTCCCTCTGGGCAACTCTAACAGCCCAAGCTGTGAAGCTGCCACCACAGCCAGCTCATCCCCACAAGCTCCATCCCAGCCCCAAGAGACCATGGCCATGGGTTATCACCATATTGGGCAGTGCAATCATCATGAAGGTGTTTCTTGGCCAGATGTGGAGGTAGTTTGGTTCCATGGCAAACTGAAAGAGAAAGAAAATCACCTTAGATCCCTGATCCATTCCACTTGGCCTCCCCAGCCTGGCACCAAGACATTGGCCCCACTACTGACAGAGAAACTCTGAGAGCAGTCTCTCCTAGAAAAGCTTGAATCCCTTGGGAGGATGGAATGAGAAGCAAGTTCCTCAGAGACATTATAAGAGGTAACAGGGCACCACACTCAAGGAGGCCATGGCAGACCCAGATCAGGTACACTTACATCTCCGTCCCTGGGAGGGATGGTCAGCTCCATGTAGCCATGAGGGATGTATTCTTGGCTGTAGTTGAAGCGCGTTTGCCTCATGAACTGCTTTCTGACTGTTGAGAAGGCTCCATCACATCCCACAACGAGATCGTAGGTGACTTCAAGGGGCAGCTGGCCAGACCTGGAACTAGCAGAGTTCCTTAGAACAGCCCTGCCATAAATCCCAGAACAGTTTGGCATCCCTAGGACCTGCCTTTCACAATTTGCTGCAAAAATGCCTTGGTCACTGGCAGCCTTTTGAATCTGCTAGGATATGGGGAGAATAGCTTTCACTGAAAGCTCAGCATCAGAATAAGTACTTATTTTGCAGACTGCCAAATCCATAGTTCTGCCAGACCTACCCAAGCACTCCGAAGGCACTGCTGGTGCAGTGATACTCTTGTGTAGAGCTTCCATCTCCATGTAGATGGGGTGGCATGGCCAGAACTTGATAAGATTGCAAACCAAGGTCTTTTCCTGCTCTTCCTAGTGAGTGATCTGACCCTGAAAGCCAGCACTTCAAGGACTGGCACGCTTACTTCCTGCACAGGTCAGCAGGCATGTGGCTCACCTATTGCCAGCCTTCTGGGGCTTAAGGAGTTACTTCAGCTTTTTCAAACTCCCTACGAACCCTGCTTTGACATCTCTGCTTTCCAAAGCTCATGCCAACTTTTGTCTATCCCATAGTAACTCACTGGTTTTGAACTGAGATTGCTCAATTGTTTGAGGTTTTATGAATTATTAAGCAGAAATAACAGAACACAGTACTTTATCCCAACTTGTACAGGGGTTACCTTTTTATGCTTAATGTCCCCAACTCTGCATTGCACTCTATTATCTTGTGTCCAAAGTACAGTTTAGTGTTGGAGTACTTCTCAGCAGCTGTGAAAAGACAACAAGTAGAGGTTTGTGCTGATAAAGAATCCCTGAATTACAGGGACTTCTGTTCTGCTGAGCAGTGTCAGGAAAGTAAGGGCATAGTAGGACAGTGTTTTGTTAAGTCTGGTTAACTCAGGTGTTTCTGCACCCACATAGATGCCTCAGGGTCAATATCTGAAATTACTTTTGCTGCAGAGAAAAGTACAGGACAAAGGGAAGCACCAGACAGAGCTGCAGCAATGCTAGCCAGCACTGGTCTGCAACAAGAACACGGCTATGGAGATGGACTTTGTATGTTTTTGTAAACAGAAAGGACTACACCCAAGACAGCAGTTTCTCCTTCTGTCAAAAACAATTTCCCTGGACTTATGTCTTGGCTAACCACAAAGGTAGGAACATCATTCTTAGAATCAAAGAGTCATAGAATGGCCTGGGTTGAAAAGGACCATAATGGTCGTCGAGTTTCAACCCCCCCACCATGTGCAGGGCTGCCAGCCACAAGAGCAGGCTGCCCAGCACCACATCCAGCCCAGCCTTGAATGCCTCCAGGGATGGGGCATCCATGACCTCCCTGGGCAACCTGTTCCAGTGTGCCACTTCCCTCTCAGAGGTGCTCCAGCCCTCTGATCATCTTTGTGGCCCTCCTCTGGACCCGCACCAAGAGCTCCACGTCCTTCCTGTACTGGGGCCCCCAGGCCTGGATGCAGTACTGCAGATGGGGCCTCACAAGAGCAGAGTAGAGGGGGACAATCCCCTCCGTGTCCCTGCTGGCCACCCCTTTTTTAATGCAGCCCAGAACACAGTTGGCCTTCTGGGCTGCAAGCACACACTGCCAGCTCACGTCCAGCTTCTTGTCCATCAGGACCCCCAAGTCCTTCTCCTCTGGGCTGCTCTCAAGATCTTCCCCCAGTTTGGATAAATACCTGGGGTTGCCCTGACCCAAGTGCAGCACTCTGCACTTGCCCTTATTTCTTCAAACAATGAAATCATCTTCAATGATTTCTTATCATCTGCAAACTTGCTGAGGGTGCATTCGATGCCATCGTCTGTGTCACTGATGAAGATGTTGAAGAGCACCGGTCCCAAGACCAACCCCTGAGGGACACTGCTTGTGCCCGGCCTCCACCCTGACACAGAACCCTTACTCACAATCCTTTGGCTGCGTCCAGCCAGCCAATTCCTAATCCACCTCAACAGTCCATCCTTCAAAGCCACACCTCTCCAATTTAGAGAGAAGGATGTGGTGAGGGACCATGTCAAAGGCTTTGCAGAAGATGGTAGATGACATCCATTGCCCTTCCCCCATCCACAGAAGTCATCACTCCATCACAGAAGGAGTATGGCCATGATATCTGGGCAATGTTCCTCCTACCACCTCTCTTCCCAGTGTGTGCTGATGGGAGATGCTGCTCATGCTGTAGTGCCTTTCTACGGACAGGGAATGAATGCAGTAAGTTTACATCTTGCCCTGTGTCGTTCAGTCCCCAATTTTGGGGATGAGTGTCCCAGTGGGAGCCCCAGGCTGCTGGAAATGACACTTCCTACCATTGCCCTGCAAGATCCCTGGCAGTGAGACCTGGAGGCCTCCTGCTCTAAAGCTGGCAATCTTTATGAGCTCCTCAAGCAAGTCAGAATTTTGCTAAGATTTAGCTGGACTTGCTGCACTCAGCAGAGGATTTGTTGTTTCTGCCCATGTCACTCCTCTGCAGAGAGGGTAATTAACAACAGAATAACAGACCTCTGTGATCTGGAGTACATCTGCTTTGTTTCTATTCATTTCTCAACTATTTTTGCACTTCTCTGGATGTTGGGAGATGATGCTAAGCAATGGGGACTTAGACAGGACAAGCATAGGATTTCATTTAATATGCTTCTCCTGCTTTCTTGATAACACAGTTGGTTTGCATATGCACTTTCTGAGAGTCAGCTTGTGCAGAACACAGGCAGAGAGAGCCTGGGGCTCGAAAGCACTCAGGTGATGTTTACCACTCACCAGTCAAACCTTACATTCTTAGTAGATAGGGTATTAAAGTGTATGCAAACACGCTTACCTGTTAACAGCTCTCTGTTTAAGTTTGCTCTGTCCACAGAGAGAATGTACTGCAAAACATACAACAAATGGAGCTCAGAAGGGATTTCTATCCTTTGCATAGCAAGGGGAATGCACCACCTCCTCAGAATGTCCCAATAACAGCTACAGTGAAACCAAGTGACAGCTTGCAATTCCCTCCCTGCTGATAGCATCACTGAAAAGCATGTGTGCAGGGTGGGAAAGGAGGAAATCAAAATGAGACAGGCATAGTAGCACTGTGGTGATGATTGTGCTCAAGATCAGCTTGTAGAGAGGAAGGGGAATCAAGTTCCATGTTTGCCAGTAAATTACAGATCTCTACAGCATGATTTGTATGCATGGACACCCACATCAGCATAAGTGTGGCAGGACTGATTATGCACAAAGTAAATTCTGTGCATTTTCATAGATCAGGAAGAGGGGAAATCCTGAGATGAAGGTAACCTCATTTCTTCCAGTATGCTGCTGTGTCCACCTTGGAAGATGCACCTGCCCATCACAGAGCTACAGAAACTCTCAGAGATCTCTTGCACTATATGAAGCACCACAAAAACAGCAGCATGAGATCAGTACCTGGTTCTTCTTGCCATAAGGGATAGAGTACTTCTTCCCCAGACGTGTGTGTATTCTCCGTGCATGCATGGGGATGCCTTTGGACACAATCTAGAAAAGAAGGGAGGAGAATCTAGTTTTTCCACCGAAGCTGAGCTTCCAAGGGACAAGACACAACCCATCAAATGCCACCATGCTCTGAGCAGGGTGGGACAATTTCTGCTATGCTCCATCTCTGGCTTTGTGCAACCAGCAAGATTGGTGGAGAGAAGTTTGTACGGCTGTGGACCCCAAGTTTTACTGAAGGTAAACGCTGCAGTATGGGATGTAGGAGGGATAACACCAAATTACAACCAGATGCTGGGATGAGTTGATGACACAATGTTAGCATACTGGAGGAGAAAGCATCCCTCTCATCACATCCTTCTGGCACTCCAGCTCTTTTAGGAGGCTGCCCACTTCTGCTCCCTTCACCCTCACTCTGCAGGAGGGAAGAGAGGTGGATGTTGGAGGAGTTCCCTTCACAGGGAAGCACTTCTGCCACACACAGAGCCTGGCTGCCTGGAGCAGCTGGCACCCTCTGGCATGGGGAGCAGAAGAGAGGCTGTCCATCACTGGTTGAAGTTAACAGCATCTCAAGCACAGATACCTCATTTCTATGATGAAAAACTGAACATGAGCCAAAAGTGCACACTTGCAGCTCAGAAGGCCAATGATGTCATGAGTTCTATCAGAAGAGGGGTGGCCAGCAGGGCAAGGGAGGTGTTTGTCCCCCTCCACCCTGCCCTTGTGAGGCCCCAGCTGGAGTACTGCATCCAAATACAGGGCCCCTACAGGAAAAATGTGAAGCTGTTGGAGAGGGTCCAGAGGAGAGCCACAAAGATGAACCAAGGGCTGGGGCACCTCCCCTATAAAGAAAGGTTGAGGGAGCTGGGCTTGTTCAGCCTGGAAAAGAGAAGGCTGAGAGCAGACCTCATTGCAGCCTTCCAGTGTTTCAAGGGAGTTTAGAAACATGAGGGAAATCAACTTTATACATGGGTAGATAGCGACAAGACAAGAAGGAATGGAATGGCTTTGAACTAAAGGAGGGGAGATTTAGATGAGATGTCGAGGGAAGTTTGTTACTGAGCGAGTGGTGAGATGCTGCAACACACTGCCAGAGAGGCTGTGGATGCTCTGTCCCTGGAGGTGTTTAAAGCCAAGTTGGATGGGGCCCTGGGCAACCTGGTCTAGTACTTGATCAAGCAGCTGCCAACCCTGCCTGTGGCTGGGGGGCTGGAACTTGATGGCCCTTGAGGTCCCTTCCAACCCAAGCCATTCTGTGATTCTACAGTTCTACAGAAGCAGGGAGGGTACCTGCTCTTCCAACCCCACAGCCTGCAGGGCCCGGCGTCCTCTGTGTGACAGGGCCAAGTTAATACTTCTGCCACGGGCAAAGCTGTACACCCGGATATCTGTGAGGAGAGAGACATTGGTTGCACAGGTCCCTTCAGCAAGGGCTGCACTGCCCAAGAATCAGTAGGTGGATGGTGGTGAGTCTCCTGCCCTTCACCATCCCCTTGCTGAGACAAAACTGGCAGCATTCTGCTGAGGAACCTGTTTCTGAGATGTTCCTGCCACATATGGGATGGTGCTTTCTGTGCCACCCACATAGATTTTGCTCAGATTCTCCTGGCCATCCAGCCAGCATGTGTCATAGGGCCTTGTCCCAATCCCAAGACAGGTACTATCTCAGCAAGATCCACAGGCCACAAGGCTGAGCAGAGAGGTAAGTTTCACCCGACTTGAAGGCAGGTAGAAACACCCATAGTGCTCTCTTGCATGGGTTGGAGGTATTCTGGCACTGCCAATCACTTGGTGCTTCAGTAGCAGCAGGAGAGAATGGAGCTGCTTCCAGTATCCAAAGGGCAATGAGGGCTATCCTTGTAGCAACGGCTGAATACAACTTTCTTCAGTTTATTTAACCACAGGCTTTTTGAACCCCTGAAACTTCTGGCAAATACATAATCTGGCAAAGAGATGGAAGAACCATTTCCTTTTGTTCTGAAACTGCAGCCTGCTGGCTTCACTTGAGGCTTCTGCCAGAGGAAGCTGCAAGCACCATGCTAAGCTGCAGGTGTACTTCGTCCGGTTGTATGAGCTGGGACATTTTAGACTGTCCAACGTGCTGCAGAAATGCCCTGCTGCTGCTCATTCTTTCAGCACCTGGAGGAACTCCTATTTGCCAGGTCCTCCTTTTGCTACAGCTGGAGCTGTGCTGTACCTGGAGAAGTGCTGCTGTTTCTCCTGTTGCTACATCTCCTCTACCGCCTTCAGCCTGCCTCAGATGCTAGTCCTCAGCACACAGACACAATCAACAGCAAAGAGAATGAAGAAATAAACTGGACAAGAACCACATGTCTCTGACAGCTTAAGAACTCACTCATGCAAACACTCAGTGCTAACACATGCTACTTGCTCTACAGGCCATGGCAGCACTGTGCCCACTCACTCTGAGCATCATCCAGGGCCTTTCCAGCATGGTACTCCAGCTTCTGAACATGAGCTGTGATGTTTCAGCTCCTTTGACAGCATCTTCTAACCATCAAATACAAACACTGCCACACGGACAGGCAGACAGCTCTGTGCTCTGCAGTAGTCACACTTCTGTGTTCCAGGGAAGAGAAATGGAAACACTCTGATAAGTGTCTCTTGTGAGCTGTCATGCTTCCTAAAGTGGGTTTTCCTTACTAGCAGTTCAGGAACTTGCAGCTTTCTTTCAGTGCTTTGCTGCTATCCATCCTTACAGGCAAGGACAACCCTCTTGCTGACCATGGTTTCAATACAGCCACTGACAACACAGCCCTTCTGGCTGCAGTCACTGCCACTGTCACCTCCATCTCTCCTCAGCATTAACTGTGGTAGCTGGGATCAGGTCAGTGCTTTAAGCCCAAACAGCAAAGCTGCAGCATTAACAGTATTTTTTCCCAAACTTATGATTATTGGCTCAGTGCACCATGCCAGTATTCTTAATGCAGAAACTAAGTTTTGAAAGAGGAGAGTTTAAATAAATCTTTCAATCTTCAAGCCAAGGACATAAAAAAAAAGGTCATAATTTTAGTAGCTGAAGTTCTCTCCACACAAGGCAATATATTTCTAATAAGTTTTTTCCCCCAATACCGTAGGAACTAAAGACTGCAAGAATGAAAAGAGTATTCTGAAAATGATATCTTCAGATTCTGCTCTCTGCAGCTTAAGTGAGGTCATGCAGCTCCTCTTTTACTTCTTGAAGAACTGTTAGCAGCAAAAGAACAAAAGTTACTAATCAAGCTGTAATTAATCAAGCTGTAAGCTGTACTTACCTTCTCTGGCTTCATAAACATCAACATGGAAACCTCGTCTAGCAAAGAAACATGCATTTAATGCACCCACCTATAAGAGAAGACAGAAATGGGAGTGAAGTTGTAGAGCACTATGAAAATGCTTCTCCTTCCCATTAGAAAACCACAGCTGTGAGCACAGCTCAGCAGATGCAGGGTGACCCTTTGACCTGCAGAAGTCTTCTTCCTGGAGAGAGGACCTTTGCAGAGAAGATCATCCTCTCAGAAGTTAGACACTACATCTCATTATATATAGTCATACTAGGTACAGGACTTGTTTACATTCATCAGTAATTGAGCATAGCTAACCCCTTCAACCAAGGGCAGCAGAAGCTACTGCAGACATGCTCCTGCTTCCTCTCAAGATTACAGATAGGGCGTTAAGGAGCATGGCTCAGTGATGGGACTCAACAGGTCGGGATGGCAGATGGATTTAATGATCTTGAAGGTCTTTTCCAACCTAAGTGATTCAACAATTCTGTATTTATCTTCCTCAGTGCAATTCAGGCTGCTGCAGCATTCCTCAAGAAAAAGGGGGAAAAAAAAAGCTGCACCTGTGCAAAAGCAAGATGTTACCTTAAAAAAGACAACACACGTCCCACTTTTCACTTAAATGTGTATCTTCTTTTGTTTTTAATTTCTATCATTAACTGCTGTCAGAATAAGCAGAACCACAGACTCTTAGTCTTCCTCTTTTTCCAACAGCAAGGGGACCAAGAAGCTAACAGCCAAAATGTCAGATAGGAGCTTTGGGAGCTGTCATTTAAAGTCAGACAGCCCTGCAGGCAGCAATGAAATAAAAGTGGTCTTAAATGAGCAAGGAAAGAGGAAGGCATCTTCTCTTATCTTAGCATTTACCAAATCTCAGTCCTCATATGGCTTTTCACATTAGTGATTTTGTTAAAGCCAGAAACAAGTGAAGCAATGGAAGATCAACTAAAGCCTGGCTCAAAGTGCCCTGAGGGGGCAGAGTCCAACTTGAGTGTTTTTCCCCCAGAAAACTTACACTCCTTTGCTGGAAAGGAGAGAGAAGTATCCAGAAGTGTGCTGTTTTTCTGTCCTGGTACACATGCAATGCCTGAACAAGGGATGTACTTGGTGGACCTTTAGGTCTCTGTTGTATCTCAGCAGCAAAGCTTTCCCTTAGAGAAGATCCCTTCTCTTGGTACAAAGTCCCAGCTGTGCAACAAGACCTGCTGTCTCCTACAGTGGGAATGCAACCAGATGATAACATCTGCCATTTGGCAGAAAAATAATTGTAAGAAAAATGGGGTTACAATACTATTTTGTCAATCCGCAGAGCAAATCAGTTAACGGGCTACAAGCAGGCAAGCACTGTACAAACGGAAAGGCAACACAGACAACACAGTCTCCCCCCCCCCACACACACACACTTCCCAGCAATCAAACAGCAGACAAACTGCCTTTCCTACCAGGCCCCCTCCAACAATGGCAACTTTTTTCCCCTGGATGTTGCTGGACTCCATCAGTGTTGACTTTGAGCAGCAGGCAGGCTTGTGTCCTCTCACGGTCACTGTGCTGTACTCACAAGAAGGAGGGAGCAGGATGTGGGTGGTTGATTCAGGCCTGGGCTCTTCTTCCCTAGTTAATATTAAAGCTCAGCTCCCAACTCAGGCTGCAAGAGCACCAGCCTGACTGGCTGCCAGACATGTTACTCTGGTATGAATGTGGGCCATTCAGCAGAACCTCTTTTGAAAATGGTGAAGCAATTCTGCAGTCTTCAGGTGTCTCATAAAATGCAACCTTCCTGCAAGGAAGAGTTACTCAGGTTGGTTTAGCCAAACATTGGGCATTCAGGAATATGTATTAACATTTTGCTTGTCCAAAGCAGGGGACAAACGTGTTTTCTAAGCCAAAAGTAAACATATTCTCTGACCTGAAAAAAGCCTTTTTGGAATTCAATTCTCTGCTATTTCCAGTAATGTCTAACCTACAGTGAAAATTACCATATAGTAACTACCATTTATTGCAAAATGTGCAGTACACAGCCCAAAACAACACATCTGCCTTGAAAGAGCAAGATCAAAATATCCACACAAGAATGGTGCAGCTTTCCATTGCATATTCTCAAGCAGTGAGGGCCAGTTGCTCCCAATGGGACAAGGGAGCAGGTGCAATGGCAGCAAGGTGGGGGCCTTGCAGGGCATAGACCCAGCCCACAGTGCCAGGTAAGGTGAGTAGGCCAGTCCCAGTTTGGTAGCAAAGGACCCAGGGTGGAAGACAACTCAGTGTAGATAAGACAAGCCTGAGTAGTTGCTCTGGTTCACTGGTATTGGTCACTGACTCATAATCACCAGGCACATACATGGTGACAAATCCACCCTAACTAATGAGCCAGCAGTGTGTTCTTGCAGCCTGGAAGGCCATTTCCTTTCCTGGCTGCATCAATAGAGTGCAACAGAGTAAGGGAAGTGATTGTCCCACTCTGCTCTGCCCTTATGAGGCACCTTCATACAAGTCTGGGGCCCCGGCACAGGAAAGATGTGTTGCTGTTGGAATGGACCCAGAGGAGGGCCACAAAGATGATGAGGGCATTGGAGCACCTCTCCTATGAAGAAAGGCTGAGGGAGCAGGATTGTTTAGGCTGGAGGAGAGAAGACTTTAGGGAGACCTGAGTTCAGTCTTTCAGTACTTAAAGGGAGTTTATAAATAAGATAGAGAGTGACTATTTACACTCTCTGATAGTGATAGGACAAAGGGAAGTAGGTTTAAAGTAAGAATGGGGCTGGTGGGCAGCCTGATCTGGTGGGAGGCAACAGCCCACGGCAGGGGGATTGGAACTAGATCTTTGAGGTCTCTTCCAACCCAAGCCATGCTGTTATTCTATGATTCTGGATTATGGAGTCGATACCCTGAAAGCCACAGGCCCAGGTTAGATGGATTGCTGCCTACCCTCAAACTCCAGCCCAGGTGGGGCAGATCAGTGATATTAAAACCCATTGATGCAGTGGCACTGCATATAAACTTGTCGCCACAGAAGATGCTCTGTAGGATGTTTGTTATATGCTACAATTATTTGACTCATGCTAGCTAATTAACTAACATGTACCCACTGAAGAAGAGATTTAAAAAACCTGCCTAAGGCAGGATCAGCTCTCCCACACCCCTGTGTCTGCTAGAGCTCCAGCTCCCACAGAACGTAGGTTGTACAACACTGTAGATGACCTGTTTTAACACACTATCACTCCTGCATGCATCAAAGCTTTCCTCATGCAAAGCTTAAATCAACCTTTACTGTCTCATTTCATCTCAGCCACCGAGCCTTCATGCAGCAAATAGTCACAAAAGGGGGAGAGGGTAGAATGTGAAGTAAATTTTATATTGTAAATAGCATTATTTTGTATAGTAAATAGCAACACTGGTTAATTGTTTTCAGAGCACAGACAGCATTAGCTTCCAGCAGTGATGGTTCTTATGTGAAAGTATCACTCTTAGCACCCCTTGAATGCTTGTCCTGTAAGTTTTACAGATTGCTCCACCAACATAGCTTACCAGTTTAATAACAGTCCTTTAAAGTGTGCCAGTTAACTCTTGGAATCCTGAGACTACTACAATGTACAGTCACGTCACTAAAGCTGGTTTTGTAAAACTGCTTTCTTAAGACAGCTGGACCAGGGCTGCACGAGCTGCCTTAGCAACAGTTTGCAAGTTCAGCAATATGTTAATTCTTTCTTGGGAGAGAGGCCAGTAATGAATGGAATACCCCAGGGAGTGAATATCCCAGGGGGATCTGGTCGTCTTTAACATTTTCAGTAATGATAAGATGATGGGGTAATTTACCTCCCAGTAAATTCATGGACAATGTAGAATGAGGGACTTGGGAAACATTTGTCAAAGATGGATTTTTTTTCAAGAATGTCCACAGCTGGACTGACACCTCACCAAGAGCCTCAGGTGCAGTGGAAACTCTGAGCACTGACATAGGTTAAAAGTTTATCTTCCAAGATGGCACAGATAAGCTTCTTTCTGTCACACTTATCTGCTTACTTATTGAAAACACTTCTTAGCAAATGGTACTAAACCTCACCTGTCAGGGATTATCTATGCCTGGTGCAGTATGTTTTGTCCTGGGTAGCCAAATAGTTCCAAATAAAATCTGGGACCCTGGGTTATTTCCTCAGACTTGCTTCAGACTGCACTGTAAAATAAATAAATAAATAATGTCTATATGTTCTTTTTAATTTGGGAGAATATTTCAACAACCATGGCTGCATTTGGGGTCACTAACCTTATTTCTACTGCAGAAAACTTCAGTTTAAAAACAGAGGAACATGAGAAGACATTGAGAAGGTGCTTCTAATTTGTAGGCTTTCTTTCTCTACTAAGCACAATCAGGCTGCTGAGAGCATGGGAAAGATGTTGCTCATCACTTAGTTACAGCTTGGGTCTAAAAGAATTCTAAAGGAGAACAAAAAGAAGAGCATGACATTGCTTTCAGTGCTTAGCAACTGAAAATTGATAGGAAAAATAAAAAAGGAGAAGGTCTGATTTACGTTCCTTAGGAAAACAAACACATCAGTATTCAAAGAAGGACCTTGTAATCTTTTTGTTTTGTTTTTTCCCCAAGGTGAAATCCTGATAATGTGAAAGATTGAGAAATACACAAATACACGAGTTCAGGCTGCTGACGTCACCCTCCAACAGCTCATTGAAAAGAAAACCTTGGTTAGCTCAGGAGAGACTGAGCCCTTTGGGAAGAACACATGGACTACAGACGTGGGGGTACTGGTGTTCCACTGAAACGATCAAATATGATGACTGCAGGAGCAATTTTATTTCTTCTTTTCCCTACTGAAAATTATTTGTTCAAATACTATGAGCTCTGTCAACCCACCTAAAGCAATTAGAGCAGAGTACTGCTCTTTACAAAAAAACACATGCTCCTGGGCTCTTCTCCGAGGCCACCCTGCAGCCTTCCTGCTACCAAAAGCTTGCCATGTAAACCCAGTACAGGAAGAACGCATAGGTTGATGAATTTTGGCAATTGAAACTTCATTCATGAAACATGGGTTAGTTTGCATTACACTCCCCATGATGGCAGCTGCAAAGGGGCAATTCTCCAGATTACATATGAAGGGGACTCAGTCTTGAAGCTGAGGCAGACTAATTTGCAATGGTTTAGACAATACTAGTGTTATGTTTATGTCACATCCTGGGGCCATTGAGTGACTCTTTGAGACAAGATGCCTTGGTTCTTTGGAAAGAGGGCAAAAGAGTACTGCTGTTGCTCTGGGCTTGAAAGATGAGAGAAAACAACTGCACTTGGCAGAAAGGGGTGAACAGACAACAGGCACATGATACATTTGGATCTCCAGTTTTTCTACTGCTCATTTATTGTACTGATAATTTGCAGATGCCAGTTAGATTATTTAGGAACAGCTCAAATACAGCTTGAACTCAGCGATGCAATTGTCCACCTTCAGACGAACACATGCTGTCAGTACGTAGGCCACCTGCAATAAGAAAAATGACCTTGTTGTGTTTGGTAATAGCCAACAGTGCATGCTTGTTTGCAGCTGCATAAGAACAATAAAGATGTGTAGGATCTCAATTTGTGCTGAAGAGGGAGAGAGCAGCTTAAAAGCTGTGACAAGATGATTTTGCTGATTTCTGCAAACAGTTAAGCAACAGCTAATTGCACTGATACTGGAAGGAGCCAAGAGCTCTTTACCAGTAAAGATTACAAAAGAATGTAAAAGAGAAAGGGGTAGAATTGAAATGTTTAACCCTTGTAACTCCATTAGGTAAAGAGTCTTTTCAGAAATTCAAATCCCATGATAAAGAAGGACATTACAGATACCCATGGCAGCAGGTTCTCTATGCCAGAGGATGTCTCTCTATCCTTCCCTTCTGCTCTCTGCCTTTGGAAGAGATGTAGCACAGATATAAAAACAGTGATTCTCTGTTCCAAAATCCCCAGTCACTCAATCATTCTCTAGCACAGTGCCTTTGAAGGAAGTGACTACTTCAGGATGTGAGAACTTCCTAACACTGCTGCTTCTATACCTTTTCTTCATTGCTGCCTCTTCATAACATACTTGGCAAGACCACTGTGCTCTTTGCTCAGATCTAGTTAAGCCACCATACCTTGGCATTAGCAGGCTGGCTCACTGAGCAGTGGGTCTGCTGATGTGCCTATTCAAGCACCAGGCCCTAGTGTGATCTACTTGAACTAGAAGAAAGCCCAGGATAAGCTTCCAGGCACATTAAGGCCCAGGCAAGGGTGCCCTGGGAGGAACAGTCTACTTGCCTCCACTTGAGGATCTCAGCAGTGTTGTGAGAATATAAAACCTGTGAAGAACATTAGCCTGAATGCAAAGCATAGGCAGCCCCTACTCAGCAGGCCATACAGTTCACACCACAGCAATTCAACAACTTACACCTTCAAAGCTGGGAGCATGCTGCTGGTCCAACGCTGTGCTGAGGATGCAGGTGGGAGACCCTCACCTGGCATCAGAAGCCCAGCAGGCACGGCATGGAGAGGCAGCCCTGGAGGAGGGTAGTGGTGGTGGTGATGCACTGCAGACAACCAGGGACGATCTGCTTTTACAGCCACAGGAGCAGCGAGCTGCAGGTCCTTGTTGAAGATAAGCAAAGAGGTTAAGTGGCCCTATAAGGGAGGTGGGAACCACAGGGACATCCTCAGTCCCTCTGCTGCCTCCCTCAGACCCTTTCACTTGAGGTGACACTCAGCACAGCTCTGACTCTTCTGGGGAAATGCCAGTGCTGCCTGACATTTCTACAGCAATCTATCACTTGTATGCTGGCTCTGATGGTGCTGGCTCCAAAGATGTCAGTACCCTGAAACACAAGAGCAAGCAGTTGCTGCCAGAGACTTTCCATCTCTGGCCAACATTTTGTCTCAAGAGGTACAAAAACTGTCAGCTCCCAGCTGCACAGGTCACAGGGATGGATTATGGAAGATTGTGTTTCCTGCCCCACAGTTTAATGAGAGCCACAGGGGCTTTTAAACTACTTTATAGCTTAAAAGCTTTATATTATATTAAGCTATACCTTGCATATTGCAGGTAGGAAAGGTGTGAGTGAACGGGGCAACTACACCAGAAGCATGAGAGTTGCTTTCTTAATATCTCACTACCTAAATTTCCAAGGGAAAAAAAACAAAAAAAAACAGAAACTCTCTCTTGCAGTATGGGGAAAAGTCATCATCAGCTTAATAACAGAGGGGTTGAAAAAGTACAGGAGAAGACTTAGCAAGACAAGAGATACCCCCAGTACCTAAAGACTAACAGTCCTTGCTGCTTTGATAGTAAATGCTTCAGTGTAGAGACTAGAAATACATATTTCCAAAGCACTTAAGATGACTAAGGAGCTAGATAGCAAACCATTAAAAATAGCTTAGGGACTGTGCACCTAAGGATATGTCCAAAATTGCCTACTTTTTATTAAATACTATGCTTGTTTTGGAAAAAAAACTAATGGGATCTAAACAAATATAATCTATAAAACCTGTTCTTCTAAAAGATTAAAAGCATGCTTGTCCAACCTCAGCGACACTCAATGCTTGTCAGAGATGCATTGAGTGAACAGGAATTGTCTTGGGACATATACGTTGCTCTAAAAGTAATGTCTCCTATTTATTTCTATGGAAACTACAACAGACATGAAGAGTACAACAACACTCTTTGATAGGGCAAATTCTCAGCTATAAAACACTTCTTCAACATAGTCACCATTGTTAGCTATGCATTTTCTCCAGCAATGAACAAAAGCCTGCATGCTGTGCTCATAGAAACTTGCACCAGTGGAGGTGACTCACCATTATCACTGCTGAAACATGCCACCCACCATCTCACTGTACTTAAATCCAGTGTTTGGTTTCCATAACATTCAGCAAGTGTTAATGAATGTCAGTAGGTGCCATTTTTTTCACATGGAGGAATTCAATATCAGACACGCTTCCCTGTTAGACACCACTCTATCAGGGTGCCCCTCTGCTGCCATCTGTCAGAGCAGCCTCATAATTCATACAATATTCTTAATATATTAAGCAACAAAATACTTTACCATTTCTCTTAAAAAGTTTTTTAAAAAGAAAGTATCAAAAATAAAACTAGTGGGATATTTGACCTTGATTTTGAGAAACTAATGCATCACTCTGGCTTGATGGAAATTACTGCAGTTCTTAGAGAGGTCTCAAGGCACTCAGAGAGTTTTCATTAAATATTACTCTTCTTGTACTTCATCCTTGACAATAATTGCACACACTGCCAAAAAGTCATAACATGAACAAGGTGTGAAACAAAGGATATTTCTCTCTGGTGGGATGGGAATTATGAAAGTCTGGTAGAGACATGATCAGAGTTTTGAGTAGAAAATCTGACTAACTTTATATTTTCCATTCAAAAATCTCCAGGTAATATATTTATAGTGACTGAAAATGGAGTCACAAACATAAATTGATGATTTTTTTTTCTTTTGAAACCCATTCTCTAATTCCTTTATCAAAATGGAAAGCAATAGGTGCATACTCCTCACTGTTCAGAGCCCTGTTGTTTAGCCAGTGTAGCAAAATGCATACAATTACTTCCCATCACCTGAGTCAGCACTGCCCTCCCAGCATCCTGGTTTCTGTCAACATTGTGTCAATAGCATACAGATGGTTCAGTTGTCTCTGAGCAACGAGTGCATGCCCAGGCTGCTCCAGGGGTTGGATGTGCCTGATTTACAGTGAGACAATAGCTGTTCAAGGATGACCACAAAAATCTGTGCTTCACCTCTAGCTCGTTTGCAACTGCCAGGTCAGATTTCACTAGTTACTCTAACAGGTGTTGCCCTCCTGATAGCAGTGAGTGGGCAGAAGTCCCACCATGCTGGTACATGCTGACTAGAGGTGAAATACCAAGGCTTTGAAGACACCTGGGGGCACTAATACAGACCTTGTACCAGATGTTTCAGTAATAGTCACCAGGAGTTAGGTTCCCAAAATGCAGCATTACACAATGTAGACCTCTTCCATTTCTGTTACGAGACACAATTAAGAGCAGGACAATCCAATTTGAACCTGCATGTGAAACATCTTCTGTTGGATCCTCACATGTTGCTAAGCAATACTACATGAGAAACATGCAGGAAACCCTGGGCAGCAGAACTTTCTGTCCAGTCTCTGCACCCTCCAGGATGACAACTATTGCCCCACATGAGCAAAGATGCCCTTTGACACAGTAACACTACCTGCTGTGTGTGCTGAAGCAGGGGATAGCTGGGTCTGGCAGGCTGTGCAAATGCCATCGGTGGCAGAGACTTCAGCATCATGTTCTGCATGATGATTTGATGCATCTGTGCATTCTGCATCAGCATCATCTCCACCATATCTGGAAAGAAGCCATCCAAAGGAAGAAAGTAAGAGCTTTATCAGCAACAGAAAAGCAGCAGAGGGATTTCAGTAGGAACTGCCCTCCAGGATGCAAACTCATGAATGCAACTGAGACAAAGCGGGTGAAAATGATGCTTGGGTAATATTAGTGTTCTGCATCCAGATGGTACAAAATTAATATCTATAAGACCATTCACCCCAGATCTCCTGTTCCCCCACTCCTCACAAGCAAGCTGCTGTTGAGCATCTT
Organism: Cyrtonyx montezumae; assembly: GCF_038088225.1. Classification (NCBI taxonomy): domain Eukaryota; kingdom Metazoa; phylum Chordata; class Aves; order Galliformes; family Odontophoridae; genus Cyrtonyx; species Cyrtonyx montezumae. Next base: position 656,579 of record NW_027072078.1, read on the forward strand.
CTGGTACTTCCACTGCAAGCCCATCTCTGCAGATATGCCAATTGGCATGGCTGGAGGAAAGCTGTGCACTGGAGCTCTTGCTTGATCTCTGGTATGATCACTTAAAATGTATCAACGTCAGAGAAGTCATGCATGAATGTGGCCTAGTTCATTTAGGAAAATAAACTGTTTGAATAAATCCAGCCATTTAAGCTAATAGTTGAGAAACATGCAATTTAGTAACTGGAGATTTCTATGTGACAAAGTCTTTAATTGAGGCTTGAGCCAGGAAAGTCAACCCAGGTTTTTGTGCACGTATTATTTCACAGTACCATCTACCTATGTTTAGAAACAAACTCTTGTTATTGGTACTGTACTATACTTGAAACAGCACTTTCAGCTGTTCTATCTTATTTCCAAACACAAGACTTAAAAGTCTATACTGCTCTGAGGAACCTGAACAACAGGTTAAGATGGGGCAAAAAGAAAAATGAATTTTAAAAGCCTGCATGTAAATTTTACAGTCATCTACTTCCATGAGTTTGACCTTGGTAAAGTTACTCAGTGCCTTGGATTAAGCAGCTTTTAATTTCCTCAGCTTTTCTAACAGTTTAAGTTTGTCCAAAAGCTTCTAAGAACTGATTCTTATTTTTGCAGAATGCAATTCCTACAGCCCCAACAGAGGCCGAGTAGTTACATCCATCACTGACTTGGATGCTCTGTCCCCTGACCTCTTCCTTCCCCTTGCAGTGGCACCTTTTATTGGAATCACTCTGAGCCTGGTGGTGGGACCTGACATCTTGACCAAGCAAATGGTACCAATGGTACCTTCTTTTATGCTTCCAGAGCGAGGATATGCAAAAGACGGGGCAGCAGGGATCTGTGCTATCAGTGGGGGTGGCTGCGGGAGCTGCTGAATGATGGTGGCAGGCTGAGGAGGCATCTGGATAAGAAAGGAAAATGGAGAAGTCAGTGTAAGTTTTGGCCAGCGTCTCCTAGGAATTACAATCCTTACCGCCTGTTGGATAATCCTTGGTGTTTCTGCTTGAGGTGCTGGAAAAGGGATCTGGTAGATCTGAGGGGGACCAGCACTGTAGTTCCTGTACTGTCCCCTGGCTGGCGCAGAAGACTGTGACAGCTCTTCCAGAAGGTGCTGCTCCTGCAAAATCAGGTAAATTCTTAAAGCAAATCTGGTCACAGAAAGGCTGGCAGTGTTGTTACACTCACTGGATTACATAGGCTGAGCCTTTGTGAGTCTGAAGCAGAGCACAGCTTTCCTCACCCACAACAATCCTGCAGAAACTGCTGTGTAACAGGCAGACCACAAGTGAGTGCTGCACAAAGGGATGTCAGAGCTGGAACAAATGAAAAGAAAGTGCTTCTTTCTGCATATCTCGAGGGCCTACAATTTTCAGTACAAGTGGGAGTGGAAAGAAGCAAAGGACAAACTGCTGGAAATCTGGGACAATATTTCAATTAATGGTTGATCCCCTCCACATATGATAAATAAGTAATACTTGCCCCTGTTTTGGCAGCATTAAAATGTCCTTTGATTGCATTTCATAACTAGCCCAGAGAGTTTATGATAAAGCAGCTTAAAACAAACAGAATCAACACACCAGGTGACTGAGGCATGTGCAGGCTTTGTTTGCTAAAGTGGGGGAAGTCCTGTTCAGCTTCCCAGCAACCTCCCCCCATCTCTATACTGAGCCACACTTCTCATAAAAAAAAGGCTCAGTGCGTTCACACTGCTTGTTTAAAGTAATATCTGATTTCATCCTTCAAATTCTAATCTTGCACTCATCATGATAAACCACACGCTTTGTACAGTCACTTGAGAAGTACTGTTCTTACCCTAAGTTCCTGCAGGAGATTTTTCCTTTGCTTCAAGGCACTCTGAAGCATATCCTCACGTTTGTTCCCTGAAGAAGGAAAAGACCATTATATTCTTAAAGGATCACAAAGACAAGATCACTAACAGTTGCACTATGAGATTAATTCTGGAAGATATGTTAGGAGATTCTTCCAAGATCTACCAGCTTTGTATATGAATCTCAGTCCTAAACAATTGTCACTGCCGTTCATGCTTCACTGGAACTTGCATTTGCAACTTCTGATCCCCAGGGCTGTATTCAGCTTTAGGTACCTGGGCCAAGCTAAGACAACACTGACTTCAGTTTGGATCATTCTTGCCATCATTCAGAAAACATCCCTATCACAGAAGCTGAGACAGAGCAAATTCCAACTACCAAAATTCCTGGTCTCTAAACACTTACAGAGAAACACCTGTTCTGGCTTTTAGGGAGGATATGGCATTATCAAGTGTGATCTATTAAGGAACTAATGACTGAAAGCACCACTAAGCCCTTTCAATTTCAAATCCATAACCATAACAAACACAACTCTTTTACTTGCTGCTGGGAGAGGTGACTCCATCTTCTCTAGGTTTCTCTGTTCATTTTCTAGTCTCTGTTAGTAGAAAAACAAAGACAAACGTTTTTGAGTTAAGCAAAATGTTCACAACAACCGTGTGTTATAGAAGCAGGTTTGGTATGGAGGAAATAAATCAGAAGTGGAAGCAGGGGACACTTATACTAAATCACAGCCAGTAAGGTTGGTAGTAAGCATAAAACCAAACAAAGGTACAAACAGTGTCATAGAAAACAATGGTAAGCATAACAGTAATAGCACAAGAAGATTTCAGGTGGCAAAGAGCAAGGATTTGTTCAAATGTGACAGCAGTAAGCACAGAAACAAAGGGAAAAAAGCTGCTTACCCTGAGAAGACCTTAGGTACACAGGGAATTCTAGAGAGACACCCTCACCTTCACTGCCAACCCTTAAGTGAGGTCTAGGAATGGGTGGATCCTGGCTCTACCCCTTCTAGTCTCTCAGGTGCACTGCATGCACCTGGGCTCTCCTGGGTTGGCCCTGTCTTCCTACCTGGCACTCAGTCACTGTTTCAAGCCATGATTTAGCATTTCCACTACAGTCTCACTATAAATTTAGTAATACTAAAAGAATAATTGTGCTTGCAGCCGGCCTGGCCACCGCAGACATGGGAACTGATAGCACAGTGAACTAGGAAACTTGCACAACACTTATTTTATAGGGCAGAGAGCTAGAACATATGAAGAACTTTATTCCAGAGAGTTTTGGATATTCAGTACACTAATAGTCTTAAATGGCTCTGACCAACCATACCTTGGACTTTCATCCACATCCCCTACCTCCATGCCAGAGTGTTCTCATAATCTCAGCTCTAGTCTTCAGTTCCTGTCTGAGCTAGACTGGATAAATACTGGTCTCCAGTTCATGCAATGACAAGCCTGCAACTGGCCATGCATCTGAGGAACTATGATCTCAACTTGCAGACACTTTTCCATCTTGGCTTTAGGCCTTAATGCCATAAGCTTGCTTGATGGATCTGGACTTTTGGTTGAACCCAGCTACTCTCTTTGGCTCTGCCCTGCTTGGGCCAGGCTCTTTCCCAAACGGTTGTGCTGTTATGTTTAACTTCCTTTTCCCTAGGGAACAGCTGGATTTTGTGCCCCCCGATCTCAGAATTAAAAGAGCTTGTCCTAAGTACAAGCACACTTTTGGCTCCTGAGCCCTACTTAGTTCCATACTGGCAAAAGCTTTGCCAACAAATTACTGCCACATTCAAGACAAAATACTCCAGTCTTAAGAGTTTTACTTTAAATTTTAGCTGTATATTAAACAATCGTATTTCTACACATGCGACTAGCTCTGCCTCATCTTGCAGAGTTAACAAGGTTCTCAGTTGACTACAGATCCTTTTTGTATCTCAGCAGAAATATGATTAAGGTACAGTGTTAATGCCTAAACATGCCATAGCAAAAAGCAGAACAGAGGTGACAGCTGCAGAACAGCTTACCTTCTCGAGGAGTTTGAGTTTTAGCTGGGTCATACAATCCACCATTGAAGGATCTGTCATTGCAGTAGTCTCCTGAAAGAGCAGACAGGCAAGAGCACATTAAACAGCTAAGGAAATGCAGATACGTCCTTAGTGTTTCTTTCTTCCACTCCACAATCTTCTTAGAATTTTGTTATAAAAAACAAAAACCAAACAATAAACAAAACTCAAAAACCAAGACTGGGTCAAATGAGAGAAGAAAATAAATGCTTCGGTTTCACTGTCAGGTAGAAACTAATATAGGTCTACCACCATAACAGACACAGATCTTGTTGCCATTTCTTTTGGTGTGTTTCTGTGCTGCAGGTTGTGACGTCCACATAAGAATAATTTAGCTTGAGTATTTGCCTGTCCTTAATGGTTGCTAGCCTCTCACCGGCTGTGTCTCTGAGCCTGACCCTCTGTGTTGTTAGCAAGGCATTCTACACAGCTCTCAAACTAGTTCCTGTACTTTGGTTGCTAAGTTTGTAATGCCAATCCACAGCATAAACAATTTAATCTCCAGGTGCAGATGCTTGCTTACCTTCTGTGAAGCAAATGCCCAGCATGTTAGGAGACGAAGAAAAAAGACAAAACCTTCGTATACATACACTTTTAACATAAGCCCAATACCAAAGGTCAGATAATGATCTGACTGATACATATTAGCAATACCTAATGGACAACTAAGGGTCCATGCACTTTTGACATGGTCCTTCATATAAATTTTCATCATCAAATAGGAATTAAAAACTTTAAGAAAAGAGTTAAGGAGAATAGTTGGAACTCATCATGAGATGAGTAAAACAGCAAACAGGTTGCATTCTGACATCATTTTGATTACCATCTCCTGAGCAGCCCCGGGATGTCTTCTCCTTCCAGCATGAAAAGCAAAGCAACATTTATCATTGATGGCCATAAAAATCAATGCCAACGCATGAGAAAGAAACCAGGTAACAGATACTCTGCTTCTAGGAAAGGAGTTACAACCCTCTCCTTACTTAAAGTCCATGGTAAAGCCATAGCTGAGTCCCTGCAGGCAGCTGGAGTGGCAGATAGACAGTTCTACTCAGCTGTGCAGGAGCAGCAGAGATCATATCCACACAGCATGTGTGCAGTCTGTCCTTAAAAATACACAGGCTGGTAGACACTGGAGAGATTTTAGAAACTGTGATATGGGGGTTCCAAATATAGTTGCACCCTGACAGACTTCAGGCACAGCTAACTGTGGCTCACTTGTGCAGCTAAGAGCAATGAGGCAGAACAGAAAACTCACCTGCCAGCAGGCTGTATCTCATAGAAAAAAATCTGTGTATGTTTTTGTACCTTAATTTACATATTTTGGTCTCTCCATCATTTTGGCATCTGCAACAATGTTCAATAATTAGTTGCCAAGGTAACTTTAGCATAGGCCTTATTATACAAATAAAGGATTTAAGTACAGAAGTTCACCTAGACAAAGAAAGAAAGAAAAGATTTACATTTCAATTGCTTTAAATCTAGATTTCTGAAACTTTTAATTTTGTTATACAAGGTAGTTTATTACTGTTTTCCACACACTTTATGCATACAATTTGTGGCTTACACTCCTGAATCATCACATTGCCATTTAAATGCCACTTTTCTAAGCTAGAGAATCTACCACTTCTTTGTCAAATGTCAGATGTTTCCTATCTCTGATTTCACAACTCAGAGGAGGAGGCTGAAAGGGTGTAACAGTAGTGCCCACGAGGATGATTCTTATATCCATCTCTTGAACTCCATTATCAGCCAGACACAGAAGGTGCTGTATCAGCTGCACTTCCAATTAGATTTAGTCTGGCTGTTTGTACATCTCATGTATTTCCTAGTGAGTTATCAAAACTCTTTGTACTTCTCTATTTCATGATTACTTTTGTGATTTGGTCACCAGAGTTGCCTGCAGTATTCATGTGGTGATGTAGCAAAGTAAGAGCTGTACTGGTGTCTCCATACAACCACAATAGCAACAAGCATTCTATTAGTCATTGTTGGTACTGCAGTAACTGTTGCCTCCCACCCCATTGGTGCTTTACAGTAAATTTTCAAATCAGTAAGGAATTTTCAGCTGCTGTTCTACCACTACTTGTTTATTAAAGCATTCTCTAGAAGTTTCTAAACCCTTCATTGTAATAGAAATAGAGGGTTACAAGAGAATTACAAGAGAAGTTGACAAAAACAACTCAATGGATGTACTTTAAAAACACAGTGGAAGTGTTAAATAATGGAGATGACTGTTAGAGGACAGAGAGAGACCTTTTCTTCATGTGACAGTATCCTAAAGAAAATCCAGTAACAGCTAAAAAATGCTTTCCAGGACTTACGGATGCTCTAGTCACTGTGGGATCCCCACTACAGGAACACCTTCCAACCTGCTGATGACTTGCCAGCACTGTGCCAGAACCACACAAAAGGACCCCGTAGAAAAGGAGTTTCTGCAATTACTGTGCATACAGGAACTGTTAAATCATGGTGTAAACCACTGACTGAACACCTGAGGTGAGCACTGAGTCAGTCACCAGACCAAAAGGGATGGAGTCTGACTCCACCTCTCCTAAACCCCAGGAAAGGTCTCTCTTTTGAAGGATTTCTTGTCTGGAGTTTCCTACTGTGAGCCTGGGACACAGGTGAGCATTTTTCCCAATTATTTCAATTGTCTTCTTTCAATCACAATAATCTGTCTAACTATGCCATCAGTAAAATATCAAATGGTGTAATAGTCAAGATATTATTCATTCTGTTAACCTCACACCTTATACTGTGCGTTATATGATCACAAATGAAGATCCAAAAAAAGCAGAACTAAATTTTAATTCAGCAAAACATTAATAGGAATATTATGTGTGCCTCACAGGAGATATTATTCTGCTCTGTTTAGCAGTGCTGAGGTCACAGTTTGAAATCACTGTGTCTAATTTTAGACATGCAGCATAAGAAGGAACAGAAGTCCAGGGCAAAAAAAAAAAAAGATAGATTTACAAAACACAAGGTCTGAGAAAGACTTTGAAGAATAGGTACTGTTTCATTTCTTAATTAAATGATGATACTGGCAGTTAGCAGTATCAATCAAAGAATATTGAGAACATAGTTAATTTATTTTACTGTCTGAGGAGACCGATCAAGAACCATTTGACTTAATGAGGAAAATGAAATATATAAGTGATGAAGCGCCTATTAAGGACAGGCAACATCACAGAAGATACTTACAAATAATTTACAAAAGCAGTTGCGATGAACAATGTAGGTGGAGCAGATTTTCTTCAGATACAGGAATGGACTAAATGCTGAACTCCAAACCAGTATTATTTCCATGATATCTTCTATTGATTTTGATACTTTATGCCTTGATTTTAGTTACTGATTTTTAAAACACATTAGAAAAAGAACCAAATACACCTGAAAATTACAGGAGAAAATAAAATCCTGTGCTCTGGTTCCACAGAGAATACTTCTAATGATTTCAGTCTTAAAGGAGGTTATTTGTTTATTAAGATTGTTAAAAGAATGAAAAGAATCAAACAAATGAAACAAACAATAAAAATAAGTTCACCAGTGGAGAAGAACATGTAATTTCCTTCTGATCAGTTGTCTCCTTCTACCAATCGTAATGCTGCAATTCAACAACTAAGAGCTCTCATGTTGCACTTCAGAGCCTGAAATAAAAGATAAGAAATCTTGAATGCACAACTTAATTCCTGACTCCCCTGTGTTGTGTGGATCAGCATACTTACTGTAGGGTGAATAACCCAAAAGAACAGTACCCACAGAAAATAATGAAGGTGGATAGTACATTTTGTATGACTTATCCAGATGGTGTAAAGGCAAAACAGTAAATAAAGAAAGGCTCACCTTTTGCAGACGGCCAAGGCTTGCCCAGAATTCCATAGGGGAGGGATCTCCAATAAGAGACTTCCCCTACGGGTGGTCAGCCCTAAAATGGGGTCTGGGAGAGGTGGAGTCACACGGGTGCACTGCCTTCACCTGTGCTCCTGCAGCTCAGTGCTCGCCTCAGGTGATCAATCAGTGGTTCAGGCTGTGATTCAACAGTTCCCATACACTTGCTGACACTATAAGCAGAAGAGATGAAGGCTGACTATATGTCAGTGAAATCATAAGCCACTTACATGGTTACACAGTACTACAATGACATGCCCAGCATGTATGAGCTAATCCTGTCATTGTCTGTTAGAGACAACTTTCAACAGACTAGCAGGATGATTTGTGCTTGAAAATATCGTAAATTCCTGTTTGCATTGTAAACTAAATGAGTAAAGATGTTTTGCAGTTAGTTATTTAATGCCATTGTTATGTAACAATGCAGTGTTCATTTTTACTGTTTTTAAAAACAGTGATTCCAGTTTAAAACAAATTATTCTTATGATTAACCTTCTATAAGACAATGACATCACTAGTCTCTGTAAATGCAGCCCATTCATTTGCAGATAGGTTGCAGCAGCTCTCAAAGTTCTGAGTAAGATATCGTGATCAGATGGACCTTCACATAGTATTATTAGTAATACTGCTAACTGATATAATTTGTAAACAACCTTTACAACTTTTAAGGTTGTCAAGTAGGACAGGACCCAGCAGAAAACGTTCATGGCAAAGCTGCTCCAACAGCATAAAACATGAATCTTGTGCTCTGAGTCCAATGATGGCAGACTGCTGGACAGCTGACACCCTAACCAAGAGGGGTTTGAACACTGCTGTTCTGGGGGCAATTTAGTTAGACTAGCACTAGAAATCCTGACATTATAACAGACAGGAATACAAGGAAACACAGCACAAGTTGTTTAGTTAAACAAATAAATAAATACCAATAAACCAAAATGTATTCAACCCAAACAAACATGAGTTATTTAGTTATTATTAGTTTTTTTACCTCAGGTTTTATCAATGAGAAGACAAAGCAGTAATTTATTTTAAGCCAAATATGTTCAAGTGACATATCTAATTTAACACAATAGCCAGGATAAATGCCATGGCGCATTATCTTTTAAGAAGATTCTTTGTTTCAACTTTCCAATTTCCTTTTGCTTCTCAAAACCTGTAAACTACACAAGCTTTTGCACTGAGAAATTTCGTAATGCATACTCTCCCTTTTTCTAGCAGTGACAGGGAAGGAACTAAGCTTCCTGGCTATGGAGTCATGGCACGTGAAAATGCTTCTGAAGAAAAACAGCCAAAGGCAGGAGGTGACCAAGCACTGTCTCAGGAGCTTGTCTTCTCTCACTTTGTGGTCCAATAACTCTGTATAGTTTACTTATCTTTTTTTTTTTCCATTATTGGGAAATATTTACATAGAAATAACGTCAGACCAAGAGACTGCTACATAATGCTTTATTTCTTACCTGCAGCACTGCGTCCAGGCCTGAGCATCCTGGCATGAGAAGGATGCAGAACTGTTGAAGTGGGTCCAGAGGAGTGCCATGGAGATTACAAACAGGGGTTGAACCCCCCACCCCACGAGGAAAGGCTGAGGGAGCTGGGCTTGTTCAGCTTGAAGAAAGTCCTGGGGAGACCTCATTAAGGTCTTCCAGTACTTGAGGGAAGCTCAATGGAGAATGATGGTCACACACCCTGCCAGGACAAGGAATGGTTTCAACACATCTTCTCAGAATTTGTTTAAATGTTAGGAGGAAATCCTTCACTCAGAGGGTGGTGAGATCCTGGCACTGTTGCCCAGAGAACACAAGTGTCTCATCACTGCAGATGCCCAGTGGCAGGTTGGATGTGAGCTGGGCAGCCTGACGTGGTGGGAGACAACCAGTCTATGGAAGAAGGTCTGTAAGAGTCTTTTTGACCCAGGACATCATTTGGATCTGAGGATGCCAACGTTTGTGTTTCTTTCCACATACTTTTTTGGATAAATGTTGACATAATGTGGGAATGCCCATGGCACAGATGCAGTCCATGCTGTAATTGCTGCTTCTGGCTGGCAACCTATCTGATGCAATGGCAGAATTTATGGTGAAGGCCCGGGGACAAGCCCAACTTACAATACAAATGGATGAGGAAGACCGGAAATGGATAGTTAGATTAAGAACATCTTCATTTTCAGGTTTCTTGGAAAGGAAATGCCTGTGTTTTACAACAGGCCACACCTCTCCCTTGTTATCTTGTGTAAGGTCTAACTCAACACTGCTGCTAGTAGGCAAGATCTTCCCCAGCTCCACCTATCGCAACAAAGCTGGGCAGCGTGGAGCTGTAAAACACAGCAGCTCGGGACGCCGTGGCAGGATGCGGGGCCCACAGAATCCATCCCGTGGCGCTGCGGCCGCTGACTGACGGGCTGTTTTCCCGGGCGAAGCTGCCTCCCTGGCTCCATTGGCCCGTTCCCGCCCCAGGGCGCCCCGTTTGAACCTGACCGCTTCGCGCCGCAGCAAGCGACACACCTCTACGGCGGACGCAGAAATGGGGTGGGGCGGGCCGGAACTGAGGTCTCCCAGGAGTCACTAGAAGGGGCTGGGCGGGGCGGGGCGAGCGCAACGGTTTCTCTCGGCATTGGTCCGCGGGGTCTCTGGGTAGGGCGATTCTCGCCAATTCCCGCAGAGCTTCCTCCCTTCCCCGGGCGGTCTGTTGGCCTCTTCTCTCTGAGTGGCCGCTGCCGGCAGCTGCCGCCTGGCGGTTGGCCGTTGAGTCGGAGCGGGCGGGCCGAGTACCGTTGGGCGGCCATGAACGAAACTTGTGTGCCTGGCGCGGCGTGAGCTGCGGGGCGGTGAGGTTTCGTTGTTTGTGCCGATGGAGGAGGCTGGCAGAGCTGAGGTGAGCCTTCAGTTTTTGTGGCTCGTGGGGAGCGGCCCGGCCTAGAACGGCTGTTCTCTTCTTTGCCCTGCGGGTTCGTGCTTGCTTGCGTTGTTTCTTCCCATCTCTTGCGGCTGGAAGCAACAGAAAGCGCGGAGAGTGAAATCTCGTGGTTTGTTCAGCCTAGAGAAGGGAAGGCTGGGGGAAGAACCCCGCCGTGGCCTATGGCTTCCTCACGAGGGGGAGCGGAGGGTCAGGCACTGATCTCTGGTGCCTGCGATAGAGCTGCGACAGGGAAGGTTCACATTGGGCGCTGGAAAAGGTCCTTCACAGAACGGGCACTGAAACTGTCTCCTCAAAGTAGCCGTCGTGTCTCCGTGGTTGCTGCTGTTCACGAAGTGTTTGGGCAGTGCTCTCAGACGTACTGTCTGGTTTTTGGGTGGTCCTGTGTGAAGCCAGGAGTTGGACTCGATGAATTTTATGGGTCCCTTCCTGCTTGGGATATTCTCTGATTCTGTAATTACCTCTGCCAGCATGGCAATGGGGCTACTGCTGGAAGGAGCTGGCAGGGGTGGGCTGTGCAGTGGTGTAGAGCTGTGTGCAACTCATATTCTCTTGTGGGCTGCATCTTCTTTGCCAGTGATATCCTTGTGGCCCTCTCCAGGCTTGGGGCTCAGCTCTTCCTGCAATGCACCTGCTAGGAAATCTCATTTCTGCAGCCTGCGGTGGAGCAGAGCTTGGCTGTGTACCTCTTTCACCTGCAGTGGGATTTTGCCTGCTCTATCCTCCCAGGGTTATGCAGGTGGCAATCAGAGCATTGCCAGGAAGGCAGCGGGCTGTTGTCTGGCACTGTGTGTGCCATGCAGCTTTTCTTGGCCTCAGAGATCTCAGCCAGGAAGAGCACTCCTGCTTGGCAGCTCTGCATCCATATAAGTGCTGTATGGCACAGCCCTCTGTCAGAGAAGGATCATACAATAGCTTCTTGCATTAATGTTGAAAATGAGAATTTTGTTGAACTCCTGTCATTCCTTAGGTTGGGAAGTTAGATTAACTGTGGCAAGGCTTCTATTCGGATTTCTTTTGTAACGCTTCTGTAAGCACAGTGGTCTGTTCATAGAGAAATTAATGTACTTGCCTTGAACAAGTTATTCCCACCTGTTGGACAGCTGTTGTTTGCCATTGGGAGGAAAAAAAAAGTAGAGACTTGCATTAAGTTTCAAACTTTTCATGTAGAGGCAGTGCTGTATCTTATTAATTTACTTTTTTATTTTTAAATAAAGTTAGGTGCTAAATATCTTATATCTCACCATTCAAAACGAGTGAAGAAACGCTAGGCAGCTCATTCCATGCTGTTGCTGCATGGAAACGTGTACCATGTGAAAGGAGGTGTGAAGTGGCAGAAACGAGTGTAGTGCTTCTTCTGCTTGCTAAAATGTCATGATTTTTCATTATTTACCTAGCAGACTGGGGACAATAGAAGGCTTTTTACATGCAGCTGTGTAGGTGGGCTATTGGTTGTGACTTGGCTCAGAACTTACTTTGGGTAGCCATTGTTTTTGGAAGCTCTCATGTAAGAGAGCAGTGAGGAAACACTTTTCCTTGTTCTTTTTCTGTAATGCATTATAAGCAATTGGTTGCTACGGGCAGGTTGCTTTGAGAATGTGGTCATACTAACAGTGTTTGGTACTACTTGAACCTAGAGGTGTGAATTGTTTATCTTGTTGCCTCTCGCCCATAGATCTTAGTCAAGCTAAGTAATGACCTGGGAAGGGATTGTATGTGTATTTTTTCTCTTCAAAGCAGTGCTTGAGTTATTATTTTCATATGGGAATAAAAACTCCATGACTGAAATGCATTTAGGACTACCACCAAATTATAACAACAAATATTCCAACTCCTTTTTTTAATTGAAAGCTGTCATCATTTTGGCAGCTGCTGCATACTGATTGTCTCAGGTTCTTCCAATTTCCATTGTAATAGATGGAGTACTGTTAGCCACAACAGTAATTGGGAAACGTAACAAAACTTGAATATTCTGTTCTGGGCTTTTTGTTTTGGTGCCAGCTCACCTAGGGTGCTGTGGGGACAGACAGCTTTGGGGGCCTAGTACCATGTGGTTGCTGTTACTGACTGGTACTGGTGAGGTGTAAACGCACCAGTAGCTGTGCAGAGGCAGTGTGTCCTTGTGCACTAAGAGCTGCTTGGCATTCTGTGTGTGGTGATGCTGCTGGGACAATGCTGGTGTACAAAGTTCTGGCTAAAAGTAAATCTGTCTCTTCTGTGGTTGTGCTAGAAAGCAAACTGAGAATTGGGCCCATCAAAAGGGGTATGATGAGTTAGTCTCTGTGGTAAGGGATAGAGTTGTTGTCATCTGCATTCTTCATGTGCATATGCACTACTTCATGTTACGTGGTTGCCCGTGTATCCACCCAGTGATTCCAGAAATCTGCAGTACTGGACTTCAGATGCTTTTGTGGAACAACCAATCTAGTATTTCTGTTCAATTTTGGAGCAGTTAGTTTCTATGCAATACTTACTTTGCCTTCCAATTTTTCAATGCATGTCAGTGTGACAAAATAAGTAGATTTTGCTGTTGTTGTTTCTTGCTTTTGTAATCTTAAAAATGTGTATTTAAAAAAAATCTACTTGTAGGTGTTCAGTCATGGAAAATCTTGATAATTTGAACTCAAATATCATTCTTGCTCTTGCTTTGTGAAGGGATGTCTAGGATGGGAAACCTCTCTGCCTGTTATTTCTTATCTTTTCTGATTGCTTTACTCCTATTTATCTGCTTCAGCAGCTTCCTCTGTTCTCCACTATTCTGCAGATTTCCTCCTTCCCTGTTGCTCGTGTTATCAGCTTTATTGGTGCAACAGCTATTTTGACACAAAATGCCATCAGTAACTGTTAGTTAACAGTTGATTTCAGAGGATGCTGTTAGTAAATAAAGCAGTCATGAGATAGCAAAATGAAAAAGACAACAAAAACTGATTTGGAAAATCAATATAGCATCTGGAAATCCTTGCTTTATCTGCATTCATAATAACTATGAAAATTACAGATTTTAACAAATCTAAAAGAGGCTATTTGTTCCTGAACAGCTTAAATGCTGATAAGAAACCAGTGTCTTTCTGCAAATACACATTTTAAGCCGACTAAGTGTAGATACTGCATATCTGTTGAGCTACACTGTCAAACAAATTTCTGCAGTGAAACTGACATGGGTGTAAGGAGATAACCTAACTGAGTCAAGGGAAGTGACATGATTTTTCTGTGGTGTTGCTGTATTGCAAGAAAGCCAAGCTAGGACACAGTGGATTCTCATTTATATTGCAGATAGAACTTTACAGTTGGGACTGATTACATCCCATCATAATTTTTACTATCTGTTGTATCTCATCACAAGGATGTGTTAACAGTGTAGTTGTGGCTGATAACCTTGGAGAAGGCTTTTACCCCTATTAGGAGTGTTTATGCTGTGAGGGAAATGCTGCCTAGAAATGCTGTCTAAATGTAATACCAGAGTTGAAAATAAGATAATCCTTTTTAAGCAGTTTAAGGTGCTAAGGAAAGCTGGGTAATAAATTCTGTCAGTGACATTCTTTACAAGTCCCTGGTGCTTCATTGAGCTGTGATAGTTTGATAAAGTAGAACATCAGAATCTTCAACAGAAGACATTAAAATGACCTGGCTTAATTAATTTTCTATTTATGTACCTGTAGTCTGCTTTCTGGCTAGGAAGTTTTGCTGTTTTCTCTTAAGGGGGTGGTGGGGAAGGAGCATGAGAACTCACTTCCATTAATTCTAGACTTAATGCTTAGACTGGCAAAGATCTGTTTAGATGCATTTCTAGGGGTTGTTGTTTTTGCTTGTCTTGCAAAAAGACTGCTTTCTTTCCTCTTCCCCTCCCCTTCTCCCCTTCCTTGCCCCCCAGCAATTCTAGTATATTAACAATTTGTTCCTAATTCTGGGTTGCCACTGAGTAATATTTGATTCCTGTATTGAAATGAGTCTTTAGTACTAGTGTGAGATTTCTTGATTCGTTGCACAGCTATCTGGTGTGTTCTGAATGTGTAGAAAGTAGGACAATCAAGCAGTTCTTCCTGCAGATGTATATATTTTATCAAGCTAGGATATTGATTGTCACCCATGAATGTGTTGATCTTGTGGTCCTGCTACCTTTTCCTCACTTATCTCTCCATGTATCTATTCCAATCTTTTGTGCACAGTTTGCTTACTTCAGAGAACGAGAAGCAGAAAACGATGTCACACAGTCGCAGAAAGAGACGGCGAAGAGGAAGGGCTCGTCTGTCCACACGCATGACGTTCCACAGGAGGAGCCCGCACTAATGGCCCAAGACTGTGATGTCGGTGAGGGTGTAGAGAGTGAGGCTGAAGATGCCAACTTCCTAGAGACAGCAACAAAGACAGAGGTAAATCTTAGTATTTCTTGTTTCTCCTTCAGTGCAACTGCAAATAGCAAGTATCTCAGGTGATTGTTTTGCTTAATTCGGTGTTAGCTCTCTGGTGCTATCAGCTGTCTGCCACTGAGGAATAGGTAAACTTGCATTTGTAGTAATGAACTCTCTAAAAATGATATAAATAACTGGGGAAAAATTATAAAAATTAAAAAAAAATCCCTACTAACTGAATCTCATCTAAACACCTCTTCTGTGTGAAATGGATGTCTTGTTTTGTCAAGGACCTGTGTGTAATTGGCTTGATAAATTGAAATCTTTCAGCTCTCACTGCATTGAATTTCTCTTTTGTCATGCTTTTGGATCTTGGTCTTGTGATTCCATGAAATTGCAAATTCAGTTTGAGGTGCGTAGTAGATTATCAGGACTTCTTAATACTTGGTTTCATGTCACTTTACTGGCACAAATGTACTTAAACTTTTGGAGGAAAAAAAAAAATGAGACTTTGACCATGTTCTTATCAGATATCATTGCCATGCCGAGCCAGCATAGACATCACAACAGTCTCTGACAAACTTGTTTAAAATGTGACTGTACTTTTGCCTGATGTATTTTGGTATGTTTGTGCTAATGATCTGCTGAAGGTATCCCTATAGTCATAGTCATAAATGTAGAGACATATAACCTGTGATACAGCTTGAGATAAGCATACATCCCTAGATCTTTCAGGAGATCTTGAATGTAACATGAGTATTGCAAGGGCTAATAGGAAGCTACGTACTAAGCTGCCAGCATTAGGAAGAAAACATGCCATAGCTTCATCAGCAGTTCTCTTGTTAAATTCATGTTAGCTTAAAATTAAAACAAAATTCTTATAGCTCCTAAATAGCCTCTGTCAAAATAGCCTGCCTTTAAAACAAATAGAATTGCTTTCTAGGTTTTGTAGAAAGCAATCAGTAGAAATTACTTAGTGCTGATTCAAAATAAAGAGAGGCTATGGGCTGTTTCTTTTAAATAGTTCTAATGTCTTTTTTGTCTTATGCTATGTTTGGTAAGAGTTAAATATATTTGAAGCAGTTGTGTTTAAATATATGTGCCAGAAAGTAGTATTGTTTTTATAATTGCCTAAATGATTTTATCATATATTTTTTAATTATCTCATTCTGTCAACGAACCTAGTCATATTTAATGATAGATTGTAAATATATTTGAATACTTAACAGACTACAAGAGTAGAATGCAGAGCATCAGATTTCAGTAGCCCATAAGTTTTGATTAGTCCTGCATTTATTTCATTTTGGTCAGTAATGGGACTTGTCCTGTTCAATATCTTTATTGAGGACCTGAATGAGGGCACTGAGTGCACCCTCAGTAAGGTTGCAGATATTAAGGTGGGAGGAAGTGTCAGTCTGTGAGGATAGGAAGGCCCTGCAGAGGGGTCTTTAAAGGCTGGATCACTGGGCTGAGGCCAATGGGATGAAGTTCAACAAGACCAAGTGCTGGGTTCTGCTCTTTGGCCTCAACAGCCCTGTGCGGTGGTGCTATAGGCTTGGGGCTGGAGAACTGTGTAGAAGAAATGGTCCTGGAGGTATTGGTCAGTTCTTGGCTGAATGTGAGCCAGCAGTGTGTCCATGTGGCCAGGAAAGCCAATGGCATTGTGGCTTGTGTCAGAAATGGTGCAGTCAGCAGGAGCACGGAACTGGTCATACCTCTGTACTCATCATTGTTGAGCCTGCACCTTGAGTACAGCATTCAGTTTTGGGCCACTCAGTATGAGGAAGATTTCAAGGCCTTGGATTGTGTTCAGAGAAGGGTAGTGAAACTGTGAAGGGTGTGGAGCACAAGCCTTATGAAGGAACTGAGATTTAGTCTAGAGAAGGGGAGGCTCAGGGTAGACCTTATTGTTCTCTACAACTACTTGAAGGAATGTTGTGGCAAAGTGAAAATTGGCTTCTTCTCCCAGGTAACTGGAGGTAGTACTGGAGGGAATGGCCTCAGATTGCTCCAGGAGAGGTTCAGGTTGATCATTAAGAAAAATTTCTTCTCCAAAAGAGTGGTCAGGTGCTGGAGCAGTCTACCAAGGGTGGTGGTGGAGGAATTGCCATCTCTGGAGGCGTTTGAGAAACATTTAGGTGTTGTACTGAGGGACGTGATTTAGTGGAAAACATGGGTGATAGGTGAATGGTTGGGCTGGATGAACTTGGAGGTTGTGTTCAACCATGGTGAGTCTGTGAGTTATGTGACCATGGATGACCAGCTGAGTTTAGCATTAAATTCAGTCATCTTCTGTCACTTAGGTGTTTTATGTTGTGGATCTTTCTGACTCATGCTTAGTATGTTTCAGAAATATTTTCCTTATGTACCTGAAGAAATAGCCATGATTTGTTTTTTTGTGTGTTTAACCAGGGGAGTGCTGATTTGTCCATTCAGGATACAGTGATTGATCCTGCAGCTGAAGTAAGTGTGACAGTATATATTCTGTAAAAGGTGCTAATATGTACGTGAAGGAAGAATATAATCTAATAGAATGCTGTGTATGTATATAGATAAATAGTTACTGCAAATTATAAAATGTTAAGTGATATGATTTCTGTAGTTTTCAACTTACAACTTGTGCTTAGCTGCAAATTTAGTTGGTAAGAGAAGTGTTTGCACTGAAATCCTACAGCTTGACTGGAGAAACATGAAAGATGTACTTAATTGAAGAGTAAGCTCGTTTCTTTTATTGGTTCATATATTAAGAACAAAGCATAATTAAAATGTAATAGGTTGTCTTTTCCATTAGAGTTGTAATGATAGTGCTCCTAAGAAGCTGCAGCATTAATTTGAGCAATTTCTCCTTTGCCATCACAGAAACTCACTGTATGTTGAATATTAATTTGCATGTGGTGATTGTGCAAGAGTTTGTTTTTAAATCAATAACTTTTTTTTTTTCTTCCTTTTGGATGGACTAGAGAACAGTCATCACAGAAAGCTGTAAACACTTGGTTTAGTTTAGGTAGTGTGCTCTCAACTTATAAATAAGAGACATTTGAGAATATGAAACATTCAGCATGGCTCTTTGCAGTCAGTTGGTGCTGTAGAATCACAACTCTTCTCCCTAGTTTGTCTGCTACTTAAAGTATCATGTGAAAATATATTGCCCATGGGAAAAAGTGTATGAATTTTAGAAAGAGTTAAGGACTTTGCATTTAACAGAAACAATATTTATAGAGTTTAAATGTTGATTTACTTATTTAAAAAAAATTGCCCACATTTTAAGCTTTCATCTGAATTTGTATTCAGAATTATCATAAAATAGAAATGATGCTTAGTTTTGGTGATTATAAAATCATTTTTCTTTCCTTTATGAAGGAAGTTGCAATACACTCTGCTGCAGAATGCAGTGAGCTTGATGATAAGATGTGTCAAACTCGAATAGCGGAGTTAGAAAAAAGACTTCTGGAGAAGCAGCAAGCAGTTGAAAGACTCACTGTGCAGATGGATCAACTGCAGGAGCAGCTTTGCCAGCATAGAGAATCTATGCAGCTTCAGGTATGTTTCATAGTAATGGGTATAATACTATTTCAAATCTAAAAATATGTAGGAGACAAATCCCAAAGTAATTATTGCTTTTAATAAAAAGTATTTCATTGTGCTAACGTATGCTACCAAAAGCAATACTTATGTCTTCCTTTTACCATTTAGTGCAATTATTGTTCAGGCCTTCATACTGCTTGACTCAAATGTTAATGAAGTTTCATTTAAGTAGTTTTATTTTGAGAAATTTTTATTGAAATGTTGAGGTAGATTCTTCTGCTCAGAAAAGGCTGGAGGCTTACTTCTTTTTATTATTTTTTAACTAAATTCTAAATTAACTAAATTTTTTAGCTGTAGCTAAAAAACAAAACTACTTTTAAGAATCAGTTAGGAACAGTGTCTTAATCTTACACTGAGTTGGAGCTTGATCTGTAAGAATATAACACGTTCAAACTGAAAATGGTAGGGAAGAAAAACAAAAGGAAACCTAACATACTCTTCAAGCTATTGAAAAGATCTTAGGAAATCACAGTGTGTTTGTGGATATACTTTGGTTCCATTTACTGAATACAGCTGGCCTCCTTTTGAAGTGAATTGCAGAATCATTAAGGTTGGAAAAGATCTCTGAGATCACCTGGTCCAGCTGTTGATGTCTCACCAATATTGCCCACTAAACCATGTCCCAAAGTACTACTGTCCCGGAGATGTTTAAAGAAAGGGTAGATGTGACTTCACTGCTTTCCTGAGCAACTTGTTTTGGTGCCTAACCACTCTTTCTGAGAATAAATTCTTCCTGAACATTCACATGGGACAGCAGACTTCTTCCCCGCTCCAAAATTGTGGAGATCATTTGCTCTTTGGTACATTTTTAGGGGTATTTTTTTGGTATGGACAAATGATTAAGTAGGATAAGGTGAACTTTACTGAACTTACATAAACTTCCCTCTACAAATATATTTAAAAAGATGTTTTTAATTTCTTTTCTCTAGCATTCCTTTATAGGCACATGATCAAGTGCATCCAAAGAATAATTGCTTCCTACTTTACGTGTTCTTTGTTTCCAAATTCTAATAGAAGAAAAAAGATGTTTTCTACTCATGAGAGAGAAATTGAAAAGGTTGTGATTGCCATGTAACCCATCTCATTAGCTTTTTCTCACAGGACTGAAGAGAAGAGGTGATGTAGGAAAGATTTCAGAGCATACAACATAAACAATTTAGTTGTAGCCTGTGGGGGGAAAAGAATAGTTGCTTTTAAATGAGTAAGTGCTATAACATCTAAAATTCAAATAGTTTTTTCTTTATTGGTATCTTATTTGCTTAAAATACAGGACAGTTTTGATTAGTTTCTTCATCTCTTTGCAATCAGCAGATTTTTCATTATTCCTGCTATTGTTTTTAACAGAGATATTTCTGTTCCTTTTGTATGAGCTTATTGAGTCTTCCGTGTAACCATAAATGCTATTGTCTTTGTGTTAAGCAAACTTACAGAGGGTTTCTAATATAAGGATAATCTTCATTTCAAAAGTATTTCTTGTGCATCATATAGGAAACAACTGTTCAAGAGCAGAATGAAGTCATAAGGAAACTAACAAGCTGCCTTCAACAAATGAGGAAGGATTGGGATGAGTTGCACAAAGAGGCTTCACAGGTAGCTGATCAGATCTATAGTTTACAACTTCAGTTACATCAAGTGTGCTCCTTCTCTAATTTTAACCATGTTACAAAAAAGGAATAAAAACCCAGATGTTTGTAATGTTAACATTAAAAGAACAAACAAACAAAAAACCCACCACATCTCAGGCTGATTGCACATCTCTTAGTTCAGTTTGCAGTGCAGCAGCGAAAATGTTTTATGGCAAGGCAGAGTTTTCTTCAGTTGCTAGGAAGGGATCCTGGAGATGTTCTTATATTCTTGACTTACTTCCTGTGAAATATCTGCGAGATTGTTATATGTTTATCAGTTTGGCCCTTGTTTGGAAATTTTCTGCAATATTTTTGGATTTGGGGTCTGTACACAACAACACTTGAAAAATATGACCAGTTTACCTTCCCCTTGCCAAAGAAAGCTCTGAGAATGTGTATGGACAGCTGTAACAGCTCAGATGTGGAACAAAAGCTTACATTGAAGTAATACGACTTGCTTCAAAGCAGGTGACTTAAAAATAACTGGTTGATGCAGTCACTTTTGACATATAGGAAGTTGCTTCAGTGCAGTAAGGTGACAGTGGAACTGAGACCCTTGTTGCTAGAATCATATTGTCAAAGGATGGCTTGGGTTGGAAGGGATCTTTAAAGCCTGTCCAGTCCCAACTCCTTTGATATACTGGTTGCCCCCACACCAGATCAGACTATCCAGGGAGTTACTCCAAGCCTCTCATCTCTGTGGCCCTCTTCAACAGCTCTGCATCCTTCTTGCTGTGGGGGTCCCAGGCCTAGATGTAGTACTGTAGATGGAGGGTCACAAGGGCAGAGTAGACAGGAACAATCACCTCCTGCCTTCTGGCCTCCCCTCTTTTGATGCAGTCCAGGATACTGTTGGCCTTCTAGACTGCAAGGCCTACTGCTGGCTCATCTACAGCTTTTTATCCATCTCTTTCTCCTAGTCTTTGCAACACCTTGCACCTGGCCTTGCTGAGCCTTGTTAAGTTCGATCCACTTGTTGGATTGATTAACTTGTTGTTAAGGTAGATCCACTTTTCAAGCTTGTCCAAGTGTCTCTGGATGGCATCCCTTCCTTCTCTGTTATCAGCTGTACCACTTAGGTTGGTGTTGTCTGCAGACTTTGTGAGACTTGATCCCACTATGTGCTGACAATAAAGATGTTAAAGAGCTATGGACCCCTGGGGGACACCACTTGTTGCCAGCTTCCACTTGAACTTTGAGCTATTGATCACTAAAGCTATGACCATCCAATAATTCTTAATTTAAAATAGGCTCCCCTTCAAGTCCAAATCTGCAATTTAGAGATAAGGATTTGGCGTGGGACCTTGTCAAAGGCATTGCAGAATGCCTGGTCATGCTACTCATTTCATATCACCTCCTTGTCTCACATGTGCCTTAATGTGTCTTTCAGGAGGATCTGTTCCATTATCTTCCCAGGCAGAGACTCGAGACTCACCAGGCTGTAGTTCCCCCGGTCTTTATTTCTCTTAAAAATGGGAGTGATGTTTCCCTTTATCCAGTAACCAGGGACTTCACCTTGACAGCCATGCCTTTTCAAGTGGGATGGATGGTGGCTTGGCAAGCAATCAGCCAGTTCCTTCTGGATTCTGGGATGCCTTTTGTCAGGTCCCATAGACTTGCACACATTCAGTCTCACCAGGTGTTATTGAATTTGTTCTTTCCTTTCAGCGTGAGGGATTTTGCTCCCGCAGCTCCTGCATAAATCTTCAGGGACATGAAAAACATGGGAAGCTTGATTGGCAGTGAAAACCGAGGCAGAGCCACTCATTGAGAACCTCAACCTTTTCCATGTCTGTTCTCCCTTTTATTCCTCCTTTTTATTTATCAGAAGGGGTATGCTTTCCTTTACATTCTTTTCTTTTTTTTAATATACCAGTATATGAGTATTCTTGTTAATCTTCACATCCCTTGCCAAGTTCAAATCCATCTATGCCTTTTTTTTCCTGATCCTCTCTTTACTCATAGGAACAGTTCAGGCATACTTAAAGGCTATGAACCACGGAATCATGCTGAATTGGAAGGGAGCTGTAAGGATCATCAAGTTTAACTCCTTCATGCAGGATCAACCAAAAACCAGACCTTATGTCAGAGTGTTACCCAGATTGTTCTTGAACTCTGATAAAGCTGCACTATTAGTGTGATACCTAAACCTCCCCTGTCACAGCTTTATGTCATTCCCCTGGGTCCTACTGACTCGCCAGAGAGGGAGGAGATCAGTGCCTTCCCTTCTCCTCTACCCTTGTAAGAAAGCTGTAGGCTGCCATGAGGCCCCCCGCAGTTTCCTCTTCTCTGGGCCAAACAAACCAAAGGACTTTAACCATTTGTCTTGTCTTCTCCTCTAGACTCTAGAAGGATGGTGATCTTTGTTGCCTTCCTTTGCACACTCTCTGACATGTGGGTACCCAACCCTTTGTCTTGCATGGACCATATTGGGTAAAGCTGCATGTATGTAGGTTGCTCTGTAGGTAATGCCTACTATTTATTTCCATGGAAACTACAGCAGATACAGTGAGCACAGCAATGCTTTGATGGATCAGATTCTCAGTTTTCATCACGATTGCCACCATTAACTATTCATTTTTGTCAGCCAAGAACAAGAGCCTGTGTGCCATGCTCATAGAAATTGATTGGATACTACTGCTATACCTCAAACATCTGCCTCTGATATTGTGGGCCGTCATAATTAAATAGGAGAGATTACTTTTGGAGTGGTTGTTAAACATTAACTACCTTATGAACTTTTTATAACTAACAAAACTTGTTATAATAAAAAATACTAAAAACATAAAGGAGAGCAGCAAAAACATAAAACTACTTTGATCTTTGACCTTGCTTTTATGAAACTAATGCATCAATTTCTTTTGATGGAACCGATTGCTATTCTTAGTGAGGTCTCAAACATGGTTCGTCAGAGATTTTTTGATGAAATTTTCACAGAATCAAAGAATCATAGCTGCAGTTTCTGGCCTTTCCCCCTTGTCCTGTCTTCACACACTGCTGAAAAGAGTCTAGCCTCGCCACTTTGTCCCCCACACCTCAGATATTTATAAACCTTGATCAGGTCCCCTCTCAGTCTTCTTTTCTCAAGGCTAAACAGACCCAGTTCACTCTGCCTTTCTTCATAGAGGAGATCCTCCAGGCCCTTCCCCATCTTTGTGCCCCTGCGCTGGACTCTTTCCAAGAGATCCCTGTCTGTTTTGTACTGGGGAGCCCAGAACTGGACACAGTACTCCAGATGAGGCCTCCCCAGAGCAGAGTAGAAGGGGAAGATCACCTCCCTTGACCTGTTGGCTACACTCTTTTTAATGCATCCCAGAATGCTGTTGGCCTTCTTGGCCACGAGAGCACACTACTGGCTCATGGTCAACCTGTCATCCACCAGGACACCCAGGTCCCTCTCCTCAGAGCTCCTCTCCAGCAGAGAAATAATTTGGACAGGTTCACTCTTCTCTGGGTGGAGAACTGGCTGGAGGGCCGTGCCCAGAGGGTAGTGGTTAATGGAGTTAAATGCAGATGGTGTCCTGTTACGAGTGATGTCCCCCAAGGGTCAGTTTTGGGGCCCATCTTGTTGAATATCTTTATTGATGACCTAGACGAGGGAATTGAGTGTACCCTCAGTAAGTTTGCAGATGACACCAAGTTGGGAGGATGTGTCAAACTGCCTGAGGGTAGGGAGGCCCTTCAGAGGGATCTGGATAGGCTGAACAGCTGGGCTGAGCTCAATGGGATGAGGTTCAATAAGACCAAGTGCTGGGTCCTGCACTTTGGCCACAATAACCCCATGCAATGCTATAGGCTTGGGGCAGAATGGCTTGAAGAATGTAGAGAGGAAAAGGACCTGGGGGTGTTGGTTGATGCTCGGCTTAACATGAGCCGGCAGTGTGCCCAGGTGGCCAAGAAGGCCAACAGCATCTTGGCCTGTATTAGAAATAGTGCAGCCAGCAGGAGCAGGGAGGTGATCATCCCCCTGTACTCAGCTCTGGTACGGCCGCACCTCGAGTACTGTGTTCAGTTTTGGGCCCCTCACTACAAGAAGGACATTGAGGCCCTGGAGCGTGTTCAGAGAAGGGCAACAAAACTGGTGAGGGGTCCAGAGCACAAGTCTTATGAGGAGCGGCTGAGGGAGCTGGGATTGTTTAGTCTGGAGAAGAGGAGGCTCAGAGGAGACCTTATTGCACTCTACCACTTCCTGAAGGGGGGTTGTGGTGAGGAGGGGGTGGGCCTCTTCTCCCTGATAAATAATGACAGGACGAGAGGGAATGGCCACAAGTTGCGCTGGGGAAGATTTAGATTAGACCTGAGGAAGCATTTTTTCTCTGAGAGTGGTCAGGCACTGGAATGGCCTGCCTAGGGAGGTGGGTGAGGCACCATCCCTAGCGCTGTTCAAGAAGTGTTTAGATGAGGTGCTAAGGGATTTGATTTAGTAGTTGGGTAGGGATAGTGATAGGAGGATGGTTGGACTAGATGATCTTGTAGGTCCTTTCCAACCTTATGAACCTATGAGCTCATCCCCCTGCCTGTACTGGTGCATGCAATTATTCCTCCCTAGGTGCAAGACTCTACACTTGCTTTTGTTAAACCTCATCTTAATTGCACTTGTTCCTTTTTAAACTTCATGTGGTTGATTGTTGCCCAACTCTGTTTTGTCTAGATCTGTCTGTGAGGCCTCAACAGAGTCAGCATCTCCTTCCAGTTTAGTATCATCAGCAAACTTATTCAGAATGCTTAGTCCTACATCCAAGTTATTTATGAAAACATTAATGAGAACTGGTCCTACAGTTCTAGTTTTTGGTTTTCTATTTTAACATAACCCTTTGGGCCAAACCCATCACCCTATTGCTCACCCATCACATTGTGTTTTTGTTAAGCTGTATGCTGAAACTTTTGTTCAGAAGGATACTGGGAGATAAGGTATTAAAATCCTTACTGAAATCCAAAAAGGTAACATCAGCTGGCTTCCCTTGGTCACACTAGATGGGTGTCCTTGTCATAAAAAGAAAGTTATTGAAACAGAACCTCCTCATGAGCCCTTGTTGTCTGTTACCAATGACCTCACTGCTCATTAGGCATTCTTCTGATACTTCCCAGCGTAATTTTCTCAGGCACTGAAGTGAGGCTGTCAGGTCTTTGATTACCAGTGTCTTCTTTCTTGTCCTTGAAAATTAGAAAAATGTTAGCTTCCAATCATCTGAGACCTCTCCAGATTCCTAAGACTGTTGAAAAATGATTGACCAGGGCCTCATGATGACATCAGCCAGCTCTCTGAGTACCCTGGGGAGAATGTTTTTGGGCCCCATGGACTTGTATGCATCTTTGTGGAGCAGCAAATCCCTCACAAGTTCCTGGGGTCCCAGAGCTGATGATCAGTTTTGAAGAAAGAGGCGTTAACATTAAACATTTCTGCTTTGTCTATATCCCTGTTTGTAAGGTGACCATTCTCATCAAGTAATGACCAGTGTTCTCTCTGGTTCTCCTTTTGTTAATGTATTTAAAAAACACTTTCTTATTGTCCCCCCCAGTACTGGCCAGCTTCATCTCTAACTGAGCTCAATGAATACAATACAGTTTGTGTACAGTGGGATTAGTTTAGGAGTTATTCTGGTACAATAAATGTCTTCTCACTGCGAGTAAACTTGTTCAGGTTATTGAGATGCTGAAGAGTAAAAGCTCTGGGAAGAAAGAAGTATTAGAAGCCCAGCAGCAAATGTCCGTGTTTCAGAACAGTCTCCAAGAACAAAATGCACGTTTGGAGATGCTGCATCAGAGAGCACGTGACCTGGAGGTACACCTTGAGTATTCTCAAAAGGTAAAATTGGTTGAATTATTTTACAGTTGTGAGTTATAGTTAGTCAGTTGGCTTGCAGTTTTGCAAGCCAGGATGGTTCTTTTTGGAGGAAGAGCCTGCAATGAACATATAATATGTACTTAAGGCCAGTGTTATTCTCTGTACTTATGGGGAGATGTCAATGCTGAAGAGACATGAAAAACATGAGACTTAAGGAAATTAAAGCACGTCATATTTCAATAGCAAATTTCATATGAAATATTCTATTTTTAAGAATACCAAAGATAAGGAATATCTGCTTGCCCTAATGGAAAGAGGGTACAATACAACAACTATATGAAAGCATAGGAGATAAAGAAGAAGGTATTAAAAGTCTTCAGGATCTACTGGCATCAGAAACATTGTTTGTCTATACTTGATCATACTCTTTCTCTGCAGGACTCAGAAATAACAGAATTAAAAAATGAAATAGCCTTAACCAAAGTGAAAGAACAGCAACGTATTGAAGAACTGAAAGTGAATCATGAAAAGGATGTTTTCAGACAGTTAGAGCACTTGAAGGCTGAGCTGGAGAAATGTCACAGAAAAGAGATTGGAGAGGCCGAGCAGATATATGAAGAAGAAATGATTTTAAATTATAAAAGTGAACTTGAACAGTTAAAAAAAGAATTCTCTGATCTGAATTCTGAAGAACGTGTTCAGAAATTAAGTAGAATAATAATTGACTTAAATAATAGTCTTAATGACTCAGAAATTAGTGAAGAAAATTTGAGAAAGAAACTTGAAAATCAGCAGGAAAACTTGCAGAGAGAAAAGACAAAAGTTGAGATTCTATACAAAGTTTTAATTAATGATCTTAAGTCTCAGCTTTCAAAGGCAGGAGAGCAGGTCAAGGAACCCCAGCAATATGAACAGGAAAAAGAGCACTTGAATGAAGAGATTCAGAAACTGAATTATTTCATCCAGGAATTAAATAAAAAGCAACTTTCTGAGGCTGAAAAAGGTAAAGATGCAAAGCAAAAGCATGATGAAGAGACTGTCTCCAATAAAAACCTGAAGATGCTAAGGGAGAAACAAACTTTACCAGGTATATCGGAGTTGCAGACTGTGAAGCTTGAGGAGATGTTGAGTAAATCATTCCAATTTAAAGAAGAAGAACTGAATCCTGAAGAGCAAGAGTTCCAGTGTCAACCAATAATAGATTCATCAAGGGATGACTTAGAAGAAATGGTGAGTTCAAGGATCAAAGAGCGTGATGAAAATAGTTTGACTAAAGAGATATTTGAAGAGTCCAAGGTGGAAACAGAGAACTTCATTTCATTTTTATCAGATGGCTTCCCACTGCAAAACAAAATAGGAGACTATGATGATGATGTAAAGGATGATGAGAGAGCTTGTTTAGTAGAGAGATGTGTGAAGCTAACTGAGCAGCTCCACAAAAAAGAGTCAGCCTTGAAGAAATCTCATCAGAATACCCAAGAAGCTTTAGCACCAGCATCTAAATTCTCTACTTGGCAACAAATGGTGAAAGACCTCCAGGAGGAAAAAGAAATGTTGTTGGTGCAGCTGCAAACTCAGGAGCAGTTAGTGAAAGAAATTCAAGAGCAGAAAACAGCTTCTGATTCTGTAACAAGTGAAGTACAGTCCCTTTTTGGACGTCAGTTGGCTGCTTTGCAAAGTCAAAGGGATCGAGTGCATAACCAGCTTGATGCTCAGAAGGCTAAAAACCAGAGAATAACAGAACTTGGTGAGAAAACCATACTGGAAGAGACAATGCTAAAAGAACGGGAATTGCTCAAAGCTGAAATCAGTAACAAAGAACAGGACTTAGCACTCCTAATGAAGGAGAAAATAGCATTAAGAGAGAGATTGTCAGTCATGGAGGAGAACCTAGTAAAAGCAGAGAAAGCATTAGCAGCAAATGCTAGCATCGTATCAGATCTTGAGAAAAACATACATAATGTTAAGGCTGAATTACAAAATGTCAAAGAAGTACAGGAGTTGGAAAGACTGAGGTATGAGGGTAGATTGAACTTCAGCAATGTGGAAATCAATAATCTTCATGCTGAAGTAAAGGCAAAAAATACTGAATACAGTGAGAAAGAAAGCCAGCTGATTGATGAAATAGCTCATTTAAAGAGGGTTCATTTGGAGCTTGAAAATCACATGCAGGAATCCTTTCAGTCTGCACAAGATGCAAACAAGGCACAGTCTGAGATTGTGATGTATTACAAGGAAGAAATTGTTAAAGTGGAGACTCAGCACCTCACAGAACTAACTAAACTGAATTTGACACATGAGAAGAAGGTAGGCAGTGCCAGTAATGTCAGGTTTTGGATTTTGTAATACTTAAAAGTAGTCATTGCAAATGTTTGTTTCCCTGTTTTCAGATAGAAGAATTAAATGCTGAAATAAAACATGAAGTTGAAAAGCAAAAGAAGTTGGAGGAGGAAAGAGTAGAACAGCTTGCTTTAGTGAAAAAGGTAAATAGTGCAATCAAGTTTATTTCAGAAAAATAAATTTATCTTGCACTGTTTGTCACCTAAGCAATATAAATGTTTTGGAGATGGAAAAATCTATCAAATTTTTTCTGTTTTGTCTTTGATTTGGGGTTGGGGGAAAGGAGAATTTGCACTCAGTAAATTTACAGTGGGGCCTAACTAGCACTGTTAGGAAGAAAGCCCTTTATTTGAGCATTCTGTGCAGGTGCATGAACGAGAGCACAAGCGTGAAATCTCTGAACTGATTACTAAACATAAAGAAGAAATGGAGGAGCTCCGTGCTGAACTTAATAAAGAAAAGCTACACCTGTTGGATGAACTTGAGCAGCAAATGACAGCCACACACAAAGCAGAGATTGAGCATGCCCAACTCCAATCACAGGTAAAATAAATAAATACAGTAATTACTCTGTCTTTTGCAAAGAGAAGGCTCTATAATTTTTGCCCATACTATATATGCTATTTTATGAAATGTAGTTGAACTATGAATATTTCCTTTCTCGGCAGTAGTAGGTTTTCTCTGCAGGAGCTCTCCAGGGTCATCCTCTGTGGTTCTATTTTAACATTTATTTCAAAGGAAACTGAATGCTTCAATTTTTAATATCTTGATAAGTTTAATAAATAAATGTGTATGTTTTAAAACCCCAGCATTTTTAATTATCCCACTAATTGCATTTGTTGAATAATTGCTTTTGTACTAAGTTGACATCTGTGAACCTGACTTCCTACCAAGCATTTACTCTTTTTAACACTTCCACTAAATGCAAAGTGGAAAGTCTACATCTGGTGTTAGGTCTAAGTTCAAGATGTTCGTGTACTGTTTAATTTATTTAGGAATTAAAAAGTTGAGTCAGTCTGCTTTAGCTGCCTTTTTTAATTGTTGGATATTCACTACTTTAGGTGAATTCAATTTCCGTATTTCCAGTAACGCTTTAGAACTTTGCTTTGTACTGTATTATATCATGTTATAAACAGTAAGAAGATAAATTTTGTAATAGACAGTGAGAGAATGGGATGTGCATGTGCTCTGCTCTAAAGACATTGTGCAGAAATGGATGTAAGGAAGGTATTTTGTTACAGTTGCAGTTAAGAGGCAGATTAAGAAATATTACTTCGCACTAAAGTTATTGGTAATTCTCGCTGTAACAGAAATAGGCTTTTTTTCTGTCTATGCCACAAAGGAACACTCAAGTACAGAAAAGCAAATCTTAGAGGTGTTAGCAGTTGAAATCAATTCAGACCCGAACTGGTCATGAAAAAATGTGAACGTGTCATTGGTGGGGGGAAGCTGAAACTTTTTCTTCTCTATTACAGACACTTCACAACCTTGAATTGGAAGCATTACGCCTAAGCTTAAATAATTTGCATACCTCTCAACTTGAGCTTACTCAGTCTAACTTGAGAAAAGAAAAGGAAACTGCACTTGTGGAGCTACGGGAGATGCTCAATGATAAGCGTGCTCAGGAGGTGGCAATTCTACAAAGCCGCCATCAGCTGGAGAGGGAGAAAATTAAAGAGCATTGTTTGAAGGAAAAAGAAGACCTAACATTAAAGTATCAGCAAGAATTAGGTATTGAATTTGAGAATAACAGATGAGAGATTGAAATACAGTCAGTATTATTCTGCCTCCAGAGGCTTCCATCGTGCTGTAGAGCTGGCCTTATGATTGAAGGCTGACATTGCCTTGAGTAGGTGTAGTGGATAGACTTGCATGTGCAGGATTAAACTCATCTGCAGTACTGCATCCGGTATGATCAAAATGATAGAGGGCTGGAGCACCTTTCCTGTGTGGAAAGGTTGGGGGAACTGGGCTTGTTTAGCTTGGAGAAGAGAAGGCTCTGGGGAGACCTCATGGCCTTCCAGTACTTGAAGGAAACATATAAACAGGAGGGGGAACAATTGTTTACACGGATTGATAGTGACAGTACAAGGGGGAATGGTTTTAAACTAAAGCAGGGGAGATTTAGATTAGAAATTAGGAGGAAGTTTTTCACTCAGTGAGTGGTGATGCACTGAAACAGATTGCCCAGAAGGGTTGTGTATGGCCCATCCCTGGAGGCACTCAAGGCAAGGCTGGATGTGGCTCTGGGCAGCCTGCTCTAGTGGCTGGCAACTCTGCCCACGGCAGAGAGGTTTAAACTCAATGATCTTTGAGGTGCTATTCAATCCAGGCCATTCCATGATTCTATGAAGTGCAAAAATGAAGTTGTGCAGACCTAACCTTAACTTTTAAACTATGTGCATGTTTTGCTGTTACCTCTGTAAAACAGCAGTATACTGAACTAGTTGTTTTCAGGAAGCATTAGACAGAGCTGTCCCAGGTAATTTATGTAGTGCAAAGAGTAGGGCTCTTACTCATGTGTCTTGTCAGCACTGACTACTGTTGTGTTTCTGACAAGATGCACAAATACTGCCTTGCCCACTCATTGGTTTCAAAAGTAAGAGAAAGGAGTTGGAAAGGAACTTAAAGACTCAGTGAGAACTTGTAGCCAGATGTTCTGTGTGAGAACCAGGAGGGAAAGCTGCAGCTGTCAGTAATGAGGCCCTGCTGATGGCGCTCCGTGTGCTTTGGGAGTATTTACCCTTTTCCAGATCAGAAAACCTTTTGTGAACTGAATGGTAGGGCTTAAGGAACTTCTGGAGAAAGGTGATGCCTGCAGCAATGTACTAAAGAACTGGTGATACGTTGTTTTTTTTTGTTTGTTTTTTTGACCCAAGAATAAAAGAGCATTACTAATATACAGAACTACTGGCTTAGTGGGATTTTGGAGTATGAGGAGGTCTGAACACAGCTCTCTGGATCAGTGTTATTTATCTGCATTTTGGCACTGTAAGTTGAATGTAACCACTGAGAAGTGCTAGAATGCAAGGATCTGAGGAGGATCCAAAATCAGATGATGTAGGAAAAATGTGAGCACTGTAGATGCTGTTATCTGGAAGGGTAGAGGAAGTTTTCAGTGGTGATTGGACATGACCTCAACTCATCTGAGAACTCATACACTCTTATCTTGTAATGTAGATAAAATTCCTTCCTCTGTCTGATTACTAGTTGGGGAGCTGATGCTACCTTAGTCTCTGGAATCTTATTTCCCAGAATCTCATTTCACACTGAGAAACTTAAAGTAATGTTTTAAGGTAAGGCAACAGTATTGGAAGCTGAGAGAAGGAGACTTTTTTTAGGATTCTTACAGACCTGCAGAGGTACTGATTCAAAATTTATAAGGAAACGAATGAATTGTGAAGCTGTCAGTGAAAATGAAGCAGATGACAGTATCTGTCTTCTATTCTGTTTCCCATGCATTTCTAGAATTACATCTTAATAAAGTTTCCTACTTGCTTCTGTCTGCTACTCTTTTGCTGTGTCTCTAGTGACAGAGATGATTACAACTCTTAGATGTTACACAGTGAAATGCTGCTGTCTAAAATGACAGTGATGGACATTTTAATTTACAAGTTTAGAAAAAGAAGGGTATTTAATATCCCTTTTTAAAGAGTCATATTGTCTGCATGCTTAGTTAGACGTTGCTTTACTAATTCAGCTGTCCTAAGCCTCCAGGCTTGTCTTAACAGTTACAACTGCTAGATATTATCATTTTCTAAAATGAAAGTGAATTACTCTGATATAACAATAGTTTTAGACAGAACCTAGCACATTATGCTGCTGCATGCCTGCCTATTCAAGCTCTAAGTTTGATGCTGAGAATGTTAATTTCATCTATATTTCTTCTTGTCATATAAGCTTAATATTTTATATACATTTATTAATATTAAGTATGTTTATTTCACAGTTGATCAAAGAAAGAAAATAGAATTGGAAATGGAAGAGAAACACATCCAGATATTAGAGGTACAAATTCTGTTCTTTGTAGAGGGGAAAAAAGCCCCTACGACTTCCTGTTATAAACTAGAGCTGGAAGTCCCATGTCTACTATGTATTTATTGTAGTGGACAAGTAATTGATATACCAAGGGGAAGAAAATCCCCACACACCTGAATTTACTAAATGTGTTTGCTTTAATAATGTGCATATATTTCTGTTTTAGACTCTCAAAAGGGACTGGGATTTGGAGTCTGAGACGCGTTTAAATTACACATGTGAGGAGCTGTCTAAAAAACATCAGGCTGAAATAGCAGAGCTGCAGAAAACTCTGGAAATGGAGTTAGAAAAAGTCAAAGCAGAGCTGGGACTTCTTTCTCTTGAGAAGGAACAATATGAAAGTAGGTGCCATGGTCTGGAAAGCAAGTTTCTTTATCAAACAATAGCAAAGCTATCCATATAAAAAAGCGAATACAAAATATATACATGTAGGTTTGTGGCATGAGACTACTGCAAACAGGAACTAAGTGAGAAATGTTGTTTAAAGCTCACCTAACAGCATTGAATTTTGACTTGCGCTAGTCAGTTTGAGAAGTGAAGGGTGGCCTTTCTTGTGTACCATGGGCTCTCACTGTGGTTTGGATGGCCTTTGGCTGCTGTGAGGACATATTTCTAGAAATAGCTTATTCTCCCCAGCCTGCACTGACTTTGCTAGGTTTTTGTGAACCCATATCTGTAAAGTTTGTTCTTTGAGGATGACATGAATCTCTTTCAGAACACCGAGACTGAAAAACAATCAGTTTTGGATATTTTCGGGCAGACCAAGATTTGTTGGCCAAATGAAGTAAAAGCAAGTTTACAAGGTTCAGAGAGTGCTCATCACTGAGGCATGGCACAAACCTCCCTAGTCCTTCCTAATCATCTCCTACTTCTTGCTACTGGGTGTAGTTGTAGGAGAAATTTTGTGTTTGTAGGTCATGAAGAAATGTTTGATTAAGTAAATGAGCATTCTGAACTAGAAGCACTCTTTTCTATGCAGAGATCAGGTGCTCCTCTGGCACTGCTGTTTGGTTACCTCTTGGCTAACAGTGTGATACATAGAGCTAGGTAGTGCTGCATGGAGATGTTAGACTTCGAAAACCTTTCAAGATTTGTAGTGATCTGGAAGTATTGACATCTTTACTGAGAAGGCTCTTATTGTTGTGAATCCTACAAGAAATGTTGTAAGCCAGTGTCCTGGTCTGGACCCATGCTTTCCCATTTTAGTCACAGTTGTACAGGTTGTTACTAGACAGCCAGGTTCATGGTGTAACAGAACTCATTTTTTATTTTAGTGAAATGCATAGACTTGGAGAAACAGCACCAGTTCGCAATCACAACATTAACTCAACAATTACAGTTTGAGCATAACCAACTCCTAGAAAATATGAAGATAGAAAGCCAGGAAAAGGAACAGAATCTGCAGAGAGAGGTAAAGAGGAGTTCTTTGCATTGCATAGTTGATTACTGTGTGTGTAAACTAGACCATATATTCTGTTATCGTGTTAGTATTTGGGTAACTGTTTGTGTTTAGGGGTTTTAATGAAAAAGTGATGCACATTCATAAAGTAGATAAGATACTCTGGGACTTTCTAACTTTCTAACTAAAAATCTTCTGAATGCAACTGCTGCTCTGCAGTGTGGTTCCATTCCTTCCTCTGTGTTAATATACTTGATTTTTCTGATTTCTGGGTTTCTTGTTTTATCAAGTTAATACTTCATTCTTGCTAGTGGTGATAAGTGTGGCATCAGGAGGGAGCAAATCCCTCTTTTAACCTACTTAAGCACTAGTTAAGCACTACTCAGTACCTCAGGAAGCCTGGGTCAGGATTTGTACGTTTTGGTGTTACTAATGTTTCCATCTTGTTCTGATATAACTGCCTATGTTGCATATAAAAAGAAGGCATTGGAAAAAAAATGTTTTTCATAAAATATTATTATTAAATTCATTTTTGATAGCTTGAAAAACTTCAGGTTATGCACGAAGAATTCAAGGCTCGATCACAAGAAGAAGTCAAGCAGCTTTGGTCTCAACTTGACAGTACCCGAGCAAATCGGCAGGAGTTAAGTGGTATGCTCAAAATTGATGCATTTTATTTTATTCCATCTTGGCCCTATGGTTGTTCATATTATTGGTGTGGAAGGATTTGGATTGCGTACCGGAAATGAGTTGCTAGGTCACTGGTATGTAAAGTGAATTGCACCCTAGTGATGGGGTGTGTGATGGGTTTTATGAAGTGGGAGGTGAGTCACTGTTGAATGTCTGATTGGTTCTGCAATGTCAGAAAATGTGCTGTAGCTTACTCCTGTTTTCCATTCCCTTCTCTGCTTCAACCTGTGTACACTAAAGATGTTTATAGAAAGCCAAACTTTTTTCACTGCAACTTCAAAGTTGTCATGTACTTAAAAAAGGAGAAAATGCTGGTCAATGGACTAAGATTCTGCTTTTTTTATTCAGTAAGGGGTTGTAAGTTCAATTGAAAAAACTTACCTTTTAAGATCACCAGTTTATGACTTGGAGAAGTTTGTTGTAGCTGTGAGGATTCTTTTTTTCATGTGGTGATAATTAATAGGTTACTCTTAAAAGAAAAAGCAGAAATATTTCAAAACCACGTGTGTAGGGTGAATAACCCAAAAGAATAGTACCCACAGAAAATAACGAAGGTGGATGGTGTATTTTGTATAGCTTATCCAGATGGTATAAAGACAACCAGTAAAGAAGGAGAGGCTCACTCAGGACTCCACATGGGAGGGATCTCCAACAAGAGATCTTTCCCCAGTGGTGGTCAGCCCTTAAATGGGATCTGGGAGAGGTGGAGCCAGACTCCACCCCTTCTGGTCACACAGGTGCATTGCCTTCACCTGTGCTCCTGCAGCTGACTCAGTGCTCACCTCAGGTGATCCATCAGTGGTTCAGGCTGTGATTCAGCAGTTCCCATACGCATGTGATAACATTAAATCTTAAAGTAAAAATTGCTTTTTTTTTCATTCTCTGTTTTGTAGTGAGTTAAGTGCTTTTCATTGTTACTCAAACTGGAGATGTGCCATCTTCTGAAACACTTTTGATTTTTAAATATAGAAGAACTCCAGGTTGAAGATATTTCACGTACAGCAAATGTATAATAAATGAAAAAGTAAATTTTTAAGAATTAAAAAAGCTAGGCAGCATGATTTTAACTTTGATTTTGTATGTTGCCTTTGTAGATTGTATCATTAGATGGCATTCATATACTCGTTTAGCCTAAGCATATTACATTGTCTTTTGTTTTAACTGTAGTTTTATGCCATTTGTTTTAAGTATCATTTTTTGGGCTAACTGGAGAAGTTGTGGATACATTATCACTGGCGGTGTTTGAGCCCACACTGGGTGGTGCTGTGGTCTGATTCCTGCCCTGGTAGTTTGCAACTATGCTCATAGCAGGGGGTTGCAACTAAATGATCTTTGAGGTCCCTTCCAATCAAGCCATTCTATGACTCTATATGATTCTATGAAAATTTCTGATGTTTTACTGTAAGCAGCTTTTGAAGTATAATTGGATTTTGTGAAGGTGTATTTTTTTGGTTGTATGTTCATACCACTCCATAGAATTTTTTTGAATTCTTACATCCCATCTCTGTAGTCCTAATCTTATTAACCCTTCAAATTTCTTTCC
This sequence comes from Cyrtonyx montezumae, assembly GCF_038088225.1. Taxonomy (NCBI): domain Eukaryota; kingdom Metazoa; phylum Chordata; class Aves; order Galliformes; family Odontophoridae; genus Cyrtonyx; species Cyrtonyx montezumae. The sequence continues at coordinate 692,652 of NW_027072078.1, forward strand.
ATGTGTCTAATCACTGACATTGCTGTTTCTTGTACCCTTTCTGTTTTTCGTTCATGTTGCTTGAGGTGATGAGTCAGTCTGGTTGAGGATGGAAGCCCATGTTCCAGATGAGGATATGTTTCCTGGAGGGGCTTTTAAAGGTGTTTGGTTTTACATTGCTTTTCTCCACTGAAGTAATCGTGAATTTGAATTGGTTTGAGGACTTACTGTGGTGGATCCAAAGCATAGCAGCTGGATGATTGCATTTAGAAGTTGTCTCAGATTTAAAAATGACATTTCACTACAAAGTTATCAAATGCTTTCCTTTGTTAATTTCACACCAGTAGATGTTGCTGGTTAGGCAAAACCTACCAATGCAAGATTGGAATTCCCTTGCCTATGCCGTTAGTGTTCTCACTAATCCTGGCTTTTCACTCGATTTCTCTGATCCCTCTGTGTGACAACTGTTGCCTTAAGCAGATGTAAGCAGCGTACTTAATGCTCTTACTCTTCGTGTTTGCTGTGAGAAGTGTGTGTTACATTTTTTCTTTTTTTTTCCTTCATGAAGTGCAGTTCTATATTCAGTTGATCTTGTGTGGATTCGTGAGCTCTTACATCACCATCACCTAGGAAGTTAAGCCATTTGGAGAACTACTTTTATTCTTTCTTATGCTTTTTGTCCTTTTTCTACCTTAGCTTTACCTACAGCTTGTGGAACAACATTTTACAACTATTTCAAGAACTAAGATATGGCCAGTTTTCATCTGTAGTTGTATTCTCTTGAGTATTTAGATTGTTTTTATCTCCACTCCAGAGCTAAAAGAGCAGCTCATGGCTCGCGCATCACAGGTGGAAGAAATAGAGCATTTAAAACAGAAATTTGAAGAGCAGCGTCAGCAAACAAAAAGTGAGCATGAGACTGAATTAGAACAACTGAGAATCTACTTTGAAAGAAAGTTAAGAGTCACTGAGGAAAACTACAGAGAAGAAGTGACTTTGCTGCATCAGAGACTGCAGGAACTGAAAGAATATTCCGTATCAGAGGTGGATGTGAGTCATGATGAAGCAGGGAATATCAGGTATCTGGTCTTTTTCTGTTCATCTTGTGTTGTAATGGAGTGCTTCCATTTGTTTCTCTAAAAGGTATTGTAAATATGTTGGGATGGGGACTGTGGGATTTATATTAGTTAGGAACCTAGCAGTGGTAGTCATGAATGTGGGGAGTACTTTCCCATGTAGCTATTACAATTGCTCTATGCCTACTTTTCATACTGCACTGTAAGTAAGCAATCCATTTAACCTATTTTGTGATGCACGATGCAATCTTGAACTTTAAAAACTTACTTCTCTTCCTCAGTTCTTCTGTCACAGTTTTTGGAGAGACTGTTGAGAAAGAGAGAAAAGACATTTTCCTTGATCAGCTGAATCAACAGTCGGAGCAACATAAGGTAGGATTTTTGAGATATTTGAAGCACACACAACTTATAAAAAAAATTGATGTCTTATTCCCAGCTCTTAGCAAAGGGTTAGTTATATTTGTGACATTTACTAAGGCCTGATTATTATCACATGTCCCGTGTCTGATAAGGAATGAGCTCTTACTAATTTCTTCCTCATAAGTGGATATTTCAAAACATTTCTTTTCTCTAGATGCTCGGTAATTTTGCCTCTTACTGCTGTCTATTCTAAGTGGCTACATTAATTTGATCTCGCCTGTTTGCATATATGTTTTTGTTATTTTAAGATACTAACTTGTTTGATCAATTTGTTTGAAGTTGAGTCATAGTCAAGGAGAATTTTCATATTTTGGTTTTAGATTTTTTTTTTTAATTAGCTATAAAAATAATAGTATTTTTTAATGATGAGATGACAAGTAGACAAGACATACAGAAGACAGCCTGAACTCAGTTTCATTAGTAAATGACACCAAAAAAAGACAGTTATAAAATAATGAGAAAAAATAATGAGTTATAAAATAAATAAGAAAAGTATGTATCATGCTTTTTTTTTTTTTTTTTTCACATCTCATTCTGTTCCTGTTCCCTTTCATGTAGAGGAGGAGTGTCTACGGTGTTGAGGGTTGATGGTTTCTCCACTTAGATGCTTGTGGGACTTTCCTCTCTATTATACTTTCAATGAGGTCCTGAAATTCTGCTCTGTCTTGTTGCACGATATCAGAATGTATAAACCTGGAGGGGCTCTGCCACTGTAGTTAACAGATGGAGTGGAAGGAGCTGAGAAGAATTAGGATTTTTGTAAACCAGATGTATACATGTCAAGCACACACTTTTTAGTGGAATTAATTTAGTGTTCTCCCTGGAAGAATCTCATTATGATTTCCTCAAAGGTGAAGATGTCTTTTTCGTTCGTTTCTTACACAGGAAGAAATTGCCTGTTTGCAAGTACAACTTAAAGAAGATCACAGACACGAGTTAGATTCCTTAAAATCTTCCCTTGCCCTTCAGTATAAAGGAGACCTACTGAAAATGAAGATGGACCTTTCAGACAAGTATATAGCAGAAATAGAGGAAGTGAAAAGAAAGCATTCCTTAGAACTTGAGCAGCTCCGTGCCAAACTTTCGGAAGAACATATCAGAGGTGAGATAACCTGACAGATTGAGAAGTAAAATGCCAAGCTGATTGTGTGGATTACACCTCATCTTAAAAAGGTTATCTGATGAAATTAACTTTTTATTGCTTTACTTTACAGAAAACACTTAAAACATGTTCATCACTGGTATTGAGCACTTTGCTTTTTGACTTTTATGAGGAAATTGAGTTGCTCTTCTAAAGATTTGTTGACCTGACAGTGTTTTTTCTTTAATAATGCCTACTACAACTGAGGAACAGTAGCTAAAAGGAGTTAGTCAAGTTTTGGTTCTTGATGGCTAGAATGCCAGTCTAATTCCTGAATTAACACTAAAACTTTCTTTGAAAGTTTTTATGTGGCATGTTTAATGACTGTCATATTTGGATGAAGTAATCCATTTTTCAGTCCATTCTACAGAGTATGAGTTTGTTTTGTGGACTTGATAGCACTCTGTTCATTTGACTTCAGTATTTTTTTTTCCTCCTGTGTTTTCCACTAGTTTTTGTGTATATATTGGTGTGAATTTTTTGAACGAAGAGGGAAGTACTTATGTGGAGCAGGTTTTGTAATAGCTAGTTATTGCTTTAGAACTAAGGATAAAACTCCTTTTACAGCTAAATTTAATGGGGCTTCTTTCTGGTCAGTTTTATGTAATTTCTTAACAGTTACTGTTTTCCTTGACAAATGCATTCTTGTAATTTGTATAAATATGCTGACTTATATGAATTCAATATGAATCAATATGAAATGCATGTGTTCAGTATGAAATGCACGTGTTGTTGAGGTGCAGGTGAAGAACAGTAGTAATTCTTGTTTCTTTATCTGTAATCTCTTTCTGGGAGCATGGTATGATACACAAATATTTGAACTTATTGTCCAAACTTTGCAGTTAGCTATATAACGTGTAAATATAACTATATTGCACTGTATGTTGGTTAAAAGTATCAGTGCAGCTCCTTTGATTTGCAGTTGTACTTGTATTAAATTTTATTTATTTTTTAACTGCTACTGGACTGTACAAACTACTGTTGAATTAGAATGTCTAGTGTTTTCTCCCACTGGCTTTTTGGAAATATTTATCTAAATAGTGCATAGAAAAAATAACTTCCTTAAATCTGCCATTGTATTATCTTAAAGGAAAGTCAGAGCCTATGGCTGTGCTAATAAAAGGGAAGTCCTGCTGCAGATTTTATGATCCTCTATTTATGTCAATCCTGATAAATTTTGACAGTGATGGTAATGCAGAACAGAGCACTAATCACTGTGGGAAGTGATACAGGTTGGGCTGGTAGTGGGATTACTGCTAAAGGGCATCGCTGACAACATTCAGCTTTAGTGCCATACATTAATAAGACCGAAAATCTAGCAAGTAATTTCACTGTTCTTTTGTTTGATTTTGTGTTTTTTTGTTTGTTTTTTCCCACAGAAATCACTAAGTTGCGCCTACAGAGTGCTCAAAATGCAGCATGTCAAGTTGAAATGGAGGTGGCCAAGCGAGTATCTGTGCTGGAGGAAGAACACAAAGTTAAGCTCTCTCTCCTCCACTCTGAGGAACAGCAGATTGCAGAGCTTTCAGAAGAGATAAAGCGTTTAAAGGAAGAGATAACTAAACAAAAAGACTTCTTTGTGCAGAATGAAAAGCATCTGAAAGAGCAAATGGAACAGGTAGTCCATGTTACTGTGCTGTTTGTATAGAGCAGAGCAAGCACAGATGTGCTAGGGAGGCCAGGGGAAAATACACAAGGCACTTATTTTTATACTTACATTAGCTTCAAGTTTAAATGGAATTGCATGGATGCACTTTAATATTGGAATGCAAGTCTGTAGTTCAGAGCATGTTAGTGTTAAATACTTAAAAGTTCAGGCAGTGTGGTAGGGGAAGAGTACTTCAAGAGTTGATCCTGTCCATCTTTTCATTAAAATGAGTCAAACTTATGCACACAACTTCCAATACAGGTATGTATAAAAGTTCATCATCCTGCATATCTCCCTGCTGCAGTTTGTGGAGCAGCACCTCATAGCTGTAAGTGATGCAGTTGTGTACTGTGATGTGTCATGCAGTAATGTGGACTTGAACAAAAAGTGATGTAGCAGATGGAGAAAACCTTTCTTCTGACTGGGTCCCCTTGAGGCAGTTTCTGGTTTTGATCAGACTATTTTCTGAAAAAAAAAAAAAGCCACAAATAATTTTTCAGACCAGATTTTTGGGGAAGAAAATAGAGTAGGACAACAGATTTCCTGTTTTCATTTTGCTCTGGCTCTTTGATGGTTAAAGCTTAATGAGACTGAGAATCATAAAATCACTTAGGTTGCAAAAGACTTACAAGATCAGGTTCAGTCATGTCCTGACCTACTGAGTCCTGTCACTAAACCATATCCCTCAGTGCCACTTCCACACATCTTGTAACTGCCTCTCAGGAGGGGGACTCCACCATTTCCTTAAGCAGTCCATCCAATGCTTAACCACCGTCTTAGTGAGGAATCTCTTCCTGATGTCCAATCTAAACTACCCTTGGCATAATTTGGGACTGTTTCCTCATGTCTTAGCACTTTTCACCTGATAAAAGAGACTGACACATTTCTTGCTTCAGCCTCCTCTCAAATGGTTGTAGGGAGTGATGAGGTCTCCTGTCAGCCTCCTCCAGACTAAACAACCTCAGTTACCACACCTGCTCTTCATAAGTCTTGTTTTCTGCTTCCCTCACCAACTTGTTTGCTATTCTCTGTATGTGCTCCATCAACTCAGTATCCTTCCTGTAGAGAGGGGCCCAAAACTGAATGCAACTTTTGAGGTGTGTTCTCACTAGGGCTGCGTGCAAGGGGACAGTTACCTTCCTGATCTGGCTGGCCACAGTATTCCTTATACAAGCCTTTGGTCTTTGCCATACAGTTCCTCTTCTGGCTCATGTTCAGATAGCTGTTGACCAGTACCTCTTCTCTACTGGACAATGTTCCAGCCACTCATCCTCAAGCCTGTACTGCTGCATGGGGTTGTTGTGACTCAAGTGGTACCCAGCACTTACCTTTTTTGAATGTCTTGCAGTTGGTTTAGCCTATCCTGATCCCTCTGCAAAGTCTTCCTAATCTCGAGCAGGTCAATTGTCTTGATAACACTATCTGAGGGTGGATTTGGTCCCATCATCAAGACAATTGATGTGCATTTTGTTTGTCTTCTGGTCTTTGCCTCTCAGAAGTGGAGTGAATTGTCTCTCAATTTCTGTTGCTTCAAAAAATGTTTTCATGGATTGTGTGTTCATCTGCTTGTTTCATTCTTGCTTTTCTGCCTCCTCATTTAGATTGTAGCATAAAGGGATGCTTAAGTACTTCTTCAAAACAAATCTTCAAAGTGAAAGCTGAAGAAAAAATATTATTTCGTATGTCAGTTTTATTTGTTCTTTTATTAGCTTTGCATGTTGTTTCCTTATTTTACTGTTTACATGCTTACCACCCTTGTGGTTTTTAGGGTCTTTACTGCCTTTTGTCATTCAGCAGTTACTTGGTGCTTTGGTTTCTGTTTTTGTGCTACATATGTTTTATGTTGCTTTTTGCTACATACAAGAACTATCCTTGTAATGAACTTCAGTGGAGTGTGTGAAATATCACTACAATGCAAAGGAGAGAAGCTTAGAAGAAATTTTAAATGATGATCAATATCAGTACCTTTTAAGTTGAACTCCTGAAACAAAGAAAAGTGTCCACAAGGGGAAACAACAAAGAATACTAATTTATTTTGCTGTATTTCTTTTTTTCTCTTCTTTTCCCTTCTCCAATTAATTCTTAAAAGTGAGCTGAATTCAAGTCAGAATAAATTTATTCCCCAGCCTTACTTTTGTTCAGAAGGATGAATTGGATGTGAGAATTGAATCTCTCTGAAGACCTTAAATGCCTGAGAAGGTTCACTGCAGGCACTTCAATGCACTTCATGCATTTTTAATAACTGTGTTCACAGGTAAAACTTAAAATTGCTGAGGATCACAAGAATGAATTAAAGGAAGCCAGGGAAGAAGTCCAGAAAATAGAGACTATGTACAAAGAAAAAGAGAAGAAATGGAAATGTGAAAGTGAAGACCAGAGAATCCAAGCAGAAGAGAAATTATCATTGTTGCACGCAGAACTACAAAATAGATTGGAGTATGAGAAGCAGAATTTACAGAAGGAGTTTGAACTTCGTGAAACTCAAATGAATCAGCTCCAAGATCACCAAGCTGCCAAAATTGTAGAATTAGAGAAGTTGGTGAAAGAACAGCAAAACAACTTGCAACAACTAGAGGACAGCCTTGCAGTTGCACAGGCTGCACAGAAGTCTCAGGAGCAATATGACAGTGACCTGCAAGCAGCCAAAGTACTTATGACAGAAGAAATGGAAAAGGCCAAGCTTTCTCTGCAGGAAGAGTGTGCACGGAAACTTATGGAAGCACAAAACAAGTAAGTCTTGAGTATTTGAGCATTTTCACTTGCTGGGAGTGATTAGTCATTGAGCCAGTCATCATTGCTACTTTTTTCTTATTTTGAAATTAGTGAGTGGCAGTGAGGTAGGCTTGTCTCTTGATGGCACCAGTTTACTTTTTTATGTAAAGCTACCAAGGTATAATAAGGGTGTCCACTATTACATCTAGTCTAGGAATTAAATGAAGTGTAACTTGGTTCTCCCTCTTAACAGTTAAGAATTCAACACAGCCTGTATTCTAATCTTGGAGGACAAAAAGTGTACACAACATATGGGTGGAAAAATTCTTGAAATATTAAGATGAAACTATTCAAATGAATTTGAGCAACTCTTTCCTGGCAAATGGGACTCTTGTTATCCACTGAGTGATAAGGATTATGAACCATATATGGTGTTCTTCATTAAAATAAGTTCTGGTTACAAATGAAGGTTCTAAATGCTTGGGTCTGCTTCTCTATTATCTTACTCCCCATTCTTTCTTTTATTATATTGAAAGAAGTCTTCAAACAGATATGTTTGTACTTGCATACATTACTTAAAATTTATCCCTTCTGTCCTCCTCAGATACGTGCTTATAGAACAAGATTGGAGAAATAATTACAGTAAGAAAATGCTGAAACCAGGAACTTAGCCTTTAAATAACCAGTTACTTTTTAGTTACTGGTGCCTGCATAAAAGAATGCTGTAGTTAATGATTACTGCAAATTGCAGCATTTCAGATACTGTGTCTTCAGTGAACTTCTAAGTAGACCTCAGAAAAGACCTCAGAAAGTTACCATCAGTTTGGAGAAGTCCCTCAGTATCCCTCATGTGCTTCCACAGTGGATTTAAGTCTTGGTCTAAACCAGATGCATTTAAAAATATTTCTTATGACTATTTACTTGCAGGCAACACACTTGAAATGTAGACATTGTACATAACTGTGTTCCAGATCCTCTCATACAACATTTGCTCAAACTGGTTTTGATACTCGTTTTGTTTTTCTGGGCTCTTTGTCAGTGTTACTTTTCTGTGCTACACTATCAATGGGTTTTAAATGAGATAGAGAGAACAAGGTTTGCATGTTACTCTGTATTAGTAGAAATGTAATAGGAGTTCAAATTTAGCTGGATGTGACCAAATGACATTCCCTGGACGATGTGATGTGGCACTGAAATCATTTTTGTGGTTTGCTTTGAATTAGTTCTATATTAGAAGCATAAAGTGAAGTAATGGAGGATAAGTAAAGCCTTGTTCTTGTTCTTTGCTATTTGTTACTTATTTATTTATTATTTCAACAAAAAGTGCTTTTTTGACAACATTCTCTTAACTCTGTTGGAAATTATTTAGGTTTATGGAGGAACACAAAGTTATGACTCAGAAATTCACAACTGAGCAAGAGATTCTTCTCCAGGAGCTGAAGAAGAGACATGCTGAAGAGCTAGAACTCCAAAGTCAGCAGCTACATGAGAAGCATAAGCAGAAAACTTTATCTTTGACAGCTGAGTTTCAGAGGAAGCACCAAGCTGAAATTAAGGCACTTAAATCTACGCTAGAAAGTAAACAGCAAATTCAGCTTGAAGCTATTGTTGCTGAACTTCAGACAAAGCATCAAGCACAGATTGATGAGCTAGAGGCTAAACAGTTATCAAACCTGGATTCCTTGGAGTCATCCTACCTATCTGAAATTCAGAATATAAGAGATGAACATACGCAAGTTCTTGAGAAGCTACAGCTGCATCACACAGAGCAGCTCAGTGAAAAGGATAAAATGAATCAAGCATCCCTGGCTCAGGAGATAGAGATATTGAAATTAAAGCATGCTGAGGAACTTCAGCTAGCACAAAATAAATTGAAAATTGAGCTAGCTGCTGTGCATATGGAAAAACTTAAAATTATGGCTATGGAAGCAGAAGAAGCTCATAAGGTGAGTCAAAAAGAAAAATTACTGTAGCAAGTGAAATTTCATGTTGTATTAAGCCTGTGCAAGTGTGAGAAACTGTGGAAATTTGTGGGATCGCTCTTGTTCTTTGGGTATATTTTCTACAGCGTCTTCGGTGCCAACACTAAATCCTGTGTAGCTATATTGCGTGTTGAAATAGGAAAGTGAAGGTGAAAATGAAGCTCTTTAAGAGATTGGGTGTGTGAAAAAATGTACCAGAAATGTTGCAAGTCAAAGTCAAAATCAAGTTATGGAGGCTTGGCCCTGCAGAGGGCTGTAATGTGTTTTCTTGTGGTGCATGTAGTTTTTTTTCTTTTTGTTTTGTTTTGTTTGTATTTCCTCACCATGCCTACCCTGTAAACAATGATTTAATGGGGTTTCTGCGTCTGCAGAGACTCAGAGGAAGGTCTTGTGGCAAATAAGGTATTTTTTTTCTGTCCTGTCTGCTAACTAATCCTAAGTCTGCATTTGAATTGTTCTTCAGTGTAAAGAGTTCTACAAATAAAAAAATTAATATTGTGTCTATGGGGAGTTCTATCACAGACAGGGTAAAAAGTAAGGACTTTACAAAACTATTACTAGATGGAATGAAGTTTCATCTATACAGAGATTTCAATTAGACAGAGCATGTATACTTTTTATGAGGCAACATTGCTCATGCTTACTTCTACTTTGATACAGAGCGCATGCATTTTAACAGTGGGTTACAAAAATATTTGTACTTTATTTTTACCCTTTTTTGTTTCAAATTAATGCTTAATCAGGATGATTTGAAAGCAGCTCTACAAAATCAGAGAAGTTTGCTGGAAGAAGAAAACAGACTCGCCTTGGATATATTACGTGAGGAAGTAGTGCATATGGAGGAAAACCATAGAAAAGCACTGCAAGAACTTCAGGATCTTCACGAGGCAGAAATTAAGAAGCATAAGGAAGAATACTCTAAGGAGCTGGAAAAGGAATTGGAGAAACTAAGAGCACAGCATGAACGTGAACAAGAGGTCAGAATGTTGCCCAAGATAAGCCATAGTTTCAAATGGATTAACTTCAATTTTATGAACTTTAGAAATAAGGCTATATATATATATATATATATATATATATATATATATATATATATTCTGGATTTCTTGCAGTGGTGCCAAATGATAAGAAGGGCCAAAGTTAACATTTTCCAGCCTTGCTTTATCTAGGGATAAGTATTTCTATATGTGCATTAGCCTTATTTTTTTTTATTTAAATCCTTGTTTATAGTTTTCCCTTTCTACTTTTTATTGGACACTTGCTTTCCTTTGAGTTCCTGTTCTTTTTTAATTCTAGACTGTAAAGCTCTTGAAGAATTAATAGGTAATAATTCAGATTACTCTTTGTGGAAAGTACTTGTTCACTTTAAGCTTTTATTGGTGAGCAACTTTGCTATGTACTTTCTTAGTGAAATTATAGTGCATAATACTTTTTCAAATGTGCTTTCTCAGTAAAATTTGAAAATTTTCTTTGTTGCCCTTAAGGCTTTACTATTTCTTCTTCCTGGAAATGTTTGCATATAAGCTTAATGAAGTCTACAAGGCATATAAACTCATAAGGAAGGCTAAAATTCAGTCATAAACATAATTATTTTTAAGTATTGAATGGAAGAATACTTTTTTATTGAGTGTTGATATGAGGAGTTGCAAATGATGAAGATATTCACTTTTCTGTAGTATATATTATGCTTGTAAATTAGAAGTCACAAACACTAACTTTATCCATTGCAACCTAACAATATAAGGTACGTTGTAATATAACTTTTTCATTTAATAATTTGTAAATGATATAGTATGGTAAGTAACTCCCTGATCCCTGCAACACTTTTGTATTACTTTGTGCACTTCACAAAAATAAGTGTTGCTTTGAGGAGACCCCTTTTCTTGGTGTTCTTAGAGATTGTCAGGCTGTTGAGCTGGTAGCAGTTCCCAGTTGGCCACTGTGAATTACACTCTCTCAACTTTTGGAAGAAAAGCCTTCCTGGGAAATTAGTTTTGTTGTTAAGTGGGAAATTATTTTCATTATTAATGTCTTAGGCTCTCAATCCTAGAAACAGGACTTCACTCTATGAATAGAGTAACTCTTCTTAGAGAGTGCAGTAGGAGACGTGTGTGAAGGTCTTTCTGGTATTTTTGGTGGATTTCCTTGTTTGAAATAAAGTCATTCATGAGATAACATTAAAGACAGACACCTAACGATTAATCCTATTTACAGCAAAAGAAATCTTGTCTTAATAAGATATGCTCTTTTTGTGTTTTTTTCCCACTTTTTTTCCTCTTTTTAAATTTTTTTCTTAATGGAATTACGGAATAGCTTGGGATGGAGAGAACTTTAACCCCATCCAGTCCCAACCCCTGCTGTGGACAGGGTCACTTTCCACCAGATTAGGTTGCCCAGGGCCCCATTTAGCTTTCCTTGAGCTCTGAGAGATGGTGTACTCACAGATCCTCTGGGCAGCCTGGACTTCACCATCCCCTGAGTAAAGAATTTCTTCCTAACATCTAATCTTGATCTATTTGCTATTAGTTAAAGCTATCACCCCTTGTTCTATCACTACACTCCCTGACTGAGTCCCTCTCCAGCTTTCTTATAGTTTCCATTAAGGTACTGGAAGGCCAAAATAAGGTCTCTTTCAGCTTATGGTGAAAGAGGCTTTAGTAGTCTGTGATTGTTTGCTTTTAGGTTTTTTTTTAATCTTAATTATAACACTGTGTTTAAAATATTCTATATTACTTCCTTATCTTCAGATGTATGCTTCTGCATCAGCCTCTGAAGTAGAAACTGTGAGGACAGCTCTTCTGTCTCAGTTTGAGGCAGCAAAAATGAAGCAGCAGCTACAGTTCCAGGAAGAGATTGAGCTGTTGAAGTGTCAGTCAGAAGTACTCCTTGAACAGCAAATTGCACAGCTGAAGGTAGGTAGAGTTTTATTAAAATCAACTTAGAAGTATGTACTAGTAGCTTATTTTTCTGAAAATGAAGAATTGTGCCAATCAGCTTCCTTGCTTTTTTCCACCTAAGCAGAAAACTGACATGAAATCTGATAGAAATCTGGTGCTTCTTTTTAGTTATTCAAAGTTCCTTTGTATAATCTGACATGCCCTTAGTGAATGCACTGCTTCTGGGAAGTATAAGCAAACTGCATCAATGACTTTGATAAGCAGCTGTTCTGGTTGAGGAAATTCTTACACTTTGAGCCTGTTCATTTCCCTCTTGCTAATAGCTAGGCACTCTACTGTTTGAATTTGGAATCTTAGATGGACATGGCTCCCCTGCCTCACTCAGCCTTGCAGATTCTAAGTGGTGTTTGTACTGTTATTTCCAAATGCCAGTGTTGCTCTTGGTTTTACCTGTGATGACAGTCCTCATGGTGTCATACAGCAGAATACAGTCATCAGCTAAAGAGGTGATGATGGAAGACTTATTCTCCTCAGCAGAAGGTTCTTCCACAAAGGGTTTGGGGCAGTGTAGATGACTGCTTATGTTCTGCTTCATGCTCTGAAGTCTGATTTTATCCCTTGAGGAAAAAGCTGTTTTCTTAACTTAACCAAACAACGTACTCTGGAATGTGTTAGTGTTCATAGATCAACTTGCATATGATTCAGGGCATCCTCAGCATGTTTGCTGATGACACCAAGCTGAGAGGTGCAGTTGATACAGTAGAAGAGAGGGATGACATCCAAGGGGATCTTGATAAACTTGCAAGGTGGGCTTGTGAAGATGATGAGGTTCAGCAAAGCAAAGGTGCAAGGCTTTGCACTTGGGTTGAGATAATCCCAGATTTGTGTAAAAAAATAAAAAATAAAAAATGGGAGAACTCCTTGAGAGTAGTCCTACTGAGAAGGGCTTGGTGGTTCTAGATCTAGATTAGTTTGATTTGTCAGTTGCTAATCTGAATACTAGCAAACAGTGTGTGCTTGCAGCCTGGAAGGCCAGTGGTGTCCTAAGTTCCATTGGGAGAGGGGTGACCAGCAGGGCAGGGGAGGTGATTGTCCCCCACTGTTCTGCCCTTGTGAGGTCCCAGCTGGAGTAGAGCCTCCAAATATGGATCTTCCACAGGAAAACTGTGGAGCTGTTGCAGAGGGTCCAGAGTAGGGCTGGGACACCTCTCCTATGAAGAAAGGTTGAGGCAGCTGGGCTTGTTCAGCCTGGAGAAGAGAAGGCTGCAAGGAGACCTCATTGTGGCCTTCCAGTATTTCAAGAGAGTTTAGAATCAACTTTATATGTGGGTAGATAGTGATAGGACAAGGGGGAATGGCTTTAAAGTGAAGGAGGGGAGATTTAGTATAGAAGGTTTTTTTTATTGAGAGAATGGTGAGGTGCTAGACAATGTCACAGTTTTATCTCTAGATCTATGTCCATGACAAGGGGCCAGCAGACCCCCAAGCCCACCGGCCCAAAATGAGGGGGTGAGGGAACAAATGGAAAAGGAAAAACAAAAAAAACAGTGGTAACAATCTGAGGAGGAAAACAAACTTAGTTTATTAATTATAGTAGCAAAGATATGAGTTAATTGGGTTTGAATCGAATACATCAAATAAATGAGTTTCTGAAAACCAAAATTCTTACTCTGATCCACTAGGAGCAAAGAGAGAGTCTTGCGATTTCCAGTCAGTTTTTTTTCTTTTTCCTCTCCCTGTAAGATAAATAAGAAAAATAGCAAAGTCTTCTGAGACCCATGGTTCATGCATCTCTTCTGGGACTGGAGCTGCAACATTAACTTCTTAAGTCACAGTGCACTGCATGATGTTATGATGTGATGGAATACTGATAATCAACCACAAAACCATGACGAACGGGTTACTGAGAGAAGTGGATGCCCCATCCCTTGAAGCATTTAAGGCCAGGCTGGATGGGGCCCTCAGCAATCTATCTAGTATTTGATCTGGCAGCTGGCAGCCCTGTCTGTGGCAGGGGATTTGGAGCTTGACGATCCTTAAGCTCCATTCCAACCTAAGCCATTCTATGATTCAGTGTTTTATTTATACAGTAAGCACTTCTCATTCTCCTTCTGAGTGTTGCAGGATTACTTATAGCCTCTTCATGATGGAATCCTAGGGCCTTATTTCACCTCCCTTATTTGCTGGTACAGCAGTGGGACATGTCTAGAGCAGATATGTTCCTCTGAGGTAAATGAGATCCAATTTAATTGCTTCTAGATGATTTATCCATTTTCAGTTTGTTCTTGTAAGTCACTCTTCCTGCATGGAAGTCTGTGATGTGCATGTTGTGATCGTGCAGTTGCCTCTGTCCGTTATTTTCTGTTCCTTGTTACAGTCTCAACAATTTGAAATGACAAAGATCTTAGCAAACACATTAATGAAGTTCATTTAACAATCATAATTTTGGCATAATTTTGTTGATTAGGGGTGTGAAGTTATTGCTAATTAAACTGAGAAATAAGACTGAATATAGTTTAAAAAAAAGGTGAGTACTTATGTGAAGGGAGATGTTGTTTTTCTCTCTTCCCTCTCTTTGTGTAATTCAAATTTTATGTCATTTATGCAGGATGAATTTGAAGCTGAAAAAACAGCATTAATACATGACCAGGAGCAGGTGTTAATTGCAGAGAGGGAGAAGGCACAGGATGCTTACCAAAAGGAGAAGGAGACATTATCAGTGCAGCTACAGGAAAAAGCAGCAAGGATTATCCAGGTGTGTGGAAAATATTTCAGCTCTTCTTTTATACAGTGCTTTCATCTTTCTCAAGGTACACACAGACTGTGTGTAATTCTGGTGGTTGCTAGTTTTCAAGGTGTATAGTGTACAGTAGACTCTCAATATGATGGTCTCTTAGCTAGAGTGCTGTAAATGTCACAAGGAAATTAAAACTGGACAGTAGCTTGAAAACTGCCCTTTTATAAGAGAAGGTCAAATGTTTACCACTTTTTCTATGTACTGATGCTATCTGTACTTATTGCATTTTTTTCCCTAGAAAATAGTGCTCTGGCTTTTGATAGACCATCAGACCTATAATTTGGAGGTACATAGGACAGGTAAATGGGAAATATTGCTCCAGAAGTAGCAAAGAGAATATTCATTTGCTAAACAGAACAAAGTTTTATGCCTCCTGTAAAACAAATCTCTTGATAACTTAGATTGCGCAGAGATCTTAAGATATGGAGGAAAAGCATGGAGAATTGTGTTTATCTTAATTAGGAAACTTGTAGTTTTTTTTAATAATCAGAATAATAACTTTGAGTTTTCAAAGTAGAAATTATTAATATTTTTTATCTTCACTTGTGTTTCAGAAGGCTGTGATCAAAATGTAAATTTGGTATACTGGAATAGTCTGTTAGGCTTTTATGGCTCGTAGGAAGTTGGGAAGTGGTAGTAATAGCATTATGATTTTCACCTGAAAAGCATGCATTCTTGTTTTCCTGATGTTCATGCATGATTTCATGAGAAGTAAGAAAGTTGTCAGGGGAGTCATCTTTCCTGACAGTCTCTTCCTGAATTTGTATCTTGTCACTTTGTATCTTGTACTCATTTTGGCAGCCTAATTTGTGAGTTAAGGATGTATGTACACATTCATATAGGTACTTATTTACTCTTAATGGAATAAAGATTCCCTATGAATAGAAATGTAAGGAGATGAGACATTTTCTAGAGAAGTCTTTTCCATACACAGATTGTAAAGGAAAGAAGTGCCTGAGATTGATCGTAGTCTGTTAGGCTGCTATTCAGGTTTGTGTGCTAGTGTCAAAATGTGTGCCTTCGTCATTGCTTTGCATTTTTAAGGCATGAACAGCAAAAATAAACGGAAGCATGACAAACTTTTTATAAGCTTTTGTATTGCTTCTGTGCACTGAGTCTGAATGCAAATGAGACAGCTCCTTGAAATAAAGTGTACATCAGAGAAGGTGATTGAAAGGAAAACATCCCATTTTTAGTCTTTGTTCTGTCCTTTATTTCTACTTCTTTTGGAAGCAAGTTTGCATTGCAGAGGTGATTATGTGAATATACAGAAACTAATAGAGGGTAAGAAGTAAGTTCATAGTCTATACAAAGCGATCATCTTTGTCTTTTTCATTGTTATTTCATTTTCCACAGCTGGAAGAGAGAGTAGAATCTTTAAATCGTGAAATACAGGAGACCAACTGTGAACTGGAGACACTCATAGAGCGACGGGACAGAGAGAACCAAGAAGGGGGGAATTTGGTAGCCATGTTGAGATCTGATATTGAGCAGTCCAAAGATGAAAGGTTTGTCTGTCTTGGATTATATACTGCTTAGTGGATGTCTTTTATTTTTCTCATTTTTTATAAATAAAATAATTAAATTAAGCCAGCTCAAAATAACAGAGTAAGATGATAGTATTGGCTTTATTTGCGAGCACGATTGACTTCTGTTGTTAATAATCTATCTGATATGGAGAGCATGTTGTTTTTTTTTTTTGTTTCCCTCGCCCTGCAGTCTCTTGTAGTCTGATGGAGAATTTAGTGTTTTGGCATCACCACTGTCTATAATCCTGGCAAAAGCTAGGGAGGTGCTCTGTACCCTATGAACTAACTTTTTAGTGCAGTTTAGATTAGTTGGATTTGTTATTTGAACGTGCAGGTCAGAGACAGGTTATCATGTTGAACAATACTCCAGAAGAATTCCTTTTCCACACTTTTAAACAAACAAAAAAACTAGCTTACTGTTTAGTGGATCTGTGCCTGGGCTTAGTGAAGCTTCTATCCCATTGCTTGGCTTCCTGTAGGATATTGAAGGACGATAGACCATTTGTTCTTGGCTGTTCTATGCCTGACTTGGATATTTCTCCTATTTGTTCGAACTTTAATGAGCAACTGTAGCAGGAATTGTTCAGTATTACATGCCTCAGAAGTAGTATTAATATTTTCTTCAAATTAAATTATTTTGATGTCACAGATAATAAACATGTTCTCCCTGCTGATGCTTCCGTATATGGAGAAAACAGTTTATTTTGCTGAGCCTGCATCTGTGTATTGTTTTTTCCTGTTGTTGATGTTTTCTTTGTTTTTTTTCTTTTCGTGAATTATCTGAATCTTCATTACTGATAATCATTCAGCAATGACAAGGTTTCTGTCTTAGTCTGTCAGGTTTTCAGTATGTTTGAAGTCTCTAAGCACACACAGTCTGCAATGTTCCACGTGCTTCTGTTCTAGGAAGAAAATGCAGGACTCATATCAGTGTCTTTTGAAGTGGCTTATGGAGCTGGTGAAGGCCACAATTGCTATTGAGGATCTTATCTGTAGCAAGATTGGTCTTTGCCTCGATAACACTATGGCTTCTGCAGATTCTGTGGAAAGTCACAGTATTATGGAAGAACTAGGATTCGCACAATACTTCAAAGCTGAAGAAAAGCATCACCTAGAGAAAGGTGAGTGCAAGTTTATGTAACTGGATATAGTCAGTTCATATTCTTGAATAATGGCTTTTGATTTTGTATTACATGGAGGAAGCTCTGAATAGGGATCTCTTGTTGCAATGTTTTTTGTCTGTTTCCAAGTTTTTCCACACTTTCAGAGTATCAGCATGTCTTAATTTTTAGTAGTGAAAATACTAACCTGTGACTTGATAAGACTGAATGGATAATAAGAGCAGGAAAGCTTAACTTGACAGACTTCAGTTCTTGATGTACAAGCCTATTTCTAGGCATTGCAAAAGACCGTATTAATTTGTAAACATCAAATAGCTCAGCATTGATAAGTTTTTTCACCTTGTAATATATCTTCAGGGTTAAGCAGTGTTGCTGTCTGATGTCAGTTGTTATGTGAGTGACCGGTTCTGTGACTGGTTTCTGTGCATTTAAGCAGCTTGTTTGTTTTCAGTAGATGAACTGCTTGATGAAACTCTCACAGAACACAGCCAGCAGTCTCCGGTGTCTGAAGAGCAGTATGAGTTGAGCCAGTACTTACACGAAAGCGTTTTTACGAAGCCAGAAATGGCATTTGAAAATGAAGAAATGATACTGAAAATTTGTCATCGTTTGCGCACTGCAGTGGAAAGACTTCTGGAACTGGTTACAGAATCAAATAAGCAAGTAAGATAATGTCTTTGTCTGTATAGAAGCATAATTGCTCTGAAAATGTGAACTCTGTGTTAGGGCTTGTACACATAGCACAGATAGGACTGGCTGCCACAAGGAAAAATATCTCACCATATCCTTAGACTAATTCTAAGTAACGTGAGGCTTGTGCATCACTTGCTTCTTGTAATGGATAATTTGGCCTTTATTTGAATAATTCTTGTGAGACTTAAGTCTTTTCTTTTCACAGCAAATCCTGCGTTAAGGAGACAACCTTAGTTACCTTAAGAAAATTTAAACTAGAATTTTAGGTGTGTTTGCCAACTTCTGGAGAACAGAATGAAGTGTGATAAAACCTCTCATAAAACGAACATCAGTGCTTCTTCAACATGGATAAAGAAGTTAAAGAAAATTCAGTCCCATTTTAAAATGTGTTAGGAATATGTAGATCACAGAATCATAGAATCATTAACATTGGAAAAGACCAGCAAGATCTAGCCCAACCGTCCACCTACCACCAATGTTGCCCTCTAAACCATATTCCAGAGTACTTCATCTACACATGTCTTGAACGCTTCCAGAGACAGTGACTCAGCCACCTCCCTGGACAGCTGTCTCTAGTGCCTGACCACTTTTCTGGAGTTGTTGATCGACACCCGGAGATCCTTTTCTTCTCCACAGTCTTCCTGCCACCCTTCAACAGGCCTGTGGTATTCCCTGGGATTTTTGTGACCAAAGTGTGGGACTTGGCACTTGGTCTTGCTATCTTCACCCCAATGGCCCCAGCAATCCAGCTTGTCCAGATCCTTCTGTATCCTACCCTCAGGCATATTGACACTTGCTGCCAACTTGTCCTCTACGGACTTACTGAGGATGCTCTCAATCCCTTCATCCAGATCATTAATAAAGATACTAAACAGGACAGGCTCCAGTACCAACCCCTGGAGAGTACCACTTGTGACTGAACACCAGCTGGATGTAACTCTATTCACCACCACACTCTGGGCCTGACCCTCTAGTAGGTTCTTTTCCCAGCAGAGAGTGTGCCTGTACAGGCCATCTGCTGCCAGCTTCCCCAAGAGACTACTGTGAGGGACAGAGTCAAAGGATTTGTTGAAGTCTAGGTAGACTCTGTCAACAGCCTTTCCCTCATCTTACAGATGGATCATCTGGTCATAGAAGGAGATGGACTTGATCAAGCAGGAACTGCCTTTTATGAACCCATGATGGCCTGGCATGATTTCCCCAGCTGAACACATGTTGTGTGATTGCATTCAGGATGACCTGAGTTTTCCTGGCACTGAGGTCGAGCTGACAGGCGTGTAGTTCCCCAGATCCTTTTTATGACCCTTCTTGTAGGTGGGAGACACATTGGCAAGCATCCAGTCTTCTGAGAATGCTGATATGGGGTGGAAAGTGGCTAGCTCCCTCAGCACCCTGGGGTGGATCTCATCTTGTCCCCACGGACTTGCAGCATTCCACGTGGAGTAGTAGGTCTCTGTTTCAACCTGAACTGTGAAGGATTTATTCACAGAATCACATAATTGTAGGAGTTGGAAGGGACCTCTAGAGATCATTGTCTCTGTCCAACCTCCCTGCCAGAGCAGGCTCCACTAGACCTAGGTTGCACAGGTAGGTGTCCAGGTGGGTCTTGAATGTCTCCAGAGAAGGAGACTCCACCACCTCTCTGTGCAGCTGTGCCTGTACTCTCTCACCGTCACTGTGAAGAAGTTACCACACACATTTGTGCCGAACTTCCTATGCATCAGTTTGTGGCTATTTCCCCTTGTCCTATTGACACACACTGCTGGAAAGAGTCCAGCCTTGTCCCTTTGCCTCCTGCTCCTTAAATATTTATAGCTGCGGATCAGATCCCCTCTGAGTCTTCTTTTCTCAAGGTTGAGCAGCCCCAAGTCTCTCAGCCTTTCTTCATAAGGAAGGTGTTCTATGCCCTTTATCATCTTTTTAGCCCTCTGCTGGACTCTTTCCTGGAGATCCCTGTCTTTTTGTACCAGGAAGTCCAGAACTGGACACAGGTGAGGCCTCACCAGGTCCGAGTAGAAGGGGAAGATCACCTCCCTTGACCTGTTGGCTACACTCTTTTTAATGCACCCCAGAACGCCATTGGCCTTCTTGGCCACCAGGGCACACTGCTGGCTCATGGCCAGCCTGTCATCCACCAGGACACCCAGGTCCCTCTCCTCAGATCTCCTCTTCAGCAGCTCATCCCATAACCTGTACCAGTGTGTGCAGCTATTCCTCCCTAGGTGCAAGACTCTACATTTGCTTTTGTTAAACCTCATCTGGTTGCTCTCTGCCCAACTCTCCAGCCTGTGCAGGTCTCACTGAATGGCAGCACAGCCTTGAGGTGTGTCAGCTGTTCCTCCCAGCTTTGTATCATCAGCAAACTTTCTGGGGTGGACTCTATTCCCTCATCAAGGTCACTGATGAGGATGTTGAACAGGACCTGACCCAGCATAGATCCCTGAGGAACTCCACTAAGTACAGGCCTCCAATTCAACTCTGCACCGCCAATCACAACCCTCTATGCTCTAATTCTGCTCCCCATTGCAGATTTTCAGGTCAGAGGGTAGAGTACCCCGAGGATAATTAGTCTGACTTTTAAAGACAGATGTAAAGAAAGGATTGAGAACCTCAGCTTTTTCCTTATCCTCACTGGTCACGTTCCCTGGTATATCCAGTAAAGTCTGGAGATTCTCCTTAGCCCTCCTCTTACTGTTGATATATTTGTAAGTTTATCTGTTGTTCTCGTTAATTACAGTGGCCAGGTTGAATTCAAGTTCAGCTTTTGCCTTACTCATTTTCTCCCTGTACATTCTAACAACTTCTTTGTACTCTCTCTGAGTTGCCCATCCTTTCTGCCACAGGAGGTAGACTGTTTCTCCCAGAGTCTCAGCAGATGTTCCCTTTTCATCCATCCACATCAGGTCAGGTCAGAGCAGCAGGCCTGGTGGAGCACCTCCTCCAGTAGGCTCTCCTACCAGCTGCCTCAGGACGTTATTTTCCATATGCTCTGGAAGCCTCCTAGACTACTTCTTCTGCACTGTATTATATTTCCAGCATGCACCAGGGAAATTGAAGTCTTTTGTGAGAACAAGGGCTGCCAATTGCACAACTTCTGCCAGGTGCTCATAGAACACCTTGTCCATCTTTTCATCCTGGTTAGGTGTCTGTAATAGACCCCCATCAACATAGGGAAAGTTAGGAAAAGATTATGCACCAGAGAGTGATTGGCATGGAACAGTCCCCCCAGGGAAGTGTACACAGCTCCAACTTGCTGGAGCATTTGGACAGTGCTCTCACATAGTGTTTGGTTTTCGGGTGATGCTGGGTAGAGCCCAGATTCTGACTCAGTGATTCTTGTGGGTTTCTTTCAACTGGGATATTCTATGATTATTGAATTTAAGTGCAAGGATGCCTTGAATTGCAAGTGATTCAGGAGGTTAGGCAACTTAGCCAACAGGGAGGTGTCTCTCTTTATGCATAGTTAAGAAGCTTCTGTACCTAAGGAAGTTTTGTGGTGGAACTACAGATTAAGTGAGTACAGGGAGTCACTAAAATGTCTTTGGCAAAGAAAATCTAATACTACCAAGAAACTTCAAAACCTGTGCCTTAATTTTTGATAACACTTAAGCAGTAAGAGAAAGATTTGGTTTTAAATACCTGGGATTATTTTTACAATGCATTTGCATCCAATCTAAACCTAGGGAAAACTGTTTATTTTTAGATGGAAAAAACACATGAAATCCATGCACAATTTGAAGAAGAATTCACCCGCCGAAATCAGGAAACTGCTCAGGTGGTTAGTCAGCATAAAGAACTAATGGAGTGCCTCACTGAGGAAAGTGAGGCCAAGAATCAGCTGGCACTAGAGCTTCATAAAGCAGAGGGTAAGAAAAAAATAGCTAATTCCTCCGAGTATCTATGATACCTTTTTATGCTTTTTGTTGTTATGATTTGCCTGTCTGTAATACATTCTTTTGCATTTCATATTATTAAGTTATTAGAAGCATGGGTCATTTCTTGCGAATCTAGTACTTAATCCTCTGAATCAGAATTACATTTCCCTGGGACAGGTGTGATAGTCCTCTACTTAAACTATTGTCTGTGTGTGAAAAACACCATAATTTTAAGGATGGAAGTTTGCATGTCTAAACATGGGAGCTTGGGTTATTGAAAAGAAAATACTCCCACTGTAAAATCAGCCCACGTGTCTGACCCTGGAAGGGTTTATCATGAACTAAAACAATATTTGACAGTAGTACAGGCATAAGGAGATTCTGAAAGAAACAGGAAAGCTGAGGTTGTTGATCTCAATGCTATCACAGACTGCATATAATCATTCTTATTCCTGTTTGTGAAGATTAAGATTGGAAGTATGCTGATGTGGCTTGTATTCTTTGCATTTTTGCAAAGGAGTCTTTAAATCTGGGATTTAAGTCCTTCAAGTTGAGCTTCTCTCCCTTATTGTGGAATCTGCTTTCCGTTCCTCTTTAGACGTATTCCTTTAGGCTTACTTGGTCTCTCCAGCATCCTATTTCCTTCCTTTCTATGAATTATTTGTGGATTTCTTGGGCTCTGAATATAGTGCTTGCTCTTATTTTCTGGAGAATTTTTTATCTTCTGAGCCCAGCTGTGATGAGGCTGTCCTATATTCTGGGGTTATTCTAAGCTATCAAGGCTAAACAAGCTCCATATACATTCCACGTTTTTTAGGCAATCTGTTACATAGCAACCTCATTAAATATATTAGAATAAATAACTTTATTCCTCAGAATGCTTCACAACAGTCTAGCTATAGTGTGAGTTTAAGTCATCTTGAAATTCCTCCTTTATCTGTCATTTTATTGTTGGCATTAAACTGTTTACATGTGTTTCCAAGTTATATTTTCCCAGTAGATGAGTTTGTCAGCTGCTTTATATGCATTCTAACTTGGCATTTTAGGCATTATTGAAGGGTATGTTGCAGAAAAAGCTGCGCTGGAGGAGGCCTTGAATCTGAAAGAAGAATCTGAGCGTCGCCTCGTCATGGAGCTGGAGAATATGCGTGAACGCTTCCAGGAACTCACCCAGGAGCAGGCAATTCTTGGTGAGGAGTGGGTATGGCAGTAGTAGTGGAACAAAGAAAAATGCATTGCATCCTGACTGAGGATAGTGTGTTTCTATAATGTAGCACTCTTTGGTTTGGTGAGTTAGTGACCAGCTCAGTCAAATAACGAAGTTGGCAGGGTCTTCCTGTAAAAACAGGAAATAAAATAAAGCAGCTTTTTAATTTTTCCTTCTGAGAAGACAGTACTGTTAATAAAAAGTACTACTATAGTCTTTTAGTTTGTAGTGGAAATGTTAAGTCACAGCCTGAAACAGTGACTATGAGCACATGCTGGGAAGGCAGGGTTGACTCAGAGGAGCTCAGGTGCATGCAGTGCACCTGAGTGACTGGAAGGGCTGGAGCCAGGTTTCACCCATTCTCAGACCTCATTTAAGGGTTGGCAGTGGAGGCAAGAGTATCTCTGTGGAGATTCTTGCCTACCTGAGGCTGTTGAAAAGTAAGCAGCTTTTTTCCTTTGTTTCTGCATCCACACCTGCTGCATTTGTGCTTGTCCTCATTTCCTGCAGCCAAAGACTTTGCCACCCTGCCGTTATTACTGTGCTTTCCATCACATTGAATCATAGAGTCACTAGGTTTGGAAAAGACCTACAAGGTCATCCAGTCCAACCATCAACCTGTCACCAATCGTTCTCACTAAACAATGTTCCTCAAAACAATGTCCTTAAATACCTCCAGGGTCTGTGACTCCACCACTTCTCTGGGCAGCCCATTCCCGCATCTGACCACTCTTTTGGAGAAGTAGTATTTCATAGCATCAGTCTGAATTTCCCCTGGTGCGATGCAAAGCCATTCCCCTCTCATCCTATCGCTGGTAACATAAGAGCAAAGGCCAACCCCTAGCTCATTACAACCTACCTTCAGATAGTTATTAAGAGCAATATGGTCTCCCCTGAGCCTCCTCTTTTCCAGACTTGAATAATCCCAGCACCCTCAGCTGTTCCTCAATAAGCCCTGTGCTCCAGACTCCTCACAGCTTCATTGCCCTTCTCTGGACACGCTCCAGGGCCTCGATATCTCTTTTGCAGTGAGGGGCCCTAAAGTGAATGCATTGCTCAAGGTGTGGCCTCACCAATGCTGAACACAGGGGGACATTTACTTCCCTGTTCCTGCTGGCAACACTGTTTCTGGTGCAAGCCAGGATGCCATTGGCCTTTTTGTCTACCTGGGCACACTGCTGGCTCATATTCAGCTGAGCATCAACCAGTACCCCCAAGGCCATTTCTTCTACACAGTCTTCCAGCAACTCTGCCCCAAGCCTGTAACGTTGACTGGGGTTGTTGTGGCCAAAGTGCACTTGGTCTTGTTGAAACTCATCCCATTGGCTTCAGCCCAGCTATTCAGCCTCTCCTGATCCCTCCGTAGGGCCTCACTACCCCCAGGCAGATCAACACTTCCAGCCAACTTGGTGTTATCTGCAAAATTACTGAGGGTGCACTCAGTGCCCCTAATCCAGGTCATCAGTAAAGATACTGAAGAGGACAGGCCTCAGCACCAGCCCCTGGGGAACACCACTCTCACGTGATTGGTTGCCAGCTGCATTTAACTCCATTTACCACCACTTCCTGGGCCTGGCCCTCCGAAGAGTTCCTTACCCAGCTGTTACTTAGGTGTTTTCAGGGTGAAGTTAGCTCGATGGTAGAAAAAATAACCTACTGTAAGAAGATTATTTGAGTTATTAAAGAACATATCAATGACATTCACAGTATGAAAGTACATGAGATTTTGCTCTGTTCTTTAGCCTTATCCTTTCAAAATGTGATACGTATTGCCAGTAACGGGGACTGGAAAGATCTGAGTGATCGAGCTTATGTTGGTAGGTTTCTTAAAAGAAAGAGCATACTTTGAAAAACCTGAATGAGAAGCTTGCCTTACCATAGTCTCTCCAACAAAGCTATCTTGCACATTTCTGTAAAAGCATGGCTCACCAAAGAGCCAACGAGAGCCACCAGAATGTGTAGTCTACATAACTTAACCCCTTCTCCTGTCCTTGCTCCATCACTGCCTCAGCTCCACAGGGTATGTGATAGTACTTAAGCTGGCTACACAGAGCTTGCATAGGGAACTGGAGTTGAATAAAGGTGAACTCTTCAACATACTGGATGGATTCTACTCAGTGAGTGGTAGTTGGAGCTGTACTACTTTACAAACTACGAATACAGATTTTTACAGTGACAGCAGTGATTTAACAACAATATGAGAAATTTCAGTGCAGTGTACACATGATGCAACATACATATTTTTTTATTCAGAGAAGAAAATTCAGATATGTGAATTGCACTGTGCAGAAACTCAACTAGATTATGCTGCTTCTTAGTCATTTAAATGGAATTATATAGTTTTGACTGCTTGAATTTGCACCATTAATATCATTCTAATACTTCTATAAGTGAATTTTTGTGAATCACCTTCCAGTAGAGATTTTATCATTTGAGATTACTGCTAATGGCACAATGAGTCTTCAGATATGTTGCATAGATCTGTACTGTCAGAACCAGCTATATGATAGCTCTGCATAACTCCTTTGGTCAGGAATAAAGGCAGCAGGAAACAAATTTCTAGTGAGTTTTTCTGCTGTTAGTAGTAGAACGTAAACTTCTCCACTTTTTGTCATGGACCCAATATGGAAATTCAATAGTACTCTTATAGAATTCTACCTGTCTTTCAGCCTTACTCTATCACTCTCCCCTAACTCATCTTCCCTTGTTCATCTTGCTGCTCTTTACCTTTTTCCTGACTGGATTCCACCGTTTTACTGATCTTGTGGGTTACTGTCCTTCCCTGTTGTGCCATTTGACTCTGCCCTTGACATTTCAAATATAATGGAGTCAAAATACTCACGTTGAACATGTGTCACTATTAAAAGGTGTTTGAGCTGTCATATGACATGTCAGTAATAGCTTACTTTTACACAAGGAAGAGATTGATTAGTGATATCACACGGGTTGTCCTGTGGCCTTTCTTTGCCACAGTAATCAGATGAAGAAGTAGGGGAAGACCTATCATTGTTGGTGGAAAGATAAAAGGGCATTAGCGGATTCAGGGGCTGTAGTTGCTACTGAAGGCATGTCATACATGATTTTTGAAGGTGATTATGGCATGAAAGATTATGTCCTTAAGGAAGCACAAAATATTATTCTCAGTTATCATTCAACACAAGTACTTCTGGCTGTGGTGGAACTGTATGAAAGATTGCAAAGATTGTAAATCTCTGCCAGCTCTTTGAATCCAACTGGATTGTATCCTGCTTTTAATGTGCTGGAAGAAATTAAAATGGAATTTAAGGCATTAGATATTCCATCTCATTCTAGGAGAAACTGAAATGCATACTAATTCTTTTATAAGATGTGTGACAAATCAAGAATGTTGCACAAACTTTTACAATTAAAATATAAAAGGAATTTTGTAGTAGCTGCAATCCAATTACGGGCATGGATTAACATACATGATAAGGATCTCTGTCCCAATTAAGAGGTACATTTTTGCTGAATAAAAGGTAGGCACTATCTGTATTACACATAAGTTTCTCATGGTGACTAGAGAAGTGTAATTTAATGAATAGGTAGATCAGAAAAAAGAAAGGGAGGGCAAGATGATGAAGGCTAGTTATAGGAGCAGAAAACAAGTGAGAGATATATAGAGTTTTTACCCTGACTTCTAATGCTGATGTTTAATTTGCAGAGTCCACATTCAATGGGGAATCTTTTTTTTCTAAATGTAAATGTTTATACCTAGCTCCTGAGAAGCAAACGCTTAAATCTGATAAATCCATAGCTTCCATGATTTGCTTATTCTAGTCTAAATATTGTTCTCTTAACAAGCTTTTAAATTAAATTTATTCATGTGCACATGTATTTGCTAGTTTTGTTTCCTAGTGAGCTAGATAACTATTTCAGGTGAATAAGGAGAATTACCTAGGTTAATTCCATTTGGAGTTACAAAGCTGCACTGGGCTTTCTTGGCAGTTGTTTTTACTCCTTCTGATCATTCAGGTCTCCCTCAAACTATTTTTATTTAGTGTATTTTTGATAACCACCTCCGTGTCCTAAGATGTTGTTGACTTTAAGAGAACATCTGTCCTGAGTGGTTAAGGTGTGTGGGGATTGCTGTTCTTTTAGTTGCAGGCCTGGTAGTTCATTAGAACTCATACAGTTATATTTCCAACAAGTTGTGAGCACTACCATTCATCACCATTCACCTGCCCCACTCATCTGTGGTGCTCTTTCTCTAGTTTGGTGTTTTTTAGTATGTGGAAATTATAAATGAATGTAATGTTGTGTGGTGTTGATTGGCATGGCTTATTCCTTGAAAATCTGATCCTCTATTTTTTTTATGTACTACATATGTGAGGAGTTAGGATGGCCTTGGTAATGAAAAGCAGTTGAAGTTTGGCTTTTCTACTTGCTGATGATGTTGGAAGGTGGGTGGAGAAGTGTGCTGGGGCATTGCCGAAGTGAAAATGCATGATTTGAACTAGTGTTAATAAAGCAACATGTTTTTCCCATGGAAATACAAATCTCTGATCTGAGGTCCAAGTATGTTGCTTGAAATACCAGAGGAACATGTGGTTAAAAAAAAAAATTAAAAAATTGTTCAAACAGATTACTCTTACTGAGATTACCAAAATTGGTTAATGCTTTCTATTTGATGTTTTTTGCTTCCAAGTGAAAGCTGTTATTTTTTTCTGCTAACTTGTATTTCTGTTTGAGGATGTGGCTGTGACTGTTTATTTATCTAATCAGTGTTTTGTTGCTCAGAAAGCAATAGCTCTGCTTTTGGAGTTATAAGGAAGCCATCAACTCATTAATTACCATGTTACTTAGGAAGAAAATATTCCTGTACTCGTTTTCCAAAGAGTCAGCTCTTCACTCAAGGGCCAGTGCTAGCTGTGTGTTTGTATACATCTGTACACGGTATCTGTGCTTTACTTTCTGATGAATAGTAGATGTTAATGGATACAGGGGGATGGTACTCTGTTCCTTGTCTCCTTCCTAGCAAAGCACAGCACCTGATAAGTTATTCTCAGACAGCTCTGTTGTGCAGCTATGGCATATGTTACTTGCATAGTTGCTTAATTGAATTCAGCCTGTCCTTGGGACTCTCTCAACCATCTGTTTCAGCCCTAGATACTTTGCTCAGGTATATCTCTTGATGGCAGGAATCTTTAACAGCTTACTGACTTCCATTCTTGCTTCGTCCAAAAGGGTTATGAGAGGAATTGCTGTGGTGGAGACTCCTCACTGACATGACTCTTCTGTTGAACTGGGGCTGAGGGGACATAGACCAAGAGAGGGAGTTTGATTGACTCCTGGTTAAGTAAAGCAATTTTAACAGAGATGGTTTCTAAAGATACAGTGGCAGTCAGATGTCTGACGTTTTGTCTTGAGTCTTTAAACAAAGAGAAACCCTCATTTCCTGAGATGGCCGGTTTGGTTTTATTGCTCTCTAAAGTGCTTGAATATAGTCTTTAAACTCAGGTTGGTTTTTGTACCTTATGCTGATAATGTTGTTATTTTTGTGTTCTTATTCAGGTCTACTCAAGGAAGTAGAACTTTTAGCAAAGGAGAAATTAGAACTTGAGTGCCAGGCGGAAAAGGACCGTTCCAACTTACGATCCCAAATGAAAGTTCTGGAAATGGAACTGGAGGAACAGCTGCTTAGTAATCAAGACCTGAATAAGCAATTGCTGGAGACTGCTGAGTTAAAGAGGCAAATTGAAGTCCTTGAAAAACAGCTTAAAAGCCAGCGGCAGTTCATGGATGTACGCAAGCTGGATACTGTATTCTCATGGTTTTTAAGTGATAAACACTACTCCTAGTTTTAATAGCAGTGGTCCCTAAAATACTGTGTATTTAGTTTTCATTTAAACATAAGACCATTGAAAAAGATTAGACTTAAGAAAAGGAGGAAAATTGTTTTTCAATAATACTAGATATTTTTTTTCTTTTTATTAATTGCTGATGGTAACTTGTATGTACATTGGAGTTAGATTCTTTTTTCTTCGTTATTCCCTGTAATTCTAGCTAAGCTTTTGGGACTACAAGAAGTTTTTAGTTACTTGTAAGTGAGCATAGCTTCTTCGGAGCATAAAAATACCTCAAAACAAAACACAAACAATGAATCAAAAAAGCAGATTTTTCTTCTACTCAATTATTTAATGAAATTATAAGTTTCTAAAAAGGTTTTAATTATCTCTGGGTTGATAGGAGCAAGCTATAGAAAGAGAACATGAACGTGATGATTTTCAGCAAGAAATTAAGAAGCTGGAAGAACAGTTAAAATTTTCAGCTAAATTACAGACTTCAGGAGAGCCCAGGGAGTATGGGGTAAGTAAAATAATGTTTAGTGGACAAAGGAGTTTTGCTACAGTTAAATGCCAAGCACTATATGCTCTTTGGGGATTGCCTCTTAAGAGACTTCTTTCTTTTCTGTTGTCACCCAGAAAGCAGATTCCACCCCTCAACCTAGCTACATGTGGTCAATGAGAGTGTACTCGCATGAGTTAGAAAGAAGTGTTTTATTTGAACACATGCACTACAGTGAAGTTTCACAGCATATGCATCTGATTTAAATTAACTGTGGAGAATATAGATACTACTGTACAAAGGACAACTGAGAAAGCACTTTTGTGTTCCAAACTTGTTAAATTTATCCACCCCTGGTTGTCATAAAATATATTCTTTCTCTCTCTGACTTGTCTTATTTAAGTTTATAAATCAGTTATTTTGTTCATATCATTTATTTGATACTTGGTTACAAACATAACTTTTTTTTTTTTGCATTGATGAACGTTATACAGAACTGTGACTTAATTCTACAGGTATGGAAAACAGCATAAACATCTCTTTAACCTTCCTTTTTCCTTTTTTCCTTTTTCCTTTCGAACTCTTCTGCTTAATTAGGTACACTTTTGCTTTTTTCTCTTCTTCATATGTCAAGTCTGCTTCAGTTTGACTCAGAGATAATGATACGTGTTTTAGAGTGACATGATCTTTTCAGGGTGGGAAACTGCTTTCAATTTAATTTCTTGTCTTCAAGAACTTCTTTAAATGAAGTACTTCATTTTTATGGATGGAGTACTGTATCTAGCTCTATAACCCCCTGCACAAGAAAGAAGTGGGCCTATTAGGGCAGTTCCAGAGAAAAGCCACAGAAATGATCAGAGATCACTTACAAAGACAGGCCGAGGAAGCTGAGCTTGT
The DNA here is from genome assembly GCF_038088225.1 of Cyrtonyx montezumae. Taxonomy (NCBI): domain Eukaryota; kingdom Metazoa; phylum Chordata; class Aves; order Galliformes; family Odontophoridae; genus Cyrtonyx; species Cyrtonyx montezumae. The sequence goes on from NW_027072078.1 coordinate 722,932, forward strand.
TCAGCCTGGAGAAGAGAAGGCTCCAGCGAGACCTCACTGGGGCCCCGCAGTACTTAAAAGGAGCTTATAAGCAGAAGAGGGGGTGACCCTCTAATAGTGATAAGACAAGTGAGAATGGTTTTAAACTGAAAGAAGGGGATTTATGTCAGACATAAGGAGGAAGTTTACTCAGAGGGTGATGAGGGCCTGGCCTCCCTGCTGTCCAGGGAGCTGTGGGTGCCCCATCCCTAGAGGGCAGGTTGGATGGGCCCCGGGCAGCCTGGTCTTGTGCAACCAGTCTATGGCAGGGGTTTGGAACTAATTGCTCTTTGAGATCTCTTTCAACCCAAGCAATTCTGTGATTCAAAGTCTGTCAGACTGTTAAGTGGCTTAGTAAAGGGGAAGTTCCTGGAAATGTAACATTAGTTGACGTAACTATTTACAGTTTCTTTCAAAAAGGGATTGAAGCTTAAATGGTGAAAGGCACGCAAGGGAAGTGACTAAATAAGTGAAATTTGTGTGTAGGGTGAGATATGTGTACAGTATGTTCATCAGCATTTAGTTCCTACGCAGCTGTTTAACAAAGCTGTAATAGCAGTAATTACTTACCTTGCTCTGAAGCAGTTCATTTAATTTCTGCATGTAGCAATAAGAACAGATTCATAGCTATTCTCTTTGCTATTCTCTGCTCAGTGAATATGTGAGTGGAATTATTTTGTGAATGAAGTGCTGACAGGTAAAGGCTGTCTGGGCTGCAGGGAGGTAAAGCCTGTGAAAGTATTTTCTAACCTACAGAGCTGCAGCACTAGATTTCTAGCAATGTAATATTTGAAAATATAAATTTAGTATGTAAAGTGTTGTGGAGTCTGGGATTCTGATGACTTCTGGTAAAATTTTACTGCAGTAGAGTGTTTTAGACTTTTAAAAGACTTCCTTATACCTAAACACTTTTCTCTAAGGCCTGTTTTACATTTGACACTTGTTAATTTACTGATAGCACAGGAGGGATTAAGATAGAGATACAGATATCTACATCAATCCATATTCTTCTATATACACACATATTTAATTAAAGGTATCTATGCCTGTAAGCAATTGAAAATGTAAAATAAATCACTTTTGTTATTCTTAACTAGTCAGTGATGCTCTGTGCTTATTAATTTGATTATATTATCTCTATTCCTCTATTCTACTGGAGTGTTCTTCTGCTTTAGTACTATCTGGACTTCAAAGATATGAAGTTCTATATTGCTATGAAGAACTTTTATTTTATAATACAGTAATGAAATTTCTATACATTCAATCACTTCATGAACAAAGCTTTTATATTATAATGGTGTTGACCAAAAAATCCTCTTTTAAAAGGTTTTCCATTGCTTTCACTTTAGAGCATGCTTTCTGTGTCCTTGATGACTTAATCACTTTTGATATAGTCTGTCACACTCAGTTCTTTCCTGCCTCTGTTACCCACCAATGCTTCTAGTCCTGTCTTCACATTAGTTACTGGGATGAATGAGTTTTCCTGTGGCTTTGTGCATGATTGGATCTCAGTGAGCAAAAAGGCAGAGTTGTCATCCTTGATATATTTAAGCACCTTTTAGTAAAAGAGTGCTTGTTCTCTGTTGACAATGGTGAATTTCTCTGAATGGCAGGCATTGATTAAGCTACATATTTATCTTTCAGTTCTTGGTATTTTCCTTTGAACTGGAATTCACTGAAGTAATGAAAATTAGTTCTGAGTTTACAGAAGTACATTCAGTACTATCAGTAATAATCCATGTAATTATGAGGTTTTTTTAATCTTAATACCTACATAAATAAAGCAAGTAAGGTCCTTTTTGGTGACCACTGGGCCTTCAGAGTATACTTCTATGCAGCACTTGCTAGAATACTACAAATGCTAAACGAGAGTAATCAAATTTGTATTTGAGAGCCACTCCATTTGGAAAGCAAAATGACAGGAAGCTGCTTTTTCATCCTTTCTCCATCTCTGATTATCTATGATCTTAGCACTGGTTTAGTCTGTAGCAAAATTCTGCCTGCTTAGCCCTGAAATTACTCTTGGTTTGACCTGGAAACTTCTTATGTTGGCTGAATATCAGTATAATGTGTTTTTTGTGTAGGTAGAATCTTTACAAGCAGAAATAACAGAGAAGATGGATGATTACAATAAGCTACTACTAGAAAATGAACAAAAACATCAAGAACTTGCAGCTCGTGATAAAGAGATTGAAAAATTGATGGCACGAATACAAGAACTGGAGCACAGCAGTACTGAAATCTCAAAAAATGCAAACCGTTTGGAGCAACAACTACAAAAAATGAAGAAAGTAGAAACTGAACTAAACCAGGTAATTTTTAAACACTTAACTGGGATAGGCATTATTCAGACGTTGCTTTCATGGAAGCTGTCAATAACTTTGTTAGTGTTCTTGGAGACTATCCCTTGCATCAAGGAGTGAGAGATTATTGTGTTAATGGCAGGTACTACAGCCACAGTTTTTAACAAACTCTAGTTCTATAGACTTCAAGACTCATTACTGTATTGACAATTGTCATGTTTGCATGGATCAAAGCTCTTTTGTTTCTCTGGAATGTCCTGAGAGATAGTATTACTGAATATAAGATATGATGGGTATTCAGTAACTAACCACATTAAAATCATATATGCTTAATCAGTTGCTGTTCTTGCTCTATGCCTCTGGAGCCAGATCAGTTTGCATCACTTCCAGAATTGTTGTGTGATATATTACTACCACAGATTTAATGTAGTGGAATTACATTCCATTTGTCAAAACTCCTTTGTCTTCTGCTAAGCATCTGAGTGACCTTTTCTGCCTCGTTACAATAAATATTCTATTCCTTCCAACAATTTTCCTTGTATAAGTATTGTTTATGTGTTTGTCAAGTTTGAATATTTAAGAGTAGCATGATCTAAACTAAATTCAGTTTTTCATTGGTTATTCTCTAAACAATTTCTTTCATGATTTATTTTAAAAATAGCGGACAAAGTATTTTTATTATAACTTCAGATCCATATGATATAGACTAGCCAGTCTTGGTTCATTAAGTATTACTATTGCAATCTCACTGCTGCCAAATAGATAGTATCTGCAGAATTGGTTTAGATTTTTGTATATCAGAAAGACTTAAACATAGTGGAGCTAGTACAACAGAGGACCATCAAGATAAGGTGGTTAAAGGGCTGGAGCAAATGATTTATGAGGAGAAGCTGAACAGGATTTGTTTAGCATTGTGAAGGTCATATTGATGCTTATAACCATGTTATATGAGGTTATAGGACGTAGAGTCAGACTTGGAGGTGCACCACGAAAGGAGGAAAAAATACAGGGGAAATTCCAACTAAATAACAGAGGAAAACCCTCATATTGAGGGTAGTCTGTGTTGAAAAAGGAAGTCAGAGTGTCAGTGGTTTTTCTGACTTTCAGATATTTAGAATTTGGCTGGCCAAGGACCTGACCAGAGCCAAGTTTGTTCTGCTTTGAGCCAGGATTCAGAGCAGAATCTACTCTAGAGACCTTTCCCAAAGCTCTAGAGACCTTTCCCAACCTCAGCTACTCTGTGATTTTATACAAATATCCAAAAGCTTTGGCTGTTAGCTTTCTGTCTAGTTTGCCTTGAAGTGAATGGAGACAACAATACTGTTGTTGGTAAGTTGTACCTGTACCTGAACCCCTGGCACGTTGTTGAATAGGCTTTCTTTATCTGTGTGAATTAAAGCCACTCTTTTTCACTGATAACCCAGTAAATTAGTTATTCTCTAAAAATCCTAAATAGCCAAATTTAAACTTTTTTGAGAAATTATTTCTTTGATTTTAAACAGAATGACACCACTGTATTTACCAAATGTATTCATTAGGATAACTCATCATTAAGCAATTTTGTCCAGCACATAAGTGTCAAATAAGCTCTAAGAGCAATTGTATGTCATAAGATTTTTCAGTGAAAATGCACTCAATATGAATGGCAACTATGGATTTTTATTGATTCCACAGTGCCAACATACGAAACTTGATGTGTTGTAGATAATAGAGACTAGCATTACTGAGAAATAGGCCTGGAAAGACTGATTTTGAATATGGTACAGGGTTTTTTTTATGAGGAATGGTGACTAAATCCATGCTTTCACATCTGCCTATCCTATCATCACATGCATAGAGTTAAGTAGTTCTTGTTCTTTCCTTGTCCAGTTCCTTTCTGTTGTTTGAGTCACCAATATGTAACACGATGGTTTTTGTTAGGGTTGTGCTTTGGGAGATTGGGCAGTAATAGGTTGTAGGCACTTCCTTTTGCTCCCTTAAGGAGCCTACCAGCCTATGTGTTTTGGCATCATGTAAAGAAGGTACCTTGTTAGACCCTTTATGTGTACTAGCATCCAGAAGCTTCTCTTATAATGATGGTGGAGCACATAAAGCTCTGAATTTTGCCTGGGTTGCTGCTTGCTTTTGCTGGTTCACTGTCGTGAACTTAGAATGTAGTAATGGGAGAATGTTAAGAGAAACTTCACTCCTGTGTGAAGAGCTCTGGGAATAGTATGACACACACATAGCTCTGCTGTGTACTAAACACAGGAACATCTGAGGGGAAGTGACCTGGTTCTGCAGTAATCAGTCTTGATTTTCATGTTGTCATCATGGGCTCTTTGTCAGCGATCAGAGGCTTCAGAATGGTGTGGATGATATCTTGCTCGTGGTTGGTGTGAAAGCTAAAAGATAGGCACTGGTGTTACTCAGATTTTGCTGTAGTCTGTTCTGTCACGTATGTCAGCAGGATTCTGGACAGGCTGCTGAACACCATAAGGCCTCCACGATGACAAGAAAAAATGTTATGTTTCCCTTCTAGGCAAACAAATATTTCTCTGGTAGGTGCTTTCCTACTCAAAAGTGTTTTTATCCTGCGAGAGATATTAAGTGAGGATGATACAGCATTGCATCAGCTGGCTGTCTTCCTGTAGTTTCCCCTTTCTTCCTGTGTGTTCTGTGAGTGGGGGAGGTGTCTCCATTGATGCCTGTAAAGAATGGCTTTCTACTTAAGGGCTGCTGGCTGGAGGCTGGATATCTTCAGTGACTGAGTGACGGTTTGGGTGGCTGTTTTAAATACAGTTTCAACATGCTGTTTTGGTAGTGCAATACAAATAAAATTTGTCTTTTTCTTTTTACTCCTTTGTTGATGCTTCTTTCATTTGAAGACCAGAAGATGTTATCCATGTAGTCAGAATCTCTAATCAGTTCTCTAATCAGAGAAAAGTCAGTCAGTTATTTCAGTTAAAGAATCTAAAATAACCATTCTATTAGAGGTGTGTTTATTGAACAGTGGGCAGAATAAGTGTTGAACACTGTTGTTTTAAGAACAAATATGCATGTCTGCTGTTTGGATGACTACCCAAGTGAAACATTCTTTCTTGAACTGGCCCAGATACAGAGAAGGACTGTGGGAGAGCCGCAGAGGGAAATGGAGAAGCTTTAAAAATAAAGAAAAAAACAAAAAACATGATAGCTTGAGAGACCACACATCTGACAGAAATGTGCTGGTGCTTCATATCCTAATGATATCTGTAGGTGGTGATTGGTCTACCCTTCACCTCTTAAATTTAATTAAATTTTCAGCTCTTACGTTTAGCTTGGTAATTATATGGTAACATAATCAAATTGGATATGGCTACAAGAATATGTTTAGATTATTAAACATATAGAACAGTGTATAATTCAGGAAGTATAGTATTATGACTGTGTGCTAAATTTTCAGAGGTGAAACTTAGATTAACAAGTGTGCCAAAAACATTAAATACTTTTACAACTGTATGCCTTTACAGAGCATTGGAATTAAGTATTTTTGTTCTTGTGTTGGGGCTTTTCAGGTATGAAGACATTCTTGCTGGATTATTCTGTTTAAATAGGTCTTTGTATTGACTACAATCAACACTAACATGAAAGTTACTTTGCAGGATAAAGAAGCATTGCAACAGCAGCAGTACAACAATTTGATACAGATCTCTGCCCTGCAATCTAAACTGGATGAAGTGAGGCAGGGAGTACTTGTGGAAGGCAGTTCTGAACAAGGGCTGAAGGAGCAGTTACAGACAGAACGGGAAGCACTTGAGAGGAAAGAGGGAGAGGTAATCTGATCAGTTTCAGTATTGTCCTGTAGTCTTTGGATCACTTATGTAGTTTTAGAATCATTTTGTGCAAACTTGTGACTCGAGCCTTGAGTTAAGTTCTTGAATACACACATGAAGATGCATATAGAGCCACACACTTACTGACATGTACTTATGCTGTATGTTCAGGTAATACCAGATAATATTCACTCTCAGCAAGTTTGCAGACAAGACCAATCTGAGTGATTCAGTTGATTTGACAGTAGGAAGGAATGCCATGCATGCATGTGTACAGACCTGGGGAAGAGCTCATAGAGAGCAGCACTGCTGTGGAAGGGCTTAGGGGTCCTGGTGGGTGAAAATCTTAACATGAACAAGGAGTGTGCATTTGCAGTCCTAAAGGCTAACTTGGTCCTGGGCTGCTTCAAAAGAAGTATGGCCAGCAAAGCAAGGGAGGTGATTGTTTACCTCTACTGAGCCATTGTGAGGCCCAGCCTGGAGTGTACTGCATCCACGTTTGAAGTCCCCAGCACAGGACAGATGTGGAGCTGTTGGAATGGGTCCAGATGTGAGGCCATGAGGTTGATGGGAGGGCTGGAGCACCTCTCCTGTGAAGAGAGGCAGAGTCAGTAGTCCCTTTTCTTACATTATTGAAACCTTGCTACGTAGTAGAGCAAGAGGTGGTAAAAACAGAGAGGAATGTGTCAGATGTTTTTCTCCTACATGGGTAAGGATGCAGTGCTTAGATTTGTTTTTGATAGCTGTGTACTGGGATTAGTGCTGCGATGTTACTTTCTGCCTCTTAATAGAATAGTGTTTATGTTACTGCCTGAGATAACATTAAACATCAAATGCTAACAGTTAATTTCTTATTAAGCATTTTATCTCAAACTACATCAGTGGTCAAGCCTGGACTGTTCATAACATATATTAACACAACTTTCATGGTCAGCTTTATTTATTTATTTTTTTAAAGGAAATAAAATCACCATTGCAGGAATTTTGATACCCAGATGAGGAGCTAAGTGTACTAGCTTCTTATTCTTTGTGTATCTCAGATATTTCATTAATGTCAGCTGATGAGGGAAAATTTAAACTGTAGGAACTGCTGGAACAACTTTCAGTAAATATAGCAAAAAGTGAAAGTTTCTTTTCTGCTTAAATTTCAGAGATTATTAAAACAACTTCGCATTTTCTTTATTTCTAGATTGCAAGCTTGTTAGACCATCTAGAACAATATAAAGAGAAACTGACCAGTAAAGATGAAGAGATATTACAGCTGAAAATGCAGCTAGATGTGCAAAAAAATCTTAGCACTTTCACCATCAACCAGCTTCAGATAGAGAATGCAGAATTGAAGGTAGGCTTCTTCAGATTTAGTATGCACCAGCTAAAACTTCATAGACACCCTTTTATGAGTTTTGTGGTCTTTATCTCATATTGTGATGAACATGCATTTTGTTATTTCTGTTTTAACAGGAGTACAATATTCTCTTGACAAAGAATAGCCTAGAGCAACACAAACACTGTAGATTCATGCTTTGCTTATGACAATATATTAATTTACGTCTATATTATATATATTATATATTAATACGTCTATATTAATTTTTATTAAAGCTTAGCTTTTTCTCTGGTCATATTAAGTTATGATCTACACTGATTTGTTTGCATACCTGATATCTAAGGCTGTAGCAAATGGTTTAAGTTATAAATCTGGTTGATTGTCAGTCTGGCAATTAGTTTTTGTTTCACCTTGAATGTTAAGGAACAGTGTGGCAATTTAATCCATCAATACAAACCCAAATAAACTAGCTGTTCTTGTTTTCTTAACAATATAGTGAGGAGAAGAATATTTAAATACACAGCCTATAGTTCTCTTCTGCCACAGGGCTGGGAGAGAAATAGGCTTTTCTAAATGAGGTTCATGTTTTTCTCATTAGGATCTAACAAATCTTCATGTAAAGCAAAATCAGGACTTGGATGTTAGTGATTCCTTAGCTCTGTCCTTCCCACAAGCACTACTTAAAGAAAAGAATCAAGAAATAGATCACCTGAATGAACAGCTGAGAAGACTCAAATATGAGTTAATGAATACCCCGGAGAATAAAGTAAGAATATTTACTAGAAATGTATTGCTTGATTTTGAAGGAAATTGTAGAATCATTTGAGTTGAAAGGGACTCTTCAAGGTAATCTACTTCAACTCCCCTGCAGTGAACAATGTTGTCATATACTGCAAATAAAGTCTGTTTGGCAATTCTCTCAAGAAGGTAGAGAGTATTCTGAGTAGCTATCCACCTGAAATCTTCAATTCTTCCTGCTGTCTAATTTATGATTTATTGGCTATGCAATTTAAAGAAAGGAAAAAAAAAACAGTAGCAATTCTGCCTACGTACTTTAATATTTCAAACTTTATCCTTTTGCTCAGGTTGTGGAAGAACAAAAATGTGAAATTGAAGAACTCAAATGTCTTATTGAGCACCTTCGTGGGGACCAGGAACGGCTCTGTAAGGACAAAGATGAAGAGGTAGAGCAACTCCACGGAGTAATTGAGAAGCTTCAAAAAGAGTTGGCACAATTTGAACCAGTATGTCATGAAGTTAGTGACAATCAAGGTGATATTTTTCAATTTGGATTGGAAAAGTCAGTTGAAAACCTTCAGAATGAGTTGAGGAAGGGATTGATAGATTGTCATGGTGATACTGATCTAGATGGAAAAAATGCATTGCTGCACTTCAAGGTGAAAGAACTTGAGGAAGAGCTAGAGTTTGCCTCAGCTGCTAGAAAAAGCCTGCAGCAGCAACTGGAAGAGGAAAAATCACAGTTCAAAATGGAAGTGGAGATTTTAGAGAAAAAATGCCAAAACTTAGATGAGTCATCAAGGCAGCACTTTGCAGAGCTAAACTCTCTGAGATTACAGTACAGTGCACTTCAGGAAGAGTACAGCCTTCTCCAAACACGTGTTTATCAGAGAGAATTGGAAGCAAAGATTGCTTCTTCTTGTGTTCAGGAACTTGAAGATAGTGTAAAACAGAGGGAAGTAAGTATTCTTGGAAAAGATAAGCAGGTAAAGACAAAAGCAGATCAAAGAGAGGCTGAGGAAGGTGAATTGCAGTACTTAGCAAAACAGGCATCAGAGCTTGAAACTGAGTTGGAAAAAAGAGATGCAAGTAAGGCTCAAGATGTTTATAGTCTTGAGTTAGAAGTTGCTGGACTTGATTTACCTGTGCAAGCAATGAATCAGAAAGAAGTATCTAATCAAAGAGAAATTGATGAATTGCAAGGTAACGTGACAAAATTGGAAGATCAAATCAAGATATACACAGAAGAGCTTGAAACCTTACGTTTGAAAAGGGATGAGTTTATTTCACAGTTGGAATTGTACAAGCCAAAGGAGCAATGTGATAAGGAGGAGGCTAACTTTCTTGAGCATTTCTGCCGGGGAGAAAGAAATGGTGAAGTCCTTAAGAAAGAAATGGAGCAAGTGGAAGCACTGGAAACACATGTTGATCAGTCATTTGTTTCCCCAACTGATAATCTGGTATGTGATTGTTTTTTTGATAGTGTCCTGATTTTGTTTTAAATAAGCTAATTTCATGTGTTTCATAAAGTCTTATAGTTTGTCCTTTTCTGTGCTTTACTAGTAGAAATAAAAAGCTGATTCAATGGCCTGTACTACAGAAGATTCTAAGGAGTGAAGATGAATAATGCAGTATAAAAATGGCTATATTGAGTCAGTTTAAGGGTTTATTTTTGTATAGTTTTTCCAGCAGTGACTAGAGAGATAATTTTATTAGAATTAATAATTAAAATTATTAATTATATTAGAAACCTTTATTTACTCTGAACCATCTTATTTTCTTCAAATAACATAACACGAGCTTATATTTAATTGTTCAGTTTTTGAAAAAGTAGAATTTAGATGACTTGTTTTTTAGAACACTGTATGCATCTGTCATATACCAAATTACTGTCCACTAAGGCTTACAGAGGTAATAAGTGTTGGTAAGTGGGCTTACGCTGTGGGAGTCCAACCTTTTGGCTTGCCTGGTCCACACTGAGTGAACAGGAGTTGTCTTGTGCCATATACTTAAAGATCGCTCTGAAAGTCCAATTTATTTCCATGAAAATTTTAACAAATGACACCTGTGATAGGGCAAATTCTCTGCTACAAAATACTACTTTTCACTGTAGTCACCACCATTAGCTATGCATTTACAGCAGTGATGAACTCTTCTGCATGCCACACACATAAAAATATGCATCAGTGAAGGTAACCCACTGTCACTGTCACCACTGCTGAAGCGCACCACCACTGCCTCACTGTATTAACATCCAGACATTGGTCTCCATAAATATTCAGCAAGTGTCACTGAATGTCAGTGGGTGCCATTTTTTCCTCACAGAGGAATTAAATTCCACCCCTTTGCTTCATCCACGCTTCCATGTCGGACACCATTCTGTCAGAGTGCTGCTCTATGGCTATCTGTCACACAGCAAGAAAATGTAACAGAGTACTTGTTGGGAAGGTTCAGCCTTTCCTGCCATACCACCACCAACTGCCTCTGTTGTGGGCCAACATCATAAAATAGGAGGCACTACTTTCAGAGCAGCCCTCGTAAAATATATGGTATCGTTCATGTGTATAAGTAACAAAACTTATTTTAATGTTCAATATTTTTTATTAAAAAAAAAAAAAAGAGCAACAAGAGCACAGAACTGGTGGGATGTTTGACCCTCTTTTTATGAAAGTAATGCATCAATCCCTGGTTTGAAGGCAGTGACTACAATTCTTATTGAGCTTTCAAGGTGTTCATCAGATACTGCTGGGCAATGTGATGTAGGTATGAAAATCCAAGGTTGTTGCGTTGTATAGCACTACTTGAACCTTGGGAAGTGGAAGAGAAGATGTTTTCTCAGCACCAGATAGCAACGAAGGGTTTATAGGTAGAATTATTTTATTCCCAAGGCAGGCAGAATAAATGGGTTTTAACATTAGTATTGCTAGTGGTAAAGATCTACCTGCAGAGTTACTGTGCTGTTACTAAATGTTTTGTATTACTTTGCTGTTTCACTTCGCAGGCCAGCCATCACAACAGGATGCATTCTGTCATTTTAAAACCTACTCAGTAACAGTGGGTTAGGCTTTTATCTGTTAAGCTATACTCATGTTTTCAGGATTTATCTTATTTAAATTGAATGCAAATTCCACTTACTTAAAGAAATGATGGGACAATTACTGTGTAAAGTTATTTCCGTTTGTTTTCTAAGCAGAAATTAAAAATGTATCATTGTTAGTTTTTGAATTATTGTTCGCTTAGAATTTCAAGTTTGGTTCAGTGCCATTTGCCAAGGGGGTGCTATACATTCAGGATCTCCGCTGAAAAACTTGTGAGGTGATGGTTGGGAATAGAGTTGAATGACCAGTGCAGAGCGATATGGGATAGCATCAGAGTTTAGACCACCTGAATGGTGGCTTTCTATGGCTGTGTCACCTATGCAGATACTGCACCCTCAACAAGTTTTCAGATGACACCAAGCTGAGTGGTACAGTTGATACTAGAAAGGATGCCATCCAAAGGACCCATGTGAACCTAATGAGATTCAGCAAGGCCTGTGCAAGGTGCTGCAAAGGGCTTGGGGCAATCCCAGATACATGTACAGACTGGGAGAAGAGCTCGTAGAGAGCAGCCCTGCTGAGGAAGGGCTTAGGGGTCCTGGTGGGTGAAAATCTTAACATGAACAAGGAGTGTGCATTTGCAGTCCTAAAGGCTATCTTGGTCCTGGGCTGCTTCAAAAGAAGTGTGGCCAGCAGAGCAAGGGAGGTGATTGTTTACCTCTACTGAGCCATTGTGAGGCCCAGCCTGGAGTGTACTGCATCCACGTTTGAAGTCCCCAGCACAGGACAGATGTGGAGCTGTTGGAATGGGTCCAGATGAGGCCATGAGGTTGATGGGAGGGCTGGAGCACCTCTCCTGTGAAGAGAGGCAGAGTGAGCTGTGCTTCCTCGGACTGGACAAGTCTCAGGGGACACCTCATTGTTTTTCAGGGGAGCTTATAAACAGTAGGAAGTCTGACTTTTTGCCTGGTCTGGTAGTGATTAGACAAGAAGAAATGTTTTTGAACTAAAAGAAGGGAGATTTAGATTAAATGTGAGGATGAAATTCTTTACTTAGAGGGCAGTGATGCCCTGACTCTGCTGCCTAGGGAAACGGTCGATAACCCATCCCTGGAGGTACCCAAAGGCAGATGAGATGAGATCCTGGGCAGCCTGGTCTGGTTGGGGGTCAGCCAGTCCATAGCACGAGAGGTTGGAACTAGATGATCTTTAGGGTCCCTTCCAACCTCAGCTGTTATGTTATTCTATGATATTGTTTATGCTCTTTTAAGGGGGGATGTATCCCCATGTTTCCCCAGATTTATTCCTGTTGTTTTTGATCTGCCTCTGTAGATCTCTTTTAAGTTGTAATAGCAGAAGCTGATAACTGACCTCCATGAGTTACTGCTTTTTGGTGTAAATCACTTACAGCAACACTGTATTTTTCCTGTGCAGAGTGGGAGTACAGTTGCCTATTCATGTCTTAGTAATGATTACTTGTTACAAGTTTGTATTGCCAGAATATGCTATTCAAGTTCCAACTATTTGTTCTGCTTGCAGTGTAAAATATTTATACAGTGTGAGTTGCATGTACAACTTTAAAATCATAGTTACTGTACATAGAATTTGAATGTAGAAAAAATACTATATTCTGTGAGGATGGAAACTGCTCAAGATTTTTTTTCTTTGTACTCAAAGCAGGGAGTGTTAAAGTCTGCGAATAATTCAGAGGACAAAGATAATTTAATTGTAAAGGTGGCATCTTATCAATAGAGCTTAGTTCTCAATTAGTTTCTGCAAAAATACAGTTAAGATTCAGTGAAGAGAGAACTGTTCAACTGTGAAAGATATAGAAGTATGCTGGAACTCTGAGAAAAGTTAAATTATTTAAAGTAGGTTTGAAGTAGAAACTTGGTTTCACAAATGTTTAAATTCTTATATGTATGCTAGTGTGTATATTTACAAACTTATGTGCTACAAGTAGTAAAGTAGGTTGAGGAGAGGTGGTTATCAAGGTTGGAGAATACGCTGAGTGAAAGTAAACAAATGAATTGTCTTCAGGCATGTGTTATAACAGACCTGTTCAGAGGACCTAGTTCATCCTAGAATAAGGAAGACTGCAGTGTTGGATGTTTTTAATCAACAATCTACCAATTATTTAGGCAGGATAGCTGAGTCCTGGAGAAGGAGAAAAATAACAGTATTTAAGTGGCACTTCTGTTCTAATATGAATTAGATAAATGTTGGGAGATGTGATACTGGACCACTTAAGAGAAAATGAAATGGTTATTGCTTAGTATTTCTTTAAGTCAGAAAACCTGCATAAATTTAAGCAGTTCCTTACTTATTCCTGAATAGTGAATTAAAGCTGGTTCAAAATGTTAACACTGAAGAGCCTTTGTGTAACAGTGAATGTGACACAAACGAAGTGTTTTTAGAGGAGCAAAGAAACATCTTACAGTTAGTTAATTTAATTTTAAAAGGGGAAGCAGTGAAAATTAGGAAATACATTAACATGAAAGGTGGAGGAGTAGGTACAGAAACCATCCATAGAAATACTCTTTGTAACTCTTTTTTCCAGTGCCCTGGGTCAGAAATTAGGTCTTAAGATAATTCAAGAGATTTTTCTTGTTAGAAAAAGAACAAGTTTTGATTTGTATTTTTTTTTTAAAGTAGAAATGTTATCTACACAGCTACAAAGAATATCCTTTTTCTTGAGTGGTGCAAAAACTAGCTCTGCAGAAACAGATACATTTTCTTTAAGTATAGAATTTTTCTACCACAGTGATGATTTGCCTGTTAAAAGGGACAGGTTACTGGTGTGTAAACTGAAGTTTGGGATCATTTTTTATATGAAATCTTGAAATCGTCATATATTTGATTATTAAATTGGAGAGGAATTTTTAAATGTTTTGTTTCTAAAATCATACTTAAATTCCATTAAACAATTAATATGTTATCCCATTGCAGGAAAAAGATGCTTTGTTTGACCTCTCTGTTCATAGTACAAATAAAACATCTCAGATTGAGCAATCAGAAGAAAATATCTCAATTCAGAAATTGAACGTGATCAACAGCTCTGAAGAAGGGAAGACCTTGAAAAAGCATTGCCATCAAACTCACGATTCTCCAAATAACAGTGTGAATGCAGGCTGTACTGAAGGTACTCTGAAGAACTTCCAGGATTTCATTGTGGATGTGACTTCATGGGGTTCTCCTGAGATTATGAGAAAGCAAGATGTTACATCTTGCATGGAACTTCAACCAGTGCTTAATCTGACACCCTTTTCAGAAGCTGAAAGTACAGGTCACGAAATGGTGCACACTAGGTCATCACTGCAGGAAGATAATTCCATTTTGTTGGGATTTTCTTACCTTAATGAAAATGGCAGTGAGGAAGCAGCAGAGAGCGCAGATGTAGTATCTCCAGTTTTCTCTGATAGTACCTACTCTGCTACTGGTGATGAACAAGATATGGGGAAGAAGATTTTGGTAAGTGGTATTTCATGTCTGATTTCCTTCTAATTACATGAGACTGCTCAGTTTTGTCCTCCTAAATTGTAGAAATTTATACAAAGAGACACTGTACAATCTTGTTCTGGATGTACTGTTATTAGTTTCTCTCACGCTATCAGATACTGGAGACTGTACTTAAATTTTGTCTACCACACCTTATAATAAGTGAAAATAGTCTTCCAAACTCTTTAGATTGAACAGTAAGATGCTCACAGCAGGCTTAGTGTCGTGTACATCTTCATGCTGCTGATACATTTCCAGTAAAAATATGGATATTGCTCTTGTGTTCTCAGAACACTTGTTGAGAGGCCTCTGCAAATCTTGGTACCTTTCTAGTGAGGCTGTATGGAAGTAGCCGATGCATCTGTGATATAGCTTCATGTGTAAGTAGGTAATTGAGCAAAAAACTAGAACTTTTTTTACTACTCTAGTACTCAATTTATTGTAACAGTTCTCCTTCGTCCGTTCTGCTACAGCTGAAACATATCTACAAAGGAATTATTTACAGTGTTAATCAGAATTACAAATCATCTGAGACTGAACAAAAATGCTTCTGTTTCAAAGGCTGTTTCTTAAGAATAGTGAAAGGAAAAGAAATTCAGATGGATTGGATTTGAGAAGTACCAATAATGCTTTTGCGCTTGTATTTGCTTTAACTAACTTTGAGATCAAGTAGGCATTTGCTAAATTCAACACCAATAATGAAGTTACTATAAATGCAGAAACACTGGCTGATTTCAGAAAACTAAAGAGAAAAACTATTTCTAGCAGGTGAGAGAAACAGATAATCTAACTCCATCTGATTTGCAAGATGATGTAAGATCGGGAGCATCTGCCATAGATTTCATGAGCAGTGGATGTGACAGCAGTAAGTAACCTTGTATATTCCTTTTATCTTCTGATAACTCTGGTATAAAAATTTACCATTTTCTCTATCTCCAGTTTTCTTTTACTGCACATCTTTCATTTGAAAATGACACTTTTTTTATAGTTGGTTCAGAAATGTTTGTATATTCAAGATAGTGGAAGCCTGCTTTTACCTTTTTCATTTGTACATACTAGAAATGAGACATGGGAGTTTAGTGAGTTCTGACTTAACAGCATCATCCTCTCTGGGGCTAAAGGCAGCTTACAACCTTTTTACTTGTTTGAGGTGGCTGTCTTGTGCAGTTATGCTGGTTTCAAGTTCTCTTCATGTTTGTAAGCCCTGGGGTGGGGGAACTGTCTCTTTCTCTAGGTTCAAATTTGGCAGCTAAACTGGAGGAGGAGCTACAAACATCAGACCACTTGGATACTAATTTCATGGCTTATCTGCAGTACCGTGGCATGTTTCCAGATATCATGGAATCAGTGAGAGAAAAGGAAACACTTTCACCTCAACTAAAGGTAATAGATAATTCGTGTGAGCATATAGTAAATTAAAATTGAAATGGCTGATATGAAATGCTAGTGTAGAATAGTGTTAACTGCTACATTTGCACTGTAAATATTCTGTAATGTAAACATCCAACTTGAGGCTACAGGGAGTTCAGTTGCAATAGTACTTGAAGAAACATGAGTGCTATTTAAGAAGTACGCTTTCAACACAGTACGTGCTGCTTCCCCAGATGTCTAACAGACACCTCCAGCTTATTCAGCAGATGAAGAAAGATCTGAAAAAACAGTTTTTAAACATCAGGTGCTTTCATGGATCATGAGTTATTACTGGAAAATCTGACTGCACATTCCAATACTGAACGTTTAGTATGAACAATTTAGTGTGCTTCCATTATTAATGTTTGCTAAAGGGTTGTAACGTGAAATGTTACTCCTCGAGGTACTAATTATATTGTTTTCAGATGCAGAAAGACAACTCGGGTTGATTAAAATTAAGTCATTCAAAAAAGTGCAGAAGAATTTTATTAGTAATTAAGGAAAAATACTGTGGTGTTGTTAAAGTGAGTTGCAAAGAGAAACAGCTCCTTGTTGAGGCTGAGATTTTTTTGGTTAGATGTATGTAGAAAATGACTTTAATCTCCAGTGACCTTGCTTCAAATAAGACATCTGAGGATTAGGTAATAGATTCTGAACAGGGTATTTATTTAAGAGATTATTTTGGTTGATGGTTTTAGGGAAAGCAGTTTTCACTGTGTAAATTAAGACTGATGATTTTAGGAGATGTTATTTGTATGTAATTCTGCTAGATCAGGCTAAGGTTGTCTAAATGCGTAATGAAGTTTTCTGGTATCACTGGCATATGGTAACATGACTTGATAGGACATGGATAATTTTTCTGTGAATAAGTACTTCAGAAAGAACAAAGATCAAGTATGGTCCTTTGGCTTAGTTTCATGTTTGCATGGAGGCATACACAGCAATAATATACACTGCTCTAGGCTGCTGTTTGTGCTTCAACATCTGTACTTGCTCAGTTGTTAGCAGATAGTGCCATCAGTTACCAGGGAATTTTATGTACATGTGTGTAACTGTATTCTAATATTACTAAGCACGTCAAGTGGTGGAATGGAATTGTATGCCTTTATTAATATTACAACCTAGGACAACCTTCTTATTTTTGTTGTTTATTTCTATTGCATCCTACTCAAATACTGTCTAGATGCTGATGCTTATTTCTGAATATTTACTATTTTGTTTTTTTTATTTCTCAGACTATGCTGAAGTTGGTATATGAGGAGAGCCACAAGATATTGGCTTTGTCAGAACATTCCTTTGGTTTTAGGGAGCTGAAGAATGTTCAGCAGACCAATACAATGATGGAGAGATGGCAAAAAGAGGGCTCAGCCTTGCTGAATGCTATGCAGTCACTGAAAGATTACCTTAGCAAAGTGGTAAATAGAGGTGATAAGGTATGACAAGAAAGTTGGCTCCCACTTTTAAAAACTTTGACTTTTTTGTATGTATATGTGTTCTTATGTGTACCTTGTGTATATGTGTATTATTACATGTGTATACATATATATGTAGGAGGAACAGAGGACTCAGTCTGAGATTTGGACAGGACTCTCAGACACATCGGGTCTTTTTAAATTAGTAGATAGCTTTACTCTTACTCAGTAATGACATCGAAGAGTAGGTTAGAGAGAGATTGTATACTTTTTCTGTATTGGCTTTTATTTAAAAAACATTCAGACTGATTGGAGAGAATAACTCCAGGAAGCACAGAGTATGTTTGAGAAGGAGAAAAACATGTTACAAATTCACCTGATGATTCACTTCTCTGGTCTTGGGTGTGGTGATGAAGTTTGATTAGTGGAAAAATTAGTATATGTAATGCAATGGCTTTCTGCCACTTAGTGTTATGCTCCTAAATCGCTTCTATTCCCTCATACTTTATTTTGAGGTTAGATCCAGACATGATGCGTGGATACTGCCATCGTTTTAAAGGTTTATTAATTATTAATTGAATCATACCTGTGCATATCTAGACTGTGTGGAATCGTGAAGCTTTTATAGTCTGTGTTTTGGCATCATTTTCTCAAACTCTTGTGTTAAAGAGCCTATTGATTATTTAACTGGAGGCCAGAAAATAAAAGCAGTGACCAACAGACTGTGATAGGGAATTGGAAATGCTTGATAAAACAATCTGGAGCTTACAGACTTCTCTTGCAAAGAGATTATCCTGAGCTAACTACATATGTTTGGGATATTTTCACGATAATAATTAGTTTTCAGATTCAGACCAGATGGTCTGTAGCAACAATTATGTATAAACTATTATTAATAAGTATTATATGCTATTTGGAAGCTAGTAAAATCAGGTTTTCTGTTACTTAAGTTAACTTTTTGAATTAAAATCAAGTATGAATTTGGTCATTTGGATTCGCCTCCCTGGAAAAGTTGTGCCTGTGAGGGGTTCTCTAGGATTTATCTTTGTAGAAAGAAATTAGTGTAGCCTAGTAGATTTAATGGGACTTGGTTCTTTTTTAGGAAGAACAGCAGCAGATGGTTGTGGAGCATCTTTTCTCTTCAGACAGGAACATCTTGCTGTCTGAGATACAGGAGCTTCGAGCTCAGCTGCGAATGACACATCTTCAGAACCAGATGAAGCTACAACAGTTGCAAGAAACTCTTACCAACGTAGAAGGTCATGGGAACAAACAAGAACACCAGCTTCGAAGGAAAGGTAGTAGTTGTCAAGTTCTTGTTTTCTGCTTTTCTATGTCGGTTCCTCCTTTTTTTGCCTAGCAGATAAAAGGAAAAAAACAAAACAGAACATACTGTTTTGCAAAGAAGCTGATGATAAACAGTTTTCCAGTTTAATTAGTGCACTCAGGATTCCTACAATTTTAGCAGAGTAAGAAGCAGGCCTTTTCTTCTTACTCTAAATGCTTGTGTTTAGGAAAAATCTTAGAAAAGCAAAGAGAAGCCTCAAAAGAACCCAATTTCATCAAATATATATAAATATTTGATGTTAAATGAATGCATTTTCTTAAGGAATTATAGAATCTATTAGTAACAGGGATTTGCAGATATCGCAGCAGCTCATTTAGTCTGATGCTGCTTTTATATTCTTTTTCGCTTGTCAGCTAGCAAGCAAAGCTGTAGCATGTATATACATCTTTCTGCTTATTCATATCATGTTTAAAAATAAATGAATTCTCCAGACACTAAGACTTTCATGCAGCTGATTTTTATGCAATTGAAGCAGTATGACTGAGAAACATAAAATCTCTGTAATATGAATAACTTCACATTTTCTTATTTTAGTTGAATTATTAGAATATAAGCTTCATCAGGAAAAATGCATTGTAAGTGACCTGCGTAGCACACTGTCTGAGGAGCAGAAGAGAGCCTCTGAAACATGTGAACTCTTGAATCAAGAAAAAGTAGCAGTATCAAAAATGAAGTCATGTCTCTATGAACGTAATCAAGAGAATGAAAGGCTGCAAAAATCCCTAGAAGAGCATCAGAGAGAAATAAATAAGCTCCGGTGAGAAGTACATTTTGTTTATCTGGAATCTGAAAAAGCTTTATACTCACTGAATCCACAAATACACCTCTGCTGCTTTTCATATATATGTTAATTATTCATTCTTGAGATTTACACGTTTGCCTTCTCTGTAACACTTCCACAACCTTCTCAACAGTCAAGGCATATTCTGTGAGCATAGTAAAAGTGAAAATCAGATAATTGTATCTTAACTAAAGCCTTGTCTCTGTCTCTTCTGTAACTCTGTGGGGGTTTAACAGTAGTAGATAGAGCAGCTCCACCACATTGCACTCTTATTGTCCTGAATAGAATAGCGGGAGAAAGTACGATGAAAAAAGCTGGTGGGTTGAGATAAGGACAGGGTTACCCTCACCAGTTATCATCACAGTCAGAACAAACTCGGCCTAAAAGACAATGATGATGTATATTGCCTATTGCTAACAGACAAGAGCAGTGAAAAATACAAGTAAACTTAAAATGCCTTCCCTCATCCACATTCCTATACTTCTTCCTCCCAAGTGGTGCAGGGGAATGGAGGCTATGGTCAGTCCCTAACACTTCATCATCTGCTGCTTCTCCATGGTCAGTCCCTTCCACTGCTCCACATGGGGTCCCTCCCCCAAAATGCTGTTCTTCCCCAACTGCTCTGCATGGGCTTCCCACAGGCAGCAGCTCTAAAGCACCGTGCCAGCATGGCTCTGTCCCACAGGGCCCATTCCTCAGTAGCACGCTGCTCCAACTCAGGGCCCCATGGGTAGCAGCTCGGGAGAGACCTCCTGCAGCACTTTTCTCTCCACTCCTGTCTCACCTCTGGCCAGCAGCAGGCCTCTTTTGGAGTAGCTAAGCTGGCTATGATGTTACATGGATTAGTGCTGGGCTCAGCTCATGAAGGGCACTACTGCAGCCCCTACTACCAAAACCTTGCCTTGTAAATCTAATGCATCTTCACTATTCTGCTTCTTTTGTCTCAGTTGGTACTTTCATCTGCCTGTCGTTTTGCTGTGCTCTGTTTATGTTTTTTTTTCCCACCTTCTTTCATAGAGTACACCAGTGGTTTTCTTTCCTTTCATGGGACACGTATTTTGTTCTACCAAGATAGATTATTTATCCCTGTTTTTTAGTAGCTACATATAAGGTAGTTTTAACTTTGCTTGCAGGGAGAGAAACTCTTTTCATATGCTAAATGTTGACTTGAAACTGACCTTTTAAGAGGCCCTGTTAGGGATATAAATCTGAAGGTCAGATCACAGAAGTATTCCAGAGTGTCTCACTTGTATCATTAGAGAAGGATGTTCTATTCTGAACATAAATAGAGATGTGATTTTGAACTTTTCAGTTTTGAATTGGAAAGTAAAGAGAAGGATTTGACAGCTGCTCTGCAAGAGTTGCACACTGAACATCTGACAGAAACAGAGCTGAGAGTTTTGCTTAAGGAACAACAGCTTCAGCATGAGAAAGCAGAAGATGAAAGGAAACAGGCCTTGGAGGTAATGCCCAACATCTTAAACTCATACACAAAGAGAAGTGAACTATCAGGTTATTTTTTACTATTTCATGTCCAGTATTTTTATTCAATGACAATTAAAAAAAACTTCAACATATTGTGCATGGCATTTTCTACTGCAGAATTAAAGTTTTCTGTTACCATCCTTAACAGCACCTATGGAAAAAAGCAAATATTGGATGCATCTTTTTTATTCTTAATGTTTTCAGGTCGTTGTACTTTCATTTTCAATCATTTTTGTACTGCTTGTTGCTGTATAGAGAAAGACAGACTCCACAATTGTCTAACTGTAGCCCCTATTATGGAGTTGTGCCATGAGGATGTGCAGGGTATGACCAATTGAGATTATAAAGAAAATCAACCAATAATGCACATGCTTGGTAGAAAGTAACCTGGTCTTTTTAGGTTGAGCAATTTTTTTTGTACCCTATTTTCTGAATTGAACAGGAAAAAAACGACTGCCTTTCTCATTGATACTGTAATTTAAGTGATTCTTGTAAAACACATAATCATCTCGTTCCATCTTTTTAGCATATATCTTTCGTAAAATTAGAAACCAAAGCCAAATTGTGATCATTCCAAAACATCTGTGGTTAGATACCTAAATGAGGAGATGCAGTTCTGACAATTTTGTTATAGTCTGCCCTCTTATTTATGTTATCCTTCTGGAAATTGTTTAGTGTATAGGTGTTTTTTGTTTGCTGGTTTGCCTTTTTTCCTGCTTTTATAGTGGAGCATATTAGCACCATATCTACCTTGTAAATGGGCTGCTCATGCAAAGAACAGAGACCATCTTGGTCAAAAGCAAAGATAAAGTGGACTGTCCCAGATAAAGCTGTGCAACAGATGGAACCATTCTCTGATGCATTCCCTGCATTCCCAAATCCTCCCTCAGACCAGTACTACAGGAAGATGATGGTACCAGTTTGTGCCATATGTCTACAACTTAGCAATCTCATCTAGCTTCCTGTGTGATCAGAGATATGGTGCTGCCTAGAGCAAGAGGGTAGAAACCCCTGCCAGGACTGCAGCAAGGGTTTGTTCTGAGTTCCTGAAAACTTTATGGGGCTGACCCTTCATTTACTTTCTTTCTTTCTGGAAGAAGAGTGATGAGAATGCACTGGCTCACAAAATTGAGCTGAGTATGGGTTATTGTCATCAGTCTGTGCTGTGTTCTTTAAATAGATGGGCTGTAAAGCCAAATAATCTTACTGCTTAGATGACTGTTTTTGGTGTTGTTCTTTTTTTTTTAATCAATTCAGGGTATTTCTACTTCAGATATCATTTATGATGATTGGATGATGTAAAAAAAAAAGTATTGATTTCTCAATAGGGATCTTAATGATTGAGTTAAAAATAATGTACTGCTACATATTTTAATATTAACACCCTTGGCTTTGTTAATTGGTATCATGACTGTAAAGAGCGTGCTTCTGGAACTCATAATTAGAAAATGTAACTTGTACTTTTAAGTCTTTTAATACTTGACCTGTTGTAGCTCAATCTTGAATTTCTCCTTGAATAAAAGAATTTTGAAAATTACTGAATGCCTGAGTACCCCACATGTAAGTGCTTATGCTAGAATATTAATATGTGTTTCTCCTATTGAACAGGATTTACAGGCTGCCTTGGAATTGCAAAAAGTGCAGAATAACAAGCTGTCTGTATCCTTAGAGCATGAACAAATAGTAAGTGACAATCTCCGCAAGGAACTTCAGATAGAATGTTCCCGCTGTGAAGCATTGTTGGCTCAAGAACATAACAAAGTGTTGGAGCTACAGAAGAACTTGGATGCTGAGATAAAACATTCGTTGGAGCTCTTGAATTCTTTGAATCATGAGCGTGTCTTGACAGAACAGTTGAGCATGCAAGCTAAGAAGGATGCTTCTTGCCAGCGCAGGGAGTTGTTGCTAGAACAGGCCTTTATTCAAGAGCTCCAAGCCCAGCTGGAAGAAGAGAAATCCCAAAAGAGAGAACTAGCTGCTGTTATTGAGAGAATGCACCAGAAGGTCATATGTTTCAAAAGGAAGCTAGGGACTGAAGGAAAGATGTGCTGTGAAGAAACAGAGATGGAGAAAAAGATCATTAACAAACTCGAAATGAAACTGGAGTCTCTTCAGAGTCAAAAGGTAATCCCTGGGTGCCCAGAAAGAGAGAGAGGCAAACTGAAAGCTAACTGGGAATAATTGCAGTTGCTCTTCTAAACAATGCAAGATAAAAGTAAGAAAGAGTAGAGAGAGCAAAGGCAGTAGAAACAAACAGAAATGGAAAGCAAGAGAAGGACTGGCAGAAAGATCAGAAGAGACTCTTAAGATTTAATTAGCCGCAAAGTGGGAATTCACCCAATGGATAGTGTCCTTTAATTAAAATGTTTCCTTCCCTGTAGCAAAGCATTCTGACAAATTCCTTAAACCAGCTGCCTGCATTATTC
This sequence comes from Cyrtonyx montezumae, assembly GCF_038088225.1. Taxonomy (NCBI): domain Eukaryota; kingdom Metazoa; phylum Chordata; class Aves; order Galliformes; family Odontophoridae; genus Cyrtonyx; species Cyrtonyx montezumae. The sequence goes on from NW_027072078.1 coordinate 746,510, forward strand.
AAATGTAGCTGTTTTCTAGGTTGAGGTCTGTGCTAGGGGTTGCACCTTGTCAGCAAATGGAGAAGGCCTTGAGTGTGGTTTAAACACAGTAGGGAGACACACTAAGTTTCACCCTTGCTTCTCAGCTCCTTCATTTTCATTAGAGGAAGAGGGAGGCTTTTGTAGACTCTGAAGACTTGTCAGTTGTCAGTCATGAGGTCAGGAAATAAATGGAGAAAATGCCCACTCTGAGATTGTTAAGTGGCTTCCTGGAAACCCTGGAGGGCAGTAGTATAAATCTCCCTCTATAAGTAGTTCATGGCTTAAGAAGCACTGAGATATGGATATGTTGGTGTGCTGCTTTTATATCTGGTCTGTATATCTATATACAGATATTGATATGTATGTGTATGCGTATATGTACAAGTGGCAATTTATTACTACTTACTCTGTTCAAATAGCAAAACTTGGAACTGCAACACCAGAGGGATGAACAAAGAATTAAAGAGATGCAGGAAATCCTGTCAGTCTTAGAGGAAGCAAAAAGAAGTCCTCCATCTCTAAGTAATCAAGGAGAACCGTTGTGTACTTCAAAGAAAGATCAAAATGCCAGTGAGCCTGTGACAAAAGAAACTGAAAAATTCAACTTGCAGCAGCAGAAGCAACAGCTGGAGAAGATAAGACAACAGTTGCTTTTTGTAGCATCACATCTCATTGAGTTCATGTGCAAAACTGTAGATAGGTGAGTAGCTTAAATACTGTTTGTAAAACAGTAGTTTTCTTTCCATACAGCTTCTGAACCCATGCAGATCATGGCTGAGAACCATCAGCTGAAGGAAATGGGTCATGTATCACTTTCTCTGCTTTACAAGGCCTACCTGAGGTGAAACCGTGATTTCATGGTGCTAGCAGACTCTGTTTAGAAGGTTGACATTCCACAGCAGCCATTCCTGTTAAAATTGTTTATGCATGCTTGTGAACTAGGTCCGTGAAGTAACCTTTTGTAAAAAGAACAACTCCAAAAAGAAAAACCTGGAGTTGGAAAGAGTTTTTTGTTAGTTTATTAACTGCATTGATCTACTTGGAGAGCAGTAAAGCTTAATCAAGACAGCTGCATCTTTGGAATGGGGGGAGTCCATTGAGCATGTAAGGAAAAAGTTGGTCATCAGAAATGAGTGGCCAAGCACAATAACTATATATATATATATATATATATATATATATATATATATATATAATATATATTATAATAATTTTTGTTTCTTTAGCAGCAAAGTAAAATACTAGTAAAATTTTGCTGCAGCCTGAATTTGTGTGGTAGAATTTCAGATTGGTATAAAATACAGATCTCTGAATTCTTGTTCAGCACTATTTATAAATTACACTATTTAATAAAAATTACTGATTTGTGTGTATTCATTGTATTGTGTGTGATAGGTAGTAAATCAGGACAGCATCAATACTTAAGAAGATATTTCAGTGGGAAGGAAGAATGTATATATGAGATTACTACAGATCAACCAGATACTAACAAAGTATTTCTTTTTAACAGGACAGTTAGCGACTGGCATGTATCAAATGATGAAGCTGTAGCATCTTTACTGAAGACATTAAAGGAACTAAAATCACAGTTAATGTCTCCTCCTGCATCTCAGGTGAGGAAGATGGCATATTTTTGTTCATTGTCAGGAAATTATTCTGTGGTTTTTTTGTTCTGGTACATATATGAGTTGTGGAGGTGTTGGAGGTGTGTGTATTGGGGTTGTTTTAACATTCTGAGGAAATTTGGTTGTTTTGGTTCTTTTTTTGCCTTGATGATCTTCAAAGATCATCAAGCCCAACCACAAGCAAACCGAACTACCCTATCTCTCACAACCTACCACTAAACCACGTCCCTGAGCACCATACCCAGGTGGTATTTAAACACATTCAGAGATGGTGACTCAACCACCTCCCTGGGGAGCCTATTTCAGTGTTTAACAACACTTTCTGTAAAGAAGTGTTTCCTGATATCCAACCTAAATTTCCCTTAGTGCAACTTCAGGCTATGTCCCCTTGTCCTGTCACCAGTGAGAAGAGACCAACCCTGCTCTCACTGCAATCACCTTTCAGGTATTTGAAGAGATCAGTAAGGTCTTCCCTCAGCTTCCTCTTCCCCACACTGAAGAACTCCAGTCACTCCTCATAGGGCACATTCTCCAAGCCCTTCACCAGCCTTGCTGCCCTTCTTTGGACCTGCTCCAGCACCTCAGTGTCCTTTGTGTATTGAGGTGCCCAAAACTGAACACAGTACTTGAGGTGGGGCCTCACCAGTGCTGAGTACTGTGGGAGGATGACTTCACCAGTCCTGGTCACCACACCATTCCTGATCCATTGGCCTTTTTGGCCACCTGGGCACACTGCTGACTCATGCTCAGCCGACTGCCCATCAGTACACCACAGTCCATTTCCATCAGACAGCTTTCCAGCACTCTTTCCCAAGCCTGTAGGGTGCCTGAGGTTGATGTGACCAAAATGAAGGACCTGGTGCTTAGCTCGTACAGTTTACCCTGGCTCATCAATCCAGGCTATCCAGGTCCCTCTAGTGCCTTTCTACCCTTTGGCAGATCAACACTTCCTCCCAACTTGATGTTGTCTGCAAACTTAGTGATGGTACACTTGATCACCTCATCAAGATCATTGATAAAGATGTTGAATAGGAGCGTCCCAGTACCGAGCCATGGGAGGCATCACTCGTGACTGGGCACCAACTGGATTTAACTCCATTGACCGCAACTCTTTGGGCCCAGCCGTGCAGCCAGTGTCTCACCCAGCAAGAGCACATGACCATCCAAACCGTGGGCAGACAGCTTCTCCATGAGGATGCTGGGGACAGTGTCAGAGGCTTTACTGAAGTCCACGTAGATCACATTGGCAGCCTTACCTTCATTCACTAAGTGGGTCACCTTGGCTTAGGACAAAAATCATGTTTGTCAAACAGGATCTGCCATTCATAAATCCATGCTGACTGGGCCTGATCCCCTGGCTGACCTTTAATTGATCTGTGGTAGCTCTTGAGATTAACTGTTCCATAGCCTTCCCTGGCACCAGTGTGAGACTGATAGGTCTGTCACTACCAGGATCATCTTTCTGGCCCTTTTTGAAGATGGGTGTCACATTTGCCAGTCTCCATCCACCGGGACATCCCCAGTTAGCCAGGACTGTCAAAACATGATAGAGTAGCTTGGCAACCACATCCCCCAACTCCCTCAGCACTCTAGGGTTTCCATCTGGCCCCATGGACTAGTGAGCATCCAGCTCTTGGAGCAGGTCTAAAACCATCTCATCATGGATTATGCAGGACCTATTCTGTTCCCCACCCCTATCTTTCAGTGCAAGGAGCTGTGTGCTCAGGGAATGACTAGTCTTACTATTAAAGGCTGAGGCAAAGAAGGCATGAAGTACCTTAGCCTTGTCCTGATGTCACTGTGTTCTCCCTGTGCATCTAACAAGGGTTTGGAATTCTCCCTAGCCTTCCTCATACTGTTGGTGTATTTATACAAGTATTTATTGTCTTCATACCAACATATTTAGTTTATCTTTTTGTATGTATGTCTCTGTCTTTGTTGCATTGCTGAGTCTACTTCTGAAGGAATTTTCTTCCTAAGTATGTAATATGTCTGAGGGTATCAAACTGTGCAGAGTGTTGCTTTCTCCTCTGAATATGTCCAGACAGTTATTTTTCAGCACATTGCCAAGCAGTTTTCAAAAAGCATAACAGTGGTTTGTCATTTCATTAGGAAGTTTTGTCTGATAGTTGCAGTGTTACACATTTTTACACAACCTGGCAATTGTTGAAGGCTGAACTCAGGTGTGTTGTTTGAAAACACATAAAAGACATAGCTTTTACATTTCATATTGTTCACCAGATTACTTTGCACTATTGCGTATGTCTTTCTATAGTTAAGAGGTCTTCAAATGCATTGTAGCCCTTCTGGTCTTTTTGGATTTAGCAGATTTAACAATAGTTTTGACTCTGTTAGATTCATCTTCCCTCTATGGTTTCACTGCTTAACCTACAAATTTGTACAGGATCCCCAGGAAAAAAAAACAACACCTTTGAGAAGGAGTTGTGACTGTTAGAGACTTTAGTAGCTTCTGTAATTGTCATGTGTTCCATAATACAAGCTTGATCTGTGAAAACTTGGCAAGGCATGATGCAAGCTCTCCCTGTGTCTAACAGCTTTCAGAAGACAGTAAACAATTTCCTTTTGTTATCTGTGCGGCCACTTAGGTGGTTGCCAAGTGGGTCATCTCCAGCCTTGAGGGAGGGGATTATAACCTTTTACAGGTAGGCATTTCTGAAGTTATTTGGCTATGTTTTCCTCTCATAAAACTGTCTGTGGGGAAGCTGAGCCTCCTTATGACTCCGTTTAACTTACTTATGACTCCGTTTGACTTATTAGAGCACTCTCTGGAACTGAGCTATTTGTCTGACTCAGCTTACTACAGGTTATTACTCTACTGGAAAAGGAAAACATGGAGTTCTTTTTTAATTCCCACTCACTTCATTAAGAAGTTTTCAGAGGAGCATTCTAAAGACATGCTTTCATTTAGCTCAGAGTACAATTACACCTTGATGTCATTTTTTTCCTGTAGGCAAACGTCCCTTTTCTCTGCTCCCTTTTCAGGCTATTCTCCAGAATTGCCTCTTGATTCAGTCACTTCTCTGCATTTCTTGTTCCATTAAGTATGCTTAACCCTGTGCTCTAGAAACAAAAGGAAATCATTTTTGTTACACTTCGGGTTTTCTTAAGTAGAGAACTATTAGAGAAACTAGCAAAATGCTACAGAATAGAACAGACAGTAGTGTCAGTTGATGCAGTAGATCAAGCACATTAATGCATATCTGGCAGGACTCCTTGGACTATATGTGTTACTGCCTTCAAATTCAGCTTTGTAGCTTTAGATCTGTGGAAGGCCTGGGATTCCTTACTGGAATGCTTGCTGGAGAGACCAGTTCTGTTTCCCTCCATTTCATTATAAGACTGTGGATTTTGTTTGAATTATTTTTAATAATAGTCACCTGAAGTGTTTTTGTATACCACGTGCTTATCTCTGCCCTTGTTCTATGAGTACTATTCTTTTTCATTCTGGTGACTGTAGTGACATAGCTTTCATGTCAGTGCTTTAGTTTACCTAACTTTAGTATAAAAATCTGAATTTGCATAGACCATCTCTGAATTAGATAATCAGCACAGGACAAAAATTTAACCGAGAAAGAAGGAAATACCTAATTTTAAAGCAGTACAGAAAATTGTGTTAAGATTCTTGGGATTTTGGTGTTTTGTTGTGTTCTAAGCTCTTTTTGTGTATGCTGAGAAGTAAAAAGCCCTTGCTTTCTGAACTTGTAAAGGAAGTTGCAAAGTTAGAGAGGAGGGAGGTGAGTTATGTGCTGCAAAGGTACAGACAGCATTGGAACCCATGTTTTATTTTTTCCTTTTCTGTTTTGTAAGGAAACCATTGCAGGGATCTCTTTCTTTGGTAGATCTGTTGTAGGAGAATAGGGACCTGGAAGTCTGGCACAAAACTGACAGAACCAACAGGATAGATTAGCACTGCCAGCAGCAATTTTTCACCTTGAGAAAGAGCTTCAGCATGAACTACGTAGAGGGATTGGTAATACATGAGTACATACCAATCATTAATTGACTGAAGAGTTTTATTGCTCTTTTGATGTTATAAATGTTGCAGATGCTGAAAATATCTCTTAAATGGCTCTAGTACATTGTCCTTCATCAAACAAAGTATTTTCCTTGTAAAATTATTCTCTTCATAAAAGACAAATATAAATGGTAAATATTAGTGTATTAAAATGTTCTTAAGAAATAACTTCTGAAAAAGTTCAAACTCCTAATAAGTCTGTACTAAAATAAACTACAAGGAGAAATTGGAGTCAGCTGTGTGTATTGGCTCCTCTAATGATTTTATTTCAAAGGATAAAATAATAACTATCTCAGAAACATCTTTCCTCTTCGTTCTGATCTGCTGCATCATACACGTGTAACTGTTGACCACTGAATTGATGATACAAAGAGGGTTGTGAAGGTAGAACTGTAAAAATTGAATCTGGAAAAGCTGATTTACCACAAAGCTAAATATTCTCAGAATTGAATGCTATTTTCTTAGAGTTTACATCTGTATATGCTTTACAAGTGCTTTTGTGCATGTTTATGAAACAAACACCTTTCTGTGTCAGTTTCTGTGCTGCTTCTGGATGTGGAAGCAAACCAGATGATTTGTTTCTGTTCCCATGTGCTGGGGAGCCTCTCTGTTATTACCATGATGAAGTTTCTTGTAAAACTGATCAGACATTTGTTTAGGTAAGGGATAACCTGTTTAACAATCAATTTGATACTTCTTAACTAGGGTTGCTTGTGTATTTCAGTTTCTTTTTGTACCATTTAACACCTGAATGCCACTGGTTACTGTCGTGGTTGTTTTTGTTTGGTTTGACAAATAAAGCGAGGTTGTTATTTGACTTGAGATGTTTGGCTGTGGAAGTAACATTCAGGAGCTACCATGGGTCACTTGCTTCTGTTTTCTTTTTTAGATCATATCTGCAGATGATACCAGCCCTGTTCAAGAATTGGAAAGAGCTGCTTGGCAGCAAGAGAGAAGCATTCTGCAGAATGCACTGAAACAGGCAGAATCCAAACTGGCTAAAGCAACTGCTGAATCTGAAAATAAACCAGTGGTAGAAACATTCAGTCCTAAGGTAAAACAATAATGATGCTTAGCAAATGTCAGTCTTGAGCTGCAGGAGTAGGCAATGCATTAGCACATCATTTAAACCAGATGTGTGCAGCCCATTGACCACATGTGGCTGGGAACAGCACACAAACCAGTAACTGTGCCAGAACGTTTTAGCCTACGCGAGGCACAAAGGAGCTCAGTGAAGTGGCACAAACCTTTATTTATGGTGTTCAGAGTGTAATACTCTGCATCAAAAATATACAAATAATAAGAGTCAGTATAATAAATGCTGCTTCAAAATTTAAAAAGAAATCACAGAATCATAGAATTGCTTGAGTTGGAAGGGGCCTATGAAGGTCTACTGGTCCAACTTGCCTGCAAATAAGCAGGGAAACCTATAGCTAGATCAGATTGCTCAGTGCCCTGTCCAGCCTGACCACGAATGGACGTGGCATCCACCCACCTCTCTGGGCAGCCCTTGCCAGTGCTTCACTACCCTCATTGTTCAGTGCTTCTGTAGTTGATAAGTATACCAATAATTATAATATTTTCTATAATATTGCAAAGCAAAATCAGTTTAGATACCCATGCACAACTAATCTGTGTGAATTCTTCCTGGAAAGTGCAATCAACTTTTCTAGGCTTGCTACAAGTAAATCTTCATGGCTTTAATTTTTTTTTCCTCCAGTTACAAAGATTATATAGGAAGTACCTAAGAGCAGAGAGCTTCAGAAAGGCTCTAGTTTATCAGAAGAAATACCTCTTGCTGCTTCTCGGTGGATTCCAAGACTGTGAACAAGCAACTCTCTCTCTGATATCACGCATGGGAATCTACCCCTCACCTGCAGACTTGCAGCTTTCTGCGTCCTGCTCCCGCCCTCTTATCAAGTTCAGATGTGCAGTCAGAGCAGTCATTGCTGTATCAAGGTAAAAGCAAAACACTTGCTTTCTTGGATGTAGATAAAATGGGAAGTTGGTATGGCTTAAGTTGGTAAGCTGAATATGACTTTAACATGTAGCTGTAACTTCTTTGGACAAATTGCCATTTCAGAGTCAGTGTGAAACTGAATTTGTACCAAACCAAACATTTGGAAAAGGTGATTCTGTCTCTTGAGAATTGCTCAATTACAACTATATTTGCACATCACTGCACAACAATTGCAAGCCGTTACCCTTTCATTTTTCTCTCATCTCTTTAGGTAGCCTCTTGTTACCATCCCATCAGAGTGAACTCCTGAGTTCAGTAGCCTGCATTTCACTGAGCATGACTCTGTCATGCACCATTATTTGCTATGGAGTGGGTTTTGATATCTGTGCTTAGGATGATTCACTGTCCCTTAATGTCTCCTGAGTCCATCTATTGAAAAAAAAGTTTTGAATGTAATAGGTGGTTACTTATGAGCAATCTCCTTGTCTACTAAAAACTGTCACCATGAAGTTTAAGACTTTCAGGAGCTGGCACAGGATGTCTTTAGACTGTTGTAGAGGCTATAGTGATAGCAGTATGAAAGGATAGAGACTCCAAACTAACCATCTGAAGCTCCCTGGAGTTTAGGGCTAGAGTGGCTGAACGATGCCAAAACTGGCAAACGTTTCCAGCACCTCTGAGTGGGTACAAACCAAGGGAGTTATCTGCTGTTGCCCAGCTCAAAGCAACTGTGTCCTAAGACTGTAAAGAGGATATTGTGGTTAATCTCCAATGTCTGTTCCTCTTTTGCAATCCCCCCAAAAAGCCATTTTGAGGTACTTGGTTACTGTTTTATTTTTGTTCTTTTTTTTCTTTCTATATGCATAGAATTACATGGTTATGTGATCTCACAATTCATTTCTTCAGTGTTTAGAAACTGGGGAAATCAAACAAACAGGAGTGGGTTAAAAACAAACTAATAATAATGAAAAGAAATAAAGGTTAATGCAAACAATCTGCTGTCACCTCAGATCCTTAAGATGAGGTCCTCTTGGCACTGCAGAGAAGTGATTGGTGACACGATTATCATTGGGAAGCCACTGGCAGTAGCTGTGCTCTGCATGCTGCACTCTGCTGGCAGCAGCAGTGCAGTTAGCCTTCTGCTATAGCCTGTAGCTCATTTGAGAGCTGGAGCATTGCTGGCAGTATTGTTCTTATCTTTCATCTTTAGCTGGTTGAGTGCATGCATTCTGTGGATTGGATCTAGCTGTATCTCTGTGATGAATTATATCCATTCTATTAGCAGTATAACAAAAAAGGCATTCCGGGATTTTGTAATGATAGACTGCTGTCAGCTCTCAAGAATTCTTGTGAACTGTTGACTTGCTAGACCTTAGAAGAAATGTTATTTAATGTAAACCAAGTGTAAATCATGTACTGTGGCTCTGGAGCCCTTAGGGTAGTGTGGTAGGACAAAGCTTTTGAAAATGCAGTTTGAATTTTGGGTGGTGCTGCATGGAGCCAGGAGTTGGATTCCTCGATCCTGGTGGGTCCCTTCCAACTCAGAATGTTCTTTGGTTCTATGAAGTCATCATTCTAAAAACAGAAACTGAAAAAATTGTTCCCCATTCCTACAAGGATTGTTAACTTGACCAAATAATATATTTAATATGCTTCGTGCCTACAGAAAGTTTAATATTAAAATCTAGTGTATTTTTTTCTTGTTATTAATGATTGTACAAATTTATTCTGTTACCAAGGTTGAAGTTTTTAGTAAAAAAGTGGAACAAGCTTAACAGAAAAAATGTCCAGGGTGGAACCGTTTCTCAAAATATAGGAAGTAATACAGGTAAGCTTTTGGTCAAGCACATCTTTTGAATGATAATTTACTCGTCGCAATGTTTCATTAGACAAAGAATCACCATACAACAGACATAAAAGCAAAATATTTATGTTAGCACAGATCTGTTTGTCTGTTTTCTTATAGTGGTTATGAGTTTAAAATGGCACTGTAAGAAGTTAAAATTGAAAGCTTGTAGAATTTGTAACTTTACAACATCAAACTCTTCCTCTTTCTTGCTACTGCTCAAGTTTTAAAGCAGTTATGTTCATTAAACTTATGATAATTTTTTCATACAGTTTAAAGCTACCTATAATGGAAATCAATGCCAAAAGTTATTAATAAGACAAAGACAAGTACTCCTGTAACAGTATTAAAATTGGTACAAACAATATAAAAAATAACTCATAGAAGGGATGTACTTTCCTGTGCTGACAGTGATGAAAAACAGTATTAAATTGTTCCAGATATTTTCTGAATTTTAAGTGCTATGAATAATGGTAGAGTTCAGGAAGGGCTAGGTTCCTTTGAGTTACCTATGGATATGTCTGTAAGAACTTGAACAAACATCTTCTTGTGGTACCCACTATTGCACAACTGTCTTAGTATGTGTAATGTTCCAGTTGTGGCTTTTCAATGCTACACAAAAATCTGATGTAGCAGTACATTTTTCATTATTTGGTATATGAACACACTACATCATTTTCAGTGTTCTAGGTTGGAAATACTTCCTTTTAAAAAAAAACAATTAATTTCCTATACACTACTTGTGGTATGATTCCTCTGAAACCTCGCTAAAAAATAACATCAAGCTAACAAAAGAAATCACACCATGGATAGTGATTGAAAAGAGGACTTATCTGAAGGAGCATTTGTTATTAAAGATAGCAAATGATCCTCCTTTTTCTGTCATTTGTCTCACAAACTAAAATATATGCATTTGTAATATACGTTTTAGACCAAAACCAAATATATACTGTTGTAATTCTTGCTTTTTTTTTTTAATTTGGTTAAGTGTAAAAAAGGCTGTTGCAAGTGGTTCTCAGTGAATACTTTCTAACTGTTCCATATTTAACCCAGCCTCTGGTGCCAGAACAGAAGTTCTGAAACAGCAGCAGCACCCAGCTGCTTGTGTAAGCTCTCCCTCAACCTGGGATACTGGCCTGTGCCGCAGGAGCAACTCTGCAAGATCTGTGAGCTGCTCCCCCAGATCCTCTCCCTGGTCACACAGCAGGTCAGTCTTCAGTCTGGTTGGTATGTAATCACCTCAGCAAACAGACTTTGCTAAAAATGACACCACTACTTGGAAGAAGTACTCAAACAAGATGTCTGGGTCTGGTAAAAGTTTCCTCTGGTTCAGATTGCTACAGAAGAGAATGTCTTTTGCTTTCAGTGTTGTCTGATGTCCCTGCACCTCGAACACTCACTGGTGCTCTCCAGTTCCATCTGGATACGTGAAAGTACTTCCAATGATACTGTCTGTTAGCCTTCTTTGAGGGGTAGTTCTTGCTGCTTTTGCCTACTAAATTGGGATTAATTTTCAAGTGTGTGGAAAGTGGGTTCCTCATCCTGCAGAACTGGCTCCATAGGACAGCATTGCATTAATATTAACTACCTTCAAACTTGCTGCACAGACTGAGAGGTGGAGAACTTGGGGTATGTGTGTTCCAGTTTGTCTGTGAATTATAGAATTATAAACAACAAAACAACAAACAAAGAAGCAAAAAAACCCAACAGACAACAACAAAATAAAACAAGTGTTGCACTCACTGACCAGTGCCAGTCCCTGAGCAGCAGCAGCAGCCCCTCTGGGCGACTTCCTTCAGTTTTATAGTTTTTTCTCATGCCATGTGCTATGGAATATCCCTTCGGATGGTTTAGGTTCGCTGTCCTGGTCCTGTCCCCTCCTAACTCCTTGTGCTCCCTACCCCCCTCGCTGGCAGGATAGTATGGGAAACTAAGAAACTGAAATGTCCTGGCCTCTGTGCAGCACTGCTCAGCAACAACTAAAACATCACTCCGTTGTTAATATTCTCATTCTAAATCTACAACACAACACCATACCAACTTCTCTGAAGAAAATTGTCCCAGCCAAAATGGGACACCAGGTAGCAAGAAAACAGCTGTGGTGATAAAGCATTACTCCAAGACAACAGAAGCTCCAAATTGTTTTAGATTTGATTTCATTTTGTAACCCTGCTGGCTGATTTGGGGAGCAACACAGGATAGCACTTCTCAGGAAGTACAGGTAGCACTCTGTTTTGCATAGAATTTAGCAAAACATTCTGGAGAATTGCAAGCATTTCCCATAAACGTAAATTCTGCTCCATCCTAGCCCTCTCTCAGCATGTATCAGGATCTGATAGACAGAAACACTGGCAGCTCACATCTTGAGAAGTCATCTGTATTGTATAGAACAGTGAAAGTAATTGTAGTGGATTCTTTTTACTGTCTGATTGGGTTAGTGACAGCTAAAATCAGATGTGAATGTGAGAAGAATTTCCTGGCAGAGATGAAGAAAAAGGATTGATAGGAACTGCATTCCTTTATACAGAGATGCAGGGAAAGGGAAGAGCTTGCACATCCAGGGTAGCAGTATGTCTGCATAGAATGTATGTTTTCTAAACTATTGATAATGTAGAATAAAGCACTACAGTCACAGTATGTGATTTAAGCTTTTTCAGCCTTGTCCTTTGAAGTAGACTGTAGCCTACTACACACTTGGATGAGGCATGCTCTTCTCCATACAAGTGGGTATATCCAGCCTGTTGCATTTGCCTCTGACTGCAGCTTTCTTAGCAGAGGAACTTTAGGTTGCTTATCAGGAAAGTGAGACTCATAGGTACTCCAGCTCTTAGCAAAATATCCTTTCTTTTTGCTCCTCTGTAAACAAAGCTGCCTAGTATATGTTTTTTATAATCTGGAGACGTGCAAGTTTTTGGTGGTGGTGTCTATTGATATTTGAGTTTGCTTTGCACTGGATTACTGTCTGTATGAGTGTAAATTTGAGTGTGGTATGAGGAAAAAAAACCAAACCTTTGTTTTCCTTTTTAAGATTGCCTCCATTCACTTCAGAAAAGTCACTTGTGCCTACTCAGGATACTGACCGATCACTTACAGAATACATCCATCGCTTGGAGATTATCCAGCAAAGACTAGGAGGGATGCAGCCAGGTAAGAAGAGCACTGCTGCCCTCAGAGCTGTGAGCAGTATGGAATTCTCTTTGCATGGGTCTTCCCACATGTTGCCTGTAATACTTTGAAAATGTGAAAAGCTTCATTTTAGTGAAAGATTTATGTTATGTGTGGGAGAAAAAATTTAAGTTTCTGCAACGTAACTTTGTTGTGAATTGTGCCTCAAATTAGTCCAAGTATGTCATGTCTCAGAATAAAAAAAAAGAAAAGCCACCAAGAAAACCCCAAGGAAACAGTGATATTTTTCTCAGGCTAAAAAACACATCAGGCTGCCATGCCTCTTCTTCGGTGGCTCCAGTGAGCTCCACACAGTGGGTGGGCGTCCTGGCAGCTCTTCCTCTGGGGTCTTTGGAACATCATCCCCAAAACTTATTTCACCCATCCCAGTTTGTTACTGAGTTTTCTGATCTGAGCTTGTGTGGGTCATCAAGTCAGACGATGCCACGGATGTTTTTGTCCAACTGTTATCCCTTCCGTGTGCTGTTCCTGATCCCCTCCCTATGTTCTGGCTGCTCATCCCCACAGTCAGTTGTTTACTTCATAGGGCTACTTGTGGGTCACTGTAGTCATCTTCAGGTGAGAAATGTTTGTTTCCTCCTACCAGCTGCCTTCCTTATTTCCCCATACACTCAGCCAAAAGCAGAACAGATCTTACTGTGCAGATATCTGTCTGCAGCAAGGCCATGGCACTGGGGGTGTGCCACATCAATCCTTCTGCAAGTTGCATATGGAAACCTACGTGTTTCTTCCACTAAGCATAACCTTTGTCAGTGCTGTTTCCCAGGCAGTTTTGTATCATAGAACTGTCCTGCAGCTTTTGCACAAAGATAAGTAGTTTTATGTTGGTTGAGCTGAGATGAGGAAGAAAAAAACATACCTGAGTGAACCTGCAGACCTCTGTGACAGTTGCTGATGCTCTTCCTGCCACTTCTTTGGTCTTTGTCATCAGCAAATCGACACTCTCTACACAGATGATTGTGGGAGAGAGGGTGGGGCAGGAAGAAATGCACTGATCCAACAAAGGTATCAGTAACTGTTAGTACTGATTTCTGCATTTGGAAAAATAACTTCTAACTTCTAACAGCTAACTTCTGTTAAATTGTGGCTTTGTCAGGGTTCCTAGGAGCATGGTACAGCTGAACAGCAGCTCTGGGGAAAGTCCACAACACTGTTTTTCTGGCTCTCTGACTTCACTAAGTACAACTTTTTTTGTTAAGGTTTAAAAGGTTAACTTTGTTAACAAATCCTAGTCTCATGTCCTTAAAGTCAACAGCTGCAGTGACACTTTCATGTGGAAACTAACAACATTCTTCCTAGAAACCTTAACATCATATCTTTTTTTTCTTTTCCCAAATACTGCAATTGTTTACGGCAGATATAGATAATCAGATGTTAGAAATGAAACCAGAAATATTTCACAGAATGAGGTATTTTGTGTCAAGTGTGGAGTACTTACACACACTGGTTTTGCAACATTCATGTTACCAGAAGGATGCGGTTAGGGAGTTGCAGTACCATGCAGTCACCTTCAGAACAGAGCTTAGAGTAACAGGAGTTCCTGGTTGCTGATCTTCACCCCGCGGATACAATAGCTTGTACAGCAGCAGAGTGCACGTTGAATCATCCCTAGAGTAGTCAGGTGGAACAGAAGCAATCCATTGCTCTCTGTGTACTCTTCTGATTGAGCACTGGTCTTACTGTGTGCATGTTTGTTTTGGCAGGGCTGTAAGCTTTCAAGTTCCTGGGTGCTCAAGAAGATGGTAATTGCTTTCAGTGTAGCTCATGTGAAGCATGCTGAGGAAATAACATGCTGCTGACTGCATCCTGTCGTTTCATAACCCAAGTGCTTTTCTAATATTCATCTGTTTTATTTAAATTTAGGACAAGTTCCAGGCCTGCCTTGCCAGAGAAACGTGAAAAAATCATCTGAATGCTTCTGAAATCTGTGCTGCAAAACCACCAAGTTATTGGTTTCTTCTGAGTTATTCCCTGGTGAATGGAGGCACTTGTCATCTCCTGCACAACTAAATAAAAGGCAATGCTTTTGTGTCAGATTTTTTGACTTTTTATTATATTCTAGTACTGTAAGAGGAAATTACTTCCCACGAAGAACAATGTTTTACATTCTCATGCAGAATTACTAGTATGTTAACAGCTGAAGTGTGCCTATATCACTGTACTGTCAGCTGCAAAGAGTCTCTGGTGTTTATTTTTCTACAGTGTATAGCTGGATTCCTTGTAAAAAAAAAAAAAAAGTTATTAAAATCACATTTTATTAGTGAGCTCTTACAGCATATAGTTATTTTTTTCACCTTTTTTTTCCTGATTATCTGGGTTTTAATATTTCTATAAGATTGTTGTTAACTGACAGCAGCTAAGAACTCTCCCAGATCATCTTTAAGAAACATTGCCTTCTGGGATTTCAAGATTTGCTTTTTTGGCTTTGCAGTAAATCAAACTTATTTCCCACAGTTTTGCTTGTCACATTCCATTTTAGTATCAAGCCATTCTTTGGATTCTCCTATGGCTGAGCTTGATCTAATACAACTTTTTAAAAAAGGAGAAAAAAAAAGCTACCTTTTCTTCCAATTATATATGTCCCTTAAATCAACAACTGTGGTGATGCTCCCACATGGAAACTCTGACACTGTGCCCTGCAGGACTTTTCCCTGGAAATCTTAATGCAGTGACTATATCCATTATACATCTGACGTTCCTGGAGAACACTAGGCTTACTGAATTCATGTCAGGAGCTTCTGTGCCACTTGGAGGTGTGGCTTTGGAGCTCTGGTGCCAGCCCTTGGATAATGTGTTTCTGTGCAGAGTTGTGCTGCTGGGCTGATCCTGCCCTGACCACCTCGGTTCCTTAGCATATACTTCTGCCTGCGTTGACTGGAACCTGCTGTGAGAGTTTGGCACTCCCGGACAGGGCAGTGCATTTCTGTTTTCTGGTTGGAACATTCAGTGCTGCATTCTGGGGTCACAGGAACACCCCCAGCAGGGCAGGATACTGCAGTTCAGGCTCACACCTGCAGCGCTGTGAGGCAAAGCTGCCCTTGGGCAATGTGAATTGCTGATGGGTGTCATTCAGTGTTTGGATGCTGTATCCTGCAGCCCTGCCATGGGTGAAGCCTTCACGTGCCTCCCTTGTCCCTGCAGGATGCCTGCTCCAGTGGAACCTGTGCGTGAACAAACAATACCTGATTTGGTGTAAAAGCTTGTAAGAGTAAGGTGGCTTTCCAAACTTCTAACCCCACATGAGTTGACAAAGCAAGTTTATGTGGATCCATGAGTGTGGCAGATTCCTTTTATTCTGGTTCTGGAGCCCTTATCCAGATCTGGTGTTTGGTCGAACTGCGTACTGAATGGTACTGGTGTCCTTAATGTAGCTTCATGTTGTCTTCTGCTATAAGCAATGTGCATCTCCAAACAAGCATTCACAACTCACACTGAATAAAATCCACATTTTAATGTTTGCGTGTGAATTGCACTTTGCATTTTTCCTTTGTATACAAGAGGGCTGTCAGACCCCAGGGCCTGGGTCCGCAATGGCTTGGCAATTATTTAGTTGGTCTCTAATTGACAGAGCACCACACTCTGTAAATTAAAACACCATCAGCTCACTGGGAAGAGGTGCTTGTGTTAGACAGGGACTTGGTCCCCACGTACACAGTTCTCCCTGTGCACAGTGGGCACAGGCTGGGGCTGCTCAGCAGCCTCAGTGGTGGCACTACGAATCCCAGTTAGCAGTGAGGTTTGCCACCCAGCTCTTTGAGCAGACACCCACCTCTGAGGGACAGAAGGCCCAGTGCGGTGGGTTTAGCAGCATGCTCTGCTGGAAGTGGGTTGCTCCTAAGGTTTGCTGCTGTTCTTTCAAATGAGTGTAATGTCTGAGGTGTACTTCCTATCATCGGTCTGTGGTGCGAGCAGTCCAGCGTTCTGGAGATTCACTGCTCAGGAGGGGATAAATGATACTGAAAACGGTTCAAGCATTACTCTGCTGTGTACAAAAAGCTCTGTATTTCTTATCAGTGTTACGTAGGTCGGCCCCCTCAGCAGCGCGGGGTCCTGAGTTCAAACCGAACAGAGGCTCCTCCGCCTCTGTCGCTCATGCAGGGCCTCGGCTCCGCAGCTCCCGCTCACCGACGGCCGGCCCAGAGCGACGGCGTGCCGTGACGGCTGCGGGGAAGGCCGCGGTGCCGCTGTCCGTCATCTTTTCAGCGCGGCGCTGCCAGGCGCTAGGGGGCGCTGCCCGGGCCGGGCCGGGCCCGGCGGCTGCGCGGTGCGTGCGGGCCGGAGCTCCGCTTCCTGCCGCTCCCGCCAGAGGCCGTGCTGGGCGGCGGGCCCGCGCGATGGCGGCCGAGCGGGGCGGCTGCTCGCTGGACGCGGTGCCGCTGCCGCCCGAGGTGCGCGAGAGCCTGGCGGAGCTGGAGCTGGAGTTGTCAGAAGGTGAGAGCGGAGCGGTGGCGGCCGAGCTCCGTAGCGGGGCCGTGCTGGGGCGCGGGAGCAGCTCCTGCCTCACCCCGGCTCCCTGCGGCCGCGCCCGGGGGAGCTCCGGCGGTCCCGGCCCCGTGCGCCTCGAGGCCGCGCGTGAGTGAGTGAGTGCGGCCGTACGGCGCCGCTCCCTTCGTCCGCCTCCGCGCGGCGTTGGGCGGCGGTGGCTCCGCCGTCGCTCGGACAGCTCCGCGCTTCCCACCCGCGGCCTGTGGGTGCGGCGCTGGGGGACGGCGTTTACCGCCCGACAGAGCCCAGTGAGGTCAGAGATCCGAAGCCATTCGCGCTTCTGGGCGGAACTCCTCGACGCGGGGAGGAACTGCGCTGTGAGGCCGGCGGAGCCCCGGCTGTTGCAGCCTGTTGCTGCCCGGAGAGGCGGGGGATTCCCCTTCTCCGGAGGTGCTCCGTGCCCCACCTGCTGATGGGGCACCTGCTGCCGCGCGGCTTTGGACGCGGGATCTGCTGAGCTCCTTTGCAGCGCTCTGTGCCCGCCTGAGACGCGCTGCCCTTGGAGCGCGGCGCTCACGTGCTGGGCTGGGAAGGAGCGGCGGTTCCAGACCGCGGATTTGCACTTTATCTGAGATGGATACGAATTCTGGTGACCCTGTTTATGGAAGAGGTAAACCGATCCTCGCAGGCCGTTGGTTGCTTCCCTCTTCCATAGGCAGGTGGGTGTCCTCTCAAGAGAGCTGCACGGAGGTGCCCAGGCCTCCTTCCTGCGGCAGGAAGGAAGGAAGGGAACTTTGATTAAGTCGTTCTCATCTATAAATAAATCGGGAAGGTGGTTAAAAATTTCCTCCTTCTTTTGCCACAGATCGTCACAGCAAAACTTGGGAGAACTGAGGATCCCATTGTTCTTAAAATTCAGTCTGCAGTGGAGATGCTGTAGGGCAAATTCCCACGTGTTGTGTCAAATTTAGTCTCTCTCTGTGACCCTGTACTGCAGTTGCATGTGTTAATGTGAATCCATGAAGTATTGGTGCAGTGCTTTCTGTTAATGTTTGATAATTTTCAAGAGCAGTCCTTGTTTAGACATAGATGTTGCTTGTGGAATTTATCCTTCCATTAAAGCCACGCTTGGGGAGCTGCTCCTGGACACATTCTTACCTCTCTGTGGTGTGGCTTGTGCTTGGCTGTCCTCTTGTCCTGTGCATGGGGAGCTTAATGCACAGATTGCTGTGATCCCAATGGAAGGTTTATGTCCGTCTGGGCAGAGGGCTTGTGAGGAGCCTGTGGACCAAGGGGGAACTGCTGTTGAGCCCCTGGGACATGCAGTGCCCTTTTTCTGGTTTGTGGCTAGGAGAGGTCACAGTGTTTCAGCAGTGTGTCCCTAAGCACACTGACAGTTTTGGTCATGCCTGTGTTTCTGCTGTGTGATGTGCGTGTTGTGGGGCTGTTGTTAGGAGACATTCTGTTACGGTAAGGAGATGTTTGCCTGGGAGGCAGGGGAACAGGGGGCTTTGCTCAGCTGGGATTTCCTTTGCTACTAGTGAGGTGAAGACAGTGTGTGCCTGGAACTGTGGTCACAACTGCCCTGCAAACACGTCTGCCAGGAGGAAAGCTGCACCTTCGCAGTGGCAGACCTTTGTTCCCAGGCCTGGCTGTCTTTATACCCGAGCAGAGGCTGCCTCTTTTAATAACCTTATCTCTGTATTCTGGGGCTGGGTTCTGGTTACAACTAGGCTTCATACTACAACAGCAGGAGACTAGATTGCTGGGAAAAGGGAGCTTTAAAAGCAGAACTTCTTGTGACAGAGAACACGAATAGACATGTTTAATAAGATGATGGTTGGAATGAAGATTTTCCCTTCTTGGACAGTTAGTTATGATGTCTTTAATGATAGTGTTGCTCTTAGCTGTGAAAAGGAATGAGCACCCTCACTTTGTATGGTCTGGAGGTGGACTTTCCTTCCTAGAATCACAGAATCATGGGGGCTGGAGGGGACCTCTAGAGGTCCTTCCTCTCCATCCTCCTGCTAAATAAGACTCCATGGAATAGGTTGCACAGGAAAGGGTCCAGATAAGTTTTGAACATCTCCAAAGATGGAGACTGTACAAGCTCTCTGGGCAGCCTGTTCTAGTGTTCTGACACCCTCAAAGTAAGGATGTCCTTTCTCATGTCTGTGTGGATCTTCCTGTGTTCCAGACTGTGCCTATTGCTCCTTGTCACGTCTGTGGGAACTGCCGAAAGAGTCTGGCCCCATCCACTTGACACCCACACTTAATAAACAGCAGTAATATTCCCCCTCAGCTTTCTCCAGACTGGACAGCTGCAGCTCCCACAACCTGTCCAGCAGCTCCATCTGTCTTGAACTGGGGAGCCCAGAACTGGACCAAGTGCTCCAGGTGTGGCCTTACCAGGGCAGAGCAGAGGGGAGAATCTCCTCCCTCACCCTACTGGCTGCACTCTTTGTAAAGCACCCCAGGCTACCGTTGGCTTTCCTTGCTGTCCACAAAGGCAATGGTGGTTCATGGCCAACCTGTGTCCACCAGAACACCCAAGGCCTCCTCTGCAGAGCTTCTCGACAGCTGGTCAGACCCTAACCTGTACAGATGTGTACGTTTATTCCAGAAAGTGAGTTCAGACTGAGCAAGGTGCCAATGTGAGCTGGGATTGACACCGTTCAGCTTGTTTCCCTGGTGGGTAGGTGCCCTGCCTGTAGCGTGCTTCCATCCATGGTGCTTCTTGTGCAGGTCCTGAAGTCTGTTCAAGCACTGAACATTACCCTAGCCATGAGCTAGTGTGCTGGTGGAGCAGGAGGAAGGAGAGCTGAAGGTACTACTTATTGAGTTTGGCAGGAGAAATTGGTTCAAGGATGCTGCCAGCCTTCAGATGTTGGCATTTGCCTTGCTATGTCTTTAGTAAAACCAACTTGTAAATTGGAGTTTTAAGAGAGCAATTAAAAACAATGTAAAAACTTCAAAGTTCTGTGCACTGTGTTCTCTGGTTATGAAATAAAAAGAAGCTGATCTGCACAATCAGAGTAGAGTTTACTTTTTCTTTCTGCCGTCTGTTTTGGAGGGTTAATTAGAAATGGTTTTAGGAACTTCCAGTATGGAGACTCGGGTTGGTGTTAGAGATGAGTAGCAGCCTCGGAAAGCCTTCCCAGAGCTGCAGCATAATATGGTTGGCCATAGGGTTATGCCTGCAGTGCTCCATCCCTTTCCCTCAGATTCCCAGTTTCTACTTCACATTCATTGCGTATTGAATGACCCTGTCAGTGTTAATCCTGCTCCCCTTGCCTTTTCTCCAACCTTCTTGGACATGGGAGGATGATCAAGATGTAAGGATGCTCTCCACCAAGGCAGACACTCTGTAGCTTTTGCTGCTTCTGCTGAAAGGAATCTTATGTACCACAGTCTTCTTGAAATGCACTGGTGTGTCAACAGTTTACGGGCTGGTTCAGCCTGGTCCCATGAGGATTGGGGTGGGGGACCCACATCCCAGGGAAGGGGAAGTGGAAATTGAAAAAGGAGAAGGGAGATGGGCCTGAAAACAAAACAGCGGCAGCGATCTGAGGAGGAAAACTAATTTGCTAAATAGGATATCAGAAAGCAAAATAACACAATATAATCCAATATAGTTGGAATTGGAGCTGATAAATCAAATAAAATGAGCAAGAGAGTGTCTGATAAACCGAAGGCCTTACGCTAACGCTGAAGGCGGACGGCAGTGAGCATGTTGCATTGACACTTTCAGACCATCTCCTCCCTCACCACAGGAGAGCCTCCCATTTCCCATACCCTCTCACTTATCTCCATGGTCCAGGAGTCCCAAGGGGGAGTTCCCACAGTGAAGACCGAAGCAAAGAAGACATTCAGTATCACTGCCTTCTCAGCATCCCCCGTTACCAGAACACCCCCCCATTTAGTAGAGGACCCACATGTTCCCTAGTCTTTCTTTTACTGCTGACATATTTAATAAAGCCTCTCTTATTATCCTTTATCTCCTTTGCCAGATCGAGTTCCAGGTTGGCTTTGGACTTCCTTGTCTCATCCCTGCAGGCCCTGACAACCTTTCTATATTCTTCCCAAGTGCTCAGACCCTTTTTCCACATTTCATGGACCTTCTTCTTCCCTTTGAGTTTTTGCATGAGCTCCTTGCTCATCCAAGGTTTTTTGCCACCCCTTCCCGATTTCTTGCTCACAGGGATGCACTGATCCTGAGCTTGGAAGAAGAGCTGTTGAAATGCTGACCAGCTCTGCAAGTATGCTCCCTCAGTCATGCAAGCTGTCCCACCACGTCTCCGGGACTGCTATGGGATCGTGGCCTTGTGACCACATGCAGACCTCTAACTCTGCCTGTTTATTTCCTGTTTTGTGCATTACTATACAGACACTGTAGGGAAGCAACAGAAGCAGGTATCCCTAAAGGGGCACGAGAAGATTTCAGGTGGGGAATTTGCAATGGGAACTCCTCTGGGGTGTCCTCACAAGATGCTACAGGACAATCCAGAGATATTTCCCTGCAATCTTCTACAACAACATCCCCAAGTCCTTCTCTGTCCCGTTGACCTCCACCTTCTTCCCCCATCAGGTCTAGCTGACAACTCTGAATTACTCGCTCCACTCTAGCAAGTGACATTTTCTCCCCTTCCCCCCTCATACCTAGCTTAAAGCTCTCTCAATGAGCCTTGCCAGCTCCTGGCCTAGGATCCACTTTCCCCTGGGAGACAGGCAAGACCCATCCACAGCCACCAAGCCAGGTGCCGAGTAAACTGCCCCATGATCAAACAACCCCAAGTTCTTGTGGCAGCACCAGCCTTTCAGGCACTTATTCAGAGCCTGAGTTTTCCTAGACAGTTCTGTATCCCTCACCACCTCAGAAGGGAGAGAAGACAACACCACTTGTGCCCCCACTCCCTCAACCAATCTCCCTAAACCCCTCAAGTCCCTTTTGATAGCTCACAGGCTTCCCTGATCAATTTCATCACCGCCTGTCTGAACTGTCAATAATGGATAATAATTAGAGTGTCCAACCAGACCTGGGAGTTTTTGGTTCCTCAGTTTCTTGAAATGATGATGGCAGTACTGAAGTATTATCAGAAGATGGGTGGAAGATGATGGTGTGGATTTTCAGCACCAGTTGGTGAATGAGGTCAAAGAAATTCTACAATGCAGAATTCAGGGCAAAGCTGAAATATGTGGCTGAATCATTAAAGCCTCTGAATCACCATAGTACCTTCTGCCATCTTTGCTGTTTCCTTGAGTTCTTCAGCAATGCTCATCAGGACACAGCATTAACTTTCGTTTGTTGCAGCTCTTTCCGTAAGGCATTTCTAGAAGAGACAGTGTTGCTTAGCTTACCTTTTAAAGGTCAAGATATTTCTATTTTATTAACTCTACATATAAGAAGGATTTGAGTAGGCCTCACATGGCTGGATCACAAATGGATCTTACCTCTCGTTGACCAGTGCTCCTCCTGGCCTTCAACAAGAAAGGTCTGGCAAAATTCTGCCTCTCATACTTCTATTGGTGATCTGTGTATACTTAAAATATACCGATAGCTGCTGTCACCATATTACAAAGACAGATGCAAATCATTTTTTATTCTGGATTTTCTTTATTGTGGCTCAAATTTGTGAGCTTTTTTTTCTGGGTTTACCTTTTGTCCTTAATTTTCTTGTTTCTTTCATTTCTAGTTATTTTATTTTTTTCCCAAAACTGGTTTTCCAAACAAACATCTGTATCAGAAGAAAGTTTGTGAGGTAGCATGTTCTTACTTACAATCAAAACAACGCTCTGTGCTAGTGAAGGACCCTCAGGCTGGTTACAGTGAGGCCTATGAGCATGTGTGTGTATAGGAAATATCAGTTAGGAGGCCAGCTCCTTCCTTCCCACTGTAATGCTGCAATTCTGTGGCTTCGTCCTTGCCTTGTTATCCTTTGTGTCCTGGTTTTCTGAACAGCTTTTGGGGCATCCTTCTGCAAGAGCTCATTATTTCCATTTTGTCAGCACAAAAGATCCTCAGTATTTTCATTGAGGATCTTGTTTGCCTCTTCTGCTTTCCTGCTTCTCTGAGGGGGTTGAAGGTTGTCTTGTCAGCCTTGCTTGTGAGGTTTTGGGTCGCTTGCCTTGAATAATGTGGTGACCTGGGACACCCCTGTGGTAGCAGTTGAGGGGTGTGATTGTGTGACAGATGAAGGAAGAACAGATGAACGTTTCCCGTTGTGGAAATGAGTATTTCCTTATTCTGAGTAAAGTGGCTAGACCAAATGACATCTAGATTTCTACACATCCCAAACACATGATGTTGGGAATAGAAGTATCTGTCACTATTGCTGAATGAGCGTGAAGCTGTAGTTTCCTTCAGACTTGGTTTTGGCAGATCCTGATGTTATTCTGATTTATTTTATTTTTATTTTCAAAGGCTATCAATTAGTAAATTATTGGTACCTGAAACTGGACATTAATCTGCAGCAAATGAGAATCTTCCCTTCCTAATGTTGGATGCTATTCCTAATGCGTTTGTCAGCCATCTTTCAGGCTGCTTAAATTCTGTTACAACAAAAACCTTTGGGGGCTGGAAATCTTGGTGCAGAGCTCTTTGCATGGACTGGAGGTCTACAAAATGTAGCTCTGTGGTTATTATTCCTCTTTCCTGGTTCAGCCAGTGAAATTCTTTATTTAGTAATAGGAATGTGTAGAACATCCCGCAGTAATCTGGAAAACCTGTGCATAGTTTTCTGCCAGGAAGAAAAAGAGAGCTAGAACCACGTAAACAACTTTTCATAATACTGTAAATTGTCTAGATACAGAATTCTGAGAGAAGTCTATAGGCTGCAAAATCATAGCAGGCTTATTGTGGGGAAGTCTTCTCGTGGCCTGCTTTGAGATGGCAGAGGTGGAAGGACAGAGTGCCTAATGAAAACCAGTAGACAACAGTAAAGAATAAGTAAGGTATTTTACTTTTCTAAATGGGAAGGGCCAAATCAACTCTGACACACTGAGTGACTGGTGTAGGATTTACACAACTGCTGTTGAGTTGATCCTTCTGTCCGGCTGGATCAGTGCCGTAGAATCACAGAATGGTTGGGGTGGAAGGGACCTTGAAGCCCAGCCATTCCCAGCCCCGTGCTGTGGGCTGCCTCCCCCACCAGATCAGACTGCCCTGGGCCCCATCCACTCCATCCTTGAACATCTGCAGGAATGGGGCATCCACAGCCCCCTGTGCCAGTGCCTTACCATCCTCTGAGTAAAGAATTTCTCCCTGACATCTGACCTAAATCTCCCTTCGTTTAGTTTAAAACAGTTCCCAGCTCTGATGTTTGTTCAGACGAGAGGTTTTTAATGATTTTAAATATCCAAAGCTTGTGCATAGGTAATACCTGAGATTAATTCCAGTAGTCACCGTGTGTGTTATGTGCACTACTGCTTTCACTGCATCTTCCACTAGGCAAGCTCTTCCGTAAGGGCTTAACTATTTATTTGTGGTTAGACTGTTTTGTTCAAAGTTGTGCTACAGACAGGTGAGTTTCTTCTTGATTACATTGCTTGTGGGGAAAACAAAATTCTTAGTTTTATTCAGTAACCAAATACTCTGTCTGCACTCTTCAGCACTAGTGATAAGCCGTGAGTGTTTTGACAACTTTACTTTTCATTAATGGGTGTTTCTAAATGATGAAGGCAAACTGACATTATGCTTAACACAGAGCTGTGTTTGGCTGTGTTTCAGTCGTGTGTTGATCCAGTTTGAGAAACTCAGGAAATTAAATGATGAGTATTCACATATATGTTAGTTTAATATTCTAAGTTAAGAAAATGTGGGTGTTTTCTTTAATAGTAGAGTTTAGTGGTGAAGATGATGAATGCTTTCAGTGTTATCTTTTCCTTAAAAATGACATATTTCAGCCGTGTTCTGTGAGCCATTCATTTTTCCTTTTTTGCTTTGCGTTAGCTTTTTCATTACTAGTAGTTGCTGAGCTGCTAAGTAGTGATTGTGATAAAATGAGAGTGACGTTAGCTAAGACATAACAAGAGGTGGTCAATGTTTTGAGAATGCAAAGTGGAGATTGTGAATTAGTATGAGAGAATTCCCCTTGATGACTGATGGACTGTTGGACAGTTGGTGACTTATGCTGTGTTGATGTTACGAAGTTGTTGTTATCATGTCAACTAAATTCACATGAAAATAAAAGCACCCTTTTGTAAGGGAAATTCTGAACTCCAAGGCTTGAGAATTTATTTTGCAGTTACTCTCACTGGAAGTGATACTTGGAAGAGTGATTGCAGTAAAAATGTTAACTAGCACTGTATAAAAACTGGTAACTAGTGTTGTCCCAGGAGAACAATTCATCTGTTCACTGAAAAATGAAGGACTTTGTTGTGCATAACCAATAGAAATATTTTCAGTAAAAAGTGGTTCATATTATTTTTAGTAAAGGCATTTCTACAAGTGCAACACTTCACTGTTGTGATCGAAAGGGGAAAAGAAAAATTACTGACAATCTACTTTCAAGTGATGATATGGTTGATAAAATAGCAACTGTTACCGCTTTATGTTTAAGGCATTTTTATTAGCAATGAAATAATTTGCATTTAATGGAATGGAGCCCTTGGGAGTTTAATGGTAAATGCCAGTGGGTTGTATTTTCAGACTTAGAAAACTTATGTGTAAAGAAAATCCTACTATCAACATTATAGGAATTGGTTCTCATTCTGTGAGACTCACCTGCATTTCTTGGACTGATTTTGTTGTTGTTGTTTTTGTTTTTTCGATATAAGGTTTCGTTTCATTCCAGCCATAGCTGAGTACTTTTAAACTGTTTATTGGAGTGCTAGTTTGTACAGTTTCCACTTAACTGCCATGTGTGTTTAAAAGAAAAGTGTTCTGTTGTGATGTTTAGAGTTACTATTAAAAAAAAAAGCTGGAGTGTCTTTTGAGAAATCCAGGAGACACCGTTATTTCAGTTATTTCTTAAATGGATTACTTTCAGAGTAGTAATTCTTTTCTTCAGTGTCTTAACTCTTGTGCACTACAAACTCTTTCTGTCCACTGTCTAGCACTTGTAGTAATTCTTGTAATTGTGTCTAATTCTCATCCAATGTAATAATAGTAAAAGGTAAACCTAACAGCACGCTATTCCTTTCTATCTGGAGATGTCAGAACAGTTGGGGATCAGTTCAAAAGAAATGGTAAGTGGAGAAGGATGTTTCTTTTCTTTGGCAGTGCTCAGCCAAGATGTTTTTATTCTACTTCTTTCTCCTTCCAGGATTAGTTGCAAAGATATTTCATTTTTCTCTCTGAAAACTTAAGGCAAAATCTTAGGTGGGAAAAAGACTCAAAAAGGAATGTGTTTCCAGGTGGACCTTAGTGATGTGTTTTTGTGTTGTAAAAACCTGCAGCTTTTTGCCAAATAAAGTCCTTTGTTTCCCAAGGAAGACTGAAGCTTGGGATGCACAGAAATCTTCTGCATTGAGGATTGATGCACAGGACCTCTGCATTGAGTTTTTCCTTTCCCCTGCAGCCAGAAGGGGTGCTGAATCCTAACTTTCCTAGGAGCTAATTAAGAAGTGTGAGCTCCCTTCAGTTCTTGTGGGTTTTTCAAGGAAGTTTCAGAGGTCAGGGATACTACGGGACTCTTCTTGGATAGTCTTGTATGCATATGAGTGTGTCCCGAGCTTCTACAGGAAGGGAATTCACTTTTATAGTGAATTTTTTTTCTTCTAGATTACAATAAAGGAAGTCACAGTGGAACCTCAAAGAAAATCTGCATACAGAATAGTAACTTTACAGTTACACCTTTCCTTCCTAATTGCAATGACTTGTCACTGGTCAGCAGCACCCTTCCACAGCTGTACGTGAGAAATCAGAATCTCTTGCTTTCGGTCTTTCTTCTTCTGAAAGGAGGGCTTAAAATAATGTTGCTTTCAAGAATATTATCAACTGTAAAGACTTTAAATTTTAAAACTTTTCCAGTATCTTCCATAGTCAGTGATCTGAAATTAATTTCTAAATTTTAGTAAATCCACATCACGTTTCTGAAGTGCAGGAGTGTCTGTGCAGAAAACTCTGTATACTTCCATACGTAGCAGGATACATAGTAAGGAAAATTGATGCATTGGAAATACTCTGCAGATTATGGGTATCAGAAAAATTAACATTACAAAGTTCTGGCTGAAAAACAGAATTCTTATAATGATATGCCAAGATCATTTTCTAGGGAAAGGAATTGCATTTTTAAGGACATGGAGTAGTACACAACAGATATTCACAAGTTTAAAAAAATATATCTAAATGTCAGGAACACGTGTGTGAGAAAGTGGGATGCGAACTAGTTGCAACTCAGGCCTTGAGAGGCAGGAGTTCTAATAGAATAGCCAGGTTCCTGAAATCTCAGCTGTATTACCTAACATCAATATATTCAAAGAATGAATGCATTATATTTACCTTTCTGATGCTTACATTTTTAAGGAGAATGCTATTAGATGACTTGGGCGAATATTCCTTGGATCATTCTCATAGGAAATGATCTGTAGTTTTTTGGGGGACTGAAGAGCCATCTAGCTGTTGTTTTCTAGTAGAAGCTTATTACCTAAAATTACCAGATCCTGCTGTGAAGAGTGTAGTAACTGTTCCTTGAAAAGCAGGTGAAATTATGGCTAAGATTAAGACAGTCTTCAGTGGAATTATAAGTTCATAAGTTCATAAGGTTGGAAAGGACCTATAAGATCATCTAGTCCAACCATCCTCCTATCACTATCTCTACCCAACTACTAAATTAAGTCCTTTAGCACCTCATCTAAACGCTTCTTGAACAGCGCTAGGGATGGTGCCTCAACCACCTCCCTAGGCAGGCCATTCCAGTGCCTGACCACTCTTTCAGAAAAGAAATGCTTCCTGAGGTCTAATCTAAATCTTCCCTGGCGCAACTTGTGGCCATTCCCTCTTGTCCTGTCATTACTTATCAGGGAGAAGAGGCCTACCCCCTCCTCACCACAACCCCCCTTCAGGAAGTGGTAGAGTGCAATAAGGTCTCCTCTGAGCCTCCTCTTCTCCAGACTAAACAATCCCAGCTCCCTCAGCCGCTCCTCATAAGACTTGTGCTCCAGGCCCCTCACCAGTTTTGTTGCCCTTCTCTGAACACGCTCCAGGGCCTCAATGTCCTTCTTGTAGTGAGGGGCCCAAAACTGAACACAGTACTCGAGGTGCGGCCGTACCAGAGCTGAGTACAGGGGATGATCACCTCCCTGCTCCTGCTGGCTACACTATTTCTAATACAGGCCAGGATGCTGTTGGCCTTCTTGGCCACCTGGGCACACTGCCGGCTCATGTTGAGCCGAGCATCAACCAACACCCCCAGGTCCTTTTCCTCTCTACATTCTTCAAGCCATTCTGCCCCAAGCCTATAGCATTGCATGGGGTTATTGTGGCCAAAGTGCAGGACCCGGCACTTGGTCTTATTGAACCTCATCCCATTTTGCTCAGCCCAGCTGTTCAGCCTATCCAAATCCCTCTGAAGGGCCTCCCTACCCTCAGGCAGTTTGACACATCCTCCCAGCTTTGTGTCATCTGCAAACTTACTGAGGGTACACTCAATTCCCTCGTCTAGGTCATCAATAAAGATATTAAACAAGATGGGCCCCAAAACTGACCCTTGGGGGACACCACTCGTTACAGGACGCCAGCTGGACTTAACTCCATTAACCACTACCCTCTGGGCACGGCCCTCCAGCCAGTTCTCCACCCAGAGAAGAGTGAACCTGTCCACACCACGGGCTGCCAGTTTCCTTAGGAGAATACTGTGGGAGACCGTGTTAAAGGCCTTGCTGAAGTCCAGGTAGACTACATCAACAGCCTTTCCCTCATCTACCTGTCTGGTCACCCAGTCATAGAAGGAGATGAGGTTGGACAAGCACGACCTGCCCCTGGTGAACCCGTGCTGGCTGGGTCTGATCCCTTTATTGCCATGCACGTGCCGTGTGATCTCCCTCAATATCATCTGTTCCATAACTTTCCCTGATACCGAGGTCAGGCTGACAGGCCTGTAGTTCCCTGGGTCTTCCTTACGGCCTTTCTTGAAGATGGGAGTCACATCGGCAAGCCTCCAATCTTGTGGGACCTCTCCAGATAACCAGGAATGCTGATAGATGGCAGAAAGTGGCTCAGCAATCACCTCTGCTAGCTCCCTCAGCACCCTTGGGTGGATCCCATCTGGCCCCATGGACTTGTGGCAGTTCAGATGGAGGAGAAGATCTCTGACCGTCTCTGCTTGAATCACAGGGGGTGCATTATGCACCCCGTCCCGGACTTCCAGGTCAGGGCAAGTACCATTTGGATAACTGTCCTGTCTATTAAAGACAGATGTGAAGAAGGCATTGAGAACCTCAGCATTTTCCTTATCATCTGTGGTTATATTGCCTGCCTCGTTGAGTAAAGGAGGGAAATTTTCCTTAGTTTTTCTCCTGCTGTTAATATATTTGTAAAAGGGTTTCCTGTTCTCCTTTACAGCAGTAGCCAGCCTAATTTCAAGCTGGGCTTTAGCATTTCTAATTTTCTGCCTGCAGATCTTGGCCAGTTCTCTGTAGTCACCCCAAGTAGCCTGACCCATCTTCCAGAGGACATAGACTCTCCTTTTCTCTCGGAGTCTCAACAAAAGATCCCGGTTCATCCACACTGGTCTTTTGCTCCTCCGGCTTGACTTACAGGACTCCGGGACTGCCTGCTCCTGTGCCTTTAAGATTTCCATCTTGAAGAGCATCCAGGCTTCCTGGACCCCTTTACCCTTCAGGAGCAAGTCCCAAGGGACCCTTGCAACAAGTGTCCTGAACAGGTCAAAGTCTGCCCTCTGGAAGTCCAAGGTAATAGTATTGCTAGTCACCCTCTTGACGGCACCCAGAATAGCAAACTCCACCATTTCATGGTCACTCTGGCCAAGACAATCTCCAACCTTCACATCCCCTACTAGTCCTTCCCTGTTAGTGAAAAGTAGGTCAAGCAAGGCATCTCCCCTGGTAAGCTCTTGCACCAGCTGAGTCAGGAAGCAATCATCCACACATTCTAGAAATCTCAAGGACTGCTTCCTCTGCGCAGTATTGTATTTCCAGCATATATCAGGGAAGTTGAAGTCCCCCATGAGAACGAGTGCTGGCCATCGTGCAACATCTACGAGTTGTTTATAGAACATCTCATCTATTTCTTCATCCTGACTAGGTGGTCTGTAACAGACCCCCACCACGATGTCACTCCTAAGGACTATCCCCCTGATCCTTATCCATAGACACTCTACTTTGTCATTTCCAACCACTAGTTCTTCAACATCAAAACACTCTTTGATATAGAGAGCTATGCCACCACCCTTTCTTCCCTGTCTATCCCTTCTGAAGAGCTTGTAGCCATCAATCCCAGTATTCCAGTCATGGGAGAGGTCCCACCATGTTTCTGTAATAGCTACAAGGTCATAGTTAGCCTGCCTCACAATGGCTTCAAGCTCTTCTTGTTTATTGCCCATGCTGCGTGCATTGGTATAGATGCACTTCAGCTGAAATATCTGCCTCGCCCCTTTTTCCAGCACAGCCTCCTTAGGCTCTTTACTGGAGAGCCCTGTTTTATCCCCTTCCCCCGTCACAGCTAGTTTAAAGCTCTCTCAATGAGTCCAGCTAGCTCCTGTGCTAGGATTCGTTTCCCCCTTTGGGATAGGTGTGTCCCATCAACAGATAACAGGCCAGGAGCCGAGTAAACTGTCCCATGGTCAAAAAACCCAAAGTGTCTATCTCTACACCAACCTCTCAGCCAGTTATTCATCACTTGTGTTTTCCTAGCCCATTCTGTGTCCTTCACCGCCTCAGAAGGTATGGAAGCAAACACCACTTGTGCTCCCACCCCTTGAACTAATCGCCCTAATCCCCTAAAATCTTTTCATAGTTCGCAGACTTCTCTGAGATATTTCATTGCAGTCTGCCTGAACTACTAGTAATGGGTAGTAGTCGGTGGGGCGTATCAAGTCCGGGAGTCTTCTAGTAATGTCCCTGATCCGAGCCCCAGGGAGACAGCACACTTCCCTGCGGTTTGGGTCTGGTCTGCAAATGGGGCCCTCAGTTCCCTTTAGAAGGGAGCCACCCACTACGATCACCTTCCTTTCTTTCTTAGTAGCAGCAGTCTCAATGCACGGAGGTGACTGCCTTGCCATTGGTGACCTCCTGCAGGAATCTTCCTGCACTTCACCCCTTATCACCTCTTCAACTTCCAATGCTGCAAATCTATTGCTTAGGGGTATCTGGGGGCACTGGGGAGGCAGAGGGGGAGATCGCCCACGGCACCGAGTAGGGACTCTCTGCCAGCCCTCCCTATCCCTCAGATATCCCCCTTCTGCCCTACGGGGACAGGTCAGGGAGTCCACCAGAAACTGTGGGGGATCTCCCTGGTACCTTTCTCTCTGGCACTCTAGGGAGTTACTCCACCAGTCAATCTCCCTCTCACAGTCCCTGATAGCCCTCAGTCTCTCAACCTCCTCCTTCAATTCAACCACCATGTTAAGCAGATCTTCCACCTGCTCACACCTTGCACAGGAGAACTGCTTAGCACCCTCATCCAGTAGTAGCAGGCTCTGACACTCCTTGCAACCAGAGACCTGTGTAGCCACACTTCTAGGCAGACCTTCTGTCTGGGTCGCCACAGCCTTCTTAAGGCAAGCCCTCTGTCTTGTAGAGACCATGACAGAAATAAATAAATAAATAAATAAATAAATAAAAACAAAGAAACGAAAAAAAAAAAATTGAGAGTAAATAAATAAATAATGGTTTATAATAATATATATATAGATATGAATTGTAATGTGATACTTCGCGGCCCTCCCTGAGCCCTTCAGGGATATACCCCTTCAGCCCTAATCAGCTGAGGAGTGTGGGCGAGGGCGCTGAAACCCTGGCAACGCCTATGCCTCGTACCTCGTTAACACCTGCGCCTCGTTAACGCTTCGTTAACCTCGTTTACGCTTCGTTAATTATGTAAACTTCTTTATGAAAAAAATTGAGTTAGGATGTTTTCTAGAGTTATTTAAATATGGATGAGTTGGTGTAACTCAGTGCATAATGGTTTTAAGGATCTCTAAATGAGCCTCTGGAAAGGCCACATTTTCCAGGAGTAAAAATCAAAATGCTCTTGTGGGTTAATGAAGTCACAGTCAGTAAGTGGAAAGTAGCTCTGCTGGATTTTTTCCCCTCATGTTGGTAAAGGCTACAGAGAAAAGATTGGGGAAGTTGTGAGAAACTTGATGAGTTTGAATTTGTACAGGACCCATAGGGAGCTTCTACATATTAGATGAACTGAGATTCAATTGCTTTAAAATTCCTCATCTGTTTATAAAATGCACTGATACTATTGATCAGCAGTCAAAGTGAAGAAACTAATTATAGCCATTTGAAACCCTTAACTCTAAAGAAGATGTGCATCTTTTTGTGTTAGCTGTGTAGTTATTGTGGTCTAAAATAATGTGCAGCATTGAATCATTTGTCTGTGGGGAATAGTAATGGCTTTATCTTATGAATTTTTAAATGAAATCTTCAAACAATTTAAATGTCATCTGGGGTGTCAATTTAAAAATACTCGTGCATTTCCTTTGCTATCTCAAAATCTTTTAAGTCTTAGGGATAATTGAGATGTAATGTTGAGTCATGTCTTTGTGTGATGTAGTAACTTGTGTTGGGGGAAAACAAAAAAACCATTACAATTTCATCAGTTTGAAACAGATGAGTCCATTTCTGGCATTTATTTTGCCCCAGTCCTTTTTGGGGAGAACAGAAAGTAAACCTCAATTACATAGCTTAGTAATGCCTTCCTGAAAATGCAGTATTCAGACTTGATGGGTTACTTAAGAACTAAACAAAATACATTTTAGGAGCACTTCTGCAAAACTGATTTTTTGTAAGTTATTGAACTGTTGTGCTAGAAGCAGAGTTCAGGGAGCCTATGGAATAAGTGTAGATTGTAATCAGTACCCAGAGGTAACTGTGCCAGTTCCCTCACACCCAATTTAGATTTCCTGGCTGAGTTGCTGATACAGTCCAAGCTTTTCAAATGTTACTTCTAATTTTGCAGTGTAACACATTGAAACAGTGCAAAGATGTGTTCTGGGATTGGGGCAATAGGCACTTTTATAGGGGGATAAAAGTGCCTATTATATCTGGGATTGGGGCAATAGGCACAATACTCCTGGGGTGGGAGATGCCCAACCCCCAATTTCAACCATGTTTGGGCGACTGGAATGGCCTGTCCCCCAAACCCACCAGTCATCACTCTATTGCCCTTAAATTTTGATGGATCTCCATATATAATCGATGTTTCTGCACCAGTGTCTACCAAAGCCATTACTCTTTGCCCATCTGTTTGTGTCCAAAACGCTCACAGTCCTACGTAGGGCTTCCAGTCCCATCTGGAGGCCCTAAGGGAACCAGTGTCCCTTGTCAGTCCATGAACTTTGCCAGATCTTTTACCACAGGTGGCTCAGGCATTGCAGCCCATGACACCTATGGAGGTTTTTTCCTCCTATTTGGTACTATAAAATCAGCCAAATTCCAGGTTGCAGTAGGTGCTTCTTGTATTATTTGTATTCCCAGTTTTCTGGGAGTGCTCTGAAACTGTTGATCGTTTAACTGTTTCCATAACTGTAATAAAATATGGTTGGACTGCCCATCGACTTTAGCAAATGCAACCTCAGCCCGTGTAAGATCATTGAACATGGTTTTCAGAGACCCCATATGAGGCCAGATCGGGGTGTCCATGGGGCAGTGTTTTGGGTTCTAATTGGGAGGGCCTCGGCTTCCCCCACCATGCAGACATTGCCCCTAGTTCTTATGTGCTCCGTTTCCCCCAGGTCTGCTACCAGCTGAGCTGCTTGTTGGACATTGGCCTCTGAAGCTACAATTAGTATGGAGACCAGTGTCCCATAAAGATGAGAAGGGGCTTGCTGCAATATCAGGTCTCTCATACCTGCCATAAATTTTTCCGTGCCTGGACTTTCAAATGTGTCAGAATACGTGGCCTCACTCTTAGCCAGTTCTCGAATGTATGTTTGGAGGTCCTCCGTAGAGGACCATAAACCAGTATGAAGCAGTACATCTGTTTTATTGGGCCATGATAGATGGCATGCCGCCATCAACCAGTCTATAATAGGGTGGTTTTCATTGTTATACTAGATGGTGATCTTTGCCTCAGAGCTGGGTGTACAGTTATAGATGCTAGCTTGGACATCTCTGGCCCATTAACTAATACACTTTCACTCC
Organism: Cyrtonyx montezumae; assembly: GCF_038088225.1. Lineage (NCBI taxonomy): Eukaryota > Metazoa > Chordata > Aves > Galliformes > Odontophoridae > Cyrtonyx > Cyrtonyx montezumae. The sequence continues at coordinate 780,880 of NW_027072078.1, forward strand.
TGCATCCCATAGTCTTAGGAGCCATGATGGTATGCTTTCCCTAGGCTTTTGATGGAGCTGCTGTACCAGGTCCACCAACTCATATGCTGCATATGGGCGAGCTGTCACATGCAAGCTTATTTCAGCAGGGGGCCATTGGTCAGGAGGCAGCCCTGCTGGTCTATCTTGCACTTTCTTTGTTTTCTGAGTTATAATTGGGTGGATCTCAAAGGGGTCCATCATAGGTGGAGCTTCGAGATCCAATTTAGAGATCTTGTACTCTGAGGTATCCAGGTCTGTTACCCCAGGGACCTGAGCATTTTTCAACAGTAGTGGCTAAGCTGTAATAGGGTGACCCCCTAAGTCCCAGGATTTGACCTGGGATTCATTGGTTCAAGGGGGGTAACATTCTGCCCCCTGCCCACTTGAAGTTATTCAAAATGAATGACATATATGTTGACTATTTTTTTTCTCAACCCTGCCTGGCTTGCCAATTGTAGGGTGAATCACCTGAAAGAAGAGTATCCACAGAAAATAAAGGAGGTGGATGGTATATTTTGTATGGCTTATCTGGGTGGTATACAGACAACACTGATGGTTGAGATTTGCCCAGGACTCCTCAGGGGAGAGATCTCCAGCAAGAGATCCTTTCCCAGTGGAGGTCAGCCCTTAAATGGGGTCTGGGAGAGGTGGAGCCAGACTCCACCCCTTCTGGTTACACAGGTGCATTGCCTTCACCTGTGCTCCTGCAGCTGACTCAATGCTCACCTCAGGTGATCCATCAGTGGTTCAGGCCCCAATTCAACAGTTCCCATACACCTGTGCAATACCCATTGTTAGCAGAGGAAGTAGGTAATGACTTAAAGCTAAGCTGCTCAATATTCTCTAGTGAGTAGCACTCTGATTCTGGGTGTACACGTATTTCTTGAAAGTGTGGATTTGCACTGAGGACTTTTGAAACTGAAACACACAATATAGCAAGGATGAGAAAAGTGTATTTCATTCACCTTTCTTCCTAATTTGTGAACTGTACGTAAAGCCTCTGTCTAGCAACTGCTTTGATGTTATAATGCTGAATTGATGGTACATGGATGTGTCAGAATGGAATTTTCTAATGGATTTAGTATTGCTTTGTCAATAGCAAAGCTCCAAAGTTTAGGCCAAGATGAAGCACATTTGACAGTTAATGGCATTGTAAATTAGGCAGCTGTGCCATATAACTGTGTACAAAGTGCAAAGCAGTCTTCTGTTAGTAAGAAATAGCCAGAGTTACATAACTTTCTTTTGTGTGTACATGCACCACAAGTCAAGATCTTCCTGAGGTTCTAGAATATTACTTGTATATTACTACAGTACTACCTTCACGTGCAGGTTACTCTAGAGTAGTGCTACTCTAAAGTAAGTTTAACGAGAGTGAATAAGTTCTTGCTGCAAATGAGAAATTAATTACAGTAACATAACAACATAATGGCAGAGCAACAAGGTCTTAGGCTACAGGGGATCTGCGTAGAGAAGATAGCAGTAAGCACAGAAAGATGAAAAAGAAGCTTTGGAAGGCCTGTAAAGCCTCACGTACACAGGGCTCTCCAGATGAGATGCCCTTACCTCCACTGCCAACCCTTAAATGAGGTCTGGGAAGGTGTGGATCCTGGTTCCACCCCCTCTGGTCACTCAGGTACATTACACACACCTGAAGTCCCCTGGGTTGGCCCTGCCTTCCCACAAGGTGTTTAGTCACTGTTTCAAGTAATGACTTAGCATTTCCACTACAACTATTTGTCAAAATTGGTACAGGTTTACTGCATCAGTTGTTAGGTATTACTTGCCTGCATCTAGGTCAGGCCTTTGAATAGTAAGTTTCCTTAAGAAACTCTCTCCCTGTTGATGCTAGGAACATTTTCTTGTCCTCTTTCTCTGAGGCTGTATCAGGAATACCTAAGTGTGCAACACATATATATGTTATGACATAGAAGCTGTCAGTCTCTGCTGTTTTGGTGCTCAGATAGCTGTAGTTTTCAGAGCTTTGCCATTAGCACAGGAGATGAATAATCCATTTGTGATTCTGCAGTCATCAGCCTTTGTATCAACTTTTGACTTCCCAGCTGTAACACTGTGTACTCAATGGTTGTTTCTCATCATAGTTCTTAGAAATCCCTTGTTTATTTTTGCTTTTACAGTGGACAAAAACCACAGGTGTCAGAGTAATTATTTACATAAATGTTTTTGTTTTACTGTGAAGTAAGTCAAAATCATGCAGCAATGTGACATTTCCTTTATAATTCTCCAAGTGATGTAAAATGGAATGCTAACTTGCTTCATTTCACAAATATTTGCCAAGCATGTTTAAAAGTTAGAATGTGGGGACTTCTGGAGTGTTTTTCCCACCCCAACCAGCACATCAGTACAGTGTCAATCTGTCCCTAAAGCTTTAATCTTTGTCTGGATTCATTTTTTTATCATAATTTCAAGTAGGTCAGGTTTTCCAAGCTGAGAACTGACAGCTCAGCCCATCCAGATTGGTGTCTAGCTTTGCACAGTTCTCAGCTGGTTTGCTGAGGCTGAGAAATGTCAGATTGCTTTTGAGTCATTTGATAACTAGGGCTAAGTGACAGCATCTGTGGCCCTGGTGTACCAGATGTGGCTCAGAGTCCATTTCTGGAAGGGGTGATGGATTACAAGGAAACCAGAATGCTGGGTTAATTCCACTGCGGAGGTGGGAGCTATGGTCCAGGAGGATTCACCCAGAGAGGAACAAAGAAGTCCTTGGTACACCTTTCTGACCTGCTGGTCAGGGCTGCAAAAATCTGTGAAGATGCTTTAGACTCTTCCTAACCTGATTCAAGGAAGATGCTTGGATTCAACATTTCTTTTTTTCCAGTCACATCATTGAATTTGCAGAAGTTTTAGATTCTAAATTGAATGAGACTTTCTTTTCAATACTGCCATTTGTGCTGCTGCTTCTACAACATACCTCTTCAGCTGGATGATTCCTTGCAAGTAGTCCATCTGTGGGAGTTTGATTTAAGGATTAAGTCTTTATGGAGTGGTGAAAATTGCTGTCCTCGCTGAAGTATGGCAAATTTGGACAGCATTTGTCACTCAGAGTATTTGCTGAGGGGTTCTTCAGTCATCTGAATTACTGCTGTTTTAAGATGAACTGTTCTTCCTTCTTGTGCTGCTTGTCCTTTTTTCCCACCAGCATGGAAAATGAGAATCTTTTTTTATATCCTCTTTATTTAACTGTAGAAATGCTTTATTTAAAGAGCATACATTTTAATCAGCTGTACCTGGTCACGTTTAGTTTGTGTGTCATATTTTTTTATGATTGTATAATGAGATGTAGAAACATAACTGTGTATTTGATATTACGTATTTCTTCTCTTACAATCTTTTCTACTTAGCAGAAATGATTGTCAAATGATTGTTTGCGATCATTTTTTGTGTCTATGGTGAAATCTGTAAAATTGGTGAAGCTCATTAGCTTAAAAATGAAAAGATCTTGTTAAGCTTGCAGCTAGTTTTACACGAAGGCTTTTTGTTCTGTTGGTAGAATTACAGAAGCACCAGATTCTGGAAGGCCTCAAACTTATCTGAGGTTTATGTGGAAATCTTCCTTGTATTCTGCTCCATGCTATATCATGTTCTAACAATGCATCTATCAAAATGGTTGAATGTAGGACTCCCAGAGGCCTACCCAGGGATTCCAGAGCCCGTTGGCACAGGCCTTGGTGAAGCAAGTGTCTGATGCAACAGAAGCTCACAGTCAGATTGGTCATCCCTTGCTGGTTTACATTACCCTGTAAATCTGTGGGGCTGCTTGCTGCATCATGGAGTGTACCTCTAGAATCAGGTTTAGCATAGGTGCTGCAGATAAAGCAACTCTTTCCCTGTTACATATCTGTAAGGTTTAAGACACTTCTACTCATTTGTGGTATATGGCTGTGAATTGCTTCTCTGTCACGGGGTTTTTTTGATTGCTAATCTGACTTATTCAAAGTTAACAAGTTTCTTTACAGCTATTAAGAAAATGAGAGTGATTATTTCAGTACTATTCCACACTATATGAATTTATTTTTGTTTCTTTAGGTGATATCACTCAGAAAGGCTATGAGAAGAAAAGAGCAAAGCTGTTGGCACGGTACATACCACTAATTCAAGGTAAGAGAGTGCCTCATGTTAAATCTATAACTGCTCTTTAAATAGAGTAGATGAGTCTAGTAATATTTGTTTGATTGGCATAGCATCTAACTGGTAGTGAAACATGGCTATTTTTGTGGAACAAGAAAGAAATGTCAAATGTTTTTGTTTACTTTATATGCAGTGTTAAATGGTAACTTGATGTTTTTCCAACTTAATGAACCTATGAACCTATAATTTCCTTTAGTATGAGAACTGCATCTAAGACATTACAATAACTTCAGTAACAAGTAATGTTATTCCTGAATACAAATTGGCTAGTTCCATTCAAAGACAGCACTAATCGTCATTCCTACTCTTTCATATTCTTTTACTACTAGTTCTCCCTTCTCTCCTAGTTCCTTCAAAATACTGTCTTTATTATAAACTATTACATATTTCATCTCATTATTACCAGACTCTAAATTCAATGGCCAAAAAGCTAAAGGAGCTATAATAACCCTAGTCCAGTTTACCACAGCTTTGGAGATTGATATTACTATGAGAAAAAATAAAAAGAGAAACAAGTTTAAGTGGAACTGACAATGAGAAGCTCTACATAGATGAGAAAAAAGTTAGTAGGTATTGCTTTAGAATGTTACACTCTCAGAGGAGAGAAAAGAGGCAGTAATCCTGAGACTTGGGTCATGGTTTAGTTCAGCTTTACAGGAGTTTGTGATCAGAAAAAGTAGTAAGCATCCCTGGCTGTTTTTGTACCAGTTGTTGAACTAGTTGATAGTTTCTTTGTCTTGTATTCTTGAAATGGTGACCTGTGTAGTTCATAGCAACACAGACAGAATTTTTATTCCCTTATTGGGCTCAGGAAAAATGGAATCCATTAACTGCTCATGTCTTTTATGTTCTCTACTTGTCTTTATATAATTTTTCTAGTTTGTTTTTTTTTTAATGTTGTTGATTCCCACAAGTTAGCAGGGGGCAGCCTCTAGTCATCAAGTCTTTATTTTAAAAAATAAATCTTGATTTTGATTGGATCATCTGTTTCAAACTGAAGGCACTCAGAAGTGTCTCGCTGAGGTAACTTCGTGTAATCCTGGACAATAATTTGAAGGAGGCATGTCCCACATAGATTGCATTAGAAACCATCTGTCTCCTAGTTTTTCTGTCATTGTGTATTAGGCTTTAGGATTTTTTTCAACTAAAAACAGAATAATGTAACTTGAATCTTAAAATGTAGAGCAGCATAGAGTGTTGCTTCTCTATCCTCTTAGACTTTTTGCTACTTGAATTTTTTTTTGTTTTTCCTATCCATCTTGTGGAGAGGTTCAAAATTAGCTGATCCCAACTTTTGTCCTACTTTCCTGACACCTCAGATATATTTCTAATATATCTGAGTACCTGATTTGTCTACTGTTTCTGCCTTGCTTTGCATTAAGATGACAGAAATCTGGGTTTCATGTGCTAAAAACAGAGTGGATAAGCTGTCTGCCTGTGGGCGCAGTGAACAGTACTTTGGCAAAAACTTGGCTTACAACCCTTTTTCAGTTTCCTGACATATGTTCTATTAACCTAGTTCTACCTCAGAATTTTGTTAATTGACACAGCTTCAGAATGGTTCAGATGATGTGTAGGAGTCTCAATAGCTTTGAGCCTGGAGTAATTTTTTTTATCATTAACAATTTTATCACAGAATTTTTGTTGGGTTTTTTTACTAATTTTCTTTGCTCCTTAGTTTCTGTAGTAGAATTAGGTTTCCCATTGTCCCATTTTTTTCCCATTGTTCCCATTTCCCCATATTTTTGCCAACTGAAAGGTATCAGTGTTTTAGATTTGAAGAGGTCTTAGTCTGTCATTTGACTGCCCCAGCACTAATTATTCACGTCTTCCTAAATTTGATTTGGTCATAATTTCTTTTCCAGTTATGTGTGCTGTCTTGTCTTCTTTTCTCTGGAAGGATGCAGTAAGGGATGGTATCGAAGGCCTTACTAAAATTCAGAAAAACTATATCTGCCACATTCCCTTCATCCCCTGATCAGGTGTCCATCCCATAGTAGGAGATCAAACTACAAAACGACTTTCTCTTCATGAACCCATGTTTCACGCTCTGAGATACTACCCACACACTGGAATATCAAGTGGTCCTAAAAAGAAGCACTTCAACAACCAAAACACATTTGAAATACAACAGAAAAATGTCACTGAATGTTGGCTACACAGGAAAATATCTAGAAGAAAGTACAGAATGTGCTCCCTATTAGGGCAGCACGCTCAGGGACGCAAGGTGACCAAGTTTCACTGAAAACCTTGCTCATTTTATGATGTAATTTCTTGAACCTTTTACTCCTATACATCCAAATGCATCTTTGCAAGGTGTCTGGTGCCATTCATCATTCTGAAGCTTTGCACAGCAGCATACCAAGTTGCTTATAATTTAAGCACTTCCTCACAACTTTATATGAATTTGGCGTGGCAGAGATCTAAGTCAGACTGCTGTCAAGGTTTGCTATTTGTAAACACTTGCAGAGTACAAAAATAAAATATTTGGTTGGATCAGTGGAACATAATACATTATAATCAGTATTTCTGTATAACTAGATACTTCTATGCCTTTTAAGTGAAATGTAACGTTACGACTCTTCATAACTGTAGGCTTAAACGTGCTTTTGACAGCAGATAGCTTCAACCTCTTAACCTGTAATTTCTACTAGAGGGTTAAAAAATGTGTTTTCAGGACATGGACTATTACAAGTGATTACTGAACATGAAATAAATATTTCACTGTACTCATCTGTGCTATGTTGGTAACTGTAAATTTATTTTCATTGGTTACAATACCATTATACTAGAATTCTGCTGATGTTCCAGACACTTGTAATCATTTCAAAGCTTATTTACCCTAAAGGGGAGATAAAATTCCACCCTCACAGGTTCTGAGAGACCAGTCATTTGAAGGTAGTCTTTGTTCCCTTTCATTAAATATGAATTATTGTGGAACTATCCTTTGCTGCTAATTTTGTTTTGTTTTGGTTTAATTTTTGTTTTTAATCTTGGCTAATATCACTGTTCCAAAAACTGACTGTCCCTCTGATCTCTTGTTGTGCTGTCCCCTTGCCTTTCTCCTTTTCTCAAGATAGAAGCTTTTAAGCTGTGACCTTGAATAAAATGTCTCCTCCAAGTTTCTGGTGAGAAAGTGATCTTCAGGTAAACAATTGCTAGATTCATATTTAAAGACAAATGCAGTAATATGGCAGTCCTGTTAAGACTGAAAAGGTTATGTGCTGTGTCTTACCATTTTACTCATTCTGCCTGTCATTATTTTGTGGTCCTGAAAAATTTTGGAGAAAGACTTTTGCCTGAAAAGACTGCTCTCCAACTTCTCTGAACATACAGGCTTACCCGATGAAGATATAATCTCTCTATTAACCTTGCTTTATGAATATTCCTGAGTTGTTTAAGTTGTGCTGCTAATTGTGATGCAGTTTTCTTAACCAGTCAAGAATTTGACAGAAGTCATTCTACCTACGGAACCTGAAGGTGAAATTTTGAATAAATTACAACTTCATTAGGAAGCATTGCTGGCAAACCAAGGCATTTTTGCTTTGCATTTTTAGGAAAACGTTTCTCTGAACTATCTTCCATTGCAGATTTTGGTGTCATTTACTTGTGAAATGAACTTTCTTGTTTCATAGGCATAGGATTATAGAATGGTTTGGGTCGGAAGGGACCTTTATGATCATGTAGTTCCAACCTCCTTGATATAGGCAGGGATACCTCTCTATAAACCAGGTTGCTCAAAGTGCCATCCAGCCCAGCCTTGAATGCTTCCAGGGAGGGGGCATTCACAAGCTCACTGAGCAACCTGTTCCAGTGTCTCACCACCCTCACAGAAAAGAATGTCTTCCTGTTATCCAGTCTAAATTTTCCTTCATCCTGTCACTACCTTCCATGTCTCAGGACTGGACATGATACTCCAGGTGGAATCTCACAAGAGGAGATTAGAGGGCAGAATCATGTCTCTCAACCTGCTGATCACACTTCCCTTGATGCAACCCAGGATATGGTTGGCCTGGGCTGCAAGTGCACATAGCCAGTTCCTGTTGAATCTTTCATCAGTCAGCTCTGCCAAATCCTTCTCATCAGGGCTGCTTTCAAGCCATTCTCTGCCTGACCTGTATCTGTGCTCATGATTGCCCCAACCCAGATGCAGGACCTTCCACTTGAGCTTGTTGAACTTCATAAGGTTGGTGTGGATCCACCTCTTAAGCCTATCTAGGTCCCTCTGGTGAGCATTCCTTCCCTCTAGCATGTCAGCTGCACTGCTGAGCTTGGTATCATGACTTGCTGAGGGTGCACTCAATCCCACTGTCCATGTCACCTACAAAGATGTTAAGTAATACCAGCCCCAACACCAATACCTGAGGAGCACCACTCATCACCAGTCTCTACTTGGATGTTGAGTCACTGGCCACAACTCTCTTAGTGTGACCATTCAGCCAATTCCTTATCCAGCAAGCAATCCAGTCATCAAATCAATTTTCTCCAACTTAGCAACCAGGATGTCATGCAGGACAGTGTCAAATGCTTTGCACAAGTCCAGGTAAATGATGTCAGTTGTGCTTCCTTTATCCACTGATGCTGTAAGTCTATCATAAAAGGCCACCAAGTTTGTCAGGCATGACTTGTCCTTGGTGAAGCCATGCTGGTTACCACCAACCACCCCATCTTAATTTTCTGTGTGCCTTAGTAGGGGCTTCAGGAGGATCCATGATCTTGCCAGGCACAGAGGTGAGACTGACAGGCCTGTAATTCCCTGGATCTTGTTTTTACTTTCTTGGAAGGGAGGGTTATGTTTTTCCAATCAGTGAGAACTTCACCAGACTGCCATGATCTTTCATATGTGATGGATAATGGCTTGGCATCTTCATCTGCCAGTTCCCTCAGAACCAATGGGTGAATCTTGTTGGATCACGTGAACTTGTGCACCTTCAGGTTCTTCAGATGGTCTCAAACCCCATCTTCACTGACAGCAAGCACATCAACCTTCTCCAGGTTCTTACTTCTGGTTTCTGCAACAAGGGCAGTGTGGCTAGAGCCATTCCTGGTGAAGACTGGGGCAAAGAAATCATTGAGCACCTCAGCTTTCTCTGTATCCCTCGTGACCAGGACTCCAGTTTCCTTCCAGAGAAGGCCCTTCTTTTTGTCGCTGAAATATCTGTAGAATTTCTTCTTGTTCCCTTTTATGCTCCTGGCTAGTTATAATTCTGTCTGAGTTTTAGCTTTCCTAACCTGATCCCTGGTTGCTCAGAAACTTCTTTGTAGTCCTCCCAAGTAATGTGTTCCTGCTTCCACTCCCTGTAGTCTTTCTTTCTGAGCATAAGTAAGCCCAGGAGCTCCTTGTTGATCCTCCTGGCATTCTTGCCTGCCTTCCTTTTTCTCAGGGTGCACTGCCTCATGACTTGCAGGGGATGGTTCTTGAATACCATCCGTCTTTCTTGGGCCCCTCTTCTCTCCCAGGCTTTCTCCCATGTTACCCTGACAATCAGTTCCCTGAAGAGTTCAAAGTCTGCTCTCCTGAATTCGAGTAGGAAGCTTGCTGTGCACCCTCGTTGACCCCCTGAGGATTTTGACCTCTACCATTTTGTGGCTGTTAGAGCCAAGGCTGCCTTTGAGCTTCATATTACTCACTGGTTAGTGAGGACAAGGTCCAGCATTGCACCTTGTCTCGTGGGTTCCTATGCTACTTGGAAGAGGAAGTTATCAGCAACACATTCCAGGAACCTCTTCCATTTCTGGTGCATTGCTGTGTTGTCCCTCCATCAGATATTGGTGTGGTTGAAGTCCCCCCCATGAGGACCATGTTTTATGAATGTGAAGCTGCTCCTATGTGTTTATAGAAGGCCTCATCCATTTGCTCTTCCTGATAGCAGAGACCCACTGTGATGTCTCCTTCCCTTTAGCCCTAACACTTAAGCTCTTTGTCAGAATCACTGAATCACATCAGTGTCTAGAGGCAAAAAAAAAACCACATGAATTCTTTCAAACCTCCAGTATTTGGTATCAGTTGTAATTAGAATCATGAGCAGCCATGGAATTTCAGCATATGCTGCATTCCACTGATTTTTCTCAGACACATCAGCATCATCTCCAGTTCTCATTGTTGCTATTGCTTTGGCTTTCTGTGATTTAATGTGGTGGTTCTGAACAAAAAAGATGAATGTGAGCCAGCAGTGTGCTCTTGCAGCTGAGAAGGACAGCAGCATCCTGGGCTATGTCAACAGAAGTGGCAGAAGGGAGAGGGAGGAGATTGTCCCCCTCTACCCTGGCCCTTGTGAGGCCCCATCTGGAGTTACTGTGTGCAGCTCTGGGGCTCCCAGTACAGGAGGAATGTGCAGCTGTTGGGATGGGTCTAGAAGAGGACCGTGAAGGTGGCAGAGGGCTGTAGAACCATGAAGATGGTCAGAGGTCTGTAACACTTCTCCTATGAAGAAAGGTTGAAAGAGCTGGGCTTGTTCAGCCTGGAGAAGAGAAAGCTGCAAGGAGACCTCATTGTGGCCTTCCAGTACCTGAAGGAAGCTTGCAGGCAGGAAGGGGACCAACTTTTACATGATCCGGTAGTGATAGAACAAGTGATAGTGATATAGTGACATAGTGGTGAGAGAAGGAGGATTTTAGGTTAGATGTCAAGAAGAAATTTCTTACTCAGCAGTGAGGAAATGGAATGAGGTTGCTCAGAGATGAACCATTCCTGGAAGTGTCCAAGGCCAGGTTGGATGGGATACTGGGCAGCCCCCGTGGCAGGGCAGGCTTTGAACTAGATGATCTTTAAGGTCGCTTCCAACGTAAGCTGTCCTATGATACAATTCATTCTTCAACAGAATACAGCAGGCACACTTGTACCACCTGAGAATGTGCCTTCTGGAAGTCATGGATTGGAGGCAGTGTTCAAAGATAACAGTAAAACTGTAGTCAATCAAGTGTGTATGTGTGGTGGAATCCTGTGAAGGAATCGATGTCAGATTTACTTTAAATGGTTTGGTCTTTAGGACACAATGGCAGGTTTTTATCTCCCTGCTCAATGTGTCCATCAGGGAGGTAATATTGGGTATGGCAGCAAGAATGGTGAGCATGATCTTATATAATTCTCTGTAATCCACTGCCATTCTCCACGTGCTATCTGACTTTCTTACTGTCCCTATGGGAGAAATTATGCATACTTCTAAAAGCTCATTTTCATCTTTCAGTCCTTACTCAGAGGTATGATATACATTAACAGTAGCAGCCATGCTGCAGCAGATGACACTATTACTCTTTCCTCTGTTGTTAGAGAAAGTTTGGTCTAATTTAGTCAAGAATTCTGTCATCTTGGAAGGGGATTTAATAATGGGACTGTTGTCACCTACGGGTCTCCATTCTTTAATAAACTGTGCAGCACTCAGCCATAGGGAGCCCAGTTGTTATGATCATTCAGTGCTATCAGCTAAGCCAGCTTTTCATTTGTGCTCTAATCTGAGACAAATGAAAGCATACCAAGGCATCTTTCACTTCTGTTATTTATGCTGTTTTATATTTACGTTGGAAAAGGAGTTTATTTACTGAAATGCATAATTAAGGTGAAATAGTTTTAAAGGGAACAAGTCGATTGTTTTATTAAATCACATGATTTTTTATGTATTTATTTTAATAAGGAAAAGTGTATATAGATGTATGTGGAGCATTTTGAGGCCTAAGAAAGGAATGCTATTCAGTGTTCTTTACTTGTAAATATTTTTCCAAGAGCTAATTGCTACGGTGTCAACTTCTTGAGGAGCCAAGGCTTTATAAAAGCAGTTGGAAAATGTTAAGAAAAACAAGTATAATTAGTGATAGTAGGCCAATAATAAAACTGAATTTTACTGTCAAAGTTGATCTTGTTGTATTTTTTTTGTTGTCATTGGTTGGTTGGTTTGTTTTGGTGTTGGGTTTTTTCTGGGGGGTAGTGGTGGGTTTTTTTGTTTGTTCTTAAGGAGCAAAAGTTAAGTACCAATGGATGCACACAGGAATTGTTTAATAAAGTTTTTACATGCCTGTATTTATTTAATTGTCTTTTCTGCTTGTCTACTACTTCCCGACTATTACTAGTTCAAATAAAATACACTATTATACTGCACAAATTCTGATATGATTTGCTTTGCAATTTTCCTAAGCTCTGGATTTCCCACTTAGGGCCTTTTAGGGCTGTTGAAAACCTCAAAATATTAACATGAGCATTACCCCTTTTTTCCTCTAGTTATTCTTGAAAACAAATGAAATATTTTGGCACCGAGACCTAATCAAAAAGATGAAGGGGGGGACTTATGTGCAGTGAGACTGGATCAAGAGTTTATTTCTGTGTAAAACAGATTATTTAAGTTGGATGCCTGCCCCAAATAATTGTATTGCAAAACTCCTTAAAACGTTTGCAGAAGGGTGTGGTAATGGCAAGTATGGATTGGTTGCATGTATGAGCTTAGCAGTTGAGAGGTTTGACAAAAGGCTTTTCATAAGCAAGCCTCTAGATAAAAGTGCAAGCCAACTTTTCTGGTCTGTTCAGAAATTTCCCAGTTGCTTAAAGCTAGTGTTAGTATCAGTGTCCTGACCAATTCTTTGGGTATTGACTGAGCAGCAAAACCAACCATAAAATCCTGGGTCCATTCTGTTTGATGTGTTCTGCTAAACAGCAGATTGGTGTTAGCTGTTAGCTAAGGGACTTAGTACAGTGCTGCTTCACACTTTCTCTGTTAGTGTGTTTCTGCCATAATTCCTCCTGAAGAAGCTGAGATGCAAGCTTGGAATGGGAAACAGCCCCCTTGTGGGTGTTGCTGGCTCTCATCTGTAGGACAAGACCCTCTTCTCCATTATTGTATAGGCATACTATAGGAACATAAAAGCTGCAGCAAAAGAAATCTGGAGAAGGCTTTTGGGGGGGGAAAAGAATAGGAGAAAGACCAAGGTGTCTCACTGAAAGGGAAAACACAACTCCATTATAAAGAAAAACCCTATTGTGCTTGAATGGGAGGGAGTGATCATAAGACATTCAAAAGTGGTACCACAAAAGTAAGAAGAAAGTTGCCATCTAACTTGTCAGACAGGGCCAGGGAGATGTCTGCCACAGGCATTAATTTTGTTTCTGTTTGTAGATGCTCTGTTACTTGCTGTGCCATTGCTGCTTCTCCTTGTCACTCTGATATTGCTAAATAGCCCATAAAATTGGATTAAAAGTTTCAAGACCACAGTTAGAAACTGAGAGACCACCAGAACCCTTAAGTGTAGTGAGTCAGTATGTTCTGGTTCTTCTTTCACCTTCCTCCCTGTGTTGGCTATAAAAGGTGCCCAGAAGGAGATATTCTGCAGTCATGATAAAGCTTTTTGATCTTCTCTCAGAGGAACTGGAGAGCAGCAAAGGTTTATTGAGAAATAACGTCCTTCACTGATACTGCCTAGTGCAACAGTATCATAGGGCAGTGTCTGTGTAATTCTAGTGTTGAACACGTGCAGTCATATGTCATGAAAAGAGCAGAGGAAGGATCACTTCCCTTTTGAAGGAGAAGGGAGGCTTCAGGGTTGAGTTTTTCTAGTGCTATGGGCTGGTATTGAAAAATGCATAATGGCATTCTGTCATGCGTAGGCACTTCTACTTCCCACAACTCTTAGAAATCTTTCCTATGTCCCTCTTGACTTCAATACAGCAGACTGGTTCCACTTTGAGTTCAGAAATCTAAATTATAAATTTAATTCTGTCCTTTCTCTATGTCCTTATTCTTTTTAAAGCTCTGGTTTCAATTAACTGGAAGGTTTGTTTGGTTGGTTGGTTTGGTTTTTATTATTTATTCCATGTTTTTCTCTGTCACCTGTTCTCCATCTCATGGTGTAATTCCTTGTCTTTTACCAGAAGTGATTTCTTTGGCTTTCTTTCTGAACAGCTCAAGGTGTAGATCCATAACCTCTGTTCTACCTTTACTATGTTATTTGTGTCTACATGAGCTACTGCTGCTGGTTCATCCACAGTATTTTGCAAGACCATGTTCAGATAACATAGTGAGAACTTCTACCTTGACAACCATCTGGCACATCATTATACTTGCTGCTGGGAACCTTGGCAGTCAGTTCACAGTAGAAACTTCTCAAACAATAGGCTTTTTTCAGTGGAGGAGTATGAGTTCAAAAGGGTTTGTCTATCTTAAGGAGCAGACACATTCATGGAATTCTTTCTCTTTGTTAGTACGCTGCCTTCTTGCATAACATATTTTTTCCTCTGTTGGGACTGCTAATGTGGAAGTAGGATTGCTTTGTGATGTCCCTGAATTACCTTGTGGAACTTCCTTTCTCTTCAAAAGCCAGTTATTTGGATGCGTCAGTGAACCTTGTCTCCCCGAGGTTCACTTTTATTTTGGTGAGCTGGATATGGGTTATCTAGTGTAGGTTGATGAGTTTAGGACTCTGCAGGAATTTGATCTTTCTCAAATCTCTGAAAAAATACAAGGATACAGGCCCTTTCTACATAACTAAGACACATGTATTGTTTTATTACATCTTCGTGGGTATTTCAGACTAGTAATTCCATTAGAATGAGTTGAGTTTCACAAACCTTACAACCATTTGTTCTGTAGTTTCTTGGAATGTGGAATTTACTCTGGGGCTTTGGAGTCTATAACAGTAATATAGTACTTAATTTTTAGGAAAAAAAAAGTGCAGTTATTTTTCTTGTTGTTACAGAATTAAAACTACTACTTTATTACAGATGGGACAGCTATGATCAGAAAACGTCTGAATCTTAATAAACTCATTTGGTTTGATCTTAATATACTTAGCTTAAATTGAATATATGAGAACTAAATGTGATTAGGTTGTCTGATTGTAGAAGTTTTTAGCTTGACTGATAATAATTTCTGAAAATACCAAGAGATTGTTATTCATCTGTCTTTCTAATTAACTGATTTTAGCATTACAAGAGGAAACCTTTGTGATCAAATTGTGTTTTGGGATCAAAATATTGTGATCAAATATTGTTTTGGGAGTATAAATTTGGAAATCGTGCTGTTCGGTTGACTTTTTTTGTAGTAAATTTTCATGAAAAATCATCTCACCATCAGTGTAGCTCAAGTTGTCTGGGTACAGCAAATGTTTTGTGCTTGCTGCTAGCAGAGGAAATGAAGATTTTACTCAGTAAAAAATAGGGAGAAATCCTCAAGCAGATGGCTCTCAAGCAGTCTGAACTTAGTAGTCAGGTCTGAGCAATTCATCTTTTCCCATTGTCCATTTGGTCATTAGTGGATAGTTACCACCTAGGATGGCAAAGACCACCTAGATCGAGTAGGGACTGAGAGGTTGGCCTCGAGCTGTTTCCCACCCTTGTACACCTTTTCCTTTCTTTCAGTGCTTTGAAACTGTTCGTCACCTTTTGTCCCTTCTTACTTGTTGAGCCAGTTCAACAGCTGTAAAAGGATTTAGTAGCATTCAAAGGACCTAACATTTATGCTTCAGCTTCCCTTCCCCTGTTCTTCAACTTGATCTGCCATATTGTGCAGACAGTAGCATGATATACAACTCAGCAGAGATGCACGGAAAACCCAAATTAGTGATCTGTTACCTTGCTGGTTTAACTGCTGTGCCTTTAGTTTTCAATTGACCTTTACAACTTGAAAAATAATACTTTTGAAATCTTTGTGTATTTCATAAATTAACTTAGTTTAAATCTGAAATAATATGAATTACTGTTTTGAGAGATGAAGTTCAGTATCAGGCTTTGTAGAAGGTTAATTATATTTAAATGCTTAATAGCAATTTCAAATAAGAGTTTGTTGAGATGTTGTTGAAAAGTCTTAAAAAAGTGCTGAGTTTGATGTTGAGACATCACATGTGATGCATATGAAATCAAGGAAGTGATAGGGCAGCTGCTCTGCTGGGTGGGTTGCCCATGAAATTACTCTAGCAATAAAAAGCACATGCTTTTGCTATATCTAATGTTAAAAAAGGAGTTTTTTGTTTGATGTATTTTCTTTACTCAAATGTCAGTCTGTGCTGGGTGAAGAGTAGGTTGTTTCAGTTAAATGTTTGGTATACTTGAATTCTTTTCCCTCCCAGTTTGTTTATGACTGAACAGCACAAGCTTTCACGTTACACGGTCACAAATTTATGCCAGTAAAATGCAGCTCATTTTTCTTAAGGTGAAATCTGTATGCATATGGTACACAAATTTTTTACTTTCAAACCTGAGTCTTCTCTCTTGTGAGGTAAATAACTCCCAAGGATGGTACTTCACAACAAAACAGTATAGATGATAGTATATTTGATAGTATATTTTGGGTAGTTCTATATAGATGGGATACAAATAATACAAAAGAGAAAATGGCTCACCTTCAAGATGTCAAGGCTCACAGGGGACTCCACATAGGAGGGATCTCCGAGAAGAGATCCTTCCCTGGTGGTGGTCAGCCCTTAAAAGGGGTTTGGGAGAGGTGGAGCCAGGCTCCCCCCCTTCCACTCACACAGGTATATCACCTTCACCTGTGCCCCCATGGCTGACTCAGTGCTCACCCCAGGTGACCAATCAGTGGTTCAGGCCGTGATTCAGCAGTTCCCATACACTCCACCCCTTCACGACATGAACCACTGATCAAGTAACCATAAGGTGAGCTCCCCTTGATACAGAGACCCAATACATCGTGACGCTTACATAGTTGCCTGTTGCAACGCATGTTGATGTAATCTGAGATGGGTGATGATTGGTACATCAGTCAAACTCTTCTTTGGGCCAGTGCTCAGTGGTATCTACTGGAAGCAATCACACAGTGCAGGTCCATCTTATGTGTCATCAGTCCCAGTTAGACCATCACCAGATGCTGCACATGGTCTTATAACAACTCTGGAACACTGTAGCATTGTTTGGTTCCTTCTGGTGACTCATAGACTTATGGGGAGTAATATAAGTGTTTTAGAGGTACCAAGAGGGGAAGATCTGCTCTCCAGGGTAAGATACAGGCTGTATTCCTGTCTTGGGTTAACACTTCAGCTTGTACAGGGGCATGCCCTGGCTGCCTGTACCAAACCCTTTGACCCAATGTCTGTGGCTGTACGACTATATCAGGCACCAAAGGGGTTGTCCTGATCTGCCACAGAGACATGATAGGGGTCCCTTTAGCAATAAAGACTGGAATGTTAACCATTATTTCAATAGGCCATGTACCAATTACCGGAGAGGCTACCAAACCCCCCACCTCCAATAATGTCCCCCATGGTGCAAGTAGGCCGCACCGTCATGGTCCATTATTTTATTGGTACCTGGTTTTAGGTCCTCGGGGGAGGGAGCAGAAGATTGTTCTCACAGCCAATCTGAGGTCTCACTTCATTATCAGTGCCCGTAATTTGGATCCTAAGTGGGGAGGCCCATGTTGTCTGTAACATTTTCAAGGCACTGGGTCTGCCGTCTCTAGGTCTTTCATTCAGGTCCCACAAGGTCTCGTGGAGTCTCTTTGTCCACCCCTGTAGGGACTGAGAGTCTGTCTTCAGGGCAGCCTTGAGAATACCATTGTAACGTTCGATAAGGCCTGCCCCCATTGGATTATATGGCAGGTGGAATCACCACTCAATATTATTTTCTACTGCCCAGCATTGTATCACTGCACCCGTGAAATGACTTCCTTGTTCACTCTCGATGACTTGCAGTGTCCCGTAGGCAGCCATCAACCTTGTGAGTGCCTTTATAGTGTATGCCTGGTTGGCTTTTGGTACTGGATAGGCCTGCATTAGCCCACTTGCGGTGTCGACACAGGTTAGGGCATATCTCGCCCCCTCAGACCGAGGGAGGGGCCCAATATAATCAACCTGCCACCTCTGTAGAGGATTGTGTCCTCTAGCAAGATGGGCTGTAGTTTCAGGCAACGACCTCGGTCTTATCTTAGAGCGAATGTCACAGTCTCAGCATGCTTGAGCTATGTCCGATAGTTATACGGGCAGTCCCCACGCTTTAGCGGCTGCCCACATGGTCTTCTGCCCAGCATGCCACAGCTTTTGATGTAGCCAGTAAGCGATATTCTCAGATGGCGAGTTCTCAACCCATCTAACTCGGGCCAGTGTGTCGGCTTCATCATTTCCTGGTGACTGTAGGGGTTGATGACCAGAAACATGGTAGACACGTACAGTTCTGTGTTTGACTACATTCCATATGTCTAACCACATATCTTTGCCCCAGATCGGTCGGGAGTGGATAGTCCAATCCTGAGTGGCCCACTGTGCGATCCAAAGAGTGAGCCCCCGATACACAGCCCAACTATCTGTGCAAATATTCAGGATACCATCACCAGGTTCTTTGGTTATAACCATCCACACCGCCCGCAGCTCTGCCCACTGGCTGCTTTGACCATCCCCCTCTTCGAACCAGATTGTGTCTGTGGCAGGATGGTACGCTACTGCTCTCCACTTACTTGGGTTGCCCTTGCTGGACCCATCCGTGTACCAGGCATCTTCAGGAATAGGATATTTTCCTTCCTGGACAGGACTCTTCTGTGGTGGAGCAACCAAAGTTTGTTTCGGTGCATCACTATGATACATTACTGGGCCAAGAATCTTCTGGAGCTCTTCTTTCAATGGTGAGGAAGACAGACTCCTCCTCTGACTGAGATAGGCGACCCATCGTGCCACCATCTGCACCTGGGCCACCCCTGTCTTAGGAAGGTGGGTCAGATCTCTTACCCACTCCTGGATTGGCAATGTAGTCTTGACTATAACTTCAGCCGTTTGGGTTATTGGCTCTACCACTTGTAATGCAGAATAGGCAGCCAATAACTGTTTTTCAATCATACTATATCTTTCCTCTGCTCCATGCCACACCTGAGACCAAAATCCAATGGGGGTCCGAACAGAACTCTGACATTGCCACAGGCCCCAGCCAAAGCCATCTTGAGTTACGTGAACATCTAGCTCAGCTGGGAGGGTAGGATCAAATATACCCAGTGCCTGGGCTTGTTTAACAGCCTGTTTCGCCTGTTGAAAAGCATCCTGTTCTGTTCTCCCCCAATCCCATAATTGGCCCTTTTTGGTAAGTCTATATAAAGGTCTCAGCAGCTGCGCCAAATGAGGTATAAAGGAACGCCAATATCCCAATATACCCAGGAATTCCTGCAGCTGCTTTGGTGTTGTAGGGACTGGAAATGCCTGAACCTTATCTATGATGGCATCAGGTAACACTTTGCTCTTTTCTGACCAGACTACCCCTAGAAATTTTACGGACAGTCCTGGACCTTGCACTTTTTGAGGATTGATAGCCCATCCTCTTTCACTTAGGTAGGCAGTTAATGAATCTGCTGCCTCCCCTACTGCTTCCAGTGAGTCAGATGTTAACAGGAGGTCATCAATATAGTGGTATAGGTTCACATTGTTTGGTTTTCTCCAGTCAGCCAGGTCACGTGCCACCAAGTTATGACAGTATGTTGGTGAGTGCACGTACCCCTGTGGCAAGACCTGAAAGGTCCACTGCCTGCCTCCCCACGTAAATGCAAATTGATCTTGTGATTCTTTAGCAATAGGTATGCTAAAAAACACATTTGCTAAATCCAGGACACAATGGTAGGTTTTAATATCCCTACTAAGAGTGTCCATTAAGGAGACGATATTGGGTACGGCCACATGGATGGGCGGCGTGACCTTATTCAGTTCCCTATAATCCACCGTCATTCTCCATGTTCCATCCAACTTCCGTACTGGCCATATGGGGGAATTATATGGGCTGTGTGTAGGTCTTATAATACCTACTTTTTCTAATTCCTGCACCATCTTTGATATTTCTTCTTGCCCCCCCGGGAGTCTGTACTGTCTTACATTAGTAATCCAGTGTGGTTTCGGCAAACAAATGGGCTCATGTTTCGCATGGCCCCTCAATATTGTCTGTATTGCCTGGATACTAATGTACCTCTGCTGTAGCCTGAACTCTCCCACAGTTGTCTGGAGAGCCAGACCCCATAGAATGTCTATGCCCAAGATATATTCTGGAATTGGGGCAATCGACATCTTATACTCCCGGGGCGGGAGACACCCAACCCCCAATTTCAACCATGTTTGGGTGACTGGAATAGTTTGTCCCCCAAACCCACCAATCATCACTCTATTACCCTTAAATTTTGTTGGGTCTCCATATATAATTGACGTTTCTGCACCGGTATCCACTAGAGCCATCGCCTTCTGCACATTTGTCCTAGACCAGAATATTGTTAATTCTACATAGGGCCTCCGGTCACATCTGGAGGCCCTATGGGGACCAGAGTTTTCCGTTAATCCATGAACTTTGCCAGATCCAAATCTTTTGCCACAGGTACTGTAGCCAGCGACACCTGCAGATGTTTTTTCCTTCTGTTTGGTATTATAAAGTCGGCCAGATTCCAGGTTGTTGTCGGTGTTTCTTGTATAATTCGTACTCCCGATTTTCTGGGAGCACTCTGAAATTTTTGATCATTCTTAAGCTGTTTCCACAGCTGTAACAAAACATGGTTGGGTTGCCCATCAATTTTGGTAAATGCAACCCCAGCCCGTATGAGGTCATTGAACATAGTCTTCCAGGATACCCGTACGGGGCCTGATCGGGGTATCCATGGAGCAAGCTTTTTAGTTTTAATAGGGAAGGCCTCAGCGTCTTCCACTACACGAACATTGCGCCTGGTTCTTACGCGCTCCGTCTCCCCCAAGTCTGCCACTAACTGGGCTGCCTGCTGTATGATGGCCTCTGATGCCACCAACGGATTTAATATGGAAACCAACATCCCATATAGGTGGGAGGGGGCCTGCTGCAGTATCAGATCTCTCATGCCCGCTATAAATTTCTCTATATCGGGGCTTTCAAAAGCATCTGCGTACAGAGCCTCCCTCATACCTAGTTCTCTGATGTATGTCTGGAGGTCCTCCATAGAGGACCACAAACCAGTATTGAGAGGAATATCAGTTTTATTAGGCCATGTTAGGCAGCATGCCGCCATCAACCAATCTATAATAGAATGGTTTTCATCATTGTAGTGGACGGCTGCATATAACCTTTGTCTCAAGGCCGGGTTTATTGTTATGAATGCTAATTTTGACATTTCTGTCCCATTCACTAAAACACTTTCAGCTCCTGCATCCCATAACCTTAGGAGCCATGATGGTATGCTTTCCCTTGGTTTTTGATGGAACCGCTGTACTAGGTCCATCAACTCATTAGCTGTATACAGACGAGCGGTCACATGGAGGCAGGTTTCAGCAGGGGACCATTGGTCAGGAGGCACCCCTGCTGGTCTATCCTGTACCTTTTTTGTTTTTTGAGTTATAATAGGCCAAATCTCAAATGGGTCCATCATAGATGGAGTTTCGAGATCTGCCTTAGAGATCTTTTTTCCTGTCATATCTGAATCTGCCTCCTCTGATTTTTGGATGTCCTCTACCAATATACTCCGTATTAGTCTTGTGGGGACATTTAGGCCAGGCTTTTTGGTTGTTAATGTACCCAGCTGTTGCTCAAGTTTCTCAATACGCTCTCTTAATAATTGATTTTCAGTTTCCATATTAAAATTTGCAGTATCTAATTTAAGTATGGCCATTACTAAAGGCCAGGCTACTGCAGAGGTGGCTAGCCACCACTCCTTGGTAATGAGTATGTCCTTATCTAATCCAAGAAAGTACTCAGTCAGATACCATGGAGAGGGAGAGGCAGTCCCTGAAACCCGCATGGGTCCCCATTTCTCAATAATGGATGCCAACCCATAGTAGGGTGACCCCATGAACCCTGGAATTAGACCAGGGATTGTCTGTTCTAGGGGGGTAATGTTCTCTCCCCTGGCCCATTTAAATATATTCCAAATAAAGGACATATTTAGTAAGTATAGATTATTATCACCAGAGCTGCCTGGCTCACCAAGTGTGAGGTAAATAACTCCCAAGGATGGTACTTCACAACAAAATAGTATAGATGATGGTATATTTTGGGTAGTTCTATATAGATGGGATACAAATAATACAAAAGAGAAGATGGCTCACCTTCAGGATGTCAAGGCTCACAGGGGACTCCACGTAGGAGGGATCTCCAAGAAGAGATCTTTCCCTGGTGGTGGTCAGCCCTTAAATAGGGTTTGGGAGAGGTGGAACCAGGCTCCACCCCTTCCAATCACACAGGTATATCACCTTCACCTGTGTCCCATGGCTGACTCGGTGCTCACCCCAGGTGACCAATCAGTGGTTCAGGCCGTGATTCAGCAGTTCCCATACATCTCTTCAATGCAGCATGCTGTGGTTAAATGTCTATTTTTTGTGTGTGTGTGCAGACATGCCGTACCAGTTATAGGGCTAAGGAGCAAAGACTTGTTTGTAGCTGTACTTGTGTACATACAAAATACTTTACAAAACATTTGCCTTTAGCATTAGTAAAACACCAGTCTAAAAAAAAATCGGTATGACTGCTGGAGTTGAAGAATTATTTGTACGATACACTCAGACGTACAGTTCAATTTTAGATAATCTTGTGTGGAGGTGGGAGTTGGACTCTCATCCTTAGGGATCCCTTCCAACTCTGAATACTCTATGAATCCATGAACATAAAGCACAGAAGCTGTTCCATCAGAGCCATCTTTGGGTTGATGTTTATGGCTGCCCTGTGTAGCCTGTCCTGAACAGAAGGCTTCAGGTTGTTGAGTCTGAGCAGCAATTTGGATGAGATGACCTCCAGTGGTCTCTTCTAATCCTTGTTTCCTAGGGTTCTGCAAAGATGAGTGTACTCTGGCTGTAATTGTGGAAATACTGCTTTGACATTTCAAAAATGCATATATTTCAGAATATGACTTTCCTACTGATAAGAACATCAGGGAAAGTGGGGAAAACACAAGCAGATTCAAGTTGTTATTCATTACTTTGTAACTGCAGGTGAGATCATTTCTGCATTGTGCTGGGAATCTATTCAAACATGAAAAGCAGCACTTGACCCTAGAGAGCTCACAGACTCATACTGTGTACCCTGAATGAGAGCTATTGTAAGATAACTTGTTTTTGACATTTTTATCTCTGCGTATCTAATTCCAGATGTGCTTAGCTAGGCATCTTCCCCAACAATGCTAGCAAAGTGTCCTTGTACTAGACACTGTTCAGTGCTGTTGCAGTAAAACAATTTTTGCTTGTACAGAATTACTAGAAATGTCATTAGTAGCTTTGACTCTTCGGTGTTAGTGGATGGACAAATACAATTCTGATTCAAATATTAACAGCTTTCCATTTGATTGGACCAAGTGTTCACCTAGCAGCCTCTTTCAGATGGCTTTTCATTTTCGCTGGATTTAGCTAAGATAAAAATGGACAAGCTACAGTAATAGTGGATTGTATTTCATTAATGCCTACTTCTTAAAATGTTGTATTTCAGATCTTCAGTGTAAACAAAGGGAGGTGACCTAATTATCCAGCTGCTTTTGCTGAAGACTAAGGTAGCAATTTGCATAGAAGCAGAATATATTAACAAGTTCACCAGGCTTGTGAAGCAGGATTTTTCTGGCATGTGATTGTCTGATAGTTAGTCTTACTGTTTTTAAAAAAAATGCTGTTTTTCGTAGTTCATATTATGAAAAAGGGAATAAACCCCTGAGATTAAGTGAAGAAGGACTGACCTGATTTCCTACAGTGCCACTAATTTTCCACATCATCGTAATTTAAAAAGAACTTCTGAGGTTTATTGCTCATTTGGTCACATTTCAACTGCTCTCATGCTGATCCACCTGTAATGCCCTGTAAGCATTTGAGGAAAAGGAAGTTCAGGTTTTGGAGTTTATAAGCATTTGTGCACTCTCCTGTGCTCGTTTGGGATACCTTCTCATCCTCACTCCACCATCACCACTGCTGGCACAGCCAAATAGCAGAGCTCAAGTTGCACATAACTCAGGAGCATTGCATGGACTGTTTGTCATCTGCTGTTTGGTTATTCCAGTTAGCTCATCTTTCTGTCTGGAGCCTCCTAGTTTACCTGGTACATTCGAGGACTGAATACTGTGCCAGATGTGGGGTGTCATTGACCACACATTACTGTGGGCAGCTTTACTGGGCATAGCAGACTGTAGACTGGGAGATGGCCTTGGATGTAGACTTAGAGGTCCCGACTTCAAGGCTGAGCAGTTGCTTGCTTACACATATGCAGTACACACTGCTGCAGAAGCCTGAAACTTTATTCATTTTATCAGTGCTTTGGTGCATGTGGAGGGAGGCCTGTGTGGAGGAGCCATAGGAATGCGAGAGAGCCAGGAGCTCTGAGGGTGATTTGAGCTTCTTCCTCCACTAACAATTAGTAATGCTCTCCTGAAAAAAAAAGAAATAGATAAGAATAATCCCCTCTTTTATTGCCTACTTCACACCACGAGAATCATGAGATCAACCACAACCAAGCTGATGCCTTGCACATTGTTGAATAGAGTCCTCCCTTGTGTATTTGCTGGGTTGTTTTATTTTTAAGATGTACTGTAAATATGGAAAAATCCACTTCAGCTTGTTCCTCCCTGTGGTCTTTTCCACTGCCTTGGTTATCACATTATCCTCTTGTATCTGTTCTTCTCTTGAAGTGTTTGAGGGAGCATTAGCTCTGTAAGCTTTCTTGTTGTTTGTAATGAATGAAGCACCATGTTCTTACTCAGCTCTGCAATCAGCTGTTCTCCTTTGGGAACACTTGGGTTTCTTTACTGGTCTGGCAGGGCAGGTCTCATGGTGCCTTTTGGGCCTGCCACATGCTCAGATTGAAATTTGCATGTGTTACACATGACGTGCTTTTATCACTTGGTGAGTGAAATGCAGTGGTTGCTGCTACTGATGTTTCAGCCTACCTATGTTTGTGTACCTGTGAAGGCCCGTGGGTTTTGTTATAAAGCAGTCATATAGGTTTCCTTATTTAATTATTTATCTTGGGCTCGTGCTATTTCATAAAATAATTTGATAAGTGAACATGTTCACTGCAGAAGAAATATCCAAAATGCTCAGTGGGGCTGACAAATGTTGTAATCTTCAACAATTCAAAAAGCTAAAAAACAAACAAAAAAAAGAAAATTATTTGTGATATATTTGCAATACATATATTTCATTACTGTTTCTGCCATTCAGACCACATGGAGGAAATATGGAAGTACTAAGCAGTGTTTGAAATGACATTTAGATTATGGCAAACTCAAGTTATGGCAAATAATGTTATGCGTTTTAATATTTTGTCTAAACACAGTCCTGTAAAGAGTGAAAAAATGCACAGCTATGCTTTCTGCTTGATAAAGGGATTTGAAAGTAGGTTTCAAGATTCCTGAAAGGATGGTCAGTTTTTTGGTATATTTTTGACTCTGTTTTCAGTCAGCATAAATAGATTGCCTGCAGATTTTCACATGGAATGTGTAAGGTTGCAGTCAGATATTCACCTCAAAGAGAAGTCTGATCACGTCTCCTTACTACACTTCTACAAGATCTGTCTTACCTGAAAAAATTTCTGTCACTTCACTATCATGTCTTACTCATGCCATTGCTTTTTGTACATTTGTGAATGACTGTGTTCAAGGGCAGAGCACAGGAAGAGTAACATTTCATTAAAAATCTCTGATGAATGCCTTGAGACCTCACTAGGAATTGTAGCTACTGCTATTGAACTAGGCTGATATGTTAGGCTTACAGAAACAAATATTCCACTAGTTTGGTGTTTCTTGTTGCTCTCATTTTTTTCTAACAAAAAAATATAAAAACATAAAAAGTTCTATTACTTTCATACGTTAATTCATTAATTGTAGAGTTCTTGTAAAATGTGATTCTTCCTAGTATTATTCAATCTAATGGATGTAGATTAAAGAGATGTGGATTCCTAAATATTATTTAGCTGTCTTATTTTTAGAGTTGAAAGGAATTTGACAGAATGGTTCAAGTATTATTTGAAAGGTAGAGCAGTACAGTTGTGTAATTTCAGCATCTCCAAGTCTGACGTGGAATTGTAATGGTATTTGTAATGTTTCTCTTATTGTCCAGTGTTAAGCTGTGGGTGGATAGGTTCCCCTTCCCTCTTCTCCATGACACTTTCCTCCACCATCCAAACGGGTCTGGGGTACACAGCACTCAATGGTGAATGATTGTACACTGTAAGGAGCAAAGCTATTTTTCTGTTCAGAAGCAATTTTTATATTCTGTGTAAAATTTACATCAAATTTGGTTTTATTTTCAGAATTTAAAATGCAAGTAGATAGTTCTGTTATTAAAGGTATGGACTTTGGGCTCCAGTTGGTTTTGTAAGTAGGTGTCAAGGGCGGTAGTAGACTTTCAGCATGAGAAGCAGATGTTTTATCTGAGAACCTGATTTGTACTGAAGTCAAATTCTTATTTCAGGTGTGGATCCATCCCTGCAAGCAGAGAACAGAGTCCCAGGCACCTCCCAAGCTACTGCTGTTGTGTCTAAACAGCAGAAATCACATTCCACCAACTCAAGGGATGAGCGCTTCCGATCTGGTAGGTTGAAGATGAGTAGCTAAAACATTGGGTGTC
Source organism: Cyrtonyx montezumae (assembly GCF_038088225.1). NCBI lineage: Eukaryota > Metazoa > Chordata > Aves > Galliformes > Odontophoridae > Cyrtonyx > Cyrtonyx montezumae. Next base: position 807,496 of record NW_027072078.1, read on the forward strand.
ATAACAGAAAAGAATTACCAGTACAATATGCCTAATAAGGAAGTTGGAAGTGTTTTGGAAGAAAATGAGAGCTAATAAATATTTTTAAAGTAGCTTTGTGGAAGAGGAAGAAATTGTAGCCACGCTTTGTGTCTCCTGTATTACTGTGAATTTATGCCATGCTTAACAATTTTCTCATTTGCTGGTTTGGTTTCTGATCTCTAGAATAGTTACTTAAACATTCAGAAGATGATGGCACGAGGGCTCGTTTTGTTTTGTTTCTGTTTGTTTGTGCTGCTTCTTAAAGGAAGGTTGTAGGATTATCGTGTTCACTGCAGCTCACTTTCAAATGTTTCCTGGTTTAAAACAAGTGCACAAAAAAAGGAAATTTCACAATGGATATTTTATATTAATTTTAAATGGACACCCCTGTGACTTAACCTGTTATGGAAACTTGTGAAAATGCTGTTATCACCATCACATCCTGTATGCATTGTTGCTTTTCAGGTGGTCAGAATACACCGTTTCCCTGTGAAATCCCTTGTCACAATAGTGAGAAAAAGCAGGTGTTTGGAAGCTTTTCTCTGATAAATACGTTTGAACTCATAACAAAGTGATCATTACACATCTTAGCTTTGGTGGTAGAGGGAGTTATGACACGTAGTGTGTATCTTCAATATGCTGTTGTTCTTGGGTCACCTTGCTTTGTAACTGCTGGTCAGTGGAGCATATCAGATCATATTACATTATTGGCATTTAAAAAAAGGCATCAGAAATGGAGTTGATACATCTGCACGAATTCTTCATAATAAATGCAGGATGGATGAGGCACTGTAAATATTCTGAAATTAAGGATTCCTCAGAAAGATTCGTGGAGTATTTCTATGAAGTATGACTGTGGCAGTTGGATTTATTCAGCCTGGAGAAGAGGCACGAGGGATACCTCGTTGTGGCCTTCCTGTACTTAAAGAGGGCTTAAAAAAAGTATGGAGACCAACTTCTTACATGGTCTGACAATATTAGGAGAAGGGGTAACCGCTTTCAACTGGGAGAAAGGAGGAAATTCTTTACTCTAAGGGTGATGAGGCCCTGGCACTGCTGCCCAGAGCTGTGGGTGCCCCATCCCTGGAGACACTGAAGGCCAGGTTGGATAGGTAGGGCCCCAAGGAGCCTCAGCTGGTGGGGCAGGGGACAAGTCCACAGCGGGGGTTGGAACTGGATAAGCTGTTAAGGTTCCTTCTAACCTATGCCATTTTATGCATCTGTGATATTGTTTATGTCCTTTGAACATAAAAAAATCACCATGTATCAAATTTACTGTGGGTATTCTTTTAATCTCTTTCAACCCAAGCTGTTCCATAATTCTACATTGATCACTCTTAAAGTAATGCCTCCTATTTATTTTCATGGTAACTGTAAAGGATAGAAAGAGCACAGTAGCACTATTTGATAGAGCAAATTCTCAGCTACAAAATACTATTTTTCATTATAGTTAGCACCATTAGCTATTCATTTTTGCCAGTGATGAACAAGAACTTGTATGCTGTCCTTGTAGAAATCTGCAGCAGCAGAGGTGACTGTTGTCACTGCTGAAATGCAGCATCCACTCCTAACTGTGCTCTCATCCACTCTGTGGTCTCTGTAAATGTTCAGCAAGTGTTGATGAATGTCAACAGGTACATTTTTTTTCCATGTGGGGAAACTGCCCCTCTGCTGCCATCTGTCACATAGCAACAAAATATAACAGAATGTTGGAGGGAAGGTTCATCCTCTGCTGCCATACCACCACCATCTGCCTCTGACATCATGGGCCATCATCATTAAATAGGAGGCATTACTCTACATGAGCAACACTCATGTTTATATTGTTGGCTGTACAAGGAAGCTCCTGAATTTCAGAGAAGGTTGCATAGTATCAAAGTTAACAACAGGAGATATTTGACTTATGCAAAAGTGAGTCATGCATATTTATGTTTGCATTTTAAATGTATCTTCTATGTCATTTTACTACTCAATGTGTACTGAGAAAGAGTTTGAGATTGAACTACAGACACGATTTCCAAGTTACTTTGTGAATGAATTACAGCCATGATTTCTAAGTTACTTTGTGAACAAGTAGCTTCCAGGTGAATTACAAGGTGAGACATGAACCTGATACAAAGAAATTGATTTAGGTTGCAGTTGATAGTGTTAAACAGTAATTAAATTCTCAAGAAGAGCACAATTGTAATGGAGAATACTTGGGAACTATTAGCGAAGAATGCTTGGAGTGGTATGTTGCACACACTGCTACTTTTCTTATCTTGCAGTTTCAAATGCCTTAGTTTGTGCCAAGGATACTTTAAAGGAAACAAAAAGCATGCTGTATCACTGGTATTGTTTGGGGGAAATGTAGTGTAGGACTCTTAAGCTAGTAGGTAGTTGGTTATTAAACAAGATCACCTAGATAATTGCTTATTAATAGATATGGCTTTTAAATATGGGTCTGTCAGTGCTACTTCTCAGTGCTTCCTCTTTTCCTAGAATTGAAGTTTCTAGGGTACTGCTGATTTAAATTTATTTGAAGTGAGTGACTCTGAAATGCCTCTCTCAGTCTCACTGGTCTAGAATGAAGCCAATATTGTTGCATTCTGTTAACAGATTTTTTCTGAACGATTATAAGCAATCCTATTAATGAGCAGCTGTTTGAGATTAACCCTGATGGGTGGCTTTTTAGGTTTTCTTCACATCAAAGTTTAAACTCTTGGGCAACAAAAAAGTTCTTATAACATATGTAATTGGATTTCTTCTTCCCTTTTGTGACATATGGCAAGACTTAGGTGCACAGGTGATGTCCGTACCAAATAGTGAACCTATCGCTTGATTTGATTAATGTTTAGCTTACACTTATCCAAACAAATACAAATAGTGATGCCAGCAGACTAGATTGCTTTCACTTTCTCCTCTAACTTTTAACCAAAGGAATTATTTGGGTTTATTGAATTAGTTATCTTTTGTATTTAAATTAAGAGATAAAATAAAAGAAAAACACAAAGATTTTAAAAGCATCTGTATTCTGACTCTAACAGATGTTGAATCTAGTTGATAATCATCTTCCAATGCTTTACATCACTGCTGATGCTGTTTTCCAATGCTATTCCAGCTGTGAGATTTATGCATATATAGCGTATGACTAGAAACATTGACAACACGTCTCAGAAAATACTAGATACTGCTTAAATAGCTTCACTCTGTTCTCCCAAATCTTTGGCATAAAGAGTCACTGTTCTGCTTCACAAAGCCATCTCAGTTTATCATAGAGGTTCTAACTGTGCTGAATGTATGTTCTGCAAAAAGATGTCGTCCACTAGCAGCAGCAGCCTGAAATGTTATTTTTCAAGTTTCACTTCATTGGGACATATTAAAGCTGCTTGTCTCTCACAACATTTAGGCAATAATTTTGGCCTCTACTGCTTCTTCCATCAATTGCGTGCCTTATTTGTTCTTTGGACTTGTGGGAAGAACATCTTATTTCCTTATGGCCTTCCAGCTTTCTCTTTCCACCTTTCTTTCCTTTCCTTGCATGTTAACAGTTTTACTATGTCTTTGCAAGAGTTTACAGTTAAGAGCAGAATACAGTTCTTGGTAGAATAGGATCTCTTTTTGCAGCAAGTATAAAAAATCTGCTGCAAACAGTTTTTTGGTAGTTTTGCAGAGTTGCCTTTCCTTTAAATAAACAGTAGTCTTTATTACCCACAGATTTCATCTCCAAGCAGTAAATATTAACTGAAAATTTCCATCAGTGGTATACTGTTAATAAATAATATAGGCAATAAGTGTTCCCTGAACAGCACTTAACGTTACAGAGTTCAGTGATGATGGTGTGATAGACAAGGTGAGAAACGCAGAGGCTTTGCAGACATTTTTGCATGCTGACAACCCTACTTTCCCTTTACCCAACAATTCAGAGGACACTTTAATCCAGTGTATTGCAGTTACTGCTGTTTTTCCTCCTGTGAGGATGTGCAGTTTCTATGAAGACTCCAGTTCCTCTCTCCTCTTCAGACTTTCTGCTGCCTGGTTTTGGCTGTAAACCTAGATGAGTTAGCTGGTTAGCATTTAGGGCATCTGAAGATGCTTTCTCTCTAACTCTGCTTTCTCTTTCCACACTTTCACTTTTTCCTGGTAACTGTTCTTCAGCGTGTAACAGCTAGGTCTTTGCTGCTATGCCCTTCTGAGCATCCTTCTGCAGTACACAGTAAACTGTACTGACCATGTACTGACCATAAACCTGTACTGAACATACAGTGGACTGAACAGGCTACAAGATATCTGCTCCAGCTGATGAGCATCTCTGTTCAATGTGCAGGTGTGACACCTGTGCAGCCATTGCAGAATGCTGTATTTTCATGTCATGTAAGATAGCCTGATCCCACACCAATCAATCCTCCCTGCTCTATTGGACTTGCCACAGTCACGCTTGCTTTCTTAATATGGGAAGTAACATTCCAGTAGTGAATGCAAAACTCCAGTAGAGAAATGCAACAATAACAAAAAACAAAGCAAGACCAAAAAAAAAAAAAAAAAACACCATAGAGAACATCTGGTGGAAGTTTTTAAAGAAAAAAGTATATGGGTTACAGCAGTGAATTTATTGCTTCTTGCAGAAGTGTATAATTATCAATCAGAACAATAATTAGCTTGCAGAGTTGCACAGGGTCCATTAAGTGGTGCAACATCTCCAGTCCATACACATATTACAGGTCAAAAATTAATATTGTTGCTCTTTGAATGTCATAGCACATTTAAGGTGCATCCTGAAAGGTATTATTTTTGGGTTTTATTTTTTGCAATCTATATTGAAGAGGTGCAGCCATATGGGCCATGAGTTTGCAGGAGACATTTCTAGAGGGAGACAGTGCAGGTTGCTTCAGCTGCTGCTATTTGGAGAACTAAGATTGGTAGCAAAACTTGCTGACCAGTGGTGAAGTAACTGATGCACTTGTAACAGCTTCTGAGTTCAAAACCACAGTACTAGCATTTAACTTTGGACCTTTTTGTTCTCCTTTCTGCTCACCTGTTCCAGAAGTGAGCTAAGCAATTGGACAAAAGCAACGAGGGCCCTCATGTGCAGTTCAGATTTTGTATTTGAGCTGTTAAAGATGACATTTGTGCTTTCTGTGTTCTTAGAAAGAAATTGTGACTGAATTTGATTTCCTAACTTTTTTGTTTGTTCTCTATATAGATGTCCACACTGAAGCAGTACAGGCAGCTCTTGCGAAATACAAAGAGAGAAAAATGCCTATGCCTTCAAAGAGACGGTCTGTTCTTGTGCACTCTTCAGTAGAAACATACACACCTCCAGGTATCTATTGAGTTAACTATATAAATCTTGCCAGGTACACTTGTTAGCAAAACATAAAGAGCAGATGCTTTGTCCTGCCAAGATGTAAGTATATTGCAGTGAACTTCCATATTCACAGCTGCGTTTCCTGATCATCTGGTGTTACTTGGAATTGTTTATGTCTTTCCTCAACATTTTTAGTGTTTCATCGAGAAATACTGTAGCTACTAAAGGTACACTTGAAAGCCACCATAGAGTGAGCAGTTGCCCTTTATTCATGAAGTACATTCTTTTACAGTGTATCCCCTTTGGGAAGTGAGAATCTCGACTATCAGATCAGAATACTAGTGTGTTACTTGGGGTTGTGTAAGATTCTTTTTAAGAGTTAAAAAACAGGCCATTGTTGTGTTACAGCATTAGCTTGCTGGATGCTCACCAGAAGGTTTTAACTGAGAAATTTAAAATGTTCAAATGCTGTAATTGCTCAGATAGTTTAGATCAGGATGTTTCCTTAATATTTTTTTTATTTTTTATTTTTGGTAAATAAATAATCTTTCTAGAAATTGGCTCACAGTGAATTCTCTAGAGGATAAGAAAATCTCTCCAGAATTGTATCTTGCTATCAGGTGCTTTGAGGCCAATACTGTATGCAAAGACAAAGCTTTTCTCTTAGCTCTCAAGCTGTGAGTGGTGTGCTCTTACCCTTCCTGATGTGTCTGTAGAGCGGAAGCACAGTGACCTCTAGTGCCCTTCTCCATCAGTTTTCTTTCTTAGTCCTGTAAAAGGGCATATAGGCTGTGCTGCTCACTTGCTTCCTGGGCTGTGTTTCTTCCTTCTCTTCATACTGTTCAAAGGAAATTCAGTTTTTCTTTGCTAATTATACAATTTTGTACTTTATTACGTGGGTTCTTCAATTATTTAATTAGTTAGATCATTTTTCTACTACACATATACTCAGAAGCCCATAAGGACAACTAATGCAGCAGGGTGGCTGTAATGCTTTTGAGTTTTCCTGCATAAAGGTCATGTGTAAACAGGGAAGCTGTCATGAATTGTATGAAGTGTAATCCTGGAGAAAATTCAGTTAAAGTGACTGTCTGGATACTGAGTCTTCAAAGAGAGGCCCTACATTTTCTGTTAATAGTGACTCAAAGCAGTTTTTCTTTTCGCTGTCCAAAATGAGTTCTGATGTAGCAGTCAGTGGTGCATTTTATATAGTACCACTGTCCTTGTCTTATTCCTGTAGTTTGCCAAATCACTATGTATTTGGAGTGAGGTGTGTCATGACAAGAAAAGAACACACTGCTATTCTGCATAAGATTCAATAATACAAAAATAGCTGGCTTCCAGAAGCTCCACTGGTATGGATAGGAGAGTGGGAGGACAGCTAGATTTTCCTGTCTCCTCTGGCATTTAAAACTAGAACAAATTGCCTGATGTTCTTGGGAGAGAACTAAGGCATCTTTCTCTTTTGGCTTCCTTCAGGTCAGGTTGTGAGCAGCTCTGACAGTGTCTCTGCAGCCACTGCTGTACACACTCCATCAGGGATCTGCACACTGCATCAAAGGAGAAAAGTCTTAGAGGCCTGAGAGACACTAGGAAAAAATCGTGATAGCTTCCCTCTGTATAATGTGGAGAATCTGTGAGTTTATGTTATCAGTGCTCAGCTCGCTCATACGTTCAAAGGGGAGCAGGACAAAAGTGCTAGATGGAGGAGCCCCAAAAATGCCCTGCCCCACCTCCTTCCACACACAGTCCAGAAGCCATCAGGCCATCACTGATCCATCCCCACAGGTCCACAGGAGCATGGAGAACAATGTCAGTAAGAAGCCAAGTTAACAACTCAGAGAAGGGGGTCACCCTCTCCAGGCCTTTTCAGAGCTGTCTCTGGGGAGCCTGAGCCCTGCTGTCCTCACATGAGACCCATCAAGACTGGTCAACACTTCAGCACCTTCTGTGCTGGGAAATGCAGGGGATGCCTGGGGGGCATGGGGAGCATTTATGGGATGCAGGGAAAAGGCATTTTAGGATTGCACAATGTTTAGGTGATAATCAGAGGTAGAGAAGTGGATGGGTTTGGGTCATTTTTGGAGAAACAGGTATGGGGAAGATACAGGTAAGTGTATATAGGATAAATAAAAGTCCAGTCATATAAATGATACGCTTGCCTGGCATACCATGCACCTGGCTAGTGTTTCTAATGTTTTACCTGGATGAAAGGACTCCTTGTTTGATGTGTAGGGAGAGGCTGTGGTCCACCAGTTGGAGTTGAACCATAGATTTGGGATCTGTGTGCCTGGAGAGAGAAGTTAGAGTGGACTGATGTGCCAGCAATAGGTAGAATAAGCAGGTCACTGAGCCCTGTGTGTCCATGGTGCCAACAGCAGGAGTGAGTGGAGCCTGAGTATCAGCATCTGGATACCAGAGGGCAGAAAGCCTGCAGTGAGGAAAGCCAAGTGCTAGCTTCTGATGTGCTACTTGGGCCAGAGGCCTGTGTCAGCCAGGGATGGAAGCAGAATGAAGCCACTGGTGCTGCCTGTGTGTGTCTGCATGGGTTATCTGTGTGATAAGTAGTGCTTGTGCACACGTGGGCTGTATGCGTGCTCCATGTATGTGTGCCGTGCTTGAGCCTCAGCTCTGCTTGGAGTTAGGGCATGGAGCTGTGGCAGCCTTGCCTCTCTTAGGCCTGTAGATTCAGCACTATATATTTTCCCTCAACAGAAAATATTTGAACTACTGCATCATATCAAATAAATTCCTACCTCCGTGTTGTCAAGTGGGATTTACAGAATTTAGATAATTTATGAAGTACCCTGCTGAGGAATGCAGCTGACTTTATCAGTTACAAGACATTAGACTTTTGATCATTTCTTCTTGGAGGGAGAATTAAAAAGTGCTATCAGACAGGAGCTGCTGGAGTATCATCTTCTGACAAACCTGCCCAAATTGTTAGCACAAAAGTCAGAAATACTGATGGCCAATCCAAACCTCTCCTGGTGCAACTTGGGACGATTTCTTTCCATCCTTTCACTTTTCACCTGAGAAAAAGAGACTGCCACCCTCCTCCCTGCAAACTCCTTTCAGGTAGTTGTAAAGAGTGATGAGGTCTCTTCTCAGCCCCCCTTTTCTCTGTATTGAACAACCCCAGTTCCCTCAGCTGCTCCTTGTTTTCTAGACTCTTCACCAGCTGCACTGTTCATCTCTGCACATGCTTAATCAACCCAATAGCCTTTATGCAGTGAGGGCCCAAAACTGAACAGTGTTTCAGGTGCATTCTCTCTAGTGCCAAGGGGACAATCACTTCCCTGGGGGCTGAACACCATATATTCCAGATACAAGGATGCTGCTGTCTTCTTGGCCACCAGGTTGCTCTGTTGGCTCATGTTCAGCTGACTGCGACCAGCACCCTCAGGTGCTTTTCTGCTGGGCAACTTCCCAGCAACCCTTCCTGTGCAGCAGTATAGACTTGCCATTGTTACGATGCAGATGGAGGGCTCAGCACTTACCCTGGTTGAATCTTGCAGCTGCAGTTAGCCCACTGATTTTGCCCAGCCAGATCCCTCTGTAGAGTCTTCCTACTCATACAGATCAGCTGTCCCACCTAGCTTGGTATTCACCACAAACTTACTGAGGGTGCATTTGATCCCCTCATCCAGATCACTGATAAAAATGTAAACAAAATTGGCCCCAGTACTGAGCCTTGGAAAATGCTGTAGGTGGCCGAACACCAGCTGGATTTAACTCCATCCACTGGGACTGCTTGAACTTGGCCATTCAACCAGTTCCTTACCTGTGATCTGTACACCTGTCCGAGCCATGAGCAGCCGGTTTCTGTAGGAGAATACTGTGGGGAATAAAGTCAAACTATTTGTGGAGTTGACTCAACTTGAAAAATTTGAAATTGCAAAGAGCCTGAGTAGCTGTGAAGCATCTCATTGTACTGTCAGGTACTAGTAACAAAGACTGTTATTCTGACAAGGAATTAGTGAGATTTGCTGGATCCGAAATTGGTCTTTGAAATTAAAAAAAAAAATGTTTTTTGATAAAGAGTTGATTTCAGGAGACATTGTGCTACAGAGTCACTTTACTAGAGTGCATTTAACTTTGTCTGAGTGTGATAGCTCATGACACATGCCCTTCATCTTGAATGGGAGGCATTATACTACTCTCATGGATTATCCTTTATGATGCAGTGACCACAGTGTCATGACGGCTCAGGAGTTCCACGTCTTTGCTGTTATTTTTTAAGAATTCAGTCCTTCTTCAGAACAATTGTGCTATCTAATTTGATGGTTTTTTTTTCCATTTTGCATTACTAGGAATGTGTTGACCTGAGCAAGTAAACTACTGCCTTAAAATCTTTGTATTTGCAGAAGTTAATGCAATTAAAATGAGACATTGTTAATAGCTGAAAGGCTGTTAAAAGTAGTTACCATCCATTGCCAGGAAGGGAGCTTGCATTCTGCTTACAGTGTTAAATTCAAAACCAAGTCCCCTGACTGATAGTAACGAAACTGCAGTTATTTGCCATCTCCCAAAATTTTGATGTACTTTTCATCTAAGTGAGCCTCTCCTTCCCATCCACATTTCATGTGATGAGAACTTGAGCTGCAGATTCAGTTTGTGCTCGGCCCAGGGGGTGATAGCTGCTGTGCCTCTCTTGGGCCAGCTCCCAGCCAGGAAGAGCTGCACGCCAAGTACATAGCATTCTGCACACAGCACTCTGGCCATATCCTGCATTGTTGCTCAACCAACCTAGCTGCTTTTCTCTTCGTGATAGAATTGTTTTGAAATCAGCAAGGTTTTACTGTGAGGATTTCCATTTCATATGCAGATAATATTTTACATGTAATTTTTTTTCCTGCTTATATAAGGTATTTGAGAGCTTAGAAATTTTAGAGGGACTTTGCAGAACTTGTAACTGGGCAAAAGATACGTTCTAAAATTTCTGAGAAACCTTTGTTTTTCAGTAATCCTATTTTTCACTCCGAAGTGGTAATAAGTCATAAAAGTGGCTTTTTTTTTTTCCAAGCCTGATTGTTTGTTATCCTGTTCTGTTACGTGTTCCTGGAACTGTTTGTGTTTGTCTTCTTCCTAAAAGAAAGGGAAGGCTACAAGCACTATGGGGCTGGTTTGGCTCCTCTCCAGGGACAGATGTAGTCAGCAGCCAAAAACTGCAACTGTGGGAGTAGACAAAAAATAGTATATAAGGCACAGTCCCTGGAATGGTCATCCACAGCTGTATCTTCTCAAAATCAGTTGTGTGTACTTATACTCAGAACTTGTCATATTTGACTAGAGATGCTCAAGTAAAGACATTTGTGATTTTAACTTTGGAAAGGCTGCTAAGGTAAACAGGATTTCTGGTTTTGTGGTTTTAAGTGGTTAAGAGCAATTTTACTGAAACTGCTGGAAATGCACGTATTCTTAAAGCAGGATTGAACATGTGGTAGTTGAAAATTGTTGCCAGAGATGAAGTAATGCTTCTCAATATGACTTCAACAAAATTTGGTTGTGGAATTACATATTACTGTGTTCAGAGGATTTAGCAAAGTACCAGAACAAAGACTGCAGATTTCTGAGGCAGCAGCCTCGTGTCACCTGGGAGCTCCACATCTGGAGCAGACACCATATCTTTTTCATCAGCTGCTGTTTGGCTCTTGTTGACTTCTGCTGCACTATCTTTGCAGGAATATTCTCACCATTATGTGCGACTACCCTGCACAAACTGACTTGATATGAACTTTATCTGTATACGGGCAATGCATTGTGGTAGGAGTACCCCTTTGATTACCAGGGGTGGATGGTGCTGTGTTGAGGATCTAGTTCTTAAAATGCAACAGTTCCTTTAGTAAGAGACTGAATATGGAACCTATTTAGTAACTTCTGTTTTTGTGCCAAGCATAGCTCAACATTCAGACAAGTTCTGCAGGAAATCTCAAACCTAAAAAAGACAAAAATATAAACTCCGAGTAAAACATCTTGACTCCGAGTGAACTGAGATTATATTATATATTTTAATAGACCTTTCTATTTTATTGGTTGAGCACGTAAGAGAGATTGGATGCAAAAGGGAAACTTATGAAAAGCTGTGAGTAACTGGATGTTAACTAAAATGGTTATCAGGGTTTTAACAGTGACAAGTGTACATCTGCAATGAAAACGTGTTTTTCTAAGCATTGGTATACATTAATATCAGCTTGTGGTTAAAGTTCATAGGTTTTAGTTCCTTTTAATTATTATTTGGTTAATGAAATGACCCTTTCATTGGCACTGCACTTTTTTTTAGTAGGTAGTTGAAGAAAAGGTCAAAGGGACCTAACAATGAACAATTAAAAAAAATAAATAACAGAAAAAGAAAATATATCCAACAAAAAATGTGATGGAAGTTATTCAGGTGGGGCGAATTCCAATGTATTTATTCAGAAATATTTCATAAGGGTGGCGTGCTTATTTAGCATGATCTAAAGTATATTAATTATCTGAATTAGAAATGTTTTTCAGTCATTGTCTTTCCAAGTACGGGAGGTAAATGAAACATTGCTTCAAGGTGCTCTTGTTACAACACATAGAATTTGTTGCATTACCCTGACAAAATGGTCATGAACAGAATTATTGCATGCAAAGATATCATTTGCTTAATAGATGCATCTCATGTGTAGCACATGAGAATGCTACGCAAAGAACATGGAAAAACTTCATGTTCCTGTCTGTTGGGTCATTCCCACGTTACATGCCTGTCATCATTATTTTAATCACAGACACATCGTCAGCATCAGAAGATGAGGGCTCGTTGCGTCGGCAAGGGCGGATCACCTCCACTCCGTTCCAGAGCCATTCCAACGTAGAGCCATGGCTTAACAGGGTTATTCAGGGCTCGTCCACCTCATCCTCTGCATCTTCCACCTCATCTCATCCAGGAGGGAAACTTGCTGCTGCTTCCAGTACTGCTGCTGCCACCGCTGCTGCCACGGTGCTTGCAGATCTCATGGCACACATCCAGCTAGGTTAGTAAATAACTCCCTGTGTGATTGGAATAAAATTGAATTAAAATTCCAGAGCAGAGATAAATGCAGAAGTCAGGAAAGTGCTGTGCTTCACCATGGGCTATCCCTAAATAGCCTTAAAATGTACAAGCCGCAGACCAGGTATGTATGATACATATGTATTTAATTTAAATCAAAGCAGTTGTTCATGAGATCAGAACATGCATTCTCTTGATAAAATGCTTGATTTATCAATAAGCTAAAGTTTAATTTTCAGTAAAATGTAAAAAGTGGATTTTCAAGAGGATCATGTTTTTGGTGTGTGCTTTATAATCTTAAATGTATTTTCAGTGGACAGCATTATGCTATGGATTTCAAAGGTGACTCCGTTGGTTAGAAGTCTATAAGTACATCCAGAATCTTTGGGAAGTTTATGAAATTAGAGGTACTGAAAAAGATAGATTTAAAGGTGAAGTGTGATTTTCCTTTTATTAAAATTTGTCAGGATAAAATTTGTCCTTTATTGAGGAATTAAAGTGAAAAAATGCAAGTACTGTTAAGCCAAAATGTGAATCATAAAATCTTAAAAATTGAAAGGGATCTCTGAAGATCTTCTAACCCAACTCCCATGCTACAGCAAGGTTCCCTAGAGTAGATTCCAGAGGAAAGCATCCAGGTGGGTTTTGAATATCTTCACATAAGGAGACTCCACAACCTCTCTGGGCAGCCCATTGCGATGTTCCATCATCCTCAAAGTAAAAGAAGTTCTTCCTCATGTTCATGTGGAACTTCCTGTGCTCCAGTTTGTGCCTGTTGCCCCTTGTTCTGTCACTGGGCACCTCCAAAAAGAACCTGGTCCCATCCACTTGACAGCCTCCCTTGGGATGTTGATAAGCATTGATATGATAAACACTCGGTCTTCTCCAGGCTGAACAGTTCCAGGTCTCTCAGCCTTTCCTCATAAGGGAGATGGTCCAGACCCCCAGTCATCTTTGTGACCCTCCACTGGACTGTCTTTAGCAGTTCCCTGCCTTTCTTGAACTGTACTGTTCAAAACTGGACCCAGTGCCTCAGATGTGGCCTCATCAGGGCAGAGCAAAGGGAGGTATAACCTCCCTTGTCCTGCTGGCCGTGCTTTTCTCAATGCTCTCCAGGACACCACTGCCCTTCCTGCCCTCAACTGCTGATTTATGGCCAACCTGTTGTCCACCAGGACACCCAGTGCCTTCTCTTCAGAGCTTCTCTCCAGCAGGTCAGCCCCTAGCCTGTATTCATGCATACAGTTATGCCTCCCCATGTGTAGGATTCTGCTCTTGAAATGGTTGAACCTCATCAGGTGGTTCCTCTCTGTCCAGCTCTCAGTCTGTCCAGGTCTTGCTGACTAGTGTGTCAGCCGCTTCTTCCAGCTTTGTATTGTCAGCAAACCTGCTGAGAGTGTACTCCATCCCTTTATCAGCTTGGAATAGGTCCTAACCCCTGAGGAAATCTTCTAGCTACAGATCTCCAACTCAGCTCTTCACCTCTGGATCACACCCCACTGAGCTCTGCCAGTCTGCCAGTTCTCAGTCAACCTCACTGACTACTCATCTTCCCACACTTCCTAGGCTTACCTACAAGGATGTTATGGGAGACAGTGTAAAAAGCCTCACTAAGTTAAGATACACAACATCCCCTGCTGTCCCCTCATCTACCCAGCCTGTCATGACATCCTAGAAGGCCACCGGGTGTGTGTGTGATTTCCCTTTGATGAATCCATGTTGGCTACTTCTGATAACCTTGTTTTCTTCCACTGCTTGGAGATGACACCAGGAACAAGTTGTTCCACCATCTTTTCAGGTACAGAGGTGAGACTGACTGGCCTGTTAGATCCTCCTTGTTGCCCTTTTTGAAGACTGGAATGACACTGACTTTTCTTCCAGTCCTCAGGCACCTTTCCTATGAGTGAGTTTTGTCTTTGTAACCCTGAAGGTCCAGGACTTCCTGTTACTTTTTTTTTTATTTGTGGGATACTTAGTAGGAAGGGAGAAAGGTGATCTTTTCCATTGTGGAAATGCTTTTTATATTGTTTCTGTAAACAGTCAAGTGAAAATTGATAGTGGATTTATTTGAGTACAACAGATGAGTAGTAATGTAAAGCTATGGGGAAGGACCCAGAGGAGTGGTAGTCTATGTATTTCAAATAATTTATCTTCTTTCCAATGTAATTTAGAAAAAAAAAATTGTGTTTCACCTATAGTGAATGGTTTGGGTTGGAAGTGACCTTAAATCCTTCCCAGCTCCAGCCCTGTCAGACCAGGTTGTTCAAAGCTGAGTTAAACCTGGCCTTGAACTTTTCCAAAGATGAGACATCCACAGCTTCTCTGGGCAGACTGTGCCAGTGCCTCTGAATAAAGAATTTCTTTTTATCTAATCTTAAACCTACACTTTTTTAAATTTAAGACTGCTATCCCTTGTCCTGTCGTACAATTTCTGATAAACAACCCCTCCCCATCTTTCCTGAGGGCTTCCTGTAGGTACTGGAAGTCCACAGTGAAGTCTCCCTGGAGTCTTTTTTCTCTTCTGCATTTTGCATGCAAAGCTAAACAACTCTCTCAGCCCGTCTCTGTAGGAGAGATGCTCCTGCACTCTGAGCACTTCTGTGGGCTTCCTCTGGACTCACTGAGACAGGTCCATGTCTTTCTCGTGCTGTGAATCCCAGAGCTGAAAGCAATACGTTCTCAAATTGTGTTTTTCTAGTACTGTGCCGTAGGTATCACGTATATGTCACGAATGTCAAGAGTTCTGGCAGTTCTGATAATTAACTGTTTGCTTACCTGGTGCTGTATGCCTACATAGACAATAGAGACAATCTTCTCTAATTCTTTATAGAGAACAGATTAGGTCAGATTGGAAAAACACTGAAATGCTTCAATAGATTGAAGCTGAAGGCTTCTGTGTCCTGGGATGAGACACTTGAGACGTCAATTAACAGGATAATTCAAGGCATGCATTTTTTTTTCAAATATCCATTAATTTAGCTAGTCTAAATTAACTAATTAATTAAGTCCTTCCTACTTGCTTTTGGTCCTGTCTGCTTTTTGCATGGGAATCTTTTCTCTTTTTTTTTTTTGAGGAAACTGCATATGGAAAGGAATGTTTAAGCTTTCTCTAGCAAAAAGCTTTTCCCCAATCATGTTTAGTGCTGTTGCCTTGGAAAGTTTCTGCCTACTGAAATGTTGATTTTTGGCTTATCTGCCACACAAAGCTTCAGGCAGGATTTAGCTTCATTCGTTTTTCTGTACTTCATCTGTAAATGTAGGCTCTTCCAATTTGTGTTTTTATTGTTAGCAAGAACTTTCATGTTTGTATGAAGCGTGACCTTTTCATTTAAAGAAATCTACATTTTCCTCTTCCTTTTCCCAAACCTTTATACCATTCTTAGAGAATTTGAATGTTGCTATTGAATCACTGGGAAGTATTTGGTGCACAGGAGACCCTGGAACAATATGGATGAGTCGCTGATATCTGCTGCCCTCAAAATCTCTTTTAAGAAGGAAATTTGCATTTATTTATTGTGCTTAATGGATATAAGTAAAATGGAATATTTCTGCGCCTTGCTTTGAGGACAGTCTGGATTTTATGTTGTGGATTCATGGGGATCACGTTTATCTCCTGAAAAATTATAAATAATATTATGACTAACCTTTTAAGTTTACCTAAGATTGTTGACGAAATTCAAACACAACTGTAAATGCTTGCAAGATAAGAATAATATATGTAAAATGTAACACAGCAACCTCTTATGCTGAATAGCTCCAACTGTATGAAGAGAGACATCAAATTTTACAACCAGCTTCTTAAGATCTATCTATCTAGAGCATGTAATCATGAAAACTGTATGCAATATCAAAGCCTAATTAACAGTTTGAAGTCCAGAGTGAAGTAGCTAAATGTTTAACTGCGTACAATGGAATGGTTTGAAATTTCAGTAATGGGAAATAAACATGTAATTATAGTTTCTATCAGGAAGGATGATCAGGGATGGGTTGTTAGAAGCTCATAGAGTTGTAGGTGGAAGGGACCCTCAAGGATCTCTTGAGTCCAACCCCTGCACCCATACAGCAGCATCCAAACCCAACCCCTATTGCTGAGGGCAGTGTGCCAATGCTCCCTGAGCTCTGGCAGCTCGGGTTTGTGCCCACTGCCCTCTGGGGCAGAGCCTTTTCCTCCCCCCCCAGCTGACCCTCCCCTGACACAACTCCATGCTTACTCTGTTTTTACATAGCAGTTTTTGAGGCAGGTGTCTGAACTATGATTGCTCTGTTAGTATTTCAGCAGGAGATTGTGAGAGTGTTCAAAGCAAGGTTTCTAAGATTCTGTTGAAGAAGAATATGCAGGAAGGGATCCTAAGCCATTGTAGCTGGGTTGGTGTGCTGTCTTTTTTTTAGTGTTGTTCCAGTAGAATTTAATAAACTTATTTAAAATGCCCATTTTTATTGAGTAATTTCCATGAGATGAAATGAGATACAGCAATCTGTGTCTGACCCAGCTTCCTGCTTAGGTTAGGGCTTTTCTGTAGTGTTTAAATCTTCATTATGAGGTTCTTCCTTAGAGACTGCTTTCTGTCTGATACCTATTCTGTATTATATCTCATGCATTTTTTTCTTGGGTTACTGCATTTATCTTTTGCATTTATTGTCTCTGTCTCTTCTAATCCGTATTTGAAAGTTACTTCAGTCTGAATCCAGTTAACATTAGTCCCCTGGTCACAAGTTTGTTGGCATGATTTTTTGTCCACCCCCCATTTCTCTTTCTGCACTTTGTCACAGTGTCTCCAGGCAATATAGACTTATTTCATGGACTCTCACAGACTTATGAGTAGAATGCTTATATGATTAAATTAATGTGATTTTCATCTGAGCATAAGTCCTTGAATGGAAATTACTCCGTGTGTGTGCATGGAAGGAATCTGCCTCCTCAGGGCAGATGTGTGAAGATCAGTTTTCTTCGTGTTGTAGGACACAGTAGCTGTGGACAGCAGAGAAGTTGTTTGTAAGCACCCCTGGCATTCCACTTCTGTGGTTAGGGACACTGATTTGGGTAGTACTTGTGTGTGAGGTGCTTGTGAAATACCAGAATGCTGTAGAGCATCACCTCCACATGTAGTTTTTTTATGTGCTTATTTTCAGTTGGAGATGATTATGTTCTTTTTTTTCCCAAGCATTCTCATTTTTTGTGTGATTTCTTTGAACTCAGCTCTTCTACAAGCATCCCCAAATACTTCTTCCCTATGTTACTTGCTGCACATTCAGTTGGTGAGTTTTTATATTTCAAAAATCTACCTCTTGCCTGCATGTGCTTTTTCTTAACAGGAATATACATGGTAAAACTCACATCCTTTCAGCATTTCAATTTCTGTGCTTTAAGTATAGTTTCTGAACTATATACATGTACCAGGGTTCATTGGTATGTTTTATTCTCTGTTGTGATTCTGGTATATGTACCTATATGCACATGGCATCCAGTGCATGGCCCAGATGTACATTTTGGGTCACCTTAGTGCTTTGTGGTGTCAACATCTTCTATTCAGAATGGCATTTTGAGGATTTCCATTGATGAAGCCACACTGCAATTACATCTCTGAATGTTGTTCTTGCTAGTATATTAAAGGAATGAAAGCTTTACAAATTAATAATTCATCTAGGGTTTGTGAATACAATGGGTTAATACTTTAATATTGGATTCTGTAGCCTTTCAAGTATGCTTTATGAAGTCAGTGTTTTGGGACCTAGGTGAAAGTGGGAATTAATACAATTTAAAAAAAAATGAAAGCTGTGTAGTGCATAGCAAGAGCATTTCAGTTTCTTCTGAATACCTGGGCTTTCTATAAACCTTGCAAAGTGATTATATGGATTTGTTTTACGTATAGCTGCCATGTTTTATTGTTACTGGTTTTAAATCCAGCATTTGTTAAATCAAGTGATACTTTGTCTTTCTGGTATCTTACCCAAACAAAAGAATTTTGTGGTCCTGCCTAATACTGGCAAGTCAGATCTCTCTAATATAAGATTTATCACTGCAGTGGTGGAGTCTGGAAAGTATGAGAAGAAACTTTCTTCTTGTGATTCCCACTAAAAATGCTTAGAGCTGTGAGTGGTTTATCTGTAAGCTCAGGAAATCTGTGAGCAGAGCTATAAACACTTACAGGTTCATAGGTTCATAGATACATTAGGTTGGAAAGGACCTACAAGATCATGTAGTCCAACTATCTTCCTATCTCCACTTGTTACCTTAGGGCTAATCACTTCCTAAAATTGATGGGTGAATATACGTCTTTCACAGCACTGTCTGTGTCTTCCCAGGCCTTGGTTCTTGCTGCAGAATTTCTGCCATCCAAAAATTCTTCAAGGGCTATCACTGGTGAGCTGTGTGACTCCATGCAGTTCTTCCAGCATGGTGCAGCATTCTGTTCATAAGCTTTTTCCTATTGAAATCCAATTTTTATTCATTAGGATTCTGAACATTTCAGGTCTCCAGTTCCTGAGATGAGTAATTCAAATGTTCCTTACTTGAACACTTCCTCCCTATACTTAAATTTCTTGGCCTGTGATTGCATTCAAAACCATTCCATAAAATAGACCACAATAATTAATAATGGTGGTATTTCCTAGTGTTCTTCGGTACTGTAGAAACATGGTACAGTTCCAAACAATGCAAGTTTTCTCTTTACAGTTATTATGGGGTGATTGTTGAGTCCTTTGGCTTAATGAGAATTTGAGAATTGCCCTGCTTTCCCTATGTACATGTATGTTACAGAGCAGTTAAATATTAATTGCTTGTATCATGCACCACTGAAATTCAACAGTTTGTCATGTCTGGCCGTATGTGACCACATCACGACTAAGGAAACCCTGTGCTTCATCTGTTTTGATCAGTGGTGCACCAAGGTGTGATCAGTGTTGACATCTACACTAACTTCTAAGTGCACGTTTTTTAAGCACACGTTACAGGTAATCCAGCTTTTCTCACTAGTACTGCTTGTGAAGTATGGACAATCTGTACCAAGAATAGAAAGCTCTGATACAGAGACACATTAGGTGACTAGGAAAAGTGTGGTAAGAAAAGCTGCTGAAGGGAAAGGATGATGTAATAAAACGTAAACCACTTTAAATCTTGGCCACTGTAAATCTTAATCTGCTTTTCTTAATAAAAAAAGTCTTCCTCTTATTGCCTACAGAACTTAGGTAAGTGCTTGATGTTATCCTGGGGAAAAATTTCCCTCTTCAAAACATTATGCTTTTGTACCTTCTCATCCTATGGGACTTAGAATATAATTCCAGTTCAGTGGTTAGATTTTAGGTGCCCCTATTTTTACCAAGAGATGAGGCAGCCTTTCTTTCTAGGCATGAGCTGTTTACTCATAGCAGATGTTGTTGCTTTCCCCTTGAAGTGATGGAGTGACCCATCTTTCTACTCGTGTCTGAATTTCTTAGGATCACTTTGGAATTTTAAAAAGCTTGTTTCCACGCTGGGAAGACAAAGCAGTTCCTCTCAGAATTTAGTGCAGCATTCTCATTCCCCCTTAAGATTTTGGTTATGATTTGATTAAAGAAAGCAATTTTGTCAAAAACAAGAAGACAGCAAGAATGCCTTAAAAAGCAGCATTGGACACACTGAATCTTAATGTGATTGAGGGGCTCATTTGTTTTTCTCACATTTCTACAGATAACCACTCAGCACCTCCTGATGTAACCACTGGTCTGGTGGAACATGTGCATCATGAGCGACCACAAGTAGCATCAGTACGAGGAGTTCCCAGAGGCTACAACAGCAGCATTTTGGAAACTGGAGATGGTAATTGTATTGTAAACCTCCTACCATGTGTGTCCCTTTTTCTGAATGAGCAGAACTGAGTGTGACACCCTTCGTGTGCCATGCCTCCACCAAAGCCCACTCTTTATTCACAGCAGTATGGTGCAGTGTGTCCGTCTGCCAAAGAAAGGCTGTTTTGCATTTCCTGTAGTGTGTCCGTCTGCCAAAGAAAGGCTGTTTTGCATTTCCTGTGTCCTGCCACTGGGAAGCACAGGGTGATCCTTCAGTAATTACCATCACAAGCAAAACAGACTCAGTGCAGGGAGATGAGTATAGTACTGCCTGTTGCTAACAGATGAGAGCAGCAAGAAACTAAAAGCAAACTGAAAATGCCTTCCCCTCTCTCCCATCTATCTCCTCCTTTACCAGGACAGCCCACGGTGCTTCATCTCTGCCACTACCCCACAGTCTTCCTATGCCTCCATGTGAGGTCCCTCCCACAGGATGATGCCATCCTTCCTGAACTGATCTCGCATGGGCTTCCCATGGTGTGCAGCTCTTCAGGCACTGCTCCTAAATGGATCTTGTACTGCAGGGTCCATTCTGCAGGAACTGCTGCAGCAGTCCAGAGTTGCAGGCAGCAGCTCCAGGCAGGGACCTGCACCTGTGGGCTCCACGGGCTGCAGCCCTTCAGGCCATATCTCCCTGCTCCACTCTGGGCTCTTCCACATGCTGCACATGGAGACCTGCTCTGTGCCTGGAGTACCTCCTCCCTCTTACTGTTTAAAAGTGTTACTGTTTAAAGCTTTCTTACCCAAACAAGCTATTCACTTTGAATGACTCTTCCACCTGAAATCTGTGCTGAGCTTGGAGTGATTCACACACGTGAAAACATGTGTGTGTATGTTTATTTATACATGGTAAATAATGCATCCTTTCTGTTTAGCAGGTGTCCCAGTGAATAGCAGAGTGTCCTCTAAAATCCAGCAGCTTCTGAATACCCTGAAAAGACCAAAGCGCCCACCTTTGAAAGAGTTTTTTGTTGATGATTTTGAAGAACTACTAGAAGGTTAATTGTCTTTTAAATACAATTTTCACTCTTTGTGTAAGCAATTCAAAATAGAACTGATAAGGCTTTGCAAGTGCTGTTTTTTCTTCCTAAAGAGAAGCAGTAATCACAATATAATTTTGGTAGCATATGACCGTTCTGTCTATAATATAGCAAGTAAAGCATAATATTTGACTCAGCCCTCCTACTTTGTGTACTTATGCTCTACATTCCTTCATTGCTTTGGAAAACTTTCTGATCCAGCACAGTTTGGGACAGTGTGATGACAGTTGTTGGCCTGAACGCAGCATGTTTTCTATGAACCCCCACATCCTCTTCTGAAAAGATGTATTTTAGCTGACATCAGTGTCCAAGACTTCTTAAATGAGAAGGGTTACTTAATTTTATCTGGAATTCGTTAGGTTAACATTGTTTGCATGTATGTTAATATCCTGCTTGGAATATTATATACTTTTATGATATTAGAGGTTAAGAAGAACTGAATATTTAGACTACACTGCACAATGTTATGTATCTGCTGCATAAAAGTGTAGTGGTTCTACATATTCTGCAGATACTGCTTAGTTGCTGATTGGTTTTCTATTTTGCATGCATCTGTTTAGACAGAAAGTAAACCATTTTGAAAAACAAAAATGCCTTCTTTAAAACCAGAAGCATCAGTTAATCCTGGAGAACATATTTTTTTCCACTCAGTCTTAAGGATTAAATGAAAATTTTGTTCTAAGTGCTGCGTTTTCAGCAGTTGCTGCTAGATTCCCTGTACTGTTTATTTGATGCTCTAAAATAGGAAGTGTTTGCAGTTCTGTTCTTTCTGTGAAGTTTTTTCAGGCAAGCTTGAAGTGTATGAAATCAGCCAAAATATTCTGTAATACCAGGAGCATTTCACCTGATCTGTTTTATTATTTTGTTTTATATTTATTATTTTATTAACCACACAGTTATTCTTCACCTGTTTAAAATGTGGTGTGATGAGAGTACATCCAGTTGGCACTGAAGCCATTCTTTCTGATAATGCTTCTCGGTTTGGTGTAGACTTTCATTCAAAATCTACACATCCAAATAGATGTGCAGAGCAAACAGCAGAAAATACCATCTTCTCACAGTAGGGAAAAAAAGAGTGAACTCAGGATTCAGGTTCTGTTCCTGTGGCCATCTTCTTTGAACGGTGTGGAATCAGATCTGCAAGGTGATGGTAATTATTTTTTATGAAGCCAACAGACAATTAACTTAGCATCACTGTGAAGCAGGGGAGAAGCATTGTTAGCTGCGAGGAAGGAGGAGTATGGTTTGTAGAATGGTCCTAAGTGTAATTTGCACATTTGATGAAGACTGACATTCACCCACTTTACTGTTTTCTGATTTTAGTGCAACAGCCTGACCCAAATCAACCGAAGCCTGAAGGAAATCAGATGAATGTACTTAAAGGTGAACCCATTGGTGTGGTGACCAGCTGGCCTCCTTCTCTGCTGGCAGCCTTGCAGCGCTGGGGAACCACCCAGCCGAAAGCCCCCTGTCTGACTGCATTGGATACAACTGGGAAAGCTGTTTATACCCTGACCTATGGTAGGTATTGGTGGTAAGTGTAAGAAAGAAGCAGGTTCTCATTGTAGAATGAATGGCTGGCCTTACTTAGGAGGACCAGACTGCTCAGGACAGGTCCTTTGAGACTGCTATTCAAATGCAAGTTAAAAGTTCATTGTGTGTGAAAAAAAAAAAAAAAAGGTTATGAAGGGAAATAGATAACATTGATTCTTGTGACTGTTTATTAATTTCAGACAGTTGTGTCCTTTTGCATAGAAAATCCTATAAAAGAAAGCTAAAAATAAATTGCTGTGAAATTAGGAACAAGTAACAGATTACTAAGGCTAAAACTTAAAAAGTTTTAGCATGCATATATGTTCTTGAATGTCATTATAGAGAAAATTTGTACTGAAGGATCATACGAAGGTTAGTATGATAGGAAGCAAGACTTTCATGTATCAGTGAAATATTACAGTAATTATGAATTGTTTGGGTCTTCTTTTGAAAATAGTTGTAATCCCCATAGCAACTAACTGTAGCTTGCATTTATTTGTACAGTCTGTTGAAATAATTCAGTTTTAGTTTGCATTCTTACAGGTGAAGTATGTTTAAAGGAAATGTAATTGAGTGGGTGCATTATTTTCATTACCTCACAGTGGAGTTTTAAGAACTTGAAAATTGTTTAGAAGGTCATGTTTAGTTGTATGTTTAAAAAAAAAATAAAAAAAGAAGTCAAGCCTTAAATTGTATTTGCACTTTGCCAGCTGCACTGTTTGAGCATGTCTGTAAAAATGTAGTGTTTGTTTTGATCCACAAGAGTTCTGTGTATCTTTTTTCAACAAAACTTAAAGTTATACAGAAGCACTGGATATGAGCATGCTGTGTCACAGCGTGGCTCCCTGGGTTCTTCATGCTCTGATTTACCATTTTCAGTGGGAGAGTTTAGGTGTTGCTTAGCTTTTTGTATGATCAGCTGTATTTTTTTTATCAGTTCTTATTTTTGAAGGCTACATACTAAACATTTGTTTTTACTATTTCCAATAGTTGTTAGATTTTTGTCCTTGAATTTAATAGCTTGGATAACTTTTTTGTTCTGTGTTATTGAAAGCTGTATTAGCACTGAACTGGCCTTTCACAGAGTGTTGGATAATATGGCATTTGTTCCTAACCTCTGTTTCTTAAATTTCAGTTATATTTCTGTCCAGATTAGGATTTTTCTCTTTAACCCAAGCAGTTTGATTTTCCCCAGTATTTGCTAATTGTAATGCTAATTCTGTACTAGTACAACCTACTTGCTTTTATATCATAATTAACAATTGCTGGCTGAATGTTGCAATCGTAGCCTCTATTTTTTATTCCTTCCTCATCTTTAGGCAAGCTGTGGAGTCGGAGCTTGAAGTTAGCATACACTCTGCTGAACAAGCTCACCAGTAGGAATGAACCACTGCTAAAACCTGGAGACCGGGTAGGTTTGTTTAAAGTAAGCTGTGTGGATAAAAGAGAGTTAGAAACAGCTTCAGCTTTGTAACACTGTGATTTTAATACTATATAATCACAGTTCTTACTATTTGTCATCCTAGTTTGTGATCCTGAGCAGTGCTGTGACATTTTTGTCCCACAAATTTAAAAATGTGCCACCCAAATGACAACAAAAAGCATTTCATGTTATTCTAATGTATTTTTGTAGGTAGCTCTTGTATTTCCTAACAGTGATCCAGTTATGTTCATGGTGGCATTTTATGGATGTCTCCTGGCAGAACTTATCCCTGTCCCAATAGAAGTTCCACTAACAAGAAAGGTAGGCAAATACATTTTAAAAATTCGTAGCTTCATAAATGAATTGGAGAGGAATGGGTGTTGTCTACATCTTACATAGGATCCCTCCAAGCCTGCACTTTTGAAAGCAGAACAGTACTTCAGCTGAATTACTCACTCTGCTCCTCAGTAGCTCATAGACTGAAGTACATGGTGTAAATATGGAAAGTGTTTAATATTGAGAGATGGGACAGAATTTTGTGAACCTAATAATTTTATTATTTCAGGGTGCAAACCTAGAAATTATTTTAATATGTTATTTTGGAAAATATTTGTGCTTTTTTTTCTCAAAGTATAACACAGAAGTGTGATATTTTCAGCTCTCAGGCTGAACAGTGGGAACAGGGGCAGGTAGAACAGATCTGAAAAGCTGCAGGCTGTGCTCTTTGGTGCCTTGAGACTCAGAAACAACATCAAACTGGCTCTGTGTCTTGTTGAAACATATGAACTTCCTACAGGGTTCACACAATACATAGTAGGTTGTACATAGGTTCATACACAGTACTGTGTACTGCCATTGTTTTTGCTGCTACTTTTCTTCCATTGGTTGCCAGACTGTTGCTTAATCTGACATTGCTGACCCTAAACAAAGCTGTATTTTGAGCGTAGATTTCAGTGCCATCATGAAAGGTCTTTTGGCCTTTCCTTTTTTATTCCTGTGATATAAACTGGCTGACTATAAAATCTGGAAAAGTTGCAGTAAACTGTGCCTGATTATTTGTGAGTTTGCTGTAATATGGTTTCCCTGTAGGATGCTGGCAGCCAACAAATTGGCTTTCTTTTGGGCAGTTGTGGAGTAACACTAGCTTTAACCACTGATGCTTGTCAGAAGGGCCTTCCTAAAGCTCAAACGGGTGAGGTGGTTACATTCAAAGGTATGTTTTCAAGATACTCAAATTTCATTTGAAGTATAACTATAAAAAATGTATATATTGCTTTTTACTGTTAAGTCACCTCTTTGAGTTTGCTTGCAAGCGTCTAGTTTCTGTATAAAGAACTGCCATTATTGTCAAGAGAGTACTTAGTGCTCCTCCTTCTTCCCATCAGGATTGTGATGCTGCAGCCATTGCTTGGTTCACATCGTTATCCTGGAATACTGGGGGAAGAAAAGAAAAAAAAAAAAGATTTTGGTAGTGTAATGACAGTAACTTGTGGTTTTCTGTTTGTTTGTTTTTTCTGATTTGAAGGTTGGCCTCGTCTCATTTGGTTTGTGATTGATGGGAAGCATCTGGCAAAACCAGCTAAGGATTGGCATCCCCAGCTCCGGGATGCCAGTGCTGAGATTGCTTATATCGAGGTGATCCAGTAGAATATGCTTAACGTGCTGTTACACTGTTCCCATTTAAGTCACAACACATAGGTTCATAGGTTTTCATAGGCTCATAAGGTTGGAAAGAACCTACAAGATCATCTAGTCCAACCATCCTCCTATCACCATCCCTACCCAACTACTAAATCCAATCCCTAATCCTTTCATTCTTTGATCTTCTGGTGCTACAGAAGAGATGACTGTAGTATGTATGATTGTGAAACAAGAGTTTTCCTTTCAGAATTACCAGGAAAAATATCATACTGAGTATGATTAAATGCTGAGAATAATTGGCATTTTGGGATCTCTGGGACAGTTTGTATCATTAGGGTAGAGTGTTAACTGTATTCTCTGAACACAAGTTGTATATCTTACAAACTCTTTTCTTTTAAAAATGTATATATTTGCCTCTTTTATTTACCCTTTCAGTTCACTACTGTTAATTTTCTTTATTTTCTGGATTTGCTGTTGAACTAATGTACGTGTAAACTTTCTCTTTTCAGTACAAAACAAGTAAAGAGGGCAGCACAGTGGGCATTACTGTATCTCATGCTTCCATGCTGGCACACTGTCATGCACTGACTCAAGCATGTGGATATTCAGAAGGTATGCTTATTGCTTTGACTGTTCAGGAAAATTATGTCACCAAATCATGTTTCCTGTCTTAAAATAACTTTCGATCTTCTCAGTGAATATCATACAGAATCTGTCATAGGGTGCTGTGAAACTGCTGGCTGCTTTTTCCAGCAAACACTGTTACAATGCAGTTCACTTTTCCTAAAGGTCAAAAATATTTGAGGATATAGAAGATGTGTATTTCCGTGTATATGGGTTCATGGCTGAGACTACTCTTGGAGTTCTCAGTCACACAGGGGCTGAATGGATATGTGGCTGTCTTACTGAAGTATTTTATTTATTGGGAAATAGCTGTGTATACTCTTACATTTTTGGAAAACTAAACAAGATTAATAAGTACTTGAAGAACCATTTCTTTTACATGCAACCATCCCCCATCCTTGATAAGCAGATTTCATCTAATCAGAAAAAGACGTCCTTCCAAAATCTGGTTGGATCTTATGCCAAACTTTGACTTGTGTTTTCAATCATGTAAGTTCTAACTTCTCAGAGAAAGCACTGAAGAAATTTTCATACAGCTGTGTTGGTATTTCCCACTAACACTATTCTTTCAAGTATAGTTGAACCACTTCTAGTTGAAAATTTCTTCAGTTGACATCAAAAACAAAGTTTCAGTCTGTACACTTCTTGGGCAAAGGTAACAAACACTCAAAATAGTACTAAACTGAGTATCTTGTCTTATAGATTAAATTATTAGAATGAATTTAATTGTAATTTTAAAGTGATGGTAATAAATAAGGCATTTTCAGATACTGAGAGAGTGGTGAGGTCCTGGGGCATGCTGCCCAGAGAGGTTGTAGATGCCACGTACCCAGCAGTATTAAGGCCAGGTTGGATGGGGCCCTGAGCAATCTCATCTAGTTCTTAACCTAGCAGCTTGCAACCTTGCCTAAGGCAGAGGGGTTGGAACTTGATGATTCTTGATGTCCCTTCCAACTTAAGCCATTCTGTGATATGATTCTGTTGTAGAGGAAAAGACATAGCAACATAGTTTTGAGTTGTTAGATGTGTTGTTTCATAGTTGCTTTAACAAATATCTTGAATTCATGAGTGTTTTCATAAAACTGCTTCTTTTCCTTTGCTTTTAGCTGAAACACTGACAAATGTGTTGGATTTCAAAAGAGATGCTGGCCTTTGGCATGGAGTATTAACAGTAAGTGTATGAATGAACGAGGAAAAAACCTGTAACCAAAATCTTCTCTTTGGAGTGGCACTTTGGTTTCAGAATGAGGTCATAAACCATCTCAAGCTATATTTCACTACTATACATTTAAGAATAGAGTATTCCTTCTTCAGTAACCAACTGGGCAGATATAGCTTACATGCTATTGACTGTACACATTGGTTGCAGTAAAAGTTAAGTGTAAGAGTCATGCTATAGCTCTGATAGCTCTGACTTTTTTCTTTTTTTTTAAGACACTGATACATTCTACCTCCCTATGTATTCTTTGAGCCACTTGAAACTTTATTTTTGAATATTTTTCTCAGAGTGTTATGAACAGGATGCATGTCATCAGCATTCCCTATGCATTAATGAAGGTTAATCCACTTTCCTGGATACAGAAAGTCTGCTCATACAAAGGTAACCTTAAAATATTATTGCATTAAATAATCAGAGAAAAATCTGTTTGTATAAGATGTCTACTGCATGACAGGCCACTGGTGTTTAATCCAGGTGACTTCCTTTGCCACTGTTATGTGTCAGCTTCAGCAAACAAACACTGCATTACAATGGTAAAAGTGCTGATAGACTGATTGATGATTGACTTTGGTGGCTTCTTCTGATAGATCTTTAAAGGTGACTTATTTATTGTCTTGGGACTTGAGTTTATAGTAAGTAGTTAGATTCTGTAATCAAGTCCATCTGGAGACAGTGAATATACACGTGCCGTTGTAGTAAAATAGAAGTAGATTATAACTTGTTTTGTAAATACTTATTTTTGTGTATTTACATGATAATTTTTGTCTTTATTTTGTTCTGCACGCGTGTCTTAATTATTATTATGTTTTATTGTTTATTTTCAGCCCGTGTTGCTGTAGTAAAATCACGTGATATGCACTGGTCACTTTTGGCTCAGAGGGATCAGAGAGATGTCAGTCTAAGCTCTTTACGAATGTTAATAGTGGCAGATGGAGCTAATCCATGTGAGTATGGGTGTATTTTCTGAGCTGTGAGTCCAAGGTGAACTGAAACATAAGTAAGTCATGGAAGTCTGGACCTGCGCTGTTGGAGCTCAGCAGTTAGTCTTCAGCAAAAGAGGCAGTAACAGCCTTTCTTCTTCTGAGAACAGTGGAGAGGAACATCAATGGGAACATTTTATTATTCGTTATATAAACAGCTTTTGGCAGTGTAGTTTTTTGGAACAGTCTTTTTAAAATAAATTGTAATGCCAGTTTTGAAGTAGTTGCTCATATAGTGCAGTAGATAAAATCTACTAAAATGAGTTGGAATATGCATCTGATTTCTGTACATTAACCTAGAGTTCATCTCAGTGTCCAAGGGCATAAAAATTATAGCAGTT
This sequence comes from Cyrtonyx montezumae, assembly GCF_038088225.1. Lineage (NCBI taxonomy): Eukaryota > Metazoa > Chordata > Aves > Galliformes > Odontophoridae > Cyrtonyx > Cyrtonyx montezumae. Next base: position 836,447 of record NW_027072078.1, read on the forward strand.
ACAGCCTTAACTCAAATGAATAATACATATTATTAACTAATTGGTCTAGATTACTCTCAATTACTAGAGTAATTGAGTCTGGCTGTTTTCTGTAAATGCTACAGTGGTGGTGGACTGCAAAAAAGTAGCTAGAAGGGTTTGTTTGTTTCATCCCACAACTGGAAAGGATATAAGGATATAACTGTTATGTGTTGTACAGTGTTGTACTGTTATATGAATACATGTGTATTTACCCTATACACATGATATGGCATGATCAGTGAAGTTTGCACTGTTTTATGTACCATGATTGCATAAAATGCAAAGCTTTAGGACATGCAATATCCCTGTACATTTTGAGCTACATGCTAATGGCAAGGAAGTGTTCTGAACGGGTGTAAAGATCTGTCAGAAGCATTTGATTTTATTTTTAGATGTTGTGGTTCTGTTCTCAATAAGAAGCACTCGTGTAAGAACTGTAGAATCAAGCTTTCCTGCTCTTGGCAAAAGGTTTCCAATATTGTGACTGTTCTTTTCAGGGTCAATATCTTCGTGTGATGCATTCCTGAATGTATTTCAATCCAGAGGTTTGAGGCCTGAGGTAATCTGCCCCTGTGCTTGTTCCTCAGAGGCACTAACTGTTGCTATTCGCAGGTAATTTTTTTTTTCTGAGAAGTTGACTGAAAAAAATTCTTGACTGTTGAAATACAAGTTCTGATGACAGTCAGAAAAGAGAAGTACTCACGTAACAGTACTCAAAGACCCAAACACATAAAGTCTGAGGCTTGCAGGTACTTCATGCACTGAAGGAACTGGGATTTTTTAATTTATTTATTTACTTGTTTAAAATTGAATGTTTTTCAGAAGTATAGTATTTTACTGTAATAGAATTGTTCACTGTTTGGGAAAGTGGAGTCCTTGCTGAGTTTTCTAGAGGACCTTTAGGAAATTCCTTAAAATTCAGAACTTTTGCTTACCGTGGGAGGAAGAATATGCAGAAATTTCAATTAACCACTGATGTATATTATCTTGTAATCAAATAGACAAAGAAAAAAAAGAACTTAGTAATTAGCCTAGAAAGTGCTATTCACTTTTGGAGATGGCAAGTGATGTGCTGAGGAAACAAAATCCTTCAATTAAGAGTAGACACACTGATGTAACTTTTCACACACACGCATTGGCTGTGGCTTTGATAAAAATGTATATTTGAGGGAAAATATTACAAGAAAACTTGAAACAAAAAGTCTAAAATATCAGGCAATGCTTTCTCTATTGCAAGATCTGACCTTTCCCTATTAAAAGAAAAAAAAAGCACATTTAACTGTTTCTTTTTTATTATTTTTTTTAACAACACTTGGATTCTTTTCATGTTCTGTGTCATCAGTCAGTACTGCTCAGAGGACTGTCAAGCACTGCAAACACTTCCTAAATTTTCTTTTGGTTAGAAGATTTAGTCTTACTCTTGATACTTCTTTGCCCATATTAGACCTATGTCTTCTCCATAACATTTTAGGGTGAGAGGAAGCTGTGTGATGTTTTCATCAATCTGTCTTGCTCATCTACTGTAATACATTACCAGTCTTGAACTCTTGGGTTTTATTTTGAGATGAAAAAACATTCTTTTATTTAACCTTAATAGACCTGACAGAATTGCACTTTGGTGGACTTTGATGGACACAAAGTGCTTTTGATGGACTTATTGCCACTGGTCTGTTTATTCACGAGTGATTTGACTTTCTGTTTTTCAGACCTCCAGAACTGGGTGGGCCTCCTCCAGGGAAAGCAGTTTTATCTATGAATTGTCTGAGTTACGGTGTAATAAGAGTGGATACAGAAGAGAAGTTGTCTGTTTTAACCGTGCAAGATGTTGGTCAGATTATGCCTGGAGGTAGGAAACCTTTCAATATAGATTTAAGCATAAACTTTAGTACTGTACCCGTGCTGTTGAAATAAATAAATCTGGCAAATACTTTATGGCTGATTTTTAGAGTTGTGGTTTTCTTCATTTGTCAGCATTTGTGCTGACTGATGTACAGATATGAAATAACAAATACAGCAGGAAAAAAAATCCAAAACTCAAAGCTTAGTAGGAAATGCGTTTTATGTAGCAGATATGTCTCTGATAGGTAGCCTGCGTGCTCTTACAGAGCCACAATCTGGTCTGAGCTGTGACAGCACGTTTTCTAAGGCAGTATCTGCAGCAGATCTCTAAGCCTGTTTTCTGTGCCATGGGAGCATGTGCACGTTGTCCAAGATGGTGGCAATGTCCCTCTCAGCCTTCATAGTGTGACTCAGAGCAAGCCCCAGCTGAGATAGTTCAGTTGTTGGCAACAGCTTACTATTTTTCTAGGCTTTACTTTTATTGCTGTTTTTTTATTTTTATCATTAGCTCTCCAGCATTCCAAGACCTGTCTTTGTCCTGATGTGACCTTGCCCTCCTTACAGTGTTTGTTTATGGCCTGAACAGTTCAGTTGGTTAGCATTGATTTTTTTTTTCATCTTTGTAACTGGTACTAAGTGATTGCTGCCAGCTCTCATTTTGAATTGCTATAGAGTCATTGGGAAGAACATGATTTATGTAGTGTGGTATGCAGGAAATTCACAATAATTACCTGAAAATTCAGGAAGTGGCAGTTTTGGAGATTCTTCTCAGTAAAGGTGTGACACTGAAGCTCTTTCTGAATAATCAGCATTCTTAGATGTTTCTCTGAAATATATTTACACCATTGCGTGGGGAATAAACATGGTGAGGTAGATGTGTGCAGCTGCAGGACTCCAATCATGTCGGGATCACAGAGATGTGGTGGCTGGAGGGCTGCAGTGGAAGGATGTAGGCTCTTTAAGAAGGGAGGAAGGGAAACATCGTGAGGAGGACTTTCCCTTTATGTGAGAGAACAGTTGGAGTGCATGGAGGTCTGCCTGGGCATGGATGAAGACCTCCCTGAGAGCTTATGGGTAAGGACTAAAGAGCAGATTGGTATAGATGACTTTGTAGTGGATGTCTGCTGTAGTACACCTGAGCAGGAGAAAAAAGTGAATGAGGCCTTCTACCAACAGCTAGAAGCATCCTCACATGTGGGCCCTGCTCCTGATGGGGGATTTCAGACACTCCAGTGTCTGCTGGAAGGACAGCACAGCAGAGCATAAGCAGACTGGGGTGCTCTTGAAGTGCAGTAGTATCAGTTTTCTGACCCAGATAGTAGAGGAGTCACTGAGGAAATGCTGTGCTAGATCTTTTACTCAAAAAACTGGAGGACAGTATTGAGAATGAAGATTGAAGGCTGCCAGGATCATGAGACAGTCGAATTCTGGATCATGAGAGGAAGGAGCAGGGCAAAAGGAAGATCACAATGCAGGGCAAAAGGAAAGGAGACTTCAGCCTCTTTATGGATTGACTTAAAAAGGATCCTATGGCATAATGCTCTGGAGAGGAGGGAGACCCAATAAAGTTGATTAATGCTCTAACGTCTCCTTCTCCAAGCTCTTATGCTTTAAATTGTCAATTGACAACACTACCATGACTTTGTATGGCAGTAAGAAAAACAGAGTGACTTGTCTGATATAAGGGGAAGTTGGAGTTAAGTGTGTATATGTCTAGTGCCTCAAAGTAATTTCACTTGGAGTTGATGGGTACTGCTATTTTGAAACATGGTAGTAAGTGGCAAAATTACTTGTAGGTTAAGGCAAAGTTCATTAAGTGTTCATTCATTCATTAAGTGTTTTAAAACTCTAATCAGCATCCATCTATGAGTGTCTGAGGCAGATTAGCTTCAATTTGACAAAATGATGTCCGGAAGTATTTTTAGCAGAAATAGCTCTGTATCTTCCCAAATGCAGAATGTAAGCAACAGAGTGCTTTCTAGGTGATAATTCAACAATTTTGTTCCCTGTGACTCAAAAAAAAAAAAGCTTGAAGAGTAGAAATAATTAAAAAATCTGGAAAAATAATTGAACCAAATGAAAAGGAATTGTTGATTTAAAGAGATGGATGACTTATTTTCAAACGAGTCTGCATGTACATTCTGATATTGGGTATACTTCTGACTTGTAAGATTTCTACGTTTTTCCTATGTAGTAGTCATGGAGGGTGGATGTACTCTGTCCCTTCTTGCTTGGTGTTTGGCATACAGGAGAGAACATACCACCATTTCTTTTGCTGTCAGTTGCCCTCTGCTGACTGATGGGTCTTGGTCTTTACCTGTTCTTTTCCCTTTCTTTAGATTGCAGTACTCTTAACAAAGTCCTAATCTGTGTCACCTGCCGTCTCTGAAGGTAGTGCTCCCTCTTCTGACCCCTTCCAAATACTTCTGTAAGGTCTTGGAAATTGCTGTGTGCCCTGGTCATTCAAGCATCTTACAACATAGGTGCTCACACTCCTGAATTTCATTTGGTCAAGTGGAGTTTGGAATAGATGATCTCTGAGGTCCCTTCCATTCTGGGCTTTCTCTGTGATTTCTAATTAAGGAACCTCCTAGACAAGAAGATTCTTGAAGATCCCAGTTAGACTTCATTCAGGAGCCAGCTGTATAAAAGGTAATGGATGCTGTGAAACACTGAAGTCCATCTACTTTCAGGACCTTAATCATCAAATACAACAGAGGCCTTAGCACCAGAATAATGCTTTATGTCACTACTGTTTAACCCATAGACCATTCTTGATGCCATGTTGCCTTGTCTGTCCACTTTCGTTATCTACTATGATTGCCAATCACAAGAGCCACCACAGAAGCAAGCATCCACGAAGAGTGCTCCCCTGAAAGACAGCATGGGAATTCATAAGACAGAACCCAGTATGCATTTCACTGAAAGCTTCTCTAGTTCCTGGGAGTGTTTTCCCTTGCATGTTGTTGTTTTGCATGTTTTTCTGTCTGGGAGCCAACCTTGATAAGAAGCAATGTTTGGTTCATAAGAGCCTTTAATTCTTTTTTTTTTTTCAAATTGGTCTGGTAAGTATGGTAGTGAGAGTACCAGACTTCTTTCTTCTTCTTGTCTGTTTTCAGCCTCCTACTCCTCCCTCGGTTGGACTGTAATTTTCACTGTCATCTTGGAAGATTGTTATACGTCACGCTAGGATATGGATGATAAAGGGGACTTGGTTAAGTTTTGCCTCTCTGCTACTTCCTGACATCATTCTCATTCTGTCTTTGACAGTAGAGTGACCCTCTCTAATCCAGAGGATCTATATCCCTGTATCTCCTAATCACATAAAATCTAATTCACGGAAAAAGTGCTGCAGTACTTACTGTCTTAGACTCAAGCAGAAGAGTATAGGTTTGAGCCAGGTCTTAAGCTTCTGCAAGACAAACAGGATGCTTACTTTGTCACCAGTTTGTGGACATCTCTGTCTTTCTGAAAGCATGTTTCCAGATGCTGGTGGTTGTCTTCATGCCTCTTCATTGCAGAGGAAGTTAGTTCATTTGTCTCATTGCCTGATTTGTGAAAGGATTTGTTAGAAGACAACTTTGTGGTGCTTTGAGACTTATTCCTGAGATTGAGAATGTGAAGAAGCAGAACCTTAATCTGTCTTAGTTCTCAGAATTTATTGTAGCAGTCAGTTCTGTGTCCATCTGACTTGTGATGGGATGCTCTCTTCCAATTAGAAAGTTGTGCTCTGGATGCTTGTGTGACCACCTTTACAGTGTAGATTCTTGTTCATCCTAGTCTATGAATGCTCTTGCTTTATGCCTAATACCCTTCATAGAAGACTGGGAAATCTGATCACTCTAGTGAACAGCCTCGTATGCTGTTTTCTTTGAGGGTTTGGTTTTTCTGGACTCCTGCAAGTATCTTCTACAATGGTGGTAGAGGTGTTTTTATCCCATCTTTTTGGTGTTTCTCCTGAGGCTTCCTGCTTTTCTAGAAAAGTTGTAGTGGTAGGAGGGCCTTCTTTTTATTCTCACGAACCCAGGCCCTTCAGGAAGACTTGCTGCCTACAAGATCCTGGAATTTCACTGTTGGCACACAGTAACAATTGCATAAGGATCTGCTGTGAGACCAGGAAAGTGAAAGGAGAGCGCTTTCTAACTAGCATCAGACAACTTTGGTAGCAGCAGATTTCTGTGTTAGCTCTTGCACACCTGTGACATTCTTCTCACATTCACGTGGTGCTGCTCTTGAAATATCCGAAGCTGAATCCAGTCTTTGGTAGGGCATTGGTGCAGACATTTGTTTGCACAATAGGATTCTCATCCTCTGCCAAAAATCTTGTGACAGGGCTGACTGCTGAGGGTCATCATCTGTAAGAATGTACCTGTGGACTCATTTGAAGAAAGAAAATTTTCCTACCCAGTAATCAGTATTCTTCATAATGTGTGGTCCACATGTACATTCCTGTCCCATCTGCCTTTCCCTTCTCTCTAATTCTTTTTCAGATGCGATGCTGTTGAGAGCCTGAAATGGTGGTAGATGCATTCTCTTGTATATCACACACGAAGCAGGAAAAGAAGGAGAAGCAAGATTGCAGGCTCTACAGATACTGCAAAAGGAAAACCTTGCAGTAACACATGGCAGGGCAGAACTGTGCCTGCTGTTAGAATGTATGTGTAGACTACCTATATCATGCATTGGTTACTGGTGAGTATTTTTTTTGACTTGATGAGGGTGACAGGATTATGCTTGGGCTTCATGAATGGAGCACCATTGCAAAACTGCAGGCCAGTCCACTTGCTTTTTCCATCTTTGTGAATGAGTTGAGAGCTTGCAGCATCGCCTACAAATTGTCACGCTGTCCTCGGTTAATATTTCCATATGCATTATTTAAGCATTACATACAGAGTTCTAAGGTTGTCAAACTATTTCCTGTGGTAAGAACGTTGTCTGTTTAAATTTACCTTTTTAATGTTTCTCCTCCTAAACTGCTAAATGAGTTTTTCCACATGCTAGCACATACTGTGTAATTTAATTCTAGCCTTCTAGTTCACACGTTTTCAGCAGCTAAAACTGTTGGTTCTATTGTGGCCTTGGACTTGTGCTAGACTGGGAGTATAGTCTCTGTATTTGGCCAAATAAATATTAATATTAATCAATTAATAAATTATTAATAAATTATTAATAAATAGTTGTTGTTCTGATGGACGATCTAGAGGTTGATTTATTTGTAGGGTCTTTTATTGTCTTTCATGCTCAGACATAAGATGTTGCCAACAGAAGACAAGCAAGGTTCTTGGTCCACACCTGCAGCAGTACCATATATTAGTTTTACATGGAACGTGCCTCATTCTATTTATGATTTCTCTCTGTACTAGTTGAACTGTGGTAAAAGTAAGGACTATCTGTATTATCAATTAGATTGGCTAAATTGGAATACAGTAATACACTCTTTCTTCATGGCTCTTGTTCTCCAAAATATTCAAATGGTCATGATAGAAATGAACCGACTAAATAAACTGCAGAAGGTTAATTTATGGCATGATCAAAGGCTCTGTTTATTTCATATGACTCAGGTAGCCTTTTTGAGTCTGTAAGCAAGCAGTGCTTCGTAGCCAGAGGGGCCTCTGAACACTGACTGCTTCAGGAGGCAAATACAACCGATGGCCAGAGCAAAGATCAGTGTCATATTTGATTTGGTTTTCTTTCAGTTTCTATTGTGTTTCTCACCAAAGAGGCGATAGTATGAATGCCAGAATGTGCAATAATAACATAAAATGAATGTAACTTTTCATTTTTTGTCTCTAAACTCATGTAGGCTTTAATTTGATCAAGCCATCAGCCTTCATATTGAAAATCAATTGCTATGATTCTGTTGCAGTTTAAACGTAGGCTGTGAAGCACTACAGTAAAACAAACAAACAAAACAAAGGTTGTAAATTCGTACCTTTCTCTTGGAGACCACATTGCGCTGGCTGTCAGAAAGAGAGAGTTCTCTTTCATACTGTGTTTATTGCTGTAGCTGATAGATAATCAGTACTGAAATCTTTGCCTGCCAACCAGTAGCCATGTAACTTGCTGGAGCATAGGAGTGCTATGTTTCTGTTTTCTTCTCCCTTCAGCTAATGTTTGTGTTGTGAAGGTGGATGGGACTCCTTACCTGTGTAAAGCTGATGAAGTTGGAGAAATATGTGTGAATTCAGGGGCGACAGGAATGGCTTATTTTGGCCTCCTTGGAATCACCAAAAATGTGTTTGAGGTTTGTTTTCTTTTCTATGCAGTGTTGTACCCTGATATTTCTTCTTGCAAATAAACTTTTGTTTCTGATACTTCTTAATTTTATTTTTTACTACTTATTATCTTTCATTCTCCATGTCAGAACATGTCAGCTGTCCCTATATTCTGCAATCCAGTGTTGTATCAGTGTTGGCATTTGAATTCATCTTAGTTCCATGTTAACCCATCAGTCTTATGTAAAGTTACCTGTAGACAGTTCAGTGGCACACAGTTGAGGCACAAAGTTAGAAATTAGTTTAATGTTTGTGATCTTCATACAATCACTGTGCAAGTATAAAGCAGTTGAAAAAGCTTTCTTATGTATGCCACTCTTCAAAGTGAACTGGTGTTTGCTTGCTGTAATGCTTAGAGTGGTAACAGTCTGGATCTGTGAAATTTTGTTCCAGCTATATGGAAGAAGAGATAATGAGGACGTGTCATAATCATTATAGTTTGCCAAACTAAAGCCAAAGCATTTCTGCCTGATTTTTCCTCACAGTGTTATCCCAGTCTCAAGTTTTCCCTTTTCTAGCAAGAAAGGAAGGGAAGTTCTTTAGGAGTCACACTCGCAGGTAGCATTGCACTGGGCAGCAATTTGGAGACTTGGCTAAAGTGTGGGATTTTAAGAGAGGTGAGAGAGATGCTGGCCTTAGTCTTCATTTTCAATAAAGCTCTTTCTGTTGGTTTGCCCAGTGTTAGCACGTTAAATACCTGAGCTGTCAGCACTGTCTTTTAGCTAGTGAGAACAGTCGTGAGAAACGCGATGTAATGGAAGGGTTGAGGGGAAAAAAAGGGCAAGGAAATGCTGGCTTAGATGAACTGACATATTCTTCATTATTCAAAAAGCTGTTCATATTTCACATTGCAGTAAATGTTGTTATCAGGTAATTTTTCAGCTGAACGTAGAGCTGAAGTGAAACAGAGGAGGGAAGTATTTTAATTGAGTGTCTGAATATTTATTCTGTGTTCTTTCAGGCCGTTCCAGTGACAGCCACCGGTGTGCCTGTTTCAGATCAGCCCTTTACAAGAACGGGACTGCTTGGTTTTATGGGTCCTGTGAGTGTGGATGGGTGATCTTGGCCTCACTTTTTCCTGACGCCTGCTCTGAGTGGCAGAGGAGTCAGGAGGCTTTTTCTCCTCTGTTTCTAATCTTGTCTCCTTTTCAGGACTACCTGGTGTTTGTGGTAGGAAAATTGGATGGCCTAATCACAGTTAGTGGTCGCAGACACAATGCAGATGATGTAGTAGCCACAGCATTGGCAGTGGAACCAATGAAATTTGTCTACCGGGGAAGGTGAGTCTAAAACCTTCACGAGCACTGGTTGAACGCCGTTACTTCTGTTAACCCTAAGCAATGATCAAGCAATATAGTCCACATGGGAGTTCTACATGTTAATTTTTACACAGGTACTGTGCAGGAAAGATGGCATGAGGTTGTAGTATGAGAAATAAGAGCTGGACCATCCCTGCTAATTTTAAGTGTCTGTTTAAAACTTTTTTTTAAAGCTTCTCTTTAAGGAAGTCAAATTAAGCTTGATAAGAGCATAAAATAAATCTCCCCTTTGTTCCCCTGAACCCTCATGCAGAGTGACGTAGGTAAGACCTTTGCAGCGTGTCCCAAAGAACAGAGTAGAAATGTTGAGACTGCTCAAGGGCTATCAAGGAGTTTGTGTTGCTGTATTACTAGTCTGTCTGCTCTTCATTTAGTTCAGGTATTTTTCTTCTGCAGCCGTGGCAGTGACATAAAACTACTACTGACTGTTATGAAGTCGAGCTTTCTTTGTTCTCCATTGCTTGTTTAATTCACTTATCATAAAAATTATGGCAGATACCTAGTTAAGACATGATTAATGTTCTTTCCAAGAAGTTGCAGGCCTAAAACTAATTCACAAAGGGGAGTAAGTATTCAGTGCATATAATTTAGAGCAGTTGTTGTCTGACAGGAGAAATAAAGTATGCAGAAGCAAAGAATTTAGTGTGCACGATGGAGTTCAATGGGCAAGATTTGCACAGACCCTCCATGTATGGAATCTGCCTGTGTTAAACACACTGGTGACTGCAGATTCACTTAACCTCCAGCATAAATACACTACACAAATGAACCCGCATTTGTTCTGAATTTGTGGCGCTGTGCTGATGTGGCATGAATAATGCCTGTACATGTTGAAGCACTACTACTGAAGATTGCAGTCATTTCCATGTTATACTAAGCCGTGCTATGTTCATGATACGTTGCATCTTATCGTTCTTCTGTCCTCTTCATTTTAGGATAGCAGTATTTTCCGTGACTGTTCTGCACGATGATCGAATAGTGCTTGTGGCAGAGCAGCGCCCTGACGCGTCAGAGGAGGACAGTTTTCAGTGGATGAGCAGGGTTCTACAGGTAGTCACATCTGTCCTTTCTCTCTTTCCAGGCGAATAAGGCTAATGCATGAAATGAAAATCTTAAAGCATCTGTTTTCCGTAAGCAAAAACGTTCAGTGTAACTGGAGTTAATGATAAGCTGACTTCTGAATGTACTTCCGAGCTGACAGTTGACAAATTTTGTAAAAAGGCTTTCTTTTAGAATGTTTTTGAACTTCATGTTACTGCGATGATAGTTTCTGTTTGTTCCAATTCTACATAATCTAATTCTACATATATCTACCGGTTTCATACTGGCTGGGAGAGTTAAGTGTGAAAATGTAGGGTGTTTGCTGTCAAGTATCAAAACAGATGCTAAAATCTAAGTCACTAATATCCTTGTTCTAGATCACCAATGGTAAGCATTGAATCTTTTTTGCCTTGCTTGCTGTGTTGTGCTTCTCTGGTGGGGCACAAGGGAGGACGCTTCTCGTAGTTGCATTTAAGGATTTTGAAATGAATTGAGCAGTCATAAGGAAGTAAAAAGTGAGAGAGCTGTTATGGAAGAAGACTGATGAGGGAACAAGTGGTGGGATGGCCAGAGAGAACAGCTTAAGGGAAGAGACCTCATAAGTGTAGACAGTTGTATAATTATAGTTTCTGTCCAGTTTCAGTTTTGTAATTTTGTTTTTGAAGGGAATACCTGGTAATAAACTGCTTTTCACAAGAGAAAATACTTATTCTGTTTTTAGAATTGTCTTAGCTAAAATAGACAATCAAGTTTTAGGCAGCAGGATGTTTTCCTTCCCGTTTTTGTGGTTTTATGTTCTACTGTGCTTTTGTGATCATGCCATACATGCTAAATTTGCTGTGGTATAGTCTTGGCTTTTTAAAATCTCTGCACTTTTTGCCCACTTTTAAGAGACTTTCCTAATCCCTGATGTGCAGGTGGCATCCCCTTGATAGAGTGCACAAGCCAAAGTCCTGGGTCTGCTCCTGCTCCCATTGAAGTCATGGCACAACTTCTATGAGTTCAGTGAGTGCAGAATTGGACCCTTTATTTGCAAATTGTGGTGCAAGTAAAAATGTTAATGTTATTAAGTGGCTTGAATTCAAATTCTTGCTTTGGCTACATCTCAGTTGATAATGTGCAATGCATTTTTTTCTTCTCTACCAAGGCAATTGATAGCATTCACCAAGTGGGCATCTACTGTCTTGCCTTGGTGCCAGCCAACACTTTGCCAAAAGCACCTCTTGGAGGAATTCATATTTCAGAAACCAAGCAACGCTTTTTAGAGGGCGCACTACACCCTTGTAATGTCTTAATGTGCCCACATACTTGTGTCACTAACCTGCCTAAGCCTCGACAGAAGCAACCTGGTAAGTAAGCCAGAATGTGTTCTGCATGGCTCTTTCTGACAGCATGTGTAGAGAATGCCCCAGTGGCAGTGTGACAACTCATGGCCTTGTGTATTGGATGGCTTTAAGATGCCTAACTTAGCAGAACTAGTGGTTTTGTCAGAGCAGCCCCATGCTCAGTGAGGACATGGGCTGCCTTTAACCCCATGTGAAGTCAGGGACAGCCAGCATGTACCACTTTCATGATTCCATAGCTGTACTGTAAATTGTCCCTGTCCTGGCCAACTTGCAAAGACAGTCCTCAGCCATGGTGCTGCTCTTGCAGGAAAACTGAAGACCACAGTTTACTGAATGAGTACTAGACTGGTTTAGTGTGCCATATTATCTTCCTCCTCTCTCTTTTTCTGTAGAATATTATCTTTCTTTTTTTGCTTTTCATTTTTTCCTGTCTGTGTTCCATTTGGATTTTGCAGTAATCTGCATAACAGATTATTGATAACGGTATGTTCCTTTCATTTTCTGTTTCTCATTTTGCACTTTTTTTAAATGCAGACGTTGGTCCTGCTTCAATGATAGTAGGAAACCTTGTTGCTGGAAAGAGAATTGCACAGGCCTCAGGGAGAGATGTCACCCAGCTGGAGGATAATGATCAGGCAAGAAAGGTAACACGAGCATCCTAGCAGTATTAGTCATTTGAATTGGCTTCTTTGGAGCGAGCAAAGAACAGTCATGGTATTCTGCTGAAGCTAAGCATGGGCCATTTTAAATAAATCTTAATGTTTTCAATCCATTTTTTTCAGTTCCTGTATTTAGCAGATGTTCTTCAGTGGCGAGCTCAGACAACTCCAGATCATCCCCTCTTCCTGCTGTTAAATTCCAAGGTGAGATGCAACTTACATTGTATTTTGAGGTCAAGGTCAGCAAACTGTTGTTTTGATTCTAAGAAAACAACATCTCAAATTCTTTTTCCTAAAATGTTTTAAGTTATTTTGATGTGTGATGTCGTGGTTTTGAAGTGAGCATAAGTCATTGCTGCTTAGGAAGCAGCATCATTTTTCTACATCCGGAATTGCAGTCCATATGTAGAATACTATCATACATTCTGCATTTCTGGCTTAAAAACATTGCAGCCATTGCTTTTCTCGATAAAGGACAATTTATGTCATATTAATGGAAGTCACAATCTGTCTTTGACCCTGAGAATAAGTTAGAGTTGGAGAATTTTTTTTAAGAGAGGATATGGAACCTAGGCTGAGAACCATGGCTTCACCAAAGCCAGGTCCTGCATAACCAACCTTGTGGCTTTTTATGGTGGCATGACTGTGTCGGTGGATAAGGGGAGAGCAACTGGTGTCATCTGTCTGGCCCTCAGTAAGGCCTTTGACACAGTCTCTCCTAACTCCAAATTGCAAAGATATGGATTTGATGGGTGGACTGTTTGATGAACAAGACCACAGCCAGAGAGTGGTGGTCAGTGGCTCAATGTCTGGATGGAGAGCAGTGATGAGTGATGTCCTTCTGGGGTCTGTGCGAGGACCAGTGCTCTTTTAATATCTTCATCAGTGACATTGACAGTGGGATCGAATGCACCCTCAGCAAGTTTGGGGGTGACACCAACCTATGGGGTGCAGCCAACATACCCAGGGCACAGAATGTCATCCTGAGGTACCTACACAGGCTCAAGCAGTGGGCCCAGGTGAACCTCGTGAGGTTCAACAATGCCAAGTGCAAAGTCTTGCACCTGGATCATGGCAACCCCCACCATCAGTACAAGCTGGGGGTCAAAAGGATGGAGCACAGCCCTGCTGCAAAAGACTTGGGAGTACTGGTGGGTGGCAGCTGGAGGTGATCCAGCACTGTGCCCTCACAGTCTGTATCCTGGGCTGTGTCAAAAGCAGCGCAGCTAGCAGGGCGAGGGAGGGGATCTGCCCCTCTGCTCTTGTGCTGAGACCTCACCTGGAGCACTGTGTCCAGATGGGGAATCCTCAGTACAGGAAAGATGTGGACCTGTCTGAACACATCCAGAGCAGGGACACAAAAATGATCCAAGGGATGGAACACTTTCCTGCGAGGACAGACTGTGGGAGCTGGGGCTGTTTAGTTTGGCGAAGAGGAGGAGGAGGAGACATGTGAGCAACCTTTCAAAGGGGGCTAAAAGAAAGAGGGACAGATTCTTTAGCAGGATCTGCTGTGATAAGACAAGAGGATATGGTTTCTCACTGAAAGAGGGAAGATTGAGATTGGATAGTAGGAAAAGGTTTTTTACAGTAACGGTGGTGAGGCACTGAAACAGATTGCTCAGAGAGGTGGTAGGTGCCCTGTCTCTGTAGACATTCAAGGTCAGGCTGGACCAGGCTCTGAGCAGTCTGATGGAGCTCTAAATGTCTCTGTTCATTGCAGAGGGACTGGACTAGCTGACTTTTTAGGGTCACAGAATCAGAGAATGGCCGGGTTGGAAGGGACCTCAAGGATCGTGAATCTCCAACCCCCCCTGCCACAGGCAGGGCCACCAACATCCCATTTCATACTAGTCCAGGCTGCCCAGGGCCCTATCCAATCTGGCCTTGAACACCTCTGTGGGGCATCCACAACTGCTCTGGGCAGCCTGTTCCAGCACCTCACCACTATCATCAAAAAGAACTTTAGGCCCCTGACATCCAACCTAAATCTTCCCTCCCTCAACTTAAAACCATTTCCCCTTGTCCTGCTGTTATCTACCCTTTCAAAGAGCTGACTCCCCTCCTATTTATAGGATCCCTTTAGGTCCTGGAAGGCTGCAGTGAGGTCACCCTGCAGCCTTCTTTTCTCCGGGCTGAGCAAGCCCAGCTCCCTCAGCCTGTCTTCGTAGGGTTAGTGCTCCAGCCCCCCATCATCTTCATGGCCCTCCTCTGGACCCTCTCCAACAGCTCTCTGCCTTTCTTGTACTGGGGGCTCCAGACCTGGACACAGTACTCCAGATGGGGCCTCACAAGAGCAGAGAGTGACAATGCCCTGTCCCTGCTGGCCGCCCCTCTCCTGATTGAGCCCAGGATACCGTTTGCTGTACTGTACCACAGTGAGATATCAAATGGGTTTTCAGAAGGTAAGGCAGCAGTCCTGGAAAGAAAGAGATTTGGTAAATAAGATTTTGGAAGTATGGTTGTCTCATTAAGGCAAGCAGAATGGTTTAGAGCATGTTTTAAAGTTCTGATTTGTCTCTTGAGACTCTTCTTTAGCAGATGAAATTGCTGTATTATGATTAAAGCCACAGAATTGGTTTACAACTCTCACAGTGAAGAGGGAAGTTTTCTAGTATGGAGAAGTCCCTTTCTAGGTCGTTTTGTTCAGGTAGATTTTACTTTTAACAAGGGGATTGCAGAAAGGCACAAAGAAATTATCTCCTGGTGAACCCTTGCTGCGAGTAGCTGAGACTAACAAGCTTGCAGTGGTAAACATCAGTGTTTTTACTAGTTCCCATAAGAAACCCTTCAGTTTTATATTTTTTTATGTCAATATTTCTTTGCCCAGTCCTTGAGTTGTCAGTATTCCCATCTCAGCGACACACTTGCATAATTTTACTGTTCTTATAGTGCATGATTTCAGCTCATAAATTTGCTCTGTGACAAGTTTTCTTAGTGAAACTGAGTAGGGTGCCAATGCCATCCTGCATCAGACTCAGCTTTGGATTTGACAGCTTGGACGGAGGCTCCTTGTCTTCAACTTGAAACTGAAAACTTACATAACAGATAATTGCTGTGATAATCCTAGGCTGTGTGGTGGGAGGTTTGATTCAATTTCTGACTGTTTCCTCCTGAGGTGGCTGTCCCACCACTTTTTCTCAAATCAGAGTTTAGTCTCAGAAGCTGACGTATCCTAACCTAAGCTTCAAGGGCAAGGTGTCATTTCCTAGACTGGGTAGCAAAAGGGTCTTCTCTGTTTTCATGCAAAATGCTGTATTAAG
Organism: Cyrtonyx montezumae; assembly: GCF_038088225.1. Taxonomy (NCBI): domain Eukaryota; kingdom Metazoa; phylum Chordata; class Aves; order Galliformes; family Odontophoridae; genus Cyrtonyx; species Cyrtonyx montezumae. The sequence continues at coordinate 852,210 of NW_027072078.1, forward strand.
CCTTTAATAACCTCCATGACATCTTGGGAATACCTCAGAAGAAGAATTTAATTGCTTTTCATTGTAGGTTTATGGCAAATGCATACCTGGCTTCCTCAGTGTTCCAGGTGCTTTGTGGTTAACCATGGTTTTGTGCTTGTTATTTATTATTTTGTTGTGAGTTTAGAGAAACCATTAACGCTGGTGGTCTAGTTAAGTTACAGCAGAACAGAAGTCTCCAGGCTCTGCTGTTTGCACAATATCTGAATACTTAATGTACACATCTGTTTATGCCAATGCCTCTGAAACTGATTATATGGGCTTCTTATCGACACTATGGGGTGATAACACTTACAGTCATTTCCAGTCTGCTGAGAAGGCAATAGGAAATGTGGAAACAGAATAAGAAGTTGTTGAACGAGGGGAAAGCACTGTAATCAGCATAGCACCAACAGGTTGAAAGATGTTTGGTTGATAGCTTTCTGTAATCCATTCTCACGCACTCTGAAATGAGACAAAGCTAATGCAGACCTTTACTTGCTGCTGAAACCTTATGACTGTTTTTTGCTTCTTTGGACTGTCAATTTTAAACATTTGCAAGGTATTATTTTTTTGTGACAGCAAATAGGTTTAAAAGTTCTTTGCTGTCTGATGTCAAGGTAGGATGTGCAAAGTTCTCTAAGATGTTAAAAGTTCACGTGACCAGCAGAATGGTTTCCAGAACAGCAGGCATGTTTTGACAGAGTCTTCACATCCGTTTGCTGTGCTGTTAAAATAGCTGCAATGAAAAGAAAATACAGTACCTGTAGCATGTACTTTGTTCAGTGTTAAAAATGTTCTCTGCAAAGTTTTCTGAAGAGTTTTCTGAAGTTGCTTCTGTTCTGTGCAGGGCACTGTAGCTAGCACTGCGTCGTGCATGCAGTTGCACAAGAGAGCAGAGAGAGTGGCAGTTGCACTGATGGAGAAGGGACGGCTGAATGTCGGTGACCATGTAGCCCTGGTTTATCCTCCAGGTAAGGCAAAACAAAACAGCAAAAATCATGAGAAAAGCAGCAGCTCTTCCAAGGCAGAGCCTTCCAACATCCATTTCATATCATGGCATATGGTGGTGACTTAGTATTTCAAGGAAGAGAATTCCTCTTTTGCTAATAAGCTGCTTGTCCAAATGGCAAACTGAATTTACCAAACCTTTTATCTAACCACTCCAGATGTCTGGACAGCTATGCAAAATTAGTTTGGTCAAGGCCACGTGTAAAATCTCCAAGAGTGGAATAAAAGCATAAATGGAAAGTTAGATGAGGGGCATCAGTATTGATGTTTTTCATGAACATCTGTTCTTTTCTGAATGACTGTCTCCAGAAATGAAATCTGGACCTCAGATTTGCATTATTAGTGTGTATTTACAGGCATACTTCAGGAAAAAGTACTGTTTTGTGAAAGTAGAATGACTGTACCTTACTCTATTTTATTACTTTATTGATGCTACCTGCCCATGAAAGTTAAGTTTCTACAAAGTTTGCAGATTTTAAATGCCTGTTGCTAGCTCCCAAGTGCAAACTGTTTTAACCTTACAGAATTGGACAGGACCAAAAGCAGACTATTAACAGACCCTTGTGACAAATACTTACATCTTAATAAAATTTCTCAGCACATATTTTGATTTTGATGAAAGGATCTGGCCTTTTGTTTTTAAGGAATTGCATTTGTTTCACAAATATTTTTCTACAGGAGTAGACTTGATAGCAACTTTCTATGGCTGCTTGTATGCTGGCTGTATACCTATCACGGTTCGCCCTCCTCATCCACAGAATCTTGCTACCACTCTGCCCACTGTCAAAATGATCGTAGAGGTATGTATAAGACATTCCTGTTCTAATTCAGGAGGGTGTAGGTCAGCTGATGCAAGTAGTGACATTACCAGAGAAGTTATTTTGCCACTGTCAACTTAAAACAAGCTAAAAAGTTAGTGTGCTGTGACTGGGACAATGAATACTTTGAAAAAAAAAAACTAATTTATAATATTGTTTCTGCTGTAATTCATACTGCTTTGCTTCTGCTATTTCTCTTCATGTGTTTGGCTTACCAGTTGTCTTGTTTGGATGGATATGAAATCACTGAGCACTAATTCACTGAGTTTATAAAGATTTTCAGTGTTTTTGGTTGTTTTACAGGTCAGTAAGTCTGCATGTATACTTACCACACAAGTGATAACGAAACTGTTGAAATCCAAGGAAGCTGCAGCAGCTGTAGATATTAAGACATGGCCCACTATTTTGGATACAGGTACAGAATGTTTGCCCACTAGCTAACAGGAAGCATAAGTAGGTTGGAGACTTCTTTCTTCTGTTATACCATAGCTCTCTGATGAATGCTCTCTTGCTGTCCAGAAACTAGAGAGGACTGGATGATCTTGTAGGCCGTTTCCAGCCTTGTGATTCTGTGATTCCATGATTCTGAGCATCCAGTGTTAATGCTATAGTGAAGGTGCACTGTTGGCCTGTGGCCTCTTTCCAAAATGTTACTATGATACCTTCTCTTTTTATGTCTTTTAAATAGATGATATGCCAAAAAAGAAGCTGGCTAATATTTTCAGACCTACATCTCCAGATATGTTGGCATATTTGGACTTCAGCGTGTCTACCACTGGTATATTAGCAGGAGTAAAGGTAAAGTACCTGAAGGGAGATTGCTATTTTAATTTCCTTTTATATTGGCACATTCTGCATCTATTTTTCCTGCCAGAGAAGAAATACAAAACTATGAGTGAACCGTTTTAGTGTTCAAAAGACATATTTTAAAGTTTGCATCAACATTCCTTGATGCATTTTGGAAACCTTCAGTCTGACCTATTTGTATGTGAGCAGTCACTGAGGAGACCAAGTGGAGGCTGTTTGAAGTCTGAAGTTCACAAAGTTTTCGTCACAGAGATGTAGGTGTTCCTTGATGCCATTTGGCTTCATGACGGATGGCACTTAGCAATAGCCTGAAAATTTGGATTTATCTCTGTTCCTGTCAGAAAGACACATAAAAAAATATTGACATGTTGCCACATCCTCTATAGCAAGCACGATTATTAAACACGATACTCCTTTTTAAATAAGTCCTAAAAGAGAGTTTTGATTTCCTTTTATAGATGTCACACGCAGCTACAAGTGCCTTATGTCGCTCTATAAAGCTACAGTGTGAGCTGTACCCTTCACGTCAGATTGCTATCTGCCTTGACCCCTACTGTGGTTTGGGATTTGCACTGTGGTGCTTGTGCAGGTATGTTACTTGAATCACAGGCTGTACACTCGGCTTTCTCTTCACTTCTGTTGAAGCCAAAGTTAGTTGTAGTGGGTGGGACTGGCAGAGTAACCTCAGTTAATTTTTTGTTGGTGTTTTGTAACAACACGTGGTTTTTTAGTGACAGAGTTTATTTAAGGAAGCCGATTACTTTCGAGTAACTTGAGTTTTGCAAGTGGAATTAATTAAATACAAACTTCAAGGGGAAAACAAAAGGACTTAATTGTCACTTTGATTAAATAAGTACTTTTTTTTACAAGAGAATTAAGGCAGCGATTGCAAAATTGATATTATGCATTAATGAATACTCCTGAAGGAAGCAATTATTATTTCTTAAAACGAATGAGAACTGATTTGACTCAGTCAAGTAACTACTGTAATGCAGTGAGTCTTACATAGAAGCAGAGTCCTTTTTTTTCAGGTCTCTTAAAACATTCCATATGCTTGAAGCAATCCAAACATTTTGCTAAAACTAATAAAAATAGTTGACCTACCTCATTAAAAATGCAGAAACTGAATATGAAGAGTTATTTTATAAACTGAAGGTTACATGTACTGCAGTTAACCTGTTTCTTTACTCTCTAATTGCCCAAACTGGGAAGGAAGTGGACTGAAGGAAAAGAAAAAATTACCTTTGGTAGCAATTGATAATTAATCTTATCAATAAAATGAGGCCAGGGGTAGGAGAAGAAACCTCAGTGGTGGGAGAAATAACACCTGTATATGGATCTATAGAAACACTTTTAAGAAATGGAAGTTTGTGAGTGAGATGCTCTCTATACAGGAGTAAGGACTGCTTGTTTAATGTGAGTTAATGCTGTAGTGAAGTTCATTAACATTTCTGTTAATGAAATGATTTTATCTATTTTAAAATATCGCTTTAAAATCAACAGAGCTGTGGTAGAGGCTGGAAAATTCCAGTAAAAACTTGAGTGATGCAATGTATGTGTTAAAGATGCATTGAACTCAAAGAAAATTATAATAATAGAATAATAAGTTCGTCAACTGAAATCTGTAACTGTAATAATGTCTCAAAAAATATTAACTTCATAGTGTCAGTTGTCATGTGAACATTTTCTGGCTTTGCTTACAATATCACTGGTGAACGAAGATACCTTAGATTTCACTTAGCAGAAAAATGCAAGATGGAAGGAAGGAAATTGAACTTGTGTCTGATTGGGAAGCAAGGTGAATGGGAAAGTGAATTGCCTGAATGCTTCAAAGTTGATCTACAGTACTGTAAAACAATTAGTAGAGCAGTTGCATTTTTCTGATGATGAAGTTTGGTGTGTTCATTTTTGTGCCTGCCTTGCTTTTGTTGGGAAACCCAGAAAGACTTCTTACTCCTTTCTAACTTGCAGTTTTTCTGATAGGAAGAGGGTTGTTTGTGCTGTTCTCACACAATCCCTGTGTGAAACTGTCTGAGAAAAGTAACTTCAGTATTCTGGATTTTATTCTTGCCCTCAATTTTAATATTACTGATGAAAATGACAAATACCCAGCTATGGTAAGCCAGGAAGGAGGCTAATTTTAAAGACACGAGATATTAGGTACTTCCCATTGCATGCTGCATGCCATGTTTCCACTTCTATCTGTTAGCTCCCTACAGAAATATCCTTCCTACCAAATCTCTCCTACTCAGCAGGCAGATTGAGAGGTGCTTTTGCTGGAGGCCAGCACAAGTGGCACGTGCTGCCAGGCAAGCAGTCTGTGCTGGTCAGTGGACACTGGGGGGGGATGTGGGACGAGTGAGGAGAGTAAGGGAGTGTGTTCCCCCCACAAGGAGGTAGGGGCATGGCTGCTCCCTCAGCTCTGAGCCCGTAGGGAGATCCACTAAACTTAAGTTTAACCCATTGTTCATTGAAAACCCAGTGAGATGCTTTCTGTGGAGACTGGTCAAAATTCAAAAAGATAACAAGCTCTCAGTTTAATGCAATTGTTTGCTTCCCTTTGGCTTTATATAACACTTCACTCTTATGGTGGCTTGAAGTTCTCATGTGACTTTTTCTCCCTCTTCCTAGTGTATATTCGGGTCATCAATCCATTCTTGTCCCTCCTCTGGAACTGGAGAGCAACGTGTCTCTGTGGCTCTCTGCTGTAAGCCAGTATAAAGTGCGTGTCACTTTTTGTTCTTACTCAGTGATGGAGATGTGCACCAAAGGGCTTGGGACGCAGACTGATATGCTCCGGGTAAGCGAATCTTAACTGTCCAATGTGCTGATATATGAATGCATGTATCCTAGGAAGACCAAAAATAACAACAAGAAACAAACAAATCAAATACAAAACCTTGGCCCCTGCCCACCCCCCACTCCAGTCCCACATCTGGCAAGAGCAAGTCTCATCGGTTTTCAAGCCTCTTCACATCAGAAGTATTGAATTTAAAAATTCTTTAATCTTCCTATGAGCTATAACTACAAGGTAATACACTCATTTATGTTTGACAGAATGTCTGAACTGAGGTTTAATTTATTTGAGAAACCACTTCTGCCTCTTCTGAAGGAGAGTTCCCATGGCTTTCATAACTAAGGGGCTCAGTGCTTCCGCTGAGAATGTTTGGCAGCTTCTTGCGTGCAAGGAGGTGGTTATGTTGTACTTATTCTTAGTATAGACCAAAAGAAATGATCTGTCTCTTTGTTCTTCTGGACCTCATTGGAAGGAATCATGGCCCACAACTAGTTGTTGCAAGTTCATGTTCATGCTGATTAGCACTTGTAATTTCTCAAGTGCTTTACCTGTATCTGGACTGTACAGGACTTCGAGCAAGTAGGTCTCTAGTGATCTTCCCGTGGTTGCCTGTCCAGCCCTAAGACACAACAGTATTTTGTGTTTTCTCAGCTCAAAATGATGAGTGGATGTATTGCAGCTACATGACAGGAAAGGTTTGCATTTTGTCTAGTTCTGCCTCCAAACTGCTGGGCAGTTTTAGAGGGCTGTCTTAGAAGGATGGAACCAAACTGAATGCAGTCCGTATCCATATTGTTTAACAAGTTTGTGTCAGTTATGCTGGTACTTCAAAGTCAGCCAGTTCCACAAATGTCAACAGCCTATTTGTAGAAGTGCTGATTTCAGATTTAAAACGTATTGTTTTCTGCACTCAGATGAAAGGAGTTAATCTGTCCTGTGTGCGAACATGTATGGTGGTTGCAGAGGAGAGACCACGGATTGCACTAACACAGTCTTTCTCCAAGTTATTCAAAGACCTGGGTCTCTCTGCTCGTGCAGTGAGCACTACGTTTGGATGCAGGGTCAATGTAGCAATTTGCTTACAGGTGAGATTAAACTGCTTATTCGTTACCCTTGTACACGGTATCTCTGGAAGCTTTATGGGAAGTCATGTTCAGCTGCACATATTCTTTTTCTAAGTAAATATATAAGCTACAACTCCCTTGCTTCTTCATCAAGCCTTGAAGTTGTGGATTATGGTCATTTCTCCTCTTTGTACTAACTGACCAATTGATTTGCCTTTCTGTGTGGTGGATCAGCATTACAAAATGTCTCCCCTCCGTGCTGTGCAGGAGCAGTACTAAAAATACAGAACTTCCAGTTCATAAACATGGTAAATATTCAGAGGAACACAATTTCTGCTTTCATGTGATGCAGATTTTGGCTGTTAAAAAGTAGCTTTTGTGTTCACTTAGAATTAAATGAAGATAGAGTTCCCCAAGTAAGAACTCTTATCTTACAGACCAAGGAAAGGCTGACAGGTTTTTGTTTTGCTTTGGTTTTTAACTCTGAAATATCTCCAGTGAGCATTATCCACGTGCGTATATGTGTCTCAGTGTATGTGAGAGCTGGGCTTTTCCCATTTAAAGGTATAAAATTGGAAGCTCTGAGTTGGAGAATAGGGTTGTATGGTGCACATCCCCGCTTCACAGGCTGGAGACAATGGCATGCAGTGCTCAGACTTGTCTTTGGTAGCTTAGTGTTCAGATGACATTCGGGGGTCATTCATGGCTGTTCACTCCGTTTTCATATGTGCCACAGGCCGAAAAATTTTAGCACCCTCTAGGTAATGAATTATAAAGAAATATGGCCTGAGGAATTTTATGAATTAGTAGGAAAAAAATTTAAAAAAGGATATAGATGACATTAAGAAGACAGCTCAGAAAAGACTGTAGCATTCCTTAACAGAACATTCCAGATGCCAGGGGGCGAAGCATAGCTTTCTGAGTGTCCTGTCTGAGAAAAAGGATTAAAAAGAAAAATATTCTGGATATTTGTTGTTCAGACTGTGCAAACTAAGTAGAAAGAGATCACTTCAGGGCCAGTTAAGAACTTCCTCTGCATTCCAACTTGGAGGCATGTACCTATGAAACTGATCTAGGAGCAGCTTTCAGAATCTAGAAGACAGCACCATAAAAAAAAAAAGAGCAAAACCCTGTTGGCAGATTGTATCAAGAACAGCATCTGGTAGTCACAAGCAGAGAAATGTGAAGTCTTCAGTCCCTTTACAGTACAATAGTCTGCCCCTTGGTGGGTTTTTGTTTTTTTAAAAACAATTTTTCCTGCCAAAGAGTATTCCAGAAAAATTACGATGACCATAGGGCTGCCAGGCATTTAAGCTTTTATTATATTAATTATTTTATTCCTTTTTATCTTTGTTTTTCATTCTTGGGAGTTTTCTTAGTTTGCTTTCCTGTTTTCCCTAGGTACTCAAAAGTGATAACTGTACTAGATATTTTTGTCTTGATGTATTTGAATGAATAGATTTATAGCCAAAGTCACTGGGTTTTTGTACAAGTTAGCTCACAAATGAATAGGTAACATGTTCCAACTGGACTGGACTGGTCTACTTGAGAAGGTATCTCTGAAGCTACTAGTACTGTTTAGATATATTCAGGTGGAGGAGGTATTCATGATAAAACAGCTCTGCCTTAAACTTCTAGCTTATTTACTGGGACTTGCATGTTTCCCAGTGAGCTACTTTAAATGCCAGGCTCTTAAGAAACCTGAATGGAAAATTTTCTTTTCATTCAGAAACAGTATGAGTTTTGCTTTCTGTCTTAATGTGTGTATCTTATGTCTCCAGTGCTTCTTTGTTTGTATTTTCTTTTTCCCTTTTCTCTCTCTTTCACACACTTTGATGGCCTCTGTTACTTCTGTTTGTGGTCCCACTGTCAGCCAAACAGGCTGGGCAAGCTGGCTGAACAGGTATAGTGATGCATGTATGTGCTTGTAACGTCCTAAAGTCAGTCTGGTTCGGTGGCATTACTCTATACAGAATGTGTTCTGTTTGAGGGAATTTTGATCAAGCTGTTTTTTTCCTAAAGGAATGTAGTGTTCTGTGTTCATTGTTGTTGATTTTTACATAAAAAAACGCTTGCAGCTGAAGTATATAACCTCATTCTCAAGTAGAACTGAGGTACAGCAAGGATTGATGTTATAATTCTATCTTTCTAAAGGTAAAGCCTGTAATCTGACACCTTATCAGTGCTACAGAAGTTGAAAGGAATGCCATTATAAAGGCATCATTGCTGTTTTCTAGCACCATGCTCTGGAGAACACTGCTAAAATGAGAAGCTATGCTGAATTTCCCTGCAAAGGGGAGAATAATTGCTGGTCCTTGGCTTACTTTTTAGTTTAACTACACATTTCACAGTAGTATCGAGTTACCTTGAGGTTAAACTCTGATTGGGAGGGTGAGAGGGAGCCCAGCAACAAAAACAAGTTCCTTGTTCCCATGCTGGGCAATGGATTTGTTTTAGGAGTCTGACCTCACTTCAAATCGTGTCAGGAGGTTTATCCTCAGGCTGCAATAGATATCTACCTTTGTCTTGACTGTTACGTGCAGGAACCTTGAAAAGACAGGGGATGGTTAGAGGTATGATTGATTTGAATGCTTTTTTCCTCCAAAGGTAACAAAACTTTTATGAAGTAGAACAGCTGTGCTTTAAGAAAGGGATTATGTCTGTGTAGGTTTGTGTGTAGATACCATGCTTGCTATTTAGTGCTTTAGAGAGGATGTTTAACAAAATTTTGTAAACTTCAAGAGTTATCTGTATAAATACATGCTTTGCCTATGTGTTCATTTACTGGTTTCTACTGGTAAGTTTTACTAATTTCTGTTCTAAAGTGCGTTTCTATTCTGAATGCATTTCTGACATGGACATATAATTGCATTAAACATCAGTGTTTTATGGCAGTCACTCTAGAGGGGAAATATTTTTACTGTGGCTTTGGTAGATTAGGGCAGCCCCTGATTAATGTCACTAAAAGGGGGAGAGGATTTTGTGGGTTTACTTGTCTGTGAAAATGGAAACAGGATTAACTGGCTTATTTTGAATTTGTTATTTCCTTTATATTCTTAGGGAACAGCAGGACCAGATCCAACTACAGTCTATGTAGACATGAGAGCACTTCGACATGACAGGTACAGATTATGCTGGGTTAAAGCATTAACCAGTAAATGACTATAGCAAGGAAAAATCATCCATGTTGTAATAACCTGGGTTTGTTGAAATATCCTCGGCAGCAGCTAATCCCTCATCCCTGAATTAAAAGGAACCTCCATCCTGGCAAATTCTGTGTATTGGAAGTGGTCCAGCATTTCTGTTCTTCCTTTCTAGACCCTCACCTAAATGGCTATCCATTCAGGCTCATTAGTTGGCATCTTCTCTGTAACAATCATTTAAACAGTGAAAAAGTACCATTAACTTCTCCCTTAGACTTTTTTCTTTGGACCACACATGCAAACATCATCTGGAATCTTGCTGAGGATAAGTTCTATAAATTCTAATCTGTAGTCATTATTTTTGAATTATCTTCATCTTTCAGTTAACTTAGTTGATACAGCTGTTGGCAGTACCAAGTTGGGACTGTAATTTTAATAGTGTTCATACATCTGTATATTTGCTTCTGTATTTACTTTCAGAAACACTTATATATCAACACTTGGTGTCTTTGCTTCAATCTTGTTATATTGATAATCTTAAATCAGGGATGTTAACTGGCAGGTTTTTGTTTGTTTTGGTTTGGGGTTTTTTTCTTGTTTGTTTGTTTTACTGCTCTTTCCATTTTTTGAAGCTTAAATCTGCCAGAAGACATCAGGTCATCAACCTGATCTGGCATTTAAATAAAGTTCAGCCGTAGTCTCAGTGTCCCAACTGTGTTAGTCAGTTCTAGCTAGTAAGTGTTGCACTGGGGTAATATTGCATAATTGATAGCAGCCTCTTCTCTTGTACACTCCTCTTATTGCACTCAGTTCTTTGCTCCTTCTGCAACTCTATGAATGAACTGTATAATATCACTTCATTCTTTTTAGGCTGCTTGCTCTTCACTTTTTGTAATTACTACCAACACTGCTGTGACAAGCAGAGGTCCAGAAGAACTCAATAATGAAGATGAATGTGAAGTACTGGTGGAACTGCAGCCTTAGAGCTTTGCTGGAATTAGTTACTCATCTCACTAGAGAGCTGAGTTTCTGATTCTTAGAAGAAACATCATATGTGGGAATACTGATACTGAAGTCTTGAAGACAGATAAAAAGTCATAACTGCTTTGTGCATAAGTTATAAGCTGGCATTGTTATGATTGTGTCAGTGCAGGAGGGGATAGCACTGGATATACTGAAACACGTCTATTTTACTTCTGTTTAAATTCATGGATCTTTCTACAAATGCATTCTTCTTTTATTTTCTCAGGGTACGTTTAGTAGAGAGAGGTTCTCCACACAGTTTGCCACTTATGGAGTCTGGCAAGGTAAGAGACAGCGCAATCTCTTTACCTCACTATCCTTCTCTGGGTGGTGAATTGCTCCTCTCAGTACAGAATCTGTGCAGTGAAAGGCTCAATATGCTTCATTAATCGCTGTGTATCTAGGAGAGGCACCGGGGAGCATGAAGTGAACAAGAGTTAAAATGAAGCAAGGCTTTAAAGTGGAGTAATAGGATAGCTGAAAAAAAGCACAGGCCTTTTCACAGGAAGCATTTTTCAGGCATAAGAGATCAGCTTTGCAGTTAAATACAAGCTGCAAAGTAGCCACGTAGAGGTTAAATGATTAAACAACTTAGTAGGAAGAGATGGTCAGCACCTATGGAGGGAAGAACTGCAAAGACTACTGACTTCTGTGGCTCTGCATTATTAACTTACCTTTCTTTTGATGGATTCAACTTTTGTTAACTTCATTTCTAAACATTTGTTTCCTGCTGAAGATCCTTCCCGGGGTAAAAGTCATCATAGCACACACAGAAACTAAGGGACCTCTGGGAGACTCACATTTAGGAGAGGTAAAGTTTTCATATGTTGTACTTTGTTTATCAGCAGTGATTTAATTAATATATGGATAAATCATATTCAGTAAGTGCATGTCCTATTTGAACAGCCACAAACACCTTAATGTGGCAAGGAAATAAACTCAGCAGAGAGCTGGAACTTTATATTTCTGTGAACATCCATGTGGCTGTATCCCTCTTTTGCAAAAATACCTCATGCTGGGACCAGAAGACATTAGTTAACTGGTCTGTGTCTGATTGGGAGCTAAAGGAGGCAGTGGATGGCTCATTAACATTGTAAAGTGGATAGTTGTGATGAGGTTTGCTGCTTGGTTTAATCGTTTTTTATATACATTTGAATTTGTGTGTACTAAGATACCAATGTCATAAGAGATGATTGCAGGTTAACAGGTGTCCCTCTCCAGTATGTCAAATGCCAAGTTCATTTTTTCTCCAAATTACACCTATATAAAACTGTACTTTACTCCTTTTTTTCCTGGTAATTTTCTATGAAGCAGAAATTAATAACTTTAATAATAAGCAACTTCTGACATTTAAATCAAAAAATTAAGCTGCTCGAGTCTGGCAAAATAACCTACGTTTATTTTGGAATAGTTCCCCTATATATTTTTTTTTATAACCTTTCTAGATATGGGTGAGTAGTCCGCACAATGCTACTGGTTACTATACAGTGTATGGAGAAGAAGCACTGCACGCTGATCACTTTTCTGCTCGCTTGAGTTTTGGAGATACTCAGACCATATGGGCTCGGACCGGGTACCTGGGCTTCCTGCGCAGAACTGAGCTTACTGATGCTAGTGGAGGTGAGAAAAGAATAAGTGTGTTGTGTTTGCTGCTACCCGGAGTAGCAGAGCTAGCAAAGAGTATAGTATATAGTAGATATATAGTATATATAACTTTTATCAGACATCAAAAAAAGGCAATCTTAAAGCATCCCAAGAAAAGTAGTGAGTGCTTAATGCTTATCACTTATCAGCAGTGTAGCTGCAGTTGCTTGTGATTGCACTTAAAAGAAGGGTGGTATCAACATCAGTAGTGTCTGTCCCACTCATCAGTGCTGTAGGATTCACAGACACCTTTTACACTTTCTGTCATCACTCATGGTACAAGACAGAAGAATAGGTTTCTCCAGTTATTGAACAGTGATGTCTGTTTGGGCTACCCCATGCATTGCCCTCATCCATTATAAGGAAGGAGAAATGGTGATCAAGGAGAGCAATTTACTGAAGACTCAGATTCTGGGAGGAGCTACCCCATCTGTTGCAGTGGATATCAGTTTAGGGTTCAGAATGAGTCTGTGATGTAACTCTATTGTATCAGCCATTAAGAAAAGGTCACCGTCCTGTCCACTCTTCAGTCTCCCTGGAGCTTTTGTGTACAGAAAAGGTGTTGGTCCAATTGGAGAAGTCTCCACAGCTCAGTAAATCCATTTCCTCCAGAGCAACTTCCAGCAGATGTCTTTCACAAGCAGCATGCCTACAGAGAGCAAAACCTGCATTCTGGTGAAGAAACAGTCTTCATCAGAGATTTGCAGTATCCTAAAAGCAGAAGGGTCCCTTCTTGACCCACAGACCCTGTCATCAGAAAGTGTGGAAAGAAAACTCTGTAACTCCGATGTGATCTTAGAAAGTGGCATTCTTTTCTAATTTCACAGTACGCAAGGTGACTTGACAAATCAAACGCACCTTCTTGGAGTGCAAGTTCTACATTTATACAACTGAGACATACATATGCAATACATTCCCCAGAAGCAGCATTCCTAGGACTCGTTAATATATGCTGATGTGCTTCAGTCATGTGCGGTGTGGACTTCTGGTGGTCATAGGACCACCTGCTTCATCCCCTTTATTTCCTCTTCAGCTTCCTCACAGTGACCCTTGGCCGACTTTCAGGTGTTCTTCCCCAGTGTGGCAAATTTCCATTGCTTGTTATGCCATAACGAGCACCTTTTTTTTAAATCTCGGTTCACTGCAATTCAGAAGAATGTATATGAAACCCAAGAAGAGTCTTTACAACTGGTGGCTCTCAGTATACACTATATAGATAGGAAGTGGTCTGTTGTGGAGTTAGTGAAGCACAAAGCAAGACTGTTAGGCCTTCACATACCAAGCAGAGCTAACTGGAAAATTGTACTGAACTAGCACACATCAGTCTCTTTTGCTAAACTGATAATACTGGTCTTTAAAATAGTGTATATTGACCCCTATTGCTTAACCAGCCAGTATCAACCCCACGTGGTATGCTGGGCAGTCCTGTGTCAGCCAACCCCTCCTGTAACATTGAAGGGATGTGGTCTTGGGATGCGAGAGAGCTGACACGTAGAGTACATCTAGGTCCCTGAAAAGGCTTCACTGTGTTATCTTCTCATTCCAAGCTGGTAGATCCTGTTAAAAACCTTTAAAACAAGGTGCTGTGAGCTTTCCTTGCTTTATTCACTTTCAGTTTTCCTGGGGTAGTTACTTGACCTCCTCCTGGGCACATTGTACTGATGCTTTAGTGCTGCTTCTGAACAGGATGCTGAGAGAGAATAGTTCCTGTCACTGTTCAAAGTGAAATGGCTCCCTCTTCTTGAGAAAGCTAGTAATGGAGAGAAATGGGAATATGCAAGCAGACATTCACAAAGAACAAGAAATTGCAGGTGGTAAGGCACTACCTTACTACTGCACCATTCTGTGTCTTGTAGCTTCCTGAAAAATCACATATCAGAGATGTTCTAGCTGCGAAGCAATGTCAGTTGTCAGTTGAGAGACCAGCTGTCATAAATAAAGTACGCATTAAATATAGGGCTGCTTCCCAGCTTGCTTTTTTAGTTACATGATTGAGTAGAATTCCAAAATAAGCATGGGGAAAAAAGAAAATTTAAAATGAACAGTTACAGAGTGAACACAGCAGTATGTAGAGTATGTTCAGGAGAGCTTTTCGTATTAAACATAGGAGGGCTGTGATTAAGAAATGGACTGGCTTGTTCTCTGCATTAACTTAAGCTGAGAATATTGATGACATGAGAACAAAGGGTTAAAAAAAGTAATACCTGGAATTTTAAAATCTCCTATGATAGGAGAACTTCTTTGGTAAGAACAGTGGAACAAAAGAATGTTTTAACAATGGTTTTCAATTAGTTTTATGGATAGAGATCACATTATGTAAGAAAGAGGCAGAACTAGATGACCCAAAAATTCTTGTTAGGCTGGTTTCTCTGTCTTTAGTCAATAGACAGAAGTGCTAAGTGACCTTGCAGTCCTCTTCTTTCTGAATGATAGAGCTCAGAGTGCTTAACACTCTTGCTCGTAGGAAGCACCAGGAATGTCCAATGTTCTGATCTGTTGATGTTTTCAATGTCTGTGCTCTGTTGCAGAAAGACACGATGCCCTGTATGTGGTAGGCTCTTTGGATGAAACACTGGAGCTTAGAGGAATGAGGTACCACCCCATTGATATAGAGACCTCTGTAATTAGAGCACATAAGAGCATTGCAGAATGGTAAGAGACGCAATTATTTTTCTGTATCCTTTTGTATTTTCCAAAGCAGAAGGGGTTAAGTTTTGCAGGACAGCATGCCAGACTGAGAACTTGTAGAGTGAGCTCGCCAAAACCTTGCTTAGAAAATAGTGCAGTGAGAGAAACTAATTGAAATATAACACTCCCCTTATTCCATTCAAATAAATAAATAAGTAAAGCTCGTGCCTTTTGCACAGTTTAAACTTCATAGTCTGAAAGATCCTCGTGAACGGGAACACTTCATATTGTATTGTTGTCTTCCCTGGTGGTTGGAATATACACACTTGGATCTTGTAAATACATTCTCATTTCATACGCCATTCAGCTGTAGGTCTTCTTCAGTCGCAAAGTGGCAGTGTTTGCTTGTTGTGATAATTAGAAGGCTTTGTCTTCCCTTAAATAATATCTAGATGTGGATAAAAGTACATTAATGACAAGCATGCACATACTGAATGTGAAATCTTCATGGTACCTATATTTTGTACAGGGACAATAGAAAAACAGTTGGCATAGAATATATCGAGAAGTTACAGCCTTGATATCTCTTGATGTATATGTATTTTCTTCTTATTGCATCTCTTTTACCCATTAATTATATTGTTCAAGGCCACGCAGTAATTATTTGCAGTGAGTCTGTTTTTGATAACTTCCTCTGACTACAGTTTGTTGTTTCGTTTTTCTCAACATTAATATTGTTATTATGCCAACAGTGCTGTATTTACATGGACCAACTTGCTTGTGGTGGTTGTGGAATTAGAAGGCTCAGAACAAGAAGCGTTGGACCTGGTTGCTCTGGTAACAAATGTGGTTCTGGAGGAGCATTATCTCATAGTAGGTGTTGTAGTCATTGTGGACCCAGGTGTTATTCCTATCAATTCCCGTGGTGAAAAACAACGAATGCACTTGAGAGACGGATTTTTAGCTGACCAGTTGGATCCTATTTATGTTGCCTACAACATGTGAAAAAAAGAAAATCACATCAAGGCTAAAGCACCAAAATCCAGATACTGTCTGAATAGCATTTGAATTGATATGTTTTTAAAAAACTATTGAAGAACTTAAAAAATGGAGATATTAATCTTCACTGACCTTCATCACTCAGATTGTGTTTGCTTTTGTAAATCCATTATAACAGTTATTGCTGTATTAGAATTTACTGGAATTCTTGAAGGAAGCTTATTAGAACTATCATGGACCAATGTGTTTTTTATTGGTTTTTTTTGTTGTTGCTGTTTTTTTGTTATTTTTTTCTGATTTTTTTTTCTTTTTTCTTTTTTTTTTACAATAATTATGAATGTCAGTACTTGATGCACTGCATAAAAGGACATAAGGCAAGGTGGGGAGCAAACACCAGCTGTGACTCTTGGAAATAATACAGAAAGTTGTAAATAACCAGTCCGAGTTACCCCTCCATGTGATTGTTTGCAATATATTGGCAGTATCTGGGTTGGGGCATAAGACTGCACACATCTCTACCATTTTCTCTACTGTACTGAAAGGAATTTTGCACATATTTGAGATTTAAAAATGCAGCCTTTGTATTTTAAATCACTGACTCATCCTTATTCAGAAGAAACAAATTCATTCCAGTCTCGGATTCAATATAACAATTATGCTGCTGCTCAGCTTTTTTGTACCAAGCAAAAACAAATACTGCATCTGTAACAAGGTTACTTAGCGTGCCATGCTGAACTCTGTAATGCTATAAACTTTATAATAAAATATTAAATTAATACTCAATTTTAACTATTTGATGCGGGAGCCTTCACTGCTCTTGCTCTTGTAACCTCATGTTAAAGTTGCTTGTTTTAATAGCATTAGTGGTTAATTACTGCCCTGCATAACACCAAGTATTTGAAAACTCATTCCAAAGCCGATAGTCCGAATCGATTGTAGAAATGTTTACAACGCATGACCTTACAGTATGTTCTCCATTTATATCCTGTGCTAAAATTTACAGTCGTGATTTTCTTTTCCGCCAGGGAAAGAACACTCAGTGTTAGTTAGGTGGATCTTTTTTGTTACAAGCTTTCATCTTTTTAATTGTATTTAGACAGACATTTTGTTCCAGCTGAAATATCTGGGCAGCTGAGTCACGCTTGACTAAAAAAGGCTTCAGAGTTTCTGCCTGATCTAATACTGCAGCGAACCTAATTCAGAAAGAGAATGTGAAACTTCTCAAATGCTTTGTGTATTTGAGGGTAAGAACAAGAGGAGCAAATAATTATTTTTGTAGAGTTAATAAAGAGTTTGTGCTCCATTATTATTATTTTTTTTTAAATAATGCACGAGTTTGGCATAAGAGCCAGGTTTTTCTGCAAGGCAATTGTGCCTGGATCAGTGCCTAAGAAAGATGGTGGTTAGTCTCCTGGTAACAGAACATCAAACGACTCTGACGGATGATCAATAAATCTCTAACAGAAAGCTTTCATATGCAGTAGTTCTTTGCCCTCGTGGTGTTCGTGGTGTATTATACAGCTGCATACTCGATGATGACTGTAATTATGTACAGAACCTGTGTAACTTATTTAAGTACAGCAACGGTGAGCAATCCCTGTAACAGCTGGCAAAGAGGAAGAACTACCTAACCCCATTTTTAACATCGTCGTTTTTTTAGCAGATAAAGCACTGTAAGATTTTTGTATTGATATGGCTGACGGTGAGATGAGATGCCTTGTAAGATTTAAAACAAAAGCACATTAAACATTTCAAAACAGCTCTTGAACATCTGACTTGGTGAGTGTTGACTGCGGGATCGAAACCTAATTTCTTCGCAGCAGGAAGTTTTGTATTTTGAGCACTTCGGTGCTTGAAGATGTTTAACTAAAAGATTCACAACTGTGCCTCCGCGCTTTCAGCCCTCAGTTCTTCAGGGAAGAACCGAAGGCGACGCTAATGGCGGGAGCCCGGCGGCCGCGCATGCGCCGTGCGGCCCGCGGCGCGGGGCGGGATGGGCTTGGCTGAGGGCGGCCGCCCCATGAGGAGGGAGGGTGGGTATGGGTGCCCTGGCAGCGATATCCTTCACTGAGCAGTACTTGCTCTCGCAAAACGGGCTAGTTCTAAGCTAAAACCCGCTGGGTCTGATACTGAGCGCTGAGCAGAACGTCTTTCCTCTGTTCGAGATGCCCTGTAAGGCATCGTTTTCTCGGTCAGCGTGGGTGTCCTCTCCAGCGCATCACTCTAAAACTGCCAACTTGTAGACTAAAACAAGAGGAGGGCGATTTGCCGTCGTTCAGAGCCCCACCCAAAATCACTGAGTGCGTGGGACCCTATGCTGATGGTTCTGGGGGGAAGTGTAGTGGACCTATGTTCAATCCAGGGAAACCTCTTGCATACGTAACACAATGCATGTGAGCAGTTTACATTGCAGTTTGCAGTGTGAACTATTCAACATATGGGAGATGTGTTGCAGTGCTTTGTTTGCATGGTTGCTTTACACCATGCTTCTCTGAGGGCTGTAATAGTCTACATGTGATATGGGGGGGGGGGGGGGGGAATAAAAAAGCATTTTTGTTTTTAAGTCTGTTATGTAGATGAGTTTTTTGCGCTCTGAGTATGTCAAATCTTCCTGAGTGCTTCTCTCATCCTCCATTAGCAAGACTAAGGATAATTTCTTCTAGATATGCTAGCAGCTCCCAGTAACATTAAAACTCGTGTAGAAGGACGTTTTTGTGTGTGTTCTTTCAGTGCTGGCGATTTTGTGTCTTGTCAGAGAGAGGGTTCCCTTTTTACAGGTGTGCTGTGCCTCTAAGGGATGAGAGGTAAAGTGCAGAGTTCATAGAATCATAAAATGGCTTGGGTTGGAGAGGATGGAAAAAACATCTAGCTCCAATCATGGGCAGGGTTGCCAGCCACTTGATCTGGCTGCCCAGTATGCCCCCAAGCCTGATCTTGAATGTCTCCAGAGATGGGGGACATCCACAACCTCTCTGGGCAACCTGTTCCAGTGCCTCAACACTATCTGAGTAAAAAAAGTCTTCCTTACATTTAACCTAAATCTCCCCTCTTTTAGTTTAAAGCCTTGTCCTATCACTGCATCACTATATCACTTGTGTCTCTTCCTGTTTGTAAGCTCCCTTCAAGTACTGGAAGGCCGCAATGAGGTCTCCCCAGAGTCTTCTCCAGGCTGAACAAGGCCAGCTCCCTCAACCTTTATTCACAGGACAGGTGCTCCAGCCCTCTGATCATCTTCATAGCCCTCCTCTGGACCCACTCCACACCCTTGCTGGGGACCTCAGGCTTGGACACAGTAGTCCAGATAGGGCCTTACGAGGGTGGAATAAAGGAAACAATCACCTCTCTCTCCTTGCTTCCATCCCTTTGTTAATGCAGCCCAGGACACTGTTGGCCTTCCGAGCTGCAAGGTCATGTCCAGATTTTCTTCCACCAAAACTCTCAAGTTCTTCACAGGGCTACTTCTCCCAGTCTGTACACCTATCTGGGGTTGCCCCAACCCACATTCAACACCTTGCAACTGGCTTTAATAAGCCTCATTAGATTCTCATGTGTCCGCTTTTCGGGCATGTCCAGGTCCCTCTGGATGGTGTCCCTCCCTTCACTGGTCCCAAGACCAACCCCTGGGGGACACCATTCACGACTAGCCTCCATGTGGACATAGAGCCATTGACAACAGCTCTCTGGTTACAGCCATCTAATTCTTTATCCACTGAATACTCCAGCCTTCAAATCCTCCAATTTGGAGATAAGGATGTGGTGTGGGGCCATGTCAGTGGCCTTGCACAAGCCCAGGTAGACAAAATCAGTTGTAATGGCAGCATTGTGAATTAAGAAAATGTAATATAGTATAACTATAATATAGGATGTATGCACCAAAGCTGTTCCTGGCTGTCAGTTCTCTAGTGTTGAAAGTTTATTTGAGCTCGTTAAACATTTCAGCCCCTTGCTGCTATATTTTCTCTTCTTGCTTCGCTTTTAGCGTTGCTGGTAAGTAGTTCTTATTTCAACAGGGCTTTTCATATGAAGCAGCTGTCTGTCGGTGCCCTTTCTGGTAGGAAATTCCTCTGCATCCTCCTCTGTAAGGTGTCAGAAGCATACCCCAGAGAGGCTCACTGTAACTCTGGCCTCAGGAGCTAGCAGTGGTGCTGCAGATGCCTGTGTCTGTACGCACGGGGGCAGTACTCGGGAGAGCTTGGCGCAGTGAGGTGGTGGTGGAGACACAGTGTTTGCCAAACTGTCTTACCTGGCTTATCCACCGAGCAAGCTTGTGGGCGCCCCCACTGCTGACACTCTCAGCTAAGGCACCTTCTGTGCTGCATACAGTTTTCTGCCACTGCAGTACTGTGCAGAACCACTGAACGGACTGGACTGTGTTAGGGAAGGGCTCCTCATCCATGTGCCACGCTGGCAGCCCTCACAAAGCAGGTGGGTGCCACAGCCTCACCTGAAGAGCCTTCTGCTGGAACATTAGGCCCTCAGCTGAACTCAGGTTCAGGCTTAAGATAGGGTTGTGAGAGTTAAAGCTACCCTGACTAACCTTGGGACAGTCAGTCCGCATTCACTGTTCTCACTCACGTCCTCAGGTCCATCTGTATAAGCGGTGGACATGGCTGAAAGAGAGCACTACAAGGAAGTAATGAGGATGTAAGAAATGTAATGGAAGTAACCTGGATGTGGACTACCTTAGAGTAGCAAAATCACCTTTCTTAATTCTTGACGGAGTATGAGATATTATCTTTCTAGTATGCATGTCTCTGCCTAAGCATCCTCCATCACTGCTTGGGGAGGCAGATGAGAATATTAAGATGATCCCTGTCCAAAACTAGCTTATTTTGTTCATTGAATCATGAAATAAAAACATCGTCATCCACAGCCCTCTTTATTGTGAATTTGTGTTGGAGATGTTTCTGTACTGTTCCTAGCCATGAATGCCTTACTCACGGGTGTGCCTGATCCAGATGGCAAGTGCAGACTGATAGAAGGCAGGAGCTGAAAGAGCCCCAGGCAAATGAACCTGCTGCCAGTGCAAACTTCAGTGGTGCTCTGAGGCTGTATCCCTCGACCTTTGACAACTCAGGGCAGCCACAGAGGTGCACAAAGCCTGGGACAAAAGGATGCACTTTTCACCAGAACCCACTTATGGCCCAAAGACCAAAGCAACATTTTATTCTCGTTGTTTTCACACACTCTGGGGGCTGCAGTTGATCATATATGGATTTCCCCCTTCTAGCTGAGCCTGGAGACCTTGCCAATGTGCATCTCAGGCCCAGGAGCTGTCCCCAGCCCAGGAGCCTCATATGCTTTCAGTTCTGCAGATTGCTACAAACAGGAGGATTCATAGACGGGAGAAAAGCCTGGGCTGTTACATGGTTATGCTTTGCCTTCCAAGCCAGGAGCGTCTCAAGTTACCAAGGACTGCGTGGGCTCTGCTGAGTCCCTGTAAGGGGACAGGGTTAGTAGCATGTGCAGGGCAGTCAGACCCCACTGGGATCACAGGAGTCTGTTTAGGCCAATCTGTAACCAGCTTCTTTGCATCACTCCCTGTCTCAACCCTTGAATTTTCCTTCTCCCTTTGCCAGCAACCTCAGACTGCAGTGGCCACCTGCTTCCAGCCCCATCCCTGTCCCTTGCACACAGCAGCAGGGAGTGAGCTTGAGAGGAAGCATTTGCACACACAGCATCCCAGGTGGGCACTGTCCAAGAGGCTTTCCTGAGATGCATGAGTGTTACTGCTCACAAAGCTGCAGAACTCAATAAGCTGCTTAAGTAGCACAAGCTTAACTTCATGGAGCCCCCACGTGCATCCAGTCCTTTCCCAAGAGGAGTGGTACTGTTCTGCACCTCTCCAGTGTGAGTGGGAGCTGCTCAACTGCTTCTCACCAGCTCACTCGTGCTCAAAGAACTCATGGCAAGCAGAGGTAACCATGGCAATGAAGGCCACAAACTCCTGGAAGTCGCACTCTGCGTCCCCATCACTGTCCAGTGCCTCCATGACTTTGTCCACAGTCTCCTGGTCTTTGATCTCCTGAAGGGATAGAAACAGGTGCAGTAGCATCTGCTTAACACAGCCCCACCAAACTGGGAATCATAGGGTAGTGCCAGTGGAAAGGGTAGCTTGAGCCCCACAGGGTAAGGCTATCACCTTCCCAGGGAAGAAAATTTCCCCAGTGTCCAACCCGAGCCTCCAGCCCTGACACAGCCTTTATCCAGCCACCTTCTGCTCCTGGAGAGCTGGAGTCAAGTTTTCATGTGCTGCTCCATGAATAAACAAACTCCTTTCACTGTTCTTGCTTCCTCCAGGAGACAGAAGTGAGTGGAGCCAGCTGCCACATGGCATACATGACATACATGAGCCCACATGTGCTATGCAGGGGGCAATACTCACACCAAGGAAATGGGTTAATTCATTGTTAATGAGCTCCTTCAGCTCTGACTTCTTCAGCTTATGCTTGTCTCCTTCCTTCCCGGAGTACTGGTGGAAGGCATCAATGATGGCAATCATGGCCTTCTCCAGCTCAGACATGGTCACTACGCGGTCCTGAGATCAGAAGGAGGCAATGGGCACATCAGGAGGGTTAGGCCGCAGTGATGCCTTTTGCTTGGCAAGCACCAGGGCCCTGGAGCATCTCCCCACCCAACAAGCTCTGCTAGCAGCTTTCACTTTGGGGAAGATGCCACGATCTGTGGTTCTAAGAGGCCTTGGCTCTGTGTCTGAGTGCTCCGGGTGAGCTGCAGTGGTGGCAATGGGACAGGTGCATCCCCTGGAACTGACAGGTGCTGCATGCAGAGGATGGGAGGGAAAACTGGAAGGACACAGCTGACAAAAGCCCTGGAGGCCTTCAGCAGACATTGCTGCATTTTATATATGCGCTGAGCTAGCTGTCAGGTGGGACAGGGTCATCTGCCAGTGCCCTGTGGGAAACGTGCATGCCAGAAATGAGCTGTGGGAAGCACAGGGCACTGGTCTGTGCCCGGGACAGGGCTGCCACACAGCTCCGGGCTGTGGAACAGCAGCACCTCTCCCAGGTCTCACAGCAGCTGGGCTGCATCTCAGCACTGCTGCCAGGCACTCGCTATGGGGGGGAAACCCACTCTCAGATGACCGAAACCCTCGAACCTCTTCACTAGCTGAAGTGCAGCAAGAACTGGACGGTATCCTTGTGCCATGTTCAGCTGACGAAACGCCCACTCAATCATGCAGGCTGTCACCTCACCTATTTTTTCTTTCCTACAACTTGACCCACTGCTTTCCTCTGCGTGTTTGGGATAGGAGTGAGTTGTTTTATTATTTATTTATTTATTTATCTGGGGGGGTGGGGGACATTCCAGAAAAGCTTTGCTTTCCCTTCCATTTCAGGTGCTGTTGCCTGTCTTTGTTGCCTGCAGGCCCATTTCTGAGTGAACAGTCAGGCGGACACGGGCAGCATTCGATTTTAGTAGGTGCCAACAGGAGACAAGAAGGGCACCTCCTCTGCCTTCCTTCCTCGCGCGCATCATCAGGAGACCAGCTCAGAACTATCGGGAACCGCAGCGTATCCTGCAGATTTCACCAATACCCAAAGACAGCCCGAAAGAGAGGGATGCAAATCGATCTTTCCAGAAAGCTGTGCACTGATGTTGGGGGTAAAAACCCAACAATTTGGAGTCTGGTCCTCATTTAATTCATACACCACGGGTTAAGTGTCTGACGCGGCCAGCTCAGCCCCCCGACGGCCTCAGCAGTGAGCAAACAGCTCAGCTTCAGAACGGCAACCCCACCCAGCCCACCCGCCAGCCTGCCCCCAAGCCCCAGCCCCTCTCACCTCCCTCGGCGACGTTCAGCGCTGCGGCTGCAGCCCGCCCGTGGACGGCCTTCTTATGGCTGTGGGCGTGGAGCTGCGGCCGTGCCGCAGCGCCCGGCGCCAATGGCAAACGGCGGCAGGGGCGTCCCCACAGCGGGGCCGCATTGAGCCGCTGCCCGCGGCGGGGAGCCGAGGAGCGGGCGGTCGGCAGCAGGGCTGCCGCTGCGTGGCCGTGCCCTCGGAGAGGGGCTGCCCGTGTGCCGGCAGCCGTAACCCCGTCGCTCCGTCCGTCTCCTCGCGCCTGGACGAGCAGCGGCGGTCCCTCGCACACAGACCCTCCGGCAGACACAGCGACCGCACAGCACCGAGCACGCTTTATTGCCAACCTCAGCTCGAGCCCGAGCTCCTGTTGCCGGCAGAGGTGCTGCCGCACTCGGTGCGCGGGCCCGACGGGGACCCCGGCAGCGCTGCAGCCATGGGGCAGCCAATGGACGGAGGCGGAGCCGTGCCAGGGGCGGCTGCTGCTCGGGCTCAGAGCCTAGTGGGGATGGCCGTGGGGGCCCGGTGGGTGAGGGCCCGGTGGGTGGGGGCCCGGCGGGTGGGGGCCTGGCGGGTGGTGCCCGGGTGGGTGATGCCCGGGTGGGTGATGATGCTCCGGAGGACCATGCGGTGCAGGTGGGTGTCCAGGCCCCGGATGTGGCGGCGGTGGCCCTCCATGTGGCCCTGCGGAAAGAGGAGGGTGGGGGAGTCAGGAGTGTGGGGGGCTGTGGGGCTCCGCTGGAGCTGTAGTGCCCTGGCTCCTGTGGGAGGCACCTGGCCCCAGCAGGGCCATGCTTGCGGGCAGCAGGAGGGGATGTGGGCAGGGAGCAGCCTGGCAGCGCAGGCACCTGCAGGGCTGCCCAAGCCCTGTCCATGGGCACTCACCCGGATGTGGGGATGACATCTCACAGCACTGAGCTGCAAAGGAAGGAAGGACCGCGCTGTCAGTGCTGCCTGCCATATATATACAGTCCAGGTGCCAGGCATCCCCATGACCCCAGGCCTCCAGACCAGGTATGGCCCTGCGTGCCCAGGCACTGAGAGCACGTGGCCCACACGCATCTCTATGGCCACCCCAACCCTTCTGGGGACCCCAGGAGCAGCTGCCCTCAGCTCTGCAGTCCCAGCACAACCCACGCTTGTGCTTTCCCTTGCTCATGCAACGAAACCAACCCCGGCCTCATGCATCTCCTCTGAGCGGTGAGGAACAGCCAAGCCCCGTGCCCAGCCCACGTCCTGGGAGCCACGTGGCTCTGTGTCCCAGCAAAGCCAGCCCTGCTGCCCCCACCCCTCTCAGCTCCTGCAGAACTGACCACACCGACAGCACAGCAGTCCCAGCGTTGTCCTCCCGCAGCACCTGCGGTGTCAGGGCCGGATTCGGGGACCCCTTAAATACCGAGCCCTGACAGCAGGGTGCGGCAGGCAGGGCGGGCACTGTAAACACACCGCTGGCTTTACGGCTGCCATCACCATGGGGATGCCCAACAGACACGCGGCGCACACAGCACTGCGCACAAAGGTCTGCAGCCTTCACCAGGGCACGGTAGGGATGGGCGGTGGCTCCTCCGCCAGCACCGCATGATCCCTGGGGTCAGGGTGAGGGTGGGTGAGGCTCAGCGGATCTGGCCAGGGAGAGGGCCAACTTACAGTTTCCTTCACACCCACTGTACAAACCTTTGGTGGAAAGAGCTGTGTGGGACAGAGATGCTCTACTGGTTTCTGTCATCTGATGCGTCGGGGGAGTGGGTGTTCAGCGCCTTCTAGTTTGGATCTGGCAATAAAGTTTCCTCCTGTTGACTTTCAGGGTGATCCTGGCTCCCTTGTGCCGCGGGGTGACAGGTCACATGCTGCAGCATTCAGGCCCAACAGCCCTCACTCATGGACGTACATTCTCGTGGTTAACATGCAACACTGATGTGTTGGGTGGAGGTGTGGGTAGTGAGGGAGGGGTTGGGGCTGTGGGGTTGCAAAATGTGGTCCCCAAGCTGGAAACATGCCTGTTAGTTTGCAGGATTGGACATGGGCTCCTTCAGCCTTTGTCCTGTCCCACCTCTGCAAACAGGGAAGTCCAGGTGACTGCCTTGCCCCTTGTTCAGGATCCTCGAGCAGCTTGCAGCAGTCTCTCTCCCTGAGTCCTTTCCAGCCCCACCTGTGAATAGTCCTTGAGGTCTGTGTGTCAGACTGTGCCAGGCTGGGAGCTGGTGCTTTTCTGAACATTTAGATTCGCCCACGTCAGAGATGTGCAAAGTGCTGCCACTTCCTTCATTTTAAAATTCATGATCCCAGTCTTTTAAAGGAAACTGTGACCTCAGACCACCTTTCCTCAGGGCCCCTGCTTTCTTGCCAGAACTTTGGACCAATATCTTTGGAGAAACGGAGGGTTTTACATAGCCCAAAACTGAGCACAGTGCTTTCAGGCCTCTGCTTTTTTCTCTCTCCCTAGTTAAACACAATGTGAGGTCTTCATAGCAGGCCCAGGGAGAAAAGGCAGTGTGTGCCTTTGTGTCTCTGATGTGCATGGCACCAGGCTCTGCCAGACCACGAGACAAAGGCTGGCGGTCATTGAACTGGGAGAAAAAACTCATGAAGGCAGAGGAATGTGGGTAGGAGGAGGAAGAAAATGCTTCTGCTTCTGCAGAGCTGCTCACTGGAAACAGACTTCTACAGGCTTCACAGCTCTGTGTGTCACTTTGTGGTTTTGAGCCCAGGAGGGATGAGATGGGATCCCAGCAGGCAGCCTCAAACCATCTCCAGAATGAGAAAGCACTAGCAAACACTGGAAATCAGGCTGGTGCCCATCAAAGTCAGTGGAGTAAAAAGTTGGAGTGGGGCCAGTGCACTGGCAGAGGGCAGCTCTGTATCCCACTGCTGGCCCACCGAGTACCACCCCATTGCAGTTTATATGACCTTTTCAGAAAACACTGAACCATATCTCTGCCTCCGCAAGAAATTCTCTGGAGCTGAAAACTCTGTGGTTCTGTTATCTCACCCAAAACATGGCCCTGAGCTAGGTCAACTCCTGGCTGAATTCAGCTAAACCAAATCACAATTCTAAACTCATTAAAAATACATGAATTTGTTCTCCACATCCAGAGAGAAGCTACTGCAGCACTGATGGGCAGTGTGCCTCCTGGCCTGGCACAGAGAGCAGCCCATGGGGGGTTGGGGTGCCCAAAGGGGGGGTGAACTGCTGGAGCAGGCACTGGAGACTCACAGCACTACTGTACAGAGCCACGTGCCACAGCAAGCACAGAGGAAACCATGTGTTTTCTTAAGGCATGAAACATGCATGTCACTGTTGAAAACATGGCAGCTGTCAGTGTCAGATTCAGGTCTGTCTTTGCTCACAGCCAAGAAGGCCACATTCAGATCATGGTTTGTAAAATTCATTTGATCAAACCCCTAAGTTACCTTTAATACAAATGAGATTATATCTTAACGTCTTAAAAGAACCTCAACAATTTTTACTGTAGCAGCATATAACACGTAACAGCAGGCAGATAATACCGTGTGGAGTGAGTCTCACGGTGTAGACAGCATGCGGGTGGCTGTGGGGCTTGCTTTCTGGAGCTCTGTATCCTCACCTCAGAGGAATACCTGCAGCCTGTCATGCCTCTGAAGGGCAGGGTGCTCACAAGCAGCAGGAGCAGAGCATCGTGCTGTTAATTTGGGCTAATCCACAGAAATGTAGAAGCTTGTATAAAGCAATGCCCAAACAGCAAGAGTTTGGCAATTATTAACAGTTAAAATTGCATAATGAAGACAATGTCTAAGACAGGTTGATTATATACAATAAAATCAAATGGTTCACCTCTCATCACCGTGTTTTGGCAAATAGTGCTACAAACGATCTGAAGATTTCAGCAGCTATGGGGAAGTAGAGGTCCCGACGAGAAGCTGAACTCAGGCAGATCATTATGGTTTCCTCATTTGTTTCCTCAAACCATCAGAGGCTATAAATCCTCAAATGTAGCTGTCGTATACGTGCTTCAACCGGCACCATCCGTTGAAAGCAGTGCAGGAGAAGCTCCACAGCTCTCCCTGGTGGGAGCGGCTGGTACGGGACCGGCAGCGCTGCCAGGAGCAGGCTGAAGTCATCGAGACAAAATCACACCATTACTGAGCGGACCACGACTGAACCTGGGAGTGACAGAAAACGTATCTAACGTACAGAATAAATGCCTGTAATTCCGAAATGGGATTCATAAAGCTATTGTATTCTTCCGAGAACTTATGCAGGATGTGAGCAAAGAGCAGTTTGCTAGCAGGGGAGCATGTGAAATCCAACTTGCAGTGGTACATGCAGTCAGTGCTAACTAACAAAGAGTTATGTTCCTGTCCTAGGGTGCATGGCAGTGCCATGCTGATGTCTCAGAATTAATTATTCGTTATTTTTGCTCAAAGTTTTAGTTCTGCTCATAACTTCATAACTAAAAGTGCTTATCTACGCTGTAATAAGAGCGTGTGTCATTTTGCCTGATTCAGGTGCTTGCTCGAAGTTATAGTTTTGCTTATAATTTCCAGATGTAATGCTTATCTAGGAAAAATATTCCTCCTGATCACAAGACTTCTATAATAAGAGAAATAAGCTTGAAATAGGGGTACAAGTCCAAAACAGTAACTAATCAATAGAGATGAGATGGAGATGAGGTGTCCTCAGAAACCCTGTGCCCAAACATGAACACACTGAGTAGGGGGACACCTCCCCAAACGCCACTGAACACTGCCAAAGACTCCACTGCAGTGCAGGAGGTTCACATTTGGGCGTGTAACCATATAACCAGCAGTTACATCGAATACATAGCAGGGAAGTGTGACTTATAAGGTAGATGTGCAGTGAATACTTTCAGGTTAAAATACAAGGAAAAGACTCAGGTAAGCTTGATGTGTAGAGGTTACTCACCTTGTATCCTGCACAAAAATAAATCAATGTCTCCACTGTAAACATTTGTCCAGGAAATTTGGGGGATTTTGAAATAGTTGTAAATGCTGGGATGACATTTACAACCCCACAGCCCCAACCCCTCCCTCACTACCCACACCTCCACCCAACACATCAGTGTTGCATGTTAACCACGAGAATGTACGTCCATGAGTGAGGGCTGTTGGGCCTGAATGCTGCAGCATGTGACCTGCCACCCCGCGGCACAAGGGAGCCAGGATCACCCTGAAAGTCAACAGGAGGAAACTTTATTGCCAGATCCAAACTAGAAGGCGCTGAACACCCACTCCCCCCACGCATCAGATGACAGAAACCAGTAGAGCATCTCTGTCCCACACAGCTCTTTCCACCAAAGGTTTGTACAGTGGGTGTGAAGGAAACTGTAAGTTGGCCCTCTCCCTGGCCAGATCCGCTGAGCCTCACCCACCCTCACCCTGACCCCAGGGATCATGCGGTGCTGGCGGAGGAGCCACCGCCCATCCCTACCGTGCCCTGGTGAAGGCTGCAGACCTTTGTGCGCAGTGCTGTGTGCGCCGCGTGTCTGTTGGGCATCCCCATGGTGATGGCAGCCGTAAAGCCAGCGGTGTGTTTACAGTGCCCGCCCTGCCTGCCGCACCCTGCTGTCAGGGCTCGGTATTTAAGGCGTCCCCGAGGCCGGCCCTGACACCGCAGGTGCTGCGGGAGGACAACGCTGGGACTGCTGTGCTGTCGGTGCGGTCAGTTCTGCAGGAGCTGAGAGGGGTGGGGGCAGCAGGGCTGGCTTTGCTGGGACACAGAGTCCCGGGCCCACGTGGCTCCCAGGACGTGGGCTGGGTACGGGGCTTGGCTGTTCCTCACCGCTCAGAGGAGATGCATGAGGCCGGGGTTGGTTTCGTTGCATGAGCAAGGGAAAGCACAAGCGTGGGTTGTGCTGGGACTGCAGAGCTGAGGGCAGCTGCTCCTGGGGTCCCCAGAAGGGTTGGGGTGGCCATAGAGATGCGTGTGGGCCACGTGCTCTCAGTGCCTGGGCACGCAGGGCCATACCTGGTCTGGAGGCCTGGGGTCATGGGGATGCCTGGCACCTGGACTGTATATATATGGCAGGCAGCACTGACAGCGCGGTCCTTCCTTCCTTTGCAGCTCAGTGCTGTGAGATGTCATCCCCACATCCGGGTGAGTGCCCATGGACAGGGCTTGGGCAGCCCTGCAGGTGCCTGCGCTGCCAGGCTGCTCCCTGCCCACATCCCCTCCTGCTGCCCGCAAGCATGGCCCTGCTGGGGCCAGGTGCCTCCCACAGGAGCCAGGGCACTACAGCTCCAGCGGAGCCCCACAGCCCCCCACACTCCTGACTCCCCCACCCTCCTCTTTCCGCAGGGCCACATGGAGGGCCACCGCCGCCACATCCGGGGCCTGGACACCCACCTGCACCGCATGGTCCTCCGGAGCATCATCACCCACCCGGGCATCACCCACCCGGGCACCACCCGCCAGGCCCCCACCCGCCGGGCCCCCACCCACCGGGCCCTCACCCACCGGGCCCCCACGGCCATCCCCACTAGGCTCTGAGCCCGAGCAGCAGCCGCCCCTGGCACGGCTCCGCCTCCGTCCATTGGCTGCCCCATGGCTGCAGCGCTGCCGGGGTCCCCGTCGGGCCCGCGCACCGAGTGCGGCAGCACCTCTGCCGGCAACAGGAGCTCGGGCTCGAGCTGAGGTTGGCAATAAAGCGTGCTCGGTGCTGTGCGGTCGCTGTGTCTGCCGGAGGGTCTGTGTGCGAGGGACCGCCGCTGCTCGTCCAGGCGCGAGGAGACGGACGGAGCGACGGGGTTACGGCTGCCGGCACACGGGCAGCCCCTCCGCGAGGGCACGGCCACGCAGCGGCAGCCCTGCTGCCGACCGCCCCTAACCCGGGACTACGGCTCCGGGGGCAGGGAGAGACCCGGGGAAGAGACTCTGCGGTCACAGCCCCGTGCCGGGCTCCGCAGGGCTGCAGCAGGCGGGTCTACGGAGGGACGCCGTGCTGCTCCTCCGCCCGCAGCCGCACCGATCCTCGCAGCCCCCACCGCGCGGCGGGGATAGGGGCGTGGATATGGGGCGGGGCTGTGGGCGGGGATAGAGGCGGGCTTGGGGCGGTGCCCCACGGCCCCATTGGCGGCCTCTCGTGAGGCCACCTCGGCTCAGGGTAGCGCGGTCCCGACCCCATTTCAGCCCCGCTCCCGATGTCACTGGCGGCGATGGCGGCGGACGGGTGAGTGTCCATCATCCCCGCGCCCATCGTCCCCATCCCCGCGCCCATCATCATCCCCGCGCATCTCCGCAGGGAGCTGAGGCGGCGCGGCGGCCCGCGGCGCACGGCGGCAGCTACGGCGCTGCCCGCCTGGCGGCTGCACTGCGAGGGCGGCCGGCAGCGCTGGCGCTGCTTGGATGACGGCGGCGAGGACGGGGCGGCTGCCGGAGCGCGGCGGGCACAGACGGCGCTGGAAGCGCACTGTCTCGGCCTGGACACGGTGCGGGGTCGCGGGGCGGGGGCTGCGGGGCGCGGCGCGGGGCGCCCGGCTGAGTCGCGGCTCCTCTCCCCATCAGGACGCGCTGCTGCGGACGCTGCCGGCCGCCGGTACGGCGCGGGACGCCGCCCGCAACGGCATGCGTTTCTACGCCGCGCTGCAAGCCGAGGACGGCCACTGGGCCGGCGATTACGGCGGGCCGCTGTTCCTGCTGCCAGGTGGGTCCCGCACCGCCGCCGGACCGCGCCGCGCCCGGCTGCGTGTGACGGCGATGCTGTGCCCGCAGGGCTGCTCGTCGTGTGTCACACCGCCCGCATCCCGCTGCCCGATGGCTTCCGACGGGAGATGGTGCGCTACCTGCGCTCCGTGCAGCTCCCGGACGGCGGCTGGGGCCTGTGAGTAGCGGGGGGGTTCCTCGGGGGGCTCCGTCGCGGCCGTGCCTGATGCTGTGCTTGCCTGTGTGTGTGTGCGTGGCAGGCACGTGGAGGACAAATCGACGGTGTTTGGCACAGCGCTCAACTACGTAGCCCTGAGGATCCTGGGGGTTGGCCCAGACGACCCCGATGTTGTGCGGGCCCGCGTCAACCTGCACGGCAAAGGTCAGTGCCCAGTGTGTGGAGGCAGTGGGTAGCAGAGGAGCTGCTTGCCCGTGGTGGTATCTGAACCTTCATCTGATGATGGGGAGGGTTTCTCTGTTCTCTGCTGCCTGCCTTTTTTTGGAGGCATGTGTCTCTGCCTGAGCAGCGTGCTCCTGGACGTGGGGAGAGACAAACTCTGGGATGTGGGATAAAGCAGGGAGCTGGCACGTCTGCGTCACTCTGAAAGCTGCTCTTTCTCTGCAGGAGGTGCCCTGGGGATCCCCTCTTGGGGAAAGTTTTGGCTGGCTGTCCTCAACGTCTACAGCTGGGACGGGATGAACACGCTGCTCCCAGAGATGTGGTATGTGCTGCCCTTGCTGTGGTTGCGAGGGTGTTGTCAGTCCTGCCACTGGTCCCAGCCCAGAGCTGCCCAAGGCACTGGATGTGCTGGGCTGACTCCAGCTGTGGCCCTGAGCTGGTGCTGTTCAGGCTGCCTGTCCACTGGAGGCTGGCAGCAGGAGCAGCTGATGGGGAACCAAGGGGATACGCAAGAGCTCAGCCCTGTCGGTTTTATCCACAGGGTCCTTTGCTCTCATGAGCAAGCAGAACTGAACCTAACAGCACAGAGCTCACTGTGCTCACTGTGCTCTAACCCTCTGTGGTCACTGGGTGTCAGAGAGGGAAAGCGTACATCATTTTCTATGGGGAAGGTCAGGGGCTGCACAGTGCCAAGGGCTGCTGGGGCTTTATCATGTCAGTTTGTGCCTCCACCTTCAATGTAGTGTGGGGAAGAGAGGGGCCCCTGAACTGACTTCTCATTCCTCCCTGAACCTGGGGTGCTCTCTGCCTGAGCTGGGCCAGGAGCTGTATCTGCTGGCCCTAGCAGGAAGGGCTCACCCCTGAACAGTGTGAGCAGGGCCAATCTGTGTGGGTGTTTCCATATTTTCTGCAGCTGTACCAGCAGCAGAAAGCCTGGCACAAGGGCATCCTGCTAGCACAGCTCTGCTGTGTCTCCCTTTGCCCTTCCTGTTGTTCTCAGAAGCACCTTGTCTGTTGCAAACAGGCTGCTCCCTACATGGTTCCCAGCCCACCCATCCAGGCTCTGGTGCCACTGCCGCCAGGTTTACCTCCCCATGAGCTACTGTTATGCCAAGCGTCTGTCAGCAGAGGAGGATGAACTCATCCAGAGCTTGCGGCAGGTGAGGAGCTGGCCTTCCAGGGGCTCCCCAGTGAGGGCACGTGGCTCCCTGGCTGCCTGCTGTGTCACTGGGGCCAGCCTCTGGCTCATGAAGCAGCACCTCTCATGTCTGCATGGACAAAGAAGTCCAGGCAGTGGACCTCATGCAGCAAGCTGGCTTTGGGTGTTTGTTCCCAGCTTGCTGGGCTGATCACCTCTATTATCTTTTGCCAGGAGCTTTATGTGCAAGACTATGCCAGCATCGACTGGCCAGCCCAGAGGAACAATGTGGCTGCCTGTGATGTGTACACCCCACATAGCTGGCTACTGGGGATCGCCTACGGTGAGCATAGTGCTTGATGAGATCGAGGGGCCCTTGCCATGGGACTGCCCTTGGTTGGGCTGGTGGTGGAACTGAGGCTGTCCTGTACCGTGAGGGCCCTTCAAGATCTGCTGTTAGCTACTGGCAGTGCCCTGGAGCTGGAAAGGAGACACTGGCTGTATGATCACTGGGCCTTGTGTTCCATGATAGCAGCAGGACCTTCTGCCCAAGTCTTAAGGCCATTCTGAGGCAGAGCAGTTTCCATTCTTTCTTCAGGTGGTCATCGTGTGAGCAGTGGTGCAGCCAGCCACAGGAAGTGGATCTAGCCACATGGTGTGAACATTTCACTGCATGTCCTTTTATTTTCCAGCCCTCATGAATGCGTACGAAGCCCACCACAGCACCTACCTGCGGCAGCGAGCCGTCGTGGAGCTGTATGACCACATCAAAGCTGATGACAGGTTCACCAAGTGTATCAGCATTGGTCCAGTAGGTGGCTTGCTATTGGTCCTGTCAAATTGCCCTTGTCTGTTTAAGAACTAGCTTGGGATTCCACAGCTTTTTGCAGTTGTGGTGTGTAGCCATAACCTCCAGATTTTGCTCAGGCACCACTCCTGCTGTTCATAATGCTCAAGACTTTAGTGCTAACAGGACACAGGAGAGGCAGAGTATGGGGATGGCTGTAGTCCTAGCGAGGGGTACCTCTCCTTGTGGTTCGGGGACATGATCTGAAGATAAGCCCTGGAGTAATCTTGTGGCACTTGCTGGACTGACTCAGCTACACTTAGAGTGATGCCACAGACAGAGGTGTCAGAATGAAGCCCGGGACCTCTAGATGGATATATGCTGGGTGGTAGGGAGGGATGTGTGTGTCTGGGGTTGAAGGTACCACATTCAGAGCAATGACAGTGATGCTCTCGGCAGATTTCCAAGACCATCAACATGTTGGTTCGCTGGTTTGAGGATGGGGAGAATTCCCCAGCTTTTCAGGAGCATGTTTCCAGGATCCCTGACTATCTCTGGTAATGATGTGTGTGACTCACCTGGTGTGGCATGGGGTTCTGATCCCTGTGATGTTGGCATGCTGTGGCTCCCAGCCCCCTTCCTGGTGCTTTTGCTATGCCTGCCCTGCAGCGCTGTGTTCTCTCTTCCCACAGGCTGGGCCTTGATGGCATGAAGATGCAGGTGAGATGCTGCTGGATTACAGCTGTGACCAAGAGAGACCCTGGCTTGCTGGAGCTGCCTGTGGAATGGGATAGCTCCTGGCACCTCATTTTCAATGTCTGTCGGCCTTGTCTGCCTGGCAGTGCCAGAAATGCATTGTGTCTGTTTTGCTTGTTTGCCTCTCTGGCCATTGGCTGAGGAGGCATCTGTAGGTCTCCATCCCCTTCATCCCCATGGGTCCTGGGAGAAGGGAAGGTGAAAGACAGTCCCCTGCCTGACCTACTGCTAAGGGGCTCTGGTAGTGTGTGCAGACTGAGCTGTGCTTATCTTGTGGCTGTTGAGTCCCTTTGCTCATAGCTGCTAACCTTTCCTGTTCTTGCTGTGAACAGAGCAGGTTAAAGCAGCTTTCTCATCCTGTCCCTCTGCTGTCCCTGAGCTTCTGCATTCCTGCCCCTTGGTGCCAGCACATTGTCAGTGGTCCTGGGTGACATGAAATCAAGGTGCAGGATGGAGGGAACAAAGAGACTAATGCAGGAGGAATATGCTGTCCTGGAGTCCCCACAGGTATCAGTGTCAACTTGACCTTCACTATTCACTTTGTCTCTTTCAGGGTACAAATGGATCCCAGCTCTGGGACACTGCCTTTGCCATCCAGGCCTTCCTGGAGGTAAGATACTCCTCAAATTTGCACAGTGCCTTCAGAAAAGACAGCATCGTGGTGCACCCTCAAATACGAGGTGTATCTACTGCACATCCCCTTATGCCTCTTCTGTGGTGATTGTGGCATCACATGATACAGCTGCATCAGGGAAACACTCTCCTCAGAAAGTTCTTCAGCCATGGTAGGCAGGCTGTCCAGCAAAATAGCACAGACTTTCTTTGCCAGCTGCTTTTGAAGCAGGTCACAGTGCCAGCTGAATGGGCCAGATTAGATTTCCCTGTTGCCACAGTCTTGTGGTGAAACCCTGGCCCTTGCTCCTCGCTCTGCTTGGCCCTAGAGCATTCCTTTTTGTCAAGAACAGCGTGCAGGACTGCTCTCCAGCATAAGGGCAGAAAGGGTTTTGATGGACATGTTTTGGGGAGTAATGAGATTGCTCAAGTAAGCCCCTCACCTGACCATGCAAAAATCTCTTACTGATGCAAGCAACAGCACGTAGCTCAGCTCTCAGTAGAGAGGTTTGTAATGAAAGTAACAAGAGAAGAATGAATGCAAACCTACAGGAAGGGCTATACAAAGAGCAGGTGTTAGAGGTCAGCAAGGTCCTAGAATATCCTCTTCTTTCCAAGGGACACATTTGGTGGGCAGAACTCCTTGCTGATTGTGCACTTCTGTTTCTAGGCAGATGCCCATAAGATGCCTGAGTTCATGTCCTGCCTTCAGAACGCCCATGAGTTTCTTAGGTTCACCCAGGTAAGCTGAGCTGTTGTTGGTGTCTCTGCAATGTTGGCTATGCAGTCTTGGCTTCTTGTGAGAGCCTTGCTGGACACCTCTGTTGTCTTCTGAAGAGCTTCCCTGCAGGGCTGGACTAGCAATGTCTTGCGGACAGCTGTGTTACCTGTGCCCTTTTGCTGGGAGTCAGCTTTGCAGCTTACACAGGACATTGGCCAGCCCCAGGCCCTGCTGTGAGGTCCTGTGGGATGTTTGAGTTGGCTGCCTTGGGCTGAGAGAGGCTGGAAAACTCAGACTTCTTTGCCCCTTCTCCTTGCTGGTGCCCATTCATTTTAAGTACCCTTCTGGGAATCCAGCCTCCTTCCTCACTGACTGCACAGCTCAGATCTTGCTGGCCAGCAGTTTGGTGCAGATGCATCTGGATGTCTTAGTCACGGTGCTGTCAGACAGACCCTTGACAGCAGATGGCTCCCTGTAAGGAAGGCAGCCAAGAAGGGGCTTTAGCAGCACAGGCTGATACGAGGCCAACATGTGATATTTCTTCATCGTTCCCCACTCCTGAGCTGACCTCTTTTCCTGTCTGCCTCCCTCAGTTAAGGACAGATGGTGAGCGGTCGCAAAGGGGCTCTGCATCTGTGATTGTTTAAGGCCATGACCTTTCAGCTGGGCAGCTTGAACCTGCCCTCCTCGTTTCTTGTCTTCTGCAGATCCCAGAGAACCCACCTGACTACCAGAAATATTACCGCCATATGAACAAGGTGTGATGGCTGGAGCCAGACTCCAACGCATGCACTGAGCTGAAATCTGAGCAGTGGGGATGGGGGGCACGAGAGACACTACCTTCCCCTGTGCAAGAACAGAGCAAGTCCAGAGGAAGGTGCTGAGTCCTTCTTTACCTCCCTAGGGGGGCTTCCCCTTCAGCACACGGGACTGTGGCTGGATTGTGGCAGACTGCACGGCGGAGGGCCTGAAGTCGGTTATGCTGCTGCAGGAGAAGTGTCCCTTCATAGCCAACCCTGTCCCAGCTGAGCGCCTCTTTGATGCTGTGAACGTGGTAAGTGCTGCAAAGATCAGGATCAAGGGAAGTGAGGGCAGGCAAAACCAGCTAAAATGAGTGGCTAGATCTGATATTGCTAAGTCAGTATAAAGTCATGTGATGTGATGATCCGGATTGGAGATCTAACTGTCAGTGTGGTCAGGGACGTGGTGAATTTGCCAACCCGTGTGGATCTGACTTTGTCCTTACAATTTGCTTGGGGCCAGACTGGAGTGGCATTGTCCACGTGCCAGCCCCATCCTCTCCCTCTGCTTGTTTGGGCAGTTGCTGAGCATGAGGAACTCAGATGGAGGCTTTGCCACATATGAAACCAAGAGAGGAGGCCACTTGCTGGAGCTGCTGAACCCCTCAGAAGTGTTTGGTAAGAGGAGCTGTGTGGGCTTGGTTGCCCTGCCCTCTGTGAAGGGACCCTCTTGCTCGAGGACCCTCTGTGGCCTGCATGTGCTGTGGGTCTTGGGGAGAGGTTGGCAGCATGTGGCTCAGTGAGCTGCCCAGGAGAGGGGCTATTCCAGTTATATCCTTTGTGCTGACAGGTGACATCATGATTGACTATACCTATGTGGAATGCACGTCAGCTGTCATGCAGGCACTGAGACACTTCCAAGATGTGTATCCTGAGCACAGAGCCCCAGAGATCAGGTAAGGCAGTGAAAGGAGAGTTGGGTAGGGGAGACAGTGGTGGTCTGAGCTGGCTGCTGTGTCTTCTGTCTGTGCTTGCCAATTGAGCCCTGTAATCATGTGACCCTTAAACTCCTCAGAGGTAATAATGATGAAGTAGCCACTGAGTTTGAGCTGCTTTTGGATTGATTATCTTTCTCCTGACCAGAGAAACACTGCAGAAGGGCCTGGACTTCTGTCGCAAGAAGCAGCGAGCTGATGGGTCATGGGAAGGGTAAGCAGCACTCCCAACTGGCCATTTCTGTCCTGACTGCCCCAGTATGGGAAGGACCACGGACATCTTTCGTGGCTGGTAGTGGGTGTGAGAACAGCATGTTGCTCTGCCTGCGTCTATCTTTGCTGTGCATACAGCAGTGTCAGAGCCTGCCTCTGCCATGGTCCTTGCACTGTTCTTCCCTCTCGCCTAGGAGCTGGGGAGTTTGCTTCACATACGGAACCTGGTTTGGTCTGGAGGCATTTGCTAGTATGCAGCATGTGTACTGTGATGGGTGAGTAAAGGCCAGGTGGTTCCTCCATCTCTAGCTCTGGGGTAGGGACCCTGAGGTGGAGCTGGGTAGATGCCCTGGCTGCACATGGGCTCTTCTTCCCCAGATACTGCTCCTTCCCAATCTGATACTAGAGCACTCACTGAGTTCAAGCTCTTGGGGCTGCCCCTGCTGTGAGCAGTGTAAAGCACAGCTTCTGTTTGCAGCTGAAATACTGCAAACTAGCTAGCTCTCATCTGTACCTAGCCTTGTCTGATTCTCTGCCTGTCCTTGCAGGGTGGCATGCAAAGAAGTGGCCCGAGCCTGCCAGTTCCTGCTCTCCAAGCAGATGACAGATGGTGGGTGGGGAGAGGACTTCGAGTCATGTGAGCAGCGCAAGTACGTGCAGAGTTCCACATCGCAGATCCACAACACGTGTTGGGCCCTGCTGGGGCTCATGGCTGTCAGGTAGGAGCATTCTGACATCGCATGGCTGTTAGGGTTGGTGAGATGGGAGAGACCAGCTGGGTTGTATGGAAAGGCTGGCATAGGCTCTGGACCCTGGTGTGGGCCATGTACCCAACCACGTTTCTTGGTTACTGCTACTTCTGCAATGACACCAGAGCTGTGGTCCTTCCAGAGACACTGTTGACAATAGGAGAGGAGGAACCAGAGCAAAGCGAAGCTTTGGATCACAACTGCAGGATGATTTTGCTGTATTTCTAATGCATGGTACCCTGGAGCTGTAAGGGGCCTTCCCAAAGCACTCACAGAATCATAGGGGTTGGAAGGGCAGACAGGAGGTGATTGAGTTCCTTACGTATGTGAGTGATGGTACACAGACAGTCAAGATGACAAAAATGATTATATCTCCCTTGTGCTTTGTAGGTACCCTGACATTGATGTGCTGGAAAGGGGCATCAAACTGTTGATTGATAAGCAGCTGCCCAATGGCGACTGGCCTCAGGTACGTGCATCTCCTCTGATCTCTCCAGTTTGTTCTCCAGTGATGCATGTGTCCTGGGCATCACGTAGCCCTTGCAGTAGTGTGCTCAAAAGCCACGTGTGTCTTTTGATGGAGGACTTCAGGAAAACAATGAGCTCAGCACTGTGTCCTGGACACGCTGTGGTCTCCTGTCACCCACATTGTCTTGCTGTCTGTCTCTCTCTCAGGAGAACATCGAGGGGGTGTTCAACAAATCGTGTGCCATCAGTTACACTGCCTACCGCAATGTCTTCCCTATCTGGACACTGGGGCGTTTCTCTCGGCTGCATCCCAACAGCCCTCTTGCTGAGCACCTGCAATCTGGGTTGGCTGGGATGGGGAGGACCCCAAAGTCAGCACTGTCTGATTGAACCCACGCTGTGGCTCCGACTTGCCTTAAGTATCATACGCTGCATGGGGCACAGGGGGGGCTTCCTGCACAGGATCTCACTGCTGATCTCGACTGCCTCTGCCAGGGAGGAGAGTGCAGCTGTGCTGCTGCAGAAACTCAGCTTCCTGTTGACTCTCTTCTAAGAATCCACTTTTAAAGGCTCTTGCCAAGTGTATCCACCTTCATGGGATACGCAGTGAAGTGCCTTTTCAAATCGGTCTCATGGTCTTCAGAGAGAAAGCTGCCAAGCTGTGTTGTATCGTGCATCTGGACAGACTCTCATTCTGGGTAGAACGAGGCTGACTTTTATCTTCTTTCTTGTGCTGTCTTGCAGCCCCAGGTTGTCTGGCTGCAGCAGGAGCATAGCATCTGGGGCTTCTGCTGTGCCCAGCATTCTGATGGAGTGCACTGCATAGTCCACAGTTGATCCTGAACTAGCCTGCACTGTGGGTGCCAACAAATGCCTTTGAAGTGCTCTCTGCTCAGGAGGCTCTGCTGAGAGGGAGGTGCATCTGTCGTCCCCAAGATGGGAAAGAGGAGTGCTTCACTCAGTTTTCTTTCCATTCCACCCCCCAGCTGGTGGCATCTGGCTTCCCAGAGCTGCACAGCTCAAATCATCAGCATCATTCCCATTTTGAAAAAGGGGAAACTGAAGCAGAAAGGACTGAGGTGATTGGTGTCAGGGCACAGCCTCCTGGGCTCCAGGCTTTCCTGAGCAGGGGTGCGGGTATCAGAGGTGGAAATCACGTCAACTGATGAGTTAATAAATGGCTAATGGTGTTACAAGTGGATCCTGGCTGTAGTTTCCTCATTGCTTTCAGCCAGCAGTGAGCTGGCATAGCAAAAGAGAATCCCTGTGCTGCATACAGATGCAGGAGATTTCTCTGGAAGCTCTGGGACCCAGGGTTTCTTCTAGGTTTGCTCTCAGCAGCCTGAGATGAAGACCAGGCCAACACAGGCAGTGCTTGGAGCTGGGCTGTGCCTAGAAATGGAGGCTGTGTAAAGGCAGTATCCTATCAGCCATCCTGAGCTCCATAGCAGTTGCTCTGTCTCCCTTGGTGGGAGCCAGGCCCTCCACTTATGTCTGGGTGCACATGAGCCTCTGTGTGCCCCTCTGTGCTCCCAGGCCCTGTGGGTTGAGAGAGTGCTGATCCTCTGGCATGTCACTGGGCAGGGATATTGCACATTGAACAGGCATACTGTACTCAGCTAGGTTCATTTCCAGCACATCCAGGGAGATGCAGCTTTTTGCTAGCTGCTCAGGTCTGCTGTGCTGTGCACTGTGGGATGTCAGGAACTGTATTTCCACACTGGTGTCTCCTCACCTTGCATCACTGCCTCTGTACATCAGTTCTTCACCACTACATTCTGCTCCCAGAGAAATGTGGGCAACACTGTGCCTACCCAAGGACCACCAAAATCACCTGGAAGACTTTGAGCCTTCTGCCCCATTGGAAACGTCCCTCTTTTGGGCTTTGAGCCCCTCTAGGACCTCAGTGTTGCTTTCTGTCAGTCTTGGGAACATTCTGCCTGCTCCTCCTAGGACCCCTTCAGAGCTCTCACAACCCTCCTGTTTCCCAGAGCTCTCGTCCCCCTCACTCCCTCTAGACACCAGTTTAGTCTCCTGTGGACCATGTCTGAGGCTGCCTTTGTGTCCTCAGAGAACAAAGAGAGCCATTGAGGATGTCAGTCCCTGTCCCTCTGAGGATGTCAGCCCCTGTCCCTTCTTAGATCCCACTTGGGCTGTCTGCTACAGGGCAGAGAAGAGAGATGACCAGGGCATGGATAACATCTTGTTCAGAGACAGCTACCCTGGAAATGGGCTGGTCAGTGACTGGAGAGGGGAAGGAGTAGGGAGAGAGATGGTAGAAGAGGCAGAAGAACAAACAGGAGTGACTTCTCCCCATCCTGTGGATGGAGGAAACAACGTAAAACCTGTCCCTAAGAAATGCTTCTTTGCAGTTCAGGTTATGAAGCTGCTTGGTGTCCTGAGAATGTCTGCACACGTGGCATTGCAAGGCCGTGGCTATCTGGGTGTGGATGCCCAAGCTGTGTGTTGAGCCTGCAGGACAGCTATCTGTGAAAGGAGAGGACAGTTTCTCAGATGCATGAAATGTTAATTTTGATGCCATGTCTGCCACCCTTCCAGATTCTTGCCCTCTCCTCTGTCTATCCCAGCTTCTCCCTCTCACATGTTGGTTGTCAAGTACCTCTTCCAAACTCTTGCTCTGTCACTGGGCTCAGAGAGGTGGTGAAGGCCTCATCCTTGAAGGAATTCAAGGTCAGGCTGGGCAAGGCTCTGAGCAACCGAATGTAGCCGTAGATGTCCCTGTTCATTGTTGAGGACCATGACAACAGTAATGATCAGTGTCCAGCCAACCCCAAAACTGTGTGGGATTTGCTGCTCCACATGGTTGTATATAAGTCCATGGGAGCCAA
Source organism: Cyrtonyx montezumae (assembly GCF_038088225.1). Taxonomy (NCBI): domain Eukaryota; kingdom Metazoa; phylum Chordata; class Aves; order Galliformes; family Odontophoridae; genus Cyrtonyx; species Cyrtonyx montezumae. The sequence continues at coordinate 894,049 of NW_027072078.1, forward strand.
AGAGATTTGTCCCAAGGTACTCATAGAGCTGGCTGATGTAATTGTCTTTGATGTCATTGGCCTCTCTCAATTATTCTTGAGAATCTTGGGAATCTGGAGAGGTCTCATTTTACTGGAAGCTAGCAAATATTGTTCCAATTTTCAAGAAAGGTAAGAAAGAAGACCCTGATAATAATGTCTGTCACTCTCACTTTCACTGTATGAACTGAAAGACATCAGAATGATGATGTGGTCAGTGGTTCAGGATGAGAAGATCCTTTTTAAACTGACTTGATTTCCTTTTACAAGGTCACCCATCTAAGCTGACCAACAGAAGCCAGCTGATGTTACCTTTTTGGATTTCAGTAAATCTTTTGATACCTTTACTCCCAGTATCCTTCTGGATAAAACTTCCAACATACAGCTAGACAAAAAGGTAGCATGATGGATGAGAAATTGGGTGATGTGTTGGTCCGAAAGGGTCATGGAGTTACATCACACACTGGAGGCCAGTCACTAGTAAGGTTCCCCAGGGCTCCATTTTAGTGCCAGTTCTCTTTAATGTTGTCCTAACTTATTTGGATGTACGACTAGATGGCATTTTGAGCAAGTTTGTTGATGGTACTAAATTGGGAGGAGGGGGGAGAGGCCCTGTGGAGAGATCTAGACAAATTAGAAAGCTGGGCTACAACCAGTCACACGAATCTGGCAAGTGCCAGATTCTGCATCCGGAGAGGGGGAGCCCTGGCTGTCCATACAGACTGGAGGATGCTGCAGAGAACTTCACTGAAAAGTTTTGCATGGCTGACAGCAAGCTGAACATGAGCCAAACATAACTTGGATGCATGGAGCATGGCACTGCTAGCTCAAGGGGAAAGGTGTCCTCCTCTACACTGCTGTGGCCTCATGTTGAGTAGTGTGTGCAACTTAGGGTGCCACAGTACAGAAAGGATGTAAAACTATTATAGAGTTCCAAAGGGAGGCTACAAAGGTGGTGAAGAATCTAGAGGGGAAGATGTCTAATTTTGGGGTGATCCTGTGTGTAGCCAAGAGATGGACTTGCTGATTGTGAGTCCTTTCAAAGTACTCCATGATTCTATGAACAATGGGATGCAAATTTAGCACACGCCTCTGGCATAGTTTATACCAGAGGATCTGACAAACATCCCTGCCTTATCCAAACCAAGTCAAAGCACAGTCAAAGAAGTGTGTGGGGAAGGCAGTGTGGATTGCTCCTTCCTTGGGAGAAGGCAAGCTCATTTCTGGAATTGACTTTGCCCATGGATCTGGGTGCATTTTGTGGGTGAGGCAAAAGGCTGTGGGTATCAGGTGTGTGCCTTAAGGAGATTTAACAGTGGGTGCCCTCCCCAAGAGGAGCATCATGAGACCTTGTAGACAGTTGCTTTGGATTGAAACTCAGTTTCTGGAAGGAGTGATGGAAATGTCTCTGTGAGCTTGAACCTGACACCACTATCCCCAAAAAGTGCCCCCTCCCCACCGCTGTGCCTCTGTACTCTGCTTCCCTTGATCAGCCCCAAAGATCCAACTGACACATGGGCAGTGAAGCACCAGCTCTGGATCAAAACTTCTGAGGGGTTTTAATAAGAACAAATATGGGTACATGATAAAAAATCAGAGTAGTAACACTAGAGGAAGTCAGTGCCACACTACTTCTGCTGACCATGGGAAAAGGGACCTCACAGTTCTCTAAGCAACACTGACTTCTCTGCCCTTGTAACCACACTCAAGCTCATAGCTCTCCCTGCCTGGGGCTCAGGGACCCTTTTGCACCTGACTCCAGTATCACAGTGCTCGTGTCCACATGGGGATGTGACAGAGACACCTCTTCAACATCATCATAGCCCGTGTTCCTCAGGGACAAGGATGAGGTATCTCCATCAGCTCCAGGGCTGCCAGTACTTCTCTGGGAGTGCAGATCCACTCCTGCAAGCAGTAAGACAAGCACTGTGGTTGGTTCCATGGGATACCCCTCTGGGGCTGTCCATTAGATTCCTTCCTTCTCCTCACTGGTGATGAGATGTTCAATCCTTTGTCCGAGACCATTCCCCCCAAGGAAATCTCCCTAGGGCAGGTTCCCCATCATGAGTGGCTGGGCTCATGGTGCTGCAGCACAGGGAATGGTATGTGGTAACTGGTAGTGCTGCACTTCACTTCCTTCTTACCTCTGACTGCATCACTGGGCACCTCACAGTGACCCTGCCCAGAGACAGGATCATCTTCAGGTTCAGAAACCTCCTTGGCATCATCATAACCATCTTCTGGATCATCTCTGAGCAGGATATCAATGTCTAGAAGGAGAGGAGAGCTGGTGACAGTGAGAAATAACATTTCAGGATGTGCAAGATGGGGAATGTGCAGGCAGTGGGGCTTAAAGACTGGTGTTGGCAGGGGCAGTTGGGGCCAGCCCTGTGCCAGGGACGGGGGAAAGGTCCACGCAGCTGTGCCCTCAAAGGACCCACACTCACCTGAGTGGTCGAACACTGCCTGCTTCTCTGATGCCGAGTTGTATCTGATCTCCTCATATACAGCCTCAGGGAAGGGTTCCTCAGTTCTTCTGGAGCCTGAGGACAAAGGCAGGTTGGTCCTGGGCATGGGTAGAGCGGGACAGTACTCTGCTTTTCTACCCGTGCCCCACTGCTGGGGTCAGCCCAGGGCTGGCTGTGTGGGCACCATTGCCACATCCCCTTTGAGATCAACAACCTGATGTGGGACAGCATCAGCCTCACAGCAACCTTTCAGAGTCAGCCTTTCTGCTTCTTTGGTCTCTGTATTAGATCCCATTGATGACCCCTGGAGCTTCCCCCACTCCGCCCCATGGGTCCATAGCATGGCTGTGCCCAGCACAACACAGTAGCCTGACAATAGAGTGATAGACTGCACCTCATGCTTCTCCTGGCACCTTCTCTGCCCCAGAGCCCCCTCCACTGCTGTCATAGTGCAGCCAGTGGAATGTCTTTGGCTGTCTCCTCTCTGTTCCCATTCCCACCAGTGTTGCTTTGCCATTTCTTCCCTTGTCCCATCATTAACTCCCTCTGCTTATGGTCTCTCTCCACCCCTTGCTGCTGAGACCCAGTGTCCATGCTGTCAGTGAAGTGGTGTGGGACAGGAAGCAGCACATGCTCCTATCCCCCTGCTTTACCTGTGCCCTTTGTTGACACTCCCCAGTACCACCAGCCCCATCAGGAGGCACCTCCCCCAGAATCACTGGGACAGGACCTACCTCTGCGCTGAGCCTTGGCACTCTGCACTTGCCCAGCCAGGAGGACCAGGAGCAGGCAGAGAAGAGCCCCCAGGATAATACAAATGACAACAGGCACTGAGAGGCCGCCAGTCGGATGGCCCGAGGGGAGATCTGCAGGAGAAGGAACATGGCAGTGTTTTGGAGAGAAAAGGGACAGGACATCCCAGCCCTTACCCCACTAATGCAAGGCAGCAGGGGTTGGAAGCTAGGGCCTGGGTGATGCAGCAGCTCCCACCCTCCTGGATACATGACAGCCCCCTTCCATCCCTAACAGCCTACTGCCTGTTCCTGGGCATTTTGCACCCTGATAAAGAGACTTCTCTCCCTGACTATGGGTCACAGTGTGGCCCAGTAAAGGCCCAGCCCCAAGAGAGGGCACCTTACCTGCTTGTGGGGGGAATGCTGTCGTCCTCGGTGAATCTGCAGAGGAGAGTAGGGTTGAGAGGGGCTTATACAGTAATAGGGAATCCCCCTGGCACATCTCCAACAAGTGCCACCTGAATTGTCTCTCCCGCAGGGCTGTGCAGGGCTCTGGTGCAGGCTCCAGACCCCTGCTCTGCTCAGGACTGTGGGCAGAACCTGAGCAAAAAGGCCCAGCTCTGTCACTCACCCAAGCAATGCACTCCAACATCTTCTTTATGCCGACAGGCACCGCTGTCCCCAGGCTGGGCCCAGCAGTCCTGTAGTGACAGCTCTGTCCCTTTGCACTGCACTTGCTCCAGCCAGATGAATCCTGTACCTTCACCAAATGCAGCCTCAGCCAGGGCAGATACTGCAGGGCCACAGCCCAGCTGCCGGCACACCACCTCAGCATCTTGCAAGTCCCACGAGTCATCACACACCGTCCCCCAGGAGCCGTGGTGCCAGACCTCCACTCTGCCTGAGCATCTGTCCTTACCTCCTACAGTACGGATCTTCTCCCTGTCTGCAGATGCAGAAACCTCCCACGTGGCACCAGCAGTCAGGACAGCCTCGCCAGGTGAGAAGCCATGGGGAGGAGCTGCCTTTACCTGTGCAACTGGTGGAATTGGGGCACGCTGCCACCAGGGTCCTTCCTGGGTGTCTCCCTGCAGAAGGAAATGCTGCAGTGAAGGGGCTGGGGGTTGTGCGGAGAAGAGCAGAGCTGGTCTCATCTTGCACCTCTCTGTGCCACCTGGGCCAAAGCAGCAGCTGAACCCCAGTCATTGAGAGGAATGGCACTGCAAAGGGACCGGGGTACTCATCCTAACAGAGTGCCTGGATCACAGAGCAGCAGGAGGGGAGGCTCCTCATACCCTGTCTGGTCTCTTCTGAGACCTCACTTGGAGTTGCCTCTGCTTCCCCTGGGCATTGCCGGTGAGCACGTGTGGCTCTGATAGCTCATGTGGCCTTTTTGCCACCAGCAGCAGAAGGATCTGACATGGGCAGAAAAAAACCCCTCCAGGATCTTTCTCTGTGCCCGACTGTGCCAAGCGGGTAGCAGGAGCACGGGTGGCACTGGTGCCCACATGGCTCATAGTTACCACTGCAGTTGATGTTGGTCTCATCTCGCAGGTCATCACACGACTGTGGGTCCCAGGGTGCAGAAGGACACTGCCAGAAGGAGCTGTTGCTCTTCCCACACTCAACGCGATCCAGCCATGCAATGCCAGAAAGCTTGTCATAGCGCGAGCTCATTTCCAGGATCCCTGTGTCCCCACAGCCCAGCTGCTTGCACACCACTGGCACCGTGTCGAGACTCATCGAGTTGGAGCAAACACTCCCCCACGTTCCGTTATAGAAAACCTGCAGGCGCCCGGAGCAGCCGTCGCTGTTCTCCAGCCTCAGGTCCATGAACTCTGGACGGAAGAAAGACAGACAGGACAAACAGGCCGGTCCAGCTCTGGGAAGCAGAGGTTCCTCTGCACCCTTGGGCTCCCTGCACTCTCTGAAGCACGGACAGCAAGTCCCCATTGCACCCGGTGAAGGAGAGGTCCCAGATGTGCAACCCCACCCTCCCCACTCACCACCAGAATGGCTGTGCTCCCCAGATACCCCCACGGGGCCAAACAGTATGACTGCGTGCAGACATCCCCGGGTCAGGCTCGGGCAGAGGCGTCGGCCATGCCCGGCTCGCCCCTCTCCCCAGCCCCATTGCCCCAGGGCCACCAGCTCTGCTCCCAGCACACACCTGAGCAGACGACTCCCGCGTCCTCCTTGTGCCCGCAGTTGTGCTCTCCCCAGGCCTTGGCAGGGCAGTCCCACAGAGCAGCTTCACTCCCAGTGCAGTTGACGTCATCCAGCCAGATCTGCCCAGAGCCCTTCCCAAACCGAGCAGAGCTGGCCACCTGCATGGCCCGCCCGCAGCTCAGCTGGCGGCAAACAACGTCAGCATCGGCCATGTCCCAGGCGTCGTCGCAGACCGTGCCCCATTGGCCCTGGTAGTAGATCTCCACTCTCCCCGCGCAGCGTCCAGCCCCGTCCAGCAGCCGGACCCTCCTGCTGCCTGCGGTGTGGAGAAGCCCCAGCCATCAGAGGCTGCCTGCCTGTCCTGCCCTGTGCCTGTGTGATGTGCAGCGCTGCTCACCCCGACACACAGCCCCCACGTCCTCCATGATGCCCGTGCCGTTGGGCAGGGGGGTGTTGCAGAAGCTCAGGCCGGCCTCGTGTCCTGCACACCGCACCCCACGCAGCCCCACGGGGCCCGTCCCTCGCTCAGCCCTCGCTGGGACGAAGGCTGCGTCCGCCTCCCCACAGCGCAGCTGCCGGCACACCACGCTGACTTCCTCCAGGTCCCACTCATCGTCCAGGACTCTGCCCCATGTCCTGTGCCAGAAGATCTCCACGCGTCCATCACACGGGCTCTCTCCACCCACCAGCCGCAGGGATGTGGAGCGAGCGGGGCCTGCGGAGGGCAGAGGTTCTCCAGAATTGCACCAGGGAGCTCGGCACCCTGAAGGGTTTTTCCAGGGAGAGCTTCAGCCCAGTGCTGTGACATCCCCAGCTTTGGGTGGCCATATTGCACTAAGAGGAGTTACCACCTGAGCACACACCTGAGCAAATGACAGCAGCATCGTTCTCATGAGAGCACAGTGAGGCCCCCAGGACGGTCACTGGACACTGACTCAGGTGGGCTTCGCTCCCATCACAGTGGAACGATTCGCTCCAGACAGGGCCGGTTCCTCTCCCAAAACGCCCTCCTTTAGGAACGGTCACCGCAAACCCACAGCCGAGGTGACGACAGACAACGTGGGCATCCAACAGGTCCCAGCGGGAGGCACAGAGGGTGCCCCAGGTCCCCATCACCTGGACCTCCACCCTGCCCGCACACACCGTGCTGCTGTTCACCAGCCTGAACCCCGTGTACTCTGGGAACAGAGGAGGAGACGCTGCGTTTGTGCTCTGGCTTTCTCAGGACCTGGAGAAGCCAAAGGGACACTGTGCTCTTCTCCTTCTGCACCACTTCAGTGTGGCAAGACCAGCACATTCATTCACCTCTCACACCCAGCAGCACCCCATCCCTTGCTCCCCTGTCCCCCGCACAACCCCACGTTCAGCCCCACCCTGAGTCCTTACTCGTGCAGGTGACATGAGTGCCATTTGTGTGGGTGCAGGACTGGTTGATGGAGGATTCCTTGAGGCAGGAGGTGAGGATAGATGCATTCATCACATCCTGCAGATCTCTGTCACAGATGGGACCGACTCCTTCATCCAGAGGAGTTGCTCCGGGTATCAGCAGGGCTTTGCCACACTGCAAATCCCTGCAGACAACGTCGGCAGCTTTGGGACCAAAATGTGAGTCACAGACAGGTTTCCACTGTTTTCCATTGTGGATCTCCACATGACCTGAGCAGCTGTTTTCTCCTCCAACAAGTCGAATAGGTCCTGAAGCAACCAAAGACACCTGTGAGGTCCTGAAGCTCTCTGGCACTTCAATTCTTATGTCCCACTGAGGCTGCCACATGCGGAGCCCCACAGCCATCCCAGCATCTCGACCAGCAATTGACAGCCCCAGCCCACCACAAATGGTACGCCAGCTGTTTTCTGGCATCTGCTCATCGATTCGCCCGAACTGGCCACAGAGGTGGAGAACAGGTTCCTCCCTTACCTGAACATGTAACTCCAGCATCCTCACTGTGAAAACAGTTAGTTTTACTCCATCCTGCATGTGTGCAATCAGACAGGGCAGATTCAGTGCCACTACAGCCAACATCATCCATCCAAATGGGGCCAGACCCCGGACCAAAGTGACTGTAGTGAGGAGCTTCAATAGCAGACCCGCAGCCCAACTGCTTGCAAACCACTTCAGCGTCGTCCATGTCCCACGAGTCATCACACACGGTCCCCCACTGATTGTCGTATTTCACCTCCACTCTCCCAGCACAGCGCACACCGCCATTTGCCAGCCTCACCTCCGCAACCCCTTCAAACACCAACATGACACCCATCAGGAGAGTGCTGAGCCCCACTTGGTTTGGGTTGGGTTCCACCCTGCTCAACTGCACTCGCAGGCCCTGCCCTTTCTCCCCTTGTCTGACCTGGGGCACTGTGGGGTCCTTCCTCTCCTCATGGGCTGTACAGGGCTGTGGGTGCAGCTCCATCTCTTCTGGGCCGTTCACGACCTCACAGCCAACAGCACCTCCTCCCATCCCAATGGACACTGTCCCCATGCCCATCCACACACCATGCCTGCCCCTTCAAAGGCACTCACAAGGCTTCAAGGCACTGAACAGATCCCCCTGTCTGGTACCAGCCCCAGCACCACAACACCCCCCACCCCCAGCATTCACTGTCCCCAGGGAGCACCAAGTTGACCTTGAGGATCACTCCAACCCTTGACCAGTGCAGATCCTGACTTTGGCCAGGGCTTGCCCTCCTAAGGGTTGGGTTTCTGACAGAGAGCTGTACACAGACTCTCCAGGTCACCTCAGATGTTGGCTGCACCCTGGGGACTGCTGAATGCCACCATCGCCAGCTGGGTCATCACCAGCTTCATGAGCATCGTGCTAGGGGCTATTCTCCAGCACAGCCAGGAGTCCAAGATGGGTGCCCCAGGACTGGGTGTCTATAAATCCAACCAGGTACAAGCTTGGGTGCACTAGAAGCAGAGATAACCTCTCCCACTCAGAGACGGTACACAGAAAGGCACAGAGTCCACGGACAACTGCATTTTCAGCCCCTTGTTTCAATGGGTCCTGGAAAGAAACCACCTTTCCATGGAGATCCCTGTGACCGCATTGGTGCCTGCTTACCCTGGACGGTGAGACAAGGGAATGAGAACTTACCTCTGCATGGCTGCACAAAGAGGAGCAGCCACAGCACCCGAGGTGACAGGAGTCCCTTTGTCTCCATCCGGAGCCTCTTGTCCTCTGGCACAGCCTTGCTGTGCTCCACTCCCTGCTATAGCTCCTGGGGATTCCTGGGGACAGCGACAACAAGAGAGCAATATATATCTACTCATACTTGCCCAGATGCAGCAGCAGCCAATTGAAGCAGCAGACACCTTTTTAGACATTATCGGCAGTAATCTCCCCTCTGACGCAAACCAGCTCTCCAATGAACTCTTCCAGTGCTGTTCATGACCATATATGAGGGACTGGGGCCACTGCGGGCGTCACGTTGCTCTGGTGGGCTTCAAGATGGATCAGCTCTGGCCACGGGGAACGTGGGTCTGTCACTGCTGCACCCTGCAGGAACACTGAGCATCTCCCGAGTTGAGAAAGTTCAACAGCACAAGATGTGGCAGTCCATACACCCCCATACGCTGCAGGAACCTTGAGGACAGGGCTGCAGCAGGTCCGCATTGAGATGGAAGGGATCAGCCCCTGCCTTGCTACCAATGGGAGCAGCAGAGGGGAAAGGCCCTTAGCCATGGCCACAGAGCAGTCCTGGGAGTGCTGGCTTGCTGGTCCCACCCTGGGGAGACCACTGAAGGTTCCTTGCAGGAGTGGGAGCTGGGACAGGTCCTGTCCCAGCAGCAGACCTGCAGCCCAGAGACTCAGACGTGTCCCTGGCCCTTGGCACGTCACCCAGAGGCCATTATTCTCTGTGACATGTTGGGAGCCAGAGCCTGACAGGCACTGCAGGTTTATAAACCACAGCCCACGTCACATCACGTGCAGGCAGGAAGACAGCGGTTTCCTCCTGGCCCTGTGCCCAGGTGCATCCCTGCAGTGCCCCTGAACCACTTCCACCACAACCACACCAACTGAGGCTTCAGGGGGGGCTCCTGCAGTTCTGAAGTCAAGGGAGGGGAAGGGAGGTAAATCATATTTTATCGATTTAATAATGTTTTTTGTTTCTGCCTATTTAATTTCTTTAGCTATATGTATGTAGGCACATGCAAATGTATACACCTGTATATGAAGGCTGCTCTGAAAGTAATGCCTCCTATCTTATTATGTTGGCCCACAGTGGGGCAGATGGTGGTAGTACAGTAGTCAGCTTGCAAGGCCTTACTGTTATCAAAATCACAGCCACTGCTCCCTATTCCAGAGAGGCTTTACTCACATGGTGTCTAGCTCCAGTTACCAGTGGTCAGTATGTTCTAACTTGACATCAGTGTCAGGCACTCCAAACACCAACCATTTTAGTGGTTTTCCTTTGGACTCATTTATCAAAATGCAACGGAATACAGTTGGGAAGGTTCAACCTTTACTGTCATACCACCACCAACTGCCTCTTATGTTGTGGGCCAACATCAAAAAACAGGAAACATTACTTTCAGACCAGCCCTCGTATTTGCAGACTCAGAGAGTAGAAGGCCAACACTGGCTGTACTTTTGCTAATATAGCACCTCTTGGGACAGATAATGAATAAAGCCTTGCTGGGCCTGCAGATTTTATCCAAGTTTCTCCTTTGCTGGAGGCTACTGCCAAGTACAGGTCTTGAAACTGCACAGTTAGAAAGCTGTAAGGATGGACAAGACAAATAAAATGCTAGAAAAGCTTTTTATTTTTCTTAATTAACTGAGGTACTCCTTATATGTAAAATTCATTATCGCTTTACGTGGCACACAGGCTAAATGAGAACACTGAACTTCATGGGCAAAGGCACTGCTTCAGAATGCTCGGTTCCTCACTTGGTAACAAGTGAGAGTCAGCTGCTGCACAGAGATAAAATAAACAGCTGTTAAGAACAGAAGAGCTGCTGCTACTGCTGTCTGAGACATCTTCATGGCTGCCACTGCAGGTGCACAGATGAAAGCAACCTCACTGTCTGGAATGCTGTGTAAGGGTTGTATCTGTACTCAAACCAAAGGAAAAAGCAAGTGAAAGGTCCACTGACAGAGAGGTAATCCAGAAAAACTGGATTTAGGAAAGTGCCTGCTTCACCTCTTGAAACTTCTCTCCTGGTTCATTTTTGAATAAAGCTTATCTAGCTTTACAGAGCCACACAAATTCCACTTGAAGCACAAAATGGAGCAGAATACTTCCCACCAGCCAATTGTGAATAGCAAAAGACTGCACAAATTAAAACTGCTACTTACAAAATGTTTCTCAGGTGGAAGCTGCACTTTCCCCCTGGCTGGTGGTGAAGCACAGTGCTCTTCCCATCAGTCAGCCATCTCCATCAGAGCACAGCACTATCTGCAAGATTTCTGTTCTGCATCTAAACATCTTTATTGCCTATTATCTTCCTCAGTTTGCTCCCTTTTGAAAAAGGAAAGCAGAAATGCAGGAAATTCCTTTGATGAACTGGTGGGACAATCCATTTAACTGACATGGAAACACGAAAGGCCTTTCAGTACGTTCCCTAGCAAAGCATCACGCTCTAGAAACTGTGTCTAGTAACTGGTCTCTGTTAGCTGAACAGCTGAGTAATACCCAAGAGGTACGTGCATCAGTCTGACTGAACTGACCCTTCAAAGGATGAGGAAAAGCTTCCTTGTTTCTTTCACCACCATACAAACCCAGCCTTGGTGCCTCTCAGTACAAGCCCACCAAGACTGCTAGGAAAAGCAGTTGGTTCTCACACAGAATCATTACTGAGTACTGACTGCATCAAAAAAAATTGAATGTTCATAAACTACTTGAAAATGGAAGGTTTTCCTAAGGAATTGCAGAGTTTGTGCACAATCTGCAACTCGCACAGTGCAGGTGAGGGTATTTTTTGTGATCAGAGGCAAGCACTGAGCTGAACAAAAAATAATCAGGTCAAGATCAAAATGCCATACAGACTACAGCTGTGTTACGTGTGTAGATGTTCAATTGTGATGCCCTTCTTCCCCAGAACTCCAAAGAGAACATTGACTTAATTTGCTGTTTCAGAGCAAATCTTTGCCTTTCCAGTCTCCAGTGAGGTGTCTTGTATTGTCCTGTCATCACAGTTACTCTGAGGGCTGAATCTCAGGATGACTTCATTTTCTGTGCTCCCATCAGTGCCTGAATAAGAGGATAAATATTGCTTGTGCTTCAAAGCCCAAATAATTAAACAGCAAGAATCATAAAAGAAAGGTGAGGACTGAGATCTAGTTTCATTGAAGGAATGTTCTTGCTGGTAGACTTTCTTTTCTCTTTTGAGTCCTTGGATTTCTCTGTATACTAGTATACAATTTTCCAGTGAGTTGGCTGCTCACAGTTGTTCTCTTTTTCACCACAAAATCGATTGTAAGTTGTTTTTGGATCAAATCCCAAGATCTCCCTTTCTTCATGAATCCGAAAGGAAAATGTTGAAACTGAGGTGCCTATAAAATACCTGTGAAAAAATCAGAATGGGTTTCTGATTCAAACACAAGTAACAGATTTCAGTGCAGTGAATTTTAGTAAGAGATCTGTAAACAACTATATCTGGGTCAAAAGCGATACTCAGGTTTGTGACAGTAGAATTAGGCCCAAAGAAAAGCAAACTCACTACCTTGCATGTGCACAGATCCACTGGTCAATCACAGCCACTCCCCCATCTTTGTACAGTTCTAGCTCCTCCCAAGTAGGTTCAAACCTCACCATCTCAGGCACCAGTTTCTTGAGCAATTCAATCTCTGAAACAGGGAAAAACAAACATGTCAAAAAGTGCAATCTGCTGCTGTCATAAACTTTTAGTGTTTAAAGAAAGTCAAAAGTCATCAATCCTAAAATGACTATTATCTGCCTACCCTCCTCAACAGCATCAGTGGCTATGAAAACTTTTTTAAGTTTATGCATTTCCAAGAGGCTGTGGATTTTCTTTACTGCTCCATGCAGGGAAGGCACATCTTCTCTGTGACCCCAGATGAAATCCTTCCTTCTGAGATGGACCCCCAGGTATGGACCACCTAGAGCTGTGCCCATCTTTACCTAAGAGAGAAAGAAAAAAGTTAAAAATGTAAGAGTGCCATTATTCATTCATACTGCAAAGGCCTGGGAATTTTAATGCACAATCTCTAGATAAGGCACTGAATTACACTAGCTGCAGAAAGTAATTTTAAGATATGGATTTGTAACATTTTGATTTTTGGAGGCCTGCCTCATACAAGACAAATTAGCATGCAAAATCTACGTAAGCAAAAAACGCTCTCCTTGACCAAATCCACAACTGGCAGTTTGCAACTGAACTTTACAACTGAAGATTATGCTAAACACAAGAAGAAATCTAAGCCTCCTTTAGTGAAATGAGGGTAACAGAAATCCAGCATCCAGATCAGCCAGCCAAATCTCAACACCTTCCAGTAACTCATGTTACTGTTGGATGGATTAAGAACTGGTTGGCTGGTCACAGCTGAAGGGTTGTGATCAGTGGTTCTATGTCTGGGTGGAGGCTGGTCAGGAGTGGTGTCCCCCACTTGGGACCAGTACTCTTCAACTTCTTTAAATCCTGGACTGCATTAAAAAAAAAGTGACCAGCAGGGAGAGGGAGGTGATTGTCCCCCTCTACTCAGCATCTGTGAGGCCCCGTGTGGAGTACTGCATCCAGGCCTGGGGCCCCCAGCACAAGAAAGACACAGAGCTCTTGGAATGGGTCCAGAGGAAGGCCACTAAAATGATCAGAGGGCTGGAGCACCTCTCCTGTGAGGAAAGGCTGAGGAAACTGGGCTTGTTTAGCTTGGAGAAGGCTCTGGGGAGACCTCATTGTGGCCTTCTAGTACTTGAAGGGAGCATATCAACAGGAGGGGGAATGACTGTTTACACAGCCGACAGTGATAGGTTTTAAACTAAGATGGGAGGTTTAGGTTGGATGTTAGGAGGAAGTTTTTCACTCAGAGGGTGGTGATGCACTGAACAGGTTGCCCAGAAGGGTTGTGTACGGCCCATCCCTGGAGGCATTCAAAGCAAGGCTGGATGTGGCTCTGGGCAGCCTGCTCTAGTGGCTGGCAGCCCTGCCCACGGCAGAGGGGTTGAAACTCGATGATCTTCAAGGTCCTTTTCAACCCAGGGCATTCTATGATTACAACTCTACATCACACAGAAAGAAGAGGAGAGTACGATCGTGCATGTCCACTGTGATCTGAGCAGGGAGAGTGAGATTCACGTGACTCTTCCAATATTCCCTGCAGAGTACAGCAAATAGCAGCAATTCATTACACCTGCTATGGGAAACTCTTACAATTTTACCTTCATCTGTGTCCAGTCCTCATTGTAATGAGTCCTGTCTGCCTCATCTGTGGATTGAAGGTACTTGCTTCTAAACTCATCTCCTGCTACACGGAGATGTTTAGCAAATACCATGCTTCGACGGGTCTGTTGGAACAGGAGCAGATGCTGAATCAGAAAAAGGCAGAGCTAAAAATGACTAAGTGGAGACAGCGTCACGTACAAGGAGCTCTCAGGATACTACTCTAGCACCTTTAAAAGAGATCAACACTGGCCTTCTAATCTCATTCCAAATCTTCTAGCAAAATGATCATATTAAGGGACAATGTCCACACTGCCTGCTGCAGAAGAGTCATGCTATAGTTCACACAGACTTTCTCCCTCCTTTCTCTATTAAGTCAACACAATGTGATTATGTTGAGTAGAGACATTAGGTACCTTACTCTAGATGTGATGAAGACACTATACCCAAAAAACAGTGGAAACGTGCACGCACATCACATGGCTGTGCAATGCACTGTGGAGAACAGCAAACAGCCTTGAGTGCTATGCCCACATCAGGTATGTCCAAGCTTCATCCTGATGGGGCTGTGCAGCTGTCACACCATGCTTGGCATTTATGCAGTATAAATTACAGGGTATTTTTCTGGGCACAAAATTCTGACATCCTGGATGAATACTCATTTTGCAAAGGCACATCCAAAAGAGAACACATGAACGTGTGAACCTCCACTGACAAGCTTTCTGAAGTGGATGCTCTCTGTATTTGGTTACTCTATTACATGGAAAATTTATTTCAAATTTGCATGTCTGATATTGTGCTTTCTAACTACTTGTGAGTTCTGTTGCTTCTTCCTTATCATGTGGGAAGAAATAAATAACAGAGACCCTTCTCAGAGGTACACTGAAAAGAACAAGAGACCACGGGCCAAGCTGCTGCAAGGGAACTTCTGTTTGGACATAAAACTTTCTGTTGGCAATAGTGGCAAAGCTCAGGGGCAGGTCCCAGAGAGATGACAGATCTCAGCCTTGGGGAACTTCCACCCTCAACAGGACACAGCCCAGAACAACCTTATCTAGTTCTGGAGTGTGACTGTCAAGGCAGGGCCATCCCAGCCTAAATTTTTCTCTGATTCTAATTTTGAGAAAACAAAACCAGTACTAGCTATGTCATCTTTGTGAACATGAACTATATGAACAGTACAGATCTCCTAATTCTCTGAGGTCCTCCTCCCAGTGTGGTAAAAGCAAACATAAAAATATTGGATTTTGCTGAGGTATCCATGAAGAACGTCGCTCAGACCAGTTATTTTCAGGGTACTCTGCTCCCAGACCTTGAGTCTAGGATGGGGAGCAGAGTAAATCCCTTAACAGTTCAGTAAGAAATAGTGGCCTGCTACTCTTTGTGGAATGACACAAGTCCACAGGGCCAGATGAGATCCACCCAAGGATGCTGAGGGAGCTGGTGGAAGTGACTGCTAAGACACTTTCCACCACCTATCAGCAGTCCAGGAAGATGGGGAAGCCCCAAGCGACTGAAGACTTGTCAGTGTGACACTCATTTACAAGAGACAGGAGGAGAATCTGGGGAACTACAGGTCTGTCAGCCTGACCTCAGTGTCAGTGAAGGCTATGGAACAGAATGGCTTGAGTGCAACCATACAGCGTTCTGTTCTGGAATAGGAATTCAGTTATCAAACAGAAAGAAAGTTAGGATGATACTGAGCACTTTCAGGAACTCTTTAGAAACATCTCATCTTGAGACTGACCAATCTACACAAAGACAGTTCTGTTTTGGTTGCAGACACTGCATATGGGAGGTCCTTCTAAATACAGCTCCCTGTAGCTCTAAATTTTTGGGGAGAAAACATGAAGACACAATAATTACATAAATCCATAGCAATTGAAGACCACCTTTAGCATATGCTGCTGAAAAACAAGTTACTTTCAAGAAAAAAAAAATCCAAGGCAAAACACAGAAGCAGGTATTGGTCACTGATTTTTTTTTAAATCAAAACCAAGTAGAAAATCTAGATAAGCTAACTGCAGAATACTCACATTCCAATAATCTTTCCCTCCATAGTGGTCATGAAGAAGGTTTTCAGCTCTGTCCAACATCACTGACCTATTAAAAATTGTAAAACTGAGTGTAGCTCCCTTAGGAACAGAATTCACATTATGATGTTTCTTTATACAGATCCCAGGATAAAGCACAGCCTATGATCTATTTGGAAATAGCACGTGGGGAATGAGGGATAGGGTGCCAACCTACAATGCATAAAGCAAATTGTGACCCAGAGCCTGCTGAGGAGAGAATAGAATAATGGCATTGTGTGTTGCTACTCTCTTCCTTTAAGTGCTACTCTTCAATGTGATAATTAAACAAACAATAACAACCCCTTGTATAGTCCTCAGAGTGGCTACTACTGGAGAAATAAAATTGCCAACAGAGACAGTGATCCAAAGGGGAGAAGAAAGCTGTGATATGACACTCAGCCTGAAAGCAGCTGAGAGTTTCTCTGCACTCACAAGAGAAAAACCAGAGAAGGTGGTTTCCCTGTGTGTAATAAAGCACTCTAGAGCAAACAAACAGATTTAAGCATATACAGATACTAGAAAAGCCTATGAGTAAAAAAAAGCAGAAATTCTGAATTGATCCTTTTTTTTGCTGACATGAAAACAACCTATGTTCTCCACAGGTTCTTTGTATACTGGGAACTTAACTGCAGTGTCCAGGTTCTACAAAGCAGAGAAGATTTTGAGTTTTGAGCATCCAAGAATATACAGGATATAGACTCGGTGGGTGCTCTGAGCATACTGAATATGAGTGAACACACAAAGAAACGCTTCTGCAGAAGGGAATCAAAGTTATCTGGATTTTCTTCTACTTAAAATGAGAGGAAGCAGCTCATCAACTTTAGAGTAACACTGCTGCAAGTCAGCTGGGCACTTGCACATACAGCTACAAAGGAATCTGGAAAATAGACTATAGACTGTGCTGCTGGAGAAAAATCACTGCCTTTAGCAGAAAGCTTAGAGGTGAATCAGATTAATAATACGGACAAACAAGAGCTACTATAGTTAAATTCAACTTTTAAGAGGGGATCTCTACAAAAATAAGGAAGTTGTGCCCAAATGAAGAAAACTAAAAGGCTCACAAGCTCCACGAGGTTAAATGGGTAAAAAAAAGCCTATATGGAAAGCTATAAAAGAATTCTGGCAGCAAGAAATAAAGGGCTTAAGTTAAATGAAAAGTCTTCCTTCAATACAAAGAAAATTAAAAGCTTAACAAGCATTTAGATACAATAACTTCTTAAGAGAAAAAGAACGTAATTTTTTTGTAGCTGTGTGGTAGGTGGAAGATCCCATGCAAGAACTTTTCACAGCAAACTCACCAGAGAATACACTGAACCAAAGTATCCACTGAGTAGGGAGTGCCTAGCTAGGACAGCAAGGGCAAGTGAACTAACATGTGAGGTCAAGCTATTCAACCAAGGGTGAAGCAGCACTGCCTATAATCCTGGTATGCAACTTCTTGCTTAAACTGCCTCTGTATCAAGAGGCCTGCAACGAGGCTAGAATGATGTTAATCTTCTAAAAACACCCCTTGGGGAGGTCTGGGATGCAGCACAGTGGTAAGCTTGAAGGCAGTACTGGAAAACTTAGTAGCAATTATTACAGATACACAGAATGGATGCCTAGATAAAACAAATTGGTGAAACGGGACCTCTGAATTAGAGAACGTGCACTTTGGACAGGACAAGCCTGCATGTATGTACAGACTGGGTGAGGAGAGGATAGAGAACAGCCCTGTGGAAAGGGATCTGGGGTTTCTGGCTGATGGTGAGTTGAACCCGAGCCAGCACTGTGCCCTCACAGCCCAGAAAGCCAACCTCACCCTGGGCTGCTCCAAAAGCAGGGTGAGGGAAGGGATCTGCTCCTCTGCTCTGTGCTGACACCTCACCTGGAGCACTGCCTACAGATGGGGAGTCCTCAGTACAGGAGAGACATGGACCTATTGGAGCACTGACAGAGGAGGGCCACAAAAATGATCAAAGGGATGGAAATCTTTCCCTAAGAGGACAGACTGAGAGAACTGGGCCTGTTCAGCACGAAGGCTCCAAGGAGACTTAAGAGCAGTCTTATAATATCTACAGAGAGGCCATAAGAAGGAAGGGGACAGACTGTTTTAGCAGAGTCTGTTGTAACAAGACAAAGGGAAACGGTTTCAAACTGAAAGAGGGGAGATTTAAATTGGACTTAAGGAAAAAGGTATTTTTGACGATGAGGGTAGTGAAGCACTGGCACAGGTTGTGCAGAGAGGTGATGGGTGCCCCATCCTTGGAGGCATTCAAGGTCAGGCTGGACCTGACATAACTGTAGATGTCCCTGTTCACTGCAGGGAAGTTTGATTAGATGGCCTTTTATGATTTCTTCCTACTCCAATCTGTGATGATTCTATGATCTCCTCAGTAACAAAGACAGGCTCTCCTCCAAAGGGCAGTGACCATGGCCCAAAAAGAAGCTGCAGGTGCCCCATCCCTGGAGGTGTTTGAGGCCAGGTTGGATGAGACCCTGGGGAACCTGATCTAGTGTCTGATTTAGCAGTTGGCAGCCCTGCCCGAAGTAGGGGGTTGAAAGTTGATGATCTCTGAGGTCTCTTCCAACTTAAGCCTTTCTGTGATTCTATGAATTACTGGAAAAAGATGAGAGCACTAAATAGAGAATGTCACTATACCAGTATGTAAATGGTTTAATCCACACAGTGTGTAGGATCTAGCTGAATTGTAAAGGTTTAGGAAGTGGCAGTGAGAACAACTGAAGAGTTGGAATGACTCTCACATGAACATGCTGTGCCTATTCACACTGCAGAAGAGTCAACCATGGGAATATAGTAGATTTATAAAGTCATGAATGGCATGCAAGAGAATATGAAAGAGCTGTTTGTTCATTCTCTTCCATGATCTAGTGGACAATGAATGAAACTTGCAGGTGGGAATTCAGTAGGAAACAGATTTTCACATGATGCTCAATTAAGGTGCAGTCTTGCCCCAGGATTTTGTGAATGCTAACAAACTGCATGGGATTCAAAGGGAATCTGCACAGATCCATGGAATCAGTGAAGGATATAAAAGATAAGAACACCACATTTGGCTCCCTTCAGGTCTCTACAACTAGAAGGGCAGTATGGGAGACAAGATTTGAGGGAAGCATCACACACAGGTTCCCCCATTCTTATACTCTTCCCCAGACATCTGCTTGCACTTCAGATGCTAAGCTAGACAGAATTTGAGGTGAACCACTGAATTTAGGATGAACTGCTACAGCTGCACTTGCATTGTTATGCTTGTTGCTATTCCTACTCATGTCTGATTGAGAAATGTAACCTTGTGGATAAAGTACCTTGTCTGCAGCTTAGGAATACTTAGGCATCACTGCTAATTTTTCTCAACTATCCTCAATACCTGATCTGTCACAGATGCCATGAAAGAACTAACTGTAGGACTACATATAGAGACTTCTATGGATTATTTCATACAGTTTCTTTCTTTCACTGGCAAATACTGTAAGTTCGACCTCGACAAATGGAAAAACATCAGGATTTTGCTTCCTCTCCTCCCAGCAGGAGGTACTATGGATCTCACTGCTCTGACGAGGGGAACTTCCATCTATTTCCAATTAAACAGTATTGATGTCATATTTTTGGCTGTGTTTTTTCTCATGGCAAAACTACCCTTCATCTTACACAGCTTGTGGTTCTCCTATGGATTTATTCCCCTGATGCATTTATAGACAGTGATTATTTCCTTTTCCTGTTCTACTCTGTACTCCTGTAGCTTTTCTTTGCCATAATTTCTTCAGTTGTTACAGGGTCATAGCTGTCTGGAAATGCTCTGCTGCTGGGACAACGTAAGCATGCATCATCTCTCATATGAGAGTTTCCCTTTCCTCTGATCATTCTAGTGGTATCTCTGCACCTCAGAAAAGAAAGACAAAACACGCTTTCTATAAATGCAGCTCATACTAATGAGGACTGATATCACAAGGGAGCAGGCACTGCCTCTTCTGATCCAAGATGAGAACATGGGATATGCTGTATTTACACCGTTTCCTCTCTACTTAACACAGCATTGAAGCATAAAGGAAGAAGAGGTAAACGAGAGGTGGCAAGTACAGTTACCTACCTGAGAGAGAATTAGGAAGAGCTCAAGGGTATTTCCTCTTAGTTGTTAGTATAGCAGTTAGGTGTTTTTAGAGAATAAATTCCTTTTGTAATGATTTGAATGGACCTCGGTAGCTTAGTGGTGAAACATCACAACCTTTAAGTTCTCCCTGCTCTTCTCACCTAGCAATGGGCTTGTGGGCATGGCATACAACAACACGTAATAACACAAAGCAACTCACTGTGCTGAGGTATTCTTCAGAAGGATGGGAGCTACAACAGAGGCAGATCCTTGAACAGACAAACAAGAGACATTCAGGCCCCGTGTTTCTTCATAACCCCAGAACCATCCCCTGAAAGAAAACAAAAGGTTTTGGTTCACAGGCTTGTGTTTTAAATTAATGCCACATATAGAATGAAACAAATCAACAGTATACCCTAGGAAGGTGATAACATCAAGAAACCAGGCAGCTCCTTTACTGTTTTTTATGAAATAATGACTTTCTAAAATTCTATTTTTGCTAATGTTTTGATATTGATCAAGCTTTAGAAAGAAAATGAATCCAAAGCATTCAAAGACTCACAGACAGCACTAATCACACAAGTCCCTTCCATTAAAGTGGGCAAACTTCTCAGTGAATACAGACAACTGAAACGACTGCTAGATGTTACCTGTAATACTGATGCTTGTCTTTGGAATATGTAAGCTGATCAATACAAGGCCTCTCATCTATTTTTTCTTCCCATGTTCCTTCTTTCCATCCTTCCACGTAGCTTTGCAGGACATAAATCTGCTCAATAAAGGGCCCACCTGACTCTAAGCAGAAGGTAAAACAAAGTATTAATGAGCATGAAAAAAAATTATGATAAAGGCACAAACCAATATCACTTGCAATTAAAAATCTCCTGGAAATAATACGATACTAGTCTCTCCCTTCCCCCTTTTTGTTGTTAAAAAGGGAAGGAAGTTCAGTGCAAGTTGAACACTGGTCAGAGGATGTGACAACCTGTTACCTCTAGTCAGCTATGTGTGACAAACAGAAATGAATCAGCTCAAAAGTGTACACTTAAAAACTGGATAAAGCACAACTACTGTAGAACAAAACCAAGCCCTCCTTCCAAGTCTTTGTTCAGCCCTCAGGAATAACTGCATGCATCAGTACAGGTTAGGAGCTGACCTGTCAGAAAGGAGCCCTGCAGAGAAGGCCCTGGGTGTCCTGGCTGACAACAGGCTGGCCATGATCTAGAAGTACACCCTTGTGGGAATGAAGGTCAGTGGTATCATGGGGTGCTTTACAAAGAACACGGCCTGCAGGTCAAGGGAGGTGATGCTCCCCTCTGCTCTGCGCTGGTGAGTCCAGTTCTGGGCTCCCCAGTTCAAGACAGACAGGGAACTGCTGAAGCAAGTCCAGCAGAGGGCCACAAAGATGATCACGGCCTGGAGCATCTCCTGGATGAGGTCAGGCTGTGGGAGCTGGGGCTGTCCAGCCTGGAGGAGAAACTACTTAGAAGGGATCTTACTAGCACTTATAAATATCTGAATGGCAAGTGTTAAGATGATGGAGGCAGGCTGTTTCCTGTGGTGCCCATAGACGTGGCAAGGAACAAGAAGACAAACTGGAATGTAGGAAATTCCATTTGAATGTGAGAAGGAAACTATTTACTGCCAGAGTGACAGAGCACTGGAACAAGCTGCCCCGAAAAGTTCTCCTCCCATTCCTCCTCCTGCCTTCTGTTTTTTTTTTTATTTCACATACATGAGGATAAAAGCATATGTGAAGATAAACTTCTAAAGAAAACA
Source organism: Cyrtonyx montezumae (assembly GCF_038088225.1). NCBI lineage: Eukaryota > Metazoa > Chordata > Aves > Galliformes > Odontophoridae > Cyrtonyx > Cyrtonyx montezumae. The sequence continues at coordinate 915,721 of NW_027072078.1, forward strand.
CCTCCGTGATTTAGTCAAGTGTAGAATGCATTATTTCATACCTTACCTGCAAGGAATTGCTCATATTCAATGACGGGGATGTTCCTATTGAGGCTTGGGAGATCAAAAAACTCAGACCAAGGGATTCGGACCTGAAGGATGTCAGGGGTCTGCCAGTGATACAGACGTCCCCATGGTGGGAGAACTAACACCCAGTTTTCACTTTTCAGCAAAGTCTTCATAAGTGAAGCAACACGAATATAGACATCTCTGCGAAGGTTGAACCCTTCAGGAGGATTTACATCATACAAAAGGTATCTGGAGAGAACAAAGCAGCATCATCACTTCAGGAAGAATTCAAAACAATTACACAGGTTATTTTACCTCATGTATACGTGGTGCAACTCTACTGAAAGGGAAAATCTTTCTTTCATAAGTCTGCAGTATGAAATGGAGTGGACAAGGGGAAAGGCTAAGCAGTGCAGGCTGCACAGGCAGAGGAGGCCACAGCATGCCCCAGCGGTGCAGGCAGGATGACCCCAAGGGGCTCTCCTCTTGTTGAAGGCCTTCCTGGCAGACATCACCAAAACTGCTTGTGTCACAAGCCTCTCCTGTGGCAAGGGAGGACTCAGACAGGACACTAAGTGAACACCCTGAGCATCTCTTCACCACCCTGCAAAATGGCTCATCAAAATCAGGATAATTCCTGACTCAAATACAGGAAAAGAAGGACCCACTGAGGAGGGACGGGGCAGGAAGGGTGAGCGTTCCCTGCCACAAGAAAGGCAAAGTGGGTATTGGCAGATACCCCAGGCAGTACCCAGTCCATGGGAGCCATGATGCCAGTGTCTTCCCGGCACGACTCAAACAAAACAATGGGGTGAACAAGTCTTCTGATATGCCCACAGACTGAACGCACAGTGGTGCTTTTGGTTGCCATATCAGGAGACCCACAGTCTGAGCAGAGGTAGTGAGGGAGGGGACTCAGAGCCAGGGGGACACCTCTGCCTGAGCCAGTGTGGTGGGGTTGCTCCTCACCGGGTGCGTGGGGCAGTGGCAGCAGCGGGCAGCGAGGTGGCAGCATGGCCAGCACGGAGAGCAGCGGGCAGCGGCTGGGCAGCAGCGTTCAGTGCAGAGGCCAGAGTGGCCAGGCCCAGCAGCAGGAGCATGAGGAGGCCAGGGTGATGTGCTGCCATGTCTGGGATGACCTGGTGGTGGCCCAGCCCCTCCCTCAGAAGAGGCCAGCAGTGAGGGGCCGGAGGCTGGTGCCTGTGAGCCGGTTCAGTTCCTCCAGGATTTCCTCTTCCTTCTGGTACATCTGTAGAAGGAGAGCACAGGAGCTGAACCTGTGTGACAAGCAGCGTGACCTTAACATGTGCCCCAGCTTGTCAGGGCTGTCCAGGATGGTGGCAGAGCCCTGGAACAGGCTGTCCAGAGAGGTGGTGGAGTCTTATTCTCTGGAGATATTCAAACCCACTTGGACACTTCCCTGGGAAATCTCCTGTAGGGAGGCTGCTTCAGTGGGGGTTGGACTACAGGATCATCAGAGGTCCCTTCGAGCCTCTACAATTCTGTGATTCTATGATGGGCAGGACTTGGGGCCACTCCCTCCCGTGAGGTGTGATAAAGGGAAATCTTTTCAGCTTTGGTACAGTTGGGCATCATGCACCCTCCCAGGGCAAGGGCACTGTTGTACCTGTTGCCACTCCGCCTTTGTATTGTGCTGGTAGCCAAGCAAGTGACACAATCCATGGGCTGCAGTCACCTGCACAAAGAAGAAAGAACAGAGGGTAGATGTTACAAACATAACTCCCAACATTTATCACAGTTCACTGGTACAGGCAAGAACAGCTCCTGTTGAGTGACAGATAGCTGCCACTGGTATCAGGCAGCTCACTTGGCTGAGTTGTGCCACACACAGTGCCAAAACTAACTCTGCACCACTTCAGTAGCTCTTTTATCAGTGCCAAAGCTTCTCATTTCTCCAAAGCCTTGGGCTCCACTCACTGCTATGGCAAGAAGCCACTGGCTGTGCAGATGCTGAACTTAGACCTCAAGGGAGATGGAAGATGCAGGCAGTCTTCTGTCCTTCCCTTAAGGAAGCAGCGTGCAGCTGGAATGAATCATGTATGTTATTTTAAATTAATTTTAAAATAATTAAAAACAGGTTTTTAATTAATCATAGAATTGTTTGAGATGAAAGGGACCTTTAAAGGCCACCTAGCTCAACTGCTCTGTAGTGAAGAGACATCTACAGCTACATGAGATTGCTCAGAGTCCCGTTCAGCCTGACCTTGAATGTCCCCTGGGATGGGGCACCCATCACCTCTCTGGGCAGCCTGTGCCAGTGTTCCTATCCTCATGGTCAAAAAACCTTTTTCCTTAAGTCCAACTTAAATCTCCCCTCTTTCAGTTTTAACTGTTTCCCTTTGTCCTGTTACAACAGGTTCTGCTGGAGTCCGTCCCCTTTTCTTACAGCTCCTCTTCAAATATAGAAAGACCGCCCTCAGATCTCCCTGCAGCCTTCTCTTCTCCAGGCTGAACAGCCTCAGTTCGCTCAGCCTGTCCTCTTAGGGAGCAACTTGGAGTATTTTTGTGACCTTCCTCTGGACGTGCTCCAACAGGTCCGTGTCTCTCCTGTACTGAGGACTCCCCATCTGGACTCAGTGTTCCAGGTGAGCTGTCTCAGCACAGAGCACTCATCCTGCTGGCCACGCTGCTTTTGGTGCATCCCAGGGCAAGGCTGGCTTTCTGGGCCATGAGGGCTCACGTCCAGCTGCCATCCACCAGTACCCCCCCCCAACATCCTTTTTGCCAGTGCTGTGCTCCATCCTGACGCCCCTCAGCGTGCACTGACAGGTTACCACGACCCAGCTACAAGACCTTGCACTTGGCACGTCACGAGGCTCTCCCGGGCCCACTGCTCGACTGAAACTGCAAACCAAGCAGAAAAGCGCAAAGCCTCCAGAGCCCCCTCCATCCACGCCGCGGGGCTCACCATCAGCACGCCCTCGAAGTCCTCCCCGGCGCGGCGGCACTGCCGCTGGATGCACTCCACCCCAAGGAAGATGTCCCCGAGGTTGTACTCGTCGCGGCTGCGCGGCCGCGGGAGCTCTCCCGGCGACACCGAGTGGTAGGGGAAGGCCAGCACGTCGGTGGGCTCGGGGTGCCGCCGGTACACGGCGTTCAGCCGCCTCATCAGCCCGTCCGCGGCGCACACCACCGCCACGTCGAAGCGCGCGGCGCCCAGGGCGGCCCGCAGCGCGCACACGGCGCGACGGAGCGGAACACGGCGCACAGGAACGGCGCGCTGCGCGTTGCGGATCAGCACGCTCATGGCGCCGGAGCCCCGCCCGCTCGGCCCGGCCCGACGGCGCGTGCGCGGGGCCGGTCCGCAGCGGAGAGGGGAGCCGGCGGCGGCGGCGGTGGTGACGTCCGCCATGAACGCCGGGGGTCCGTTCCGCGGCCCTCCCGCCTTCCCGCCGCGCTTCGGGCTGGGCCAGGCGGCGGGCAACGCGGGCTTCAGCTTCAAGCCGCCCACCAACCTGGGCGGGACGGGAGACGCGGCGGGCGGGGCCTTCGCGCCGCCCGAGTTCCGCTTCAAGGCGCCCGACGGCCCCGCCGCCTTCACCTTCTCGCCGCCCTTCGGCTTCGCGCCCGAGGCGGCGTGCCCCGAGCAGCCTGCGCCCGGCGGGGGCTTCTCGTTCTCGCGGCCCGCCCCGCCGCTCGGCCGCCCTGAGGAGGGGGGTGCGCGGCCGCCGCCGAACGCGGGAGAGGATGCGGCTCCGAAGGGGCTGAAGCGGAAGGAGGAGCGGGAGCGATCGCCGCGGCGGATGGCGGCGGGCAGCGGGCGGGCGGCCGCGCCGCCGGAGAAACGCGCGGTGCTGCTGAGCCGCCCTCGCGGCGGGGCCCTGTTCGGCCGCACGCTGCAGGAGGTGCTGCGCAGCCAAGGCCGAGAGCGCGCCGAGCCCGAGCGGGGACCAGGCGAGGAGACGGCGGCCGAGGGCCGGGAGGGGCCGTCCCCGGCGCGGCTCGGGCTCGCCGACGGCGCTCCCGTCGCCCCCTCGCGCGGGGTCCGCGGCGGCGACGGCGCTGACGGCCTGGGCGGCCCGCCGCCCGCAGAGCTGACGGCCATCCAGTGCAAGAACGTCCCCGACTACCTCAACGACAGGACGGTGCTGGAGAAGCACTTCGGGCAGTTCGTCAAAGTCCGCCGGGTCATGACCCGCAGGAATAAGAAGATGGCCGTCGTCCACTTCTTTGACCATGTGAGTGTTGGAAACTGCCGGGGGAGGGGGGGGTTAATCTGGGCGCCTGGCGGTGGCACAGGGTGGATATTGGGAAGAAACTCTTCTCCTGAAGAATGGTGAGGTGTTGGAACTGGCGGTCCAGGCAGCTGGTGTTCAAGAAAACACCTGGCACTGAGGGATGTGGTCAGTGGGGTGCAGTGATGGTGGGCTGACAGTTGGACCGCATGATCTTCGTGGCCTTTTACAGCCCTGATGATTCTACAGTTAGCATGCAGTTGAACGTACAGCAAGCTTCTTGTTTCCTGGTTGGGGTCATGCATCATCCGAAGTGATGCTGCTGTCTCCTTACATGCTTTTGGTGGCATCGAGGGCAGGGTGAGCTGCTTGCTGGGAATGCCACTGCTTTGCTGAGGCCGATAGTCTTGTCTGCTCTAAGCTCTCTTAGAAAACTAATGTTTTCGTGAGGACCTTCCCAGCCCTGCCAGCTGCATGGATCTCTCAGGAGAGAGGTTGTGAAGCGCTGGCACAAATTGCCCAGGGAGGTGGTGGATGCCCCATCCCTGGAGACACTGAAGGTCAGGCTTGACTGGACTCTGAGCACCTGAGCTGTGAGCCTCCCTGTAAGGGAGATGGACTAGATGTCCTTTAAAGGACACTTCCAACTCAAATAATTCCACGATTCTAGGTTAAAAGGCAGCACATAAAGTTCTGTGGGAATTGGTACATGTTTCTCCAGCAGAATCTGGCCTGTGTTGTACTAACAGGCTCTTGTGTTCTGCTTTGTTTTTTTTCTCAGGCCTCTGCGGCCCTTGCAAAAAAGAAGGCGAAAGAGTTGCACAAAGACATAATGACGTTTTGGCAGAAGAAGAAAACAAGTAAGTCTTGTGTTTCTTGATGTGATGAGCAGGTGATGTGTAGAACAATGGGTAATGGCACTGGTACTGGGGAGAGGGAGGGGAATATTTTAAAGAATGTCGTTACATCCAGAATTATTTCTGTGCCTTTGCCAACTGAGAATAGCTGCCAGGAGGTGCAGGAGCCAGGAACGGGCTATAGCCAGCCCTCTGCTTTAAATTTGGGCAAAAGGAGTTGCTAGTGCTGGCTATTCACTCCCCAGGTGAGTATTTGAATTGCCAATTGCTTCCCTTTGATTTTATGAATGTTGAGTTTCTAGCTCTGAGTTCCTGGCTTGAGGATACATTTTAGATGCCAGCAAAGTGAATGGCTTGCCACAGCTTGGACCAGCTCAGAAACTTACCCTCACATTAGAGTTGCTTTTCTGAGAAGAAATATCTCAAAGCAGCAGCTGTAAGGATTCTTTTGTCACTTTATTTTGGCATTAAGGTCTGCATAAATCTGAGTGGCAGTATTCTATAGTACCTAATCTGAGAGTGAGTGAGAAATCCAACTGGGTGAGAATTTATTCTTTTTCTGATTGACTCCTCTCTCAAAGAGGCATGTCAACCCCAGCCTGAACTTGGGAGGTGTGAAATAAATTGTTGAAGTACCTCAGGAGCACTGAAAACATTATGACAAATGTAGTTCATGTTGGTAAAAGGGTTAGGTACCAGGTTTCATGGTTTTTCATCAGTTTGTCCTGCAACTAGGCTGAGCCAAGCTGGACTGGGACACCAGGTATTGAGCTGTGACTTGTGAGTTATAACCTAGATTCAAAAGAATTAAAATTTGATGACCAGGCTTCATTTATTGGCAATTTGCTGAATAATTGCATTTATTGCTTAGCATTGGCTTTTTTTTTTTCTTCCAAGAATGCTTTTTCTTTATTGAACTCTGAAGCTAATTAGCAATTAGTAAGCTTCCTTGGTGCAACTTCCAGTGCAGTGAAGCATCACAAGTAATGCCAATTACCACACCACTAGGGATTAGGAACAAAAAGCTGTTGCAAAAATTATTTGCCTACCTTGATATTTATTTATTTATGTCACTTTAGGTCCAGCAAAAAGAGAATTTTCATCCAAGGAGAAAAAAGCAAGTGAAGATGAAGGAAGGCAAAGCAGTGAAGAGCCAAACTACCAGCATTCCCCTCTTCGAAAACCCTTGATAAGATCTTCTGCCAGCACTGTGATGCCTGGTAGAAGGTTTGTATGTGTGTTCTCTAAGAATGTATCTGGCTGGGTGAGGAGAAGTGATCAATGTGTGCTGAGTAGTGATATTCTTATGGAGAGAGTGTGCTTCATCTATCTTCTGACACACATAAATTTTAAGCATGTGTCTTTTTGGCTGAATTGCAGTCACAAACATCACATTTTGTTAGAAGGCTGCTTCTGACTGCTTATTAAGGCTTATTATTTCTTCAGTCTGCATATTTTTGGAGGTTTTTATGGTTTGGTTTTGTTACAACACGAGAGATAGCTATAATAGTGAGGCATAGACCTTCTGCTTTGTGCCAGGTGCAGGCTTTTTCTGTACCTTCTTCTGTAGCACCTTAATGATTTGTCTAGTTTGACAATGGTTATTTGGTTTGCGTTGTTGTGTGATTATAAAATAAGTGATATTCCTGTTCCTTTATTAGAAATGTTTTTCTAGGTCTGCTAAATCTTTGAACAATCTCCATTGCTATAGAAAACATTCATTTTTTTTTTTCCACAGCAAAGAGCAGACAAGTTCCTAGATCAAAATTCAAGCAGCTGGGCCTTAGTGATGTGAGAATATTAGAGCAGCCATCAGGTTCTGTCCAGTCTCAGACAGGTTCGGTAGTATCACTTCTACTTTACAAAGACTGAGGCTTTGTTCAGAGTGAAGCACATTTGACTCCTGGTGCTAGCATTAGCTCATTACAAGCTTTGAACATAGGTATATACTTTATTTACAAGACAGCATATCAGGTAAACACGGTGTTACCTGAAACAGGTGCTAATGGCTATATACTTGAAAAAAATCTTATTTTTAGCTCTCCAGCAAAGAAGCCTGGTCTTCGAAAGACTCTGCAGTTTGAAGCAGATCTGTTTGATTCTACTTCTGAAGGACAGAACTTGGAAGCCATGGGAGCTTCATTGTCATCCCTGAGTAACCTGGTGGGAGTTGTGGCAGAGACATCTGAAGAAAGATACCGCCTTTTGGACCAAAGAGACAAAATCATGCGACAGGGTACTGTTCTTATTCTTGTGTTCTTACCCTTCATGCCTTTCTATTGGGGTAGATCGTTGTATGCAGTAATTTCTAGTAGAACAACAAAGTCTGTGTATCTTACTGCACACATATTTCTTACAACAAATAGCGAATTGTTCATCTTCGAATGATTTCCTCAATATTTTTGAGTGTATTTTGAGTCCTGACAAAATGGCACAACACTCTCTACTACTAACAGGTAGAAAATCAACAGGAACAAGGACTCATCTGCCTTCTTTGTTCTGCTGTCCTCAAGTCACAAGGTCAATTGAGCCACACCAAGTAACTGGGGGCTGTCATGTGTACCTGCCTTGTAAAGTGCAGGGTCTTGGTTTTCTTGATCCTGGGGAATGTCACGTAGGGCACCTCTGTAGGTTCATCAAAGGAAGCTGACTGAAGGCTAGCAGTGTTTCTCTAAAAGGACACTATTAAGTAAAGCTGGTCATTATTTCAGGAAATATTCACTTGTTTCACTATTCTGTTTTGTAAATCACTTCATCCTATTAGTGATCTTTCAAAGCTGATCTTATTTTATTTAGGATTTTATTTTTAATACCAACAAATATCAGCTCTCTTGCTTAGAATGAAGTTGTGAAATTGTTGGTGCTTGGTTAGAATACGAAACAGGATAGGCTTTTGTGATACAAAACATCAGGTATCTTCTAGAAACTGGCATTGTCAACAAAAGTCTCAACATCCATGTGGGGCAGTATGAGAAGCTTCCCCAGAGGAGCAGTACAGCCCTGGGATAGGTCCTAGCACAGAGGAACTTCGTGATTGTGTATTTCCAGCTGGTCATGCTTCAAGGAGAGGCCATTAGGGAGCCCACATCTGTGAACCCTTGCTTTTGGCAGTGTGCATTTTGACATCCATCCATTGAACAGCGTTCAGACCTCAGCCTGAGGCAGGTGCTGCTGCAGGCTGCCCATTAAGGAAATAACTTGTCATGAAAACAAAAAGAGAGATGCTTAACATTACAAATTTATTTTGTATTTTTGTTTTTTAGCTCGAATAAAAAGGACTGATCTTGGAAAAGCAAAAACTATTGTTGGCACTTGTCCAGACATGTGTCCTGAAAAGGAGCGGTATATGAGGGAGACAAGAAACCAGCTTAGTGTCTTTGAGTTGCTTCTAGGATCTGACAAGGTACGAGCCCTCTGTGAGCTGGAGTTTGCTGTTCTCAGCTCATCTGTTCCTTTGCTCCTTATACAGAGCTGTGCATGTTGCTTAGCTGATTACAGGGTTAATTCTAGTGGCAAATTCCATGAGCTGTTTCCTTAACCTGTCTTTCTATTGTCATTGTAAAATAAGAATGCTAGACAATTGGTGATTAACTGTTAGAGTAACCTTTTGTGTTTAGTTCCAGACAGGCTCTTACATTTGTAGTTGTGGTAGTGGTGTGTGGGTCCTTAAGGTGATGAGTTAGATTGCCAAGTCAGCTGCTGTTGTAAAATAAAATGTTTGCTATCAGTACCGACTTGGGCTGTCAGTGTAAACTGGAAAAACTTTTAGCAGTCTGTTCCTTGCTAAAGTAGAGGCATGCCTGTGATGAAATCCTCCTGAAAGATTAAAAAAGGCCCCTTGGTTTTCAGTTCTTTTCTCTGCTTCTTGCAGGTAAATCATGCAGCAGCAATCAAGGAATATAGCAGGTCTTCAGCAGACCAGGAGGAACCTTTGCCACATGAATTGAGACCCTCTGAAGTGCTGAGCATGACCATGGATTATTTAGTGACAAACATTATGGACCAAGGAGAAGGGAACTACCGAGAATGGTATGACTTTGTCTGGAACAGAACTCGTGGAATAAGGAAGGTAAGAACTAATAGGTGGAAATGTTTGATGGCAGAAAACAAATAATCACGTTATGTTGTAAAAAATGAAGCAGTAGTAATTTAAGCATTTGAAATGAAAACTGACTCAAAGCACTGTCAAAATGAGTTTTCCAAAGGTAGTATTAGATGACTACTTTTCAGCTTTAGTTTAAAGTGAATTTAATGGTTTATTTGTTCTGGTTAGGATATAACCCAGCAGCATCTCTGCAACCCACTGATGGTGTCTCTGATTGAGAAGTGCACTCGCTTTCACATCCATTGTGCTCACCACCTGTGTGAAGAGCCCATGTCCTCCTTTGATGCCAAAATCAACAATGAGAACATGACAAAATGCCTACAGAGCTTGAAGGAGATGTATCAGGACCTGGCTAACAAAGGAATTTACTGTAGAAGTGAAGCAGAGTTCAGAGGTTATAATGTTTTGCTGAATCTCAACAAGGGCGATATTCTCAGGTGGGAATGATGAATATCACTAGGTTTCTCTCTTGCATTTGGGAAGAAATTAGAATTAAGTCCAGACAAATTGGAAGGGAAATGATGAACTTACTTTCACTCTGCTTTGCCAAAGCAAAGTCCTAGTATACTGTTATAATGTTATTTTATTTTTGATAGGTCGTTAAAAGTATATCTTTTTTTTTAAGGGACAAAGAAGAAAACTGTGCAGTCTTAACAGCTCTGTGTTCAGCAGGGTCAAGGAAAATACATTTTGTAGATTGTACTCTGCTTTTCAGTTCACCCTCCCAGTTGCCTTCTTTCCTACGAGTTGGACTGATGTACCTAAAAAAAATAACACGCTAATTATATGAGCATCATTAGAAAATATGACTGAATGCTGTGGCAAATTTAGCTTGTACCTATTGGTAACTTGGAATTAAAATTAGGGACTTTTACAGCCTCTGTTTTGTTACAAGTTGCTATTCAGCTGGGATTGTTAATATTATTGCCAAAGGTTTGTTTCTGTTTTTGTCTCCTCAGGGAAGTGCAACAGTTTCATCCAGAGGTTAGAAACTCCCCTGAAGTTAGATTTGCAGTTCAAGCTTTTGCTGCACTAAACAGCAACAACTTTGTGAGGTTTTTCAAATTAGTGCAAGCAGCTTCCTATCTGAATGCATGCCTCTTACACTGTTATTTCAACCAGGTAAGAAAAAGAAAGGTGGTGTATATGTATGTGTGTGTATAGTTATTTTGTAAAACTGTCTGGGACTTCTGTGAGGAAATAATTTTAGAACAAAAAACTCAGTTTTTTGATGTTATAAAGGATTGTTCATGCCATTTCATGAGACTTTTGAAAGAGTGAAATGAGTTTTCTACCCAGTTATAAAAGGCAAATACTACTTGTGCTTTCAGAAGCCCTTGTAAACTATTTCTCCTGCTCAGGACTTGTGAGGGGATATGCTCAGAATGAGCAGCATCGAAGAAGCATGCAATCTGGAAAGCAAGTGCACAGCACTTAAAGCTAAATCTAAATAGTAGTTTATGTGGATGTTTGTTAACAGAGACTAAGCTCAAGGAGGGAAGGTTTAGATTGGATATCAGGGGAAGTTCCTACAGAGAGAGTGGTGAGGTGTTGGCATAGGCTGCCCAGGGAGGCTGTGGATGCTCCATCCCTTGAGGTGCTCAAGCACAGGTTGGATGGGGCCCTGTGCAGCCTGGTCTAGCCTGGAGGTTGGTGGCCCTGCCTGTGACTGGGAGGTGTGGACTTTTGATGATCCTTGGAGTTCCTTCCAACCCAAGCCATTCTGTGATAACAAGTGTTGCTTTGTTTTAAAGATGATTTTTGTGTTTGGAGGGTACTTAGTAGTTTATTTATGACTTTTTTTTTTAACCCCAGATTCGTAAAGATGCTCTCAAGTCTCTCAATATTGCTTACACTGTGAGCACTCAAAGATGTACAGTGTTTCCCTTGGATCACCTGGTCCGTATGCTACTGTTCAAAGACTGTGAGGAAGCAGCTGATTTTATAAGTTACTATGGCCTGAGTGTATCTGATGGGTAAGTGTAAATAAAAGGGAATCTTCACCCTTAAAGATCATCAAGTTCAACCATACTGCCCTAACTCTAACAAGCCTCTGCTAAATCATGTTCCTGATCACCACATCCAAATGGTTTTTAAACTCATCCAGGGATGGTGACTCCACCACCTCTCTGGGGAACCTATTACCAGTGCTTAGCAACTCTTTCTGTAAAGAATTGTTTCCTGATATCCAACCTAAACTCACCCTGGTGCAACTGAAGGCCATTTCCCCTTGTCCTGTCACTAGTGAGAAGAGACCAACCCCGCTCTTGCTGTAAGCACCTTTCAGATATTGGAAGAGAGCAGTGAGATCTCCCTTCAGCCTCCTCTTCCCCAGACCAAAGAGCCCCAGTTCCTTCAGTCTCTCCTTGTAGACCATGTTCTCCAAGCCTTTCACAGCCTGGTTGTCCTTCTTCGGACCTGCTCCAGCACCTCAGTGTCCTTTCTGTACTGAGGTGCCCAACACTGAATGCAGTACTCGAGGTGATGCCTCACCAGTGCCGAGTACAGGGGCAGGATGACTTCCTAGTGCTGCTCACCACACCATTCCTGATCCAGGCCATGATGCCATTAGCCCTCTTGGCCACCTGGGCACACTGCTGGCTCATATTCAGCCCACTGTCCATCAGTACACCAAAGTCCCTTTCCATCAGGCAGCTTTTTTTAAGATTTGATTTTCTTTTTGGACTCATACGTGACCTTTTTTGATGAAGAGTTTCAAGGACACAAAATTGCTTCCAGCTTCCAAGTTGCAAAACCAAGAAAGACATTTCCTCCAGGAAAAAGACTATTAAGCTTGTTCTCCATTGGGCTCAAGGGACTTTCTCTTTAAATGAGATCTGTATAACTCAGTCAAAGAAAACTTTTATTATAGGTTCTTACCTTGCAGTTGTATTTCACTAAGTTAGTTGCAGCTTTGAAGGAAGTGAGCATACGAATACCCTGAAGAAATTGGCATCATGATGATTCAGGTAGAGCAGGATGAAACTTATGTAATGCAGACTGGGTTTTAGGAAGGAAGAGAGTATGAGTATGGCAGTTAGTGCTCTGTTTCCTGTTGATATTTGTCTTGGGAATAGTGAGTGAGTAAAACTGAAGGGTGCCAGAGTTGGAAGAAGACTGCAGCTTTTAAAATGGCTTCTGTAGCTAGCTCTGGCATCTGTTGCGTGGAAGGTAGTTGATGTAAATATACAGTTAATAAAGGTTAAAGGGAAGCTTGCCAGAGTTGTCCATGTTGGAGCCTGGAATTGTCGATGCTGTGTCCTCTGCCTTGGGTGAATAGCCATTGAAGGCAGTCCTCTCCCTTTCTCCATTTTGCTTGTAGCCAGAGATTGATGTCCATGCTCTAGGGAGCAATCCTGAGTGCTTTGTATATGTCTCATTTTGCCCCACCAAGCTGTCCGGCTGAAAATGTGCGGGTTACTGGGGTTTTGAGTATATACTCTTAATTCTTTTTTTTTCCCCCCAGTACTTATGTGGAACTGAATCGCTCGGCTTTCCTGGAGCCTGATGGATTACCCAAACCTCATAAATCACTGTTTGTCAGTCAGAAGCTGACAGTTTCAGTTGGGGAAGTTGTAAATGGCGGGCCGCTCCCACCAGTGCCTCACCATGTGCCTGTGTCTAGCTTCAATGGGCAGAGCAAATATATTGGTGGAAGTGCCATTGGAGATCAAGCCAGTAGTAACCAAAAATCAAGTATGGAAGCAGCAGGTAAGACTGAGTGTGCATTTTAGTTGCTGCTCAAGAGGTCTGTTGTTTTGTTTTACAAAGCAGAAATTGTTCATTGCTCATATGAGTTGAATTTGCATGCAAGTTTGGGTGTCATTAAAGTATGTTTAGATTTAAAAGTACTTCGGTGTCTGTGACAGCTAAGAAACATCATGATTAACAAACAGAGAATGCACAGATGGAAATGAGCTTAGTTTTATCAGTGTAGGTGGAATTACTATATGTTATCTATTTCAGATGGCCAGCTTCGTTTTTCACCTTGCAGATTTTTGTATGTGCTTTGGGCTCTTTCAGGCTGGCTGAATTTACACTTTATTTGTGTTGAAAAACCAGATGCTTCCTCTTTATTCAAGTGATGTATGTGTAGACACTAGGTGGCGTGCTTTTCCTGAGACTTACAGTGGAGATGTATACACTTTAATATTGGAGAATTTTATAAGATGTTGATACATATATTTTATAAGTCAGTTTGCTACCTTTTTATTCAAGATAGAAACCCACAGTGAAGGCTTGCTTTTATGACCTAATGGGACTTATCAGACCAGCTTCCTTTGCAAGATAACAAGCAACAAGAACAGTTTAGCTTCTGTTTGTGACTGAATGGATTTCCTTTATGTTTCCTTTTTCTGCTGACTCACCTGACAAAGAAGGAAAAGTGGAAAGCAAAGGTGTGGATTTAGATGTCCCATCAGTAAGACTCCAGCCACCAGTTCATCTTCTGCCCTCACTGTTACCTCGTCCTCTCATGGCAGTGCTGCCTCCTGCACAGACAGTTTCTCAATCTGCTGTACAGCCCGATCCTCTTCCTTCAAAGCCTCAGCCTGTATACACAGATACAGTAAGGAAATCAAAAATTATGATGGAGAATTTGGGAAAACAGTGTAAAATACAATAAGAAGCAACCGAGGTCTTACAGGTTGCTGTCCAGAACCTCTTATCGTTTAGAGGGGACACTGCTTGATTGCTTTTGTTTCTGGGCATGGCTCTTAAAATAATTTTAGAATTTCCAGGCAGTTGTACTTCATGCCTTTAGTTTGGTCTGTAAGTAGAAATAAGATGATGTGGTTGCCAATTACAATCAGTTCATGTTTGTGCTCAGGTTGTCATGAGCAGTGTTACAGTTTGCTTCAACTTCTTCCTCTGCTGGGTTGTAGGATATTGCTGAGGTCATGGATGGGCTCGTGCACGACGTTGTCAAAGGAGAGTGCAGAGAAGTCGGCAGAGCAGGAGCAGATTACGTGACTGCAGCTATCTGGTAAAAAGAGTTTATTGCTGGTATTCCCAAAGTTTATCATCAAAGTTGTAGTTTCCCTTCGAGCCAGTATGTGTGGAGGTTATAAAATGAAGTAAAGCAAGGTCTGTAGTGGAGAAAGTCTCACTGATACAGTTAAGGGAAAAAAACAAATGTTTCTTTGTATACCTCTTGGTTTCATACTAGTTTCATCTGACTGTAGACATCTCTGCAAACCTTCCTTTGCATGACTAGCATTGCTGCAGCAGCGAATGTGTTCTGGAAGGAAAGCAAGAGGAATGAAGTCCAGATTTGGCTGCTTCTCTAATTCAGTGCTTCTTCCCAATGCAGTTGATAGGTTCCTGGATGCTGTAGTGGGAAGGAGCATCTAGGTGTCTGTGGTTCAGTGTCCTGTTCTCAGTGTATTGGTTGCCCACACTAGATCACACCAGCCCAGACTTGGGCAGAGGCACCCACAGCCTTGGCATTAAGTCCCAACATTAGATCATGAGATGTAAATGGTGTTTCCTGATATTAATATGAGGACCATTTCAGTTCTTAGACAGTAGGTCTAAATCCAAGCAACTGGAATTTCCTACCTACTTGCCTGCTCTGCAGGAACCTGGATGGACTGATGTACAGTGACAAATCCTACAGAGAAGAGACTCCAGTCTTTTGTTATGCCCAAGAAGGGCAGCCTTAGAGCGATGTGTTACACTGCCTTGAGCTGTATCACAGGAGGAGCTGCTGCTCCTCTGCTGGCCATCACTGTTCCCAGAAAGCTGCACCCATGTTCCTGTTCTTCTGTGGAGTGGGGTATGCAGCTGCAGTGTGGCCAGAAGGCATTTGGGGTGTCTGTCTCCCTCTAAATAAAAGTGTAGGAAAGGAAGGTGCCTAATCACTTAATAAGCTGCTATACTAGCAAGGTAGCTTATTGTATTGGCACTTTATTATTTTTCTTTATTCAGAGAAAGAAAATGCAGAAGTCGAGTTTTATTCTGATTGTTTCCTATTGTTTATTCCCACCAAAGTTAAAAGTAAGTTAAAATCTGAGTCCATGTGGAGATTTTATATCTTCTCCTATACTAAGAAATCTCGATCTCAATGAAAGTCTTCATGTGAAAAGTTTTTTTGCTTGGCAGTGTGTAGATCCTGAGGTTACAGAAGTACTGGGTCTTGATTTTAGCTGAGTTGAAATTGACTTTTCCTTCAGAGCGTCTGATATGATGCTATGTTCTGGCTGTAGGAGAAAAACAATGTTGATAACACAGCAGTGTTTTAGTTATTGCTGAGCAGTGCTGCACAGAGCCAAGGACATTTCAGTTTCTCAGCTTTTGTACCCTCCTGCCAGCAAGGGGACTGGAGGGAGGGACACAAAATCGGCTGGGAGAGGACAGAACCAGGACAACTGACCCCAGG
This sequence comes from Cyrtonyx montezumae, assembly GCF_038088225.1. Classification (NCBI taxonomy): domain Eukaryota; kingdom Metazoa; phylum Chordata; class Aves; order Galliformes; family Odontophoridae; genus Cyrtonyx; species Cyrtonyx montezumae. The sequence continues at coordinate 931,306 of NW_027072078.1, forward strand.
AAACCAGCGAGATATTCAGTACTGCCTAATGTCATGCTCAGCCATAAAACTGGGGTTGAGAAAGGAGGTGGGGTATTTTTTGGATTAAGTTGAGGTCTTAAGTTGGATTAAGTAAGTGAGGTCTGCCTGTGGGAGGTGTGGAGTGTTCTTGGATGTGTTTTTTGTTGTTCTCCTTCACTTACTAAGTGAAGCTGTCTTTATCTCCGTTCCACCAGTGTTCTTGGCTTTGTTTGTCTTCCCCCGTGCCCTGCTGCAGGGAGGGGAGTGTACAAGTGATAGTTCACTGCTGGCTGAGGGCATGGGGTATGCTGCCTTCTCTTTGAGGCTTTGACTGAAAACTTGCTATAAAAAGAGAATTCTGTTTCCACACAGCATCTCAGAGGTCACCATGAAGGAACTGGTGGCTGAAGTGATGGAGGAAGTCCTCCAGCAAGTCGCTGTAACCGTGCTTGATGCGGAAAGGGAGCGTGTGAAGGAAGAAAGGCGCAGAGTGGAGGAGGAGAGGTGAGCTGTTGCTTTTGCCTGGCGGGGTGGGCTGCATCTACTTTCACGTACTGTAAGGACAGCAGGTGTCAACCTGAGTGTTCATGTGTGTGCCCAGGTCTCGTGCCTCTGTCACCTATCAGTGCTGCTCAGTTTGTGCTACTTGGAGCTGCCATGGGATCGCTCAGGCTGTCTCTTCCCTGTTCTTGGGGGATCTGCTAGTTAGTATTTTTTTTAACCTCACAGAGCCACTGTGAAAATCATTGATGGGATTGTTTGGGAACTTGTAATCAGCTGGTGCTTCCAGGGAGAGGGAGGTGCTTCCTGGCCCTGCTGTACACATAAGCTTTTTCTTCTGAGAGAGCTACTTGTCTGTAGCTTACTGAGTAAGAAATAGCCCAGATTTTACTTATATTAATGAGACTTGGTTCTGTGCAAGCTAAATTCTCTCATTTATTTATTTATTTATTTTTAGAGAAGAACTAATGAATTAACTGTAGGTCTTAGGCTGCATGTAAGTAACTAAGTGGCAGGTTTGCTGGTTTCTGCTTATGTGAATCTCTGTTCTGTCCTTCCAGGCAAAGGCAGGAAAGAGAACAGTTAATAAAGCAGTTGAGTCACTTGGTGAGTATGGAGCTAATGGAAGAAGTAATAAATGAGACTGTTCAAGAAGCTTCAGCCAATGAATTAAAGTAAGTATAACATTCTGTGTGCTATACTTTGCTGTAGGTGCTTTATAAAGGGTAATAGTTTATCGGGGAACGCTGGGCTCCTTGCTTGGCTCCCTCCAAGCTCCTCTTCCATTAAATTAATTTAAAGAAAGGGCAAGTGTACTTGACCATGCAGAATGATAGCAGTTTGCCTTTGTAGTAGCATTCCTCCAGGGTGGGGATGATGATAGTCTTTCTCGTGGACAAGGCTGCCCCTTGTCTGGCTGCTCATTTTCATTTGGTCTCCCTTACAGCTCTGTTGTGGACTTTTCCTCTTGCAGACTTTTCTTTGGAAGCCTGTGATGGGTGTAAAATTTGAATAACTTCAGATTTAATTGCAGCCCTTATTTAATATTGCCACGGGGTAGAAAGGTGGAAAAACCTTCCTCTTTGTTAGCTGTGTTGTTGATACTGTCTATGTCTGAGCTAGTTGTTTTAGTACCTTTTCTGACCTTTGCCTCACTAAAAGTTTTGTTTTGAATTAGGTGTGCTTTAGAAAGAGACCAGCAAGCCCGCATTGCCCGATGTTCAGAAGAAGTCTGTGGTCAGGTCATGGATCTCTTCCTGGAGGATGAGATTTTCCAGATTGCAAAGGAAACCATTCAGGAGCTCCAGTGTTTCTGCAAATATTTGCAAAAGTGAGTTGCCATCCTGTGACAGAACTACTTCTCTTAGGAGCACGGACAGGAACTGGCTAATAGGGTTTAAACAGCTATGGGTTTTTTGAAACAGCTTTTGCTGTCTGCTTGGCTGCACTGTAAGGGTTGCCTTATGTTCTTATTGCCAGCCTCTGATGTTGCTCAGTTATATGTAGGGAGGGGAGCACACCTCATTAGTGTGAAGTAATGATCTTGGTAGAAAATTTCAGCTTCATTATTTCTAGAAACGTGTTATAATTTCTCCTTGGATTCTCTGTATCGGGTGCTTGTTTCTGGATGTATGCTGAGTGCCCAGTAGTGCTCCAAGGCAGAGGTTCATTTCTTCCTGTGCTGCCCCAGTGTGGCCAGGTGGAGGTGCATTTCAGGTGATGTTTTTTCACTGCTGAGGAGGAAGCAGCAGGCTGTTATCTGAGGAACACCTTCCCTTGCTGAGTTCTTTCTGTCCTGAAATTAGGTTTGGTGTCTCTTCAGGACAAATGTAAATCATCTTCAATGGCATAGGGAAGGGTAAGGAAGAGCTTAAAGGTATCTGGGGGATGGAGAAAATGCATGTAGCAGTTGAGACAACTGGATGATATAGGAATATGGGAATACTTTAATATGTCCCAAAAATACCTGTGAAGGCAGCTCATTAAAAACAGAGCAAGAAAGAGGCAAGTGTTTTGGTTTTTTTTCTTTTGATTTTAGTAGTTGTAGGTGTTTCCAGTAAGCTCTTGAAAAACTGTAACTGATTGTATGTTTAAAAAAAATCAAACCCAGAAAGCCAAAACACTTTTATATGTGCTAGGCATAAGCATGCTGAAAATGGAGAAGGAAAGCTGTAGTTGAACTCTTGCCTGGAGGGAGGGGCACTTGGGTTACAGTTTGGATAAATGTGCAGTGGATGAGATGGAAGAGGGCAGTCCTTCTTTCATTCTGTGATCTGTCTGACCACTGAAAGAAAGTGTGGCTTGCTAAGCAGAAGGCCCCTGTCTCTTTTCAGTTGTTTTGTTTTTTCCTTTTCTTTTTTTTTGATGGAGCATCAAGCTGACTCTTTAGGCTGCTGAACCTGTATGGTTGGTGGGTCTCATTCAGTGCTGAGCTGTGAGTTTACAGCTCTGTGCAATTGTACCACCTCACTGTCTCCCCTGGGCAGACTCAGACTGATAACCTGATCCTATCTGAAGAGCAAAGACCAGAACCCTGTTGGACTGCAAAATATTTAATTAACAGGACCTTATTTATTTTCTTCTGAAGGTGGAGGGAGGCAGTGGCAGCTCGAACAAAGCTGAAACGTCAAATGAGGGCATTTCCAGCTGCTCCGTGCTGCATGGATCCAAAAAATAAACTGAAAGCCCTATCCCCCAGTGCTGAGTGGCCTATAACCATGGAGAACTTATGCAAGAGGATTGTAGACATGGGGAATGGAGGAAAGCTGGGAGTCTCTTGCACAAGGTAAGGATATTTTTGACAGCAGAAGGCAATCTTGAGTTTTGGAAAGCAAGTTCTCTTCTTCCTTTGTGGAAGTTAACACTTTGTGGGAGTCATCTTCCTTTGTGGTGTTTTGCAATAAAGACTCAAACCTAATGAAATAATTCTTCCACTAACTGCATCTTTCTAAAGCATCTATAGTATTCCTCAGGTCTTAATGTTCTCTGACTAGCTAGAATTCCAGTTTTACTCCAAAAATTCACAACCAAGAATCTTTTGTTTTCAGACTGAATTGGCTGAGAAACAAGACAGTGCATGAAATCAAAGTTCAGCACTTCTATCAGCAGTTGTTAAGGTATGTTGGCATTTGATCCTTGTTTTCTTTCTACAAAAATTGCAACTAATGCTGTGGAACTTGGAATTGTCACTGCAGAGTGGTAAACTGTACTTCAGTGTCTACTTGCAGCCTTGATTCTGTAAATATTTTCCAGAAAAGGGAAATGGATAGTAAACTTTAGAAAGTGTTGGGCCCTCTGATCCCATTGCCACGAGTGTAACCTGAAGAATCTGGGGTGTATATGTGGATGCTTTTTTCAAATTAGTACTGTTTGTTTATTTATTTACTCCTCTTGCTGGGGGGGGGGGGGGGGGGGTGAGGGTGAGGATCTGGACAGTGTTAGGGGATTATGAGCCATAAAGAGGAGTATAAGCCATTACCAACCTGGCTTGTGGCACAAGGGAGTTGATGTAGGTTTTTAATGTGCAGCAAGACACTTGCTTTCTCATAACTTGTCATGCACTCTGGTGCCCTGTGAGTTTTTTGGAGCAGGATATTTAAGTAGTCTAGATGTGAATATCTGTATGGTATCACAGTCCCCAAAATAAGGCTGAGATAACAGACTTGGTAACTGTAGTTCCTCAAGGCATCTGGTCTTTGCTAAAGGATAAAGTCTAATTTCAGACCTTCTTGAATTAGACAGTAACCAGCTGCAGTAGCATAACTAGGCAAGAAAAGCAGCTCTGGGGGATTTTTTTTTAACCAGCTTCTGTCTCTCTTTTAGTGATTTAGCATGGACTCCCCTGGATCTTGCTTCATTAATTGCTGAACATATTCCAGTTCAACAAGAGCAGGTTTTCTGGAAGGTGCTATTGATTTTGCCAAATGATGATGAATATGCAGAGGATGACCCCAGCAGGTAAGCAGAAGTGTTGATTTCAGGGTCTCTTTTTCAAGCATGTTGGTGGAATGGAAGAAGGGTAGCAGCATGCAGTCCTTGATGTATACTTTTTTCCTACAAAACTTATTTTTTTTTCCTTCCAAGTGAAATAAAAGTGAAGCTAGAATTAACTGCAGCGGTCTGTATCTTCTCCTGTATGTTCAGTGAATTGCTTTTCCTCACACTGAAAACACAAAACCTTTAGCTGGGTAGTGGTATGGAGAATTTCAGGAGATCTGATAGACAAACTCTAACTTAATTAAAACGGTGCTTAAAAAAAACCTTACAATGCCACTTATTATGAAATCAAAACACTTCTTTTTGTTTGCTAGGATATTGATAGATTGGTTGAAGGCCAAATTCATGAAACACGAAAGCTGGAAGAAAGATGCTTCACGTGCAGAAGTTAGAATTCAAACACTGACATTGTTTAATTCTTCTGGTGTACAAGGGAGCAGAAACATCAAAGTCAGCGTGTGTGTTAAGGTAAGTGAGACCAGACTTGTGATACCTGACAGGACATAACATGCAAGATCTTTTCCAGTGAATGTCATGTGGAAGGTTTTCATACTATGTCCTGTCTGATGGAGAGATGGTGGCATTGGGAGGAATGGGCTTGTAGTAAAGTTACAGAGAAAAAAAGTGTGGATTTTTTTTGTTTGTTTCCAGTCCATTGAGTAAATGCCTCCCTAAATTTAGTTTAGCAGTTAACCTCAATCCTACCAATTTCTGATGCTGGCACAGGTGCTGAAGTGCACTTGTGTGTTCTCCTGCATTTATTGGAGATACTTCTTACAATTCATTGAGGTTTTGTAGAGCTACTGAATGTCAAAGCTGTATGCTAATGATAACAAGCTGCAGTTTTTATTATGAAAATTGCTCTTCAGCTGCCTTACTGTTGTCACCTTTGTTACTTGTGTAGGTGGTAAATGGTGTGCTCTCTGACTGTGAGCTTGATGCATCCAATACACAAAAAGATTTGCTTGGAACCAGTGGTCTCATTCTTCTCCTGCCCCCTCGGGTTAGAAGTGAAGATGTTGCAGAAGAAGATGTTTATTGGCTCTCAGCTTTGCTGCAGTTGAAACAGTTACTTCAGGTCAAACCTTTCCACCCAATAGTTCCACTTCTGGTTCTAGTTCCCAGTCAGGAGGAGGAGGCCACAGAGAAAGAAGTTGAAGAAGGTATGTGATTGCTTTTTGAGAGGCATGTAAATAATGTGAATGCTGAGGGGTGCTGCAGCCAGAGCAGTTGTGTCCAGTCTAGTGCAGCCTCAGATACACAGCACAGTAAAAGCTGTGACTGTGAAGTACAGGGCTTTGGTGTAAATGCAGAGACCTTAACACTTGATCAGTATGGAAACTGATGAACTCTTCTTCAGTTTTCCTGTGCACAGTGTTTGATCCTCAAAGTCTAGGGGAAGGATGGAGAGGGAAGCCATGCAGTGAATGAAGGCAGATTGTGAGACTTGGTCAGAGCAGGAGATAACCATCTGTTGTCTCTCAGTGTATATGAGTTACTTTTTTTTTTTTTTTTTGGTTTTTATTTATTTGTTTAGGTTTAATGCTGCAGGACTTGATTTCAGCCCAACTTATTTCAGACTACATCATTGTTGAGCTACCAGGTTCTATCAGTGACTTAGAAGGCACCAGAAGGGTAAGAAGACCAGCTTAGCTAATCATTAACCTTTCTTAATTTACTAATGCTGTGTAAGGAGTATGGTTACATTTTCTGTAGTTTGAATTGCAGCAGTCTGATGTAATGGAATATTGTTTTCTGTTACATTTTCTTTACTGTAGTTTTTGATCAAAAATCTTATACTAGCCTTCTTGTGTACCTGAATTTGCTGGAATCAAGTGCTCGTTAGCAGCTGTTGCAGTTGGAGTCAGAACTGGCCTACAACTTCTTCCATTATTGGTGACTGCATTCCTTTAACCGATGAGGATTGGCATTTGCTTCACAGATGATGTTTGTTCTTTCTAATAATGGAAATGACACAAACTAAAATAGGTGGCGTGTGTAAATCCATTCTTGCATGCCCTACCTATGCTGCCTAGCAGGGCTGCAGTTTCAGCTTAACAGAAGAGTGCTGGCAGTGGGTAAGCCTCTTTACCTGATGTTCCCAGTCCTGAAATGCAGAGCGTAGCACTCTTGGCTGATAGGAGGTCACCTTCTGTTGACCCATCTTCAGTGGATGGGATTGGAGGATGCCTTGTGCAATGAAAGATTGTGCAGTACTCTTTGGACAGCCTCGCTTCATCCTTCAGTTTGATGTGTTTGTGAATAGTGGCCTGGAGACTGATTCACATCAATCTATTTGAATTTTGCTGCGTAGTATCTCGGATCACATTCTATCAAATGTTAGATTGCAGGACTGAATCCTCAGCATCCCTGTGCAGTGGGCTTTCCAACCACCTCTGCTTTCTGTGTCGTAGATCACTGCAGCTGTGGGCTGGTTGATTTCTCAGTGCCCAGCCTCCCTTGAGCTCTGCAGTCAGACCCTTCAGGAGTACATTGAGGATGGCATCGATGCTGAATTTGGCAAACGCTTCTACCATGACTGGAGGGAGAGACGTTTAGCTGGCCTTCCATCTCAGGAGCCTGGGGTCATCATAGAGCTGTACAACAGTGTGCTCCAGTTTCTTTCTGAGATGGTCTCCTCAGAGCATCTTTGTGACTTGTCTTGGCCTGTTGCCGAATTTTCAGAGCCCGGGGGTAGCAAGTTGTTGCCCCACCTGCATTGGAACGTGCCTGATCACCTAGCTTGGCTGAAGAAGGCTGTGTTGTCCTTCCAGATCCCATACCTAGATCTGCCTCCATCAGGTGGTAAGTACTTAATTTTGCAGTATCCTCTTTGCAGCACTTCATTTCCTCTCTGATGTGCCTGCTCCGTGTTGAGTTGTCAGCTTGCAAGTCTAATTCTGTCACAGATTCTTGCAGTCTAATTTGGTGGATTTTTGTTGTTGCTGTTACTGTTGTTTTTTTTTTTTCCTCTTCTAGCTCCTTGGCATCCTGTTTGCCACATGATTTTTCAGTATGCATCTCAGATTGCTAGTTCTTCCCATACTCAACCACTGATCCAGTCTCAAGTGGAGAATCTGCTGAGCAAAACTTTCCAGAAGTGGAAAAATGGGCCGTTGGGGAGCTCTGGTGATGGACCTTCTGTTGATGAGATCCCTTGGGATGATATCCTGGCAACATGCATTGATCATAAGCTGAGAGACTGGAAACCACCCAAACTGCCTGTTGCACCAGGTATCATACGTTCTATAGCACGGGTAACACTTCCTGCATAGCTGTTTTTATTAACATGGCAATGGTGCCTTTATGCAGAGAGGGAGCTCTGGTCTTGATCTTTGTTCTCGTTGCAGAATGGCACTGTGCTTGCTCTGCACACCATTCTGCTGTTTAGAGTATGTATTTGTTGTTGATAATGACTTCACTTGAGCTTGTGATTAGAATGTTTGTCTCCACGTGGAAACATAATAAGTCCTTCAAGTCCTCCTGGTGGGAGAGGGTATTTAAATTTAACCACAAGTCAAGAATAGATGTTACAATCCACATCAGCTTAGGCCATCTGAGATGGAAGGCTGCATCAATAGTGAGCACTTTGAGGGACTATGAAGTTTGTATCTCAAATTCTGCTTAATTAAAATATAAAGCGTGCAGGGTTACTTCTGTGTCCTCTTGGGCTTAATTCTAGGCAGCCTGCTTTGAGATGGCTCCTTAACTGAGCTTAGATGCATAAGAATTTTATAAATAAAGATGAGTGTTTTTTAGTCATTCCCAGTGATGTGGTGTGTTGAACAGTAAATCACTGCAAACCACCCCTTTCTACATGCAGAGTACAGTGAGGGGTAACTTGAAAGATATCGTGCTGTTTTCCCTCAGATAATCTTTTCAATACTTTTCTTGTCACAGAAAAATCTGTACTCTTAATAAACAAACAATAGAATTGAGTGTGGGATTTGTTCACAGAAGCAGTAAGTGAAGACGGCCAGATTCGTGTGTACTTCTTCAAGGAACATTTAAAGAACTTCACTCTCCCTTTCTCATGGGAACAAGCCATGCTACGCACACAGGAGGAGATCCGGCAGGGCCATAAGAGGTGAGGAAGACACTGCCTGTTTGGAAAGCATCTGGTTGTCCCTTACATAACCAGAGCTGCTTAATGAACTTCAGTGAGGTTACTTAGGGCCTGTGTCAAAGTTGTGTAGTGCTATGGTGCTGAGAGCCAGCATGTGACATTCTCAAAATGGTCTTTTGTACATTTTCCCAAAGTGGTGTACGAGGGCACCTGTGTGGAGTTTAGACTGTAAGTGGATGTGGTTCTTAGGGTTATTCCTCTCAGAGAAATGGGATTTTGCTTGGGGCAGCTGTTCTGAGTGTCCTAACTGAAGTTCTGACAAAGAAATCATTGCTGTGGCTTTGGAATTAAACTTGTCTAAGATCTTTCCGTGATGGAACATGGAAGAAAAATGGTGTGAAGTGTAGGGGAAAACCATAGGGATAAAAATAATAAGAGTACCCTGTATTTGGTAGTGCCTTATTCTTTACATTTGGTTGTGGCCAGGACCTGTTAGATGGTTTGCAGTTATACTTTTTTTGTCAATTGCATATTAACTTTATAGTCTTTTGAGTCTAAAAGGAGACTTTGTGCTCAACTTTTGGGGTGACTTCAGGAAAGTCTCAGGGGTAAGAGAAGGTGCTAAAGGTTGAGCGTGGTGGTTGCCCTTAGATTTATCGGTCTGTGTAGTATTAACAGATTTGAGAGCTCTCAAGAGCTCACTTCTCTAGCTGCATTCAGAGTGGGTGGCTATACTTCACTGGACTGAATCCCAACCCTCTGTCAGCTTCTCTCAAATCCCACTTCCCAGTGATGGTTTGTTAGTCTGGGGTACACTGAGATCACATCTCCTAGCAGTCACTTCTTCCTCCCTGGAATTTTCATGCTAGTAGGGAAAAACCCACAAACTCTTAGTAAGTTTTCTTTCTCTCCATTCCAGGTCAAGGGTAAAATCTCCTGTCTCTTTTAAGAAACCCTGTATGGTCTCCATGTCAGATCAGCATGGTGCTGATATGAGCATACTGTCAGGGCAAGGAAGGAATGTTTCCAGTGCAGATGAACTCTCAGCCTCAGTCCAGGACCTCCCAGAGCATCTGTTAACTCAACTGCAACTGGAGAAAATGGAAAGCAGGAGGTGAGTTATCAGAGCACCATCCTATCCTTGCTGCTTCAGTCCAGGGTTGTTAGCAATCTTGAACCTGTACTCACTGGGAAGCAGAAGTCCAGCAGTACTAGGAGTCTGGGCTTGTTTTCTGCTCTGCTTTCATATTCTTTGAGCACAGAAGTTTAGTCCAGTTCCCTACTAGTTCTTACTTTTGTTGCAGGAGCAGTCCAGCATGATAGAAATAAGTGGAATAAGAGGAAGGATTGGAAATTGGTCAATCAAGCTACTAATGTTAAAGCAGTGCAGTTAGAGGCTGTTAAACACTGACTGTGTTCAAGATGTTTAAGTTCATGGGAATGTTGGTTTGACACTGCCAGGTCTCAGAGCCAGAGAACTAGAGTTCTTGAGGTTGGCCCAAGACTTTCCTCCTTTCTCTATCAGTTGGAAGCCTTCAGTTTGCTTAGGCTGTTTCTGGCCACATCCTTCAGTAATGTACTTTTGTAGTAGCAGTGGGGGCTGAGTGTATTGGAAATGGCTGCTATCTTTGGTTCTTTCTTTGTGACACCTTTGAGTTCCCAACTCATATCTTACCCACTGGTTGCAAGAGCAAAGCCAGGCTGCAGTCTGACTGGCACTCCTGACCTTTCTTTCCAGATTTGAAGAACAGCTGCACCAATATCTAGCTGAGGACATTGAGCCCCTTGGTGACATTGTGGGCTTACCTCTCTACCTTCCCCAGTCCCTAGTCTCCACTCCAGTTGTCACTGGTTCATTGATCAAGAGTCCCATGTCATCTTTTCCAGAGGTGAGACAGGGTGGTACTGAAAATAAGAACTTGCCAAAGAGGCAAATACTTTCTATAGATCTGAAGTGCTGTTAGCATGACTGATGATGAACTGTAGTCTGTAATGTTATCCGTTGTAGCATTGCACACTGTAGTGGCTCAGGTTACACCTGTGAGTTTGGGATGGACCCAGGGAATGCTGGGTCCAGAAATAGCAGAACATGCTGTTTTAACCACATCTCCCTGGGGGGTTGGGAGGTGACTTGCTTTGTTGTTCTGAAAAGTGGGGGACAGGCAGTGAGTGGGGAGGTCCCATGTTAATACTCAGGAATGCTTCTTTCTCAGTCCCATCTCTCTTTTCCTTCTGAGCAGGATGAGAGTCGAGCAACATTTGAGCTGCCCATGGATGGTCAGAGCCCCGCGCTGTCCGACAGACTGAGGCATTTGCAAAGGCTCCTCAGAGCCAACAAGGAGGGTGAAATTACTTCCGAGCTCCACCTCTCTGCTTTGATGGACATGGTGGATATTTGAGCAGAGCTAAAACACGGGTGCATATCAAGAGACTTGGTGAAGAAATCAAGGTCTGGATGATTCAAAAGAGGAGCTTCTGGGGCATGTTGCAGAAAAAGCAAATGCCCTGGGAGAAAAAAAACAAGAGCAGCTGTTGGGTCTGGGCTGCTCTTGCGTGGCTACCTTGTAGAGATGATGCGCTGCAGTTCTCTGTGTCCCTTTGGCTTTCTGCTGAGATATGGATGGCCTGGGAACTCTTTGAAGCTGACCTGTTTCCTGGATGTGGAGACTAGTTGAATGCTGCTCTAGGGAGCCTTAAATTTGTGTCCTACTCTTACTGCCATCTCTCATGTTGACTGTGTTGGTTTGTGCTCCCCTTACACCTGCTTCTTTCCCGTCTCCCTAACTTCATACTGTGCTGAGGAATGCTGTTGCAGAGCTAGTATTTCTTGTTACAGCTGGAAGTCAATGTCTATAGAAATGCAGGTAGGGATACTACTACTGGGAGGAGTTAGAGAATCATGCTGTGGGCAGCGTGTGAGTAAATGTAATTTCACCAGGAGAAAACAGTCAGATAGCAAGGACCCTTGGGAACATCAGAACAATTGGTCTCCACAGAGACAGTCCTCAGGATGCAGTCCCAGCCCCCTGCAGCACCTTGGCTTGATATATTGTGGTGGTGTGTGTTTGGATTTTTTTTTTCTGCTCAGAAATGTCAGCACTCATTATCAAGTAGTTGCAACACCTTGCTGTATTTTTTCTTTTTTTTACTTAAGTGCTCTATGCAAATTCAGATGGATTTTTGGCCTGCTGGGCCCAAGTTTTGTTATGTTGAATACATACAGCATTAAAACAAACCTGGTACTACTCTACAAAGCAGTTGTCATGCTGGAAAAGCAGGACACTTTCTTCAGTAAACAGCTGTGGAAGAAAGATTTTCCTTTTTTGGTCAGAACAGACTACCTACAGTTTCCAATTTCTATAAAGCTGTGGCTTAGAAAATAGAAGATCACTTATTTAATGTTGATTACTTGTAGGTAGTGAGAAGATGTGTGAACTACAAGTAACTCTTTTTTTAGTTAAAACAGCAGCAGATGTTTCTGGGCCATTTCTGCCTGGTGAAATAGCATTATGGCTGCTTGGGCAGTAAATATTTGCCTGCCAGTCAGAGATCATTGGGTGGACTTGCTTCTAATTTCATTTGAAATTCAATCCAAATCTGCCACCTGCCTTCATCGTCGTTTCATGTAAATGTTGTTTTGTATCTAATAAATATTTTTGTTGGTCCAGTGTAGCCGTTGCTGTATTGTTAATAACTCGAATTTGAATTTGTGCTTGGTTGCCACTAAAGTATCTCTCCGTGGGGGCTTGGGGTGCCTTGCCAGGAGCATGGCCAGCAGATCCAGGGAGGTGATCTTCCCCTGGTGAGACACGTCCAGCTCTGAGCTCCCCAGTTGAAGACAGACAGGGAACTGCTGGAGCGAGTCCACAAAGATGATGGGAGCCTGGATGAGGACGGGCTGCGGGAGCTGGGGCTGTGCAGCCTGGAGAAGCTACTGAGACAGAATGGACCTTACTATCACATAAAAAGGGCGGGTGGCACGTGGATGAAGCCGCGCTCTTCCGGCACTCAAAAGAGGCGGTGCCAAAAGTGGCGACGAGGGTGGGATTCGAACCCACGCGTGCAGAGCACAATGGATTAGCAGTCCATCGCCTTAACCACTCGGCCACCTCGTCCCGCGCTCTACCTCCTTGCCCCGGCTCTTCCCGTGCTTTGCCCCTCCCGCTCGCCCCGCCCTTCCGCCAGGGGGCGCTGTCGCATCCGGTCCCGCGGCCGCCCGCTCCAGGCCCCAAGGAGGGGGACCCCGCGGGAGCCCTCTTAGCGCAGCCGGCAGCGCGTCAGTCTCATAATCTGAAGGTCCTGAGTTCGAGCCTCAGAGAGGGCAGAGTGTTATTTTTTTTACTTTTAGTCTCTTGTTTGGAAGGTGGTTTCTAATTTTCGCTGCGCTTCTCCCTGCTCCTTCCCGCCGCTGCAAAACGTCACGCTGGAGCCGGGAGGCAGATAAAAAACAAACTGCCCTCTCTGAGGCTCGAACTCAGGACCTTCAGATTATGAGACTGACGCGCTGCCGGCTGCGCTAAGAGGGCGCTGTTGTCGCCGTTCTGAGGCCTACGCTGTTCTGCCCATTGCGGACCGCGCCCATTGCGGGCGGCAGGGAGGGGCGGGGCGGGGGGGCGGCGCGGCGGAGGATGAGGTGGCCGAGTGGTTAAGGCGATGGACTGCTAATCCATTGCGCTCTGCGCGCGTGGGTTCGAATCCCACCCTCATCGTCGCGTTTTGCTGTCGAAATGGAATCATAGGTGGGGCGTAGCTAACGGCGGTGACTATGTTGGAAAATGGTGTTCCCTAGCTGAGAATGTGCTCTATCAAATAGTGGTACTGTGCTCCTTTTATCTGTCGTAGTTTCCCTGGAAGCTGTAGAATCAAAGCATCACTAAGGTTGAAAAGGACCTCTAAGGTTGAAAAGGACCTCTAAGGTTTTCTGGTCCAGCTGTCCACCTACCACCGATGTTTTCCACTAAACCGTGTCCCTCGGTACAACACACAGATGATTCTTGGTGGCTGCACCACCATCCCAACACCCACCCATGTCCCAGAGATGAACTGCAGCTCCCAAACCCCTGCCCAGACCTACAGGTACGCCCTGGTTCTCCATGGCTCTCTCTGTCTCCCATTGAAATGAACTTTGGAATAAAAACACACCCCCTGAGTGCACAGGGCTGCTTTGCCATTGGGGAGGGACACACGGTGGGAGCAGCGAGGCAGAACAGGGGACACAGGCAGCAATGAAGTGCCTCGGGTGAGTGCAGAGACCCCAGCCCACGTGCCCAAAGAGATATCAAGGGATAGGAAGAAAAACAGCCTCCGGAGCAGGCACCACTGGGAGTTGAACCCAGGATCTCCTGTTTACTAGACAGGTGCTTTAACCAGCTAAGCCATGGTGCCCATCTGCTCCTCCTCTCCTGGAGTGCTCCACAGTACCTGGGATGCTCCCAAGGTGCCCATGTCCCTGCCGACCTCCTGTCTCTATCCTCCTGCCACCGGGGTCACCAGCATGACCTCAGGTGTGAAATATCCCCCCCACCACTTTCTTTTCCCAACCCCGTGACCTAATAATAGGGGAGAGGTGTGTGTGTGTGCACTGGGGGTGCAGCGCTGGGGCTGCTGGGAGCACTGTCTCCCCATGTTGGCTATAGAGGATCCCCTTTCTGCAGCCAGACTCTAGGGCAGGGAATCTATAGGTAGCAAAGCACCACAGCACGGGGCTGTGATGGCCGAGTGGTGAAGGAGTTGGACTTGAAATCCAATAGGGGCTCCCTGCGCAGGTTCGAATCCTGCTCACAGCGATGGGTTTTGTCTGATGCTCGTGGGTGGTTGGGGATGGCAGACAAATCCCTTCTTTTGGGCGTCCACAAACTCGATTGGATGGATGGAGATCGTTAGGGTGCTACTGTTGGTTGCGATATGTCAGGGGACAAAAGAGACTCAGTGCAGCGATGCTCACAGGTCGCACTACTGCTGAGGGTGTGAGGGCAGTGCCAGCACCAACCACATCCCCACGGTGCAGCTCCATCGGGAGCCATAGTGCAAAACTCCTTTCTGGCTGTGTCACAGTGTGGGAGGAGAAGTGTGATTTTAATATCACAGCCCCCACGAGGAGGTCCTTTTCTAAGGAGGGGCAAAAAAACCCACAAGAACAACAAAACAACTGGAATATTGAGCCCAAGGTCTCTTTCATGCAAAGCCAGCACTTGACCACTGAGCTATCATCCTTTGCATGGTTGAAATCCTGCTCTCAATTTCATGGTCCTACTGTCCCTATAGACTCTGGAGATAGGGCTTGTGGCCATGTCCCAGTGTGTGCCCTACAGCATGGGCAGAACAAGAGGGATGTGCCTACTCCTGACAACCTGAGCACTCAGAGAAGCCTCTCCACTTCTCATTGCCTCATCGCAGCCCCACTGCTTGTACCTGGTTCAGTGAGGGTGCTGAGTGTTCAACTCCTGGACAAACCTTCCCATTTATGGCACTCACATGATGCTCAAGGGGCTAGGAGGACAGGGAGAGCGGGCAATTTTGGGGTGGCACACCCATGGCATCAGGGAACCATTACAGCAGCAGGAACAGGGGTGGCAAAACAGTATCTGAGAGCATCTGTCTGGGGAAAAAATACATATGGACAAGGAGAGGTGGGTAGCACTGGGGGGACATTTCTCCAAAGATGCCCCTTCCATGAAGAGTGGTTGGTGACTTCCAAAAAGCCAAAATAAGGAGGGCTCGTCCGGGATTTGAACCCGGGACCTCTCGCACCCTAAGCGAGAATCATACCCCTAGACCAACGAGCCATGGTCTCTTTGGTTTCATAGTAGTGCATTTGAGGCCTTACCCCAGTAAGGCCTTTGTGGCGCAAGCTGTTCATGTATGGACAGGTGAGGCAGAAAGCATCCTTGCAATGCAGGTGATGGAGCACTGAGAGGTGTTCCCCAGAGAGCTTGTGCCATCTCTTCCCTTGGAGACCTTCAAAAGACTCAGGATAGAATTGTGGGCAGGTTTGAGCAGTGGCACCTGTCAAGAAATTCAGGGCTGTTAGCAATTCATTGAAACTCCTCAGCACAACTGTTCTCTTGGGAAAGTTTTTACTTCTGGATCATGTTTCAGGGATCATTTGTTCAATCTAAGATACAATCTTAGCAAAGCTACTAAGGCTTAAAGCAGAGTACTGGCCACTTAGCAAGGGTCAGTATTGGTAAGGCATCATGACACCACAGAGCAAGGGATCTCTCTGCAGGCCTAACCTCAAGAGACATCTTTACCAAAGGGAGATCCTGGCATGCAGCCTGCTGCTCTGTAGCAGAGCTCCTGGGGCTCAGGGCTGCTCGCTATCGTTGAGGTGTGAGAACTGAGTGATATACTTTTTAGGTGCATGCTCGCTTGGCCTTCTGCTGTTGAGCCAGATATCTGCTGTCCGTTCTACCAGATCCCCATTCTGAGGCAGACTTTTGGTAATTAATCTGTTTTAGCAAGAGTACAGTTGCTCATTATCAGGAGCACAGTTACAGCGGGCAGATGTTGGAACAGGCTGCGCAGGGAAGTGGTGGCATCCCCATCCTTGGATGTATTTAGGAGATCCGTAGACGTGACACTATCGGATGGAGTTAATGAAGGTAGACTGCATATCATTCCGTTGAGGATTGAAACTGATGACCTTGAAGGCTTTTTCCAACATAAATGATTCTATGAATTTACGATTCTAAGGAAAGCTGAAGGCCTAATGGAACTGAATCTGGCCAAGGAGGTCAAAGGCAATGGGCAGAGCTCCCGTAGAGTATACTGATGACAAAAGGAAGTGTAGGCAATATGTGTCACCACTACTAGAGGAAACAGGAGACACAGTTGCACAGGACAGGGAAAAGGCCAAGGTAGTGAAGGAGGCATTTGTCTCAATCTTTACCAAATCTGGCCTTCAGGAATGTCAGGTCTCCAAACCCAGGAGGAGAAACTAGAGCAAGGAAGATGTATCCCTGCTGGAAGAGCATGGGATCTGGGAATCCCAGGTCACTCACCAAGGCAATCAACTCTTCTGCTGGCACACTCTGCATGAGAAAGGAGAATTGCTGTGTATAGAGGGGTTTCCTGAATCAGGGAAACCATGGGACACTGGAGGAGCTATCCAAAAGATTTTGTGAGAGTGGCTGACAAGTCTTAGGGGTGGTGAAGATCAACTGTGGCCAACCCTCACATCTGTAACAAACAACCCACAGGCAGCAGAGCAAGGACGTTATGCCCCCAAGAGCAGTGTTAAAAGGATCGAGCACACTGGTGCTGTTGAATTCACAGTCAAAAGGGGATTCTGGATAAGGAGATGAGCCAAGCAGGTGAATGCCTGTCCTGACGGTGCCATTCTCTACAATCTACTACAATCTTGGACATACTTTTGAGAAAACAGGCCTGCAGACAGTTGTTGGGGCCAAGTACAGCAAGCGTGTCCTAGCCTCCAAGCTGTCCATAATGCTAGTCAGAGCTTCCAACAAGATGTAGCGATGGGATGGTAGGAGGATGGAGTAACTGGGTGATAGAGAAGAGCAAGGGACTGCTGATACTGTTGGGAGCAACAGGGAAACACCTGTGAATGGTCTCAGAGGAGTTGCAGCACGCTGCTCACAAAGGCTGACACAGCCAATAGCCAATAGCCGAGCTGGTGCTTCTACACCAGCACCCAGAGCATGGAAAAGAAAGAGAAGTTGGGAACCACTGTGCAAGTGGAGAATTGTGATGTAATCACTGTCCTGGTAATGTGGTGGGATGAACGACACAAGTTGAGCACTGCAAATGATGGCCACGAACTGTTCAGATGGGAAGAGGCATGGAGGGAGAAGGAGGTGGTCGCAGAACAGGTAAAGAAAGGAATTGATCCCCAAGAGCTGTCTCTGCAAGAAGGTCATGAACAGGTTGAGAGTTTGGAGGGAGAAGCTGTGGACCTAGCTAAAAAAAGGGAACTCTGTGTTTTATCCCATGAGCGCATGGGGCACAAGAGGGGGATCTGAAGGCAGGAAAGCATCAACTGAGGAGGAAGTCTAAGGAAAATATCCCTAAAAAAGGACCCTCCACCACCACCACCACCATCACCATCACCATCATCACCATCATCACCATCATCATCATCATCATCCTCATCACCCTCATCATCCAGGGGATGTAGCTCAGCGGTAGAGCGCCTGCTTTGCATGCAGGAGGCCCTGGGTTCAACCCCCAGCATCTCCACAGTTTTGCTGCCCATGACGAAAACCCCTTCCTCATCTTTCTTCCATAAACCCCACAGCCCCTCTCCCCGTGGACCTGTGTTTCTTCCCCGTGCTCCCAGCACATCACGTGCTGCTTTCCTTCAGCCTCACATCTCTTTTTGCCGAGTGGAGAATGGATGATCCACGGAATGATGGAACAGATCCTCCTGAAAGCTGTGCCACTGCACATGGAAGAGAACAACAAGATAGGAGTCAACCAGTATGGCTTCACCAAGGGCAAGTCCTGCCTGACCAATCTAGTGGCCCTCTTTGGCGCTGTAACTGCATCACTATACAGAGGAAGTGTCAGTGCTGTACTTTATGTGGACTTCAATAAGGCCTTTGGCATGACTCCCTACAAGATCCTTCTCTGCAAATTGTGAAGAATTTGATCTGAGAGGTGGAGTGATTGATGCAAGGTCTTTCCCAGAGTGTGATGGCCAATGGCTCAGTGTCCAGGAGAACGATGACAAGAGGTGTCCTTGTGGGGTCAGTGCTGGGACTGATATCCTTAAAGTCTTCATCAGTGGGATTGAATATGCTGATGACACCAAGCTGTGTGGTGTGGTTGACACACCTGAGGGACAAGACTGTCATCCTTAGGGATCTAGGCAGGTTTAGCAGTGGCCCCAGGTGGACCTCATGAGGTTCAGCAAAGTTAAGCACAAGGTCTTGGGTTGACCTGAGAGTGGTCAAGGAGGGGCTGTGAGACAGACTCTCTAGTACAGACTGTTGTGATAGGACGAGAGGAGATGTTCTAAACTGAAAGAGGGTCGATTTAGACTGGATATAAGGAAAAAAATATGTTGAGGGTAGTAATGGGGTTAGCACTGGAACAGGCAAGCTCAGGGAGGTGGTGGTTGCCCTGTCCTTTGATACATTAAATTCAGGCTGGACTGGGCTGTGAGCTACCTGATTGAGCTAAAAATCCTTCCCCAGGTGCTGCCTGTGCCCGAGCTGGGAGCAGTGAATGATGCAGGAAGCTTTTGCCTGCTGTTGGTGCAGGAGGTGGCATCTCTCCCCCACACACAGGAGCTGTTGTCAGCAGTGAGCATGGTGTGGGGCCAGTCTGAGTCCCTGCCCTGGTACTGGGGGGGAGTACAGTTCTGGCTCTGTCTAAAGGATGTGTACCAACCTTCAGACTCTCCTCTCCCCTTTCCTCCCCTTTCTCTGCGGCTCAGGAGGGCATTCCCATCATCCCATAAGCATTCTGGGGCACTACCTGGTCTAGAGAGAGGTGGTCCCAGATATAGATCTTAGAGATTCCCCCCTTTCCAACCCAAACTGTTAGGCTAGGGGGTAAAATCCATCGCTGTGAGCAGGATTCGAACCTGCGCAGGGAATCCCTATTGGATTTCGAGTCCAACGCCTTCACCTCTCGGCCATCACAGCATCCCACAGCATCCCACAGCGTCCCACAGCATCCCACAGCGTCCCACAGCGTCCCACAGCGTCCCACAGCGTCCCACAGCGTCCCACAGCGTCCCACAGCATCCCACAGCATCCCACAGCATCCCACAGCATCCCACTGCATCCCACTGCATCCCACAGCCCATTCTGCAAGGACTGAGCTTTGCAGAGTGCCTGCTTTGCGAGCAGTTCCACCCCCATCATCTCCACCCTTTTCTTCCCCCAAACACCCCAGCCTCCCAGCTGCCCACAGCAGCTCGCCTCTGGCTGCTCCTGGCCCCTCTCCTGCAGCAAAGGGACCAGAACACATCTCTGTTTGCATCAGCAAAGACTCACACCTGTGGAACATGACAGATGAGGCTCAAAGACACTTGCAGTGTGGGGCTCGTTGGTCTAGGGGTATGATTCTCGCTTCGGGTGCGAGAGGTCCCGGGTTCAACTCCCGGACGAGCCCTTCTCTTTTCAGCCCTGGCCCCACGCCCTGGCTGCTCCCTGCCCACAAATCCCCCGTTCTGCCCCCTCCCCAAAAATCATACCCCCTCTGGGGATCCGTTCCTCGCGGTGGAGCCCACCCCCCAGGCAACAGTATCCCTAGGGGAGAGATGCTCTACACATTATTATAACAGTGCAGATGGGTGCCTAAAACAAGGGCTCGTCCGGGATTTGAACCCGGGACCTCTCGCACCCAAAGCGAGAATCATACCCCTAGACCAACGAGCCTCCATATATGAGCACTACCACTGCTGCTCCTGTGCCCCATTATGGTTTGCACTGGCTCCCCATCCCCATCTTTGCTACTGGATCCAGTTGCTGCCTTTTCTGTGCACTCTTGTCCTCATTTATCCCGAAGGAAACATTGAATATTTGAGAAATTGAGAGGTACATTGTACAGGCTGGGTTTCCCCAGCCATCTTTGATTTACAAGCATAACTGGTGTTTGTTGTGCAGGAATATCCCTGTGGATGTAGCCCGGGGTCGGAGAGAGGAAATAGGTCATGGGAACCTATGGCCATGAGGAATATGGGTCCCGCTGTTTCCAGTTACTGTGGTAGTGGGAAATTCCCAGGGAATTAACAGGAATGGCAGCCCAGGGCTGAGAGCCCCATGTTGAGAGATGGGACAGATGGAGAGTCCCAGTTCACCTGGGGACCCAGCAATTACACAGTCTGTGAAACTGGATCTCCTGCAGCCCCAAGGCTACGATCCCAGGGCTTCCCTAAAATCTCTGTGTGTGTCCTCGTGCACAGACCTGTGTCCTCACTGCTCCACAGCAGCCTGGGCTTATCCTGTGGTGGGATGGAAGAGGCTGGCACTCCCTGGCCAAAGCCAAGCACAGGTCCACCAACTCTGCAGGGAACTTCTGGGAAGTCCAGCAGCTTCCATGGAAGGGGTTTTGTAATGGGTGAAGCAAACCATCCCCAGCATGGGGATGTGGCACTGAAGGGATGTGGTCAGTGGGCACAGTGGGGTGGGCTGGGGGTCGGGCTTGTTGATCTTAGAGGTCTTTTCCAACCGGAATGACTCATGATTCTATGATTTCCACCTGTTGGGTGAGATAGTCAAGGAATTTGGGAACAAAACTAATCTGAGGAGAGGTTCAGAGGCAACAGCAGCCCCTACACGGTGCCCCAGTCCACATCTGTGCAAGTTGTAGGGGACCACCCTGGCTGCACGTACTGGGCTTCCTTGGAGATGGATGCAGCAGGCACAGGGACACTTTTCCAAAATTTCCCTTTGTCTCTGGCTCTCTGGAGAAAGCCAAGGGAAGCTTGCTTCCCCTGGCTGGCATCAGAGATATCTAGCCCTTGGATTGCTGGAAATGAAGGCACAGGGCAGTGCATCAGAGTTGCAAAGTGCTGCTGGGACTGATGATGGAAAGCAATGGTGAATGCTGGTCCTGTGCCCTTTTCTCATGCTCTTACGTGCAGGAATAAACAGTACTGAAATACCTTCCACCCCAGGAAGAGCTCTTTTCCCTATGATTTTCTTTTGTTTATATCTCTCTCATCATAAAATAATCAGAAAACTGATTATTTTGACTTCTTGACATGTGCCTATTGTTTTCTCCTTTCCCTTCTCCAAGCAAGGGACTTTATTCAGTGCAGAGACCTTCTCACACTCATGCCTTCTTTAAATACCCCTGTGCATGTACTGCAAGCATTGTTGCATGCACTGATATTGTCCTGGAATATGATGATCCAGTGTGAGCAGCTGAACCTCAAATACTTAAACAGCTCTGGAACACTGAAATGCACAATCAGGCTGCAAATCAGAAGGCTCCAACTTGTGTCTGGGAGCCATAGTAAGACTGCCTTCCCTGGGATCGTGGGAGTGCACAGAGGTACACAAAAATGGGATTTGTTTCCTTGGCTGTGGGTCTGAGGTAAACCTGTGTCATCATGTTATTCAGGAGTGGTGCGAAAAGCAAAAAAGCAAAATGTGAAAATGAAATGTAATCCTTTTCTGCTCCCCAGATGGCCGTTTAGAAGCTCAGCCCCCTGCCTTACTCCAGCAGGCTGCAGGATTGCTTCTAGATGAAGCACGCTTCCTCTCTGCACCTTGTAAAAGCTGATTTTCTTTTTTCCATTCCGGAGTTGATTTTAGAATGAGCTGTGCTTGACTCCAGCACCTCTGAAAAGCCTTTCTTGCCCTAGCAGGCAGGACAGGAAAAAGTCACTAGGGATAGTTCAGTGCTATAAGCCTTAGCTCCACAAAGCCTACTCAGCTCAGTAACTAAAATGATTCTGAAAACTCCTACGAGGCACATCTTTAACAATGATGATGAAAACCCGTGGCTCCACACATGCGTGACGCTTGTGGCCCAATTCTGCCATAAATTATTTTGGGGCAGAAGGTGTTTATGCCTCCATCTGGGCTCTGCTGGAGTGAAATGAGAAGCCTTCTTCCAGCTTCCCCCGGAGCCTGATGGCTCATTCCCCTGCTCAGTGCTACGTCAGCGATTCCTACTCCCCAACATGTAGCTGATTCATGTTTAAATGCAGGTCGGGACTTCTGCGACTCCCTGTCTCTGTAGCAGGTTAGCAGGGATCAGCAGAGCAATCTGGAGTCACTAATTAGAAGTTCTTGGCAATTTCTGTCCATCACAGGAAAGAATAGTGAGGAATATCAAAATACGGAATCATCCATGTAGATCCAAATGCATAAACACTTGGTCACGCCAGATTAATTCAGCTACATTGAGCTTGCACTGAGCCATGTCTATGTCTACACTGCCAGGACAGATGGGGAAGGATGAAGGCTGCAAAACTGCAGCACCGTGCCGTTGGTTGTGTGATAATCTCCCTCACCACCCTGCACCTTTGCAGCATCTTCTGATCACCAACGGGATCCCATGAGGCTGAGGCAGTGCAGCACAGCTGTTTGTGCTGAGCTTGTGCACAGATGTGTCAGCTTAAAGCCCCACATTTATGAGCTCACCTTGGGTGAACCTGGGAGTTAAATTCCCAACTGATTTACGGTTGTGCTCAGAAGAAGGTGGGGAGGGAGGGGAGATGTGCTGGGGATGCACCTGCCCTAAATTCTGCTGAAGCACTCTCCTGTCTCGTAGCATCCAGCTTAAAATGTGCTTTGGCCCTGGGAGGTAAGATAATTACTGCCTGTAGCTGGAATCATTTCGATCTTACTCAGAACTAAATGGAAGCAAAACATGTCAGATGAAAGACGAAACTTTTTAATCAGCTGGGGGAGCTTTCCAGGAGAAAACTGCTGGTTACTGGGGAGTTTCATGTGGAAGGAATGCGCCAGCTCCCCCGGGGGTCGGGACGCCCTATAAAACACCCCATGCTGCTGGGCCCTACACCTGCTTTCCAGCCACTGCGTCCTCCGCTGCCTGGGTAAGTTGAGATGCTCTGCTCCTTCCTCTGACCGAGCTGCTGTTGGCACTGATGTGTGCCCTCTGGTCCCCAGGAGGGGTCCAGGTTTGTCGTCTGCCTCCAACCTGTGGAGGCATCGGGGGGGGGATTGTTTCTGCCATAACATGAGGAATCGAGGCTTTGGGTGCAAGGGGATGAGGATTGCAAGTAGTACTGGGTATGTGCCACAGGGATCTGCATGTCCTTCGTGGATTTCTTCACTAAAAGAAAAAAAAAGGCAAAAAAGAATGACATATTGCCAGGTTGCAGAGCTCAGTGTCCCTCTGCTTAAGGGAGGGCAGCAGAAATCCCTTTTGTTTTAGCCTGTGCCCACTCGTGTTGTGTTGATTTAAGTGTTTTTTACAGCAAAGGGAAGCATTCCAGTGAGCACTCTGCTTGGTGAAGGATTGCTGTCACCTCTCCATCACTGCCTCCCAGGGCAGGCCATCCAAATGAAATCAAATTATCCCTACCTCTGGCTGCCACAGCCACTGAGTTAGTGCTCAGCAGGGAAGGGACACCGTCTGCCCTATTCTCACGCCCTCCTCTGCCTTCCAGGTACCTGTTCTCACCGGATGATGTCCTGCTACGACCTGTGCCTGCCCACCTCCTGCAGCCCCAGGCCACTGGCCACCAGCTGCAATGAGCCCTGCTATCGGCGCTGCTGGGACTCCACCACTGTCATCCAGCCCCCCACCGTGGTGGTGACCTTGCCTGGGCCCATCCTCAGCTCCTACCCGCAGAGCACGACAGTGGGCTCCACCGCATCGGCAGCAGTCGGGAGCTACCTGCGGTGCTGTGGGGTGCCAGTGGCCTCTGGTGGCACACGGGGGCTGGGGAAAGGAGGACTGCTGTGCCTCGGGGGTGGGCTGTAGGGTGTCCCCATGGGCCACCTCATCCCACTGAGGCCAGCAAGGAAGGAAAAATGAAGCACGGGAACAAGACTGGGGAAGAGGACTAAGGAAGTGCCCATGTGTTTCCAAGCCGTAGGGGGCACCTGCATCTCTCCCAGCAGGAAGGGATCCATGGGCACCTTTCATTCAAGACTGAGCCTCTGTATACCTTTCTCTAGCTATGCCTTACTGTATGCTTCCATGTGTTACACAGCATTTACTATTAGCTTATAGCTGGCTGCAGACAAAAGATGGTTGTCAAGAGCTACAGAGGCCGCAGGAGCAGAGGAGCACCTCGTAGGGGTCATTTTATCCTTAAGTAATGTCTGTCAATTCCTTTAGTGAGCATTAGAAATGCACTTTTTGTACTCTCCACCGGTTATTCTATTTCTTTTCATTAAAGACATGCTACATCATAGCCTGAGTTCTCTGGTGTTCTTTTTGCCTCTGGTCTGAGGTGACAACCTGCTCTGATTGCAACGTATTGCTGCGTGGGTGTTGGGTTTTTTTTTTGTCTAAAATGAGAATCTCTGCTGCTCAGTGCCACACTGTGCTGATGTGATCATGTAGCTTGCTGTGTCCAGCCCAAAGGAAAACTTCTGCAGGCCTTTGTTGCTGCCCTACAGCGAGTACCAGCTTAGGGACACAAGCAACGGCCTCATCGCCTTTTCCCACAAGGGTGTGGGAGCATCGAGGTTTGATGTTTCAAAATGATTTTTTGTCTGTTTTTGCAATGAGTTTTGTTTTGGGGAGGATGGATGGAGAGCAAGGGTAAAGAGAGACGACTTGCCTTCCTGGGAGATGTTTCTTTGAACCGACTCACCCTTTGCCCAACTCTGCCCAGGGAGGTGTGGGAGTCCCCATCCCTGGAGGTGCTCCAGAACCATGGAGAGGTGGCACTGAGGGACGTCAGTGGTCAGTGGGCACGGTGGGTGTGGGTTAATGGTTGGACTTGGCAATCTTAGAGGTCTTTCCCAATCTTAGTCATTGTATCAGAGCTACCTCAGGCAGCTGCAGTATAATCAGAGAATGGAGAGCTCAGTGCATGCCAGACCACTCCTCCTGGGTCCTTGCTTTGTGTTGCTGAACAGAGTAATGTTAAACCACATGCAGTGTAAGAGAAAGGTCCTAACGCTATCATATTGGCTACTGACATATTTGGAGCTGGATAATGGCTGTAATTTCAGTGCAACAAGAATTTCTGTCATTTCCAGTCTTTCATTCTGCTTTCAATGCTGCCAGAAGCTGGAGGTATCTGTACCTCCATGGAAACAATCACTCCAAAACAACAGGTTTTATTAGGAACAACAACAACAACAACAGCAAAGCAACATACAGGATGAATACAAAATCTCTCTACCCATATGTTTCAAGGACCTGGCCCAGATCTCATGAGGACAACCCTATTCCTGACCCTAGCCACAGCATAATGAGCTCCTCTCTCGTTATTCCCAAAGATGAGTACCTGTGGATTTGGACTGGAGTCATTAGATGAAGTAGGAGAACTATTTTACAGAGAAAGGATTCAGGCACTGGGTAAGTCTCTTTATAAGATGCCATGGAACATCAAACAGAACATTTTCAGATAATGAAATGAAGAACGAGTGCAACTAAGTCCTCCATAGACTTTGTATAAATCTTGCATTCTTTATACCTTTGGTGGTGTGAAAATTTGCACAGAGCTTATGAGTGTTTGGAGCGAGGGATTGTGCTGAGCTTGGAAGCAAGTTGGTCTTCAGAAATTTTTTACCAAGCTCAACTGGTTCTACTGCTCAGGTCTTCATACGAGTGCTCCTAATTTGAAATATTTTGCATGGCACTTGCTAGGCAATCAGAGTTCTGGGGAAAAAAAACAGGTGTGCAAAACGGGCCAGGGAAGGGAGGATGTGAGGCCCTGCAGCGATCCCCAGCCCCAGGGACTTGGAACCTGTCTCCATGGGTGCTGTGACTCCTGGCTGGGAGCCTGGCCATCTTGGTTGCCAGCTCAAGAGCTGTCCTGAATTTACTCCACTTTATATCCCCCTCAGACAGTGCTTGCCCCAAGCAGAACCTCACAGACCTGCTAATCAGGCCCTAAAATACAGGTTTCTGCAATGACACTGCAGCCACAGGCCCCGTTGAGGAACTGGGAACTACATGTCAAGACTGAGAGGAAAAATAAAGCTTAGCGAGTGGAATGATGTACACGGAAGGAAATAGTTGGGTCCTGGCATCTGGTCACAGCATTACTTTCTCATGGCTTTCAACAGCAACAACAGCAGCACTTCACAGAGAAGACTGGAGCATAGTCTAAATGCGACTCTTGGGCCATGCCTGGATCTATAGTTTCATGACTTCTCATCTTTGCCGACGTGTTCATGTCCTTGGAAGAAACCTCTTCCCTTCACAGCTCGGGCTGCTACAAATGCTGGCACACAGAGAGTTATTTGTCATGGAAAAGAGAAAATTGATGCAAGTGGTGAGTC
Source organism: Cyrtonyx montezumae (assembly GCF_038088225.1). Lineage (NCBI taxonomy): Eukaryota > Metazoa > Chordata > Aves > Galliformes > Odontophoridae > Cyrtonyx > Cyrtonyx montezumae. Next base: position 957,730 of record NW_027072078.1, read on the forward strand.
AGTGAGGGCCAGGAGTGGAAGCCCCAGACGACTCAGGTTTGGTAATAAGAATGGACAGACTGGTGGTGGCTGCTGAGCCAGCAGGATCCCAGTACCTCTGTGAGCGGCTCCTCTGCACACACAGACCTGCACACACAGACCAGCTGTAGGGCAAAGACCTGCAAAAGCCTGGGGAGCCAGACAGGCAATGATTTCAGCCACAGGGGACCCCTCAGTGAGGGCTGTGATTCTTCCTCAGGGCTGGAAATCTCACAGATCAAGGTAATCACAGGCCACCCACTCACCTGAGTCACAGGAGAAGGCACACAAATCAAAAGGCACTGGCATTCTGGTCTGGTCCTTCTGGTGCCACTCATGGGAGCAGGGGTTCATGGCTTGCACCCCGATGAGCTGGAAGCTGCATTTGTTCTGTCAGCACTGCACTGCATCCTGAGCCTAAACCAGCACCATAGACTGCACTTAGCTACCCCACACCCACATCCTCTGAGTTCCTCCCCTTGGGGATGGGGAGACAGGGGTGCAAGGACACCTCAGGTACAAAATGTTTACAGCATCCTGGTCTGAAACTGCCAAGGATGCAAGTTTCAAACTCAATAATTATTGTTAGATATTCCAAGGCTATAATTCCTGTTTGTTGAGATGTGTCTGCACAGTTCTGAGAGAAGATGAGGGTGATCTGCTTACAGCTGTGTGAGGTGGTTCTTGTTTGCATTCTTTGAGTGGTGCTGATGGAGCTGGGCAAAGCTGCCCACTGGGCCACGGTGCTCTGCTCTGCTGTCTCCATCATCAGGATGAGGAGGGGCCAGGCTACACTGCGTGTCTCTTTTGGGGAAGTGGCACAGGGCAGCATGGGGCTGGTGGGGATGCTGGGGAGTAGGGAGAGGTGTGGGAGCTTGTGCCGCTGTGTCGTGTTGTGTCAGGGAGGTGGCATCCCTGTGCTGTTCCCACAGGGTCTGTCCCCAGGTGTGAGCACGGCATGGGGCCAGGGCAGAGCAGTGTTATCAAATAGAGGAGGACATGTCCAGGACCCAAAGCAAGAGTCATACCCTTGGGCCAATGAGCTGGGGCAGCCAGGCTCCCCCAGCAGCACAGTGTGCCAGCAGCCCCTGCCATGGGCACTGCACTGCCCTCCCCTCTGCGCTCAGCACAGTGGCTCCCAAACACCAGTCCCAAGCACAACAAAACTTTGCTTTGCCACTTCCCCACCTCTTGCAGGGCTGCAAAACCAGACCAGCCCCTGGGACCTCTGCACCTTCTGCTCTGGGCTGCACACACACCCTGCCAGGGGCTTTATTGTGCATTCAGCCATGGAACTGCCTCTCCTTGCCTGGATGGCATTCTCACTTCCAGGCCAGGAGTAAAATCCATCGCTGTGAGCAGGATTCGAACCTGCGCAGGGAAACCCTATTGGATTTCAAGTCCAACGCCTTCACCCCTCGGCCATCACAGCCTCAGCACACTCAGGGCACTCCTGTCCACAGTCCTGAGCACACCTCGTCCCATGGGTTACCCCAGGCAGTCATAGGTATACCCATGCCCCCCATTCTCCAGCTCAGAAAGTTCCCTTGAAAGGCTGGGATACCCCCACAAGCCCCAGATACACTCTGTGCCTGCTCCCTGATAGCAGGACCCAAGCCCAGCAGTGCCTGAGGCTGCACTGCCCCCCAACACCCCAGTTTGCATGCCATTTCTGAGAAGGACCCTATACAACTTGGTTCAGGTTTGTTTGTCTAGGGGTAGGATTCTCACTAAGGGTGCAAAAGGTCCTGGCTTCAGCTCCTGGATGAGCACTCCCTTTTTTGACACCGTTGCCCTTCAGACAACTGGGGACAAATGCTGTGAGGACAGGGCACAAAGCCCCACACCACCCTGTCATCTTGGGCACAACTCCTCTGCTGCCTTGATTCCCACCATGGCCAGCAACCGTATGCTGTCCTGTGCAGGGCTGCCAAAATACTAAACAAAGCCAGGGTCAAGGCAGAGTCCCTCTGAGTTGGGAACACCAGAATTGATTGAGATAGAAAAGACTTTTAAAGGTCATGTAGCTCAATTTCCCTGCAGTGAACAGGGACATATACAACTGCATCAGGTTGCTCACAACCTGGTTCAGCCAGACTTTGAACGTCTCCAGGGATGGGGCATACACCACCTCTCAGGGCAGCCTATGCCAGTGCTTCACTACCCTCATCATATATGTGTTTGCCTTACATGCAGTCTAAATTTCCTCTCTTCTACTTTGAAACCATTTCCTCTTGTCCTAAAAGATCCTGATAAAGAGCCCGTTCCCATCTTTCTTATTGCAACTCTATTGACACCTCTTGTCATCGTTCTCCTGGACACTGAGCCATTGGCCATCACACTCTGGGAAAGACCTTGCAGACAGTTACTCATCCACCAATCACTCCACCTCTCAGATCAAATTCTTCACAATTTGCAGAGAAGGATCTTGTAGGGAGTCATGCCAAAGGCCTTATCGAAGTCCACATAAATTACAGCACTGACACTTCCTCTGTATAGTGATGCAGTTACAGCACCAAAGAGGGCCACTAGATTGGTCAGGCAGGACTTGCCCTTGGTGAAGCCATACTTGTTGTCTCCTATCTTGTTGTTCTCTTCCATGTGCAGTGGCACAGCTTTCAGGAGGATCTGTTCCATCATTCCGTGGATCATCCATTCTCCACTCGGCAAAAAGAGATGTGAGGCTGCAGGAAAGCAGCACGTGATGTGCTGGGAGCACGGGGAAGAAACACAGGTCCACGGGGAGAGGGGCTGTGGGGGTTATGGAAGAAAGATGAGGAAGGGGTTTTTGTCATGGGCAGCAAAACTGTGGAGATGCTGGGGGTTGAACCCAGGGCCTCCTGCATGCAAAGCAGGCGCTCTACCGCTGAGCTACATCCCCTGGATGATGAGGGTGATGATGATGATGGTGATGACGATGGTGATAATGGTGATGGTGGTGATGATGGTGATGGTGGTGGAGGAGAATCCATTTCTAGGGATATTTTCCTTAGACTTCCTCCTCAGTTGATGCTTTCCTGCCTTCAGATCCCCCTCTTGTGCCCCATGTGCTCGTGGGATAAAACACAGACACAGAGTTCCCTTTTTTTAGCTGGGTCCACAGCTTCTTCCCCCAAACTCTCAACCTGTTCATGGCCTTCTTGCAGAGACAGCTCTTGGGGATCAATTCCTTTCTTTACCTGTTCTGTGACCACCTCCTTCTCCCTCCATGCCTCTTCCCATCTGAACAGTTTGTGGCCATCATTTGCAGTGCTCGACTTGTGTCGTTCATCCCACCACATTACCAGGACAGTGATTACATCACAATTCTCCACTTGCACAGTGGTTCCCAACTTCTCTTTCTTTTCCATGCTCTGGGTGTTGGTGTAGAAGCACCAGCTCGGCTATTGGCTATTGGCTGTGTCAGCCTTTGTGAGCAGCGTGCTGCAACTCCTCTGAGACCATTCACAGGTGTTTCCCTGTTGCTCCCAACAGTATCAGCAGTCCCTTGCTCTTCTCTATCACCCAGTTACTCCATCCTCCTACCATCCCATCGCTACATCTTGTTGGAAGCTCTGACTAGCATTATGGACAGCTTGGAGGCTAGGACACGCTTGCTGTACTTGGCCCCAACAACTGTCTGCAGGCCTGTTTTCTCAAAAGTATGTCCAAGATTGTAGTAGATTGTAGAGAATGGCACCGTCAGGACAGGCATTCACCTGCTTGGCTCATCTCCTTATCCAGAATCCCCTTTTGACTGTGAATTCAACAGCACCAGTGTGCTCGATCCTTTTAACACTGCTCTTGGGGGGCATAACGTCCTTGCTCTGCTGCCTGTGGGTTGTTTGTTACAGATGTGAGGGTTGGCCACAGTTGATCTTCACCACCCCTAAGACTTGTCAGCCACTCTCACAAAATCTGCACTCTTTCGGATAGCTCCTCCAGTGTCCCTCTGAGCCTCTCCAGATCTTTCTGCAAAGCCTTCCTGCTCTCAAGTGGATCACATCCCTTGGTATTCTCTGCAAGCTTATTGAGGGTGCACTTGATCCCATCATCCAGATCATTGATGAAAATATTAAACAAAATTGGCACCTGTGTTTTGCCCTGGGAAATTCACAGGTTGTAGTTCACTGCGTCGAACTCCATTCATTTGAGCTTGTTGATCACGACCAGCCAGCCAGTTCTTTACTCAGTGAACACTACACATGTCCAAGGCATGAGTGGCCAGTGTCTTCATGTGAATGCTGTGTAAAACAGTATCAAACACTTTCCAAAAATCCATCCAGGTTACTTTATCCATGGACTTTCAGTTAACGTCTTTGTTTTCCACACAAGTTACCTGTCTGTGCTGCTACCCTCAACACACTTCCATTTTGTGTTTGAGTTTTGCCAGGAGCTCATTGTTCAATCGCACAGGTTGCATAGCGTTTTTACCTTGTTTCCTCTTTGCTGGGACAGACAGCTCAAGAAGATTACAGAAGGTAATCTTGAATAAATGCAAATGTATATAACTTGAGTGTAACAGCATCAATGGACAAGGGAAGAGCCACTGATGCAGTCTATCCAGACTTCAGTAAGGCCTTTGACATGGCATTCCATAACTTCCTTCTCTCCACACTGGAAAGATAAGATATGAGGGGTGGACTGTTTTATGGACAAAGAACTGGCTGTAGGATCAAACCCAGTGTGTGGTGATCAACAGTTCAAAGTCTGGATGGAGATCAGTGATAAATAGCATCTCTTTGGGGTCAGTGCCAGGATACATGCATTTAATATCTTCATCGGTGACACTGACAGTGGGGTCGAGTGCACTCTCAGCAAGTTTTCAGATGACACCAAGCTATGGTATGCAGTCAAGTGAGGGATGGGATGTCATACTAAGGGATGATGATAGGCTGAGCAGCGGGCCCAGGAGAACCTCATGAGGTTCAACAAAGCCAAAGCAAGGTCTTGAACACAGGTCGTGGCAACTCCCATCATCAGTACAAGCTGAGGGATGTGAGGATGGAACACAGCCCTTCTAAAAAGGATCCACGGGTACTGGTGGGTGGCAGCTGGACCTCGGGGCATAGGGCAGCAATGCTGTGGAGTGCTGTGATGGCCGAGGGGTGAAGGCGTTGGACTCGAAATCCAATAGGGTTTCCCTGCGCAGGTTCGAATCCTGCTCACAGCGATGGATTTGATTTTACTCCTGGCCTGGAGGTGCTGAGCTCACACCAGCATCCCAATGGAACCCAGCTCGGGGGGTTTCCTCCTCAAAAGCATCTCTGCTCATCAGAGCTGCCCAGGCTCACCAGCAGAGATCCCTCCATCCTCCATGGGGCACCCAGGGCCTATTTTCAGCTCTGACCGGGATTTTGCAGGGCTTCTCTTTCCTCCCTGAAAGCCACAGAATCACCAAATTGTTGTGGGGCTGTGACCCCCACTCTGTGCCTGCTTCCCTCTAGCAGAGCCTGAGGCTGTACTGCCCCCAGCAACCCAGTGCATGGCACTTGTGAGGGGGGACCACCCTATACAACTTGTTTCAGGTTTGTCTAGGGGTAGGATTCTCACTTAAGGTGCAAGAGGCCCTGGCTTCAGCTCCTGGATGAGCCCTCCCTTTTTGGACACAATTGCCCTTCAGGTCTAGGGACAACTGCTGAGAGGACAGGGCACAAAGCCCCAGACCACCCTGACATCTTGGGCATAAATCCCCTGCTGCTTTGCTTTCCACCACAGTCAGCAGCCATGTACTGTCCTGTGCTCAGTCAGCAGAATTTTGAGCAAAGTGAGGGCCAGGTCAAAGTCCCTCCTAGTTGGGAACACTAGAAATATAGAATCAATTGAGTTGGAAAGGGCATTTAAAGGTCATCTAGCCCAACTCCCTGCAATGAATAGGGACTTCTAGAGCTCCATCAGGTTCCTCACAAGCCTGTCAAGCCTGTCTCTCCTAACAGGTCTCCCCTTGACCTTGCACTTGGCTTTGTTAAATCTCATGATGTTCTCCTGGGCTCACAGCTCAGTCTGTGTAGGTCCCTCAAGATGGCATCCTGTCCCTCGGGCATGACGCACAGCTTGGTGTCATTCGCATACCTCTGTCTATGTCATTGATAAAGATATTAAAGAGTTATCAGTCCCAGCACCAACCTCTGAGGGACACCACTCATCACCAATCTTCATCCAGCCATTGAACAAAATTCTCTGGGTATGAACTTGCAACCAGTTCCTGATCCATCAAACACTCCAGATGTCCAATCCATATTTTTCCAACTTAGAAGGATGTTGTAGTGGACTGTGTCAAAGGCCTTATTGAAGTTCAGATAAATTACAGCACTAACTTGTTTTATGTCCCTTTATGTAGTTACACCACCATAGAAAGCAAACTTGCCCTTGGTGAAGCCATACTGGTTGTCTCCTATCTTGTTGTTCTCTTCCATGTGCAGTGGCACAGCTTTCAGGAGGATCTGTTCCATCATTCCGTGGATCATCCATTCTCCACTCGGCAAAAAGAGATGTGAGGCTGCAGGAAAGCAGCACGTGATGTGCTGGGAGCACGGGGAAGAAACACAGGTCCACAGGGAGAGGGGCTGTGGGGGTTATGGAAGAAAGATGAGGAAGGGGTTTTTGTCATGGGCAGCAAAACTGTGGAGATGCTGGGGGTTGAACCCAGGGCCTCCTGCATGCAAAGCAGGCGCTCTACCGCTGAGCTACATCCCCTGGATGATGATGATGATGGTGATGGTGATGATGGTGATGATGGTGATGATGGTGATGGTGATGATGGTGGTGGTGGTGGAGGGTCCTTTTTTAGGGATATTTTCCTTAGACCTCCTCCTCAGTTGATGCTTTCCTGCCTTCAGATCCCCCTCTTGTGCCCCACATGCATGGGATAAAACACAGACACGGAGTTCTCTTTTTTTGGCTGAGTCCCCAGCTTCTCCCTCAAACTCTCAACCTGTTCATGGCCTTCTCGCAGAGACAGCTCTTGAGGATCAATTCCTTTCTTTACCTGCACTGTAGGCACCTTGCAGTGCCACCCTGACCCGGTGCAGTGTAGTGCCTGTGGCAAAGGCTGCTGGCACAGCGTGCTGCTGGGGTAGCCTGGGTGCTCATTGGTCTTGGGGTATGATTCTTACTTCAGGTGTCTGAGGTCCTGGCTCCAACTTCAGGATGAGCCCAACTCTTTTCCACACCCCTGCCCTGACCATCCCTCATGTGCAGGGTTGCCACGTCCCTAACACACCCCAACACCACACAGAGGTGCCAGGTCTGGGCCGCTCCTCATGCTGATGGTGTGAACAGCAGAGTGGGACATGCTGGCACCATGACAGCTCTGCCTGGGACAGCTGTAGCACACGGGGAGGGAAAGCACTGCAGTGCAAGCATCTGCTGGGACCCCATCCCGGGGGAGAAACACAGCTCTGTGGGGACAGTGGTTCTGCTGGAGGAGGAAGAGAAGGAGGAGGAGAGGGGGTTTTCCATGCAGCTGCAGGCATTTCCCCCAGCACAGTCCGTGAGACAACAAAAGGGTGGAGATGCTGGGGGGGGGAACCCAGAGCTCCTGCATGCACAGCAGGCACTGTGCTGCTGAGCCACATCTCCTGCATCAGGATGGTGTTCAGGGAATTTCTCTTAAGGAGTTCTTCCTCAATTCTGCTTTTCTGCAGCTGCTGACTCTGCCTACCAGGGCAATGGAGGATGAGGGTATGGCTGAGGCCACCCAAGGTTGTCCAACAGGGAGGGATGTGCTGGAATGTGGAACAGAATTTCCCCCCCCAAGGCTGTCTAGAAAGGAGCTGTGAAGGCCAAGGGCTGAAGGAAGGAAGTGGACTCAAAATCCAATAGGGCTTCCCTGTGCAGGCTGAAATCCTGCTCACAGTGACTGATCTTAGCACTGACCTAGGACTTGGGGAGAGGTAGAGTCACAGTGATGTCCTTATAGCACCAGAACTCCCCACCAGTGCTTGGTTCTCATGGTTGTGTTTGTCCAGTTTGTTTCTTTGGGTAGCTGGACTCTTTATTTCTGTGTCCCCATCTTCTGTGGTCCCGCACTGCTTCAGGAACACGAGTACTGTGTCCCTGTTGTTGACAGGGTTGTACTCAGCCAGGAGCAGGTTACTGGGTTTGGGCTCAGAAGAGGATTTTTGTTTTCCCTCACACAGTATCAGTTTGTCTTAGTGATTTACGGGCATTAATGGGTAATTACTGCTGGAGATCAGTCTGCATGTGCTGCTCAAACCCCACAAGAGCATTTCAGTCCAAACAATCACTATTCTGTTGATCTTTTCTGTCTCCTGGCTGCAGATCAATGCAGTTAATGAGAAACCTTGGTGCTGGGCAGTGTGCTGTCCCAGCAGAACAGCAAGAGCCAGAAAGACCCGCGAGAAGCCAAGCCCAGTGCCACGGGGCTCGGGCAGACACCAGGACCATGGCCAAGCTGGTGGAGTGCGTCCCCAACTTCTCGGAGGGATGCAACAAGGAGGTGAGGGCTGGTGATGGGCTGCAGCATGGGGCTGGAGGCTGGGATGCCCTCTGTCTCACGTCAGGTTTTGCATTGCTTCTTGTGGCCTAGCTTGTAGTTTTCCAGCACTTTGAACCCCTCTGAGCCAGCTGAAATCAGACTGGATTCAGCTCAATGGGAGCTTAAATCTTTTTCCCCGAGGGAAAGTTGTGCACTAATACTGAAACTGTCCAAACACAGTGTCTATTCCTGTTTTGCAACTCAAGAAAAAGCAAAACTTTGGCAACCTCCTCTCTGCTGCCAGCAGGCTGCCATAGGGTCTGGGCAGCCTGGTTAACCCTCATGGAGAAATCTCACTTTCAGCTGTTTCTCCAAACATGCCACCCAAGTTAATGTAGCCTGTGGTGGTCACCTGCCTTAGGCTGCACTTTGGGGACCAGGTCAGCAAACCCAAAACTGCTGCAAAACTTCCCATTGGGAATAGGCTTTGTGGAGCCAAATCTGTTTTAAAGCTTGCAAGGGACAGTGTCTTAAGAAATAACAATATGTGATGGTGCTCTATAGCATGCAGTAGCAGCTGGACTGCTCTATGAGGGCTTGAGACTACCTGGGGGCTGGGGGATGTCTCAGAGTCCCAGCTCCACTGACTGGGAGTTGGATGCTCATGCTTGTGGGTTCACTCTCTTCCTGATGAGTCTGAGGATGGGTGCATCCCCTGCAGTGCTTGGAGCAGGGTAGAGGCACCTGAGCAAAGGCATTACCCCCCTTGCAAAGCTGCTGGAGTGTAGTAGGCATCTCCCAGCCCAGCCAACTTGACTCCTTTGGCTGCCTGGCAGGTGATCGAGGCGCTGGGGAAGGCCATCTCCAGGACTCCAGGCTGCACACTGCTGGATGTGGATGCTGGTGCCTCCACCAACCGCACTGTCTACACCTTTGTGGGAACCCCTGAAGCTGTGGTTGAAGGGGCACTGAGTGCAGCCTGTGTGGCTTGGGAGCTCATTGACATGAGTCAGCACACAGGTAAGCATTCCCAGGGCAAGCTGGATCAAGAAGTAGGGACCACAGTGCTGCCAGCAAGGCACGCATAGCGTGTTTCCAGCACTTCGGGATGGATGCTGATGGGAAGGTGCAGAACAGTTGCTCATCTTCCCATTGCAGAGAGTCTAAACCCATCCTGTCCTTGGGCTACTCTAGGCATTACTGCTGTAAACTCTTTCCTTGCAGCGGCAATGCTCAGTGCAGAAAAAGCAGAGAAAGGGGCCTAGTCCCTTATCTGCTTGCTCTTCCTGATCTCTGCCCTGCCCCCAGGTGAACATCCTCGCATGGGGGCCCTGGATGTCTGCCCCTTTGTGCCAGTGATGAATATCAGCATGGAAGAGTGTGTTGTTTGTGCCCACATCTTCGGGCAGCGCTTGTCAGAGGAACTGGGAGTGCCTGGTGAGTAGGAAGGGCACCCAGGCTCAGACTCCATACCCCTGCATACTCTCAATCACAAAGGTGCAGCACTTCTTTTACAAAAGCTTCACCCAAGGGCAGAATGGGGCAAATGGGTGAAACCAGGCTTAGACAACATGCTCATCCCCTCTCTGCCTTGCAGTGTACCTGTATGGAGAGGCAGCCAGGAAGGAGAGCAGGAGAACCCTGTCTGCCATTCGTGTTGGGGAGTACGAGGCGCTCCCTAAGAAGGTGAGCCTGACTTTGGGAAGGAAACTCCTTTCTCAAACAATTGCATGCAGCAGCCGAGAGGTGTGAGGTGAGAGTGCAGGCAGCAGGGAATGGGCACTGAATTCACACATCCAGGTACGAGGTGCTCCTCAGTGTGACAGATGTCCATGGACTGGAATGAGATGGCAGGGGCTAAAGCAGGGAGAAGTGGGCTTGCTCAGCCTGGGGAATTCACTTAGTGCTTTGTGTAACACAAGGAATCAAAACACCCCAGAGAACCTGAATGAAATATTTCCTCTGTCTCCAAATTAGGCATTTTTGCATTAAGCCTTGGGAAGCATTACTGAGAAATGAAATAGCTCCAAGTTTTTGATGTGAAACAGTTGGAAAGTGAAAGAAAAGTGCTGCCTTGTTATCTCCTCGGCACAAGCGTTTTGACCAGATGGAGGAGCTGATGAAATGTTTTGGGTGCTGCTGAGTGTGGTGGTGTTAAAGGCAGATGCTGGTCATAGAAGGAGAGGCCACTTCTGGGAGGTCAATTTGTGCTGCTTACCAGCACCCACTCATGTACTCTTCTTCCTCTCCAGCTCGAAAAACCTGAATGGGCTCCTGATTTCGGGCCCCCATCCTTTGTTCCCCGGTGGGGGGCCACAGCAACAGGGGCCCGGACCTTCCTGATTGCCTACAATATCAACCTGCTATGCACTAAGGAGCAGGCACACCGCATCGCCCTTAACATCCGTGAGCAGGGTCGCGGCACTGACCAGGTAGGTACTCTTGTGCTGCCCACTACCCCACTTGTCCTGCCCTGGGTTGCCATCACTCTACTTTGACCACCGTGTTCCCCCCCCCCCTCCCAAGCCTGGAAGCTTGAAGAAGGTGCAAGGCATTGGTTGGTATTTGGAGGAGGAGAACATAGCCCAGGTTTCGACAAATATCTTAGACTTTGAGACCACACCGCTCCATGCTGTCTACGAGGAGGTGTGCAGTAATGCAGAGGTAGGTAGTGCACAACGTTTCTTTCAATGGGGAGCTTTGCAGAGCTTGTCTCCCTCCAGGCTTTTGGCCCAAAACCATAGTTGGGCTCTGCTTTCTCTTAGAATCGTTAGGGGTGGGAAAGAACTCTAAGATCATCTAATCCAACAGCCAACCATCCCCACCATGCCTACTCACCATGTCCCTCACTGCCTTTTCTTGAAAGCCTCGAGGGATGGTGACTCTGCCACCTCCCTGGGCAGCCTGTTCCTATGCATTACTGCTCTTTCTGAGAAGAAATTTTTCCTCTTAAGCTTGGTCAGGTCAGGCAAAGAGCTGAACCATATATAAACCCCAAAAGCAAAGCAACTTTTTAGTAACTTCAGCTCTTGGCTTATCTCCACAAGGTGGGTGCAACTTTGAAGGCCTTTCCATGAACCATGATGGGACCACCTGGCTGAGGTGGCGGCGTAGGCAGAAAAAGCAGCTCTGGGGACACTCATGTTAACGAAGTTTTTCACAGGCACTGAAGCTCCCTGTGATGGGATCCCAGCTGGTGGGTCTTGTTCCCAAGAAGGCCATGATAGATGCAGCTGAATTTTACATCAAGAAGGAAGAACTCTTCATACTGGAAGAGGAACACAAGATCAAACTGGTAATGTGAGTCCTCTCAATATTGAGGAAAGGGTGGGATTACAAGACCTCCAGCCTCTCAAAATGTCACTGAGCAGGAACCTTGGACCTGGGCAGCCCCCGGGCACGCTGGATACCCCATTACTCAGGGAAATGGTTCCTGGAAAGCTATGAGGGCTCAGCAGCTGGGACAAACTGATTTATAGCACTGAGGATGCTGAGATGTTCAGGGGAGCAGGGACCCCATCCCTTTAGGACCAAGCACTGTCAGCAGCTGCCCAGGCTGCCTGTGTGAAGGCTGACAGGAGAAGGACACCTCCCCACAGCTCAAGGACAGTGCTTATTATTAACAGGACACCATCTCAGCACCAGTGTAAGCTGGAAGAAAAGAGGCAGGCTCTGTTTTTTCTGTTCCAGGTGGGAAGGGAGTGGGGAGGGACTTCACCATCCTATGAGAAATGTGATAGATAACACTGAGCTAATTATTTATCCGTGCTGTTTCCAGTCACCCGTGGGTGGCCACACACCACTCCCACCTTGGGGACGGGAGGCACTGGTGAAACCAGTCTGCCTTGCTTTGGGTAGTGGCTCTCTCTCACGGTTAATTACAAGTGGGGCACAAAGACATAGCGGGATGTGTTGGCTGGGTGCATGCAGCCAGGTTGGGGCTGATGTGTTGGTGTTGCTCCTTGCAGGTTGTCAGCCGGCTCGGTCTGGACTCCCTGTCTCCATTCAACCCCCGAGAGCGCATCATTGAGTAGGAGCTCCTCATCATTCCTGTTTCTGGCCAGGCTGGGGGATCCTGCTGCCTGCCTCTTGCACTAACATTGTTTCACCCTATGGGGCGTCTCTCAGGCCCCTTCCCAATTAATGGGTGGATGAAAACCCAACAGAGAGGGCTGTGTGGAATGAAAAGGGACTGGGTGGCAGTGACCACCAGCATAAGGGGGTCTAACCCATGGTGTATTGCAGGTACTTGGTGCAGGCAGGAGAGGAGGACAAGGGGCTGGTCACAAAGCCACTGGGTGCCTTCGTGCGAGCAGTCGGCGGGAGGTCAGCAGCACCAGGAGGAGGATCAGTGGCTGCAACTGCGGCCTCTCTGGTATGTGCCCTGTGCCAGGGAGTCCCTCCTTGCTTGTGTGTTTCTCCAGGCACCTGGAGGCTCCCTGGTGAGGGAACCTGTCGCAGTGGTAGCAGCAGGTGTGGGGTCCCAGTGGAGGACTTACCCCAGTGCTCTCACAGGGAGCAGCCCTGGGCTGCATGGTGGGGTTGATGAGCTATGGGAAGCGGCAGTTCGAGCAGCTGGACCCCATCATGAGGAAACTGATCCCTCCTCTCCACCAGGCCATGGACGAGCTGGTTGCGATGGTGGATGCAGACTCCCGTGCCTTCAGCAGCTACATGGTGAGGTCTCACCAGCCACAGCCCTGCTTGTAGGAAAGCCATTCCAGGAGGCAGCACTGCATCCTGATGCCCTTAGAAGCAGGGTCGTTCCCCCAGGACTGAAGGAAGGGACATTACTTGGGGAGATGTGACTAATGCGCTGTTAGAGTGTGTCCACAAGAGGGCCACAAAGGGACGGAACGCTTCTACCAGGACAGACAGAGAACTGGGGCTCTTCAGCCTGGAGAAGGGGGGGCCACCTGATAGTGGGCTGTCAGTATCTAAAGGGGGGAGATGTGAAAGAAGAGGACAGACTCTTTAGTGGGGTCTGTTGTGACAGGACAAGAGGAAATGGCTTCAAATTTAAAGAGGGGAGATTTAGATTGGATGTAAGGAAAAGGTTTTTACAGTGTGGGTGGTGAGGCACTGGCACAGGTTGCCCAGAGGCACAGATATGCCCCCTGGCCCACCAAACTTGCTTTTCCTTGACTGCAGGAAGCTATGAAGCTGCCAAAAAGCACCCCTGAGGAGAGGGAAAGGTGAGTCAGACTGGTGAGGGCTTGCAGTGGTAGTGTGAGCTTGCACGTGAGCTTACACAAAAGACTGTGCACGAGCAGGGCCACCCAGGGGCTGTCCTTCATCCCAGGAGAGCAATCGCCATGCAGCAGGGGCTGAAAACAGCAGTGGAAGTGCCCTGCACTCTGGCAATGAAGGTAAACAACCTCTGGTCCACACTGAAGATGCTGGCGCACCATGGCAACCTAGCCTGCAAATCCGACCTTCAGGTACAACCCCGTGGTCAGGAGCTTCCACGGCCAGTGGGCTCACATTTGGCTGGGGCTTTAATGCTGCGGGACTGTGAGGTGCTACTCTGTTCCAGTAAGAGAGCTTTTCAGAAGCTTCTTTTCACAGGTGGGAGCCAAAATGCTGGAAGCTGCTGTGTTTGGAGCCTATTTTAACGTCATGATCAATCTCAAAGACATAACAGATGAGAAATTCAAGACTGAGGTAAGCAGGAGCTGCATGTGTCTCCCACCCTTGGTGGTGGTGGGGACCAGGCAAAGATCCCTGGGACTTTTTCCAGAGGGGATATGGAGGCTGTGGGCCCAAGGGTGCCCTTGTGCCAGGGTAGAGATGGAGGCACTGCGAAGACTGGAGGAGATTCATGGTCTGGACAGATGACACATTGTCTTTTCCTCCGGCTGGAAATGATGCACCTTCTCCCTCCCCGTACAGACATCGCAGATGGTCACCAGGTTGCTGGAGGAGGCAAAGCAAGGCTCAGCACTTGTGTTGGCACTGTTGGAGAAACGAGAAGCTTGAGAGGATCTCAGAGCTGGGCCAGGGCGTACACAAATACAGCTGGGAAACATGCTTGTTTCTGCCTGGGCTCCTTCCATACTGACCTTGGGGAAGCTGATTCACTTAGGCAGGTCCCAGGGTTATGTACCCTGCTGGCTCTAGCCCTTCCTTGGCCAAGGATGATTTTCACTGCCTGGGGCTTGGACCTTACATCCTTGTCCTCCCATCTATGGGGCAAAGAGAGCAGGCCGAGCTGGCGGTGCCACAGGAATCCTGTTGGCAGCAAGGACTGGGATCCCATCTTGCTGCCTGGGTGGAGATGGCACATCCCAGCCCCCACCACTCAACTTGTCTCTGTGACCAGAAAACGCCCTGAGAGATGCTCTGTGAGACTGGGGCAGGGCTGGGCACAGTGTCTTCATGGTGGTGTGTGAGCAGGCCCGCTGAATCACTCACTGCTAAGGGAGGGCATGCTGCTGAGCACGGGGCAGCGCCAGGCAGGAGGAGGGGGGATGTTAGTGAGAGGAGGCTGTGGAGCTCTTCATACCCCATCCAGGGAGGAAGATCCAAGCATGGGGAGGCCCAGCCCCTGTCAGCCCCATGATTGAGGCTGGGTCTGAACGCAGATATCTCCTCCTCTGCAGAGCAGACTGAGCTCAACCTGCTCAGAGGGTGGCTGATGTGGAGGGAAGGGAGGGGGCCCTTTTCCTCGACAGAGACACAGCGTGCCGTCAGCACGGCCCTGAACCCACCGCCCTGCACCCACTGTTGGGTGATGTAACCCCCATGCCTGTTCCCACACACAACACCCACAATGGGGGCAGTGCACCAGGGTTCATGGCAGGGACGCCTGACTCACCCCATCACCTGACACCACGTGATTGATCAGCCTGCAGGACCTTTGAGCTGGGTGGGACAGGAGTGCTGACGTTCACCGCGTGCCCATGGTGACCGCCGCAGTACTGGGAGTGGTGCTGCCAGTTTCACTGCTCTGCAGTGTCACCCCTGCCCACTGCACCTTCCTCGCCCAGGCAGGGCCTTGTATTTAAGGGGTGCCTGAGGGCTGGTCCCACTGCTTCGGGAGAGCCACGCCAAGGACGGCGAGCAGGACTGTGGTGCTCTCAGAAGGTACTGCTCTGCACGGTAGGTGACAGAGGTGACCCCTGGCGTGGCCGTGCCTGGTGGAGCCAGGGACACTGGGGGGTACAAGGGCTGGTGCAGGGACAGGATGCGCTTTCCCCAGTGCCCCTCTTGCTCTGCAAGGACAAGGTTTGCATTGTGTGAGCTTGGATTGTGTTGCATCAGATTTGGTGCACTGTTTACATTAATGATGAAAAACAATTGCAAGGGGGGTGGGCAGTGAGTGCCTGGCATTCAGCATCCCCAGAAAGGATGGGGAGGCTGTAGAAACTTGCAGTGGAACAAATGTTTCCATGACTGGGGCATGGGGACTGCAATTGGGCTTGCCATCAGTGGCCACCTGTGCAAAGGCAGGGTCCAAATGGTGTCCTGTGTGCTGTGTTGAAGCACTGATGTTGTCTGTCCTTCCTTTGCAGCTTGAAGTAGAGGATGTGGAACGCTAGCCAAGGTGAGCAGACCATAGGGCTTGGGCTGGTCTGTCAGTGCCACTCAGTCATGGGGGCTTGGGAGGAGGATCAGCACAGCCACCAGGCACCCCGAGGGATTACATGTGCCAGAGGGGAGGGGGGCATCACCTGTGAGGTGGCCATAGACCGGGTGGGATGCTCTGAGTACATGGGTATACCAGCCTGCATTGATTTTTCAGGGAATTCCTGTCTCTGCTGACTTGTAATCCACCTCTTTCTCCTAGGCACACCACCACCACCACAGGTGCAAGTCTGCCCATCTGCTCCTCCGAATTGCCCCTACCCTGGGCCCAGCAACCCTTGCTACCCAGCGGTGCCACCCGGCACCCCTGGGATGTGTCCCCCAGGCCACGCTCCGCCTGGCCATCACCCACCAGGCCACCATCACCATGGGCACCACCCACCGGGCCACCACCATGGCCACCATGGCCACCATGGCCACCATGGGCATCCCCCACATGGCCCACCAGGGTGCCCACCAGGGTGCCCACCTGGATGCCCACCAGGCCCCCATGACTGCCATCAGAAGCACAAGAAGAAGCACAAGAAGAAGCACTCCAAGTGTTCCCACAAGCATCATGGAGGCAAGGTATGGTTGCAGCAGATCTTCTAGCTCTCTGGTGTGGTCATGTGCTCTCCCCCTCTGCCCCAAACCAGCTATAGTGGGTGGTTAATGGCTTTTTGTTGTTTGTTTGTTTGGGTTTTTTTTTGCTTTGGAGACTCCCTTTGGTTTATAAATAGGCAAGTATGAGTCACTTCAGATGAGTCTTCTGAAACCTGATACATGAAATTCCTTAAAACTGTTCAAAACAGCAAATTGACACAGCTCAGGGTGCACCATGCAGTGTGTTAAATCATATTCTTAGGATAGCAAGAATTCCATGTCTGTGCTGGGCAGATACTCTGCAGAAAATGCTCTCCTGGGCACGAATCTGCATGGGATTGAGAGAAGAGCTGCAGAACAAAACCCCAGTTCCACCATCTGAGGCAGGAAGCATTTCCCAAACAAAGCAAACCCTCTGCTCCTTTCAGTGTTTGATTGCTTGTAAGGTGATCTACTTCAGCATTTGCCCTTGCTGTCGGAGACCAAAAACTTCCCAGAATTTAATTGGGCTGAACAGTCTTGAGAAACAGTGATTAAAAACCAGCCCTCCAGCAGCATTTGCATAATTGTATAGTTGCTAAACATCATGACAGGAAAGTAATGATTTCTAGCTCTAAAATATAGCGTGTAACATCACTACAATAAACATTATGATCATGTTATTAGTAATCCATTTCATCTTAATGACAAGATAGCTCAGCACAGGTTTGTTGCCCGGGGCACTAGCATTGACACTGGTAATTACCAGCTCGAAGTTCAGCCAGTGTGCACACCTGAGGGCACACCTTTTGGTGGTGTGCAAAGACATTCAGCTGGGGTGAGGTGAGACCAGAGCCACCATGGATGTTCTTTGCAACCTGAACCAAGCTGGGCACTGGGAATGGGCACCCAGCTCCTTCCAGGCAGCAGCTGGAGGCAGCGGTCACGCCACATGGAGGGGTGGATTTTTAGTAGCCTTTATGGGACTGAACAAGTCCCCCCATGCTCACGCCTGCAGCTGCTAACTCCTATTAGAAATGGTGTGGAAGAGGATTGTTTCTGTACTAACCTGAGCTGCTTTAATTTCCTCCTCCAGCACTCAAGCAGCTCGAGCAGCTCTAGCAGCTCTGATTCTGACTGAACATCTAACCTGCGTGCTGCGAAGCCCCGAGGAGACGATTTATGAAGACAAAAGCCCTGCAAGAGCCACCTACTCTTGTATGAAGACAAAAGCCCTGCAAGAGCCACCTACTCATGTTCTTTGCCATTCTCCCTTCTCTGCAGCCTGCATTTTGCCTGTTAGCGATTTTCTTGCTTTTTGTTTGTAAACTCTTTGACCTGGAATTGTTGTAAATAAATGACTAACAGCTCTGGTCTCTTGTCTTTAGTGGGAGGGGCTCACATCCCACTTCGGTGCTGAGAGCCATCCCTGTGGCTGTGTAACAACTCAGAGAGTTTTGTTTGCTGGTTTGCAGTCTGTGGTTTATCCCTCTGCAGTGACGCCGTACAGTGGGTCCCATCTCTTCCAGAACTCCTTAATGTTGTGTGACATTCTCCAGCTGTTGCAGGAGGGCTGGTCGGAGAATAAAATAGCTTCCCTCTTGCTGAGCTGCACGAATTGCCATCCTTTTTGCTAGGGTGTGTGTGTGCGTGTTGGGGCAGTTGGCTTTCTCTATTGTGGCTGCACATCCTCCCAGGGCAGCTCCCGTTTCATGATGGCCCAGGAATGGATGCAGTTGTATTTTGTCCTTTAACCAGCTCTCCCATAGCTCTCCTTTCCAGTGGAGGGAAAGCACAGCAGTGATGCTGCAGCAAAGGCCACAGCATCCCACTGCTGTACCTCCTCTGGCCCTGACTCACAGACTTACCTGCACTCACCAGCTCCTCTGCACCTGAGGTCCCCTTTGCACAATCCATACTCTGGACATATTCTTCTCCCTGTGTCACCTCAATCACCCTGGGTGACCCATACTGGGAGGGTGCAGCTCCTGGAGCCAGCCTGGGGGTGTTGGCCTGCAGCAGGAGTGCTGTGTGTTCCAAACCAGCTGTACCAGCAGGAGAGGAGTGAGGAGTCTCATCTGCCTGTGTGTGTTTTAGGTGTCCTCCCCAAAGCAGCCCTTGGCAGGCGCAGGCAGGCCCAGCCTGTGTGACTGGTTGTGCCAGTGTCCTGTCTGCATGGCTCTGTGTCTCTGGGATACGTGCTCAGCTTTGCTACTGGTTGAATCTGTAAAGCAGAAGGCAGCAGTCACTTGGGCAGAGATCCCAGAGTCCGAAGTCTGGCGGGCCCCAGCAGCCAGGTGGGAGTGGTCCTGGAGCAGAGCAGCTGGAAGAGGTGGCTCATAGCTCTTTACCTTCCTTAACAGTCCTTATTCACAGCTTGGACCAAGGGAACACGAGGCAGCTGAGGAATGAAGTCTGCCTTTGTCACACTGAGAGACTGTAGTCCAGGTGGGTACTGTGGACCTGGGCACGGAGTAATGGAATGGGTCTGTAAGACAATTGGAGGCACAGTGCAGTGAGCACTGGGATATCAACAGTGCCCTGCGATCCTCTGCTGCAAGGACTGGATCTGCTGCAAGGATCACAGCCTTGTGATCCCACATTCGTGAGGAGACATAGAAAACAAACTTACCTTCATTTATTAGCTTAACACCAGGAGAAGAACTACCTGCTCATGAAAAATAAAAATTAAAAAAAATAATAATAAATAAATAAAAAGAAGAGGGAAGGAAAAGAGAGAAGACAAACTGCAGAATAAAGAGGCTTATTTTTTTTTTTTTTTGGAATAGGGTGAAGAGAGTTTATTCGTTTATTTTTTGCAGACAGCACAATTCAAGTTCGAATCCGGGTACTGCTCAGCAGATACTGGGGAGAAGAAGGCACCATGGTTACTTTGAGCACTTTGGGGTGACACCAAGGCAGCTCCATGTGCTGCGCAGTATTTTGTGAGGTGCTGGGAGGTACGCTGCCCCTCTCAGCTGGGATTTTGGGTGCTGTAATACATGAAGAGGTTGTGGTGTAGGTTGGACAGAAAAAAGCAAAAGAGAGAGTCCACAGGAAAACGTAGGTCTTAAGTTGGCCTGGGAAATGTGGGGTTGATAGAGGACCAAAAGGAGCACCTGCAGACAGCTGTTGAAGGCAGCAACAATTCTAACCATCCTGCTGCTCCCAGAAAAAGGAGCAAGTGTTGAAGGGCCATGCAAAAAGAAAGTTGCTGACCATTTCAAGCAGCACATGTGTCATTAACTTGCTCAGTTCTCTCAGGGGCAGAAGTCCCAAAAGAACAGAAAGGATGATATAATCAGGAAAAGGGCTTGCTAAAGAACAGGCAATGGCAAATATATATATATATAAAAATAAAGCTCCTCAAAGGATGCTGAGATTTTTCGAACGCTGGAGGTGATCATTTGTCCTGCTAAATTAGAAAGGTTTTTTGCTCCTCTGATAAGCCCTCCTAGGATAACAGTAGATACTCAAGGCATAACTTGGTGTGGGTAAAGCTTTACAGATGTAATTCATATGGCTCTGTATCCTGTTTAGATCTTGGATTTAATTAGCACCATAAATGTAAGATACGTGACTTCATCACAAAACTCAAAAAAGAGGTCTGGATTTTGGTTAGAGAGGAGGACCCAGAAGGTAGCTGTGTATAAACTGTTCTGGGCCAGCTCAGAGTTGCTAGCAACCATACAGAGAGAGGAAAATAGAACAGGTAATATTTGAGGGTGTGTATGCTGGTGGCAGGAGGACATGTGCACTCCATCCAACTAACATATCCACCTAATGAACCTGTCGAAGAAGCTTGGCTGGGAGAGGCTTTCATAGTCCTTCTCCCGGAAGATGGCAGCCCGATCTCCAAGGCCAAGCTTCAGCAGGACATCCATGTCTACGTCACTCCCAAGAGCCACTACTGTGGGCATGACGTCTTGCTTCTTCATGGAATTGATGGCTTCCTCGAGGTTCTTGCTTCCTGTGATGCCATCAGTGATGAAGACGAAGGAGAGTTCAGCATTGCGCCGAGCGACTCGCTGGCCATTTCCTGGGCTAAGCACAATGTTGTTGATGGCATGTATGATGGCCGACCCAATGTTGGAGGATGAGTCCAGGTACTTGATCTGAGCCAGGGCGTTGGAGATTTCTGTTAGGTTGTAGGTCAGTGGGAAGACCACATTCTGCTCTCTTTCACTGCCATACTGCAGCAGTGCAATCCGGGCATTCATGTTGTCATTGTTGCTCCTGGCCAGTGTAAGCTGTTGGGCAACCTCCTCCACAAAGCGGTGGGCCCTGTGGAAATTCTGCTCCCCAATTCTTTCAGAGCCATCGAGCAAGAAGACAATGTCAACAGGGCGCTGTGTGCACTGGGCTACTGCAAGCTCTGCAGGAGAAACAAAAAGACAAAGTTGGGAGCATAAGAAAGCCTACAGGAGAATGTTGGTTCTTCCCTTGTGCAGCTGGGATGAAGTCACCTCTGTGCACCTTTCCATGGAGAAAAACAAGCCCCATCATGTTTCCAAAGCCTGCCTCTATGGCTTTTGTTTCTGATTCCCTCAGCTCCTGGGCATGAGGTCTTAACGAATATTAATTCTGAGTGCTAAGGCAAGCATTAAATAGATGCGTCCATTTCAGCCGTAGAAATCACACCCACCTTTAAAGAGCAGTGCCCTGCTATTACCTATAAGGGGAATATCCAGAGATTAATGGCACATAGTGCTTTCATACCACCCAGTAATTTTTTAGACATTGGCTTACTTTCAGAGTTACTCATTGCACAAATATTTGTAGGGTGAAAGCTGATTTCATAACTTGTACCCAAATTTGTTTAATCTGCTGTCACTAATTCCTGAGGAGTTTATAAAGGTCAAGAAGTGTGTGTACAAAACAAGAATCTCTTCCTGTCGATTCACCTATATATCATAACACAGCTTTTTAATAAATAAAAAAGACCAATATTTGAATGAAACACGTTGGAACAGTATCCTTCAGTCACTCAGAACAACACAATGCAGGCCTGTGGGCATACGTATATATGCAGTGAGTGAACTCAGAAGAAAAGGCAGAAGAAAACAGCAGTATTTCGAGTCAGGTGTTAGCTATGAAGAGTTCTTTTGTCCCTTTGCAGTACTTATGTGTAATGCATTTCATGTTTGCATTTGCTATTTCCCCAATGAACTGTTCCGTATCTTCTTAGGTGATTTTTCTTCCATTCTGGAGCAGTGATTCTTTTGAGTTTTCTTCCCTACTGAAAGACCTAGTCAAGAATACAACTGCAATGTCGTTGCTGATATGTGATGTTCATGACGTGCACCCCATGGATATTCCTCCATGGTGGCCGTGGGGCAATAGATATATTATGCCCTGTTCAGAAATTCGGCTTTGCTCCCTCTGAATCTCAGAGGGGTGAAGTACTGGAGCATGTAGTGTTGCATGACTGACAAGGACCAGGCGATTCTGGAGCAACTCCAGCCTGAACATCCATCTCTGGATGCATTCGGCATGGAGGAGTGCCGAGACATCTGTGTATGAGCTGAACAACAAGAGAATCAGACTTCAGAGCACAGAACTTAAATTCAGCAACATGGGACTGTGCTCCCAGTGTAGCAGAAACTCTGACGGTGCATACGGTTGAATTGAGACTATTTGACACCACCTTTATCCACATGTAGGAACTTCTGGTACACGTGGTTTATCCAGTCTTGCTGAGCATTGCCAAAGTCTGCAGTTGCTTCTGTTTTATGTTCCCTGACCGTGCAGGCTTGTGTTTCTTCTTAGCCCCTCCACACTGTAAAATGTATCTGTATTGGTGGTATGTCTTGAATGGTGCTTGCTGTTTGCTGACTTATTGTAAACAACAGACTTCTGCAGTGTCAATTCTGTCTTAAGGAGAAAGAAATCTCTGAGTGATGCTCTTTTTCCCCATGAGCTTTTTGAATACTGTATCTCCACTTTCAGCTGCGATACTTTTCTCCTTTAAAGCAATAAAGATATGTACTCACCTGTTTGAGACATAATGTCTATAGGTACATTGATGCTGCAGTTCCCAGTATACAAGTGCTGCTGCTTCAAGGACATTTTGCCTTGACAGTGCCTATATCAGTGAACTCCAGGTGCTCCCCTGCTCTGTGCAGTCATGAAAGGGAAAGGTGGAAAGGGATACCCCCTTCAAACACAGTCTGAAGTCTGGCTAGGGGCCTACAAAAGCAGGTGAAAGCTAGTGGGTGGAAAAGAGGACTGTATACTGTGCCAGATAAGTGTTACCGGTCCCATAGCTTGTCTATGTTTTGATTACAACCACGTGCTTTCCCACCCTAAATTTGTCTCCAGGAAATCTTAGGAGCTCCTAGTTAAGCAGACATCAGCATCACTCCATGGAGCTTCGGCAACAGCATGGAATAATAGAATCACAGAACAGTTTGAACTGGGAAAGGACCTGAAAGACCTCCAACCCTCTCCTATTCCCCTCTCCACCCCGCTCATACCCCCCTGCCACAAGATCAGGTTGCTAGAAATTGTATGGCTCTCTGGGTAATTCTCTACCTGCAGGAACGCTCCCCAGAGAAACTCCTCATGCTGGGCAGTGCAGTGGAAGCACAGCCTTGGGTTTGCCCTGTTCAGCATCATGCTTCAGTTACACTTTGCTCTCATTTCTGAGGGTCGTGGACCTGAGTTCCCTTTCCTGCAGCAAGGAGCAAAATTCTTGTCCTTAACTGCAGATGGTCCTGTGAGACACCACCACAGATTAAGCCAACAGAAATCTTCACATCATGCTTTTAACCGGAGCACCAACCAAAACTTGCTGTTTGAGAGGGGGAAAAAAAAGCCTCTCTAATGTTATCCTGCTTTGCTAGGTAATAGCTCCAAAGGAAATGAAATCAGCAGTCTCTGTGGGTTGAGGTCTGAGCCTGCTTTCTGGAAATCTTATTGATTCCCAGCCTTGCTCAGCAAGCTAGCCCAGCCTTGAGACATTCTCCTCAAATCAGTATTTCTTTGGGGCTTTCCCCTTAGCATCATGTCTGGATTGACAAGCCCTAGGTTTTGAAATAGAGTTGAAATAAAGCTGTAAAAAGTTAAAGTGGGCAGGTTCTTTGTTCCAGCTGTTTCTGTGCTTGGCTACAGTATGGCAACTGGCTCCCCTTTACACCTTACAACAGAGTTCATTATAGCCCAACCACATTTTTTTTAAGACTGTACATCTCAATTCTGCTCATGCAATATGACATTTGCTCAGAATAGTTTATTGCAATAACACCATGTCAGTTAGAGAGACTGCAAAATCTACTTGCTGGCAGTAAACACTTTTGCACAGGCAGCAATAGTTATTCTGGAGGCACAAATGGCAGTCACCTGTCTGACTTTTCCTGGAAACCAGTGGTAGTAGAGTGCATGGAAACATCCCTCCTCATCTAAAGAAACCTGTCCACAACACAGATGATGGCTCTATAGTCTCCCTGAACCAAGCTAGCACTGGGCATGGATTCCATAGACTGTACTACATCAAGTTTAAAGACTTGCTTTTAAATAGCTTATGTAACAGATCACAGAGGTTTGTGCAGTCGTGGATTCTTGCTTTGGATTTCCTGGTCCTATATAACCTCTCTTGGATATGAGTAAGTACACGTTGTGAATTCAGATGAAAGAAATGCAAGTGCACAAGCAAAGGTGCACATAGTATATACAGCTTCTGACATGAGAACTCCTCAAGTTTTGCTGCTGCTGATGGAAAGACGGGGTTGCCTCTCAAACTCTTTTCCCTTTAGTATCCCTCGATGCCTAATGAGTGCTTGTACAGAAACACTGCAGTGAGAGGACATGCGCCTTGCTTTGCCAGTCTTGCCACACAAATGGTTAATGGGACACAAAGAGATCCCTCACAGTAACACACAACAAAACAACACAGAAGATGCTTCATAAGTAGGCAGTAAAGACAAATGAGTGAAAATTGCTGGGCTCTCTGCAAACAAGGGACTTGCTCTTCCCTGCAGCCACACATGCCACACTCTCTGTGATGGAGCCCCTGCTCACGTGTGGCCGAGGACTGAGATGAGCTGCACTGCCAGAGCAGGGCAGGAGCAGGAAGATAAAGGGCAGCAGCATGGCTGGCTCAGAAACCAAGGCAGTGCCATTGTCCTGCCAGCATTTCACTCTGCCCCTGCAGAAAAGCAGCTGGCTAAGCAAGAACACTTCTGGAGTAAGCTGCCATGCTCACCAGCCAGCCAAGCTGGAGAGGCCTGCCCCTTGTGTCACATCCCTGGCTGAGCCCTGCCAGGCCATGTCACTGCCTTTGTTTCTCCTAAACTAAAAGCTTCTGCCAATGTACCTGTCCTCTTTGCCAAACAGGCACTTGATGAAAGACAATTACAGCTCCAAACAATCCTCCACCTCCGCTCCATCCCTGCCTCCGTGCACTTCATGTCACCTAGAATGGAGATGTCAGCAAAGCCCTAGCACAGTTTCTGGGTCCCCCACAATCTCGCTGTGCACCATTTTGAAGGTGTCAATGAACAGGTCCATCCATTCTTGCCGCTCATTTCCAGTGGCAAACTTGGCTTTTTCGGCGGTAAAGGCCAAAGTGGCCACCAGCTGGGCGTACATTCTGGGGTCCTGGGTTTCCCGCGTGGAGTTTAGGAACTGGGCGATCGAATGTATGGTGCTGGGAATATTTATGTTGACTCCCTCTTCCATGGGGCGGAAAATAAGTGGGTTTACATTTCCAGGGTTCCTGTCATCTGCAAGTGAGCGTCAAAAGAATATTTTCAGGGCTTTCTAGCAATGGCTGTGTCTCTGAATGCTACCTGGCTTTCCTATGCATGCTGCACCAAAGGAGAACAGAGCTAATAAGGGACAGAGGAGTAAAGACCAAAGTCAGATTTTAAATCTCCATATCTAAGTCTCAACAGTCACACAGGGACGTTGTGTCCCAGGGTGGGATGTGGATCCCCCTCTGAACCCGAACTCCTCCTGTGCCTCTCACAGGAAGGCTGAAGCCAAAGATCATCCATGAAGGAAGGAAGGCTGTCAGTGCACTGCAGAACAGCCATTACAAGGAGCTGGCATAGAGCATTGCTTTGGTGATGAGGAAGGGACCCTGGAGAGGCAAGATGAACAGAGTACAGACCCTTGTGCAACTACAATTCCATGGGCTGAAGAGGAACTAGGCATTTGTATATACAGATATTCTGCCTGGTGCATCTGACCTGGGGAATGTGTAGTTACTATATCCCGAAGAGCACAGAAATACATAAGCAAAGACGATCAAGTGTATATTACTGAGAAATGATTCAGTATGCTTGTGATCCAGTTGCTGTGTCTAGCAATGTCTGAGCTGTATTTGACAATTCTGTGGCAAGGCAAATAACCTGACAACGTTATGATCAAGGAACCATGAGAATCATACTGACATAATGTAAACTGACTAAGAGATCAAGGAAAATGATGTGAAAACTTCAATTTCCTTCCTTGCTAGTCCAGTGTATTCACAATGGAGAAAGTGGTAATTATGAAGAGTGACATAAAATCCAACTTCTTTCTGCATATGGGATTCATTGAGATCAGCCACCAAGTAGCTCTGAACTCTGTTAAATGCAAACTGTACAAACGATAGCAAGAAACAGAAAGACATCTAAGGGACAGTGTTATGTGAACTTGCCTAGTACTCAGTCCACAATGCTTTGGGTGGCTGTACCATCCTGTAGTGTACAGTGCTCCTGCATGAGTGTCTGCACTCTTCAGGACCTGAGAATCTCAGTTTCCACCTGGCTGTGCTGCCATGACATTTGAATAAAATCCCAAAGCTCCAAGCAATGCCTTTTGCATGGGTTAGAGTCTCACAGAGCATCATGCACTTTCTATTAAAGCAAGTGGTCAGTTTAAATTTGCTCAGCATTTGACCTGACCTGAGCCCAAACCAAGGAACACCGCAGCATCCTGTAAGCACCACAGTAACTGATGGAAGATTAAAGGGAGACAAGGATCTGCCTTCAAAAGAGGAAGATCTGGCTTCCCTTAGTCAAGGAGGCAGCATGCCTTCCTCTGCAGATGAGAACTCCAAGTGGTGCCATGCTTGACTATGCAAGGTGGCAAAGAGTATGCAGGTCATAGCTGTGCCCCTCCATATCCCATTGACGAAACACAGACTGGAGCTATGGTACACTGCATGAGCAATTGGTTTGCTCTTTTAAGTGCCAGGACAGCAATTCTGACAGATAAGGGCCATGACCAGGGCTGAGCATAGTTTCATTTCTGACCTGAACCTACCAAACATGTCTGCAGCTGGACACGTGCATCAGGTATGCGTGAAACTCACTCACATACCCTGCAAAGGGCACCATCTCCATCCCAAAAGTTTGCATATGAGTTGGCACCAGCTCTTGAAAATGCTCTCACAAAACAACAGGAAGCTGAACAGTGAGCAGAGAATCCCCAGGCTCTGTCACACTCCTTAGGTCACCTCTCACCCCACACCTTTCCTTACCACTGTGCAAATGAAGTCATTGCAAATCCTTCTAGAAGATGGCAGCAATGCATTATGGCCCATCCAATGCAGCAGGCAGATGGTGGTTTGCCCAAAGGCCCCCAGGTCCCTAAATATGACTTAAAACTTGGCCTACCAGGCCTAGCACAAATCCTTGCACACCGTGGTAACTTTTCCCCACGCTGAGGAGGGTGCATTGGCACTTTCACAGGAGGTCCACACCTACCCAGGGACAACATTGCACCTCCCCTATCCTTTGGGGAACAGGTGTAGAGCCTGCATGTGGCCTGGCCCACCTATGGCATAGTATGAGGCACTACCCAAGAGGGAACACCCTCAGATGCCTTCTTGAGCACTACCAGCTGCCATTTCTGATCTGGTCCCAGTGTGTATCAGGTATCAGCAAACTGTTCTCACCTTGCATCAGGATCTTGCATTGGGAGTCTCTCCCAAGTGCACTACAGGGAAGGGCCAGCCAAATTTACCTCGCTTTGGAGAGTTCTGATGGTCAACGCCTTGGAAAATGTGAATGCTCAATTTCTCAGGTCAGTTTCTATCCTACAGTATTCCTTAGAAATAGGGAGGCTACAAAGACCAAAAGCTTTGAAGACACCTGAGCAGTCTCTAGTGTGGCATGGAGAAGTTTCTTCCTTGTGCATGGATCCACAGGACATAGCTCTTCAGAAATCACTGCAGGGTTTGTGTTGATGGCTGAGCATCACAGTTTGGCACTGCTTTCCCTGCATGACCAGGTGCAAATACTGAGAATGTTAGTGTAGCAGTCAGAGCTTTTAGTCAGGGACAATTTCAGCTTTTCTGTCTTCAAGATTGCTGGTCATTCAGGGACCACTTCCCCTTTGTGTTGTATGGAAACAAAGGCACTTCTTTGAAAATTAATGTTGAAATTCTGTATAATACTGAATTGAAGCAGGGCCTTTCCTGGCAAGAGTATAGATAAAAATCGCAAGAACTGGCAAAACTTTGTCCTCAGTAAGTTCTGTGTGAACCAGCAAATAGTGCATCTATTGTATTTAAACAGATGCAGAGATGGACTAGGAGCTCCTAGAGGAGCTGCAGATCTGTCCTTTACCAAGCAAAATCTGATCAAGTAGAACCACCTTCAGCAAGCAGCAGCCATCTCTTACACCAGAGTACCCTTACAGACTTTTGATTCAATACCCAGAGTTAAGTGTTAATTAAAACATAGCCAGTGTTAAAGAAGCCAAAGCTTTCAGACCACTACAGTGTTGTTTTCCAAACTCTCTCCCTGCTGCTTTGCCTTCATCACTCACAAGGAGCATCTTGCCCAGTGCTACTAGTTATATTCTGGGTGGCAAGGGGGTTTTGGCATGGTACATAATAGATACAGAGCAAGTGAGAAATTCATTAGTAAATTTGGAGATCAAAACACGGTAGCACCCAGGAATGTGGACAGCAATCAGAACTGAGCAATGTTCATGTGCTAACACGTTGCACTAGTACCTACCTGTGAAGAGAACTCAGAGGGATGGAAAACAGCAGGGGATGAAAATCTGGAACTTTCCTGATGTACGATAACACTATTTCCCAAACTCCTAGCCATGCAAAGGTAGGGACAGGCTTGCACATCCCCTCCCACTCCTGAGCTCCTGGACCTACAACTGTGTGTAGATGGCACAAAGGTACTTGTAATGTTTACCTGTCTGACAGGGCAGCTCAGGGCAGACAATCTGTGGATCTGAAAGGAAAGGAAAAAAAGGAAAACTGAATGATATGTTACCACCTCCCTTCAGTGCTTGCATTCAGAGATGCAGATCTAGATTTCTCACAAAGGGAAATTACAGTAGTCCCAAAGTCTGGCCCTTATCTGAGGAAGTTTATCCAGGGCTACATAAAGTTCAGCCCGCCCATCACGAGTGACCCACCTCATGAGCTACTGGCCAACCTGCTGGGACACAGTGTCTCTGCAACCTTTGCCACACACTGTATATGCCCTCCATCCACAAATCCCACTGCTAGAAAATTCCATTTCTGATAAGTGCAAAGACAGGTACAGACCTGGGCAGAGCATGTCCTCCATCTTGTCAATGAATTCCTCTGCCACAAGGTCTGAGAAGAGCCTCATCTTCTGGACACGCTGGGGTTCATTGCAGGCAATGGAGACCAGGGTCTCGCTCTGCTCTGGCTGATCAAATATGTCTCCAATGCCAATGGTGTTGACGAGCACATCTCTGCCACAGAGGGCCCCTAGGTTCTTGTCATCATCCCGAGGGTCGTAGCGTCCATCTGTGATCACCACAGCAAACACTTGGGCTTTCTCTCGACGGCTTTCTTTGATGAGCTTATTGTAAGCAAACTGAAGAGCAGAAGGTGTCCAGGTGCCTCCAGCAATCCACTCCAGGCGCTTTACTGCTTCCTTGAAGCTTGAAAGTGAATTGATGCGCTCATCATCAAGCTTGATGGCTTCAAAGGTCCCCTCGTGACTGTACTGCACCACCCCAACACGGGCACCTGCCAATGAAATGTGAGCATTACTTGGCTAAGCTGGGAAGAGCAGATACTGTTGTGAAAACAAACAGATGCAGACCAGTACAGCTGAATACAGATATGGAAGCTGGAGGGATCCGAGGCTCTTTTGTTTTCCCCATCCCCACTTCTGCCACCAGCTCCACCACACACACACTCCAGACCTGTCTCTGATTTGGGGTCCTTGGCGATGGAGCCCAGCCGGCTGACCACGTTCACCACAAAATTCTTCTCCAGAGTGAAGTTGGTGTAACCAATACTTTCTGAGCTGTCTATGACGAACATGATATCCAGGGCACCGCAGCGCTTCTCACAGTCTGGAGAGAGGGGCAGAAGGAGGAAATCACAAAGGTTAGCTGCGGTGTAAACAAGAGCCCCGGGGTAAGAATAGAGCATCTATGGGAAGATGGAGACATTTAATATGACATCAATCACCCGCAGGGTTTGTGGTTCATCCTGCAGCTGCACAGCACAGGAATTCTACGCGTGTCTTTCTGTCAGCATTTTTAATCTTGCTGTGTAATATGCTGTCCTATTATCTGGGCCATGAAACTCTATACTGGCAGTGGCAGAACTAAATTTCGAAACATAAGCGTGGCTGGCCCTACCATGACATTGGTGACACAAAGGCAGAGGATTCGTGCTGTCCCCTTTCACTGTCCATCGAGCTGATGTCCCCCTCCCCAACGCTGGCCCTCACCTGTGAAGAAAGGCTATATTTCACTCACCACAGCATCCACATGTCTCTCGCACGTAGGTCATCACATCGCAGTCCTGCCAGCAAAAATGTGCAAGGTGAGTGCTTCTGTCCCTCTCTAAAAGAAAGGTTCTCCTTTACTTTCATCCCTGGCCACCCCCTCCCCTCTTTCCTTGGCTGCCTTGGAAAGCCACAGACCACTCTGGTTCTGCTCATGGCAGGGTGGCTTCAGTCCTGCTCTGTGGCTCCTGTGCCAAGCAGTGACAGGAATGGTGTCCTGCCTCATTCTCAGGCTGCACATGGCAAAACTGAGGGTACCCCAGGTGGAAGAGAACAGAGAAGTCCTACTTACAGTCAGGCCAGGATCTCCTGGTGGGCCAGGGGTCCCCTGTAAGAAGAGCACAAGGATTTCAGGCACAGGTTTTGGGGGTTAGACATCAGTATCATCAAAATCTTGGATTTGTGCAGAGGTCTGTCAGGAGAAGGGAAGGAAAGTCTGTCTTGGAGGCAGCAGACATGTCTGAGGGCTGGCATCCCTTCCAGCTGTGGGGAGACCTGCTGGCACTCTGGGCTTTAGAGCAGCACAGGAGCTGCTCTAAGGAGGACAGCATCTGCTCAGGCACAACAGGACGGTACCATACCTCTGGGCCTGCTTCACCAGGTGGGCCTCGGGATCCAGGTTCGCCTCTTGGGCCAGGATCACCCTGGAAGAGAAATGAAGAGGGACTGAGTGAGGCTGATGGTGTACCTGCTGCTGTTTAGGGCTCCTCCTGACCCAACCATCAGGCACAGCCCTGCTAAGTATGGTCACCAGCCTGCCGTTGCTGTACTGGGAGATACAGGGCCACCTCTGGCATATGGCTGCATTGGTCAGATAAGGGAGATCTAAGTGTGTATGCCAGAAGCACACAGTACTGACAACAGGACACAGCTCCTCATCATGTATCTCAACATCACAAAAAACAACACAAAAATCTGCTTACCGGTTCCCCCTTCTCTCCTTTCGTCCCTTGTGTTCCTTTTGGTCCAAGCTCACCCCTTCCTCCCTGTTTGATGAAGAGAAAAACAGATTCAACAAACAACACATGTGGATGTGCTCAGACAGAGACACATCAGAAACATGGGCCTGCTTGGCCCAGAGGACCACCTTTTGAACCAGAGGCTCGTGCAGGTCAAATAATCGGTGTTTACGCAGGCACTGACTGAAGAGTAAGGAAGTTTTGCAGAACATATTTCAAATGGTTTCAAAAGGAGACAAGCCTGCATGACACATTCAGGTCCTACAGCTGCAGGAAAGGTCCAGGAGGAGAACTGGTTCCTCAGCCACTTGCCCACATGTGATAACTACTTGGCATTTCATCCAGGACAAAAACAGATGAAGGAATCAAGTGCACTCACCTTGGGTCCTGGCTGCCCCTTCTCACCCTTGTCGCCCTGTGAGGGAAGAGGAATGGGTGAGACAGCAATAGATGGACTTCATGCTTCTGTTTCAAGTCTGTGATGAGGGGCACAAAGACAAACAGGAGGAGCGATGGCTGTAGTGGTGGGCATAGCCACATCCCAGGGAGGACTTCACTACCCCTGGGGCCAGGACTGGAGATGAGGACAGGGTGCTGACACTTTCTCATCCCCTTTTGCTTCACTTTCTTGTGGCCCTCATCATTTTTCTTTCTCCCTCCTCCTCCCAGGCTGTTAACCTCCACTGAAACAGACTTCCTCTGCTGCTGTTGGGCCATGCATATCTTCACAGGAGCATACATACCTGCGGTCCTCTGGGTCCAGGGTAGCTGAAGCCAGGCCTGCCTCTGTCACCCTTTGGTGAAATAAGTAAATAGATAATTGTAAATAATGAATAAATAATTGTCAGAACTCAAACTTGAACTTTTGTGACCTAGTGATGAGTGTGAGATCGAAGCTATTTTCACTCCCACTCTGGGAAGAGACACTCCAGTGAGCCATCACTTCTGTACTGGATCTTCAAGCACTGGGAGCAGTTGTTCAGAGTAAGGACACGAGGTCCTGCAGACAGCACCTGCCTGGGGCAACCCTGAATCTATGCAGGATGGGAGATACAAATCAGAGCTGCCGTGGCCAGAGCAATAACTGAGTTTCTGTCCATAGCCAAGGCTCAGGTTAAAGCCATCCTGCTTCCAAGGCACACACATAGGTCAATGAGTTTTTGCAGGAGGTACTGACTTCAAAAAAATCTACACAACAATACTCTCTTTCAAAGGCTGAACTGCATTCAGGGACTTTACCTTTGGTCCTGGTGGTCCAGCATCACCTCTTGGGCCCAAGTCTCCAGGGTCCCCACGCGATCCCTGTGAGTCAGAGTTGGGGGGAGTTGGTGAGGGCATTTCTGGCAGCTTCCTGGACACACTGTGGTCCATGCTGGGGAAACGGGCTGCTGAGATGATGCTATGAGAACACCTCCCCCTCCAGAATTTGCTGTGGCAGTGACTGATGCAGCACCTGAGTTGCTGCAGGGCCAGAAGGATGTCCTGGCACTGCTACCACAATAGGTGTGGGGTCAACCACACACTCTGGCCAAGTTGGATGCTCATGGGGCAGCTTTTGAGCCTCCTTGGGAACAGGTCATGAAGGCTGCTCTTGGTCAGACAGTGTAGACAGCTGATGTCAGCAGGACCAGCTATCACTGTAGAGGGAGGGCACGGTCACACAGACGACCCAGGGTGACTTACAATATTGCCTGGCTCTCCCACAGCGCCTGTAGGGCCTCGGGGTCCTGGCAGTCCTTGGTCACCCTGCAAAGCAAAGCAAGAGGCAAGATTACACAGGAGCAGTTACAGACAGACCCTCGTGTCCTCAGCGCTCCACCAGGCTCTGGCACCTCTGGAGACAGTGGTGTCCCTGTGCCCCATCTGCATCTCTTTGCAGGGATGAGATGGGGCAGGATGAGACCTTCAATCATCCTGCATGAGGATCCTCTTGCCAGGGATGTGCGTCAGGGGCAAAGCCTGGTGAGCTGACCTCTCCTCCCTCCCTCCCTCCTGGCTGTCACAGAGCATTTCTCTGGGCTTACCCTTGCTCCTTTGTTTCCAATCTCACCGGGCAGGCCACGGGGACCCTCTGGACCAGGATCTCCCTGTGAGGAAGATAAAGATATTGCTTGTCAGACATGTCTCCAGCTCTATGTGCAAGGCAGTGAGGAAGCATGACACTGTTCTCAAATCCGGTGCTTTGAGAAGCACTGTTTAAGAAGCAGAGTCAGGGCAGAATACTCTCTGAACATGTTTAGCCTCAAGCTTTGTTGCCCTTCTTCTTCTTCACACAGCTTTGGATCAAGTCCTGGAGGCTGTAGGTGCTGGTTTTGGAAGTGATTCTCACAGCTTCTTTAAGAAGGCAGCAGGTACAACGGTAGCAGAGCCCACTGGCACCTGCAGTTCCCAGCCCTGCCCTTGGGTACTTCATGGCTGGGCAGGAGAGCATCACAAGTGCCAACCCTGTGCATCTTGGGTTCATTCACAATGGTCTGGGCAATTGCTTTACTCACTCTTTCTCCCTTGGTCCCTGGACCGCCTTTGCTGCCCTTCGTCCCTGGATCTCCACGTCGACCCTTGGCAAACACAGAAGGTGGTCATATCAACATCCAACAGGGATGCCACCCAAACAGTGACACCTGGCTGCCCTTCCTTCCCCCTCCACACCCCCTTAAAAAGCCTATACCCATGATAGCCCTGCTGGGAGCAGGTCTTGCCTTTGTATTTTGGGAAGCCAGAGCCAGAGTGCTCATTCAGGAGGTGGTCACCACAGCAACCACCAAAACACACAGTTAATTTCTTCGGGGTTAAATGCTTTGCTTTATGTTCAGCACATCTGGCTCTTCCCACTCGGGATGTTGCACAAGGACCCAAACTGATCTACAGCATCTGGGTTCTGCCCTCATGCTGCTAGCTGAGCTGAGCTGAGCTGTTATGCTGTTTCAGCTCCTTGCAATACAGAGGTCATTTGTTTCCTCAGCCTTGATGCCAGCTGCCAGGACAAACTCAGATATGCTGTACTCGAGGTGGGCACTTAGCACTCCTAGTGGGGTTTATCATGAATGGCAGACAAGGAAAGCAGCTCTGCATGTCTTAGAGAATGCAGGAAGCAGGGCAGGCAGGATAACTGAGGGAGTTATCTTGATCACAGGTCAAGGAAGTAGGTTTCTTTTTCCTTTCCTGATGACTTGTCCACCATTTATCCATGAACCTGGAAGAGATTCCTGTGACATATTTACTGCCCAGAGCAGACACACACTTACAGGCTCTCCTTTGGGCCCAGCAGGTCCTGTTTCACCTTTTCTTCCTTTGCTTCCAGCAGGTCCTTGAGCTCCAGGGTTGCCAGGAATTCCCTGGGAAAGAAAATGAAATAGAACTTGTCAGAAGAGAGGTCATGGTGCTATCTCTTGTCCTGTGCCAGGCAGTTCACCACTGTGCAAATGCCTGCATGAACACATACCTTATGTTTCCACACATTCACCATTCCTACAAGTTAAATCTGTGAGCACAGGAGCCAGCCTCCTAGAGACCAACTGAAAGAAAGGCATCTCAGCTCTTCCTTCCAGCCATTTCAAAACCTAAGGGCTGCTGCAACCTCCAACACTCTATCTGAAGTGACTGGATGTCAGGATAGCAACAGTGCCACAAGTTCTGAGGAAGCCACAAAGCTATGCCATAGTCTTTCTACCCAAAACAGGATAGGAAGAGGAACAATGATGCAGAGCTAGAAGGGTAAATCTTTCTAACTCTGTCCTGGCTGATGCGAACCTACCGGGCTCCCTTTTTCTCCTGGAGGTCCTGGGGGTCCACTGCGACCAGGCCGGCCAGGATCTCCCTGAAACAATCAGAGAACAATGGATATTGGTTATGTCATTAGAACATTGCTGTACTACTGCTGGCCTCTGCCCATACTCTCTGCTCCCACTCGAAATACTCTTACCTTCATGCCTTCATCTCCTCTTTCACCTTGGTCTCCTGCATCTCCTGGGTAGCCATCAGGGCCCTGGAGAGGGAAGAGATAAAAAGCAGTGTCGACAAAGTGCATTTTACTAGTAGAATAGACCAAGTCACTCAAAGTCACTCTCTAGAGACTGAAAATCTGTTTGTGCCTGCTACAGGAGCAGGTGTTCCTCTGTATGTGGGAAAGGATCCTGTATTTCCAGCCTGTGGAAAAGAGGCAGAAAAAACACAGGCCTGGGGACTACCGATCTGGAGTCAGATTATGAAGAAGGTAGGAAAAGGAGGCAGTGACCTCTGTTAGCCATAAATTTTGGGATGTGCAGCTCAAGCTGAGGCCACACACCTAAATGAGGCCACGTACTCATTTTTATCACAATGTTGAGTGAAAAGAATACAGCATTCCTACCTTGTCACCGCGATCTCCCTTGCAGCCTGGTGGTCCAATTCTCCCCAGCTTGCCCTGGAGAAAAATCATTCAAATGAAAAAGATAGCCAGACACCTCCAGGTGTCTGAAGGAAAAATACCTCTTTTTTTTTCCTGTTAGCAGTTACTGTTTTTTAACTTCATCAATTGGTCATACCTGTGATCAGTCAGAGAGCAAACAGCAAGTGTATTGCTTACGCAGAAGTGCTGTTGTCTGTGGTGAGCAGACATTAATAGAGAGTGAGGAAGCATTGTAGGGGCCTTAGAAAACCCAGCGTGTTGCCCCAGGCTCCTCCTGCACACATACCCTGGGTCAGTGCTTTGGTGCACCCCCTGAAGCTGAGTTTGGCCCATACTGGTGTTGGATCTATTGCATGTCTCTGGATACAAGAGAAAGTGCAGAAAAAAACTAATGTGTGCTGGCCAAGAGAGCAAAGCCAGTCAAAATCATATAAATTTAGGCTATTCTGCTCTGGTACTTTTGTATGGTATACAAAATGGGTAGGTTGTGTCTGTCTGCAGTCGACTGAGATGGAACAGAGGATTTCAGGGACTTTGTTAGGAGGAACTTGAATGTGACTTTAGGGCTTTAATATTAAGGGAAAGCATTAGCTTAGAGATGAAATTGCAGGTTCTGCAAGGATGGTTGTGCAGAGCGCTTTCTGACTCGGGAACAGCACTTCCATGACCTGACTGAATGCGTCTCCAGCTAGCTCAACTACTTCTGCAGACTATGGAGAATCATGTGCAGATAAGCTCTTGAAAACTTCATTCAGACTGAGGTGGAAGGAACGAAGAAACACGTGTGGGATATGAGAGAAACAGAACAACCTGTAGGGACAAAGAGAAATAAACCAGCAGCAGTGATGGTGCAGCTCCCCATGCCATTACCTTCTGTCCATCGGTGCCATTCCTGCCTGCCAAACCTGCTGCGCCCTGGGATCAAGGGGGAAAAGAGTGATCAGTGATCTGATGACACACTCAAGGGTGTGTAATAACATGCCAGTTATAAAAGGTCTTCTCTTACCCTCCGCCCATCGGATCCAATCTCGCCCTAGGAAGAAATGAGGACAGGAGTCAGCCAGTACCCCTGTGCCATGCTCACTCAGCACACCAGAGACATGGCTGCGCTCACAGGAGCCTTTCTTCCCCTCCCTCCTTCAAGTGCAGCATTTTGTGCAGATGGCTCTGTGGCCTCTTGATCTCTCCCAGCTCCACAGAAGAGGAGCCAGGACTCCTTTCCCCAGAGAGCCCTCTTACGCTCCAGACCCTGTGCTGGTGCAAAGTGCTGTGCTTCCCCACGCACACCATGCAGGCTTTTCTTTCTCACCTTTTCTCCTTTCAGCCCTGGAACACCCTGGAGCAAGACAAAAAGAAAAGAAAGATGATGTTATGTTAGTGCCTGGGATTGGCAGGGGGGAGACAGCAGCTGATGGGCAAGATGGGCATCCCAGGTGGGAAATGGGCAAGTGGAGAAGAATGAGCACCATAAGGATCCCAACGTTGCTGAGGCCCTCTATGGAGAAAGGCTAGTAATAATTCTTAAAGTCACATAGAATTCCTGAATCAAAGCAGCAGATTTCCATAACTCTTCCATGCTAGCCAGATGCCTTTGGAGCAGGAAGATGTGCATTCAAACGCACAAATTGGGGATGGATTCCCACAGGGCAGGGGAATCCCAGGGAGAGAAGAGAAGTAACACTGAGCAGTGGAAAGTTACCCTGAACCACCCTGTGTTTTCCCAAAAATCACAGAACCATAGACTATCCCAAGTTGGAAGGGACCTGTAAGGATCATCGAGTCCAACTCCTAGCACCACACCGCATCCCTCAAAAAGCACAGCCACTGACTACACGATTCTTACCTTAGGACCGGGGTATCCAATTGGACCTTCAATACCTGGGTCACCCTGAAGGAAAAAAGACACGGAGTGTCACCTCGAGCAAGGCACAGATGTAGCCCCAGCTGGTGTCAGGGCAGTGCTGCTCACTGCATCGTGGGGACGGTTCTACAACTTACCTGCCGTCCCTTCATTCCAGGGGAGCCTGGTTCACCCATGTTTCCCTTTGCACCCTAAAGGAAAAACACATCACAATCAGAACTTGGTGATGACTGGAAGATATCGTCAATTTCTGGTAGTCAAAATCATAAAACCATGACCATCAGGCTCCTGCAGAGCTTGGGGCCGCTGTTGTGGGGATGGCAGCACACAACATGGCGCCACAGAGTTTGGGATTATGTTGGGTTGTGGGCAGAGGGAGACTCTGCACTCGTGTGGGCTGTTGGGAGTGGGGGAATTGGAGACAACTTTTGCTGTGTCTTGTTGGCCCTGCACAGCTTCTCAGGTACCGAAGACCCTCGCCTGTGATCAGCATAGCTGATGCTTGGATGTCTCTTTGCACCCACTGGTCCATCAGCCTCTGTATGGACATGAGGATGGTGTTGGATCTGTGCTCCATCCAGCACTGCTCTGCCATCTGTCAGGTGCTGGGGAATTATTTCCCATATTATTCTCTTGGTATTATTCCCTTCCCACAGATTATAGCAACTTACCTTCTGCCCTCGGTATCCCTTGGGACCAGCTGGACCTGCGATCTCCAGGCAGCTCATCTTGTAGCACTGAAATACACCAAATTCAACATGAGATGAAGCTGCTGCCCTGTGACATGCCTACAGCCTTGTGTTCTGAGCCAGCCAGCACCCACAGCTTGGCCATGCACCATGGCTCTCTCCACATCTCTGCTCCTGGCTGCAGCAGTAAAAGCGACTCTGGTCCCATCTGGCTCGGACCGGAGGCAGCAAAAAGCAAGCTGAAAGCTCCTGCATACAAATCAGAAGTTGCCACAAGTGCATTCGGCATGATTTTGGCTCTGAGCTCCAAGAACAGGACTGCTCAGTGTCAGCCACAGTGTTCTGGGGCCACTGGGAAAGGTGTGCCATAGGGAACACCACTCTGCACACTCTTCTCTGTGTAGACCAAGCCCTATTCCATGGCTGGGGCAGGAATTCTAGCTTGCAAAACTCCAGTAAAATATGCCTCCAACTCCAGCATGGTACAATGAGTACCTTAATAGACTTGAACTCATTGCCATGAGAAGAATCACGAATGAGGAGGAGGCAGAAAGGGAACCATCCCATATGCCATTTCAACTGCTGGGTAAAGGAGTGGATTCTCATGCTACACACTGGTCCCCAGGTTGGCAGGAACCCATTCCACACAGCTTAGAGCAAAACTGTGTCTGCTCCTTCGGGGTACGATCTGGTCTTCTTCAATACGCAAGGAAACTTCAGCTTGGAAATGAAATGTAGGTGCTGCTCACTCACCTCACCATAGGCTTCGTGTTTCTGCAAGGGAGAAAACAGAATGAACAAAATCAGTTAAAGAAGTCATGACTTAAATCATATCATAGAATGGCTTGGGCTTGAAGGAACCTCAACGATCATCAGGATATAACCCCCACATCCTCAGTTAATGGTTATCCCTCACAAGTGGGGCCCCAGAAATCACTCCATTGAGTGGGGAGGGAGTCCAGGGAGCCTCACAGATCCCAGCACTGCCACCTCCTCCATGTGCCCCCAGGTGGGGCACAGGTCTGGCCTGAGCAGCAACCAGGATTTAGATGGACCCTGCCTAGGTGAGCAGGGGAGTAACCCAAGGGACACCTAGCCAAAGAAATCAGATATACTCAAGACCACATGTGGCCCATAGGTGCAGAGAGGACTTGAAAAAGGTAGAGAAACACAATGCTTTTCCCTTCTGTAGGTGCTCTAGAGCCAGACCGTGGGGTCATCCCACCCTTCCGCATGCTCCTCCTGTCACCACTCTCTGGTGCCTCCCCTCATCCTGTTCTGCAGCTCAGTGCCCCTCACCATCGCTTTGATTATCCTCTCGATAGTGTTCTCATCGATGTGCAGGGCATCTTTCGGTGTGATGGTGTAGTTGCTGCGGTACAGGTCATGCGGTGGGCTGGCAATCTCCCGCAGGCCCTGCTCGTAGACATCCTCACTGGGGGCCACGGCAAAGAGCTTGATCCCCATGTCTCGTGCCCTCTCAGCTTGCATCTTCATTCCCCCACAGGGGCTGCCAGTGACGTGGCCGTCAGTGATGACCACCGCAAACTTCACGTCGCGGGCTGTCTGGCTCTGGAATTGCTGTGTCATGTTGGAGATAGCACAGTCTGTGAAGGTGCCCCGGCCAAGGTAGTTAATAGCACGGAGCTTGGTGAGGTATGTGTCCTTGCTTCTTGTTAAAGGGCTGTAGATTTCCACCACGTCCGAGTAATGGAGTCCTCCAAACATCCAAGTGATGGAGACCTGGTTCTGGTACACCTCATTCTCCAGTTTCTCAATGAAGCGAGGGATGAACTGCTTTATTTGATCCACAAGGCTCTGGATAGGCACAGTCTGCAGAGCAATACTCTCTGAGGTGTCAATGACAAAGTACACGCTGATGGGGCAGTCCGTCTTTTCTGTATGGAGACAAGTTTCAGAATGGGTGATGGCACTTTCTGCAATGCAGTACCCCCTTCACTATCCCCTGAAACCTGGACCAAGTAGACAAAAGCACACAGAATCTTGAAGAGAGCAAACCACAGCACAGGGCATGAGGTTCTGTGTCCTGTGAGGCTGTTGCACCTCTAATTAATTGGGAGCTGTTTCCACCATGATTGGAGGAAATGAGGACATGGATGACTAAGTGCCAGTTTTGAGCATGGAGATGACTTTTGCACTCCTGCAGTGCACGGATAGATGCCCTGCCTGCCAGGCTGCTTGTTGCTCTGTCTGATTTAAAAACATTTTGAAAAGGTTATAAAGTAATAAGGTAAATAATAATAAGGTAAATCATACAATGTCAGAAAAATCATAAACTCCCTTCTACCCCAAACAGCGTCTCTGTTCAGGTCAGAATACTCCTCATTGTCAAAGACTTCAAAATGCTAAGATCTAATTGTTATTGAATCAATCTTGAAACTATCGCCTTATTATTTTTAATAAAGTCAATCTGAACACCTAAATCACCTCTTCCACACTGCAACTGAGATGTGCTGAGATTTTAAAATCACAGGGAGCTGTTTTCTGACGTCAGATACGTAGCTGAGTTCTGGAGGCTTGTTATATAGCAGTGCACCAACCAGCAGGAGCCACCACTGGCAAGCTCACACCTTCTACTTTTCTGCACTGCACTTTGCACTCAGGAATGAGAGTTTAAGTGGAGAATGTTGTTTCCTAAAGACAGGTGACTACAGCAGGGTGCTCCGAAGAAGCTGAAGAGGTACCACGTGCCAAAGTCAGTTCCTACAAAGCAGGTTCTAGGGCTGAGCAAATCCTTTGCTTTAAGTAAGATTGCTGCCTACAAAGGAGACAGACACCCAAATTAATACCTGTACACGAGGTAACAGGTTCATCATCAAACTGAGCGTGGAGAGGTACTAGAGCCACGCAAAGCAGAGTGGATAGGAACGCTTGCTGGAACA
This sequence comes from Cyrtonyx montezumae, assembly GCF_038088225.1. NCBI lineage: Eukaryota > Metazoa > Chordata > Aves > Galliformes > Odontophoridae > Cyrtonyx > Cyrtonyx montezumae. The sequence goes on from NW_027072078.1 coordinate 998,844, forward strand.
TCTCTGCAGTTCTTCTGGACATTTAGATGCCTGCAGGAAAACAGAAGTTACACGTTATACACAATATTCTAGCTCTTAGCTCTGACAGGAAGATACAAAGCCAGCCAATGTTTCATGTTAGTTCTGTCTGTGGAAAACACAACCTCTGTATTGTACTGTACAGTACCTTGTACTGTTGCTTTTTATATTGACACAAAAGCTAAGCAATTAAAATATTTCCTTTGCTGGAGTATGGTGCAAATGATTTAGAAATGATAAATCTTCTGTTAATCTTAAGAGAAAAGAGGTGGAGCTGTGGACAGTGCGTTGATATCTTCAGGTTTCACAGTTCCCCTCCACGTGCGTGTCCAGCTGCCACATGGACCTGTCCATCCACACTTCCTTCACCAGCTCAGTCAGACCATAAGGGAAGATCTGAGCAAGTTGTTTCTACTTCCAACTCATCTGTGTATACCAAAAGGGTAGCAAATCTGCAGCACTGTTTGAACCCATGGAGCAATTGAGTGAATAAGAGGAACACAGCTTTAGCATTAACCCAGTACTGGGCCTCTGAAGTACATTTTTGAAGGATTGTGGTGATTTAAGGAGCAGAAAACTTGGAGACACAGTCTGAAAAATTCTTGGGAATATATAGAACTCTTCAGAGGAACCAAGGACTGGAAATGATACTCACAGACAAAATCCTAGCGACAATTTCCAAGAGTAAAGAGTCGATTGCTCACCTTTACCTCTGGAAGACATGTCAGCTTCACAGCACAGACTACTGCCATAGCTAATTTTCTGCTTGAGAGTCAACTCAAGACAAAAAGGGCTATAGTGACCCCAGTTAGGAAGAGAAGGCCTCAGTCCTTCAGAGCTCCTCTTTAAACGTTTGTTTTTTGTTTCTTCTTTTTTTTTTTGAAAGTCAAAGGCTGAGAGTGCCTTCATCCTTCCTTAGTGAGATTGTGTTAGTGCAGGGGAGGGGGCACTAGCAATGCAGCTACACTGCTGCCTTAGTCGCATGAAAATGGCATTATGAGAAGAATGTAGACAGCTCGTATCTCCCAGCACCTCTCCAGCTTTCCCCTCCTCATGGCTACTCAGCAGTTATTTCCTGCTTGGACACATCCCAACCTAGTTTACACTGAAAGCTGAATCACATTACAGGATTCTGAAGACTCATTTATGCTGGAAAGACCAGTTACTATCAGTGCTACCAAAATCCTTACAACACAGACAGCCTTCCTCCTTGCTAAGGGTTGTGCACATGGTGATAAGCCTGCAAGAACCAATGCTCAGGCTGGATTTTGGATTGGGGATGTACTTCCACGTCAGACACCGCCATCTGTCACATGGCAACAAAATGGAATTGAATATTGGTGGGAAGGTTCAGCCTCTACTGCTATACCACCACCATCTGCCTCTGAAATTGTGGGCCAACATAATACACTGGGGGGCATTACTTTCAGAGCAGCCCTCATATTTATTATAACCGTGAAGGGGGTATTATAGTTAAGACCAAGACTTCCTATCTCTGGTCTTACAACAAGCTTCCCATTCTCTTTGTCCTCCACCAGCAGAGCTGCAGGAGACCTTGATCTCCTGGAGGACAAGGCAGCACCATTTCAGAGCTCAGGAAGCCAGACACACCATCTTTTGGAGATGCTGAGCACGTGGAGGCTTTGGTCAAGTGTCTGACTACGGATCACAGCATCCAGGGTTTAACCACCTCCCATCCTCCTGCCATGTGTGTGTGAGTGAGAAGGACTCTGAACAGAAGAGCAAGGTCCTTGCCTCTACACAGGCAGCTCCATGCATACTTCACTCCTTTATCCCACTCCATTGCAGGCAGGCTCCTTCTTATCACTGCTGGGCTGCGAGCACAGCTTGCCATTGGTAGGCACACACGGTACTTCCCACCCATCAATTCCAGTAACAGGGAGTGGGCAGACAGGGAACAAACCTGTCACAGCCTCTCTCCCCCATCCGAGTGGTCTCCAAAACTGGGGTGGGCAACGCTGCTTACTGTGTCACCCTCAGGGTGCCATCAGCTGTTGTGGCATTATTGCCAGTCTGGTCACATATCGTGCCTTCCAAAAAGGCACCACTGTGAAATGCTCAGTGGGAAATATCAGGTTTCTGTAATGAAAAGGTGTACTGCAGGCAAACACATTTTATGGACGCTAGGTCTGAACACTGCCGGCCTAGAAAGATGATGGAAAGTGCAAATTGAGAGCTGAATCTTTCTGTCTGAATACTTGGTTCTGCCACGCTCTTCTTTGTGAGAGCAGAAACATAATGCTGTGGGAGTCAAGGCCTTTTGCCTTCCTTGTGGCTTAGCTGCATGCTCACAAATTATTATCCTTCAGATCACCCTTTAGTGCTCTGTAGAGCATCTCACCTGCCCACTCAGGCAAGATCCAAGGTCTATCTTATCCCATCTCTGATATTTCTCAAGTTCTTCCTGGTACACCTTCAAAATCACACCTATTGCAGCTGAGCAAATTGTTCCCACATCTGAGACAATTCATGTGCTCCACCATTTAAGCTAACTGTCTGCAAGGAGCTGCTTGACGGTCACGAGAACAGGAGAGTTGTGCAAGTTACATCAGATGTAGAACTAAGTTTGAAATGACACTGCTGCTCCGACACTGACACAGTCCCAACTTCTGCCGTGGCTGTGACCAGCAGGCAGTGCCTGCATTACTATCCACATGTGCAGGCAGCATTTTACTCCACTCAGATCTTTCCCATTAAAATGAAACTGGAAAAAAAAATTGGAGCAAAATCTTCTGTTATATTGCCTACCAAACACATCCCACAGCTTTAGTGCCTGAGCCATCACCTGCAAAGGAAGGTTTCCCCCCTGCTGCACGTGGTCCAAGCCCTTTGTCAGCTCTCCTGCTGCACTTACAGAGGGATGTAAAGATGTAAGGGAATACTGGGGAAGAGTGGAGGAGTGACTGGGCTGTGGGGCAGCCCAGGGGCTCAGCACGGGCTCCTGTGCAGCACTATGCAACAAGCTGGCAAGATCCATCTCATCCAGAACGAACTACCGTTACGTTCCCAAACTGGAGCCTGTGCTGATGAAAACCAGCATAACCAGGAGGCACAGCTCCCTGCTCAGTCCACTCTGCATTTTACTTCCAAATGTCTGAAAATCAAAGGCGAGCCAAGTCATACAACTGCTTCCCAACAGCAGCAAAATGCCGTGCTGCTGCCGCTGCGATCACTTCAGTCTGCAGTAGCTGATGAACTCAACTAAGGGAGAAAGGCTCTCCAGGTTCCCACCGAGGGATTTTCTGGATTTTTGCTGTGTGTACCTGGAATGCATTACTGAAAAGTGCCCAAACCATCCAAAAAGCTTAAAGCAGCATGGAGATGTGTATTGTTTCAGAGCGGGCTCTTTCCTAAACACAGCTTGCCTCGAGTCAGCTGCTTCTCCCTGGCCACACAACCCACAAAGGCACGGGCTGGGGTTTTAGAAGCTCTGGTTTGCAGCTGGAGAACCATCGACCATGCTGTAAAAGGAGAGGAAAATCCTGCCTACCTGGAAAGCGGGTTCATCCAAATTCCTCCAAAAAGCCTCGGAAGTGGCAGGACAGACACTCCGCGGGACCGGCCGTATCACGAAGGCTTCTGCATCCCCGGAGGAGCAGCCGGGAGCAGCCGAGGCTCCTGCAGCCGAGCTCTCTTCCCTCGCAGTCAGGAAACCGCCCGCTAATGTTCCTCCTCCTTCCGAACGTCTCAAGCTGAGCCTCGCCTGTAATAGCCGCACAGGACCGCAGAGAGTCACTGTGGGTCCACCGCCACCGCCACGACCCCTCCGCGGGTGGGTGCTGGCGTGGGCGAGGTCGCTTTGCTCGAAGACGAAGGAATTTTTTCAAGCGAGCTGGAAGATGGCTCATTTTTCCATGATGAGACTCCCCTTTTCGCGGCTGGCATTGCTGCCCCACGTATTTATACCATCAAATAGTATTCCTTCTTTCTTTCCCCTTTCCTCCTCCTCTTCCAATCCTAGGAACATGTCCTGGTGGAACAAATAAAACAAGAAAGTTTAAGAAAAGAGCAACTCTCACCATAGCCTTTGCAAATAGCCAAGATTTGCTAAGAGACATATTTTTCCTTCCTTCCTTTCCTTCCTTACCTTCCTTTCCTTCCTTACCTTCCTTTCCTTCCTTCCTTTCCTTCCTTTCCCTCCCTCCCTCCCTCCCTCCCTCCCTCCCTCCCTCCCTCCCTCCCTCCCTTCCTCCCTCCCTCCCTCCCTCCCTCCCTCCCTCCCTCCATCCCCATCCCTCCCTTCTCCTTCCTTCCCTCCTTCCCTCTTTCCTTCCTTCCCTCTTTCCTTCCTTCCCTCCCTCCTTCCCTCCCTCCTTCCCTCTTTCCTTCCTTCCCTCTCTCCTTCCCTCCCTCCTTCCCTCCCTCCTTCCCTCCCTCCCTCCCTCCCTTCCCTTCTTCCCTCCTTCCCTCCTTCCTTCCTTCCCTCCTTCCCTCCCTCCCTCCCTCCTTCCTTCCCTCCTTCCTTCCCTCCTTCCTTCCCTCCCTTCCTCCCTCCCTCCCTCCCTCCCTCCCTCCCTCCCTCCCTCCCTCCCTCCCTCCCTCCCTCCCTCCCTCCCTCCCTCCCTCCCTCCTTCTTTCCCCTCCTTCCCTCCTTCCTTCCTTACCTCCTTCCCTCCTTCCTTCCCTCCTTCCCTCCCTCCCTCCCTCCCTCCCTCCTTCTTTCCCCTCCTTCCCTCCTTCCTCCCTTCCCTCCCTCCCTCCCTCCCTCCCTCCCTCCCTCCCTCCCTCCCTCCCTCCCTCCCTCCCTCCCTCCCTCCCTCCCTCCCTCCCTCCCTCCTTCCCTCCCTCCCTCCCTCCCTCCCTCCCTCCCACCCTCCCTCCCTTCCCCTCCCTCCCTCCCTCCCTTCCCCTCCCTCCCTTCCCCTCCCTCCCTCCCTCCATCCCTCCCTCCCTCCCTCCCTCCCTCCCTCCCTCCCTCCCTCCCTCCCTCCCTCCCTCCCTCCCTCCCTCCCTTCCCCTCCCTTCCCCTCCCTCCCTCCCTCCTTCCCTCCCTCCCTCCCTCCCTCCCTCCCTCCCTCCCTCCCTCCCTCCCTCCCTCCCTCCCTCCCTCCTTTCCCCTCCTTCCCTCCTCCCTCCTTCCCTCCTCCCTCCTTCCCTCCTCCCTCCCTCCCTCCCTCCCTCCCTCCCTCCCTCCCTCCCTCCCTCCCTCCCTCCCTCCCTCCCTCCCTCCCTCCCTCCCTCCTTCCTTCCTTCCCTCCCTCCCTCCCTCCCTCCCTCCCCTCTTTCTCTCCTCCCTCCCTCCCTCCCTCCCTCCCTCCCTCCCTCCCTCCCTCCCTCCCCTCCCTCCTTCCCTCCCTCCCCTCCTTCCCTCCCCTCCTTCCCTCCCCTCCTTCCCTCCCTCCCTCCTTCCTTCCCTCCTTCCTTCCTTCCTTCCTTCCCTCCCTCCCTCCCTCCCTCCCTCCCTCCCTCCCTCCCTCCCTCCCTCCCTCCCTCCCTCCCTCCCTCCCTCCCTCCCTCCCTCCCTCCCTCCCTCCCCTCCTTCCCTCCCTCCCCTCCTTCCCTCCCCTCCTTCCCTCCCCTCCTTCCCTCCCTCCCTCCCTCCTTCCCTCCCTCCTTCCTTCCTTCCCTCCCTCCCTCCCTCCCTCCCTCCCTCCCTCCCTCCCTCCCTCCCTCCCTCCCTCCCTCCCTCCCTCCCTCCCCTCCTTCCCTCCTTCCCTCCTTCCCTCCTTCCTTCCCTCCCTCCTTCCTTCCCTCCTCCCTCCCTCCCTTCCCTCCTTCCTCCCTTCCCTCCTTCCTTCCCTCCTCCCTCCCTCCCTTCCTCCCTCCCTCCTTCCCTCCCTCCCTCCCTTCCTCCCTTCTCTCATGTTCCAGCTCTTGGAACCATTGCTAATGATAACTTGTTTTTACAAGTACATTAACAGCAAGAGGAGGGGCAAGGTAACTAATTACAGGACAAGAAGTTAAGTGTCATAAGTTGCACCAGGTGAGGTTCAGGTTGCACTTTAGGAAACATTTTTTCTCATAAGGACTGGTGATGTAGTGACATAGGATGCCCAGGGAGTGGTGGGGTCCCTGGAGGCATTCCAGAACCATGGAGATGTGGCACTGAGGGATGTGGTCAGTGGGCACAGTGTGGTGGGCTGGAGTTGGTCTTGGTGATCTTTGAAGTCTTTTACAACCAGAATGACTCTATGATTCATCAGGAGAGCTCAAGGAACAGGAATGCATGTAGGAACCAGAACCATAAGTGAGAATTTTACATCCCTGTCTCAAAGCACCTCGGCACAAGCAGGAATCACTCTGAAACATCAGGACGCTGAAGAATAGGCTTATGTGAGAGAAAAGGAACTTCATAGGATCACAGAGTAGGGATGGATTGGGTCGAAAAGAACCTGGAGGATAGTTCCTGCCACAGGAAGGGTTGCCAGCCACTAATTTTTGGATAGCCCTAAGAAGGGGCCATCCTTTTTCAGGGGCACTGCTGCAGCTCCAAATAGGAGGGTCATTTTTCCCCTTCAGCACCTTTAGTGAAAAGAGGTCCATCTTCTTGGAACAGAATTACCAGACAGCATACCCGATGTCTAAGCAAAGCACTCACCTTCTGGTAGACCAGCCTTGTATTCTCAGGCCACTTATTTTGCTTACTTTGCTGCTGTTTCCAAGCTATGTTGTGTCTGCAAGTACTAAACAAAGCTGCTTCTGGTCCTTCTTTTTCTGGAATCTTCTTCCTGCTTTAAGAGGGGAATCAAGATGGGCAGAGGCTTCTCTTTCTGTTCTCAGTGATATTTTTTATACACAACGCTTGCTTCTGTGTGGAGGTCTGTTCAGATAAGGTATCACTCCACTCATCTCTGACTTCTCTGTGGTTCCTTTACTTAATGCTCAGTGCTAGTGCATGATTATTCATTTTTCTCCTTTCAGTGGAACTGCAAATCTTCTGGAAAAGTTTGTGTACAGAATGGGCATGGGCATAGGTTAGCTGCTCATCCCCTATTTAGTTAACATATGTACAGTTATTGTTAACGCATTGTGTACTAAAAAAGCATTTAGCATCCAAATACATTTAAAAAGGAGGAATGGGTAATATGGGAAGATGAAGAGCAGAAAGAAAGAACAGAAAGAAAGAAAGAAGAAAGTATTTGATTCTGCAAATGCACAAAATTTGAAGTAAGGGAGTCAGTCAGCCATGACTGTCATTTTATATTCACCCTCTACTAGATATAAATATTATTTATAGTATGTGTAGTTGTTACTTTCTACACTGGGTATCTGCTCTTTTTTGCATCAAGGTTCCAACTGTCATATAAAACATAATCTTATGGTTTTAAATTACTAACAGCTGAGACAATTTTATGAGACTGGTATGGTTCTCTGGAAAAAATATCTGCTGTAATTTCTTCATGCACTGTCTGTCAGCAACTGCATCAACCCCTCGTGTGCTTGTGACATTATACGTTGGTTTCCAAGAGTTGTTTTCTAAATATGTTAAGAAGACCAATGGTGAAGACAAAACTGTTAAGTTCTTAGTGAAAGCAATGAGCACTGGTTTTCAAATATTTGTAAGTATGTGGCTGATAATCTCAGCATTGCAATGACTACAAACCAAACAATGGAATTTAGGCCTTTTTGTAGCTGTCATTTTCTGAAAATTCTTGCTTCCTAATTGAATTCATACATGCACAGGCAACGTGCTTGTATTCCATGCCCCAAACAGGCAAGCTCTACACTTCTGAGGTCTGGAGGTTGTAATTTTGATGTTTACCTTGCTCACTTCCATAAGAATATTAAGTTCCATAGTCCTGTGAATCCTGCTGACGAGTTTGTCTCCAGCCTTCACCAGTTTTCCCCTGTGTTTGAGTAGCAGGTCTGAAAGAGCATCTCCCCATGTTGGCTCATGAGCAGCCTCCATTCCACAGCTGACCCTCTTGTAGTTGTTATGCCCTCTCATTAGCTGGTGAAGTGGTCAAATTCAGACTTGAATAAGAGTCCTGTGTGAGTAAGGATTATTCCAAATACCTAAAGAAAACTTGATCCATCTGTTCTTCTTCATAAGGTACTCAGTAGCCAACACCTTTTACAACATCATCTATATATTTACGGGCACTGCTGTGCTTGTTTCACTGCCGAGGCAGCAATGACCTGTGAAACACGGTCACATAGGTGTAAAAAAGGTGCAGACCTGAGCAGCAGCCCTCACAGTGACTGATATTCTTGAATTGTGGTGAAATGAGCTACAAAAGGAAATCTTTTCAAAGGAAAAGCAAATGTTCACAGGATGCCACACTCTATCAGCATTTCCTGGGATTTAAGCCATTAAGCCAACTTCTCCAGGATGTTTAGAAAGTCATCATGAACACGTAAGTGCAATTTGAGGCTTTGCATACTTTTCCCTACTTTAAGATTCTGATGTTAACTTTGAAATGGCCCATGCTATTGCAGTTTTATATTTACTTAACACCCTGTTTTTACACACAGCATTTGCACACCCATAAAGTTTTGCTTGCTAATGCATAAAGAAGCACATACATCATTTCAATATGATATTTGGAAGAGGAGCAGCCAGAATGAGAAGTGGTGATTCCCCATCGTTCAGGTAGTCCCATACTGCATAAACTGCAGGGAAACCTACAGGACACACCCTTAACATCACCAGCATGGTATTGATGTGGTCCAACTTTTCTCTACAGGCATATTCTCTACAGTCAGCCTTTCTAAAATATCCCCATGGCTCGGCATTTCTTCCTGCTGGACAGATACGTCCATCTCTGTGGAACAGGCAATCAGTTATGTGGTAATGGGTCGCTAAGACAAGAAAGGACCAACTCAAATAGAACCTCAAAGTTCTGTCTTCCTGAAGACTCCAGTCAGCAGCCATGGCTTCCAGCTGTACATTTCTGAATTACTGGTTCTCCTGGCAGCTCTGCAACAGATGGAAGGGGCAGGAGGTTTCGGAAGAGCCCTGTGCAAAGGCACCGAGGGACTGTGGAAACATTCCCACTCGAGCTCCCCTTCTACTGAGACTCATTGAGCTCAACCATGTCAGTACTAGCTTAAGGGACGATGACCATAGTTCTCCTGGAAAAGCCACGTAGCAGGAAGAAAAAGATATATTTGAGTCCAGGAATGGGTGGACAGTGAGACTGAAGTCCTTTCTCCCAGAATAGTTTCCAATTTACCAGTTTCACAATCCACGCTTTCTGATAATTTCATCTCTTGCAGCACATTTTTCCATGAAGCCACTCGGGGTTGTTGAGTCTGAAGCCTTACTGAATTGTTGGGAAGAGCCTTTGCACAGTAAGGCAACTGCACTCCATCTTCCTGGCAGGACAGGACCCCAGAGAGACAGGAATGCCTCTGTGATCTACAGTATATGCTGGGTAATCCCAAGCTATCTTTATGTAGATTCCACGTGAGCTTTAGCTTGATAGACCGTGGTAATGAAAGAGTTAAAACACACAGTTTGTGTCTTTAGAGCTTCGTGGTGAAGTACTGCAAGAGCAGAATGACCCAGCTGCATTTGTTTTATTTTCTTGTAACCAGAGAAACAAGAAGGAAAAACTTGCAGTGGAGTTTCCATGAAATTAGGAGAAAAAAACCCACAGAGTTTATAGAGGAAAACTTATTCCTCTCCCCAGCCTTTTACCAGTGATGGTTCAAAAAATGTACATTTTTGAACTTAGTCACATCCCGTCCCACCCGAGGTCCTCAGCTCTATGTACAGACCCAAGAGATCTCATTTTCCTTTTTCTGACTATGAGCTTCTATCTAAACATTTGCTTTCTTTTTTTTTTCACTTCAGGAGCCTGGAGGTACTGCCTCACTGTGAAATGACTGCTCTGACTAAGGTTACAAATAAAATATAGACTTTCTCTGTTAGATTCAGCTGACCGTATGAATAATATTCCCCCAAGGCCTAGTCATTATATTGAGCCATAAATCTACTGGGGGACACTGTTTTGCAGTGAGTAATAGGCATAAATAGAAAGGAAAGGAATTAATTAGAGCCTTTTCGTGGGAAAAGAGGGGGATGAAGGGCTAAGATAGGAAAAAAAAAAGGTTTTGCTCTGAATGTAGGGGTACAACAGGGTGGGCTGTGGGCTGGCAGCAGGCTGGCCCTGGTCAGAGTGACTTCCCTCTGGAGCCTGGTGGGCTGGCAAGGACTCGTTAGGGCTCAGCAATGAGCTGATGGATTTGAAATGCTAATCTTGTCTAATCCCAGCTTTGTTTCTCTGTAACCACACTGTTCTGCTGCCCTTAGGTCTTAAATGAATGTTTCTAGTATCAACACTTCTGCAGAGCTGAATACTTGGGACAGTCCTGTAAAAAGGAACTAGAAAGCAAATATGCAAAAATCCTTGAAGGCAATGAGGGTTTGGTTTTTTTTAACTGACTTTAAGGATCTCTGGCTCAGGTCCTAAGAGGAAATCTGGCCTTCAACATTGCAACTTGTAGTTGAAGATACTCACCAAAAGGAAGGATTAAGTTTGGATTCTTGAAGAGCTTTAATCCTAACAGTCACACAGAGAACTGAACATGGCTGTCCTTGTTTGGGGGAGCTTCAGCACTCCGTGCAGTGCTGCAGCAGTGAGAAATGAGCCCAGCTCAATACTGAAGGCAGAAGGTCAGCATCATGCTGCTGGTGGTATGTCCTGAGAGAGGCACAGCCACTGAAAACCCTCTCCTTGAGTCCCTCCCTACCTGTACATTAGGCTTTGATTTTTATCTTGAAGAAGTTACAGGAAAACATAGTTCTCCCCTTCCAGAAATAGAAGATCTTCTGCATACAGACAGCAAGTAAGCCAAGAAGGGTTGAGAAGAGCAGCTGATTGATGCACACATCAGTCAGTGGAACTCAGCTGGAACCAGATGGGAATAAATGAACTTAGGCTGGAAGACTGTGCATTTCTGGAAGATGCACGAAGTCCTGGAGCTTGAGTTTCCATCGAGACCTTATTCATGACCTGATCGCGAGGCCAAAACTGCTGCAGGAACAGCTACTAATGAAGATATTTTGCAGCTAATTTGTGTCTTGCTAACAGGGTATGTCAGGAGATGTGCCTCCAACCAAAGCACAGGGAGCTCCGGGGCAGCCGCCCAGCAGCTGCTCCATGGCTGTGGAGTCATTCCACCTCTCGACAGCTCTGCTCTCCATGTACTTGATGTGAGTCCAGGGAACCCTCAGAGCTCCTGGCTTCCAGGCCCAGGTCACGTACAGCAGAGCAGGGTGCGTGTGCTGTTGGCAAGACATGTAACGTCTTCTCTTCCCCTACACACATACTCTGATTTTTAACATAAAACGTTAGAGGACTTTGGCCCTTTTGTAGCTACAGACTGAGAGTCAAGAGCTGCATAATTCTGTAATGAAGAGTCCTTTTAGCCAAATACAACATTGCAATTTAGCTCTCCTCTACTATCTGCAAACAGGCTGCTACTGGCAAGGAGAAAGAGGCTGGCATCAAGGGTTACAAAAATTCAATTGGAGTCCTATGCAGGCAAGAAATTTAACACAATTAGATACATCAGTGCTGAGACAAAGATTCTTCTGTGAGTCTTCCAAGGTCCTCCTACCTAGTAAAACTAAGGGACTGCATTATTAAATATGTTACTGAGACAAAAGCTCTAGCAATACAGAGATGCAGGGCAGCACTTGCCTCGTGGCAATTCCTTAAACAAACCCTAGAAATCAGGGCTGTGAGAAAGTTAGAACACTTATGCCAGGGATGAGGTGTATCCTTTTACCTGTTCAACTGTCTGTCTGTGTCCTCCATCGGAGCATTAATTTGAATCCAAATTTCAACATCAAACAATGTAATTTTGATCACACACTAGCAATAAAATACCATCTTGTGTTTAAACTACTTCTTATGACTGCCAGTGGAACTCAGATGTTAAGCTTCAGTCCAAATAGACTTGAGATTTTCCAGCCTCAGTGTGTGATAAACAAAATTAGCACCAGAGAGGTGGAAGTGCAGGCTTGCACTCACTGTCTTTGACATACAAATCCTTCCCCTCTCTTCTGCCCCTCATCCATCCAGACTCTGTCAGCCTCCACCTACAAAGAGAAAATTCACAGAGGGAACCATAATAAGCAAGTAATCATTTATCATTTGTTTCTTTAAAACTAATCTTCTTGGACCCAGAAACCAGCCTTTCACTTTCCATGAGGCTTTCCTTTGCATTGTTCTGGCATCCTGGAGGGTCCAGAAATGAAGTACCCGAGTGCCTTGGTAATACAGCAGAAAAAACCAGTTTACCTGCATTATGGACCAAGTTTTAGAGAAGACACAATGCAAATACTCTGTGTCTATCCTAAAAATGTGTGAGTGACTGTGCCAGAGTCACCAGTTTACTCTTAGGAAGAGTTCCAAGGTTTGACATTTGGACAGTCTGTTAGATCAAACGTGAGCATCCTTCCAAGCAGCCTGCTCATACCTGCACATCTCCCTGCCTCATGGATCAAGGCCCTCTCTGCTTACTAAAACTAAAAGGCACTTCTGTGATCAAGGTAAAGCTAGTCCACTTGTACAGAGGCATGAAGTTGCACCAGGAGGCAGGATGAAGGGTGGAAAGGGACTAGAAATGGGAAATAGGAAAGGAAGGGTTTGTGGAAGTCACTGGAAACCCTGTGGGGAAATCAGCCTCCCACGTTCCTTCTGGAGAATCCAGATAATTGGAGGCTGTGAGAGTGCTTTACAGAAACCCCCAGACCAGAGATGACTAAGTTCTCCAGGCCTCTCATCAGCCACACATGGATCTCATCAAGAGATGGCTGCTTTGGCTGGCGGGGAGCGGAAGTCTCCCTGGGGGAGGACTGGGGCCTGCCAGGGTCTGGCAGCAGGACACAGCAGAGAGTAGTTGGTTTTGGCAAAGTTTCTGCCAAGTTTCATCTCTTCCAACAAATGTCGAGCTTGTCTCTGGTCTAGGGTTTTGCTTGTCGAACCTCTTGGTGTATGATGCACCAGATCCACGTTTGCTGCTCCATAGCTGTGGTTGGTGTAGGTCTTGCAGGCACCACAGAAACCTGTGTGCACTCTTCCCACGAGCAGTGGGAGCAATGGATGTTATGAGCACACCAGACAGGACCTGAACATGTGTTAGAGCCTGGCTTTGCTGCATCTGAGCTGCTAAGGTCAGTGAGGTCACCATTTCAGTACGCCTCTGACTGACAAGTCCTGCTCACAAGAGGAACTTCTTTCCGGAGCCACTGTCAGCTTTCATGCAGGCTGAAGTCCACGTTCCATGGAAACATACTTAAAAGACAGCATTTGAATATACAAGAATTACAAACTCCTTCACTATCATCACAGCTTGAACTTCTAATCACCATTACTTCTATGCTTCCTTCCAGACAACATGGCTGGCAGGGTAATAGCACTCAGGAAAAGAATAGTCCTCACCCTAGAAAATACCAGAATTGAAAAGATTGAAGATATGTGACAATCTTCATCCCTTGTCCCTGTGGAGCAGGGAAAAAGAGCTCCATCGACTAACAGACTTCATCCCTTGCCTGTGCAGAACAGGAAAGCCTTTTGAACATTCACTACTTACAGCCTCAGTGTTGTCCCTCCATGGGTGGACATGGATGCCCCTGGATGTGATGTTGGTCCCAGCTCTATGCCTCTAGGTCTTGGAGTAGGATTCATCCCAGGTCTGCCCAATCTCCTTTGCATCCTGGGAGAGAGCTATGGGGTGTCCCCCAGCTCTGTGCATTGCTCATGTTCTTATCCCTGCCCGAGTGAAGAAAGATGAGCTCTTGAGAATGGGATAATGCACCCAGCCTCTGCCTCCCTGCACATGGGGTGAAGAATGCAACATCCTGACATGATGATTTTAAATGGCTCCCATCTTCTCTTCAAGCATGGCCAGAAGTTCATCAGTAGGTCCAGACAATAGTAACATGTTTGTTCTTCCCACCGAGGTGTTGATCACCACCAGGGCTCTTCTGGTTATAGGAGTTAAATGCTCTGACTGTGGAGGAATCTGCTCTGGCAGAGATTAGGTTCTTTGGCTGGAAAATCAATTCTCTGTTTTCAAAAGGTTTCTCCAGAAATCACATTTTTGTACAGAATGCCTAGAACTGAGCCAAACATTTGGTAGGAAACATTCCAGACATGGAGGGGTTATCCACGATCTGCTGAAGAGCGGGAAGAGGCAGCTGCCAGCCTGCTCCAGTCCTTGCACCATTCTTGCCTCACACCAAGCCATACCTGGCAGTTCAGCCCAGGTTTCACTTACGTACAGTCTTCATTTCTGAAAGTACCATGGAGCTGGAGTTAAAAACATTGGATTTTCAACAAGACAGGCTGTGGGAGGACATGAGGGTGCTATATGCACTTTGCATAGGGATGCTACTGCTTCTTCCTCAGGGCCCAAGACACATTCAGAGCAACATGCTGGCAGCAGGCATATCCTGTCTCCAGCTCACATCATGACTCCATTTTATCTGCCCTAAAGCTCTTCCTAAGTCAGGAATGCTATTTCCGCTTACACTGTAAACCTGCACATCTGTAACCCATGGAGGAAACCTGGATCCCACATGTTGTGTCCCTCTGTAAGCGTATCTTGTAGTCCTGGAGGCCAGCAGGGAGCATTCAGGGTTTCTCCCTGATCCCCTCTTGGATGCTGTTGCACGCAGTCCCAAGGGTCACCAGCACTGCTGAAAGGACTGGGCATGGCCCCTGACTGTGGTTGGTGGCCAGAGAGGACCAGTATGTCAAATGGCTGCTGCCGTTTCCTTCAGCATCATCTCTGAGCCCTGGGCAAGGAAAATACTGATAACCAAATGACATCTGTGCTCCCGTCATTAGATAGCACAGCATCTTCTGGCCAGAATGATCCCTACTCAGTCCTTGAGCATCCTGGGTGGTGTGCTCCCATAAGAGATATCTTAGACACATGGAGTGAATCGACAGGACTGGTTTCTTCTGATGTAAATCTTATGGCCTTCCCCTTTGGAGGCTTTCCATCTGCGTGGTGATTGGAGGCAAAGGGAAATAAGAATCCCAGCCATAAATGGAAACATTTGCAAGGAGTGGGCTAAGATCAGCTGCCAAGTTAGTTACTGCAGTATGACTAAGCAGCAAAATCAGCACAAGGTACTGTATTGCCTGTAAGCTACTGCTCTTTCATATAGATGAAAACCATGTGGCTCCCCCAGGTTTCATCATACCCAGAATGTGGTGACCAGAACCACAGTGGGCAGTGGAGTCCCCAGGCTCTGGGTGCTCTACAGCAGTGGTACTCTCAAATCCGGCAGGATTACCTGAGATAAGAAGTCAGGAGTGATTTCAGAGATCGTAAACCTTACTCTGAGACCTCATCTCTACTTCCTGAGCACCTTCCGAGCCAAGGTCGTGCAGTGAAGGGGAGAAAGAAGTTCCCACTTACACTCTCCTCTGCCTCATGTAATGCCTCTTTGGATGGCAGAAATTGTTATTACCCTGGAAACCTAGTGGGAGGCAGAACAGAAATGGGGACCAACAGCATCACAGCAGCATGGTTGAGTCTACCACCTCTGCTCAAGCGGAGTGACATAGAATAGGAGAGATGCTCCTGTCCCTTTGTTGGACTTTCTCTAGTAACTCCATTTCTCTCTTGCCCTGGGACATAGACCCAGCTTTGGCAGAAGCCGTCCGGGTTTGGAGAGATGAACAAAAATATTCAGACTGGAAAATTATCAATTTAACAAGAGTTCCTTGCAACGCTGTATTAAATTCACTTGCTTACTAAATTTCTCCTAACATTCCAATAAAACTATCAGGCTCTTATTCACTGATTGTATATAATCTTTTAAAGAAGACGATATTTCAAATATTTAAGCAGAATAAGGACTTTCTGGACTTTTATAATGCAAATATTCTGAGAAATAGGTGTGAAGTAGTACATCTATTGTCATTAATGCAACACATAGCAATCAATAGTTCAAGAGCAATAAGGAAACCGTATTTGTGGGTCAACTGCACAGTGAACATGTGCTTCTAATTTGGTTCTCAAAATCAATTGAGTGCAAAGAACTGGAGCACGCAGCTTTGATTCAACTATCTGAGCTCATGGAAAATCTGTTCAGAGAAGTACATGGTAACACTTCGGCAAAGATGGATGGCAGTGCCTGTTTATGACCATAAGTAGCTTCTGAAATAGCTGTGATCTGTTATGGGCCAGTTTATCACCCTGAAATGTCTGAAAGAGTAGCTCAGGAATTTTTAGAAACCTGACATGATCTTTTCTGTGATCTATGATCTGTATTATAGTTTCTCATGCTTAATTGCCTTCTTTTGTAAATTCCCTTCCTGACACCAAAATGGATATGGAAAAGCTGGTAAGTCAGTGTACTTAGTGCTTTCACTGCTTGCATGGTACCAGACAAATGAAGGCTACCAGAGCACCTGGGCAGCAGCCCATCATCAGCTGAGCAACACAGCTTGGGAGATGTGGCAATGCTAACAACACAGACTCATTACTCACTTGTGCAGCATTTACCAACGGGGTAGATTTTTGGTGATGCCTTGCTACATGCAAGTACGAGAGGTAATGGTCTTAAGCTGCACTAGTTGCTCTCAGATTGGATATTAGGAAGAAATTCTTAGAGAAAGTGGTGATGCAGTGGCACAGCTGCCCAGGGAGGTGCAGGTGTCCCCATCCCTGGAGGTGCTCAAGAACTGTAGAGATGTGACACTGAGGGACGTGGTCAGTAAGCACTGTGGGGGTGGGTTGGTGGTTGGACTTGGTGGTTTGAATGGTCTTTTCCACCTTAATGATTCTGAGATTTGGTGATTCATGAGCCAGACCCTGCGTACATAAAGTGTTTTGGGAACCAGAATTGTCAGGAAATCCCAAATCCCTTCGTGACAATCCAGAGAGAAGCAACTCCACTTGAATTGGACAGCAACAAGTTCCCAGTGCCTGAATGCTTGCAAATGATCTGGCCAGACCACTGGCTTGCATAGCAAAGGGGACAGCGTGGGTTGGATTGTGAGACATCAACTGAAACTGGAAACCACGGACACTCTCCGCCAGCTCACACAGCTCTCGCAAGCTCAGAGCACGCTGTGTCTCCAAGCAGTGCTGCATGCAGCCCTCCTGTACTGCAATTAGCCATGGGGAGGGACCTATGAGACCCATGGGTGCTGCACAGAAAAGTTGTGACACTAGCACCAATGTCCTGCACAAGCCAGCCTGATGCTTTCATTCTCAGCAGAATGGCTCAAGGGAGGAGCTGGCCATTTGTCCTGTGGAGTCCTATGTAGTGACGTGCACCATGAATAGGGCAGTGGGGAGGAGGTGGATGTAGGCCACAAAGCTTTTGGTGAAGCACACCGGCTCTGCAGAGTGATGCTGTCAGCAGCAGGACCCCAAAACAATGCTGGGCTGTCCTACTGGGTTGTGCTGGGCCTCAGTGCAGCAATCCACCACGTGCTCTCATTTCCCTGTGCCAGACCCCTTTTGACACACTTTTCAAAGGAGATGTAGAGAGACAGATGAAAGGCAGCCAGGGCTGCGCCTGGGTAAGTGCATGCCCAGAAAAGCCACACTGCTGCTGATGGCCTCATCCCTATCCAGGCTTGTGTGCCCCAGAGAACTGACAGAGCAACGAGTTGCTTTTACAGGTTGCCTTTGAAAAATCTCAAGTGCTTCAGAATCCGTGGAAAATATCATATGCAATTGTGTTTAGCTCTCACACATGTTGAACGAGACATAATGTTATGGGATAATTTTAACACCAGAGGTACTATCACAAACCTCAAATCCTCAGAAACACTCTGGGCTTAATTTCCTACTTATGCTGAAATACGTGTGACTCAGAGGCAGCAGCAGCTAGCACTTGGAGGCTGCTGAGGGCTTGCATTCTTTAGAGAGAGGGATTTGTGGGGATTTCAGAAGCTATAGACAAGCACTTTGAGTTAATATCTGTGTTTATGAAGGTCTGAACTGCTGACTAGAACTGAGCCAGGAAACACCAGCCAGGGCCTGACAGAGATGCTGTTTCTGCAGGCTTTTGGAGCAGTGAGGAACTGTGTTCTAGGAGCTCACATGGCATGCTTATTACTGCACTCTTTGCTTTTTCCTAAGCCATGAAAAATGCCTGTTGGATGGTACTGGATTTGATTGTTGCAGCAGAAGAAAAGGGGGACATGAGGAAACCCTTAGGAGCACACTTCAGGTCTGTTACAACAGTTTTGTGCTATGCAGAAAGCTCTCCTTGCAGAATCAGGGTGCTCCATACCCACCTTGTCTTCAGTCTGTCCCTTTTCTATCCCTCTCTGGGGCAGAAGCAGCACAGGCAAAGGGTGGTGAAGGCTCCCCTCTTGCCTGCAAAATCTGTTGCAAGATGGATCTTGAAACTGGTGGCTGACCCTCCCACACAGCACAGAATGGAGCATCTGAGGTCTGATTTAAAGGAGGATTGGTTCAGTCTGGCTGCAACAGATGTGTATGTGCCATCACAGAAAGTCCTTTCTGGTTTACATCAGCATCTGGGGGTTGAGACCCGCATAGGATTTAATCCTCCAGCCATATCACAGGCAAAGCTTTATTTTTGGAAAGCTGAAAAAACACCAAAGAGCCATTAGCCCCATATATAGGGCAGGAGGGATTAACAACAAGACTACCAGCTTCCAGCAGCTGTCAACCTAGCAATCAACGGAGAACCACCTCAGGCAAAGAGAGAACAGTAGCAGCAGCAGAGACAACCCTGAGATCACCCCAAGAAAGGACACACATCTGTGTCACTGTGCACATCTGTGTGATGCAGACACATTCCTGTGCATACGAGTGCGTGGTCTGGCAGAACATCCTTCCTCTTCAGCTCAGTTCTGTGGAAAGACACCATTTATTTGCTCTTGTCGAGGATCTGCTGGTCTTATCCCTGAGAGAAGGAACACTCATTGTAATTTTCCAGGATACCAGCTCAGTTGTCAGCTTTCAGCTTAGAAAAGGATTTGATGCTGGCTGTCAAAAACTTGTTACTGAAGATGGATAACTCTGAGTGCAGCCTACTGATCCACATGTAAACCAGGGACTGCCTCCCATGGCTTTTTTGGGCCAGTTAATTATTTTAATGCTGCCTGTATAAAGACATCTTGTGCCTCAGACCCACTCTAGTCTCTAGGACAACGGTGCAAAACAAACGTCTCAAGGCTCTCATCTTTCCTTGCCAGAAGTCTAGTTTGGGATACTGAGCCACTACAGAGGGGCTTGGAAAGTCTTTGTCCTTCCCCTGACAGGACTGCAGGAGCAGTCAGGATGTGATAGAACTGACTGACATGCAATTGTTTTTTTTCAATAGATGTGTCAGAATTAAATAACAGAATCACAGAATCTTAGAATTGTTAGTTGTAAGGGACTCTTAAAGGTCATTTAGTCCAACTCCCCTGCAATGAGCAGGGACAGCTAGATTAGGATGCCCAGAGCTTGACCCAGCATGGCTTTGAAATTCTCCGGGGATGAGGCATCCACTACTTCTCTAGGTAACCCATGCCTGAGCCTCACTCACTGTAAGAGACTTCTTCCTACATCTCCCCTCTTTAAGTCTGAAGCTGTTTCCCCTCCTTTATCAACACAGACCCTGCTAAAGAGTCTGTCCCCTTCTTTCCTGTAGCTCCCTTTTAGGTACTGACAGGTTGCTCCCAGGTCACCTTGCAGCCTTCTCATCTCTGGGTCGCACAGCCCCAGCTCTCTCAGCCTGTCCTCATAGGAAAGATGTTCCATCCCTTGGAGCACTTTTGTCTCCTTCTTCTGGATGTGCTCCAATAGGTCCATGTCTGTCCTGTCCTGAGCACTCCCCATCTGGACACAGTGCTCCAGGTGAGGTCTCACAGCGCAGAGCAGAGGGGCAGATCCCCTCCATTCACCCTGCTGACCACACTGCTTTTGATGCAGTCCAGAGTACAGTTGGCTTTCTGGGCTGTGAGGGCACAGTGCTGGCTCACGTCCTGCTGCCATCCACAAGGTCTTTTTCTGCAGGGCTGCACTCGATCTTTTATCCCCCATCTTGTAAGGGTAGTGGGGGTTGCCTTGACCCAGGTGCAAGACCTTGCATTTGAATTTATTGAACCTCCTGAGGTTCACCTGGGCCCACTGCTCAGCCTGTCTATGTCCCCCTGGATGGCATCCCATCCCACTGGTATGTCGACCATGCCCTACAGCTTGGTGTCATCAGCAAACTTGCTGAAGGTGCATTCAACCCCACTGTCAGTGTCATTGATGAAGATAACGAAGAGTATCAATAGCAGCACTGACCCTGAGGGATACCACTCATCCATCACCAGACTCCAGCTGGACACTGAGGCATTGGTCACCACTCCCTGGGTGCAAACAACCAGTTCCTCAACCATCACGCACTCCTGATGTCAAACTCACATATTTCCAATTTGGAGAGAAGGATGCTGCAGGGTTCCTGCCTTCCATGTACCATAGCATAGCTTCCAGGAGGATCTGCTCTGTGATCTTTCCCAGCACAGAGGTGAGACTGGCATGCAATTAACCCATGGACCAACCACAAAAGAGAACTTGTCCATACAGACTCTCAGCAACACATGGAAACAGCCCCAGGCAGCCCCAGAAGCAAAGAGGAGGGAAACCCTACCACCATGAGTCTCCTTACCAGCTCAGAGTTTTTCATTGAGGCATTAGCTGTGATTTGGCCACTCAACTGAAAATAAAGCTTTTAGGCAAACTGGTAAGCCCGTGGCTCTTCTAGAACTGCTACAGTGGATGCTCTGTGTGGTGAAGTTGTACAATGATATAGGAAAAGTGGTCCTAGAAATTTCCCATTTTTCCCTACTAGAAAACTTCTTCTAATTTCTTGCAAATATTGGGAGGTTTCTTTGTTGTCTGCATCCGACGTGTCTGGGAAGATGAAGGACCTTCACTTTCTGCTCATTCCAAGTAGTTGATTCAAACTGTCATGACCACCCACACCAACTCATCTTATACCAGTTAAAGTTTGTGTTGTTCACACTCTTGAAGAATCTGTTGCTGGGGAATCTGAAGACACATTGCAAGAGGTGCCTCCTAATGATGAGAGGACTTGATCTCTGATTTTGATTTTTTTGGGGGACAATTTCATTGCTTAGAACAAATTCAGGACTAAGACTCTTTGTTGCCAGCCCAAGACTAAAATCATATGTCAATATGTTGGAATTTCCTGCAGGTTGGAAATACTGTTTATTTTCTCCCTCACCTCTTCCTGGTATCACCCCACCAGCCTGACTATCACAGCATCACAGCAACAGGACAGACAAAAAACATGTTTGGATGAGCAGGAAGAAGTCTCTAGGGCTGGTGTCTGGCATAAGGAGACACCTTCATGTGAGTACTTGTGTCACATTTCAGAGGATGGAGAAGTTGTAGGCTTGCAGGAGTCATGATTTCAGGTGAATTCCAGAGTAGAATAGACAGAATTGACCCAGAAGTTCTGCTTCATCAGAAAGAGGACCCATAAAACAGTACAGCAGCTATACATCCGCACAGGACTTCTGCTGTATCAAAAAAGAAAAAAAGAGAGACTCAGCTGCATTTCAGTTTTGATGCTCGTCCAAAGGAGTGTCCAAAGCAGGTTTCTTGGCTCCAGTACATGGTCAGAGGGCAGGACAGTCTGTGCCTGTATTACAGATGAAGAACTGTAACATGAAAGACTCCTCTACCCTGAATATGCATTAACTCGTCTTACTTCAAGAAACAGTTTGTCTTCCAAGACTTTTGGACTCACTCAGGAGAAGTGCTGTAATGAAAAATTGTCCAGAAAAGAATAAAAAATCTCTCCAGATGTATAACAGAGGTAGAATGTGTCTGCATTGCCTACGGCTTCTGCTATTTCCTTCTTTTTCCCTTTTAATATATTACTATCAAGAAGAGATTCCCCAGCTGTGTTTTGCGTTTGATTCAATGCCTTGCATGTTAAACTCCAACATTTGCAGAGGGATGAAGGACAAAGGAGAACAGTGTTTTCTGTGTGTTTCTGCTACGATGGATGGGATGGGAAGAAAAGTTCTGCTGAGATGATGGGCCAGTGGGCATTTCATGTGGATGTGCTGAGCTGTGTGTTTCAGTCTCCACTGGAAAGACCGTGTAGCGGTCTCAGTGTGCTTTACAGGTGGTTTGAAGGCTCTTAGGTCTCCAGAAGTCCCTCTCAGAAGGTCCTGTGTTGGGGTCAGGCTGATGGCGCTGGCTGTCCCCTTGACCTGACCTCTGTGTTCAAATTCAAATTCAATTTCAAGTCTTGAAGTCAATGCACACGAACCTCCCCTGTAAGCACCTCTCTAGTTTCCATATGGCCCTGGCTGTCCCTGTGACGAGGATGGGCCTCTGGTTGGTTGTGTCATGCTCCATTTCCAGGAGCTGGACTGGCTTGGAGTCAAAATGATAAAAACTTGTCCCTGTGACACCTCAGATTCATAGCATCTCTTAGCAGAAGTGAGGACTTCAGTGGAATCATAGAATCACAGAAAGGCTTGGGTTGGAAGGAGCCTTAAAGGCCATCCATTTCCAACGCCCCTACTGTGGGATGGTTGCTTCCTTTTGGATCAGGGTTAGCAGGTGGATGAAGGCATGCAGTTGCATACCAAGCTGCAAGCAAGAACAGTTGTCACTAGGTGGACTGAGAAGTTTAACAGTGGCTCAAGTTTTGCCAGAATTGATTTAATTGTCTTAATAACTCCTTTTCCAACCTTTGGTTTGTGAACTGATTTTCCTCACTCCCAAAGAGTAAGAAAGAGTTTAAATGAAGAGGAAAGACAACGAAATAGAAAATGAACAGCAACAGTTACTCTCTTTGGAGATATGTCGACAGTCCTTGGAGTCCTCTCTTAGCTTCTTGAGAGGTAACTGCTGGGCCACTTGGCTGCAGCTTCCCTCCTGCCACGTGCCCTCCGGAGCCTTTCATTGCCACACATCCCAAGAGAGTTGCTCCTGCCTCCTAGGAGTGATGCAGGAATTAGGCAACATATTCCTTTTGCAAGAAAGTAGGGAAAGCATACACTGTGGACCCAGCTCTCCTGGAAGACGGTGAGGTCATATTTCGAGAGGAAAAACCATGGCAGTGTTTGCTAGCTGCCTGTAAGCTTGGCTAAAGTCTACCGTGTAAGACACTATGAAGTACGTGTCCAAGAATGTATTGTTTATCTAATTATTGCCTCTCAGCCTAATCAGAACACAACAAGCAAATAATTCCCTTTAGTTACAGATACTTACAATCCAGATGACTTATTTCTCAATGGGAATAAGTAAAACTATGATATGCACATCTCCCAGACGTGTATACCATGACATGTGCCTGTGTCCTATGCGTTGTTATGGGGGGCCACCAGCTTCTGAGGTCCTGTACCTGAAGATGTCCAGTGATGACAATGTGTGTGTGGTGGGTTTATATTCCTGCACAGTTCTGAGTCCACTCAGAAATTCTTCTGTGTGTAACCCCATATTTCATTAAGGGTTTCAGTCTTTTCCACTGCAGTTTGCCCACAAGCTTAGAAGGAAAAGAACCATGCAATTGGACAAAAACAAAGTAAAACTTAAGCTAAAACACATTTAGGAATAATATAGTTAAAACAAACCCCAAACCACAGGATAAGAAAAAGGCATTTGAGCATTCACTTATTTTGCTAGAGGCCAGCTCCTCTGCTCCCTACACACATCACCGGCACAGGAAAAAGTAATACTGAATGCACTATTCAAAAGTATCCTAGACCAGATATTTATTGTGATACAGCTTGATGTCTTGCACTAATGTCATCAACAGCAATGTGTCTGAGCTTTAGAGTTTGAAGCTGTGCGATGAGTTACCCTGTCAGGCCTGTGAGATGTTGCCAGACCACCAACAGCGAGGAAAGAGCTGAGCCCAGGTAGAAGAGGAATCTTTCACAAGTGCTATCAGCAACAGCAATAAAACTCTTGTGCAGATAGCTGCACAGACTTCAAGTCAGCTTTGTAAAGCAAGGGGATCCTTTACTCATCACCAGAAGTAACACATTTCCAACCTCCCCATGCTTACTCCCTCTCCTGGGGCTCCCTGTGGTTCAAGGTTTCCCATGGACCAGGGAAGCTGCTGCCGCTGTGCGGTTCATCACCACCGTGTCCTGTGGTCCCATGCCATCCAGAATAGTGCCTCTGAGGAAAGGAGTTGCCCCAGACTGCTGCGTTGCTGTTATTTTTGCTTGTTCCTTGTAGGGTACGTATTCTAGGAGCCCCAACAGCCTCAGTGATGTCCCCCTCCTCAAGACATCAACTTCCGTGAATCAGCATTGTCTCAAATGAGGAGAGTTTACCCAGAGGAAAACACAGAAATATGGCCCAAATTCTGTCATAGTTACATAAATCCCTTGCTGAACATCTGGAGAACATCAAAGTTTAACAAAGCAGGCCTGCAGGCAGAGGCATTTTTGACCTTCCCTGTAATGGAAGCATAAAAACGGAGACTGAAAGAATGGGAGTAAATAGAAACAGAAATGGAAGACAAAGTAGGCCTAGCACGCGAGGGCCAACTTAGTCTCAAACGCTTCACAAAGACTCCTGCAGTCCCATCTGGTCAGCACACAAGCTTGGGGAGAGACAAGGCAATGCACATCTACATTGCATGCTGGTACTGCTGAGAAGCTGCTGCTGGCCCCTGCTTCCTGGGGAAGTCATCTTCCCATCAGGTCCTTTTTAAAATGGTGCATCTTCTGGGAAAATGGCAGCTTACAGAAAATGTTCAGTTTTCCCCATGGGAAAATCAATAAATGCTTCAAAACTGAGGCTTGGAAACAGAAGCAGCCAGTGTTTGTCGGTTTGGGATTTTCATCCTCTTTTAATAAAAGGGGAGAAGCAAGAGCGTGGTTGAGGAGGGAAAAAAAGTTCATGGAAACGGGAAAAATTGTGTCTTTCATATGTCCCAAGGGGCAGAGGGGGGTACAAAGTCTGCATGAGCCCCCAGGAGCAGGTTGAGCACCCCTCAGGACAGCAGTAGCCCTGTCCCCTTCCCCATTGCCTGCAGCCTGCTGGCTGCTGCTCCAGCTGGAGGCGTGGGGCATGTGTTTTCCATTAGTGCAGGGAGGGAGCCCGGGGGGGCAAGACCTTTCCCAGCTTCCAGCTCCACTCCTGCTGCTTGTTGCCTAGCAGGAGTAGTGGAGTTGGCTCCTGCCCACCCCTCTGCTCTGCCCACCCCACCATGGCAAGCTCAGTGCTGGCAGTGGTTGGGTAATCCTGTGGTTTGTGCTCTGCTCCCCTCTTTCACCAATGAATCATGCAGGTCCTTAAGAAATACTTCTTGGCTGTAACAATAGTGATCTTTATTAGGCACAGACATGAAGGTTTTTTTCCTAGGGCTCTGTGGAGAGGACAGAAGGACATCTGATAGGAACACCCCTGGAAGGAGGACACCGTGCATAATGAAACCACTTCTGGAGCCTCTTCAGAGGCGCTCCTCAGAGTTTCCAGCTGTGAGTGAGGTGTCCCCAGCACTGCCAGCCTGCCCTCTCACCCCAGCTGAGATGCTTGGCCAAAAGAGATCATGACTACAAGGAGAACGTGAGATGAGGGAGGGAGTGAGGCGGTGCCTCTCCTCCATAGAAACACCATATAAATGGGCAACAACGCCTGAGGATCAAGTGATGTTGGGTGCATGCAAAGTGAAAGGTCACAGCAAGCCCCCAGGACATGCAGCCATTCCCAGAGACAGGTGTCTTTTAGAGCTGCCTTAGGCTGTAAAATAAATGTCCAGGGAACATCCAGCCTGGTAAAGCTGGATGAATTGTTTGCTACCTCCTCCACAAGCCCTGCCAGTAGAGTACTCATCTCCCCAGGAAGTGGCACACTGAGGGTAGACACCAGACACAAGGAGAAAGCAAGCACAACTCACTTCACCTGATGTCCTCCGTCTCTCTGCACTAGTGAGGACTGGGCTTCTGGGACAACAGCACCTGGCTCTGCAGTTTAGGAGCAGGCTGTGAGATGTTGGAAAAGATTGCAAGCAGAAGCTTGTTTATACCAGTGTAAAACACGCTAATTCATACATTAAAATAATCCACAGGATTTCTCAGATCCGTAGCATTCAGTAACAGCCATATATGTGAAGTAAATGCAGAACATCTCTTTTGTTTTACCCTGAGTAGTTTTATGTGAGAAGTCCTCCCAAGATCCTAATATCCCGTATTTCACTGAGTGGCTTTTCAGCCACTCCAGAGAGACAAGCTTCCAACGAGATTGTGGAAAACAATTTATTTGACAAATTTCTGATGTGGACAATTTTAGTAGAACACAGGCATAAAATAAAAGTAACTTGTACAATGGATTTCTGGCTACAAAATAGTTTGGGATGACAGTGATACCTGGAAATCACTGTTGCTTTCTCGGAAGCGCATGAATTCATAGCAAGAGCACCAATGGAAGCACTGAACAAAATCTCACCCAGCCAAACCACATCTTCAGTGTGGTCCTGGAAACAAACGTGTAAACACCAAGGGCCCACATCACCCACGTAGTGATAGCACCTTTGATATCTGCAGGGTGTGATTCAAAGCCCCTGGCAGATAATGGCAGCCTTTCTCTTGATGTGTCCGGGCTGTGGAATAGGCCCTAATTCAATATATAGTAGAGTTAGTAGGCCTAGGTGTCTAACTCCTAGATAGTCTGGTAGAAACCATACTCCCAGAGATCTCACTGGGAAATAGACAGCTTGACACTTTTGAAAAAATAAAAATAAAAAATAAAAAACCACTAACTGGGCTCAGAGAGATTTTCCAGCATGGCGTTTGGACCATAAGGCAAGTCATCAGGTTACTTATGAGGTTCCTGGTTTCACTGTAGGACCACAAAATCGGTTAGTGAAGGAGTGCAGTTATGTAGCTTCTTCTCACATTCCCCCCATCCCCAGTGGCTGTTGGCCACCTTTCCTTGTTGGTGCCCAGTCCCCTGCTTTGGATGGGAATGTCAGTGCAGAGGTGTGCTCCAGCATCCACCTCCAACCCAGCCCTGGGATGTCGGTGGCCCATTGCACTGCACGGAAGGCCAGAGATGCTTCCAGCTCTGCCTAGTGTGCAGGTGGTTATGATAATAAGTCCATCTCTTCCCACCAGCATGAGAGATGTGAACCAAACTTGCCAGCCACGACAATGATCCCTTCTCAAAGCTTACTGAAATGTTGAAGCACAGCATTGGGTTAGGATCACTGTCAGCTAGGAAAGTGCTCAGATGACATCTGAATGAAAGAGGCAAATGAAGAAACAAACCTGTATCTAAAAAGGGTATAATCAACCTTGTGGGACTGAGCAAGTCCTTAGTGGTACAACATTCCTCATCCTGGTTCTTTCTTGGCAAAAAACAGAGAGATGAGGTTGCTTTTGGTGTTCAGGAGGGTTACTGCTAGGTGTACTTATACTTGCCTGCTGCAGGGAGTTAGGGAGAGGCAGTCTCAGGGCAGGGGCAGGAGGCTTAAGGCTAGGAGGGGAGAGATGCAGATGGAGAAGAAGGTGGAGAAGGAAGGAGACTGTGCACAGACAAGCTGTGGCACTATGGCTTTCTGTATAGATGCAAGATCCTCAAGTTGGTCAAGAATACTTGTTATTATTTTTTTTTGTCTTGTTTTTCATTTTTAGGTGAGAGAGAAGCAGGCATAGCCCTGGTAGCAACCCACTTGGGTGCTCAGTCAACAGCTATCTTCCTGGAGACAGTTTGGTAGAAGACACCACGCAGCAGGGAGGTATAGTCAGGCACACGGAACAGGTGACGCTCCCCATAGACAACATCATAGTTTGCGCTCTTCCCCGTTACCAGGACACGGATGTTGGGCTCGTTGACCTGGCTGCCCACGGCCAGCACGTACACCTCAATACCAGCCTGCTGAACTTCCTGCACGGTCCTCTCAATGGCCCTGGCGGTGATCCCCTGAGAGTTGCCATCGGAAAACACCAGCACCTTCTTCTTTGCCCCAGCACGAGAGGACCGCTGGTACAGCCCCACGATGTACTGCAGAGCAGCATTGACATCTGTGGCTTCGTTCATGAACTCCATGTTGTCAACAGCTTTGGCGATGACTGTGTAGTTGCGCTGAAACGGGACTTCGACTTTCTGCTGGTTTCTGCCACTGTACTGGACCACTGAGACACGCACAGAGTCTTCGGCAGGCTTGCCGGCCTCGAGGAACCGCTCTGCAAGCCGCTTC
Organism: Cyrtonyx montezumae; assembly: GCF_038088225.1. Classification (NCBI taxonomy): domain Eukaryota; kingdom Metazoa; phylum Chordata; class Aves; order Galliformes; family Odontophoridae; genus Cyrtonyx; species Cyrtonyx montezumae. Next base: position 1,026,958 of record NW_027072078.1, read on the forward strand.
ACAAAATTCTTGGTGGTGTCAAAGTTCTTGCTCCCCACACTGGTGGAGCTGTCCACTAACAGCATGATGTCTGCCGGATTGGCAAAAGTGACTGCAAGAGGATAGATGCAAGGCTTGTTACGCTGCTTTTATTTGCCTCCTGCTTTCCGTGGGAAGCCGGTGAAGTCACCAGCTGTCTCACATGCTTCCTGCTTTGTTAGGCTTAGGAAATCCCCACTATTTGTGGGTTTGCTGCTTTGGTTTCTCTTACTCCAGTGCTACCCTACACGTGTCCTTTTACTCTTTCATTCCTCCTTTTATTTAGTTTACGACTTAATACAGTGTGTGTTTCCCTTGATTTACACTGTCTGGGGAATCACTGCATCTTCCCAGGCTGGCCTGTTTCCATGAGGGTTGTATACACTTCTGACAGCAAAATGGATCTGTTCAAATTCCTTGCTTTTCAACCAGCTTTCTCAAATATCCTGCCACGGTGCTAATTTTTGTATGTGCTCAGCCCTCCCTCCACGTGACCATTGATCTCATTTGTCTCATCTAAAGCCTACAAGGACTGAATCTGGCAGAGCCACTGTCCAGCCTTTTCTTATTCCTGTCCCCCAGATGCTTTGAGCTGGGGTGTGCATGAGAGATCCCAGGTTTGCTCCTTCTCCAGCTCAGCAGCAGAGCCCAGGACCCTCCCTGATGTGGGATGTCTCCAACTCTATGTCCCTACACAAACCAGCTACCACCTCCCTCACAACAGCATCCACAACCCCTTCATGTGCATTATAGCAAGAGAAGCAGGTACTCACTTGGGCAGGTATAGTCCGGACATTTCTTCTCTGTTAAGAAAATTAAAAAGAGTAACATCACTAACTCACCCAGGAAAATTGCTTCTTCTGTAGCACAACTTCCCACAGAGCTGCAGTGGGGACAAATCCTCACTTTGGTTGTAGCCACTTCACACAAGTTGCTATGCAACAGTTAGATGCATGCACCAGAAAGCACAGAGTATGTGCTTGAAAATTCTGGGGACAGAGATACCCCACAGTGAGTTAGGACCTGGTATTGCTGCAGAGTGTTTTGAGTCATGAGACAACCTTGTTGCTCACTGACTGAACTGTGAATATTGCTCCCTTCCCTAAGTACCTGAGCACAACTAAGAGCATGAACAAGGCTATGTGTGGAGAGCAGCTTGCACCCCACACTTTTTGTCTGCTTCAGTCACTGCTATGATCCTTATTGCCAGCAGCCAGAGCTATGCTGCTCCTGCAACACTCCAGGGGTGGGTTACCAGGCTGGGGCCACGTCATCCCACAGATGCCCCCAGAGGAGTTTTTCACCCACCTCTGCAGACGTACGAGGTGATGTTCTGCAAGAAAGAGTCATCTAGGAGTTCGGCATAGTTGTCTCTCTGAATGGACAGTCCTTGTCTCCTTGGCATGCCTAAACAAGCGATGTCATTCAGTTGGTCTGGGTTTGGGTTGTTCCGGAAGATGTCGCCTATTCCAAGGGAAACCACCTGTACAAAAGTCAGAGTGTGTCACTGGTGCATAATTCATCCCTAAGTTTGCCTGCCTGCCACTGCATGAGTGAGCTTCCAGTGACAGGGGCCTTGAGAAGCAAAACCATGGAGACCCCCGGGGATCCCACACTACTCATGGTCCTTCCATGGCTGTTCCCTGACAGCCTCCTCGTGCCACCATGCCCTTACCGGGGTGACCTCACACAGAGAGGTCAGTGGGGTACGGTCCCGCAGCGTGTCAGAGCGTCCGTCTGTGATGACGATGGCCACGTTATTGCTGGAGGTGAACCTCCGCAGCAGGTTTTCCTTGCTGAACTGCAGGGCTTCTCCTGTGTGGGTGCCCCCAGCTATCCATTTCAGATTCTTGACTGCCCTGCAAGCAGACACCAGAGAGCCTGAAAGCCCTGTAAGCAAGCCCTGATTCGCAGGAAACAGTTGGGAGTAAGTGTCTCTTTGACACATGGGCATGCTTGCAAGGCAGGGCAAAATCTTGCCTGCACAGGGCGAGTTCCTTGACATCAGCACTCGCTACAAAGCCACCAAGCAACTTTTCACTAAAAGAGCATTTAACATCCTTGTACTTTCAGCAGCTGCTGGGCTAGAGATGGAGGATAGGAGGCGAGTAGGGAGGGTCATGTCTTTGCACTGTGTGCTGAGACCCTGCAGACTCACTGTTTGAGTGCCCCAATGTTGTCTATGTTGGCATCCCCCATTGCCACCAGCTCCTGTGTGTTGTTGTGGCTGTACTGCACAACGCCCACTCGGGACTCCCCAGGCTCAAACTGTTGGAGAAGAAAAGAAGTCTGTTAGGGCCAGGCACCTCCAGGGGCCCTGAAGAGGTCAGGAAACCTGTTGGTGGTTTCATTCTGAACACCTTCATGTCGGGCAACACAGCTGCTCTTTGGTGGAGGTATTTATTCCAACAGAAGCAGATGCAGGTGAGCCCAGTGAAACAAGACCCAAACTCAGGATCCCCATCTCAGTGGTCTCAACACAAACCTTTAGGTGGTTAGGAATAGGTGTTTTAAATAAAAAAAAAATATATATTTTTCTTAAATAGTAATGTTGCTGCCCAACTCTAGTCTCTCAGGCTATTTACTGGCACTTTACCAGCCAGAGGCCTGTCCATGTCCACAGTCATGTCCAACAGCAGGTCCTCATGTCTTTACAGCCCATTTCGAGTTACACCTTACAGAAAATCTGAACTCCAAACATCTCTTCCACAGCAGAGGGGTAAGTGGAATTTCCCAGGATGAGTTCAGAGTGTAAATATTTTTGTTGCTGTTCAAACTGAAGGCCTCGAAGAACACTGCTCTTTTGTGCTGCAAATATCTCTTTTAGGAGTGTACTTAACCTGTAACCACAATTGAAGGTTGGAGGCAGGCAAGAGTCCCTAGCTGGTTGTCAGTGACCTCGGGAAGTCACACCTCATGCGTTATATACTCCATCTACCTGAAATGCTCATTGGAACAAGGGATGGACCAAGAAACTGACTGACCAGGCAAACAATGAGTTGTCTGCTTCATGACATGAAGAGTTCACGGCCACTGCAGTCTTGTTGCCCAGAGAGAGTAACACACACCTATTTTGGGACAACAAATTCTGCAAATTTTCCCTATGAATCGAGGGGGAATTGGTACTCATCAGGTTACACGCTTGAAGCTGAACCTTGTGGAGGCTCTTGTAGAGTGGAGGCATCTCCCTGTTTTTCCACTTGCAGTGGAGAATAAATTCATCCTGACACTCGAAGGAAATCTCACCTTCACACGCTCGTCTTTGCTCAGGCGGTCAATGACTTTGATGATGAAATCTTTGGCAATCTGGAAGTTCTGCAGACCAATACTCTCTGAGCTGTCCAACACGAACAGGAGGTCGACAGGACCACAGGTACACTCTGCAGTAAAGCACACGAGTGGAGAGGCTTGTGTTTCCTATCTGAGCTGCCCTCAGAGCAACAAGCTTTGCAGGGAAGCATACCCAAGCAGTTAGTCTTGGTGGAAGGACTACCAAGCACAGCACAAAATTAGGAGGCAAAATAGCTACATTAGAACCAGCTTAATATTTCTTCCCTTTACATTTTTCTCAGCACCCCTTGTAAGTCATGCAACATTGCCAAGCTGTAACTACCCGTGAAACACTCAGTAACTATTTCCAAAATGTGTTTCCTCAGAAGCCTCCTCACTTCTTCCATTTGCCCAGCCCAGGAGGACAGAGGTGACATTGGTGGGCTGGAGAAGGCTGACTCAGCTTGCTCCCCTCTTGCCCAAAGCTGAAGGACATCACGTACCCTTGGTCCTTGCTTAAGTCTTTTGGATTGCAAACCAAGTGCAAGGCAAGAAGCAGGGAGAAGGAGGGGAGTGGGAGGCGAGGAAAAGCATTAGAAAACACTTGCAGAATGATTTTGCCAAATAACACTCACCACAGCACGCTAGAGGAGAAGAGAGAGAAAGAAACACCATTAAAATGCTGCGTATGAGGGTTGTCATACACCACAGACTGCAGGTCTGTGTTTCTGCAAACACAATGACACCTGACTTGGGTGATTCAAGCTCCTGCTCCTTTGCAGAGGTTTTCCTTCTGTTTGACATATCCAGATCTCTCTCTTTCAGATCATGATGCCCTGAACTGAAACACTGCATGTGGCAGAGCTCTATTTCCAAATACGGTATTTTTATTTAAATAAAAAACCTAATCCTGTAGTGTTTTCACATTCAGACCCCTAAGCACCCTGTGCTGTTGCAGCACTTCATTACTGAGGGTGCTAAGGTGCAAACACCCCACTGAGCAGGGAGCCAAGCAGAGGAGGAGAAATTCCAGGATACTCACAGCACATCTTCATGATGATGTCCAAGATTTCACACTCCTGAAACCAGAGATGAAGAAACTCAGTGGATATCAGCAGTGGCAGCTGCCTGGCTGCCAAGTGATGCTACCCACCACCCTCACTGCTTTTGTGCCTTCAAAGCAGATTTTGATCTGGAAATGAGTGATGTACAGCTGGGGCTGCTCCCCTTGGAAAGCCCCATCTCATCACCACACAGCTTTCAGGACCTTTCCCCCCTCTGTGGGGGTTGTTCTTATTCCAAGCTTCCCACAGAATGGAGAGACCCGAGTCACTGTGACACCATGGCCAGAGCATGTCCAGATCCCTCGCTTGGTGGGCAAATTCACCAGAAAACCAGCAAAGCAAAGACGAGGGGCCAGCCTGGGAATAATTTCAAAGCCTTCCCACATGTGAGAGCTGAAGTTTTCATACTGCAAAGGAGGCTTGCTGATGCAAAGAAAGGAATCCTGGCCAGTGAGATCAGTGAGGCAGTCCTGTGGCAGGTACCATGCTGTCCGTGACCACGAGCCTCCCAGCAGCAACCCCCAGAAGCAAAGACCTAGAAAGCAAGCAGTGCCCCAATCCTGTCATACTCACATCTGGTCCTGGAGGCCCCACAGGTCCAGGTGGTCCCTGTCAGATAGAAGCATTGAGAGAGCATTTATAAGAGCATCAAAAACTCACAATGTCTTACTCTGAAATGCAGAGGCTGAAAAAGATGCTTGGCTTTCCATCTCCCATCTGGTTTGGTGCAAATCCTTCTGGAGTCCTTACTTACCGGGCGGCCTTCAGGACCCCTGTGGCCCTTTGCTCCTTTGATGCCACTGGGACCAGCAGTTGGGTTCTGGAGATGAAATAAAATGTCACAAGGATTGTTCTCTCCTGTGGAGAGATATTCCCAGTGTCCCTTAGAGCAAACTTTGTTGTTGTCAGGAAGCATGCAACACCAAATGGAGATGATACCCACCTCAGTCTAACAGAGCTGGAGGTTTGCTAACCTTGAGCTGCAGAATCTCAAATGACAATCTAGAGAGAGCTCTGCTGGCCCTTAGTTACTGCACAGCAACAAAGGATGCTTGCAGGCTTACAAAATCTGATAGGCTCTGACAGCATAGATCTAGACCCAAACTCCCACATCATGCTCAAAGAGAAAAGTCATGCAGTTTATAGAGATTACTCACATCATTGCCAGGGTCTCCAGCTTCTCCTTCATCACCTTTAGGACCAACATATCCTTTTGTTCCCTGAAAAATAACAGAGAGGATGTTGGTAGCGTGGTGAGGTTTGTGCAGTGACCTTGTGACAGCTGGCCTGGAGAAGGGGTAGAGAGCTATCTATAAGATTTCTAGCACTAAATGTCAATGAGATCTCCATAGTTGGCTTTCCCTGCCATAATCACTCTCCCGCTCCCCCCAGTTGGTTCTTCTAACACCAAATGCTGGCGCACTCTGAGAGCACTCTGCCATCCTTGGGTGTTGTACAAAGACACTTCTACAAGAAGTAGAGGTGGGAGGGAGATACCTGTGTAAGATAAATGGGGTTCTGGGTGAGCGGGCTGTTTCAGGGAGACCGTTTTACTACGCAACAGAGAGGCTCCACAAGCTAAAGTACCAAGAGAAGACACAGCCACTTCTCTAGAGAAGACTCTATCAGGTATAGAAGGAAGCAACACACTTACATTAATGCCAGGGTTCCCTCTGTCTCCTTGCTGACCCTGAGAACGAAGAAAAGGAAGTGTGTTAGGTCAGATGGGCATAAATAATGGTCATATGATTTCAAAGCAGCACACTAAACTTACAGGGGCACCTGGGAATCCAATCGTGCCGTTACCAGGAGGGCCGTCCTCCCCCTGGAAAGGAAGGGAGAGTGGATGAGACAATGACAAGCAGAATCCTCAGATAGCACAGCAAAAGATCTTGTCTTCCTTTGCAGCCACCATGAGGAGGCAACAGCCCTCCTTGCTCCTCTTGCAGAGCTGTGTTTAGAACAGTTGTTGTACTCATTTATGCTAAATGAGCTAAATACTATTCTTACTACTTCTTCATCCCTGGGGCAGAAACCAATTTTGCTGTACCTCCCGACTTCCCATGCCTGCTCCCACTCCCCTCAGCTGCACTCCTAGAGAGCAGTGCTGCTCCTTTGTAGTGCTTCACGAAGTGTGGGGGGCACTGGGGGAAGAGTTGCCTGTATCTCTCTTGAAGACTAACTCTCATTCTCTATTTTAAGTGGGAAATGGAGAAAAGTGAGATAGGAGAAACCCTGAATTTCTGATGGTGACACTGCACTTCTCAGAGGTCAGGGATACGAGCACAGGCTGGGAACCCTGGGCAATATTACCTCCATTGCTGAAAGTACACTCCAAGGTGGGTGCAAAGGGGATGCATGCTCAAAGAAAGCTTCTTGCAGGTTTTCCCAGCATATTTCAGCTGTTTATGACAGCCATTTCTTTTCTCCCTGACCTGGACCATGCTGCATGGAACCAGCCAGCTGTAGATCCTTCCCACATTGCATGCAGTCTCCATAAACACCACTCACCCTTTCTCCCATTAGGCCAGGATCTCCAGGCAACCCGGGTGCTCCAGGCAATCCCTTGGGGCCCTGGAAGGATCAGAAGAAGGAGTCAAGCTCTGTGCACCATCCGTTGAGCTGGGAAGATGATGCTTTCTGAGGCTACCTGCAGTGATCTGGTCCCTTGCTTCCTACTTGAGACCAGCTCTGGGAATACAACTGGGAGCTGGGAAGAAGCCCCTTTCATCCAGGAGCAGCAGGTAAGGGTTGCTCAAGCCCTCCACAGGAGATTTTTGCTCCCCTAGCTTCTGCCAGAGGAAGGAAAAACTGCAAGGTGAAGCCAGATCACTTGTGGTGCTGCTATACCCTCACCCTGAAATGGCCTCTGGGAAATGAGGAAAAGGTAGTCATGGCCTTAGGGACCCATGGCCTGGAGATGTCTGCCAGGAAGCTGACACCAAACTTTGCTCCCAAAAAAGGGCTTCCAAGACCTATGGGATTTGTGGACAGCCTCAATGGGCAGCATCTCTTGGTCTTCCCTCAATTCCCTCCTCCCAAGAAGATCTGATGATGAAGCAGCACTGACCTCATTGCCACGGGGGCCGTCATCTCCTCTGTAGCCCTTTGGTCCTGGGGGTCCAGGCTCACCCTAGGAGAACACAAAGAGCTGTCACACGAGCCCCTCCTTGGAGACTCTGATCCCTTCATTTCATACTGTGATGGGTGGGAGCTGGCTCCTCATGCCTTGCACTCATCAGTGAGTCACTTCCACTGAGGAGAAAGGCTCTATTCATGGGGTTCAACTCAGGTGAGGAGGTACTCCAGAAGGAGGGCCCGGAGGGGAAGAGGCTAGGGAAGGGAGGATGACACTTTTCAGCAGTGAAGCACAGCTGGGCTGCATAGTGGCATTGCATTGATGTCCCTTCTTGGTGGATCATATCGCTCTGACACTGTCACAGCTCTCCCTGTGTCTCGGACTTGTTTCACAGCAGCCGGGCTGACAGAGGCCCTTCCATGGCTGTGGGGATTCTCTGTCCCCAGGAGGTTGGATCTGCTGGAACAGACCAAAGCTGTCATTCTGCCACATCCTTCAGTGGCCACTTGGTCTGTCAGCTGCAGGGCTAGCCAGAGATGTTCAGAAACAAGAGCATGAGGAAAGAATGCAAGAAGAGGGCGGGTTTTTTTTGCTTTGCCTTTTTTTTGTTTGTTTTTTTGGTCTTTACGAGGTCCAAAAAATGCCCAAGGAAGCCTGAGACAACAGAGGTGGTTTGTACTGATGAGATCTGGGAGAGTGGGAGATGTCTTCAACCTAGCCCAGCTTTGCAGCTTTTGTCTCTCACCACCCACAAACTGAGGAAGCTTTAGTTCCCTCCAGCTGTCCTTGTTGATCCCCTTCACACACTCTTCTTTCCAGGGAAAGGCACACAAATGGTGGCAGAGAACTTCAAAACTGTGTACTGTAGAGAAGAGCAAGAGCCTGCTTAGAGGCATGTGACCCTTATTTCTGCACAAGAGCTCAAAAGGGAGAAAGCTGGGAATGAGGGACTGGACCTCATGACCACTCACATCAGCCAAAGTTGAATTCTAGACACACTGGTCATAGGTGGCTTCACTGTAGCAAACAAGTTAAAACCCTTTGCAGCCCCCATGGGGTTTGTGAAGATGTAGGATCTTGAGTTGTGAAGTCTTTAGCAGTTTCCTAACCTCTTTTCCTTCCAGGTGCAACAAGAACTGTAGGAGGGATGGGCACCAGAGCCATGTGGAGATGGACCACCAAAGCTGCCCAGCAGATCAGGGAACGAGCATGCTAACCTCTAGCTTCTCTTGCAGACAGAAGGGAGGGTGAAACAGAGTCACACGTTAGCAGGAACTCTTTCTCCTTGCCAAGATAAATGTGCTCTAAGAGCCAGAGCTTGTAGATAACACGGCTTGAAAAACACTTGTGTTTGCTGAAGTTCTTCCCTTGCCCAAGCCGAATTACACATTTATTTTTAATTTGGCCGAGCAAAAGCATTTTTGCTCTGTTTATGGAAAAAAACATCTTTGCTTTACAACTGCTTTTTAATTCTCCCTTGAGTGACTGGGATGCTAGGGCAGCTGCTGCTCTGGGGAGGCATCAGATGTGTGGCTGTAGCACTTAACTCTTTGACAGGGAATGAAGTTCAGTGCTCCTGGGAAGGGCAGGTGGACTCTCCATAGGCTTGGTGACAGCTTCCTCTCCTTTCTGCCAGTAAGGCAGGCTGAAGGAAGGATCTTTCCCAGCCTGTTGGCCCATCATGCTTACACTGCTTTGGCTGCCAGGCTTGGGTCAAATCTCCACCTGAATTCTCTCTTATCCTGCTCAGTCCTCCTGCCTCAAAACTAGAATGAGACTCTATGCAAGGAAAACAGCCTTCTTCTTCTACTGGTGTCAACCCATAGTACTAGCCCATTACATGCACACATACAAATAACTACTCTCTGACCAGTGGTACCTCGCACTGTGGTCATGTCCAATAAGCTGGATGCTGTCAGATACTCTTCAGTTGTGGCCAGAGCAGTTTAGCTCAGTTAAGGACGGAAGGATATGGACAATTCAATGAGAATTTGCTGCTCTTCACTAGCACAGGGCAGGCTTGAGGGCATTCTGACTCTGGGCAAGACCTCGACATGGGAGTGTTTCTCCCTGGGTCACGGCGTGGGGCAGGTCTGCTGTAGAGGTGGCCTGTGCTGGGGTAGGCAGAAACACAACAGAGGACCCTTTGTGGCTGTCCCATACTCCAGATCTCCCTACAGGGCTCTTCAACAGTTGGCTGACCACGAAGGAGTTCAAAAGCTCACACACTGATCTTCATTCCTCACGCCTCAGGGAAATCCTGTTCTAATGGTGTGGGAATATTTATCTCAGTACTTTCCTATACCTTGAGCTCTACTGAAACTCTGATGATTACAGGAGTAGGAGGGAAATTGTGCCACAGAGCTTCATCCAAGAGTGATGTCAAAGCATGCTTGCTCAGGTGGGAAGGCCATGCTGGCTATTGCCAACAGTGCTACCTCCATTGAGGATTAACCCAGCAACTCCAGAAGAGTTTGTGGGAGCTGGGTACAACTTTGAGAGGAAAGAACCTTTAACTGTGTAAGAGGTAGAAGCCTTCTTTCAGCAGGAGGAATCCAGCTCTGCTCTCCAGAAAGCCAGAAGGGTCTCAGATCATTTTCTTGAAGTGCACGTGAACAAATGGGCCTCAGAATGGGAGGACCGGGCCTCACAGTGAGCAGACTTGAGAAGCAACTGGCCTTGGGACAGACCATCTGCCGATGTGAAGGGTGTCAGGCCACTGCCAAGGCCTTGTCAGGCCGTCCTTGCTCTCACAGGACATCTCATTAGCTCCCACGATCAAGGCGAGCAGAGTCTGGCTGCAGGCCTGAACATTCTGCGCGCCACTGCTGCTCATGCTTGCCGGTTTCCAGATCTGTCTGTGAGATGTGTTGACGTCTGTTTCCACAGGACTGGGAAATGACGTGGAGATCTTTCTGTCCCCAGCCCAGCAGCCAAGTCTCCATTTTCTAGCCCTGCTCAAACTCTGAGTTCTCCTAGAAATCACTGCCCTTCTGCACTGGCTTTGCTGCCTGGTCTGGAACATGCGAAGACTTTGCTCCAAGATGCTGTGGCATCAGTTGAGCTCTTGACCGCAGTCTCCCTGCCACCCCATGCACTTCCACATGTGATCCAGGAGGTTAATCCAAAGTCCTACCTGGTCTCCAGGTGGTCCAAGAGGTCCTTCCCGCCCTTGGTCACCAGGTGGTCCAGGCTCTCCCTGAAAACACACACAGAGGAGATGAGAAACAGAGAGGCACACACGGGGTGGGAAGGGCCCTGCATGCAACGGGGAGCAGGGATGCAGTGCCAGTAGTGTGTGCTGGGTAGAAACAGCCATCCTAAGAGTTAGACATCAGGTTTCAGGTGGGAAACCAGTACATTGAGTCAGTGCAGAGGAGCCTGGAAAACCTGAGGCACACACTCTTTGTGCAAGGTGCTGCTCTGCCTGCAGCCCCACTGAGATGGGAGTTGTTCAGGGACTTTCTGACAGTCATGCCTGGCTTAAAACATATGGGACAGTGGTTGATAGCTTGGTGATCCAAAGCTCTTGCTTTCAGGCTAGAAGCTTCCAGATGCCTAAGCCAAAGAGTAAACATAAAATAACTTTCATAGAGCTCTGAATACTGGTGGAGATGTTTCTGCCAAAGTTAGCAAGCCTTGTGCTTGATATAAAACTTGGAAGGAAGCAGCCCACTGTCTGCAGAGCAGGCTGATGGCAGAACACTGGCATGCACCCATCACCCATATACATTTGCCCCACACAACACATGCAGTGGTGCTGATGTGCTTCCCCAGCAGGGGACAGGAAGGAGGCTGCCAGCCAGGCTTCATGTAGCACATCCCAAAACAGCTTGCCCCTGGCACCACCGGTGTGCTGCTCCTGGATGCCATCCCACACAGCAGAAGCATGTAGGCACCTCTGCCATTGGCCATATGTTTGTCCGTTTGTCCTGGTCTCATTGGCCCCATGCTTGCAGCAGTGACTCATCCCTGACAGGCCAAACAAATAATTTCCTATTGAGTCCCACTCAATGCTGCAAAGGGAGGGAGGTTTTATCCTCACCCAGGTGCCTGCCTACCACTGTTGCCCTCCTTACTGAGATCTGCCTGCCTGCACAGCCCCACCACTCCCTGAGGAGGACACCCTGCTCATTTGCTCTCACCAACTGATTAGCTACAGACTGCTCTCTGCCTGTTCTCTGGTCATGCCTTTCTCTGAGACTTTTCTATTTGTTGATAATCCATCAGTGTGAGGGTGCGATTGCCAGAGAACGGTGCCAGGGTGGGACATGACAGGCACCCATCAGATAGGCAGGTGCATGAGCCAAGCTTGCCCTCTGGCCACCCATTTCCAGCCCAGTTGCCCAGTGTAACACCATTTGCAAGCAGATGCCAGCAGGCTCCCCATAGATGTAGTTACCAGATCTCCTCGTGGCCCACGGTCACCTGGTGAGCCTGGGGGTCCTCTTTCTCCATTGCTGCCCTGCAAGGAGATGGTTGGAATGCAGATTTAGGATCCCTCCCAGCACTGTATGACCCTCCCTCATCGCCCACTCTTGGACACCAGCCCCAGCTGCATCCTGCCCATGCTCACCCGGTCTCCTGGAGGGCCATCTGCACCTGGGGAGCCCTCGTCCCCTGTCTCCCCTAAGGGTCCAGGCTCTCCTCTGTTGCCAGGAGCACCCTGTAACAGCAAAGACAAATCAGTGAGTTTTGGAGCAAAGCCCTGCATGCTAGCGGAGCCTTGGCCATGCTCTGCTTTGAGGCAAAGGCTGGAGAAGTGACCTCTCCTCCTTGCAGAAGACTTGTGTGAACGTTTCACCAACCTTCTCTCCAGGACTCCCAGGAATGCCCTGCCGGCCAGGATTTCCATCTTCTCCAGGCTCCCCCTTCACAAGAACATAAGAAGAGACATCAGTACCAAGGGGTGCATTTTGGTCCCCATGCTGTGGTGGGTGGCAGGAGCTTCGGCTTGCCCTGAACTCCCTTTTCCTCTGCAGTCCCATAGAGGTCCCCAGCCCCAATGGATCCCTCCACCACCCCACCACTGTGAGCCACCATTTCCCAGGAACCTCTCAGCATTTTAGGAATATCCATGTCCAAAGTGGGCAGAGGACATTTGCCTTTCTTGCAGGTTGGAGCCCACCAAGCACACCTCCTGTGCCTGTGGCTGGGCACAGCAAGGACAGATCCACAGTCCACCAGTCTGGGGAAGGTGAGGTGGGCACCATGGACTCACCTTTGCTCCTTTGGGTCCATAAGCACCGGGATCTCCCTTTGGTCCAGGTGGGCCCTGAGTTCCCTGTTGAAAAGAAAGAAGTATAGCACCATTACCTGTGGAAAACAGCATGGCGGGAGCATCCTGGCAACGTGGCCCACAGCCTCTCAGCACGAAGAGCAAGAGGGATGGGTGACACAGCACTCTTGCACTGTGGGGCTGTGTGAGTCCAACGATGGCAGCTTTGCCATCCAAACCTCCAGTATGTTCAGCCTGAAGCTGCTTGCTGCTTTGCACCGAGCTCTTCCTCTCCCCTAGCTGCCTAAACATGGCATTGTCACACAGCGCAGTGCAACAGGAGCAGCTTCCAGGAGAGGACACGGACAGCTGTCCAGGAACTCCATAGGACACCATGTACATTCCCAAGCATTCCCAAGCAACAGGTGCCCATGGGGTACATACATCAAATCCAGGTGAGCCTTTGCAGCCAGGTAGCCCAGGGTATCCAGCTTCTCCCTGGGACAAACAGAAAAAGTGGTGATGTGAGCACTACCTGAGGGATGTCCCAATGTCAGGGGGATACCCCTGCACATGGATCCCAGGTAGGATGTAGACTGCTGTTTGGGGCCCCAACATAGTTTTAGGGGTGTCTGGGCAGCACCCAGAGTCCTCAGGCTGAGCAGGGCACTTGGGAGGGGGGGGAGAACAGTTTACCTTCATGCCATCAATGCCATCAATCCCACGCTTGCCCTTCTCACCCTGAAATGAAGACAAGGGACCATGAAGAGGTGGCTTCCAAAATCCCTTCCTCCCTCCCACCTCAAGCATCAGTGGGGAAGAATAAGTGGTGCAAAATCTAACCTTGGCTCCTTTGGCTCCTCTCAAGCCCTGCAAAGGGGAAGAGAGAGGTCAGGACCCTCAGACCAGCTGTCCTTTTCAGATGCCAATGCTGACAGGAGGGTTGGGTGCATAGGCAGTGGGCTGCCAGCCACACAGGAGGCACCAAGACCCCCTCAAGTCCTTGCTACCCTCACCTTTTCTCCTCGACTTCCTTTGTCACCCTAAAAATGAGAAGAAAGAGAGAAAATGGAGAATGAAGATACCAGCAGCTTGTGTCCCATCTAGAAGCCATGCCCACCAGTCTGCAGCCCCACATACCTTCATTCCCTGGTAGCCAACAGGCCCCATGTCCCCTGGCCTGCCCTGGAGGACAGAAACACAGTGTTACATAGCTGCCTATGACGCTGGCACCAGTCAGCACCAAGGGGGTGGTCCCCATTCAGGACTTTACATTGCCACACACCTGCTCACCAGCATTTATAGCATGATCCTGTAATGTCTCTTGACACATCCTGTTGGGATGTGCTTCTTGTTGCCACTACCACAGCCCTCTCCCCTGGTCCTGCTCTTCCTTTGCCTGCTCGAAGTGGCACGGGATTCTATGGGGTGGCCGAACTCCAGCATCCCCAGCCATTCCCAGGGGTGAGGGAAATGGGGTAGCATGGGGACACAACATTTGGGGTGAAGTGGAAGGGCATAAAACACTCAGGAAGGAAAAAACATGCACATGCAGTTTTCAAATTGGGCACACAAAGGCTGAGCACATTTATGTGCGTGGGAGAAATGTTTCTCCCCAAATAAACGGACCTAATCAAAAAGGGAGGAGAAGGAAGAAAATGGTTTCTTTATTAAATTAACTTATTATTTACTGAAGGTTTCTCCATAACACTAATGTGCTTGCAGTGTTGGGAGGGAGCTCAGGGTACACCCCATGAATCAGAGAGGCATGCCACAGGAGGGGCAGCTGCTTGGGGCAAGGAACAAGGCAGCATTATGGGACCCTATGCTGGGTGGGCAGATGCAATTGGGATGTTTCTGGGTCACCATTCCTTTCCAGGGATAGTTGCCTGGGACACCACCATGGGAATGGGATGGTACAGGGGTACAGGATGGTCACCTACAAGGGATGGTGCAGTGCTGACACCAAGTGCAGGTCCCCATCACCCTGCCAATGAGGTTGCACCTGAGAGCTCTGGCAGAGCCACCAAGCCTAGTCCTCTGGAAACATAATATCATAGAATCATTAGGGTTGGAAAGACCACTCAGATTGTCTATTCCAACAATCAGTCTATCACCACCATGCCCACTAAACAACATCCCTCAGTGCCACCTCTTCATGCTTCTTGAAAACCTCCAGAGTTTTCTACTTACAGGGTCTCCGGCATCCCCCTTCTGACCAGGAAGACCTGGCTTTCCTCTTTCTCCCTGAAATACAGGATGGAAATAAAGTTAGCCCACCTTCCCCAGGAATAAAATGAGGCTGAAAGAAGAGCAGGGAGGTGATCAGGACAATGCCCTGTGGAGCAGAGGACAGAGGCCACATGGGACACCTGTTCCCATCACCTCCTTGGCCAAGGGGTGACTTATGTCCCACTGAGCATCCCTGTGGAACTCATCTCCCAGTGGCCAGAGGCTGATCCCTCACCTCGTGGCCTGGGTCACCAGGAGGTCCTGGGGGTCCTCGGGGAGGCTGTGGAAGAGAGGTGGGGATTAGATAGAGCCACCAAGGCACAGCATGAGGACACAAGGAAGGGGATAGAGGCCTTGAAGGCCTAACTCACATGGCACTCGAAGGAGCAGCACTGGCCAGAGAAAGGGAAAAAACAGCGTCAGAAGAAGTGGTAGCACTATGCCTTGCTCGGGGACATCCTCGAGGCTGGGCAGAGTGGTGCCACCAAATCCTGCCGGGTAGGAATGAGCACAGGGGATGGGCTTGGTGTACCAGGGAACACTCACCGATTGCTCCATGTTGTCTTTCTGCAAGGCAAAAAGCAAAGAGAGGCGGGTTGTGAGAGTGGAGGGAGCCCAGGGCAGGGGTGGGCCGAGCAGGGGGACAGGCAGCGCTCACAATCATCTCGATGATGTTGTTGATGGTCTCCTCCACATCGAGGTCACGGGTTGGCTTCAGGCTGGTGGCAGTGAAGTTGCGGCGGTAGGCATGGTCCGTGGCAATGATGTTGAGACGTTGGTCCTAGGGTTGGGAGTCAGAGTGAGACCTACAGGCACTCATGTAGGATGTACCCAAAGGACAAACTGGGGACCCACATCCTCCCTCCAGCCCTCGGTGTGTTCTCAGCTGCTAGTGTTTCCCACACTATGGCTCCATTGGGTGACCACTTGTCTCCCAACGAGGCAGTGGACCTCCTGTACACCAAGTGCTGCTCTACTGGGGCAGCACAAGACCCCTGCCCTGGAACTGCTGCTTAGTCCCTACCAGGTGGTGGGGTGAGATGGCGACAGAGAACACTTTGATCCCCAAATGTTTGGCTTCATTAGCAGCATCGTCCAGGCCTCCACAGGGCTCCTTGTACCCCTCCAAAGGGTGTCCATCAGTCACCACGATCAGGTATTTATTCTCCTTGAGATGGGAGCCCCTGCAAGGATTTAAACACTGCATTTAGTGCTGAAAGGGTTTAGCAGGTTTGGCAGGAGGCCCCAGCGCCTCAGCCTACAGCTAGGCTTTAATCCCAGCACAGGAGGACAGGTGGATCAACAGCAACCTGCCACCCCACAATTAGGTGACCTTCACACGGGGGACAGATCAGCACAGGGACATACCAGCCACCATCCACCTCAGTGCAGCACCACCCCGTCCTTTCTCCCAGCCCCGCTGCCCTACCCGACGAGCAGGCGCTCGATGCCCTGCTTGATGGCACAGTCAGTGTGGGTGCCCTTCCCAATGTAGTTGATGGCTGACACGCTGTTCTTCAGCTCAGCCCTGCCGCTGGGCATGGCAGTGAGGTCCTTGATGATGACGACAGAGTCGCTGTAGTGCAGAGCCCCAGCGTTCCATGCCAGGAAGCGGTCGCAGCGGAAGTACCTGTGTGGGGACACCAAGACACGTGCCTTCAGCGTGGCCCCACAGTCCTGCTACCAACACCCTGCCACCTTCACTGCCTGCAGTGTGAAATGCAGTTCCTCTGCTGAGGCTTTGTAAGGATTCCCCATTTTCCCTGTGCTTGGGTCTGAAGCCATAACCTGTGCCTCCCAAAGCGACACATTCAGAATGCTGGGGCCAATCCTGAATAGATGTGTGGCTGCACACTTCCCACGCTTGTCTTCTCCTTTTCCATGAGGACCTTCCCTAAAGCACCCCAAACATCACTGTCCGTCCACCCATCCCTGATGCACCCCAAGCCCACTGCACTACATGTGGCAATGACCCCACAGTGAGTGGGGAGCATAAGGATGGTCAGTAGATGTTGGGTGTGGGCTCAGTCTTCTGCCTGCCTGTATGTAGTAGGGGCTCAGGACAAAGCCTGATGCCATGCTTAGGAGCTAGGCTGCATTGATGGGGGCCTGGCAGGTTGTCCCCAAGCACGTGGCGATGCAGTGCTGCCGTGATGTGGCCCTTCCCAGCATCCTGCCCCTCCAGCTTTGGGGAACATAGGTGGCCCGAGGGCACCTGGAAAAATGAGGGTTAGATTGGTCTGATGGCTGCGAGGGTGCACCTAGGAGCAGCCCCCTGGGAGAAGAGGTTGTGGTGTCCCACAGGACCCCCAAAGCTGGGTTCAGTGCCTGGGAGACACATTTTTCAGTCACTCTGCACATGCCTTTTATCTTCACAGTTAACACCGAGGTGCCCCATGGACACCTAAGCACACACTCTGGCAATGGCTGAAGTGGGTGTCCGTGGGCACGCAGAGGAGACGTGGCCTGGTGTCCCGGTATCCCCACAGCCTTGCTCTCCCGCAGCATCCCACCCAGCTCTGGCCCAAACCCAGAGACCCTGAGGGCAGTGTTGAGCACAGTACCTTTCGGTCAACTTATCGATGAAGCGGTTGGTGAAGTCTTTCACTTGAGCCACGAGGTCCCCGAAGGGCTTCACCCTCAGGGCCACACTTTCGGAGGTGTCCAGCACAAAGAACAGATCCACGGGGCAGTCTGGGGGCAAGCAGAGCGGTGTGGCACGGCATTGCTTTCTGCTGAGCCCCCAGCACAGCCATGGGACAAGCACCGGGAGCACAGTGCTGAGTTGCTAATCCCACATGCAAGCAGGCACGTAGGGATTGTTCTTCCTTAGCATTTCTGCTTTGGCATTTACAGTAAGCTGGGCCGTGTCTGAGCACATAGCCAGAAGAAGTCCATTTGTGCATTCTTTCATTCTTTCCCGTTTGCATTCAAGTTTGCAAGACCACTGTTAGTATTTACAAAAATGTGCAGCTGCAGCAACCGTTTAAAACAAAACCAAACAAAACCAAGACCCAGCAGCTACGACCACGAAGAGAAATTCACCATTTTCCAACACGCCACAGTACAAACACCATTGCAGAGTGGAGTGAAACTAAAAAATGTGCCCAGATTGATGTCCTTCGCAAAGACAAACCCCTACCATCCCTTCCCTGCATCCCAGCTCTGCCAAGGACACCTGGCCAGAGGAGAAGCAGCACAAAACAAGCAGATCCGCTTAATCACAGAGCCTGGAGAATCAGAGAACCAAAGAATCGCTATCACTGGAAAAGACCTCTAAGATCAGCTCCCGCACCGCAAGCAGGACTCCCTCCAAAGCCCGGCAGCCCACAGCTCCTCCACTCCAGGCGGTGCCCCGCTTACCCTGAGCCCTAAAGACACGGGCGTTGACTTCAGCCTGCTGAGCCCAGGAAGACCCCAGGAGGAGCAGCAGCGCCAAGAAGGAGTCGTGCAGCCCCATGTCGCTGGGCTCAGATTCCCATCGAGCTGCAGCGAAGGAAGGAAGGGGGGAGAGGCCGGGACGGGGGTGGTGTCAGCGCTCGGGACCCGGGGAAGGAAGAGCAGGCGGGGGGAGAGGGTGAGGAGGAGACTCCGCAGCCGGGACGGAGGGAGGGACCAGGGCTGTCCGCGCTGACTCAGAAGCCAGCCTGCACTTCTCCTCGCCGTCTTTCTGTGCTCACTGTACCCGTGAGGACTCCCCGTGAGCTGCTGCCGAGGGGCTCCGGTGTCCCCCAGCTGCACCCTGGGGGCTCGGAGCCCCGAGCTGAGCCCATCGGGGGACGGAGGATGGCAGCGAGCTGCATAGCCAGGAGCTGAGCCCTGCCCTCTGCTGAGCAGGGTATCCACTGCAGGGAACATCTGGGCAGGGGGCATGGCAGGGGCACGAGGCTCATCCTGGGAAGCGCCTCCATGCTCTGCTCTCGGGCCTTTCTGCCCTTTCTCCCAACGGGTTGAGATGAGACCCCAAATACACTGATGGAGTGTGACCCCCAGCAGCACCGTGCCCATGGGTGCTGAAGCTGGTACTCCTAGGATGCCGGCCTTGAGTGCCCGGTGGGAGCCCTTTGGATCCACAACAGCACTGGGGCCCACAGCCCTTGCAGACAGCCTGCACTCCATGTCTGGCTCAGGGAGTGAGCCCCACGCTGCTCAGCCTGGCTCTGCCTTGTGCTGAGGTTGGGGCTTTCACTTGTTGGAGTAGGTGCAGCCCGACCCTCATCACAGAGCAGTGTTCATTTCCACCAGGGAGAGAGGGGAACACTGGGGCTGTTCCTGCTACAGCTATAGCTTGCCTGCACCCTTTCATGGTTTGAGAGGGAGCAAATGGATGTGCTATCCAGGCCAACCAAGGGTACTTTGCTGGAAAGAAACCCCGAGAGGAGTAACCTGGGCTGAAGCACATGGCAGCTGGGTGCCACCACTAAGGAGTCAACAGCACGAACCCAGCTGATAGCTGCAGTAGAGGGCAGAGGGACACCTTGGCCATCTCAAGGCTGACCCGGCCATGCCAGTGAATCTTGGTGGTGATGCCACAGCTTGTGAATGGTACAGATGGGCCGTGCATGGCTCTGCATAGCTGCACTCCATCAAGTTATCCCAAACATGTCCCTTCTGCTGTCTGTGTCTCCCCAGGCATGGGCTTGGATCTACACTCATCTTCAAAGGGAGTATTTAAAGCTTATTTTATTTTTTATGCTCAAAAGGAGTATAAAAGCTTATTGCTTTTTCCAGGTCTACTAAAGCAGGACTAGTGGCTAGTGAGGTTCCCAAGACACCAAACCTTGGATAAGTCCAAACTGGTTTTGCAGGAGTCCAACCAGTGGCCAGGTTAGCAGCCTGCAGGCTGACCCAAGGGGTTTGGCAATCGCTGAGTCAAAGAATGTGCCATCATTTCCCAAAACCTACAGACTTTTCTCCCTAGTTCCTGGGGGCATGAACACCTCGAGGACACGCTAAGAGTTTGGGTAAAGATGCTTGTTCTCTGCCTGGTTCCTGCAGGATGTGTCTATCCAAGGGTGCAGCAGGACCCCAGCCCCTATTGCTTCACAGCTGTGGGAGTCAGCGTGCATGCCCACATCCCTCCACTGGGCTCAGTTGCAGTCTGAGCTGCATATGGGGCTAACCATGACCCCAGAAGAAAGCCTGTAGTCTGTGGTGGTTCCACACACAGTGATTCCTCTGCTCATAGAGGGTGTCAGCAGGAGGAGCAGCCCTCAGAGCAGGATGGCAGTGGTGGCAGTGGGACAGAGCCCTGGGACTGCAAAGTCACGCTTCCAGCATTGCCAGGTGGGCACAGAGACACACTAGGACACCAGGAAGGGTCTCACATTCCTTCAGCTCCCTGCAGAAGGGGCTGGGGGAAAAGCCAGCCCCAGCCATGCAGCACCTCCCAGTCACCTTGGCACCAGTGTGAGCAGCAGCATTACAGCTTTCCCTTGCTGCCAGGGGAGGACCTGCACCGCTGCCTCTTCTCACCCGAGGTGAACTCCTCCACATGCTGTGTGCCAGCACTGGCGGGGTGGGTTCCCATTCCTTCCTTTCAGCATTCTTCCCTTCCACATCAGTGCACACAGCTCTGAGAGCTCTTCTTCTTTTCTTAAATGCTCGAGGGTCCCAGCAGCCCATGCACATGCCATCAGAGAGCATCCCCACCTGTGGCTCCCCAGGCTGCCCCACAGGGCTGCAACAGGGCTGGGGGCTGACAGTGAGAGGGTTCTGTTCACCCCACTCAGGGTACCTCCACCACCACTCTGCAGACCCCGTGCATGTTGGCACTGCCCCATAGGCAAAGCAGTAGCCCCACGCCCAGGCTGGCTTGGGGCGGGTTAAATTTTTCCCTGTTACCTCACACTGGCCTCTGGTCCTATGGAAAAACAAACCATCTGGTAATCATATTTCTCTCCTAGCTGTCTGAGCCTGCGGGAATGCTTGGCTGGCTTTCTTCAGAGAGAAGAGCAAAAGGGAAGGCTTTGGATGCAGCGTGGGAGCTGCAATAGAAGGCATGGCACCAGGCACAGCCACATGCTGTCACCACTGTGGTGCTACCCTACGGGGCAACTTCTGGTCCGTTGTCAGGCTGTGTTCTCATTCCCAGGCCTGGTCCCTTCACCCACCAAGGCACAGACCCCACAGCCACAGGGGTGGGATGGATGTGGGCCCACACTCGCCGAGCAGGCTCACTGTCCCGGGGAGGGGATGTGAAGCTCTTGGGCTGCTGCAGCACCATTGTGTCTCAGCGCATCCTCTGACCTCCTCAACGTGCAAGCCTTTGCTTTGCTGTGTCACAGCTTAGTTCTGACCTCTCTCTGGGAGTCAAGAGCCCATCCCTGCTTTTCTTGCTGCCTGATCTCTGAAGTACAGTTTCGTTTTCCTTCTTCACCACCAGCAAGTTCCAGGATGCTCTTGTTTGCTCACACACTCTCCAGTCAATCCCCCTGGGCTGGTGTCATGATACAGTGCTGCACAAAGCCAGCCTGACCCATGCCACACTGCTGCAAGGATGCTGTGTCCCAGCCAGGAGCTGTTCCTGTCCGTGTCCCCAAATTCCCTGCATGTCCGTTCCTGAGTGTTCCTGCTCCCACTTCTTCAGCACGTACGCCTTAATCTCGCTATTTGCAATCACTACAGTGGCCATCCCAGCTGACTGGGTGCAATCCTTCCAGCAGAGCCAACTCCAGCCTGCAGTCTTTTCCTAGAAGCACAAAACAAGGCAGCTACCCTTCCTGGCACGAACAGATTCCCAGCACAGTGCCAAGCGTTGTCTTCAGCTCTTCTGAGGACAATGAAGAGCAGATGTACAACACTCAGCCATCTTGCTGTCCCCCACATCTGCTTCCCCAGCTCCACAGTGCTGAACAGAAGTGGCTGTCCCCTAAAGGAGCCCAGGAGGGGAGGGTGAGTGGCTTCCCAGAGCAGAGCAAGTTACACAGGAGGCAGTGCAGGGGCCACGTTTCAAATCCCCAGACACTCCCAAACATGGAGGCATGGAGCTGCTCCTGACACAGCATCACCACTCCTGGTGGCAAACTCCAAATCACTTGTTTTGAGTTAGGGCTGGTGGTGGGCAGCCAGAGCATGGGGATGCTGTTGAGTTTGGATGCCGGGAGGGATGGGAATGGACGCCCTGTGATGCTGGTGGAGTGTCTGAGCAGTCCAGATTGTTCTGTGGGCTGGCAGTTCCATATGGGGCAGGCACTGTGTGCCATGGGGCTGGCCCATGGAAAATGAATGCAGCAGTCTGGGGTGGCAGGTATGAAGGGAGAATGCTTCCGATCACCCAGAGGCACAAGAAAACGTGTCCTTCACTTTCCAATCAGGTCAAGATCTAGACGAGCTCTCCTGGATCTCCTGCCTGTGTGTCAGGGACCGTTTGGGCACAGAGCCCCACTTCTGCTCCCCGTAGGGTAATATTCCCCTCTCCAAGGGGCACAGGGCCGGCAGCGAGCGCAGCAGGGAGCGGCAGCTCTCCGGCACTGCTTCTCCAATGAGAAACGAAACGGGCAAAAGGCATGCCCCGAAATAACACTGGGGCTGCTCCCAGCACCGTGGCTGGCTCGTGGCGTGGGGCAGCCGATCTGAGAGCTGCCATTGTGCGGGGCCGGATGGGCAGCACGCACCCATCCCAACCGCCCATCCCCGGCGGTGACTCACATTTGCTATAAACACGTCTCCCGGCGGGTAATGAATCCCGGCCTTTGCTGCCTTTTGGGAGGGCTCTGGCTTTGCCTCAGGGTACCCCCCCCACCCCCCGCCCCACTCCCCTTCCCCTCCTGGAAGCCCGGCTGCTGCGCGTGATTGTTTCCTGATGCTGAGTGCAGCCAGCGCACTGAGCCACTTTTTCCAGCTGATGCGTGGGGCTGCGTGGGATGAGCTTCACCTTAACCCTTCCAGGGGCTGCGGGGAACGGCGTTCCTGTTCTGAAGCAAACACCAGGGACCACAATCAGCGAGAGCTTTATTGCATTTGCACAGAAAAGCCACAAAATACATTATAAAGCAGCAGGAGGCCAAAGGGTGGAGATGTGAGGCTGATGGCAGAAGCAGGTAGCGCTGGGGCACCGTGAGCACCGTGGGTGCGAGCCGCTGCAGTTGGTCACGCAGGGAAGGTCCTCCCGTGGGGCTCTGGATCTGGAAAGCTGGAGGCCAACCAAAGGAGATGGTCAGGCCCCAGGCTGACATCTCCTCCTCCCAGAGACACCCCAGCAGTGCTGCACAGTCACAGGGCCCCGCAGGGTGCCCCAACATCCCCAGCACTGTGCTGACATCACCCACGTGTGCTCAGCACCAAGGAGTGTGGGACCAGCACGCACTTCTCTGCACTGCCATGTCCACTGGGGCTGCTCTCCCCTGGATACTGTCCAGAAACCATGCCCACCCCTACCAATGGACTACATCCCCATGCAGAGCACCTCCCTGCTCTCCACAGCCCAACTGCATCCGTGTGTAACTGGAAACTGGTTTTAAGCAGAGCTTTCAGTTTCTCAGGGCTGCAAGTGTTGCCTTTTTGCAGCACGGCACTCCCATGTGGGAGGCAGGAGCAGGGCTGGACACAGCACTGTCTAGAGCAGGAACCAGCATGTGGCTGGTTGCTCCTTCTACCCCCAGAGCAACCTTTCCCAGAAGAACCCCTCCAAACAACCCACAGAAAGAAAACTTTGGGGCTACCCTACTTCCCTTTGCCTGTTGCTCTGTCATCCTGGATTGACTCCAGCAGCGGGTGCAACCCCAGATTCAGGGTGATGCTGCTCCACTCTCCCAGCCCAGCACTCTGTGCTGTGGCTGTTGCACTGCCCCAAGGAACCCTAGGGATCACGAAGAGGGGCAGAATGCAACCAGGCTCCGGAGCCAAGCAGCATAAATCCCCTCTCCTGGTGCTTCCTTGCTCTCTGTTGCAGACACAAATGCATTCAGACAAAGGATCTCTTCCAGGGGCAAACACTGCTGCTGAGACGCTGCCTGCAGGGAGGCAGAATGCAGTGCTTGGAGAGCGTTTCAAGCACGCACAGCCCAGCATTCCCTTTCAGAATCAAAGCAGCTTCTTATGGAAGCAGCATGTCCATCAGTAGCAGGCTGAGGCTGGGCACGGGGCACGCCTCACCCCACGTCGCCAAGCTGTGTCTGCTCCCTGCGTGCGGAGCAGGCGCCAGTGCGTGTTCTGGGAAGGGACGTCCCTGTGCTGAGCCACATGAACATGGCTGTGGGAATCCAGAGCCACTCAGGCTTCAAGCTTGGCGAGGTTTAGTCTGCGGGATGCTTTCAGGGTGATTCGGCATCGCTCGTTCCTCTGCACAGGGCTGGGGCGGGGGAAGGCGCACATCTGGCGCTCAAGGAGCTGCACATCTGGTACATTCAGTACTTCCTCAAAGTCACTGCCACGTTACCCTTTGGATGGAGGCCTCGGGCTCCATGCATAGCACAGTGGATTAAGATCCACAGCTGCATTTCTTTTTTTGTTGTTGTTGGGGTTTTTTTTTATTATTATTTATTTATTGAAGCAAAAATATCCCTCTCAGCAAATCTCTGCAGCTGAACATGGGAGCAGGGAAACTGGACTCAGACCCTGACCTTCCTGCATGTCCTTCCATTTGAGCTCTGTGCTGGCGCCAGCTGCCACTTGGAGGGGTCTGGGGCCTCTGGGGACCTTCCCTGGAAAATCTCCTTCTGTTGCGAAACACCAGGCCAGCAAGATCAAATCTGCTTTGTCAGGCCAGCTGCAGCCTGGGGCTGCGTGCTAGGAGCCTCCTCCCTTGGTGCAAGTGGTGTAAGAAGAGCATGTGGTGGGACCTGAGGCTAGCAGACACAGAGATGGTGCCGGTATGGCCACATGGGTGCCCCAACAGGCCAGGGGGTCTTCATCAAGGACCTAGAGTTGGTGGGACCAATCCTGCACTGGGACATGGCAGTGGTCTCCAGCTGGGCAGCTGCACTGATCCACTGCAGGAAATACTGCTGGCCACCAACGCCCACCTCTCTCATGTCCATCCACACAGCATGGTACAAGGAGCCAACATGCCCAGGTAGGAAGAGGAAGGGGCTGGGAGCATGCACACAGAGCCACAGAACCACAGAAGCACAGAATCACAGAGTGAGTTGAGTTGGAAAAGACACTGAAACCCACCCAGCCCCAACCTCTGCCATGGGCAGGGACACCCCCCAGACCTGGCTGCCCAAAGCCTGTCCTCGAGCACCGTGAAGGATGGGCCAACTGCAGCTTCTCTGGGCAGCCAGGGCCTCACTGGCATTTTCTCATACCTAATATAATCCTATCCTTTTTAAGTTTGACATCATAACCCTTTGAAACATCCAAATATTGCCCCTATCTTGGGTTTTTCCAAATTTTATGCTTTTCCATTAGGGTACAAAAAACTTCCAGATCACAGTCCATGGAATGGATGGATGGATGGAAGGATGGATGGATGGATGGATGGATGGATGGATGGATGGATGGATGGATGGATGGATGGATGGATGGATGGATGGACTGAGAGATGGGTGGGTGGGTGGGTGGATGGATAGTCGGGTGCTTGGATGTACGGATGTGAGCTTGGGGGCAGGGAGGATCGGACGATGCGGAGCGGGGTGCGCGGAGCAAGGGGGACATCTAGTGACTGCGCTGGGAGTAAAGCGAGAGCAAGGGCTCGTCCTTTCCACTGAAAACGCTGCCTGTGCGGGGAAAATTACCCTTTCTAATGGACCATAAGCTTTAAATTAGCATAATTAAAAGTGACTAGCATTAATGCATGAAAAAAAAAAAAAAGAAAAGAAAAAAACCCCGCAACATCTGAATTATAACTAAATGAGAATAATTTCAATTTAAAGAGCCTCTCTAGTGAAAGTCACTTTCCCTTAGGGGAAGCACTCTTTTTTTCAACTCTGTCGATGTACTATTTCTGCTGAAAAACCTTTTGCAAATAAAATCTAGAAAAACGTGCACAGCAACACTCCCTGCACTCAATTCTGGGAGCATGACTTGGGTCGGATATGAGCCACACAATGGGCTCGGTCTCGTCTGCAGCCCCACCACACTCTGGGGTCTGGAGCAGGATGAGTTATTGCACCAATTCTTTCCTGCCAAAATCCCAGTTTCTCACAAAATAACACATTCCCAAAGAGTTTTGCTGAGCCAGTTACTTCCAAAAATGTTGAATCACTCTGGATAAAATGCATTGCTTTGAGAGAGACAAGCAATGCATTAAAGCTCTTCCGTTAATCAATTGTGACATCCGCATTGTCCTGAATATTCACTTCAGTATTAAAGATGTGCATATATTTCTCCCACTGACACGGCTGTGGACGCAACACTGCAGCACTCTGAGTTCCTATTGGATGTAAAACTAGGACATCTCACAAGTGAAAGAGAAACACTGTGACTTCTTCCAAATGAAACAGGCAATCTTCATGCCATCTTCTTCTGAGTTGTACCAAGGAAGCGTTTAATGCATTCCTTATGAGTTTGTTGCTGTCATCAGCATGTCCCCAGCAGATACGGCAACTGTTGTTTAATCAGCTTTTTCTCCAGGCTTTGCTCAAGTCCAGATAACAATGGACAAGCAGCTAGATTCCTGCATAAAACTAGGTTTTTTTGATTTTGTTGTTGTTTCTCTTTGCAAAATAACCTACGGAGGGCTCAGCTCTGTAGGCATGCTTGCTGAAGCCTGAACGTGTAGGAGAAAAGGCCGTGCCCCTCTCCCTCGAGGATGGGTCCCTTAGCAGTGGGACAAGCTGTGAAGGACTCCAGCCTGGATTTGTTATTTTCTGTACTCCCAGTTTGAGAAATGCCCAGCTTCATTAGCAGCGCAGCATTTCCCAGCCAGAGCTGCTCAGATATCTTTCTCCGTTGTAGGTCGCCTCTGGATAGCTAAAACAAAACAGCAGCCTGTATGAAAACCAAAAGCAGAATTTGATGGAACGGGCGGACTGGGACTCCTGGTGAGGATGGTCCAGGCAGAGGATGTCACCCATGGGTTCACGTGAGGTTGAGTGCAGATCCAGAACAGCCTCGATCTGCAGGAACCACTGGTCCCTGGGCAAAGCATCCGTCCTCAAGGACACCACCTCAGTGCAGCCCACCAGTGCAGTGGGGGCAGCCTCACAGCCAGGAAAAAGCAAGGGCAATGGAGACCACTCTGCTAGGCCCTTAGGCACTCAGCCTCACTCGCTCTGCACACAGCTCACTGACCGAAGCTTTGGCATCTGCACAGACACAGAGGCTCCATCTGACCCATTGAGCTGTGCCCAAATCACCTGTGTCCTCCTGACAATTCGCCGTGCTGCTGCCTGTGCCCCACCACCCTGCCCAGGGGAGGCTCTGCAGGATGGGGAGAGGGAAGAGGCATCCAGCCCCAGGGCTTGCCGGGAGAAGCAATATATTTCCCATGTGTCACAGTGCAGACATGTATTGCAATGGTTGCAATATGGGGAAAATGGGTGCCGCACATTTTGTTTGGGAGCAGATGGACTGATGGAAAATATATTTGTTCCCACTTCTGAGTGGCAATAGAGAGATGTAAAGCTTGGAAGCAGAAAGCAGGGGAAGGGCTTGGGGCACAGACACAGTGGATCTGTCCAGACAAGAGGGTGGGGAGATGCATGTTGTCCTACCATTACCACAACCGTAATCATAACCATGAGTGTAACCATGAAGACAAGCATAACTTGGTTTGGAAAACCAAATGCTGTGCAGGCCAAGTACCCTCCCTGGTGAAAAAGATAGCCTAGAATCACTCAGGAAGTGCATCACCCACTGGGACTTTTCATAAACAAAATAATCATAACGGAAAGGTTCTGTACACACCCCCCACCTTCCCTCCAAGCTGCTGGATGGAGAGGGGTGCAAAGGGAAGGATGGTACTGGGGATGGTGGGGTGGCCCAGGAGAAGAACAGTCAAAGCCCGTTGGTAGCAGAGCTGCACAGACATTTATTGAACACAAACACTGACAAACACAGCTGGCTCACAGATCTTCCTGAGCTATTGTCCAAAGATTGCTTGTGGGGATTGTCAAAGAGTGCTTTCATGGGCCCCTGGGGGTGTGAATCCTGTACAGCTGAATTCTTCCTGCATCCAGTTGCTTGTTAGTTATAAAAATGGAATTTTGTGTCTGCGTGTGTGTGTGTGAGAGAGTGAGATTCCCTTCCTTGAGTATTAAAAATGACTTGTCTGGACCCTGCCATGTCGCAAAGAGAGACATCTGTGCGTGAACCCATGCATGCACGTAGGCTTGGCTCCCACACATTCTGCTTCCAAAACAACACAGGGGTGAAAAACTACACCTTATCCTTGGGGTAGGGGCATGAGGTGGCAAGGGAAGGCCAGGGGTGAAGCAAATGCAGGGGGAGCACTGGGGAGACCACAAGGAGGGCAGCGAGCACAGCTCTGGGTGGTGTCACGGGGCCATAGGCTATGGCAATGAACAGCCAATGTCAGTGCAAATGTTTAAGTGGCTACACTAGACTGACACTGGAGACACTGGCGTCTTCTCGAGTCGCACCAGTGAAACCCCCTCTCCCTGGCCCCTCCTGGAAAGAAGATGAAGTAATTACACCATACGCTGAAAACAAGGACCATAACCAAAGAATTCAGGAGCGATCTCAGGAGCACAGTAAGGAGGTCATAAAGAAACGTTCCAGTGGGTGCATATGCATGTGTATTTATATATATATATATATCTGTTAGTAAAGAAAAGAGTATCTGTGGAGGTAAGGGGAAGACAGTAAATGTATAGGTTGTACAGGCTGGGTGGAGTGCCCTTGGCTGGAGAGGGTCGGGTGGTGCGGAGTGGAGGATGGTGGGTGGAAATTAGAGTGCGCCCATTCCAGTGACCTCAGACGTCAGCCTAGAATAGACAGGGGCAGAGAGAGGGACGGGGGAGACAAAAACAAGCGCTTAATCAACGGAGTAGAAAAGAAAACACAGATCCTGTGGGGCAGCACTGTCTCTCCTGCTTATGGCCCACAGGGTGCCTGGTGAGGCGCCCACAGGCTCAGCGTTGTGCAGACAGATCCACTCTCTCCAATCACCCTGTCCCTATCCTGAACTGGGGGCTAAGTGTTAATTCTTTCCCAGTGCTTGGTGTCTCAGTGGGCTCCTCCTGTGGTTCTCAGGAGGTTCATAGGTGGTGGCGACAGCGCAGCTTATGGCAGAAAGCCACCAGCCAGACGTCTGGTGTCTCGAGCACATGGAGCACCATGGACAGTTCAGGATGCTCAAGCGCGGATGCTGAAGACTCTCACTGAATGCCCCTAGCGGAGGTGCCATGCAAAAAGGGTGCTGGCAGGACATGTCCCAGCACATGGCCTCTACCAAAATCCTTCCTAGCAGGTGCAAGCATCGGCCTCAGAGTCCTCGTCCCATTGGCCTGTTACCTACAACTCCCCCAGTTCCTTCATTTGCTCTGCCTTCACAAACTGAGGGAGAGGCCAAGCTGTGTGCCATCCTTCCCCTCAACCAGGTCACCCTCCATCTCTGCCTTTGCCATGGCATAACCCCTTCCCTTGGACAACCCTTTCCACTGACAGAGCCGCTTGGTTTTCTTTTCTCTCCTTCTTCAGGAGGCGGTGGGGAGGTGCCATGGGGCTGGACAGCAGGGAGGAGGGGGTGACGGAGTCTGCTGAAGGTCAGGGTAGAGGTGGGGTGGGTGCAAGGAGAGGGACAGCCTGCGCACACCTTGCCAGCGCTCCCCTGCCTTCACCCCGTCTTCTTGCCAGCAGCAGCGTGGACAGATGGACAAACGGACGGATGGCCTTGAGAGACAGCACGAAGCCAGCCAGATGCCCCCTGCTCATGGGCCACCTGCCCACTTGGCCCACCCAGGTGCCCCGATGGCTCCGTGGCAGGTGGCCCCGCGCGCAGCCCAGCTTGCAGCATCCCCGGCCCTGCCATGCTGCCGGGAGGTGGAAAGGAAGCGATCAGGCCATTCCCATGTCTGCTGTTTATTGGACTGCTTGGTTGACTTCATTCGATGGAGGAAAGCATTGGTGGAGGCCTGGAAGCACGTGGGAGAGGCTCCGAGGAGGTAGCGAGAGAGGGCTGGTTTCACAGCAAGGTCCCAAATAACGCCTTCCCGCCACCAGACCAGATCCGTCTCCGTGCCCTTCCCCAGCGCTACCTCCTCGGCGGGGAAAGGCGGCGATTTTGCCCCGCTATGAGCAAAACCCTCCTGGAGTGAGGGTGGCAGCCGTCCCGCCACCGGGTCTCACCTGGCGTTGATGAGGTACTGAGCGAGGCTGATGTTGGCGGGGGTTCCTGTGATGGTGATTTGGCGCTCCGATGACCCTTCCGTAGCATTGGCGATTTTGATCTGTGCTCCAGACATCTGCCGAATTTCATTGATTTTGGTCCCTTGGCGTCCGATTATGCAGCCTATTAGCTAGAAAGAAAGCGCGGGGGGGGGGGACGGCGTGAAGCAGCACGGCTTGAGGACATGAGCACGACCGCGCAGCCGGAGCCTTCCTTGCCCTGCCCTGGAGACACCGTGACCTCAGTGCTCACGAAACTAGGAGACCCAACCTGAACATGGGTGCAGGGCCCCTGGGATCAGCCCGGACCCAGGTGTCCCCCAGCCACTCGCTGCTAGCATCATTCACTCATTCTGACCTCTGCACTCTTGGCATCTCCCTCACTGCCCTGCGAGGAGGTTCCATGGTGCTGCAGGACAGAAGAATTCCACTGGAAAAGGTACAGGCTCTTTCAAAAAAACAAAATAAAAATGTTTTCCTTAGGGAAAGTGTGCATTTTCTCAGTGGTTCCTGAGGGTGTCTTCATCCTTGCTCTCAAGTGTTTGTGCACCGACCTACAGGCGCACCACCATAGCTGGGTAAGGCATGCAGCTGTTCCAACACAGAGATGAGGTGTTCCTGAGTGTCACAGAATCACAGAGCATCCTGAGTTGAAAGGGACTTACAAAGATCATTGAGTCCAACTCCTGGCTCCACACAGCACCACTCAAAAATCGGACCGTACGTCTGAGAGCATTCTCCAGATGCTTCTTGAACTCCAGCAAGTTCGGTACCATGACCACTTCCATGGGGAGCCTGTTCCAGTGCCTGATCTCCCTCTGGTGAAGAAACTTTTCCTGATATCCAACCTGTCCTGTCTGGCCATCAGCATTTGAACGCCCTTCCACCATGACACCTAGGAATTCTGTATGTGGGACATTCACTCATCTCAACAGCTGCTGGACCTCTGTTGCTGGCTGTACAAAGAGAGACAATGCTTGCTGGTTCTGCTGTCCTGTCCCTTGTAGTGCTTGGATTTCAACAGATGTCCGTGTGTTTCTGGGCGGACTCTTTCCTTGCAGCTCTCTCAGGACACCAGAGCTCCCACAAAGAAGAGTAAGAGCAGAGAAAGGACCTGCAGTTTTCCTGACTAATGATGCTGCCGTGCACCGTGCTGTTCCAAAAGTTTTCTTTCTGTAAGTCCTAAAGAAAGCTTCACTGTCAGCCCATGGTGATGGGTTTTTAGCTCCACAAAGCGAGAGCTATCCCCAGCCATGCCCATCTCATCACTGCCTGGAGCGAAGGCTAAGGAATCTGAACATACACCCATCACAGAAGTGGAAAGATCTGCTGTCTCCGGGGCTGCTGTGTGATACTCAGCCCAACAGCCGCCCATCCATGTCTTCAGAAATAGCTCAGAGAGCCTGGAGGTGCTTCAGCTAACAAAGACGTACTGCAGGGAACCTGCTGGGGGGCCACGAAGAACCAGACCTATTCAGAGAGACTTCCAGAAGAATTTAAGCTTCTCTGGCACAGCGTTCAAGTTTCTGACAGTCATAGGAGTGACAAGCTGGATTTCATCCCAAGACTCCCTCAGACTCTCCTTTCTCTTCAGTGCAACTTCAGCCTGCTCTGCACTGCCCAAACCTGCCAGTGGGCGCTTCACTCTGAGACAGCCAAGACTGTCCTCTGTTTTCAGGAAAAGTAGCAGGAATTTCAGAGCCATCAAAGCAACACGGGGCATTTCCAGTAGATGGGAAGAAGATGCAGCCAACACCACGCAGCTCTGATGTTAGCCAGGCTTTTAGCAAGTGCTCCCAGTGGTCCTGTGTCCCATGGCAGGTTGCTCCACATGCTAAAAGGGAGGAAAGGCTCCTTTTCGAGAGTCACCCAACGCTACCAAAGTTGCCCTTGTTGCTGCCAGTGCTGTAGTTTTCAGGGCTTCCTCACTGGGATAATAAAAGCCTGTTAAACAGGAAGAAGGAAAGCAAACAGCCTTCCAGACTCCATCCAGAAATGGTGGTCTGGTAGGTGACGACGGCGGGGACCAAGTCATGACATCGTTTCTCCACTTTCCACTGTGCACAAGTTGTTTTCATCCCATGGCAACCAGTCCAGAAGCAAGCAAGACCTTGGGTCCAGGTGCTGTCTGCCTGGGCTCTCCATCTCACCTCCTCCCATCTGAGCATCCCGAGCAGCCTCTTTGCATCTCTCTGGGACCACCACAACTCCGGCCTCCTTCTGACCAACATCTGAGTACAATATCCACTTCACCACAGTGCCTCCACCTGTAAGACCCGTACATTGACTGCTGCCAGTACCCAAACACAATGCACTGTCCTTCAGAAAGACAGGTCCAAAACTTCCCAGATCTGCCAGTGGTATACTAGGAATTACACTGGGGCTTGAGAGCTCCCTGCCCTTCCCTATGCTGTCAGCTGGGCTTTTTTCGTGAGCACTAAGTTCACTTAGGAAAGAAAAACGGAGCACAGAGGAGGATTCTCCCTAGGAAAGCTACCAACGGAGGAGAGCCCAGGAGGTGCTCCATGACCCCAGACAACCAGATTGTGGAGCTGTGCACAAGGTATGGGTGAAGACAGTGAAGGGGCATCTCTAAACACACGTAACAAGGCTGTACATCTTTACATATATATGTGTGTATATATATATGTATATATGTGGACATACACACACACACAGGTGGAGGAAGCGCCACGGTACTTACATCATTGGGAATGGTGAGTTCATGAGTACTGGCCGGGGGACTGGCATCCAAACCTGGGCATATGCAAGGGAAAATGGTTACAGCTCGCAGCAGCAGCGCAGCAGGTCGCCAGTACTTCCCTGCTGCAGTCGACATTGCAAAGGCTGCGTCCTGCTTGGGGGCTGGGAGAGGAAGGGGATCACACACTCCGGTACAAGGAGGAGGAAGACGGTTCTACCTGCCTCATCTGAGCGGGGTGCCACCTTCTCCTGTGCCACTCGACCCTCTGTCCCCCAATAGGGCTGACTCCAAGAAGGTGTGCGTAGCACAGGGCTGCAGTATCATTGCAGAGGAGCCCTCGGAGATGGGATAAGCCCCTTCCCATGAAGTCCTCTTCTGCACAGCAGCAGGAAAACACAACCCTGGAGGAGGGCTGTTTGTGTGCTCTCTAGCCCTCCCTGCGCACAGCTCTCCTAGGAAAGCAGCTCAGCAGACAAAGTGCTGAACTGAAGATGTACATGCTGGCTAGAGTCAAGGCCAACAGATCCTCTTAGGGCAAGGCAAACAGCACACAGATCGAGAGCCTTCTTCCCTGCAAAACTACATGGAAACATTCTGCCTGCAGCAAGGAGTGAGCACAGCACAGTGCTCCCTCCCAGCTTCTCTTGAGACAGGACAAATGCTCACCTTTGCAGTGGCAAAGGCTGAAGCCAGCAGAGCAACCTGTGTGTACAGCTGCATGGGTGCTCACAGCCAGGTGGGAGCCTGCATTTCTCACAGATTTCCATATCAAATCACTGTCGGTTTAGGGACATCCTAATCTGTTGGACAGAAGCTGGCTGGTAGCTAATAGGGAGTTGCAGTAATCTCTACAACATACAAACAACCAGGGAAGGCTTTTAACAGCAGAGTGCACAAGAGTCCAAAAGGCTGCAAGATCTGCATCACAGCAAAGAGCAGAATTAAGGGCGGGGGGGGGAGGCTGAACTAAAAAAAAGCAGCAGAAGAGTGGCACTGCCTCACTGCTGTAATACAACCCAACAGCAGCACTGAAGTCACAGAAACCAGAGGGGCATCCCCACGGCAATGCACCATTGCCTTGGGAGCATTGAGCACCTACTTCGAGCCACGACTACATTTTGCTGGTCTGCACTTCCCTCTGTGCCACAGAAGAAGGGCTTCTCCCGTCTGTCTGGCTGGGGGGCAGCAGCCTCGGTACTGAATCACAGCAAGGTGTCCATAAAGAGACACGGCCACGTCCCTCAGACCACTAAGAACAGGAGCAGGGCGGACGGGTCCACAGAAACGCCCTTCATGCATGTGCTTCTCCTCCCACATGCCACCCCAGCACTCCACAGCCTCTCCCAGATGGGTTTTGGGGGCACTGCATCACCCTCCATGTTGTCAAGGCTATTGTTACAGCCTGGAGATTGCTTATTTTGGCAAACCAGGTCCTTCCCCTCTGATACACACATGCAGTCCCCACGGATGCAACACGAGGAGACACAGAATCAAAGAATCACAGACTGGGTTGGAAGGGACCTTAAAGCCCACACCCATTTCCCACCCTTGCCATGGACAGGGGCACCTTATTTCATAGAATCATGAGTTGGGAGGGACCCATAATGATAATTGAGCCCAACTCCGAGCTCCTGGTTGAGGAGTCCAACAACCTCCCATAGAGCAGGCTGCCAAAAGCCCCATCCAGCCTGGTCTAGAGCATCTCCAGGGTTGGGCCACCCCTATGCTTGGCTAGGGCAGGATCAGTGCCACAGGCAATGGCAAAGGGCAAAGAAGGGTGTGTGGAGAACAAGGATTTGTGGAGCAATATTACAACATTCATTTTTGCTACCACCTGGTTGGGTCTCTTTCCACTTGCTCTGTGATTGGGTGATGTTCCCAGATGCTTTCAAGGCAGGCAGGAAGCGCGCCCCAGCATGTCCGGGAGGTCTTGGGGCGATTTCCCTGAGCAACAGCAGGGTATGAAAGCACATTCAGCACGTGTCCTTGCAACTGCCAGGGAGATTTGAAATGGAAATTTCTCCGAGATGGCTGTGATTTGGCTCTTCAGGGTCCTGTTCCATTAAAAATGCAGCTATCCTTGAACGACTTGAGAGACAGCTAGAATTTCATGTTATTGCTATTCCCACAAGTATTTCTCTATGCTTTCTAGATGAAGTTTGTGCAAAATTAAACAGAAGAAAGGCGGTGGTGACGCTGACTTCTTTCTGTTAGATAGATGGCCATTACACACAAACATCAAAAACAGGTAGCAAACTGCAGGTACTTCCCTTCGGACATGCTGCACACAGGGGATGGCAGGCACGATACTGCCCACCAGGAAACATGCTCTCTTCTCCACAAACAAGACAGTTTATCCAGGAGCACAACAGTGGCACAGTCCTACTTCAGAAATATATTTCGGCAGCCACCTACTGATTTCCCTGTAGCTTTGTATTTTACCTGATGATTGGCCCATCAGATTTTGAGCTTCTTCGGAGGAATGTAAGGGCAGCTTTTCTCCTGAAGAGCAAAGAAGAAACAGATTTAATGCTTTTGCCTTCGAGGAGATAAGCAATGTCACTTCATCTAGGAAGCTCAAAATATGATGAACATACGGTCAGAAAAGGCATTTCCATCCAGCACCTAGACCTCTGAGCTTTCAGCATTGCCATCCCCTGCGCACTATATCTGCTTCCTAGCTCGCTGTGAAGCTCTCAGCAGCGTTTTTGCAGCCCAGGCTGGTGAGCCACACCAGCACCCGGCACCGCAGTGCCTTCCCAGCCGCATCCTGCAGGACAGCATCTCTCGCTGCCGCCGCGGGATGTGGGGACATCCTGCCCGGTCCAATGGGCGCACGGCGGGGGATGCTGGCCGGGAAGGGTGGTGCTGATAATCGTCCTTCTGCTCAGAAAGCCGGCAAGGCAGGGAGCAGAGCGGGCATGCACGGTTATCCGCTGCCACATCCCCCAGATTTCTGCCTAACCTCCCTGCTAGCCTCTCCCCGTGGACACTGCGACCTCGGCTTCACTTCTCCTATTTGTTTCCGTTAGATACAGTGATATTTGAAAGAGAGAGAAACTCTACAGGTAAGAAGAGAAGGATATCTAGAAAGGGCATGTGGGTACGTACCAGGGAAAGCGGGGGTGGTCTGTCCAAGGGGAGTAAAGGGGGTTTGCTGCATAGCCAACTGGTGGAGCTTGGTCAACTGCTGAGGGGTAGGAGGGACATTAGAGCTAAGAAGGTTATTGTCATAGAGTACAACAAGTCACACCAAAAAGCAAGAACCAAATTATAACGGAGAAAGAAAACAAACTGAAAGAAACCTAAAAAACAAACAAACAAAAAAAAAACTAACAAAAAACTGGAAGCCATGTTGAGACATGGCAAAACCAGCATTAACAAAAGGACTTGGCCTGGGTAAGATACAATAAAGCCCAAATCTTATGCAGAAGTGCTTGGCCAGGGTGTGAAGTACGATACCAGCTAGAAGCCCATTCTCAGCCCATCAGATGTTCTGGTGTTTTAGTGAGGACGGGATCTCCACCAGCACCCACACAGAGGTTTCGCATCACTGCTGCTTAACTGAAGAACTACAGTGTTCTCCACGCAATCAGAAGCAGTTCTGATGCTGGTTCTTAGCAACCCCAGGCAATGCCAAAGTCCTCCAGGAGACAAAGCTCCCGTGGATCTGTGTAGATCTTGTCAGAGGGAGGAAAACCAGGGCAGGAGCTTGCATTTCAGCAATGGCGTTTGGGTCTGCAAAAGGGGTCTGCTAAACACGGCGACCTGCAAGAGCGAGGGCAATGCCCCCAGACTATCTTCAGGATGGGTTTCTTCATGGAGCACTACTTAAAATGACAGATCCTCACGAGAGGGGCTGCAGGATGGGGGGGGGGGATGGCAAGCACGGCCCTCGCACGCATGGCTTTTTTTCCAGGGCTCAGCAAATCTGCCAGGAGCAGAGCAGAGCGCAGCAGCAGCGAGGATCAGAAGCTGCTTCGCCAGTGCTGATGAAAGCTTAAATAACTTCCAAAGCATTTTGCGTGCTATGCTGCATTTTATTCCTGTCAAACAGAGGGGGATAGTAACAAGGAAAACACAAGTCGTTTGCACGGTTTGCAAAGGAAAACTGGGACAAGAACACGATGATCCACCCACTGCAATACGCGGCCGCGTTTCTCTTCTGCTCTGGGGAGCTGAAGTGAAACGCACACGATACAGAATATTTCTGATCAGCGATTACAGTGAGCTCTTCAAAGGACGTGCATTCTGGCATCATGTAGACAGCCGAACCACCAAAACTGAGTGATATCCACGCTCCTCTGCTACACGCAGGGGATGACACTGCTCCTACAGACACAGCCCAGCCTGCAGACCAAGCACAGCACCAGGTCGTCCCCAGTGGGGCCATGGTGCTGGCCTGGAGAACGAATATGGAACAACTCAACACCCAACTTGCCACGGGCAGGAGAAGCCCCAAGACGCATCGAACCAACAGAGCTGCACCCCAAGAGCAGCGTCTTATAAAAGCACCCCTTCCCCGTGTGCCCCTCAGCAAACGCACTGTGGGTCCCCCACCCGTCCTTGGTTATGTATCAGAATAAGCCATGAGCAGGGGGACTTCAACACGAGTGAACCCCATTCCCATCCCTCATCACCTGGATGAGGATCCCACAGAAGGGACGTGGCCCTGCTTCAATTAGGAAACCATGCACTGGCAAAGCTCTTGTTTCTCCCATCCCACCCAGACATCTAGACAAGCCATCGGATGACCAGTGCTCTAGGATAAGGGGAGGTATAGAAAATAAGTTCCTTTTTTTTTTTTTTCCCTTCCTTTTCTCATTTTGATCATTTTGAGGCCCAAAACGTGTGATCTGGTTGGCCTCATAACAGAGGGATAGCACTGGACAGTGAGAACAATTTAGCATCAGGCCAAGTCCTCAGAATTGATAAAGTGTGTGTTCACAGGTTATAAGGCTATTCAAGGTATTACAGAGACTACGCATGGCCAGTTACTTTGAGAATATGCTATTAATATTATTGTCTAATATTAATATTTTGTCATCTAGCAGTAGCATGCAGGTGACATAACAGGGTATAAGAAGAACAAGAGTAAAACTCACATCCGGGTGTGGAATGGCGTATTGTCCCTGAATTGTGTAGGCCTGCAAAGGAAAAACAGAGGCTGTTAGAGGAGGCAGGAGGTGCTGAAGCCCTCCCAGCGCAGGGAGCTGGATGCCAGCCTGGAGAAAGAGCTTTGGCTCTTCCCAAAGAAGTACACAGCTCTTCAAACATCCCAGAGCTGTATGGAGGGGGGAGGCAAGGCTGCAACGGCCTTCACTGTGCAAAGGTGCTCAGCAGCCATAGCTCTGTGCAAGGGGTGCACGATGGCATCTCCACGGCCCTCTGCTCCTAAACGTGCATCCTAGTGCAGGCACGGCAGCACAGGGAGCCATGCCATCCCTCAGGGTGGATATCACTCTGCTGCAGTGCCATGTGGCCATGCAGAGAGGCTGCTGCCAGACATCCCGTGGCTTACAACAGGCAAATCCGTGCAGATGTTGGCTAGGCGGTTTGCCTTTATTACTATCTCTTGTTGTAATCCCTCCTCTTTTGTAAGTAACCCGAAGATAAGCACCACTGTGTGCTGAGAGCCACCAGAGTGCCCGAAGTTTTGGATTCAACCAGTTAGCAAGATGTATCTCGCTAGGTTGCCACGTTACTCAGATGATTCCGAAAGAAACGGTCTAAGAGATGGATAGCACTTGATTAAGGGAGAGTAAAGATGGCCAGGAAAAAAAAAAAAAGCAAAAAATGAAACCATCAACACCTCCTGAACGTGTGCTGCATCCTTCAAAAACAATGGGGCCTTTATTGCCAGGGAGAGCCTGGACAACACAGAGCTCTGAGGAGTCCGGCATTTCCCGGCATCTTGATTTAGCCTTTGGATTTTGATTAGAGAGGTCGAATAGAAGCAGCAAAATGAAAGGCAGGGAGGTGAACTGGAGGGATGCAGACTGAGCCTCTCGCTCCTGCCTGGCCCATGAGGAGCTGCCAGGGCTGAGAGGGGCTCACTGGGGCAGGAGGGGAAGAGCTCTGCTGCCCACGGTGCCCGCTGCATCCTGCAGCATCCCTGCAGCAGGAGTGTGCTGCCTCTTACTCTCCCTTTTGAGAAGTACTGCTCGCCAGGCAGCTGGACCCAAAGCTCCTTTCCAGGATGGTTGCTCAGGCTGCATAAGACCCTGACCCTGCTTCGGGCAATGACCACGAGATGCTAACTCAGCACGCTGTCTGACAGCTTGCTGTTCTGCTATTTCGTTATGGGGTGGGAGGACATCAGACAGCTTGCGTGGTGTAGGAGGTGGCACCAGGTGACTCCCACCAGGTCATGGGCCAACCAGTGCTTTACACTCATTCCTGCCATGCCCTGTAGAAATCAATTGCTCAGTGGTTTAACTGAGAGGCACAGCTGGGAACACGTGCTTCGTGTAGACTTAAGGCACGTGTTGCATACGTGGCTATTCTGCACACAGAAGTCTTCTGTCACCTCTAAGAGCTGCCAGAAGCCACTGCAAGCCTTGATTTAGCCTGGATTACCATGGCACGATGTGACATAGTCTGTCCCAGGCTCATTCCTGCAACAGGAGTTCCCACTGGTTGCAGGGATTGACCCTTCCATGGAGTAGAGGAACAGCCCAGCCCTGATCAGGCTAGAAGGAGCCTGGCCCACCTGATAGCAATTTGCAGCATGCAAAGTTCCTTTTAATTAGATAGCCAATGCCAGAAAATACGAAATATTCCTGCACGCATGGCCCCTTGCTTAGCTATCAGCAAACGCTGATAAAAAAATCAAGCTGGTTATTGAGCCAGGTCTCCTACAGTTGTGACTATGAGCAAAATCGGCATTTCAAGTAGACAGACCCATCCAATACAGAACAGCCTCTGTGCTGTCCCCAGCTCTGCCCCAAGGGCATGAGGGCACCATGCTCCCTGCCGGCCCAGCCCTGTCCCTGTCCCCACTTCTGCAAGGAGCTTTCAGTCTGGCTGCTGTGGCACGACACGGATGGGATGACACCATGCAAGTCAGAAGGCAAGAAACCTGAGTGCACTAACGGGCAGCGGCTGGTGCTGCAGTAAAAGGCTGAGGTTGGCAGTGGAGGCTGCAAGCGGGTCGGCTCTTACCTGACCACCTGCAAAAATGACAGGGGTGGAGGCGGGCTTTGGGCGGTAGGGAATGGTGGCACCTTTTGGTGGGGACTAGGAAAAGGGATAAGGAAAGGGAGAGAGAACATTAGAACAGCTTTCCTGAAACAGCAGCAAAAAGAGCATTAGAAAGCACCCGACGGAGCACGGGCTTCCAAAGCCGTGCTGTGCCGGGGTGAGTGCAGCCCCCGGGGCCACGGCCAGCAGCACCCACACCGGGCAGACAGCGTCTCTGGACAGGAAGACATGGGGGAAATGGGCTTTTAGTGGACAAGGAGGACACCCTCAGGAGTTCCCCTGCCAGTGCACACAGCACCCTGGAGCACCTGACAAGCTTCCCCACCTTGGCTCTGCTCTACACGCATTCTGTCCCCTAGTCCGGGCTGATGCTGGGCTGCAGACCCTTCTTGGAGCACCCCATAATGGCCTTCAAGCTGCAGGGAGGTGGGGAGGAATGTGGTGTGTCACTGTGTTGCCAAGCCCACGCAAGCATCCCCACACAGCAGCTCTCCTTGAATCATATTTTCACCATCATCATATCTTCACCTGGCACATCCAGGGCTTGGCTTGGTTTCTCACCACCCAGGCACTGCAAAGTGCTGTCCTGCCACCAAAGCTTCCCATGCCCCATCCGCTGCTTTGGCCAAAGTGCTGGGAGTTGGAGGCAGCTCCATTTGCATCAGCCCTCTCAGACAGTACTGTGAGCATTTCAGGAGATCTCATCCCCAAGATGCATGGTGGAAGCTGTCTGTTGGAGCAGCCAGGCAGGTGCCAGCAGCAGAGGAGCTGAGATCTGGGAGACTTCTAGGGATTGTGAGAGATTTCAGATAAAAGCCTTCTGAGCCCACCGGAGGCAAAACAGTTCTGTTGCTACTAACACGTCAGGATGGGCAATATAAATTACATTATCTCGTAGAAAATTCCACCTTTTTTCTTTACATTCCTCCACACGTCTCTCTGTAGCCACGTGACATATTGAAATCTCCTTAGGAAAGCTGTGAGATCAAAGCATTGTGTGCATAACCACAAACCTGCTTCTTCTTTCATCACATTACAGATCTTGGAGGGAATGAGTGAGAATTTCTGTGGTAAGATAACTGGAGACATAAAAGCTACTAGGAGCAGCTCTGCAAACTGTTAAAGCTGGGGGACTTTCCAGATTTAAGACTGCAAGAAATGTTGTGGGGTTGGTTTTTTTTGCTTTTTCCCGTTGCTGAGCCATACAGAGGAATATCAACCCTTGTTTTGGTCAGCAAGAACAGCCATCACTCAAGATTTATAACACACAGTGAACATCACCTCGAGCCCATCTCTGCCACAGTACAGAGCATGACCTGGAGCCACTTCATGGCTAAATTCACACTCCTCTAATAGCACAGCGTGTCCATGTGAGCACCAGCAGTTGTTGGCATTGAGGTCCACAGCTGTTCCTCTCTATCCATTCTGCTGGTGAACTGAAGTTGCTTATGGCTGGTGTTGCTTCGTCTCAACCACGCCTCGGTG
Source organism: Cyrtonyx montezumae (assembly GCF_038088225.1). Lineage (NCBI taxonomy): Eukaryota > Metazoa > Chordata > Aves > Galliformes > Odontophoridae > Cyrtonyx > Cyrtonyx montezumae. Next base: position 1,068,465 of record NW_027072078.1, read on the forward strand.
TCCTCTTGCAGCAGCAAACATCCCAGTGCCAAAACAAGATGTACTGGGCACAAACTGGGGCACAGGAAGCTCCTTCTGACTATCAGGCAGCACTTCTGTGCTGTGCAGGTGACACTGAGCCCTGACACAGGTACCCAGAGGCTGTGGGGTCTCTTCCTTGGAGACCTCCAAAAGCTGCCTGGGTGTGATGCTGGGCACCTTGCTCTGGGTGTCCCTGCTGGAGCAGGGGGTGGGCCAGATGGACCCAGAGATCCTGCCAACCTCAACCATTATGCGATTCTGTGAAACGTGTTCTTCCCTGCCATAAAGAAACAGCAGCATTAAGGTCACCCAGCAGAGCAGTGTTCGTGCCTTTGGCTCTGGGAGGCACCAGAAGCAGGTATGTCACTGTGTAGTAGCAGCAATGGGTTCCTTCTTGAGCTTCTCCAAGGCAGCTGGCATGCAGATGGGTTATGTGGTTGCAGTCAGCTCCAGCAATGAGCTGACGGGATGGCAGCATTGCTCCACAGCAGAGGACTTTGATAAGAATTTCTCCCAGCAAACTGCACCCTGGCCATATGCTCATGCACGCCGTGGCTCCTGCTCAGCACCTGCCTTCTCTGCACCTCCGCCTCACTGGAGCTCAGGCTTGGGTTCATGCCTACTGCTCCCTTACCTTGGCACCCTCTCAGTTATCCCAGCACAGCAGATGTACTGGCTTCCTCCTCCCAGCACCCCGCTCCTGAAACCCCCGGTGCTGTGAAACAAACCTCCTCCTTTCAGGCACCCAACTGGTTTCCAGTTTGGCAAACTAGAAATTACACAAACACAATGGGGAAAACACACTTGGGTGGGTTTCAGACGAAGGTACCAGGAAATGAGTGTGGTCCGCTAATGCGTGGTGAACAGTGACAAGGACACGATCCACAGCTCTCAGTGCTGTTGTGATGCCAGGCAGGTTTTGTCCTATATACTTTACCCCCTTTGTTACAGACTGTACCTCCAGCATCACCACACAGATCTGTTTGACACACTGGATAATTGCGTCGGGTGTCCCCGAGATTGTCACCGCCCGCTCCGTGGAGTTGGGCAGCATGTCCCCTGCCACTTGAACCTGAGCACCTGTGGACTGGAGACAGAAAGAGAAAGAAGGAGGAATCTCACTGCAGAAGCCCTCTCCCTCCATCCAGCTCCAGCTCTGATGCCACGTGCCCCCAGAGAGCTGCAGCCTCATGCTAGAGAGGACGTGGCACATCCCATGGGACAAACCCATGACAACACTCCTGCATCAGCAGGGACCATCCTGGGAATCGCGTTGACGCACAATGCCAGTGCATGAGGATCCCCCTTTCCAAGGATGCAGATCACCTCTGAGGAGCTGCAGTTACCCTCAGTAACTAAGGTAGGTGTGATTTACCTCCCTGATTTCCTTGATCTTGGAGCCTCCCTTGCCAATCAGCGAGCCACACTGGCTAGCTGGTACAACCAGTCGCAGAGTCACCGGAGGTTTACTGGTAGCAGTGCTGTTGCTCATTGAGTTGGTTATGTCCTGGGGAAGGAAGAGGACAATGCATCAGCCCTTGTTCCCCAGCCCAGACATCTGCCACACAGCCCAACCCAAATGCCCCAAACCAGTAAGGAGGGATCACATCTTCCAGACCCAGGCTGGGCTCAGTTCTTGCCCATAGAGAGATGTCTGCAGCAACTGGGAAGGCTTTGCGCCAAGGTCGTGTACTGGGTGAGCGAGTCCAGCCAGGTATGCATGGGCTGAGGGCATCCGGATGTACTGCTGGACCCAACACTGCATGAAAACCCTCCTACTCTGCCCTCTTGGGGGAAAGGGTCGCATTACTCACCTCCTCAAATTTGTAGGCAATCATGGCAAAAGCCTTAAAGATGGCATCGGTGGGGCCGGTGATGGTTACAATCCGCTCAGGGCAGTTTCCCTCCGAGATGTTGATTCTTGCCCCGCTCTGGAAAGAGAAAGGCAGTCCTGAAGCAGCCACAGCCTGGCAAGCAACTGGATGCAGCCTCCAGCACATCTTTTTTTCTGAGGTATATCCTCAGCACCCAAGAGCAGAAACTCGGAGAGCCCTGGTAGCACTTTGCACACTTGATCCCTGGTCACAACGTGAAGACATCCCATCTAACTTTAAAAACTCCCACTCTTGCTCCATGTACTTCCAGCTCTGCCTCACCCTGAGCCCCCAGAAAGGGTTTCCAAGGCCTGCCTTGAATAATTCACTGCAATGTGAACCTGTGCTGTCAAAGCAAGAGTGGCCCTTGGCAGCACTGCATGTGAAGAGCTCTGCTTAGTGATCTGGTAACTCTTCGGCAGATAAAGGTACAAAGACCACGGGCAAACTCTCTCATCTCATGCGAAACTTTATTTCAGTGTTTCAGAAGCGGAAAGCTCTTGTCCCTGGAAAATTCCCAGTAAACACAACAGGAATTTGACTGGGATCAAGAAAACCAGACAAAATTGTTCTGGGGACAGCTGGCTTGGGTATCTTTGGGTGAAGACTAAAGATGGGAGTCACAGCTGCACATATCTCACAGGGCAGTGAGCCATTGGGACAGCTCTGGTCATCGCCCTGTGTCTGGAGAAGAGATGCCAGCCCTTCCCACTCCTCATCCCTCTCTCCTAAATCACTTAATGGATCAGTTGCTCACCTCTTCACGCATTTTCTTCACAGTCTCTCCTTTCTGAAATAAGAAGCAGAAACACAGACCATTGTAAAAACTCAAGACCTTCACCTTCAAAGCAACCTTTCCAAATCTGCATCTCTCTAACACACTGCAGCACGTAGCCAAAAATTTGGGGAGCTCTGTCACAGTTGGCCCTCCATCCACCCTACATGACGGGTGAGCTGAAGGGCTGATGATCCAAGCTCACCCCTGCTCCCACGTCTGCAAGGCATGATACAGATTAGATTTCCTGTTTGGAGGAGAACCTCACAGAAAAGCTCATCAACTGTCTAGATGATTGAAAAAGATGGCCCTTCAGAGTGGTCGTGAAGGATGGTTCCTGCTCTAGTATCCGTGGACAGCTCTATTGTCACGAGATACAGAACAGGTGCAACTGTGATTCCTTCCAGGCCTGAAAAGCTGATGGAGAAATAAGGTGCAAGCATAAAGAATAAGGTGTCAGTGTTGTAAATCTTTGCCACCACAGATAGCCAAGACTTAACCATGGAGCACAGGCACCTCAAGGACTTTTCTGCGTGAGCTAAATGGTGCCCTGTCATCTCTGAGGCAAGAATTAAAGCTGGTTTGCATCGCATTTCTTAACCATTTTTAGAGAATCTGTTTGATTTACATTTCCAAGCCATATGATGACAAACACTTATTTGCCACCCCAGAGAAGCAGCCAGAAGTTGTCCTAGATGAGCTCTTTCTTTGTGGGGGTGCAGTCTTTGACCTCTCTGTGAGTCTCTCACCACTCCTGTCACACCAATGCAGCTCACTGAACATCTAAGGGATATTTGTGGGAAGAGATAACTGGCGTATACCCCAGCACAGACAGTAAAAGCTGCAGGCAATTCAGGAAGCACCAAAACACATATCTCAAAAATGTGCTTACCTTTCCAATGATGCTTCCGACTTCCTACCAAGAAAACAGAAAAACACCACAGCATAAATGGTGTTGCAAGACACGAGGATAAGCCAAGCAGGAGAGGGAGAGGGGTGCAGCCCTGCTGGGAGCCGTTACCTTGCCATGCATCAGCAGCCGGATGGTGAGAGTGACGTTCAGGCCGCCTTCGGAGACCTTTGACTCCATTTCCTACCGGGGATGGGAGACGGTGTCAGTGGGAGGGTGCCCCGGCACAAGAGGAGGCAGTGGCACAGCTGTATCACCTGGGGACACAGGGGCAAGGACAGACATCTCTGGGGTGAGTTCACCTTCCTGATCCCTCCTCATGGATTCACCACCCCCACTTCCGCCACCCCACAATCAGCACATGGGTATCTATCTATCTGTAGATGCCCCTGTTCACTGCAGGGGAGCTGGGCTAGGTGACCTTCAAATGTCCCTTCAGATCCAAACGATGCTGTGATCCTATGACTCTGTGACAAGGGAGCAGGGAGCTGGTAGAACCCTCTGGCCAAAGACTTTGGACTTAGAAAGACCCAGGGCACACATCTGGCAAACCAAAATGCACCATTCCAAGCATGAATGGACACTCAGATAATCTGGAGCAGTGGGTCTTGGAAAGGCCAGCTCTTCTATCAGTGGAAATATCCATCAGACCCCAGGAACAAGGAGCAGGAAGGACTGAGATGATGTGCTAATCACTGCATTTCTGGATTTTAATCCAGATCTGTAAGCTGTGCGCTGTGTCCGAGGAATGCATGTCCAGCTGTACATATCTCATGAAACCTCTGCCCATTTTCCAGGTGCTGACATGTTCCCTTCCCATCCCATACTCTCTCTTTCCTCCTCTGCCCTCTAGAGGGAAAATTGCTACTGGTGCTTCAGAGGCAGGGGAAGATAAATCACAGCCCTGAAAGAAATCCTCCCTTCTCTTTCCCAGTGCCTCCTTAATAGCATCTCAGTGCAAGGAGTGGGCATCTGAATGTCTCTGCAGCCTACTGCATGGGGAGACCAGTCCTGTCTCAGGGACAGTGCCAGAAACCTCCCCTGTGCAATGCCATGAGATGTGTAGCAATATTCCTCTGTGTTATTTAATCCCTCGGTAGATGTCAGATGGGAGATTTTTCTGCCACGAGCATCTGCTATTTTCCTGTGCTCATACAGGGGCATCTCTGGGCAAAAAAAAAAAAAAAAAGGGAGGTAAACCACTGCTCAAATATTACTTTGAAGCACAGAGGCAGTCGGGATGCATAAATACGCAGCAGTGCACAAATGGCTGCGAGATGGGTTTGAGAGAGCGTCCTCTTCCAGTAGGCTCCTACCAAGCTCAGAATGGACAAAAGCCATGCAGTGAGCATGGAGATGATGCTTTCCCACAAGAGAACAGCTGAATGGGGATGGGGCTGTCACAAACTGAGCAGCACTGGGAGAGCTGACACTTTGTCTGTGCTGCTCCGTGTGGGGGCTGGCAGCCTCAAGGAGGTGGGCCATGACTTTCCCACCAAGGACACATCAATTCTACCACTTTGCCTTCACCAAATGCCCTGTATTGCAGCCACCTACCACCTCCCCGTGCTCCCTATCCCTCACATGAGAGACCCTGAAGCTGGCCGTTATGTAAATGTTTCCAATTGATTGAAAAAGTGGGTCATGTGTTAGCCAAATGCTCCTGGCTTTAAGATCTATCAGCATTATTAAATTAAACACGCTTCATGCTCCAGCAAGCAGGAAAGCCACATTGGCCTTTTCTTAATCATACTAGTGAAAGGTAAGTCTTTTATATGGGAGTTCATAAATGCAATGGAAACTACAAGAACAATAGATGAGAGGCATTTACTCAGTCTGTGTAGCCCCCTCTCAACATTGTTCATTCTTCACGGACAAAGTGTTGAGAACAAATCTCATCCCAAACACCATTTTGAGCGTTTCAAATGTTCTCAGCCCAAAAGAGAGACCCATCTACCAGGACCCATCTCCTCACAGGGACAGCGAGATCTGCCTAGATCACAGCATCCTTAGAATTGCTTCTTTGTGCTTCCCCTCAAGCCCTGAGGACACCATTATGTCCAGCCTGACAGATAAAGCAGACAAAGGGCCCAGCTCCAACGCAGTACAGAGCTGGTGCAGCTCTGCAGAGGCCAAAGATGCAGCATCAAGAGATGAGTTTGGATGCAAAATGGAAGGTATGCTGCAAGCCAAGTGAGGACCATGATGCTTGGGCCATTGCATGAGAAGGAGCAGAGCAGTACTCCAACCTGCAGGGTTTGTAACATGGTGCCCAACGCTGACCTATCCCAAAATGTTTTACTAAAGGATGACCTGATTGCAGAGAAAACAGGACTTTCAAATCCATCTGCCTTTTGGAAGCATGTTTGGATAAGGCATCATGGACACATAGAGCAACTTATTTCTTCCCCTCTCCTTTGGTTTTGAAAATACATCTCTTCAGTTCCAGGAAATGTTCTTAACCCATCAGGAATACCCACTGACTGCAAAACGGCTCATGCACCAGTGATAAAGTAGAGAAAAAGAAGGAATATGGAAACTCAGAACAGTGGGGAGGATTCCTGTCCCTCCCCAGACGTACTCTGATTTTTTTTTCACACCGGTTTGTTGGAGGTTGGACAGATTGCCTACGTTGGTGCTCTCGTCTTTGTGCCAGGCGACTCAAACTGCAAACATCGAGATGCACTTAAGATTGAACAAAGTCTAATTATTAAGATAATTCTGAACACCGTGAACTAATTTAATTTAGCTCATTTAAGATTGTGATCATTTTCATGACATTTCATGTCCTGGCCCTCTCACAGGAGATGGAATATGAAGTAAAACATGGCGAGGGAGGCTGAGCTGGGCTTCATTCTCTAGCCTGGTTTCCAAGCCTCCATTCAGCAGGGTGTTCCAGCAAGCTGGATTGCCATGGAGGAGCATGGCTGGCTCCTGCCACCACAGACACTCAGCTCATGGCATGTTTGCCCTGGAAATGTCTTCTCGAAGGGCACCCAGGTGCCACCATAGCCAGGCAGTGTCTCAAAGCACTTTGCTTTTCACCAAAATGCCATTTCACACACCTCCAAATATCACCGAGATTAAAAAAAACCCACTTCAAATGGCTTCATTTTACCACAAAATGCCTCGTTTCTTTGTCTCAGCTGCTTCTCAGCACAAGCATCCTCACCTCCTGCCTGTGCTGTACCAGCTCTCCTCTTCCTTATCCTATGACGTGACTCCAGCCAGAGCTGCCTGCAGCCCCTCTGCAAGCACTGGGTGCCTGCTACCAGAGTGGTCCATGGCTAGCATCACTGCTGCCTGCAGACCTCACATCCCACCCTTGGAGGCTGAGGAACCCCTGCTCCTGTTACAGCACACAGTCCCAAGCACTCCTCTCCTCCTCATGTCTGGGGTTTTGTGTTTTCCTTCCCGTGCTTCCTCCTTGCAGTGGTACAGTGGTTCTTGGTTATTTCCCAGACATCTGTGGAAGTCACAATTCAGTAAGGGCACCCTTGCCCTAAGCAGACCCCATTTCTAAAGTCTATTCTCTAACCCGCCTTCCAAGCCAGACAAGAAGGCAGAAAATATGCTTAGGTTATCTGCACTGAAGTCATTCTGGTGCCTCTGGGACCAAGCACTGCCAGAAATCAGATGCATAAGGCAGAGTTTCTTCTCCAGATTCCATCATGGAATATTCTCAGCAGTGTTATGGAGATTGAGTTTCACAGTGTTGACTAGGTATTTATTTTGGGGGACAGCAATGTTTTCTTCAAGCTGTCCAAAAACAATCAGAGAGAACATCTCGGTGCAAAAACATCCCAGAGGCACAACCCTCCCCCTCCAAGAAGGGTTTGGATGAAAAATTCGCAGGCACTGCCAAGGAAAATTCAAAGAAAGTCTCCGTCACCCTCGTCACCCACTGCATGGCCTTCAGAAAAGTACTCCTTCTTGGTAGGTTTGTGCAGTCCAGGCTGCATTGAATCTCAACTCCAAAGCCTCGGAGCCCTGTTAAGTAAGAGCTCTTGCAGGTCCATGCAGGCAAAGCAGTGGGATCAGCCAGGAGTCTTCATGAGGACCATGTGCCACCCACCCTGGGACCACCCAAAGATCTTTCTCTGGAGCACCTTGTTGGTTGCTCAAAGGCAATGTTGATCTGAAAAGCATTCAACACATCTCATGGACTCTTTGGTGCTTCAGGACTCTCACCAGCAGGATAACAACTGCAAAGCTCCAGCATCCTTCAGCACATCATGATAGAGTCACAGAATCGTAGTCATAAAATGGCCTGGGTTGAAGAGGACCTCAAAGACCATCGAGTTTCAACCCCCCTGCCATGGGCAGAGTCACCAACCACTGGAGCAGGCTGTCCAGAGCCACATCCAGCCTTGCCTTTAATGCCTCCAGGGATGGGCATCTGCAGCCTCTCTGAGCAATGCATCCAATGCATCACCACCATCTGAGTGAACAACTTCCTTCTCACATCTAACCTAAATCTCCCGTCTTAGTTTAAAATCAGTCCCCCTTGTCCTGTCACTATCAGTATCCACTGTTTTTAGAACCCTGGAAACTGAAAGCCATGTCCTAAATGAAGAAGGGAGCCTAGGAAAGAAGGCATTTTTCTGATGTTATACACTTCCCCAAGATCTGCCTGCCCACTTGCTTAAGCTTTCTCCCCACTCATCTCCTTGTGGTGTTATCCTGCCATTAAGACCTAATCCAGTGATTTTCAGCATCATGTTTTAGTGGCTGGGGGGAACACGAGGCTCAGGATTATGACGACAGTGCAGTCTGGCCAGATCAGACTGGGGATGGAAGGAGAATGGATAAAAACTGCTGTGGCAGAAAACCAAAGCCTGTTACTCACTGAAAGCCAGGCTTCAAAAGGAAGTGCATCAGCTACTGGCAGGCTTGGTGGTCAGAAGACAAAGCCATGAGAGGACAGCAGCACGGAAGTCCAAATGCACGATGCCTAACATTGTTTTGCAATAAAGCTGCATTTGCAGCTGCTGCTGGATTCCACAAACAGAGGAGTCATTTTGATTAATGTCTCCTCCACTCACTCTGCAGCTCCACTGAAAACACATTAGAAAACTCTAATAGAAAAAGATCCATCCTCTCTAGCTTGGTACATCAAGCATGGTATCCCCACTTCTCACCAGCCCTTGGTCTTTCCAAGCATCACAGGAGATACATCTCCCTGCTCTTGCTGTCTGGATGTTTCATTCTTGGTCACCTGCTCCCATTCCCCTGCTCTCCTTCCAGTGGTGAGTCTTCATGGCTCACTGTGTCACCTGTCGGCTGCAGATGGGCAATTGTGACCTGCTCTCTGCTCATGTGCACCATGGGGCTCTTCTAGCCCCCCTCACTTTTATGCAGAGATGAAATGCTCTTTCTTCAAACTCCCTGCTCCATCCCTTTGCCCAGCTCCTGTGACCACAAATTCAGTGCTGGGGCCATCACAATCAGCCTCTGCTGCAGCCTCAGTGCCTCTGACTGTATTCTACCTCCTGATCCTACCTCCAACCTCTGCTAGCTGGAACTCTTGAAAGTTTTTCTCCATTTCCTAAATAATTGCTTACTACCCCCTTTGAGCCAGCATGGATTTCTCCCCACATCCTTTGGCCTCCAGAGAAGAGGGCTGGTTGTTCACACTGGGTGGTCTTTCAGAGAGAAATACTGTCACTAGGTGTTGGCACTGGCCAACACCTCTGCTCCCAGAGCAGCCCAAAGCTGTGTTAAACCTGCTGAGCTAGCCCCCGTGGAAGAGCTTGGCTCTTAAAAGCCATCAGCTTGGCTCTTAAAAGCCATTTTTTTAGAAGAAAATAGAAGAGGAGCTCCACACAACATGCAAACCTTCCCCATCCATTTTCACCTCTCTTTAGTACTGATTCATACTTTAAATTTCAGGCATTTCAGTGGGACTTATGGCCTGATTGGTAAACCAAGAGGAATAGAAATACAGCATCACAGCTGTCCCAGATGGAGAAAGCTGGCAAGTCCCTCTCACAAAAACAAAAGCACAAAGCCCTGAATCCTGCCAGCAGGCACTGGAAATTCAGGGAGGGATGTCCAGGAGTCCCTGCTCATCTGCTGGGTGCCACTGCGTCCATCTCAGCCCACTGCACCTCAGCAGTTAATGATGGGCAGCCTCCCACAGGAGTGGATGGTGAATGGACGGGAAGTCAGATGTGAAAACAAGATCGGGCCCCCTGATACCAGACAGCATATTAATATCCACGGCCTCTAACACACGCCCAATCCAAAGAGAAGTACTGGGTTTGCCATGATGGCTATGCTATCACAGCCATCTTCTGTGTGGTGACAGCACACAAAGCTGCAGTTTCTCCCTGTTGATAGCACCAGCATGAAGGTCTTGCATGCAGTGAGGAAACAATCTGTGAAACATCCATCTCAACAAGGTAAATGAACCCTGGGTGGTATAATAACGGGTTCTGTTTCGTATTGAATGAAAGCCACTTCTGGAAGGCTGGTGTGAGTGAGGTGGGGACAACACACTTGAATTTAGTTCAATTCACCCTGATAGTTACTTTTGGAACGACTTGCCAATAAAAATCTGCTTTCAGTGAAGGCTGTAATGTTTAAGTACACGGGAGACTTCAGCCCACGAGGAAATGAGCACTGATTTTCTTTGCACCACTCTGTTGGGCTTACTGCGGCTCAGACACCAAGAACAACAACTCCACATCTGCACACATCTGTCTGTAAGCCTTTAGCAAGTGCTGGGTGGACTTAAGGCACCTTGCACTGAGAAAATACCATCTCCTTGGATAAAGAAGGTGGTCAGCCACAGATTTTACTCCACCAGCAAATTAAATAATTCATTAAAGCAACACCTGGGATATTTTTCCTGGAATGACAGCTGTCCTGCCATGTTCAAGCCAACTCACTGGAGTTTCTGGGAAGCAGGAAGAGGAGGTGCTGATAGGAGCTGGGGAGGGACAAGCATTTGCTCACTGTCCACTCAGCACAGGTGCCTGAGTCACCTTGAAAGGCACTGTGGCCATTAACACGTGGCACCATTGGCTTTAATCAATTAGCTGAAACGGCACTGCCTTGCACTGCTGAGATCTAGAAACACAATACTGTGCTCCATATCTGCATCCCAGATGTGTTAATAGACCCGAGGAAATGCTGCTGCCAACGCTGCAGAGGGTGGCTGGACCGAGCCACTGGAGAACAGAAAACCTGGCACAATGGGAGCCAAACATTTCTGCAGGCATTTCTGCAGGCATCTGCAGCCCCACGGTGAGTTTGTGCACAGAGGGAAAAGCCCTAACCAGCAATAGAGTGATGGTAGGAATATGGCTGCTAACATCTTCCTATATATGATATTTTCCTGAAAGAGCCAGGGAAGCCTGGGGTAAAGGAAACTGCTTGGAGATGGCTGGGAAACCCTCTCAGAGCATGTATCAGAGGCTCTCCAGCTGAAGTGTCAGGTAAAAAGCCTAGCTGGGGTAGCTGAGAGCAGGGCAAGAAGCCAAAGAGAGCTTGGCAATGGGGGAGAAAAAAAAGATATGATTCAGCAAGGGAAAGTACTGAGGCTAAGGAAAGTACTGCTTGGCTCTGTGTAGTTAAGGCATGGAGGAAGGGCTCCTCATCCACCCAAAAAGGGCTGGGATCAACAACTCAACCTGCAAGCTTGGGATCTGCAAAAGAAAGCCAAGAATAACGAGATGGATCTTCATAGGAGATCCAGCCAGCAGAGAGCAACCCTGGACCAGTGGGGACAAGTGGGAGGGCCGAAGGAACCAAGGTCTTGCAGGAATGTGGAGGCTGGAGGAGACAGGGCATCACACAGGGGCTGAATAGCAGCAAGGGAGATCTGGGCTCAGCACTGGAACATATGCGCCATGTGCTGTGCTCAGGATCAGCCAGGCTGCAGGGATGCACCCAATTTAGCTTTGTTTCACCCCAGCTAGAGAAACTGAGGTAGAAAACACTGTGACTAGGCTGCCTGGTAGTCCACCTCACCCATCCTCCTCCACAGGGACCTTGTACTACCTTGGGCCCGACACCAGATCACAGTGCCCTGTAGATGAAATAATCAACATGCATCACCAAAAGGAAAAGAGATCATGCCACGCCTTTGCTCCATCAAGCAGAAACCAGCCCCAAACAGCATTTTTTAATGATTATATTCAGTGAGATGCTTGCAAGCATACATGCCTGGCAATGCTATTGGAACACATCTCTTACATGCTGTTTTTCAGGGCAAGGCCAAAGGACACCCAAAAGAGGACACTCATGGCCGGAGGTCCATGACAAGTGCTCACCAAGAAGGAAAGGCCACGTGGGGCTTTGCAGCCCTCGGAGGACACACAGCTTGTTCTGCCACAGCCGGGAAACCAGAGGGCACAGCTCTGTGAAGAGCTCCAAGCATGCTCCTGGCATCCTTCTGCTCGCAGGGATGGATGAGAGGAGAGCACCTCCAGGGTTCCCAGGAGAACACAAGGAGCACTTTCATCCTGCTGGACAAGGAGCCACCAAGGAGGTGGTCGCCCATTCCCATCCCCTTCTCCTCACCTCAGTCCACCACACTGCACGTAATTCCAGGCCTCCTCAGGTGCTGAGGATGGGGTGCATTGCTTCCACTGCGTCTTCTGCAGCAGATGAAAATGCTTGCAGAGCAGCAGGCACGCCACAGCTCCATCCCTGACCCCCCCTCTGACGGAGCCCGCCTCTGGCCAGACTGGCTTTAATCCCAGGCAGCATCATCCCAATAATTTCCCTGCATTTTCAATCTCCTGATCTGGGGGGCAGCCCACAAATCCCTTCATCCTGCGAGCGCAGCAATCTCCTGCCTCATCTCATCCCAGCCCCATTTCTCTCTCTAATCCCTGGAAATAGGGATGAAGCTTGCAACATGAGGGCTGCCCTGGAGGGGTCTGTCCAGGCACTGGTGGGCAGACAGACTGACCTGGAGCACACAAGGGCAGACAGGACGCGGCAGGTTGAGGAAGGTGAGGTGCGTGTTATTTTGACTGTGGGGCTGGACCTAGAGCCCTGTGTGTGCTGTTCCTCCTTGGCACTGGCTCTCAGCAAACCCACGTCAACCACCTTGGCCAGAGATACTCCAGCCTCTGGGAATGCAGGCAGGGGTGGCATGCGACAGTGTCAGTGGCTGTGCCACCAACCCCAGGCATGAGATGCGCCATGGATGGAGCCAGGCAGTGGGACCCTGTCCCATGCTCACCGGTAAGGAGGACGAGGAGGAGGAGGAGGAAGAAGAGGAGGGTGGCCCTGGGCAGCTGGGGGTGGATCGCCGCCGCGCCATGCTCAGACCCTGACAGCAGGCTCCAAAACTGTCACTCCTGATCTGTTTTCACTTCAGCTAAACCTCAGCCTCGATTACGATCAAGGAGAGCCGTGCTTTCCTCTCTCCTTCTCCCTGTGGTAGGTCCTCTATAACCTCAGGTCCAAACACTCAGCCAAGCACACCGACGAGGAAACCGGTACGTGTGCTGGGCTTGGGATCAGGGCTCTGAGGAGGGGGACATGACAGCTCCTGCCCCCAAATCCGGCCCCGGAGGAGCAGGTCTGGTGCCCCAACATCATTTAATCGCATAGCAAAGCCTTAATAAAATAAATGGGGGCAGATGATGTGTGTGCGTGCATAGCCACAGCGCCAGGATGGGTGCAACGAGCGAGAGGCAGAAAAGCGTGTTGCAGGGCTGGGGACATCTTCCCACCAGGGCTGGGGCTCGTTCTCGTGCACTGGAAGACCCGCAGACATGGTGCCTACCGCCCTTTCCCCGCAGCAATCCCTGCTCCCCGAGTAGGCACTTGACTAGGGGGAAAAAATGATTCTGTGGTCACCACAGTGCTGCATCTGAAGCGGGACAGCACTGCAATGTGCACCCTGCGAAGGTCTGCAGCCGCCTTCCCATGTGGGCACCCAGGAACTCTCCGCTTCCCCCCCACCTCCCTGCAGGCAGCAGAGGATGCAGTCTGCTGGGTCTGCTCTGCACAAAGTACGCGGCGATTATGGCAGCGTTCGCATTTTCTGGTCCTCTGCACCAACATCCCACAGCCTCCTTCACAAGCTCTGAAGGCACAGTTTGCGATACGGACATCAGAATAACCTTAAAATCACTTTTTCTTTTCCTCCTTCGTCCCAGTCGGTCATCTTTTTTTCCCCCAAAATGGGCTGTTTTCTTCAGAAAGAGATGTCCTTAAATTCAACTAGATTAAAAAAACATCTCTGATATTTATTACTGAAGAGGAAAGATGACAAAATTTGCCTTTATATCCAGGAATACTAAAAATGTTTATACAAATTAATCCTTAAGAGGGAGGAAAAGAACTGAGATTAAGAGCTTCAACAATGCGACCAAATTATTTCAGAATTAAAGACGAAAGGACGAATATTATGCATAAACCACGAGCATCTGCCTTGGCATCTGACAATACAAAGGTCAATAACTCCACGGAAGCCTAAGCACAATGCCCTTCTCCCACTGTTTGTGGTTTATGTTGAGCCAGACGTGACTCCCCAGTAACGAAACGGATTTTTCTAAGATGGTTCGCATTAGAGCTACGTTATCCCAGAAAACTCAGATTACAAGACAAATACATCTAAAAACATTTCCCCTTTCTAATGAAGGATGTGATATTTTGGGATTGGTTTCAACAGCATTTCAGCCTTCCCTGTCCTTTGAAACTCAACTCACTTTCATACTTCCAAAGAAAATGTTTCAACCATATAAAATGCCACCAAAAAAACAAACAAAAAAACCCCCAACCAAACAAAAAAGCAACGGTACCAGAGAATTTAGTGACCGTGGGGAAAATGGCTCCCCGTGATCAAAGGCATTCCCCTCCCCAGGTCAAATTTCTGTCCATTTCCTCGGAGCGCAAGCAAAAATTAATGGAAATGCAACCAAAGTGCAAAAATTCAACCAAATAGGCTTGGGGCTCCTACTGCACTGCCAGCCCCAGGTGCGAGGATGTGATTCTAGCCCCCGTTTCATTAGGTCGATCTGATTTCCGACCCGGTGGTTTTTAGCATTAGCCACAAGATGAGGGTAAAGCTGAATTTTGTGGAAATAAAGGGCACGCTACAACAAAGAATGGCAATTTTGCAAGACCAGAGTGCTGGAGGAGCGGCCGGTCACTGAATGGCTCCCCTACCTATTGCTCCCATAATCCCACCCGGGTCCAACACAGACTTCTATTTTCTCTACTCAAGACATGCACTTAGGAAGGTTCTTATAGCCCATACCGGAGCCCCGTATTCGACTCATTTCCCGACTCTTCACTAATTGTCACCTGCAGGAGGAGTTGCACGCGGCAGGTGGTCTTCCACCAACACAATCTTTTAAATCTTCTTACCTTGCCCCAAGAGCCGCTTTAGCGCCGATTTCGCGTGTCGGGGTCCGCGCAGATGGCCACTCTTTTCACGTTTGGAAAGGATGAAAAATGCTATGGGGAAAAAAATCCTGGTGATCTTTTGCTGTACAGCGCGGAGGGCTCCAAACCTCATTGGCCCTGGGACGGCAACCACGTGGCATGGGATGGGGAGCACGTGACCTACTTTCTCCCAAATCCCTTGGTTTGCTGTGAAGGGGGATGCACCCACCACTGATGTTTTTGTCATTTCAGTGGGCTTTGATTTATTTATTTATTTATTCACCATTTTTTTAAAGGCCACTGAGCAAATCCGGTTGCCTCGAGGCGATGAGAACAAACCAGCCAGTGCTATCAACGTGAAGGGGAAAGAGCTCTGCTGCGAAATGAGTGCTGGGGCTCTGTACGTGGGGAAATTTAGAGCCATTTGGCCAGGGTATCAGCCAGGGATGGAGCCTGTGGGAGGGAGGAGCGTGTTCAGCAGCACACATTTGGCTGCTGGCGCTGGCTGAATTAAAACAGCCAGCTTGCAGCAGGCGGCAGTGACGGAGGGACCCGGCTGGAGCCCTGAACCCCAGATATCAGCTGGAATGTCCTGTGAGTCTCCAAGGAATAAAACGCATGGCACTGCATGGCCAAACAAAGAGCAACTCATGTTCCCGCGCTGTTTTGGATCCCTCCACGGCTGTTCACATCCTCCAGTGCCCCCCTATCAACCAACCACTCCAAGAACCAACAGATCCCCTGCCTTGGATGCAGAGGGGCAGATGGAGCAGCTGTTTTGGAAGGAGGACCAAGACGTCTGGTGTCTTGTAGATGGAATGCAGCATGCCCCAAGTTGGGCACCATCTGTTCCCAAAACTGCAAGGCTATGCCATGCTCAAAGGACATTTCAAAGTCACCTCCATAAACACCTGCTCAACCAAAAAAACATCCCAAGCACATCCAAGCCAGCTGTGGCCCATGGGCTAAGCATCTCCTGGCTTTCCCCCCTCAAATGCCAGTCCTGCTGGCCTTGCACGTCCAGGCTCCAAAGGGAACATGAGCCCTGAAGTAGCTGACGTAGCTCGCTCCTTAATTCTGGGTGACTGGAGAAGTTTTCTTTGCTTCCAGGCTTTGGATTCCTTGCATTTAAGATGGAGGGGAAAAGGAATTTCTGAAGCTCAAGACATCCTGTTGTTCCTCCTATGGGCTCAAGCCCATAGTTTGGACCAGCCAGCAGCTGCATTTGCTGCCCCTCCTGGCAAATCCCTCAGCTATGCCATGCTATGCTGATACCTTTCCATCATCCCTGCAAATGGAAACCCTTGGGCAAACCTTCCTCTGGCATCAGCCCTTCAGTTTTAGTGATGTTGCTTCTTCAAGGCAGCATTCCTTAAGCACCCCATTACCCAAGGGCTCCAGACTTTGTTATCTACAGTTAACATCTACGGCTCCTTGGAGATCTGGCTGAGATCAGGCTTTGGTGATGAATCCATGTCATCTGAGTGTCACCACGTCATTCCCCTCAGCTGCTGGTCCTTCACCCAGGCTGTCCCCTACCTAATGCTCTGCACAGGAATGTCAGGTACTTCTGCACCATCCATTCCTTCCCAAGATGTGGGTAACACCACAGTGAGATCCGGAACAGAAACACAGACATGAAATACCCCACAGAAATGCAGTGAAATCTTCCCTGAGTTGGAGGTCACACTTCTCCAGCCAGATGAGGAGGTAACCTTGCTTGCCATTGCGTGCTGGAATGCAAAGGACTCAGATCAAGGCACTTGGCCCAGCACTTCCCCTCCCTCCCAGCCCCACAGCGCTCCTCTGGAGCCCATCACCCTTCACAGCAGTGCTCAGCCACATCTGGCCCCTGAGTAATCTGCTGAATAATTATATAATAGGGGGCAGGCAGAGAAATGATTTTAGGCCGCTCCGCCGATAGAAAGCAAGCTGGATTAAAAGATCAGAACAAGCAATACGTAGATTAAAATGGTTTGTTGTTTTCAGCTGCAGGAAATCCACGGCTAAAGCAAGGAAGATGCTGAGGGAAGATGCAAAAAAGGTTTCTGCACATTAGCAACTTGAGCAAGTTCAAGGTTTTCAAGCCACGCTCAGGTTTTGTTTTATTTCCCAAGGGGGCAGGTTGTGGGCATTGCCCCTCTTAGCCTCAGGCACCCCACAGCCTTGTGCCCAGTGATGTGGGCAGAGCGGGAGTCTGCATGCTGTCCCCCTGGCCCCCAGCAAGGTCAGCAGCACAGTGCCACACACCCATGCTCTGACGGATGGCTTTTGAAAGGCGTGAAGGGGAGGCAGGAAAAAAACAGTGGGAGAGAGGCATGGCACTGATCAGCTGCAGCCCGGATCGATGCCGTTAGCTCCTCCTGTTCACCTTCAAGTTCAGATTAAGCAGAAGGGTCAAACTGGGAAATCGTTAGCTGTTGGTCAGCCTTGTGCCAGCATGGACATGCAACGCAAGCACTTTACCCGCCCCACAGCTAATGCAGCCTGTGTGCAAGATGGAACTGCAGCCATGTCTCAGGATCAACCAGTCCTCCAAAAAAAGTCCTTTTTCAGGTTTTCCCTGTACACACAGTTTTGCTGTAACGTAAGCATCCACAGCCTCTGAATGTAAAGGATGGAGGAAGGGCATTGCAGGCATGCTCAAGGTTGCAGGGAGAAAACATCCCCCCAGCTCTAACCTCATGTTCCTATAGGTGCCATGGGGCAGGAGGTCCAAGATGCAGCCACGAGGAAGGCTCAGTGTTTAAAGGAAAGCATGCCTTGCCTTTGGGGCCAGGAGCTCCAGATGCACAGAGCTGGGCACCAGGCTCCTGTCCTGCCTGCGGACACAGCCAAGGGCAGGGACACAGCCCTGGGAGAGGGGATGGCACTTCTGTCAGGGAGCGTGGGAAGGCAGAGGAACCAGGATGGAGACCTGCCCTGAGGAGGTGGGAGCTGCGAGATGTCATGACGTTCATCCAAATGCTGCTTTAATAACTGCTTATTGCAGAAAAACGTCTTCACTTAAGCCGGGGGATAAAACGTACATGCCAGACAGAGCGGGGTCACGAGAGCTTGTGGGAGGACAGTTTGTGGTTGTAGTCCCAGGTCAGACACACGGTCCCCCAGCAAGGACATGCCCAAGACAGCCATAGGGAGCCCTTCCCTGAGACCCACTGGGTTTGGGGGCTGCTGGCAGAGCCTTCCTCGCTGCTCCCCAAAGCGCATCCTTCCCTGAGCATATGGCCTCCAAGCCTCTGAGGCCTCCCCTCCCCGGTCCCACTACAGATGGATGTGTTTGTAAGAGGCTGCGTGCAGCACACACAGCTGCAGACCAAGACAGCAGACATCTCGGGAGATGTGTGTGCACCAGTACCAACCGTGACCTTGGTCCAGGCTCATAGAACCATAGAATGATTCGAGAGGGTGGGGAGAGAGGTGGGTTTGTCAGGCACTGCAACATTCCTGCTTTTCAGGGCCATCCTCTCACCAAGAGTTGCACATCCTCCTCCTCGCTCATGGAAAATGTTGCCCTGCCTTCCATTTGCGATAGTCAATGCCTGGGACAGCACGACAGCCTCAGGCCACAGCAGATCTATTTTAGTGACAAAAGCAGAGAGGCTGATGAACATGACCCCATCTCTGCTCTTCCCAGCTTCGCTTTTCCACCGGATTTATAGGACCCCGACCAGCACAGCAGAAAGCGAGTGACCAAGAGTGACAGGGGGCAGAGGCAGTGGGATGGGAAACCACATCTGCAGGAGCTGGAGTGGGACCACACTTGTCTTACCTCTCCCTGCAGGTTGGCCTCGAGCTCCAGAGTGATTCCTCAGAGGGCTGGGGTCCGCCAGGGAGGGGCATGCTGAGCGCAGAGCAGGAGCCTGCAGAGCTGGGTACAGGGCTGAAGGTTGATTCCTGGTCTTTCCCAACGTTCCTCAGCCCCAGTTCCCTTGCTGGAGGTGGAAGGGCCCCTGTAAGCCCCGTGTTCCCCCCTCATACAGGGGTCCCTGCTGGCAGAGCTGGTCCTTTGCTGGAGAGATGCTCTGCTGTGGTCGCTTTGAAACACTGGAGAAAACTGACTTCATTGAGAAATAAAGTACAGTTTGGGTCATTCCCCCCTCCTCTTTCTTCACAGGGCTCAGCTAACACTGGGATAACACGTGGAAGCATTGTCATCAAGCTGTTTACAGGGCACACTTTCCTCCAGACTCTGGTTTGGGCAGGTCCTGCCCCAGCAGCCACCAACCAGAGCCATGAGAAGGGCAGGATGGAGGGGCAGGGCCTCAGCCAGAGCCCAGCAGTGTGGCTGTGATCTGCCCTATGGGGGTCATGGCTCTGCTTCTCCAATGGCTGCACTCCTACACGTTTTGGTGATCCGGGCACAGGGTTATTTTTATTGCTTTATTTTTGTTGCTGCTCCCAATAAGTTAACTGGGGCATGCATTACCCGTCAATACAATCAATCAAGCAGCCGGAGCAGTTAATAAGCTGAGTGCCAGAGGGCAAGAAAACCTCTCCATTGCCCAAAATACTCTTTGAGCAGTGGGATGGGTGAGCTGTGGTCCCCACTGATCGCTTGGACATGAAGCTACTCCAAACACACTGGGGCAGATTCTGCTTTGCAAGTGGAGACTGCACCTGTGCCAGATTGTTCCCAAAATGAATGTGAGTTTCCCACCCCAATATCCAGATCTGTCTCCAGACAGCATCCCCACCCTCTGAGACCAACTGGAAGTACAATCAATTTTAAATCCCACTGTCAAAAGATGGTAGCACCCTTTTTCCCATGGGCTCCCAAAAGACAGGGGGAAATAAGATCTAAATAAATCACCAAAACAAAGGATGTAAAATACAAGCAAAGCCCTGCAAGCAGCAGCAGTGGGGTGCAACTCACCTTTGGGGGCCAGGGCTAGAGGGTGGGGGTCAGCAGCACAGGCAGCTGGGGGAGACCTGGAAGAGAGCGTGACACCTCGGCACTCTGGGCATGCCCGGGAGCATCCTCCTGGCACCAGGAATAAAACAGCCTTGAGCAGGGGGTCCTTGATAGGTTTTAGTTTTGCTGGTCACCACTGAGAGAAAAAAAAAAAAGAAAAAAAAAGAAAAAAAAAAAACCCAGACAACTTTTGAATGATCTTTCAGGCATTTTGGGGAGAAAGGCTGTTGAGAATTCACAAGGAAGCAAAGTTTTATTTGTCTTCCAGATCCTGGTTTTGAGCTTATCCCAAGCCTGAGCATCCAGGAAATGCATCATTAATGACCTTGTCAGCAGATTTCTTAATCAAATATCGGTCCATCTTCCAGAAGCTCTGCTGCTTATTGCATGCATCACAACCCTTCTGCCTATACACTGAAACAGTGCCAAGTGCAACGAGCTCCCAGCCACGGCAGGACCTGGCTCATCTGCGGACAATGCAAGTCAGTGGTCATATTAAAAGCCCGCTTACAGACAAGTGGTATTTTGTTCTGCTTGTGGATTATCATCTTCACCATCATCTCCCAAATCCTCTCTGCAGGTTGGCTAAAGCCCCTGCACCTTGTGCCTGCTCTGGAAATGCAAGCAAGTTATTTTTTATTTTTCCTGGTTGAATCTCTCCAATGAAAATCTCAATGGTACAATACGAAGGACATCAGAAAATCTGTGATGTTTTCTTGCCAGACCCCAGCAAAGCATATCCATTGTTCCCAGGTGAAAACATCTTGAAGATGCAATCAATACCAGCTTGGCAGCACTTGCTTGCTGCCACTTATATGTTCTGAAGACCTTGGCTGTTGCTACATGCCACCACTCCCTGCCAGCCTCACGACATACACAACACACTGGCTCACACATTGCCCTGCAACCCCATGGGTGGGCTACTTCTGGCCCTCTCATCAGCATACATAGTGAACCATCTACAGAGGGATGCCAAAAGGAAGTTTGCTCAGGCAAAAAGGGATTTTCAGGAACCCTGCCTAGAGTCCCCCTATTTCTGCACCTAATCAAGGCTCGAGATGCAGAAGCACTTCCTCTGCATGTTGCTGTAAGGCACAGTCCCAAATACCAGCAGGTGTGACCATGACCATGACCATGACCATGACCATGACCCCAGCTCCAGCACCCAGCCCGTCTCTTCTGCTGACTGCAAGCTCTTGAGTGCAAGCACCACTATTTAAAGACTAACACGAGCTGCCTAAACAGGTGCCCTGAACAAAATCAGCCAGTCAAGCATAACGTTAGCTTCTTCTCACTTGTGAGTGCTTTGTACTTCTCATGCTGCTTACTTTCTTTGTGTTTGGAGCGTGGGGTCAGAGGGGAGCTCATGCTTTGTTGCAGATCCCAGGGAAACTGAAGTCCTTGGGGAAAAGGCAATGTGTAGCTGGCAGGGAGTGCTCTAGTGGGGTTGCAGCGCTCTTCCCCCTCACCTGAGCTGCAATGCACCCCCACAGGTCCTACTGTGTGTCAGTGGGCACCTGCATTGGGTGAGATCCTCTGCGTTCTGCTGCTTGGCTTCCCAGTGGCACCACTGATCGCAAAGGGGAGAGAACGATCCTCCCCTGACCTGTGTTCCCATCATCTGACTCTCTGTGTGTTTTACACAGACAGAGGCAATGATTTTAATGTCCCAGTGAACAAGCTGTCGGGACGCATTAGCCTCAGCTGGCAGGCTGCAGAGATGGCTTCTCCTCCCAGGCGCTGCTCGGTAAGGAAGGAAGATGTGAGCGCATGCGTGCCAATGGTGCCTATTATTCTCCAGGCTCTTAATGAAGCCTCCTCGGAGGCCCTGCTCCTCGGGAGGGAGGTGGGGTGCGGGATGAAGGTGAGTGCCTTGGCCGTGGGGCAGGCAGAGAGGGCAGGGAGGCAGCCACTGCCTGATGTGATGGGAACTGAGCGCTCCAGAGCCGTCAGAGCCGCGGCAGCGATGAGCTGAGAAAAGCCATGAGCTACATGAGCTGAGCTGACATCTGCCCCCTGGGCAGGTGCCTAATGAGCAGAGACATTGTCCATTTGGGAAGATGAGGGGAAGGTAGAAAGCTTCCCAGCTGACACCTGGTGGCCTCCACCTGTGCTTCTGAAGGAAGGGAAGGGGACAGGGGGCAAAGGCGTGGGGACAGCACCTGGGAAATAGGATGGGGTGGCACATCCTGTCACCTGGAGCTCCCCTCTTTGAAATTTTCTGCTTTATCACCAAGAGGGAAGTGAAACCGCTGCTTCCCAAGCACGGCCCCGCTGGGAGCATCCTCACAACCCAGTACATCCCTGCACCTGCTGAAATGCACTGGCATGGGGAGAGGTGCCTGGAGCAGTGGTGTGCCTGGCTGCTCTGGGCTTCCATGTCCTGTATCCCCCTGCAGCACATCAGTGCAGCCCCAGCAGCACCCATCACCCCCCCCCCTCCCCGACGCTTCCACAAACCCAGTTCAGTCAGTCTCTATAAATCCAGCGAGCCCACTTGTCACGAGCTCTCCTCCAGTTTACCTCCAGCCTCTGTGCTACCCACCACCTTCACCAGTGCCTGGTGATGAGATGGGAGTGATGGAGCGGGAGAGGGGGGAGCCTTCACCTCCAGAAATAAACAGCTCTAAAAGCATTTATGAGCCAGACAACTCCTGATTTATCCCCAAAGCCTTGGCAGACACTGTGGGTCCATCTACCAAGCCCGTTTCTTGCCCACATGCAGAGGATGCTTTCCTCCCCACCGCCCATTGCCTCCTCCAAGACCAAGGGGGTTCTTTCAGGCAGCTACCTCCCTGAGACCCACAGAGCAGCCACAAGCATCCTCAGGGCTAAGAAAAACGTAAATTGCAGAGGTCTACTGGGAATCCTGGGGAAAAAAGTAAAATAAAATAAAAGCCACAAGGAGCAGGAAATCATCATGCAAGGCTGCACATGAGGTCAGGCTGGGAGCAGTGTCCCAGAACCACACTGGCACAGAATCACAGAATCATAGGAGCTGGAAGAGACCTCTGGAGATCCCCCAGTCCAATGCTCTGATAAAGCAGCTTCTCTAAAGCAGGTCATGCAGGAAGCATCCATTTGAGTTTAGAGAGAAGAAGACTCTCCAGGCTGGACAGCCACAGCTCCCGCAGCCTGTCCTCATCCAGGAGATGCTCCAGGCCCTGATCATCTTTGTGACCCTCTGTTGGGTTCTCTCCAGTAGTTCCTTGTCTATTTTCAACTGAGGAGTCCAGAACTGGATCCAGTGCTCCAGATGTGGCCTTACTGGGGCAGAGCAGAGTGGAGGATCACCTCCACCGACCCGCAGGCCATGCTCTTTGTAAAGCACCCCATGACACCATTGGCCTTCCTACACACAAGGGCACACTGCTGGCTCATGGCCAACCCGTTGTACACCAGGACAACCAGGGCCTTCTCTGCAGAGCTCCTCTCCATCAGCTCAGC
Source organism: Cyrtonyx montezumae (assembly GCF_038088225.1). NCBI lineage: Eukaryota > Metazoa > Chordata > Aves > Galliformes > Odontophoridae > Cyrtonyx > Cyrtonyx montezumae. Next base: position 1,091,762 of record NW_027072078.1, read on the forward strand.
CCCTAACCTGTACAGATGTGTGTGGTCATTCCTCCCCAGCTGCAACACTCTACACTTGCTCTTGCTGAACCTCATCAGATCTCTGTTCCATGCAACCTTCTGCCTGTGCAGGTCTCACTGAATGACAGCACAGCCTTCGGGTGTGTCAGCCACTCCGCACAGCTTCCTACCATCAGCAAACTTGCTGAAGGTGGGCTCAATCCCTTCATCCAGGCCATCGATGTTCCCAGGACCTGGCACATGTCACATCCTGCACCAGTGTTGGGGTTGCAGCAGCAAGGTGCCTGCTTGCAGCCAGTAGGTGCTGCAAAGCCATGGGGCAAACCCTGGTGTGGGGACAGCCACCAGGCCCCTCCCCAGCACCAATGGCCCCACTGGGCTGGAGCAGATGGAGCAAACACAAATCCCTGTAAGCCAGGGAAGGGAACTAATCTTTTAGAGGACAAAGCAGTTGGCAAGAGGGATGCTCAGTGTTTCACCTCCTTCTCTCTCCTCAGGACAGCAGCGTTTTCAGATGAATGTGAACCGAAAGCAAGCTCAGTTCCCTCCTTGGTGCTTCTGCCTTTGTTTTGCATCCCATCTTTTCTGCTGCTGCTGTTTCTTGTTTGGGAGGCAGACCTCTAGCACTGAGCCCACATGTGATGAAATATCACAGAAGAGGGATGGGGCAGGAGATGAGCTATGGGTCACCCTGTGAGGACCCCTGCCACCAAATCTGTGCTTCATATCCCTCACTCACCTGTGTTGCCCTAGCTGAGGGCACAGGGATGATCCCAGCACCAAGTATGGGAGGTGGAGCCTTGGAGAGGCAGCCTGCCTCCAGAGCCACAGAGCATCCAAAACGGCCACATCTTCCCCAGAGCTGACAGATGTCAGAAATGTCAGCAGCATGCCTGCTTGCTGTTGGCACTGCAGCTTCCCAAGCTGTCTGCTTGCCCAAGGTGTGCTGCATTCAGCAGTCACCGAACACTTTGGCCCCAGGGAATAGCACCTTCCCAGGGAATGGCTTTGTTCCAGCCATGCTCTGGGCTATCCTCCCTACAGCTCCCTGAAATGCTGCCTTCCTGCCTTTAACCAGTGAACTGCTCCAGTGTTTGGACAAAGGACGGAGTCACGAGGTGATTTGGGCTGTGAGCACCTTTCAGGTCTTTGAATCCTGCTCCAAGCAGGGCGACGCCAGGCTGCTTGAGGCTGTGTCCAGCCAGAATCGTTGCACACTGCAAACTCAAAGCTTTGTGTCAATTCAAGGCATCACAGAACCACTGAGACTGGAAAAGACCTCTGAGATCATCAAGTCCAACCAGCTCCCGAGAGTAAGGATGCTGGCGTGAAGCCGAGTGAGAGCAATTGTCCCAGAAACATATATATGTATATAAAAAAAGGCACATTTCGGTTTAGGACACGTCTCTTCCAGGCTGCAGAGATGCAGGTAAAGTGGGCAGCTCCCACGTTACCTCGGCCCGTCGCCCAGCCCTGCTGCGGCCAGCGGCAGCACTAGATGGCAACCCCGCGCCGCCGAGCAGCCTCGCTGCTCCGGAGCCGAAGCTTATCCGCCCCTTTCCAGTAATTAGGGAGAGGGTAGCACTCCGGTCCTTCCCCCCTTCCTGAAATCTCAGCTCGTTTTCTTCTGCAGCAGAGCCAGCCCTTCGTGCTCCGGCTGCCAGGGAGATGCTCTGTGCCACCGCGGGCGTTCTTCAAATTCTTCTTCAAATCCTTCAGCTTCATTCTTCCTCACGTTCGTTCTTCTTCAAATGTACACGGGAAGGTGGCAGGTTGGGCACACAGCTTAGGAAACAAAACCCAGACGCTCTCCCACACTGCCACTTCCCAAAGCCCTCACCTTGGCTATTTTGGGAGCAAGCTGTCCGGGCTCTAGCCCAGCAGTGCAGCAGCTTGCCATCAATTGATCCACTTCCCATTTGAGACATCACCAGCATCACCAGGACAGGCACAAAGCAGCTCCCCAGCTGCCCCAGCTGCCTCCCCTGTGCTGCCTGCTTGCCCCAGCACAGCGTGGGGAGTTGGCCGTGGTCTGAGCTGCAGACAGATGGGAGGAGAGTCAGAGCTTTGCTCCTGCATCCCGACGGGATGAAAGCCGCCGTCATTCCTGAGGGAGGGACGCTGGGCAGCACCCATCTGCAGGAGGGATGCAGCAGGGGACCTGCAGGCTTGTATATTTTCAGGAAGCCATCACCTTGCGCTGGCAGAAATCAGCTCCTTGGCGGCTGGGGAGCGTGAGTCATCCTCCAGCTTCTGCCCTTGAAACCCAGCCAAGGCGTAAAAGCTTTTACCGCACCCAGATGCAAAACAGCCATCAGCAGGACACCAGAGCCCGGCTCTGGGCTTAACCTCTTCCAGGAAGGTGCCAACTCCAGGATGCTGTCACCGCCAGCTCTGCTGGTCACCAGGGCTGCCCGCATCCTGGCCATGTGGCCATGGGGTGGTGGGGCTATTCTGACACCCTGGAGAGGCAGAATGCTCAAAGGAGTGGTTTTCTGTCATAAAAGAGAGGGATGAGAGCATCCTTGGCTACACTGATGGTGGTGGGAATGGGGATGGAAAGGAGGACAAAGCACTGCTCTTCCCCGCCCATGGCTCCCCAGCACGGGGATGCACACACACACAGTGATGCCACAGCGAAGCACTGAGGGCACAGCCACTGTGTTGGTGGGAGCATCCTTCAGCTCCCAAATGTGCCCGTGCTCTTCCACATCCTTTGCACAGCCCAGAGACAGAAGCTAGGGTCCCATGCACAGCCACCAGCCAGATCGGGGCTGGAGACCCCTGACACGGCCCTGAGAGCTGAGCATCTTCCAACCCACCCCAGTGGCATGGGTTTTGTCACCTGCTCTGCATATTGCAGCAGAGCTGCACCTTCATATTACAAAAACAAGTTGGGCAGAGGTTTTCCCATTGCATCCGCCCAGAGGCTGCAATGGAAACAATCCTAGAAAGCATGGATGAGATTTTGGGTGCATTCCTCACTTCTCATCCCCAGGGCTACGGCCAGGCACAGTTCTGCATGGGGTGCTGCTGCCCACCCCCTATGGGACCCCTGCCCAACCCAGGGCCAGAGGGGACGCACCACAAACACAGCACTCTGCACCATTCCCAGGGGGCCATGCAGCATTCGTGCCAGGGTGGGGATGCTCCGCAGTGCAGCGGCCACGGGAGGAAGCAGGATGCCCGAGTACCAGGGGTTGGTGCTTGGAGACATGGGCTCCAAAGTACCACGGCCTCCTTTGCCCGCAGGCACTGAGGCTGGGGGCACGTTCACCTGGCTCTGGGTGCAGCCATGAGTTTGCTTGGTGGGTGTTTGTAGGGCCGGAGACAGGGGCTCACACCAGTGATCCAGCGCATGGTGCACACGGGGTCCCACAGGGGCACACACCCAAAACGCAGTGCCCAGGGCTCACCCACCCACCCGCATGGGGAGAGCACTTCAGGGTTTGCTGTCACCATCCAAACAGGGATAGGATCCCAGTCCGGGATGGGAACGGGTACAACCAAATTCCTAGCAGCGCAGGAGGTGGCCCAGCCCCGGGAGAGGCACAGCAGCGAGGGAGCATCCCTGTGGGTTTCCCCTCCCTCTTGCCCTGCCCCGATGGGGGGGAACGCGCCCGGACCCTCCCAAAGAGAACAAAGTCCCGGAAAAGAAAAATCCTACCTGCCCCTGACGGACGGACGGACAGACGGACGGACGGACAGAGACGGGCGGGCTCTGGAGAGGCGCGGAAGGATGGGGTAGGGGCAGGGGCAGGGGGTCGGGGTGGGAAGAGAGGGGCAGAGCGGGGAGGGGAGGCTGGGGGCGGAGGGGGAGGCTGCAGGGCGCGGCGGGGCTGACTCCGAGTCGGCAGCAGCCGGAGCTGTGCGCCCTGCCCGGCCCCGCAGGCCCTGCCCACCCCGCCGAGCTGAGCCCACCCCATCCTCATCCTCACCCTCATCCTCCCGCTGCCGCCGCAGCACCTGGGGACCGCCGCCGGCAGCACCGCGGGGTGACAGCCGCTGGGTTTTGGGGAGGGGCATCGCCCCGAGTGCGCACCGACATGCTGCAGGACATAAGGGAGGGTCCTGACCCCTATCAATAAGCAACGAAACCGTCGGGCCTCTCTCATCTCTTTAAAATGAAAGGGAACAAAACAAGCATCCCCCGGCGAAGCCTGTGCGCGCCCCGTTTCTCCCAGGCCGCATCCACCCGCGGTGTCCCGCACCCCAACACCACCTCCGGGCTCCGATCGTTTGTCTGAGATCAGGAGGAAAACTATGGAAGCAGAATAAATGCTGGCTTGTTGCGACTGCTGGGACGCCCCTACGGTGGGGGGAACCGAGGTGTGCCCGCTGGGGCTGCGTGCTGAGCGGCGTCGGGGTGCAGAAAGCCCCGCATTGGGAAGCCTGCCGGGCGGGCATGGGGCCATGAATATTTCATTGGAGCAGCCGAGGGCTGTCGGGTCGCATTGCTTCTGGCACAGTGAGTGCTGGGGGAGGAGGTGGACACGCTCAGCCCGACTCACGCTGCGGGAGGGGGGAGGGGAGGGGGGCGGAGCGTTAGGGGTTAATGCCCGTTTCTGGCTTTCCGCGCTATTTATAGGGTTGTGGACACCCGCGCAGGGACATCGGTCCTCATCACCCCGCTGGGGTGCATCGCGGGGGCCGGGACAGCAGAGGAGACATACACCTATCTCTCCGCGGCCGGGAGGGGGACACGCGGAGCCCCACGACGGGAGGATCCGCACGCACAGCTCTAAGGGCGGAACGTGGACGGGACGGAAAACCCGCTTGGGCTGTCCCTGCCGGGCACCACACCCCTCCCCCCTCCCCCCCCTCCTCCTCTTTCTCTATCTCCTCCTCTTCCTTCTGCCCGTGGCACTGTGGGGGATGTAGTCTCCTTGCCCCCGCGCACATGGGATGCGACTACATTTCCCGGGTCTCCCCTGCATTTCCCCCCCTCCCCCGCCCCCCCCTTTTCTTCTCATCCCGCTCCGACGGCAGAGGGCCTGCCGACGTCCCCATGCCCGCCCCCACGCAGGTACGGACGGGCACCGAGCAGCGGAGGAGGGGGGGGGGGGTATACTGGGATGTAGGGTGCCACGGTACCCACGATGCGACGTGCAGGGGCTCCGGCATCCCGCAGCCCACTCCTCTTCCACGTGCATCCCAAACCTGGCGCTGGAGGCGCGCCCGTCCCTTGGGGTCGGGGATGGGAGGCAGAGAGATGTCCCTCCGGCGGTGTATTCTATAGGGTGCTTTGTGAGTGTGTGTGTGTGTGTGTGTGTGTGTGTGTAGGGGATTACGCCAGTCGGTCACGGATCCCCCCGTCCCCCCCTCGCTGTCCGCTGGGCCCCTTCCCACCGCAGCGGCGATGCGCTGTGCCCCCGCCGTGGGACGGTGTCCCCGCGGGCAGGTCGGGCTCTGCGAGCCGTCGTGCCGCCGCTTGGCCACACGCTGCCCTTCTTCAAGGTCACCCCGTGAGAACTCTGCCCTCCTCGCGTGTGCCTGCGTCTCGCCCCGAGTCCCCCGTGCATCCCACAGGGCGAGCGTTTGACAACCCGGCGGAGGGACCCCTCCGTGAGGACCCCTCCAGGCGGGCCGGAGCTGGCCGTGAACTTCGGGTTATTTGGGGATAGGGCTTTGGTGCGGCTCTGAGCGGGTCACGGGGTTTGTAGACCTTGGTCCCGGTGGCACGGATTCGTGCGCACACGTGGAGCGCTGCTGGGTAAGGAGGAGAGCTGGGAGGACTGCGGGTCATGGGGCGTTTGCTGCGAGGATGAGAAGGGGAGGGAGCTTCGTTCTCCCGGAGACCCCTTTTGTTTCTCTGTTTTTGCACATGCCCTCCTTCGTGTGGCTTTGAAATGCCAGTGGGAAGGGGAACCGCATCCAAGAGCCTGCCAACTGGGAAGACGGGTGCAGGCAGGGACAGGGAACTTTGGGAATGCGGACATCAGCAGCTGTGGGGTTGCATGGGGTGGAGCAAATGGATTTCGGCGTGGGGGACAGAGTCATAGAAGCCTTAAGGTTGGGAAAGACCACTGAGGTCATCTAGTGCAACCCATTCTACCACGTCCCTCAGTGCCACATCTCCATGTTTCTTGAATGGGACTCCCTGGGCAGTATGTTCCAACGCCTCACCACTCCTTCTATAAATGATTCCTTCTATCCATCCTGAACCTCTCCTGGCCCAACTTTAGGCCATTCCTTCTTGCTCTATCACTGTTACCTGAGTGCAGAGGGCAACCCCCTCTCTGTGCCACAGCCTCCTTCCAGGCAATTGTAGAGGGCAATAAGGTCTCCCCTGAGCCTCCTCTTCTCCACACTGGACAGCCCCAGCTCGCTCAGCAGCTCCCCATTATTCTCCTGTAGCTATGCATGGGATTGCTGTGACCAAACTGCAGGACCCAACACTTGATTATGTTGAAGCTCATTCCATTGTCCTTAGCCCAGTGATGCAGCCCGTCCACGTCCCTCTGTGGGCCTTCCTACCCTCACACTGATCAGCACTTCCTAATAACTTGCTGTCATCTACAAACTTACTGGGTGTGCACTCAATTTCCTTGTTCAGACAATCAGTGAAGATACTAAACAGGACGAGCCCTAATACAGGACAGCATAGGCAGAGAAGCAGCTCCTGGAAGTGCTTTTCTGAAAGCCTGGGCGCTTATTGGGGGTCTCTGCCTTCCCCATCCCATCCCATGACTTCTAATCAGGCCTCCTGTTGCTAAGTTCAGGGATTTGAACATTAATCCTCCAGCAGACCGTGAGCCTCGTGACAGTTCAGGGCACTTCTCTTCCCCACCCCCCCCTACCCCGGCTGCTGTGCTTGAGCGTAACGCTCCGGCACAGCTTTGGGTGATGCCATTATCTTTGGGTTCTCCAAAATCCCAATGGCCCAGCCCCTGAGAAAATGCACCCAAAGGGCAGCTTTGCTTTGGGGAGGGAGCAAAACTGCCCTGCCTTTAAAACAGGCAGCAGTGTGGTGGGTGGGTAGGTGGGACAGACAGCCCCACCGCAGTGCATCCCTAGGATCTTGAGGCATGCTTTGAAAACGCCTCCCAGAACGGAGGGGCCCCCTTTGGCAAAATAAAGCTCTTTTTGATCTCCGCGGGTTCACCCTGTTGCAAGAACATCTCCTGGAGAGAGAAGTTTGTGGTGTTTATTTGTGTTGCTGTTACGGAGGAGTTTGATGCCGTGCCAAACGCTGCTCTCTCCCCAGAAGCTGCAGCCATGCGCTGGGGAGCGCCGGCAGCCGGAGCACAGCAGCCCGGCGCAGCGGAGCCCGCGTAGATGACGGTGCCCAGGCACGAGCTCCTGTCCCACCACAGTGCTGCCACCATGCCCCAGCAGGACGAGGGCAAGAAAGCGCCCGTGGAGACGGCGCCGGAGCAGCGCTGGAAGCTGCAGGTCTTCTACCTGTGCTTCTATGGCTTCATGACGCAGATCCGGCCTGGGGAGAGCTTCATCACGCCCTACCTGCTGGGGCCCGACAAGAACTTCACGCAGGTGGAGGTGAGATGGGTGTGCTTCCACCCTGCTGCACGCCTTTCAGCCGCTGGCACTGGGGCTTGAGCTGTGCTCCTCCTGGCATGGGTGGCAGCGTGGGGTTGGGAGGCTGTTGTCCTCCACGTGCCTGGAAGCCGCTGTTGGGGTGCAGGGGATTCTTGGAGGGATGGAAGGCTGAGCTTGCTTTGTGCTACTGGGGACAGGGCTGGGGCTGCCGGCAGTGCGGGGGTTAGGCAGGATCCCCCCTGCTAAGCATTGCTGACCCTGCTCCCGGCCTCCATGGGAACGCCGCGTTCCCAGCACAGGAGGGGGGCCAGGGCTCAGCTAGGCCGAGCACGCGGGGCCGAATTCCTCCCCGAGCTGGTCACACAGCACTCGTCCCTCCCCCACACATTGCAGGTGACTAACATGATCACACCGGTGCTGACGTACTCCTACATGGCGGTGCTGGTGCCCATCTTCCTGCTGACGGACTACCTGCGCTACAAGCCGGTGCTGGTGCTGCAGAGCCTGAGCCACATCTCCATCTGGCTACTGCTGGTGCTGGGCACCTCCGTTTTGGCCATGCAGCTGATGGAGTTCTTCTACGGCGTCACCATGGCCGCACGCATCGCCTACTCCTCCTACATCTTCTCCCTCGTCTCCCCGTCCCGCTACCAGCGCATGGCCAGCTACTCCCGCTCCTCCGTCCTCCTGGGCGTCTTCACCAGCTCAGTGCTGGGGCAGCTCTGTGTCACACTCGGCAGTGTTCCCTTCCTCACCCTCAACTACGTCTCTCTGGGCTTCGTCACCTTCGGCCTTCTCCTCACCCTCTTCCTGGAGCGGCCCAAGCGCAGCCTGTTCTTCAACAGGACCGACGCAGCCTGCAATGGTGCTGCGCCCACAGAGCTGGATAAGATGGCCGCTGGGGACACGGTGGACAGCGGGGATGGTGGCAAGGCGATGGGGGGCTGGCGCCAAGCTGTGCTGTGCCGCATGCTGCGGGAGGTGTGCGCGATGGCCAAGCAGTCCCGGCTCCAACTCTGGTCCTTCTGGTGGATCTTCAACTCAGCCGGCTACTACCTGGTGCTGTACTACATGCAGATCCTCTGGAACGACATCTACCCGGCCAGGGACAACCGGCGGGTGTACAACGGTGGGGTGGACGCCGCCTCCACGCTGCTGGGTACGTGAGGTGGGACACCCTCATCCCGTTGCATGCTTTGGGGACAGGGTCTTCACAGTGCTTGCTGGGGGGTGGAGTGGTGTCAGCAGGCTTGAGGACACGGTGGAGCAGCGTGTTGTGATGGTGAAGTGTTGATGGTGTCCCCCCGTGTCCCCCTGCCCAGGAGCCATCGCCTCCTTCGCGGCCGGCTACTTGAAGATCCGCTGGGCACTGTGGTCAGCGCTGGTGATTGGGGTGGTGACAGCCATCCAGGCGGGGCTGCTGCTACTCATGAACATCACTGGAAACATCTGGCTCTGCTACGCGGCCTATGTCCTCTTCCGTGGCTCCTACCAGTTTCTGGTTCCCATCGCCATGTGCGTGGTAACCCAACCCCTTGTTGGGATGGCTTTGGGGTGCGTGTGTGGGGTGGTGGTGGGGCTGGTGCTCACCACCACCCTCCTTGTCTCTCAGTTTCCAGATAGCTACCTCCTTATCCAAAGAGCTCTGCGCCCTCGTCTTTGGGGTCAACACATTCTTCGGCACCGTGCTGAAGACCATCGTCACCATCATTGTGGCTGACAAGAGAGGCTTGGGCCTCTCTGTGCACCCCCAGGTAGGATGGGGCTGGGGAGCAACAAGGAGGGTGGGTTCCCGTAGTGGCACGGGGTTGGCTGCAGGACCACTCTCTTGCAGTTCTACGTCTACTTTGGCTACTTTTCACTGCTGGCACTGGTCTACCTGCTGGTGGCTGTGGTGGTCATCATCCGGCACAGCCGCCGTGCGCAGCCACCAGAGCTGATCCCCACTGAGGGGCAAGTGCAGGAGAAGAGCCCTGAGGCAACTGCCGTGCAAGCCTGAGTGCCAGCGCCCAGTGAGGCAGGATGGACAGGCTCCTCGGGCATGGCTCAGTCAACCTTGGTCATGGCTCAACCAATGAGTGTCACCACCAGCGTATGCTTCACCTCCCATCCTTCTGACGGTGCTGAGCTTTCTGCCCCAGCCTCCGCATGACCTGGGCGCAGAGCAAGATGCTGGAGGTACACAGCTAGCACCCAGCCCCAAGGGCTGTACTTCCAACCCTTACTTGGGGCCCAAACATACTCCTACAGAGGCAAGATGCCCACAGCAGCACCAAAGGGTACCACGCAACAGGTACCCCGTTGTCCTGCAGAGCTGCATGGAGCCAGGCTACAAGAGGATAACGTTTCTTTATTCAGTGCCTTTAGAAAATGGTTTATGGGACACAACTGACAAAAAATATAAAGATCCACAGGCTTTAAATTGCATTAATTACACAAAATACAGTAGACTGTAAGAAATAGAGGCCATGTGACTCGCACAGCTTTTATGGTAATAGTTTCCATAAAATAATAAAAAGCTAGTTACAGATTTATCTTTTTTTTTCCTTTTTTTTCTTCTTTTTTTTTTTTTAGCACCTTGGATATGCCCACACCAATGCAAACTGTCTTTGCTCCTCCGCAGCCCCGGGGGCACAATAGCAGTGGCCCAGCAGGTGCTGGTGGTGTCTGGCCTAGGTACCACATGTGGTCATCATGCACACACACACAAACGCACGTAAACACATGCCAAGGGCATGCTGGGCCACCCCACTCCTGCTCCAGCTGTGGGGCTGCCCCATTGCCCTGTGCACCCCCTCAGTCCCCACTGAGCTGTGCTGAAAAGCACCTGGGGCAGGGAGCACACAGAGGGTTGGGAGCCGGACCCTATACAGGGGTAGGCAGAAATGGAGGGGGGGGCTTTGGGGCGGATATGGGGACCAGACCCCAGGGCTCACTTTGTGCCCAGTGAGGGACGGGTGATAGAGAGGAGGTGCAGGGCTGGGTGGGATGGGTCTTACCTGGGGAGGACGGAGACTGCACAGGAACGAGGCACTGGGGAGTCCCACCACCACCACAGGACGGTCCCTCACCTGGGAGGGGATGGCTGGGATCCTCCTTGGGTGGGCTGGAGATGCCACACTCGTTGCAGTGTGGATTCGGGGCTGGCCCCGAGCTCAAGGTCAGGACAGAGCAGGGCTTTCCAGCAGGTGACACTGCACGGCATCTCCAAAACCTGCCTGTGGAGCATCCTTCCCAACCCAGCCTCCCCGGCGAGCATCTGAGTAGGGAGGAGGAGCAGCTGACACAAGGGTACGGCTGAAGTGGTTAAACACAAGGGGTTAGGAAAGAAGTGGAACCAGAGGTACAGGAGGAAGAAGGCAGCCAAGCCACGGCCGCCCCGATCCTCAGGGATGGGGGTGAGCCCCCTCCAGGCCAGAGCACTGGCAATGGCGATACTCTTTGGCTTTAGGTCTGGGGGAGAAGAAACCCAGTGGGGTGAAGGCAGGAGCGTGGCGGGGAGCAGACCCTCCCCGAGGAGGTGTGCAGCGCTCAGAGAGCAGCGTCATTTTTTGGCGGCAGTCATGAAGCTGTTCTCAATGCAGAGGACGACAAAGGCGTGCTGACAGCTGCTGGCCGACTGCTCCAGGAGCTTGCCTGAGCTCAGCGAGGAAGCCTGCCCGCTGGTGCCACGCTCCTCCGTCCTCCACGCCTCGCAGTAGCTCTCGGGCAGGCGACGGCCCTTGGCATCTGAGCCGTGCCAGATGCTCTTCTGTGGCCTGAAAGGCAGAGGGATGTGGGGCTGCTGCCATGGGATGCAGCCCCCAGCCACCCTCCCTGCAGGGCTGGCAAGGGCAGGATGCAGCGTGCAATGCCCTATGCTTAGGATGCTGCACTCACCACGCCGAGTCCCGCAGGATATCCCGGCCATCAAAGGAGAGGATGCGGGCTCCAGCCCGCAGCGGTGCCTCGCTGCCGGTGAAGAGAGCCTCCCAGTTACTGAAGAGCACCTCATCCTTGGGGCAAAAAAGGGGGTCAGCCCATCCCATGAGTTCTGCAGCTCCAGAGCTCCAACGCGTGGCTCCCAGCAGCCTCAAGCAGGGGATGCTCTGCAGTCACCATTCCTGCTGAGCAGCCTGATGGCAGCTCTGGGTGCCACGTGCAGGGACACGCTGCTTTGGGAAGGGGCTGTGGCCATACCCGGAGGTTGACGATGGGCACGGCGGTGCGGTCGGCCCTGCGCACGATGCTGTACAGGTCCTGCAGGCGGGAGGAGAGGAAGGCACGGAAGGTGCCGGCCAGCCCGACCTGCCGGGCTTGCTGGAAGCACTGGAAGTCGGCGCCACGGATGCCACGCATGCCACCACTCAGTGGGGTGTTCAGGGCCACCAGGTGCAGCTGCAAAGGAGACGAGCAGAGTTAGGGACTTGCCATACCCCACGCCATCTCCCTGCCCAGGGCACTCACAGCAGGTTGGAAGTCCTGGTGCACGTGGGCGGCCACAGGGGCCGGATCTGGCCAGCGGTGGATGTAGTAACTGTTGAGGAGCTCATGCTGCTGCAGCAGAGGTGGCTGGGGCAGGCGGTGCTGGTTGGCCACCACCTCATCCCCACGCCAGGGCCGGGCAGTGGGTGGGGGGCCGTGGTTGCGCAGGGGGTGCACTGGTTGCTGGGCCCCTCCGTAGTGGATGCTGGGCAGCTTGTCGTATACCTCATTGTCCTGGTGGGAAAGGGAGAGAGCGCTCAGCGCTGCACAAATCTACGCAAGAGACACAGAGGGGACAGGGATGGGACTCACCAGTGCCGAGCCGGGGACCAGAGTGTGCTCCTCCAGCTGCAAGGACACAGAATATGAGAGCTGAGCTTATCTTCCCGCCCCAAGAGCATCCCCGGGAGGAAGGTGTCCAACTGGAGCAACCTGTCCCCACTCACCAGCACCCTGCGGAAGCCTCCACGCACACGGACGTAGAGCTCCTGTCGGTCGGCCAGGAAGATGAGCCCCCCCTCAGGCAGCTCGTGTGCAGTGCCCAGCATCGCCTGGTACGTGGGCACGGTGCGCAGCTGCAGGCAGAGAGTGATGGGACTCAGCCTTGGCGTGGGGACATGGTGACATCTCCAACCCATCCCAGCCCCAACTCACCCCCAGGGATGTCCCGCTGTTTCCTGGTGGCCCGGGAGGGCCTGGGGGACCAGGGGGTCCAGGGATGCTGATCGCTGGGTGGAAGGATGATGAGATGGTGAGTGATGTCCCGTGCTGGGGAGCAGGCAGAGACACAGGGCAGGTACCTACCTTGTCTGTGGGGACCTGGGAAAGAGGGCGGTCCAGGGGGGCCAGGAGGGCCAGGGGGGCCTTGCCGCCCTTCGTAGCCAATGCCAGGGGGGCCCTGTGGTCCAGGAGGCCCCGGTGGCCCAACAATGCTGTCCCCTTTGGGGCCCTGGATAGTGTGAAAGAGCATTCCTGAAACAAAGGCGCAGCCCCAGCACCCAAAGCCTCGCTGCCCCTTGTGCCATGGGATACTCACCAGCAGGGTGGGGGGCACTCATGGCAGGGAGTGGGATACTCACCGGAGGACCAGGGTAGCCCTGAGGCCCCGGTGGCCCGGTGACACTGGGGCCATAAAGTGTGGAGCCGCCTGGCTCGCCCTTTTCTCCTTTGGGACCGGCCTCTCCCTTGTCACCCTGTGGGACAGTGTGCCCTTAGGACAAGCAGCTGGGTGCACCCAACAGCCCCAGATGGCACCAGACCAGGTGCTGAGAACATCCCCACGAGGCAAAGCTTACCCGCAGGCTGGCACTGAACCGGCTCAGGTCATAGGGGAACTGGCCTGGGGAGAGAAAGAGAGAAAGCGTGAGCACAGGGCACCCACCACTCATCTCTCTGACCATAGGGATGTGCCACTCACCTGGGGGCCCCGGGGCGCCCATATCTCCTTTCTCTCCCTTTTGACCTGGAAACTGGTGGAAACCTGTGGGGAGCACACAGGTGATGCTGTCTCAGAGGAGCAGCCCCACGGCCACCACTCCAACAGAGGCACCTTTGGTTGGGGTCCCCAGGCTGCCAGGAGGTGCCAGCATGCAGAACTCCCCTTACCTGGGACAGCGGGACGGCTGGCATCACTGAAGCCCTGCAGGGACACAGAGAGCAGCTGCTGGTGCCAGTCCACATGCCACCACCTGCCAGATAGCACTGTGGTGCCCTCTCCAACCCAAGCACTGAGAGGACTGCAGCACTACTCACATTGTTGCCGCTGTAGACCACGCTGCCAGGTGGCCCAGGAGGGCCGGGGGGGCCTGGGGGGCCAGGGGGACCCTGGAAGAGCAGACAAGATGCATCAGGGTCCTGGACGGTTGCAACAGGTTCCCGTTGGGGATTGTGCCCTGTGCCAAAGGGATCCAGGACCCCTTGGTCCCTTGACCCCCTTCCATGCAGCTGCACTCACTCGCAAGCTCAGCACGCTACTGATGTCCACTGGGTCGCCCTTCTCACCCTTCAGCCCATTCATGCCAGGACGTCCCTGTGGAGGAGCAGCATGTCAGCCTCAGCCCCATCCCCTGGTGGCCCTGTCCCTGTCCAAGCACTGCCTCCATCCCCACCATCCCGTGCAGACACAATGGTTTGAGGTCAGGTGGGCGTGCTGGAAGAGCACCAAGGTGGAGGAGGCAGTGGCCCAGAGGCAGGGGTGGAAAACAAACCAGGAATGGGTCTTACAGGTCTGCCTGGAAAGCCAATTTCTCCCTTCATCCCCGCTCGTCCGTGGGGGCCCTGGAGGGAGAAGAGAGAGGACAGGAATGTTCAGAGCGTCAGTGAAGCCCCATCCCTCCGTGGACACAAGGAGAGCAGCGATGCTGACTTACAGTTGGGCCCATCGGTCCCTGCAGCCCAGGCTCCCCCTGTGGAAATTTCAGATAGGGAAATGTCATCAGCACCAGGACAGCAGCACAAGCAGCAGCATTGTGCTCCAGCATGGCACACTCACCTTCTGTCCTTTCACATTGGTAGCAACAACGGTCCCATCCGGGCTGATGATGACACCGGGCTCTCCCTTCTCTCCCTGCAAGAGGAACACAAATGGAGCACACACTCAGTGTCATAGTGCTGGCACTAGCCAGAAGAATGAGGGACCAGGAGCTGCTACCTTCATCCCCGGTGCACCTTGGATGCCAGGTGGACCCGGATCCCCCTTCGGTCCCGCTGGGCCCTGTGCAGAGGAGCAGATCCCACATCAGCTACCCAGCTGGTACCCAGGGGCTGCCCTGCTGCTGGCACCCCAACACTCACCGGGAAACCAGCATGTCCTGGTCTGCCCTGCAGGAGGAGCACACAGTGAGCAAAAAGCTGGCTGTCCAGGAGCACTGCTCAGAGGGCAGTGGGGAGGTACCTACCTCTGGGCCTGGCAGAGCCGCCAAAGGCCTCTGAAAAAACAGCCAAAACATATATATTTTTTATGGGATCTCTGCTCTGGTGGCCAGCCTGCAGCGCAGGCAGAGCTACCACAGAGGTCCCCTGCTATTTTCCACGTGACAGGGGCTGGACAGGCCCCTTTCCCCACAGTTTCAGCTTCTCCCGGCATGGGAATTCTGCATCACTTGGGAGCCAGAGGCTGTTACTTACATCCTCACTTGAGACGTAGATGACCTGTCCGGGGGGACCAGGTGGGCCAGGTGGGCCTGGCAGCCCCACGCCATCGTGGCCTCGCTCACCCTGCAGGACACAAGCTGTCAGAGCCAGCTGCCACCAACAGGCCCCACGCACATGCCAGCAGTGCCCGGCCCACACCTACCTTCTCACCAGGGCTGCCACGGTTGCCTTTCGGACCCTGTGAGGTGATGGAAGTATGGGTGAGCACAGAGAAGGCCCCGGCCCTATGAGGTGCTTGGGGTGGTGTTGGAGGGATAGAGGTGTTCGTGAGCTGATGGGGACTGGGAGGGGGGTAGCATCCTTGTCTGGAGCAAGGAGCAGGGTCTGGGGCAGGGCTGTGGCTCCTACCTGCGGTCCAGGGAAGCCCTCCAGGCCAGGGCGACCATCCGTGCCAGGCACACCAGCGTCCCCCTGTGAGAGCATCAGGACAGCGTGAGGCACAGGCACAGCACCCTGCCGTGTCTCACCCAGCCCACCCCTCTCAGCATCCCTCTCCTACCTTCGGGCCCGGTGGGCCGGGCTGCCCGAGGCTGCCCACCTCGCCCTTGACCCCAGGTAGTCCTGGCACACCCTGCAGAATCCACAAGGATGAGGGGACACGAGTGCATAGCAGGCACACGGTAAGCACCAGGTGGGGGCAGGAGGGAGGGATGGGGCACAACAGCAGCTACCTGGGGTCCACTGGGGCCGCGTGGTCCGGGGGAGCCAGTGGTGAATGGCAGCCCAGAGCCCTCCATGTCACTCTGGAACAGGAGAAGGGGTTGAGCTCTGCGCCTGTCCCCCTCACCCTGCAAGCACTGCCCCCATCCCTATGAAAGCTCCCAGCACTTACAAATCCAGCCTCGTACCCTGGCCCTGGTGGACCTGGGGGCCCTGGGGGCCCTGGTGGCCCTTGGGGTCCAACTGGCCCAGGGAGGCCAGCCAAGCCAGTCTCTCCTGGGGGACCCGCTGGTCCTGCTTCTCCCTTGGTGCCCTGCGAAGGGAAAAGAACAAAGGAGTGGATGGGATGGGATGGGATGGGATGTGCAGAGCCATTCCCACATAGCACGGTGCCTCGGGTCACTGCAATGTGCATGGTGACCACTAGAGGCTCTTCTATGATCATAAATACTTCCTTTTTCATGCTGCCCTGATGCTGGGGTGAACTTTGCACGAAAGGGAGACTTTCGCATGCATCCCACATTTTGTTGTGAGTGTCTAAGTGGTGCAGCCTCCACCTCCCACCCCACCCATGTGCTCACAGCACCTTGGAAGGTCAATTCACAAAGCTCTGGCCCCCAGCTCAGCTGTGGGGCTGTGATGGACAAGGGGCAACTTTGGGAAAGGACAAGCATGCGGTTCCAGACATGCAACCTGCATGCTGTTACCTCTTGCCTCTCCCAGAGGCAGGGAAAGAAAGAAGCTGGAGCAGGCAGGAGGGGAAAGAAGGTGGTTTGCTCCGGTTAGAGGAGGAATGGAAACAGAGAGAAGAAAGATACGCAAGAAGAAAGTGTGTTTCCGAGCAGGTACATGTGCCCACTGCCTCCTTTAAGGGCTATTTTCATGTTTAAAGGCAGAAAAACATTTCCCTTGAGGGCAGTTCAGCCTTCCCTCTCTGCTCCAGGCTTGGGGACATCCCACTTACCCATGGCATTCCATGGGCAGAAGCCCCATGCACCCTGGAGAGAGGGCACCAAGAATTCCAGCAGTCCCCTCTCCACGTGGCACAGGATTTACCCCCAGTGCAGAACCCCAGAGAACCCTACCTTGGGTCCTGGTGCTCCAGGAAGGCCGAGGTCACCCACATCACCCTGGAGAGGAGAAGGAAGGAGAAGAGGGTGTAAAGAGGAGCAAGCTGGGGGCCACATGGAGCCGAGGCCTCCAGAGATCCTCCATGGGGACGAGCAGCAGTTGCCTCAGGATAGAGCAGAGGCATTCTGGGTGCATGAAACGAGGGGTGCTCACCCGCTCTCCTTTGGGCCCTGGTGGTCCAGGCATCCCATCTTTTCCAGGAGGACCAAGAGGACCCTGTAAGATGCCCAGGAGGCGTCTTCAGTGCATGTGGCTTCAGTGGGCACAGAGCTGCCATCACCATGGGACAGCTATGGGATGGTCCCCTTGGTCACTCAGCACCTACCTCTGGCCCTGGGGGCCCAGTGGCTCCATCTCTGCCTGGCAGCCCTGGTGGTCCTGGCAGATCTGTGCTGTTCATCCCAAACCTTCCCGGCTCCCCTGGCAAGCCAGGCACACCTGGAGGACCTGGGGGACCAGGTGGCCCTCGTGGGCCCTGCAAAAAGAAGGGGACAATGGCCAAGTGCATCCTTCACTCTTTGCAGAGAAGGGGTCCTGCACTCACTCGAAGGGTCTCCAGGTCCCCGCCAAACCCAGAGCCCTCCATGTCGATGAATGTCTATGGAAGAAGCACAAAGGAAACATCAGGGCTGAGGTGTCAGACGGCACAAGGATGCTGTCCCCATGCTGTCTCCATGCCATGCTTTACAGCCTCCCAGGTGCCAGGGGTACCTACCAGCCCATCCTGCTTGGGGGAGGGTCCTGGTGGTCCGGGGGGACCTGGTGGTCCTGGGGGGCCCCTTGGCCCCACACCAGGGTCACCCTGCAGAATGGAAAGGAGTGCATGGTTCACGAACACAGGCTGGTTGCCTGCTCCACAGTGGCAAAAGTCACTGGTATGGCTGCCAGCATGCTTACTCACCTTCTCCCCCTTCTGCCCAGACTCTCCTGGTGTCCCTGGAAACCCTTGGGGCCCCATCTCACCCTGCAAAGGGAAGCAGGGGGAAAGGGATCAGTGGGTGGTGAGGCACAGAGCAGTTCTCCCGTGCAGTATCCTGCAACCCTTCCCACTTACAGGTTTACCGTCCTCTCCAGGATCACCCTAGGGATGCCAAAGTAGAGAGATGAGCGGAGAGCAGTGGAGAAAGGGGAGCAGGAGGAGGGGGAGGGGGCTGACTCACAGGCTCGCCATCCCTGCCAGGAGCCCCATCCTTCCCTGGGGGGCCAGTGGGGCCGGGGGGGCCGGTGACTTGCTCCACTGACATGCCGTCAGTGTGCCGGGAGAGAGGGCCAGGGGGGCCAGGCTCTCCTGGTTCTCCTTTCTGGCCCTTGGAGCCAGGGTAGCCAAATCCAGCACTGCCCTGGGGAGGAGATAGAAAGGTGTCCAACTGTGCCCAGTGGCGTGACCTCTCTGCACCCCAGGGTGTGTGGGGCAGCATGGGCACAGCTTGGCCCCACAGCCCTGCCCAGCTCCCCAGCAGTGCTCACCTTGATGCCCAATTCACCTTTCTCCCCCTATGGAACAGAAATGGAGACAGATGAGTGTCAAACACGGACGTATCGCTGCAGACTGGGGGGACAGGCAGCCCCAACAGCCCCTCGCTTACCTTCTCACCCTTGGCAGTGCCAGTCCCCAAGAAGCCACTGGACCCCGAGTCCCCCTTCTGGCCACGTTCACCTTTCTCTCCCTTTTCACCTTTGGGGCCAGTGCCTGCAGGCATGTAGACAGACCCCATTGTGCCAGGGACCAGCACCACTGGGGTGGTGGCACAACGGCAAAGGGACAGCTGCCGTTACCTCCTGTGGAGACCTGCAGCCTCTCCTCCACTCTGGTCCTCTCAACCTGCTGGGGGGAGCCCGCACTGCTCCTCGTCCCACTGCCCGCAGCCACAGGTGGGGAGGTGACAGGGACAGCATCCAGCAGCCCCGGGATGCCCTGTGCCAGTGACAAGGGGACACCGACCTTGAGTTCCCCCAGTCTGCGTACCATCACTGAGCGCAATGCCAACTCACCTTATCTTTCCCTGAGGGACGGTGCCTGTCCTCTGCCCCGCTGCCAAAATCTCCAGATGCCTGCACTCAGACAGGGAGAGACAGGGCAGCTCAGCCCAGGAGCTGGGGAGGAGCCCCCCAGGCTGCAGCTGTTCTGTACTCACCTCGGTGTCATCCTCCTCCTCCTCGCACTGACGCTCAGCTGCCCGTGGGTCCCCTAGTAGCCTCAGGTCAGCAATCACACCCTGCAAGACATCAAGCCATTGGGGACAGATGCACACTGAGTCCCTCCTGCCCCACCACCACATCCCCAGGATGGAGGTGGATCACGCCAGCCCTGCGCAGCCGGACGCTGATCCATAGCAAAGAGCCTGCTCTGGCACCGAGAGGCCACAGCCGGGCTTTGGGCAGCTGGACAGCGAGGCTTTTACAGAGAGATTTCAGGATATGCTCCTCGTTTCCCCCTTGCCAGAGCATTCCCCATCCCAACTGGCCTCTCTTCTTCACCGCTCCCCAGCAAGGGACACCTGCCAGCTCCAGCCTGCTGCTGGAAAGCTCTGACTTTGTATTTCTTAGACTAATCCCCACTTCCTTACCATTTATTTGGGTTTTGCAAGAGCTGTGCGTGTTCAGAATGCTTATTTATACAACAAACCTCCACAAATTCTTTCCTAAGTAGGCCATCTCAAGAACAGCCCCACAGCAGAGCTACCTGCTAGGAGGGCACAGGCTGGAAGCCAGAGTACCAGCCAGCAAAGCCCATCTCCTTGCTGCCAGGACAGGACATGGCCATGCTCTGATCCCAGCAGGGAGGAGGGCTGAAAGAGGAAAGATGCCTTGTCGCTGGGCAGGACACCTAAAATAACATTTCAGCTTGCTTGAAAGCACGGCACACTCAGGAAACACGAGGGGTTTGAGAAAACAAGAATCAGAGGCAGCTGCAGTGCAGCCAGGCTGGCTGTTGGCTGTCTATCTGTACGTAAAACTATATGGAACCATAACCCTTCACTCCAAGGAAATGCAACCCATACAGGCTCTGAGCTCCTCCAGCCCATCTCCTGGGGGATGCTCAGCTCTGTACCACCAGTATCCAGCACACTTTAGGAGCTGGCCGTTGATCCTTAAGGGTCCCTTCCAATGCAGGATATTCTATGGTAAATGCTGCCTGCCAGTGGCTGGTTCTGCTGCTTGTCTGGGGGCCAGGATTTAATCAGCCTTGTCGGCTGCAAACAGCATGGGCTGGGTCATGAGGCAGTCAGATGCCGAGCAGATGCCGAGCCTGCTGGGCAGAGCCTGAGGAGCAGCAAGGATTCAGCCTTCCCTTCCTCAATGAACAGCAGGAGGGCCCTTCTGCAAGTGCTTGCTCACAGCCTCCTCCCCAAGGCACAAACATCACCTGCTAAAACAGCAAAAGCATCTCTGCTCTGCTCCAGGCTGCATCTGCCACCCAAATCTCCACCAAACCTCCCGGGGAGGATTTCCACCATGGCTGTGGCTTGCCATCCCAGCAGGTTCAAAGCAAGAGAGCTCTTGGAGCCTCCTCGACCACCGGTCCTCAGTGCATCAATCATTAACACTTCCTAGGAGCTTTACGCAGCCTCCTGCCCCACATGGATTAATGGCTCTGCTCAGGAGCCAAAGCAGTGTTTAATTTCCCAAATGCAATTTGCAAAGCTCCTCGGTAGAAGCAATGTCCCGTTGTTGGGCAGAGCACACTCAACCCAAGTGAAACCTCACGGAGCAGCTTTCCTTCAGCACACACTGCGGGGGATTTCCTTGTCAGCTGCATTTTCCCCACACTTTCAGTAAACCTTATCTAACACACGAGCCATTCTCAAGACACAGACTGAGCTATCACCTTCCCGCCCAGCTCTCATCTGTCTTCCTGTAGATATGGCCCAATGTCATCCAATAAAGATATGCTCCAGCCTGAACATTTTTTCCAGCTAGGAGAGACATTTCACCAGCCCAGTCAGCAGGCACCAAAGGAGATGGCTATTTTTAGTAAGTGAAGGCTCAAAGAGAGCATTTGCTGGAAAAACTGGGGGTCGTGTGGATGCCACAGGGCTACCCATCAACCCTGAGAGAGCTTCACCATAGGGATGCCCAAGAACGTAACATGATGGCCCCTTGAGCCAATCCTTGCACACAGAGCATGTCCTCTGGTTTGTCTTGTGGGCAAAGAGGTCAGTTCAATTGCTTTGAACCAACGGGATGGTGACACATCCCTCCAGCCTCTCTCCTCCTCAGAGGTGCTGGCTGGGGTGACCAAGGCATTACCTGGTATTTATCTGGGTCGGCCCCTCCAGCCTGAGCAACAAAGAGCCCGGAGCCTTCTTCCAGCTCCATCTCATCCGGGGAGCGCTCAAAGCGGACCCGCTCGTGCTCCTCGCAGTCCAGGTAGAGAACGACTTCATCCTCCTCCACGCTGATGGCAAAGTGTGTCCACTGGTTGAGCAAGGTGGGCACGGTGAAGGTGGCAGCTGCATAGGAGTTCTGCGAGCCCGGCTCAGTGTAGTAGAAGATAATCTGCTGCTTGCCCAACTGCACGTCTGAGAGCTTAACACCCACGTAGATGATGCTTTGCGAGGAGTCTGTGATGGCAAAGAGCACACCAGCCCGTGGAGTGGTGGGCTGGATGTGAAAGAGGAGAGAAAAGTCCCGGTAGAAGGGGCTGGGTAGGTGGTACCGGGCCACCTGGCCTGTGTTGGCATTGGGTCCGAAGACATAGCCAGGGTTGTTTTCAGAGCCGTAGATTTTGAGGATCTCCTCTGGTGGCGGATCTCCGATCAGCTCCAGGAGGCTGACCTCAGTGCTCAGGTTCTCTGCAAAGAAGAGGGAGAGGGGATGGTGACCAAAAGCACAGCAAGGAGGAGCAACCTCAGCGGGTCCCTTCACTCCAGTGCCTTTGGGGACACTGCCCAGGGCCGCCCACTGGGAGGCAGTGATGCTGCTCCACAGCCTGGGGACATGAGACAGCTATGCTTCACAGTGCAGCTGCTGAACCTGAAAGACCCATGCAGCCACGAGGGAACCGAACAATGAACTTTTAGGCTATTTGGAGCCTGCACCAATTAATAGCTACTTCATTTTCTCATCTTGTGGATGTGACTTCAACACTCACCATCCCCAGAGGAATAGCTCAATGCTTTTCCCTGCAGCTAACCCTGCTCCCGACCCCATTGCCTGGACAGATGCAGCTTCCCAAAGTCAGTAGGGACCTTCTCCAGAAAACAAAAGGAATTTTTATACACGGCAAGAGAGATCTCAAGTCTCCAGTGGGCTGCCACCCTGCTGGATCTGGAAGGACAACCTTTCTGCTGGACAAAAGGTGCAAGGGCACGGGTAGCACATCCACATAATGGAATGGTACTGTACCCAAGGACCGGGATATGCGCTGGAACAGAGCAGGGGGTGCTGGGAAGCAGGGCTACAAGCCAGATGAGGCAGCAGTGCTCTTTAAGTTGCACAATGAGGATACAGCTCCCAAAACACATCCCAGTTCCTACTGCTGGCTCCCCAGTGAGGGGAGCATGGCAGCTCAGAGCTTCAATAAAATATCTCTCAGGTACAGCCACGTGTTGTGCCCTTGCACACCCATGCCTGCTCCACAGCTGTGACCAGCCTTGCATTACCCTGTCCCCATAAGGTCACCACAGCTGGGAACCATCCCAGCCCTTCCCTTGCACCGCCTGGGAAAGTGGCTGGGACTGACATGCACCCTGCCGGCTTCCCAGATGATCTCAATTTCGAGCTCGTCTCCTGCCCCAGCTCATTTTCTCAAGGCACTTTGGGGAGTTCTAGTCAGGACAGTCTCTCCTACCAGGCACAGCTGAACATCTGGCTGTGTGAGCCAGCCCTCTGGATGCAAACTCCTGTTGTTTTGGCAGCGAGCACATCCTCATCGCCCACACAACGGGCGCTGGATTCCTCCTCTCCTATGTCAACCTCTCGGGCCGGTGCCAACTTGATGTGAGCGAGTAAGCGAGCGTACTGTGCGTCGGTGATTTTTAACTCCAGATCTCCCAGGAGCAAGAAGATATCCAGCAACTGCTCCCAGCTGCAGGTCACCGTTTCGGGGTGCCCAAAACAGCTGAGGACTGTGGTATGGGATCGGGCTCCATGCTGCCAGCCAGGATGGCACAAAGGGCCTCTAGGAGGAGCTGGGACAATTCGCTGCCCCCTTCCTTCCCTGTTGCTGAACACAAGCCAGAGATATCGGGGTGTGCGCAGGGGCCTGGGAACCCCCACCCTGCTCTGAAGCAAGCCATTTTCCTCCATGGTGTTTTAACAAATAAAACCAAATATATATGTATTAAAAAGAAAAAAGAAAAAAAGGAAAGAAATCAGCCCAGCCCAGCCTGAGAGGGAAATATGTCCTTTGGGATGGAAGGAGGAGGTGTATACCTGGGTTTCTACTCCAAAGTCTGGGGGCATCTGAGTACATAGAGCATCCCCAGCACCTGAGGCTGCCAAGCCAGGATGCCAGGGCTGGTCCTGCTGGAGGGATGTCAGAAATGCCTCATTCTAGAGGCAGGGGGACATTTTCTCTCTGCCAACCTCACTTCTGTGGATGGCAGCCAACTGTGAGTTGCCCCACACATGACGGCACATGCATGCACAAGGCAAAGCTGCTCCTACCGTGCTGAGCCATGCCACGTGGTGCTGCACAGAAAGCAGCCCTGATCCCAAGAGACACCACTGGGAAGCACGGATGGTGCTTATCTTGGCTTGGAGGAAGCTGAATTCAGAAAAGCTTTAAGCTATGAGGAAATCAGAGCTTCCTCTCAGGGGTCCACACAGGCAGGGGTGGAGGAGCTATCTCTGCAATCCTTCATGCCGACAGCCCATCCTCTGCCTTGAAGCTTGAGGCGGGGGGGAAAGGCTGAAAGAGGCTTTTGTTAGCAATGCAATTCACAGTCCTGCTTCCCTTGGTATTTCAACCATCTCTGGGTTCCCCCCTCCTCTCCAAAACACACCACTTGCGCCCTGGCTCAGAGCAGGAGCTGGGCGACGATACAAGGAAGCTTCCCAAAGTAAACAGGCTCGCACCTTGCAACACGCGAGCAAGCCCATAATGGCCATGGACACATCCAGATCCCATCTGCAGGGTGGGGATGGTCCATCTGCCAGCAGCACAATGCTTGCATCCCAGCACCATCAACTACAATGTGACATCGTGCACTCGCCCCCGCAGCGGGACTCCTGCCTTGCCCATATTCCTGATCCCACATGGCGGGCAGTGGGGTATCCCCCAGCCATGGCTCCATCCCAACCCCCAGCTGACCCGAAGAGACTCCTGGGCAGCCTGTGGATTGCAGTGGAGGACTGCCAGCACCCCCAGAGCTAACCACGCCATTCTCCCATGCACACCACTGCAGTTGCAGGTGGTGCTGGCACGGGATCACACAGGGATGTTTGGGGCCGCGGTGACCGAGTTTTGGCTCCTCTGCCCTTGGAAGGGCCCCAGAGATGCTCCAGGCTGCTCTGCATCCCCGCCTCCCCATCCTTCCTGTCCTATCCCACAGAGAGCTGCTTTGACAGCCCAGGGGGCCACCAAGGCCATGTGTGCCTTCCTTGTCCCCCACACTTGTCTACTCCACGTCACCTGAGGGCAAAGGGTCCAGCACAAGAACACAGCCCTATTCAATGGAGCTGCGAGGCGCAGGAGTGGGAGCCCTCACTGTGGCTTTCATCCCCTGCTTCAGGGCATGTTTCTGTCCCCAGGCTGCCCCCCTTGGCTCCTCACCCTGCCGAGGAGACCTTAGATGCCAGCCAAGTCACACAGGGCTCGAAAGCACTTCACGGCAATGGTCGGGCACCAAGCACCTCTCCTGCCTTCTGAGCAGGGGGATCAAACATTAGCCGTGGGTAAATCATTAACCCCAAGGCAGGGCAGCAGGCACATGAGTGTGCACATGTGAGGTCACAGCCCTGGCCCCATTCTGGGGAGCGATGCCCTGTGGTTCCCTCCAGCTCCAGCCCGGGGTCACCTTGGAGCCCCCATGGTGAGCTCCACATCCCGCTCCAGTGGGGACAGCCTGAGCATGGGACGAGGACACTCCTCTTTGCAAGAAGGAGCCAAAACCCAAAAATTGAATCAGGGCCCAGAGGCTTTTGGCCAGGGGTCTCCCACAGAGATGAGGCAGTCGCATCCCTTTGGAGTGCTGGAAGGTTTTGGCTGGTGAGACATGTGGAGGGAAGACATGGACAGGGGCCACCAGCCACGTTACCTGCGGACACATTAACAAAGACACAAGAATACCCTCCGTCCTCCTCGGGGAGAGAGTCACAGGGCAGAGGCAGGCGCCCACCAGCCGAGTGCATCCAGCACAAGTCTCTGACGGCCTCACAGAAGCCCTGGCACGGCGGGGGAGTTACGGGGACCGAGGCACTACACCCGGGGACCAGGAGCAAGCAGAGGAACCACTCCAAGTAGCGATGGCACCGAGACTCAAGCAGCCCCTCCCACTCATGCAAAGCAGCCCGAATTTCTGCCTCGCTGCTGTGGCTGAGATAATTCGGCAATCTGACATGGTTGGTGCCCAGAATGGAGCAGAAGGGCAGGCGGGCCGGGAGGGGCAGGCAGCGCCCGCCCGCTGGCAGCAGTCTGGGGAAGGAGAGAGCAAGCCCCGCGCCAGCGACTCGCAGGGTGGAGGTTAGTAAATCGAACTCGGGAGGACCAGCAGGAGGAGAATCCGCGCTGCTCACTGCCCTCAGTTTAGGCGCAGAAGGGCTCTGGCTCCCACTGATGCCAAGCAGTGCCAGCCCCTCGCTGTTGGCGATGTGCTTCGGGTCCCCATCGCCCGCTGTTGCAGCGCTGGGAGCGGCGGGGGACGGCAAGGGTCCCCAGCCCCGTGTCCCAGCACGGTCCGCAGCACGTGGCGTGGGCGATGCTCCATGACGCTGCGCCGTGGGGTGGAGGGCACTGTCACCTGATGGGAAAGGGAAAGGAGCTCTACCTGGACGGGCGGACGCCGGCCTCTGCAGGGAACCCCCTGTCCCCTCCTGCTGCTGGCGCAGCTCCGTCGTATTGGGGTTCCCCGTTCCCAGGGGCCGTGGAGTCTCGGTGGGGCTGCGGGTGGGTGCTGTACTGCGAGGAGGGGGAGCGGCAGTCCACGCGGTGCTGGTCAGCACCGTCATCCCCACGGTGCTCCCGTCCCCCTGCTCGGTGCCATCCGTGCTCTCGGTGCTCTCCTGTCCCGTGGGTGCTGCCACGCTGGGCTCCGGCTCCCAGTGCCGCTGTGTGGTGGCCGCGTCCCCTGCTGCTGCTGAGCTCAGAGCTGTGCTCAGGGTGGGCGACGTCTCCTCAGCGCTGGGTGCCGTGGGGGTCCCCGGGGTTTTCGGGCTGCCCCAAATCCAGTCAAGGAGCTGCGCGTCGGAGGAGGAGAAGCAGCAGGAAGCCAGCAGCAGCCAAAGCCCCAGGTGGTGCAGAGCCATGGGGAGGGGAAAGCGAGCCCCCTCGCTTTGCCAACAGAGGGGCTGGGGGGCAGAGGCAGGAGCTTGCCCCCAGTGAGGCGCCTGCAGCGCTCGCATGGCTCTCTCCTCTCCAGCGCCCAGCCTTCAAACCGGAGCACTGGGAGGAGTGGCCCCGCTGCTGGTCCGGAGCCCTCCTCTCCCAGCGCCAGCCTCCCCACAGCAGGCACAGCCCCCAAGGGGCACACCGCCGGCCCGACCCACCCGAGCCCCCTCAGTGCCCAGGATCAGAGCCAGCGGCACAAGCTCCCTGGGCTCCTGGCCCACACTGGCCAGCTGCTGCTGCTCCTGCTTTAACTCCTTCCCCACCCAAAGGAAAGGGAAAACGACCCGGAAAACGCTTCCAAGATTTCTGCTGGCTGGGAAAGCACCCAGTCCCCAGAGCTGCAAGTGCTTTTGAGATGCTTTCCTTGCTTGGTTTCGTGGCCAGGACACACGTGTGCTGTGGCAGGATGGTGAGAGAGTGGGGCAGGCAGACAGTGGGCTGGGGGAGCGCAGAGATGGGGCCCCCCCAGCTCCACGCACCAGCATGCCTCCGAGCCAGGGCGTGTGAGCAACAGCAGCCCGGAGCTGCAGTTCTGCTGCAGCTGGTTGCGAAAGCCTGCAGCAAGCAGCACAGTGCTGGAGGGACACAGCCACATGCCATGATGTCCCCTCACACTGATCAGAACCACAGAACATCCCGAGTTGGAAGGGACCCGCGAGGATCACCAATTCCAACCCCTGGCCCCACGCAGCACCAACCAAACCCAAGCCCTGTGAATGTCCCAACGCTCCCTGAGCTCCAGCATCTCAGGGCCATGCCCACCGCCCTCTGGGGCAGAGGCTTTTCCTCACCCCCACCTGACCCTCCCCTCACGTAGCTCCGTGCTTCTCCCTCACACATCTCACCCTCAGACCCTTCACCATTTCCACAGCCCTACAGAGTCCACCCAGTTCTCCCGCTGTTCCAATCTGAAAAGAAATTAAAGAGGAACAAAACGGGGTCAATGAGGCTTGCTATCGTTTTAAAACAGCCTTTTGGCAAGGTTCTTGTAGTCAGGAAAAGAGTGAAACTAATGCTCAGATGCCTATTAGCTCTGTGCACTGCTTCCCACGCTACTTTTTGGTGTGATTTGTGCAAGTTTTCCCACTAACATGCTGGCTGGCATGGGAATAATGCCACGTTAATATGCCTGCCCAAAGCTGATGTTGTTACACGAGTGCTTTGTGCAGCAGATTTCCCCTGCCACAGAGCAGCCTACACCCAATGTCACGCATTTTTTGCCTTTACGGTCGGGTTTCCACGTGCACCCCCCTGCTCAGCAGCTCCTTGCAGCTACTGTCAGCCTGCCTCATCATGTCCCAACAGGGCTCTGTGCCGCTTCTCAAGGCTGCTCCACCCCAAATGAGTGTTCGCAGGACAAGTCCTGGGTGATCACAGAACCACAGCATAGCTTAGATTGGAAGGGATCGCAAAGATCACCCACTTCCAACCCCCATGCCACAGGCTGGTTGCACCCCACCAGCTCAGGATGCCCAGGGCCCCATCCAGCCTGGCCCTGAGCACCTCCAGGGATGGGGCACCCACGGCTCTGGGCTGACCAAACTCCGGCCACAGTGGACACAAAGCTCCTTCTATCCATCACTGCCCAACAGGTCTGAAAGCAGGGGACAATCACGACAGGTTCATTCCTGGCTGCCCAGATGGACAGACGGACAGCAAAACTGTTCCTGGACAGAGCCCAAATCCCTTTCTCACGCTGGTGAGTCAGGGCCGGGGGCTGCCAGTCATGCTGCCCACGGGAAGGATGGGTGGAAACCCAGGCTCAGCAGTCTTTGTATGGGCCCAACGCAGTGAGGGGGGGCTACAGAGGAAAAGCCCTGCTATCCACACTGAGAAATGGCCCTTTTAGGCACCCTGACAATAGAGGGATTCATTTTTGCCACAAAGCAGCTGTTGATGGGGCGCAGACAGGGCAGAGGAATGTACCCTGGACAGGGGGACACAGGCGTCGTTTCCCACGGCTTCTCCCCCAAAGCAGAGATGCAGAACGCCGGGTGGGAGCACCACAAGCCCCAGCAAGCAGTCTTGCCTCCGCTGCAAGCATTCCAAGGAGCATGGCATGCTGAGCACGCAGCCGCAGAGCGAGCAGGGATCACAGGCACACCACGCGTGGGGCGAAAGGAAAACCGGAGAGCCCCGCTTTCAGACCTATATTCCACATTTGTGGTTAACAAATAACCACATCCGAGCCGGGCGCCGAGCCAGAAGGTTACCAGCAAGCTGGCTGCATGCTCCCTGGGGCAGTGGGAAGAGCATGGGGTTGTGACAGGCAACAGGGGACCAGGACAGGGAAATGTTTTCCTGTGCTGTGCCAGCGCTGCACACACGGGGCTGGCTTGTGGTGCTTCCCCCTGCCATGCTTTGAGCTCTCAGTGAGAAGAGTATGGGGGACTGGAGAATGGGACTGAGCTCTGCTCGGCAAAGCCCATTGCACAGGACTAGCTGGATGCTGGGGACATCTCTCCCATCCCTGTGGGGTCACGCTGCTCTTTCTTGAGGGCTCCCCCACTTGGAGCTCGGTGAGCAGCACGGATGGACAGACAGACAGCAGAGGGAGCTCCAGGCCCGAGGACAGCGCAGAGTAGACATCCCCAAGGGATGCTACTGTGTCCTAGAGCACTGCACTGGGATGTGGCACCCAACACAGCTTCAGCTGCAGGATGTGACTGCTCAGCTGGGGCAGGACCAGCCCTGCCCCTTCCCTCTAGGTGTCACTGGCCCACCAAGGACCTCTCCTCTCCAGGCCAGGAACTCTTTAACATACTTAGCTGAGCAAGCCCAGACAGCGAGCAACCCGATCCCTCCATCACCTGCAGTTTCCTGCCTCCTCTCTCACTTCTTGCTCCTGCTCAGGGTACCCCCAGCCCTTTCAGTGCAGCCAACTCCACCCTCCCCCCACCCCCCATCACCACGGATTGTCCCATAGAAGCACAACCCATCGGGCTACCAGGACATTCAATTTGTGTCAGGAATGCCTCGGTGGAGGGGCTCAAGTAACAGCCCCCCAGGCCTCTCTTCTCAATAGCAGAGGAGTTTGGTGTGTTCAGGAAGTGCATTCAGGGCATCTCTGTACCTCCACCACCCCCTGTACGGCTCAGCCCAGGGATGTGAAAGGCATCCCTTGAACCACAGCCTCACAGTCTTTCCAAAGCACATCTCCATTCTTTGCTGGCAGAAAGCTCAGCCCTGTGTCATCAGAAGGCTCCTACTGCCATGCATGAGAAAGCACCCACCTTCAAAAGGCACAAAACACAGTGGAGCAAACGTCTGAGAGTGCTGCTGCCCACCAGCAGCCCAAGCTCCTTGATAAATACCTGGGAGTAAGGCCCTCATCCCATGCCCACAGCACAGGCATCAGGACCTCAAAGCCTCCCAGGCACGGAGCACAGAGAGACTGCAGCGAGCTGTGTGAGTCTTCTGTTGCTAAAATCACTGCTGCCAAACAGTAAGGCTGGCTGCCCACTGATAAAGCACTGCACACCACAGGTCTGCATCTGCAGCTCCCTGGCGTGAAGCAGAGGCACACAGAGGTGCTGCCCTGTCTGTGCACGCTGTCCTGCATAAGTGCTGCTGGGGAAGTGACAAAACCTCGGCACGAGCCCAGCAGAGAGGCTGCAGGCGGAGCATTCAAGCACCAGGCAGAAAAAAATCCAGCAACTGTCAGAGACAGATGGTATCTTTAAAACCTACCGATGTTTGGGATCTTAATCTCTTCCTATCCGAAAGCACAAACAACAGTTGAAAGGCACTCATCAGGACGCACGCGTAAGAGGCCTACGGATATTGCTACATCCCACTGACCTCCCATACAGCCAGCAGGACAGTGGGATGGG
The DNA here is from genome assembly GCF_038088225.1 of Cyrtonyx montezumae. NCBI lineage: Eukaryota > Metazoa > Chordata > Aves > Galliformes > Odontophoridae > Cyrtonyx > Cyrtonyx montezumae. The sequence goes on from NW_027072078.1 coordinate 1,121,996, forward strand.
AGCCTGGAAGCAGTGAGCAGCAGAGAGGTGGCTGAGCAGCTGCACCCAGGACAGGGATACAGATATCCCCAGCTCTGCACGCCGTCCCTACCCCAGGGGCCCCGCACCATCTTGGAAACAACACCAAACACAAATCCGGTCCACAAACGCAGCACACGTGAGTGCCTGGCCTTTCAAATCCTGGCTTTGTGCAGGGATGCTGCATGGTTGCAGGGAAGTCTGTGTGCCCGCAGCTGCTGGGGCCGGTGACGCAGGTGGTGGCTCAGGGAGGATGCAGCCACGCAGCACGGCCGAGTCCCTGGGAGCGCTGCAGCGTTCCTAAACATTTACTCATGGAGAGACAGAAACTTCCTCCCAGCGAATTCCTCGATAAGATAAACCATTAAAATGTCACGACTGCCTGGGGGAGCCATCAAATCATCCAGGGGATAACGAACGGCCTGAGCACACCACAGCACTGCGATACCCACACCCAACCCACGGCTCCCGTGCCCTTTCCATGAACGTTGGAACCAAAGTGACCCAAGTCTGGCCCGTGTGTCCCCACTGAGACCCTGGCCACGAGGTTATTGATGACCATCCTCATGGAGGAAGCATCTTCAATTTGTCAATCCTCATGGGACATATGCCACAGACTGTGGCAATAGGCATGGCTGACACCAAGCACACAATCTCCCCTCCATGCTCCCTAGTGGAACCAAAAATACCACCAAGCCCTCAGGAGCAGCACAGGATGGATTTGGGTCCCAGCAAAGGCACCACGTGTTGACCTCGTAACTCGTTACCTCATTACAACATGCTGGCAGCTCCCTTTTTCTCAGCACATCCCGCAGAGGCGGCTTTGTCTGCAGGAAGGGGGCAGGATGGGGGACACCAGCTCTGCTTCCCATCACCGTGGGGCCGCCCGACAGCCAGGAGATAAGGCAGCATAAGGCAGCGGGAGGAGAGGGAAGGAATGCAGCCCCTTCCTGCCCCCATGGCAATGCATCACCCTGCAGAGCAAGTGCTCCCTGGAGGGGGAGGAAGAGGTGCAGAGTCACCCTAAGCCATCTCCATCCTGCTAATAGTGTCCCCTACTTTACCACCGCTGGCACTTGCTTCTCTGAGCAGGAGCACACAGTGTTGGGCGCTCTTCAGCCTGAGCTCCCAGGAATTCCCAAATCACAATTGCATTCCTGGAATTCCTGCAGCCCCCGGGAGGTGCCGGGGCATGGGGGTGATGGGAGGGTGTTGGTTCCCAGCTCTGCCGTGGACAGAGCATCTGGGTGCTCAGCGCTGCTTCCAGACACCTCTTCTACAAATGCAAGGCGTGGGAGCTCTGCAGAGAGAGCAGAGGCTCGGGAGCCAACTTGATTTTGTTGAAACAGTGGGCAATGCTGAGATGCTGAGGACAATCTGCCCAGGTGAGGGCTGGCCAGGGCTCAGACAAAGCCTTCCAGTATCACAAGGAGAAGGAAACACAGCCTGAATTTCCTACAAGGTCACCATTCCCACCCTGCCTGGGATACCTCACAGCCAACTGGTAGGGAACGCTGCTCTGCCAGCCAAAGGGAGGTAAAAGAAGGCATAGGGAGGGCTTTTCCCAACCCCAGCGACCACCTTCCAATCTCCTTTGGTGTCCGCACTGATTCTCCGGCACTCAGGACTCCCCACCTCTCTGCCCTCCTTGTACAATACCCAGTCTGTGCTGCTGGCTTTGGCATCTTATTCCCAATCTTACACAAGCTTCTGCCAAGCTGTGACATCCCTCCTCGGTAGCGTGTCCCCATCCCATCCGGGCTGCCAGCCCAGCACAGGGTCACCACAATCCACACCACCGCGGCGAGATGCTGGGAGCAGCCTTCAGCAGCATCACCCTGCCCTTGAACCTGCCCTGCCACACGCACTACAGGGCTCAGTGCCTTGAAATCCGTCTGTCTGGTGGCAACGTGATGCCAGTCAAGGTTGCTGCCTTCCAAGAGGGTCTCAATTGAAATTGTTGAGGAAGTCAACCAGTATTTGTAGAGATTAGGATGTGAGTGGCATCCAATGGGTCTAATTTGCTGCTGATTGCTCCAGCCTGGCATTCCTGCAGGCACATGACACTGAGAGCCTCTCCAGCACGGAAAGGGTTAAAAAAGACAAAAAGCCCCACACCACAAACCAGCAGGCACGCCTGGAGTGGGGGATTAGAGAGAATAGGGCCATTTCTCAGCACTGACTACGGCAACATAAATAGAAAAGTAACATTACACTGAAGCCGGGGCCCTTTTGCCCTGCTCTGTCCCTACAATGCCACCATTGTCCAGCTGACAACTGGCAATTTTCCCTGTGTGGGACTGACATCCTGCAGGCTGGGCACGGTGCTGGGGGACCGCCTTCCACTCATCCCAAAAACGTGCCCCAGCACGTCCAAGGGTATCCACAGCATCATCGCCACGCACCCCGGCATAGAACAGATGCCCCTTTGCATCCCATGCCGTCCTGCTTTAAAAGCCTATCTATTTGTAGGGAGCAAGCAGGGGAGAGCAGCAATAAGGCAAGCAGAGGGATGCAGCATTTCCCCACTGTGACCTCCAGCACGGAGCAAGCAGAGGGCAAAGGCAGGAGGCGGCTGCACGCCCCAAGCACCACGAGCAGCTGCTCCGGGATTCTTTCTTCTGCATTTTAATTATACAACCACTCAAGTTTCTTCCTAGTGGGAATGCTGAAAACCAGTTTTTCCTGCAGCAAGGCCAACTCCACAAATGCTAGCAGTGACCTGTGAAAAAAGCCCCATAAATCAGCACGGCAACATGTTTTTTTCCCCCTCCCTTGCAGCATCATTTCACTGGGTTTGTTTTGTTTTTTTTTTAAACACTGTTTTAGGTCGTTGGTTTCTCTTAAAGAGAGCACCCACAGGTAAAGAAACCAATCTGAAGTGCCCGCCAAACCCAACTTCAGCACCACAGCATCCCTCATGCCCACGGGGCAGGATGAGGTACCCCACGTGGAGCAAGCAAATCCCAAACCTCTGAGTAAATCCCAACCCCCCTCCCTCCAGCAAATCCCAAACCTCTCCTCCTGACTGCTGCTGGGCAGCAGACAAAGGGCACTGAATTAGCAATTCCCCAGCGAGAGCTCGGTGCTGCTGGAGCTGAAGAGAGAAAGGGGAGGGAGAAAAATAAAAGGAGGAAAGGAAAAAAAGAAAAGCAACAGACAGAAGGAGAAAAGTTGGACGTATGCAGGAGCTGGCTGTGGGACTCCATGCAAGATGCAACGTGCCCACGAAGCACCCTGCCTGGCGGTGGGGAGTGCCCGGTGCTGCCAGCACTGAGCCCCACGCACCACAGTGGTGCTGGGACGTGGTGCAAACGATGGGAACAGGCAGCAGGACAAAGGCCGGGGAAGCACAGGGCAGGAGAAAGCCCGGAAGGGGGCCACGGGGAAGGAAAGGGAGCGCACAGCAGATTGCAAGGGGTCGTTGTTATTGGCTGATAAGAAGCGTGGCAGAGGGTCCTGAGCACAGAGCTGCATCTCAGCCTGTTTAGCTGCCTGGAGGTGGGAACACCCCAAAAAGCCAGTCTCGAGGCTCAGGTGTCAGTCTGATCCCAGCTGTAGGGCACTTAGCCAGACCCTGCTGGCCGCCCCACCATGCAGCGAACATCCTCTGCCCCTCACCACCAAGCCCTGTTGCTAGGACACTGGAGGCAGCAGAAATACAGCGTGGGGCGGATTAACGTCTAGACTGGCTGACCTCTCCCTCTAGGTAGCACTGGGGCAAGCACTGGGCCCCTAGCACTTTGCTCAGGGGAAAGGCAAAAGGGGGCTTTGTGCAGCCCCCAGAAGTGAGAAAAGGGCTGGAGGGATGCTGCTGAGTGAGCTACCTGTAGCCCACTGCTAGGTCCAGGGCCTGCCCAGCAACCAGTGACAAAAGGGCCTTTCATGGAGGGGACATGTCAGCACCACAATTAGCAGGGAAAAAAAAAAAAGAGCTGAAAGAAGATTATTACCTCCAGCACTGCCTTTAGGGGCTGGAGGCTGCGGGGCCCCTTGTAAACATGTACATTAACTCTTTAGGTTGAGCCCAGGCAGGGAACAGGGGATGGAGCACTGCTTCAGGTGCTGTAGAAGCTGGTGGCCACTGAGTCCTGCAGAGCGGTCACCAGGTCCCCATGAGCATGGCTGTGGTCCCAGAGCACAGGGACACAAGGCTCCCCGCTGCCAGCCAGCTGCTGCAGGTGCAGAGAATAGAGTCACAGACTAATAAAATAATCTATGTTAAAAAAGATCATCTACTCCAGCCACCCCCACTATGCTCACCCACCCTTGCCCTCCCAGCAAGGTCTCCCTACCAGGACAGCTACGTTCTTGCCCCAAGAATGAGAGAAGAATCTTTACTTCTGCAGAGAAACCAGGTCAGAAACATCCCTCCTCCACCCAATAAATAAGCAGTAAGGTTATTGCTGAGCCTCCTCTTCTCCACACTGAACAACCCCAGCTCCCTCAGCTGCTCCCCACAAGACCTGTGCTCCAGAACATCACAGCTTTATTACCCTTCTCTGGACATGCTCCAGGGCCTCAGTGTCTTTCTTGCAGCAAGGGGCCCAGCACTGAAGTGCAGCATCACCAGAGCTGTGAACAAGGGGATGTTCACCTCCAGCTCTACTGGTGGTACAAGGCAGGATGCCATCGGCCCTCTTGGCCACCTGTGTACACTGCTGTTCAGCAGATTAGTCTCTACCAAAGCCCAAGAAGTCAGCAAGTGAAATCCCCAGGGGTTGCCATGCACACCTGTCCCATTGGGACATGTTGGCATACTTTAGCCCCAGCACTAGACCAGAATCACTGAGCTGTGGTCAGCCAGCAAGAAGTAGGGCCATTTTCCTCCTGGTGACAGCACGTGCTGGCCAGGCATCTGATTGGGAAACAACCCGTTCTCTCTGGGAAAGCAGAGAGCTGCAGAGCACAGTGCCTTGGCTCATTTCTGTCATCTCCATAGCCAGACATCTCCCCCCACAAAGAGATGCAGGAATTTGCTATGCAACACCATCTTATCGCATGGTGCCCTGCTTGGAAACCTCCTCCAGGAGTCTGTGCAGATCCCATCCTCCGCTTGCAGCCTCTGGTTACACCAGGGTGACAATGGCACCTTTGAGCTTATCTCATGGGGGTGGCAGCGCTGTAGCCCACAGCTGATACCCCTCCGTGGGCTGGGGATGGTGCACAGTGGGGTTTTTCTCCTCCAAATGCCCAGGGTGATATCCAAAACAGGCAGTGTGTTTTCCCTTCTGCTGCTGGGCCCAAGGAGGGAGCAATGGGTGGATCCCATGGGGAGACCTGGACTCCCCAAAGCACCCATTCCTCCCTGCTGCCTCCCAATAGGTCTCCAGAGCCACTGTGCCAAGGGGTGCCTGCCATCTCCTTATCTGAGGTTATCAGAAAGGTGCCCCTTATCCAAGAATCAACAATCCCCGACTCAATTAAGTTACAGCCTAATGAGGGAGGTGGAAAAAAACCTCTGTTTAACAGGCAGTGTTTACTGGAGGGGAGGCAGGTGGCTCACTTACAGACTGTAAAACTGGAATCAGCTTCAAGGGCACCTGGACTGGCAGACAGAATAACGCTGGAGGATTGATGTGGCCGCCCTCAGGTGCTCTGCTGCTCTCCTCCCCTCCCCCTACAGCCTAGCAACAGGGCCAGAGGACTGGGCCAAGGCCCCATCCTCCAGTCCCAGAGCCTGGGAGGAAGAAACCAGCACATCAAGCTTGGGAATATAACAAAAATACAATAAAAGTCACTAATGACAAATTTCCATCTAAAAGGGGACGGGACGCGATGCCAAAAAAAGCAATAAAAATTCCACCAGTGCAACCTTTCTAAGTGCAAGCGGGATGTCACGGAGCAGATGTTGCTCACTGAGAGCCCCCAGACCGCAGCAGGACCCATTGCTGCCCTCCGTCCTCTCCCAGACTCCCCTGCTCTGACATTTCCCCCCGTGCTCCCAGCCCACGCAGACACGGCTCCGAAAGCTCCCAATAACCACGTAAACGTCCAAACCGGTCCCTAATCCCACTTAGCTCCCTGATTCAATTACATTCCTGGCAAGAAACACTGTGGGTCAATCAAGCCCCACGCTGAAAGCCAAAAAGAAACGCACTGCGACGACACACCTTCCTACATCCTCAAAGCCAGCCCCCCACAGACCAAAGGGGTGTGTGGGGCAGAGCTGGGTTTGCCCCACATTGCCTGAGGGGCTGCCTGCAGCCAAGGGATGTTCTTGGAAGGGCTCGTTCCCAGCACTTCCTCAAATGCCACCAGATATTCTGGAAGACCATTAAAATGCTTTATTAATCCCATACCTCTGGGCTGCTGATTCGCATCCGATACTTAATCCCAGATGTCTCCTTCAGCACTTTGAACTCAGCGGTTTATGCCAGAACTCATTCTGTTCTGGGGAAGCTCTCAGCTTTTGGACAAGACGTGACGTGCTTGCTCAGGCTGCTGTGTTGGGGCTCAGAGCATCATCCTGAGCATACCACAGAAGAGGACTGTTTCCCAGCACTAAGTGCCTACTTTTGGTTTCTGTTTGTTGTTTCAGTGCCTGGCAATAGCCCGGCAGGGCTGTTCCCCTCAGTGCCCGTCCTCTCCAAGTGTTTAGACTCAATATTTCAGGAGCACCCAAATTATAATGAAATAAACAGTGTAAGGAAAGGTTCTTGCAGCTGTGGACCAAAATAAATAACAGGAGTTGCCAAAGAGGGGCTGCTGTCCAGGGCACGAGCAGCACTGCCCCAGGGCTCAGCAGTACTCATGCCAGTAGCCATAGTGCCAGGGCGTGTGCAATGGACCCACGCATCCAGGAAGGCTCAGCTCCCACTCCCCCGCAGATATCTGAGATCCAGCAGGGCTGCAGGATGCTGCAGATGGATTGAGTCCAGCCCAGAGCTGCAAGAGCACAGAGAAAGTCAGGATCGGGTCACTTGCGCCGCCTGGGAGTGCAGCACTACTCATCTCTTTTTACACTGAGTTCCCAGCCCCAAAGCAGAGCGTGCTGCAGGGCCATGAAGGCTGGCAGCCACTCCGCAGAGCTCTGCCAGCAGCCTGGGCAGAGTCTGGGTGGTGACATGAGGGGCACGTGGTCCCTGTCCTTGGCCAGGCAGCAGTTGGGCATTGCTGAGGCCCCTCTGCCCATGGGCAGCACTTGGGATGCTCAATGAGGAGCTCTTCCTCACCTAAAGCAGCACCTGCTGGTGCCGCCGGTGGCACGCTCCCCACCCAGCCCTTCTCATCAGGAGAAATTCCTAAATAATGTTTGCAAAAGCGCAGATCCACCTGTCAGAAATCCCCCCGAGCCTATGCCAAAGCAGTTATGTCACAGGCCATAAATCTCTTCGCACGGCACCTGCTCCATCTCTGAAAGCTTGTGCTAGCAAGGCACCCGAGCCACGGAGGCCAACGAGCCCCAGGTTCCCTGTGTTCTCAGGATGGGACATGCAATGCACACCAGCAGCATCCCTGCTCCATGCCACGCTGAGGGATCTCCAGAAAGAAAAGCCCAGCTCCAGGCAGCTCAGCCCCCAAATTTGCAAGAAAGGCAGATAAACAGAAAGGTTATCTCCACGCCAGGACGGCCTTCAGAGCAAACATTCCTGAGGAGCCCATCACAAAGAAGGGCTGGCAGAACAGGCCCCGCAGTCCTTGGACATTGAACCAAGGGGAACAAAAAAGAAAAGAAAAAAAAAAAAAGAAAAAGAAAAAGCCACACACTGAGACATGTTCAAATTCTTTAAAACCCAATCCGCAGCCTGACACTGGGAGCTGGCCAAGTCAGTGGGGCGAGACGGGCACTTCCCCACCAGCAGCACGGCTGTGCCCACTCTGGGCAAAGTGAGGGGGTCTTGAGGGCAACGGGGACACACCCTGGGGCAGGCACAGCTCTGTCACCCGGAGCCAGGGTGGGAAGGATACGACGAGCCATTTCTGCTCCTAATAACCACCCTTAGAGCAGTGCCCAGCCCTGCAGCTCGGTTGTGCTGGATGCTCTCCAGGGACCTAAAATAGGGATTATGCATGGGAATCATTTTCTCTCTCTGGAGATGTCTTTGTTGCTGAGGTCCCCGGGGACCCACGGCCCAGACAGCAGTGTCACGAACCCAGTCTGGGGCTCCTGGAAAACCTCTCCCCATGGTCCCGGATGGGCTCCAGCAGTGCCAGGCATCCGTGCTGCTGGCTGTACCTAGTGTCTGTATTTGTCCTGCAGCACAGCCTGAACTGGAAGCTGTTCCTAGATGGCATAAAGCCTCGCTCCAGTAAATAATCCACGGATTTCACAGCCCAGCACCTGCTGACTTCCCAGCTCACCCGTACCCGAGCAGCCTCCCACAAAACCCCGTGCTGGTGGAGGGATGAAGGAGAGGGCAGCAGCCGCACCTCCCGACCTGCAGAGCACAGAGAGCAGCCCTCACCCGTTCTGGGTCAGCACTCACAGCGCTTGGCCGCTCTGCAAACACACTGCGGGCAAGCCAAGCCTCCCCGGGCGTATTGTACCGGCTCGTGTCTCGGGGGGAGGGAAGGCTTGGAAAACTCAGCCTCATTCTGCCACTCCGAGGGCGTGAGCAGCCCGCGGGGCAGAGCAGCGGGTCCAGCGCATCAAACTCCGAGGGCGGGGGGACCCGTCAGGGCACAGCGAGGACCTAAGGAAAGGGGCACGGGACCACGGCATCACAGTGCTTCCCGAGATCGTAGGAGCCCATAAGGATCGCTGAATCCCGTTCCTGGGCAACACCAGCCCGCCTGCCCCACGGCCACGCGTGGCTCGCCCATCAGACGGAGCAGCGGACGGACCCACCCCTCCACCCAAACACGTGGACGCGCTCTCAGAGCACCCCACGGGCAGAGCTCCGGGACCCCCATCCCTCCCCTCTCGCTCCGTGCACATTACCGGGCTCCTGGGAGGCGGCGGGGAGCAGCAGCACAAAGAGCCCGAGCAGCAGCAGCCTCCGCGGGGCACACCTGCAGGGATGAAGGGGGGGGGGGGGAAGAAGCACAGAGCACGCTATCAGCCTCAAGCCCCCATCGCCGGCCCCGCTCCCCCCCCCCCCCCCTCACCTCGGCCCCACCGCTCACCCCGGGCGCATGGTGCCCACCGCTGCCGGCACTGCGCGGCTCCTTGCGGCTCCCACAAGCTCGGCTCGGCTCGGCTCGGCTCGGCTCGGCCCGGGAGGGGCGGAGCGGGGCGGGGCCGTGGAGGGCTCAGCCCGCCTCCAGCCCACGGTACCGGGCTCCGTGGGGCCGCTCTGGGCGGAGCGGGCGCGGCCCGGCTGACCCCGAGCATCCTCGACGCGCTCCCGTGCCCCAGAACGGGGACGAGGCTCAGAGCCGGAGCTGCCTTTTGTTTGAGCGATCCCTCGTGGCCAGGCCTCTTACGTTTCCCCTTTACAGCCCTGGATGCCTTTCAGCCAGGTGGAGGCTGCACCTGAGCCGCGCAAAAGCAACACGTGGCAGCCCTGAGCCCAGCCCCACATTGTGCACGGGGCTTGTGGGGCAGCGGATGGGCTGCAGGAGGCTCTGGGCCTGGGTGGTGCTTGGAAAAACTTGAAAGTGGGAACCGGTTTGACTGACTGGGACAGGGTGAAGCCCACCATCACGCAGTCCCCCCCTCTCCACCCTGCACAGCTCTCCTCGCACCATTCCGGCTGCCATCAGGGAAGTTTCCCACCATAAAACGTCCCCCCCCGCTGCGCTTTCAAGTCGGAGAGCCGCAGAGGACAGATAATGAGGCTCATCTTTTCCCAAGCAAACAAGCACCGCGCACCAGGGGGGGAAGCTGCCAGGGAGGCAGCTCTTTCAAAATCCGACCAAATGGAAACCAGCAGCACTCCCATGGCGGTGGTGCCCCAGTCCAAAAAGGCCCTCCTTGCCCCGCAGGCTTCGGGCTCCACCAAAGTTTTGGCACTTGTCCTCTCCGCACGGCTCGCCCAGGGCCCCTCTGTCCCCTCGCAGCCTGTGCTGCTGGGTGGCCTCGACATGGGCACCGCAGTGCCACGGCCTGGATGGAGGGGCTGTCCTGGATCCCTCCGAGGCTGCCAACAAGTGTCACCCTGGCAACCCTGCGGGATAACCGAGGCTGTTTTCCCCTCCTTTCGGCCGAGAAGGGGGGTTTGGAAACGCCGATGCCTCCAGCGGTGCTCTGGCCTGCCTCCTCCTCCCCCTCCTGCACCGAGGCTGTGAGCAGCAGCGTGTCCCCGGTTGCCAGCGTCCCCAGCAGCCGTGGCCCGCGTACTGGCGCCTGCAGATCCCGTGAACCGTGGCTGCCAGCCCTGCTGAGTGCTGGCTGCTGGAGCAGTGCTGCTGTGCAACACAGCCTGCGTGGTGGGAGCAGGCGAGTGTCCCGGTCCTGCTGCCGCCAGGCTCCTCCTGGGGGGCTGTGTGTGGAGGCCTGGGCAGCAGCAGGGGCTGTCGGGTTAGAGACGGCGGGGCAGTGAGGAGCAAGAAGGAAGAGAGCGATGTTTGGCGAGCGGCCATGAGGAAAAATAAAGGGCACGGCCATGCAGGGGGAGCAGAACACCACGGGGAGCAGGATGTCCTGCCTGCGCCCGCCTGCAGCCCTTCCCTGTGCTGTTTGTTGGGGTTCAGTCCCTCAGGTTGCAGCCCGAGGGTGAGGTGGCTTGGGGACATGCAGCATGGTGAACGCTGCTGGAGGATTTGCGCTCATCCCATGGGATGAAGCAGAGGTCATAAACTCCTCCGTAAGGAACCCTGTACCTGCGTGGTGTTCCCCGTGGGGCAGTTTGAGGGGTGAGCATCCGGCAAGGAGTGAGGTAGCAGCGTCTCAACCCTGTCTGCAAAAGGCATCCCCACTTCCAGAGCTGAAACACGCAGACTCATGAAGGTGGGCGTTTGGGTAGGACCCAAGGAACTGAGACAGGGAGTGGGGATAATTGGAAACCCAGATACTCCACCGAAGTGGAAATCTGGCAAGTGCGAGAGCTTGGCCGAGCAGGGAGCACGTTACCCATCCATGTGCGTGGGGGTGATCCTGGGGAGAGGGAGCATCAGGAGCCCACCCACACCCTTCACATCAGCATGGGGAGGACAGGACAGCACTGATGGCTGTGGCTCAGCAGCGCTGTGGACCAGAGCTCACATCAGCAGGGCTCATCGTGCTGGATAGATGGAGATGAGGGAAGGGGCAGGGACCCCCAGGAGTGGAGATCACCGTGCAGTGTCAGAAGGGCCCAGCCATACATGCTCCTCCTCTCCCTGCTGTGGGGTAAAACCCGCTGTGCCCCATGTGGCTGCCTGCAGGCATGGGCACCCAGCGCACATCCCGCAGCCTCCCCCACTCCTGCCAGCTCCTCTGTGAGTCATCCACTCAAGGGGGAAACCAATACTTGTGCACACATCAGCTGAAACTCAGAGAAAAGCATTTCATGGGAACGGGGCCGAGGCAGATGCTTCTTGCATGCCTCATCCGTGCAGCTCGCCCTTAGGTCTCTCAGCTGGGTGTGGGAAATGGCACTTGTCTTTCGTGTCTGTGTGATGCCAGAGGGAGCTGGGGAGAGCAGAGCTCCACGGCTGTGTGAAGCCTCAGTGCGACCACATCCATGTGGGTCCAATCCCCAGACTTAGAGAGGTGCTGTGGAGCTGGGGTCAGCCTGCAGAGGAGCCCCTACGAGGATCTGGGGCATGGAGCATCTACTGGATGGGAATGAGCATATTGGAGGGGGGCTCTGGCAAGGGGAATGCTGGAGGGTCATATGCCCCCAGAGCTGGTGGGTGAGGGAGTGCAGAGATGTCAGCACCACGTCCTGTAATACCATCATCAGATGAAGGCTGGGAGCAGACCCAAGAAGGCATTTCTGTCCCTGTGGTGCATGCCTGGAGCTTGCTGCTGAGATGGGATGTGGAGGTAGATAGGACTTGCAGGCCTGACGAGTGAGAAGGGAATGTATGGCCAGCTGGCCAGTGAGCAGGTCCCTTCTACCCCAGAAACCACAACCCAGCATCAGACCTGCTACCCTTTCCCAGCCCTTTCAGAGACCTCTTTAAAGGCAGTCTATTTTTAACACAAGAGCATGTTCCTCCTGCTCCCTACGTTGACAGATGGGTGCTTGATTGAGCGTCGGGAGAGCCTTGAGCGTGGAGCATGCAAGATGAGGTTGGAAGGAGGGAGCAGACTGGAGCAGCAGCAGCACTGAGCCCGTGCTCCGGTTTGGGAGATGCCCATAAGCAGCACCACTGGCTTGCTGAATACGATGCTAACAAGCTGCTGTTAGCACAGTGGCATGCAGTGGGAGGACATAAAGGGTCACAGTATGCAGCAGTGCCTGGCAGAGCAACCAGCAGAGAGCTGGAGACAGTGAACGGTGTGCTGGGAGCAGAGCTGCAGCTTCCTCAGAGCCTCACAGAATACTTATGGGATCTCCCATGGAATGATCAACTCAGCCTCAGCTGAAAAGCAAAAAATAAAATAAATTAAAAAAAAAGAAATTGAAATCCTTGCTCCAGCAAGACTCAAAACAGGAGCTGTTTCCTCCCTGGGAAGAGGAAATGCCTCACTCCCCACGGAGCAGCTCTTGATAGCTGGTGCTGCAGGACCACACCACCCTGCCCACTTGCCTGTGTTTCCCATCCCTTTCTGACCCAGCGGGTGCTGATGGTGCTCCTCCAGCCTGCCCCTCACCCTCCTAAGCCCTTTTCCTGGCTTTGCTTTTCCATTTTGCTTTCCCTTTGATGAATCTTCTGCTCTCTGGTACCAACTCTGGCCCTGTGCTCCCTGTTCTTTCCCAGCTGCTGCGTGAGGTCTTCGTGGCCCTATTTGCTCTTTGGTACATGTTAAATGTGGCTCCGAGTACAGCATTTTCCTTCAGCCCCTTGGCAGCGTGGAGGCCTCTGGCTTTCTGGACCACACTGTTGGGAAATCTGGGATGGGCCTCTTTCTTTTTTCTTGTTTTGACACATACCCTCATTCTGACACAGCCTCTCGCCTCGATATTGAATAGCTGCATGATGGATTTCTTCTGCCTGCTCTTTCTTACCACAAAATTAAAACCACGTGGTGTCACAGCTGTCCCAGAGCCTCCAGAGCTACATCCCATGTGCTGCGTGGGAGCTGGTCTGAGAGGGCACCTTCTGGCCATTCCCTTGCAGGGGAATGGCACTGTTTATTGCTTTAAAAGGATTTATCCTTACATTCTTTGTCCTGTGCACATCCCTTGCATCCCAAAAGGCAGCGAGCAGCCAGGACACAGCCCACAGATCACACACTGCCACTCACTACGCTGCGGAGTGGTACTGTTGGCTTCTCTGCTGAGGTCTGAGCATTCATTTCCCTGGCAGCAGGTAAGGGCAGTGAGCATCAGGGCATCCTGTTGCAGTTGCTGATGGCATGCAAACAGCTGCCACCAGGCACCACTTCCCCGAAGGGCCTGACCAGCTGCCCACCCCCAGAGAAGAAAAGACAGGCCGTTTTCTCCCAGCACTTGTGAGCTGCCTCTGGCTCGTCTTCACTTGCTCAGCAAACACCCCTGAACAGGTCAGCACTTTCTTTACAGCAAAACTATGTCAGGAATTTCTCCTGAGGCAGCCGGACCCTTTCCAAAGAGAGTGAGCTGCCAAATTCTGCTTCCCCCACCACCCCCTGCAGCCCTCCTTTCCTCAGCAGAGAACCAAGGTGCAGACTCAGCCTCCAAAGTCTCACTGTGCCCTTGTGGCCACTGGGGACAGGGAGGAAGGGGATCCCTTTTCACCCATGGGTTCTCCAGAGCTTTGTAGCCAGGGCACAGACCCCTTTGATGTACGGTGCACACCAAACCATGGCCATGCTGTGCAGGATACCTCTCTCCACCTGCTGACATCCATCCACCCTGGCTGCGGAGAGCAGCCAAGTCTGGCAAGCTGCAGGAGGAGCATGCCCTCCAAGGCACAGTGACTCAAATGCACTTGGGATTTCACTGAAGCCAAGACGTCAAGTGTTGGAGCTGCTCAGGGCTACGATGGAGTGTCTCTGAAAATGTGGTACCGGGTCCTGTACCCACACATTCCCCAGCTGTGGGCAGAGGGAAGGATCACCTCTGCTGACCCGCAGGCCATGCTCCTTGTAAAGCACCCCATGACACCATTGGCCTTCCTGTTCACGAGGGCACACTGCTGGTTCATGGCCAACCCGTTGTCCACCAGGACACCCAGGTCCTCTCCACAGAGCTCCTCTCCAGCAGGTCAGTCCCTAACCTGTACCAATGTGGCTATTTCTCCCCAGGTGCAAAAACCTCATCAGACTCCTCTCCACTCAACTCTCCTTCTTGTTCAGGTCTTGTTGAATGGTAGCACAGCCTTCAGTTGTGTCAGCCTCTCCTCCCAGCTTCTAATCATCAGCAAACTTGCTGAGGGTGGACTCTATCATTTCATCCAGGTCATTAATTAAGATATTGAACAAGGTCGGACCCAGCACCAACCCCTAGGGGTACACCGCTAGTTACAGACCTCCAGCTAGACTCTGTGTCACTGATCACAACCCTCTGAGCTCTTCCAGTCTGCCACTTTTCAATTCACCTCACTGTCCACTCATCTTCCCACACTTTCTAAGCTTACCCATGAGGATGTTATGGGAGTCAGTGTCGAAAGGCCTGATGAAGTCAAGGTAGACAACATCTACTTGTCTCCCCCCATCTACTCAGTCAGTCTTGACATGAAAGACCAGATAAGTCAAGCATGATTTCCCCTCAGTGAATCGATATTGACTACTCCTGGTAACCTTCTTTTCTCCTACATGTTGCGAGATATCCGGAACAAGTTATTCCATCTGCTTTCCAGGGCTGGAGGTGAGGCTGACTGGTCTGTAGTTTCCCAGCTTCTCTTTTTGCCCTTTTTGAAGGCTGGGAGTGATGCTGGCTCTCCCTCAGTCTTCAGACACCTCTGAACGACTGCAATACCTGCTCCAGCGCTGCTGCTGGGGCTGTTCTGCAGTCTCAGCTTGCCATCGTGTGGTGGAGGCACACACTGGCTCCTGGCAGGAGAAAGCAGCCCTGCAGAGAGAGTGTCAGCATGGAAGGAAGCGCCGAGGTTGCTCAGAGGGGTACGGGGCTGACTTGAGGCTGTATGTGGGCTGGTGTGTCTGCTCTGTGGCTGTGGGGATGCTGGTGGAGCTGATCTGAGAACACACAGAGTCACGGGAGGGGTTATTTGGGCTTGGGGCTGCTTTGCAGGCACTCCCTGTGTCTCTGCCAGGTTCATCAGCTGCATCTTTCTCAGGGACTTGGCAGCAGCAGTGGATGTTACTGGAGCGGCCTGCAGAGCAGCAGAGACTGCAGCTTGCATGTACTGCACAGAGACAAGGCAGCCCTCGAGGAGCTGGGACATCTTCCATAGGGGAAGTGGGCACTGGCAGCCCTAACCCTGAGCCTGGTGCTGCTGCAGGCTCCGGGGCTAAGAAATCAAAGTTCATCATGTTGGTCTATCTCATTTTATTTCCTCCCAGTGCCCACGGAGCAAGCACTGAGCTATAGTGTTCACAGTGACGGGTGCTTAAAGGTATCCCTTCTGGATGGGATCTTAAGAAGCCAGGAGAGGCATATGCAGCCAACTTCCCATATGAGGCCTGGGACTAATAGCTCCTATGCCTCAATGGAGCTCCATGTTTTATTCACGAAGCTGTCAAAACATTCAAGGCTCTTACAGAGAAACATCAGGGAGGATGTGGCTGCTTTCACAATGATGGTTAGAGAGGGGTCACACATTTGGTGAGATTTTCAGACCAAGCCAAATATCTGGCATCTAGCCCTGGAGGTTTGACTGCAACCTCTGGAAGAGGGCTGTTTTGTGACCTGAAAGTGCCCAGAGGCAAAGCATTTAAAGCAAACAACCTACATCAAGCACCTGTGCTGCTCTTGTAGGCCCTGTCCCAAATATCACAGTGCATGAGAGGTTCCACTGAGCCATAGACAGTGCACCATGCTTCGTGCCTCTGTTGGAAGATGCTTAATTCCCACAAGATCCAAGCAGGTCACAGCGTACCAAAGCCACACAGTCACATCAATGTCCACATTAAATTGGGGCCCAAGGGTTGGAAAGTCACAACAACGCCTGTTTTACCTCCTCTAGTGTAGAAACAGAGCAAATTAAAACTGCTTGATTCGGTGTTCACCCATTAAGATGGGAGCCAGCACCAATGCCCTTCAGGGAACACTTGGACAGCCTGTTTACAGCGTGTAAACCAGCATGGCAGTCCATTTGCCTCTGCTCTGGATGCATCTGCCTTCTTTTTCACACAACCACAGGATGAGTGGGTTAGAAGTGACCAGAAGTTGTCTAGTCTAACCCCCTGCTTGAGCAGGACCACCCAAAGCAGGATGCCCAGGATTGTGTTACAGATGCATGTTTTGCAATGCAGTACTGTGTTTCATTAGGACACGTATTTGCTGTGTTCTCTTTACTTATGGGTTGCAGTTCCCTCCTACTACAGTTTCATCTCTGTTTTCCAAGCTGTGTCTTTCTTTCCATTCCCACTGAACTCTGCAAAGCTGGGTTCTGCCATCAGCAGGCACAGGCTGAATCTCTTGCTGGTCTTGCATCATTTTGGCCCAACGTCACCATTTCTATGAACATCTCAGACCACAGAGGAGCTGGTGATGAGGGAGCTCACTGCTGTTGGACAGCCTGTCCTCCTGGTTGTGGTGATCAGGCAGAACTGAGCCAGAGGCATTGCACAGAGGGATATGAAGACAAAGTAATATGGGCAGAAAGAGGAGCCTCCCCACAGCATCCCTGTGTCCCAGCACTGGGTTTGGGGTTCCCCTTGCCCTCGTTGGAAAGCAATGTTTGTCGTCGCTACCATCAGCACACTGAGTATCAGAACAGACTGCAACAAAACCCAAATGAGCAGAACAACCATCCTGCTAACAAGGTTACTGAGAAAAAGGACAGGTTTATAATTGCCACTGGCAGCTGTTTGCCCAGGGCTTCGATTTGATAAAAGGGACTTGCCCATGTCACAATTCATTAATCACTGTGGCTTGTTAAGTGATAGCCAGTATACTTACACAGTGAAAAGGCTGCTGCCCGAGCTGCTGTGTTGTTTGCACTTTGGGACCGAGATGCAGCCTGCAGACTGATGCTTTTAACCACGCAGAGCAAGAAGGCCTTATTGGTGAGATGCTTTGGTAATCACACCACTGAGCAGACTCTCCTCCTGTCTCCTACCTCCACCAAAAAGCAGACTAGAACAACTTCCTCTTCTTACCATTATCATTTTCATGAGCCCTGGTTTAAAGAGCGATAGCACTCTGTGTAGTTGTCAGCTGTGTAAAGTGGTTTCGTGTACAGCATCATCCCCTTTCCTAAACCTCCTAGGCAGCTCACAGCGATGTGCCATGCGTAGCACTGCTCCCTGCTACACACAGTTGACTTTGTTAGATGCTGGAGCATGGAAGGGAAACTTCTAGGAAAAGCCAAAGACTTTTGAAAGTTTTCAGTAAGTTTCTCGCATCACTTCTGAGGATATTTTGGCACCTTCAGCAGAAGTGCTTTTAGAGGCCTCACCAGGGCAGACGAGAGGGTGAGGACAATCTCCATTGACCTGCTCTTTGTAATGTGCCCCAGGACACTGCTGGTCTTCTCATGGGATAGCATGAGCCCCAGCAGACCGTGCTGCTTTTCTTCCACCACCACCACCACCCTCTTTGTTCTACCACTGTTGAATGCCCATCAGCAACCAGCACCTTCTCCATGCCACTCTTGCAGGCAGCAGTTAATGCTAGATTCATTGACCAAACACAACCAGTAATAGCAGCAGAGAGCAGCCTGGAGGTTCCACCTTCTGGCAACAGACTGTCAGGCCTATATATTTGTAAAGGCTGTAAAAGCAAAGAGGCCAGCATGAATAAAGAGGTGTCACAAAAGAAGCAAAATGAGTGCTCAACTATCTCCAAATATCTGGGTTCATAGGGAAGGAACTCCACAAAGGAGGGACCTCCAACAAGAGATCCTTCCTCGCTGTCAGTCAGCCCTTAAATGAGGCGTAAGAGGGGTGCAGCCTGGCTCCACCCCTTCTGGTCACGCTGGTGAATCACCTTCACCTGTGCTCCCAGGGCTGACCAGGTCTGTCCTTCAGGTGCTCGTTCAGTGGTTCAGGCTGTGACCCAGCAGTTCCTACATTTCAACCACCTCCTCTGTGTTTTGCCCTTTTGCAAACTGACCTGCTCTGTGGCCTCTGCTCTCCTTAATTGATCCAGTGTCCATCTCCAGCAGAAATGAAAATAATAAAATGGTTCTCCTGCCTCGTTCATAATTTGCTTCAAATAAGATATGCTTCTGCCTGAGCGAACGCCCTTCAGGGATACTTTAAATTGTCACAATGCATAAGGCTTTCCCTGAAATCTGCATTTTTACCGTGCTGAGTCTCCTCAATGGCCCCTGAAGCCACACTTAATGTATTTCAAGGGATGTAAAGACTTGCCTAAGCAACTTGGCTAGAAAACCTGAGATTGCTTTGATCTAATTTCTTTCTGTTTTTTCTCTCGGTAAAAATCAAGAGCTGAGTGTTTGTGGTTTTTTTTCCTTTCTTTTTTTCTCATTCTGAAAACAAAGAAAGCCAAATGCCAGCAAGAACTTCCAACCCAGCTCTGAGAGCCCACCAAATCAAAGCATGATCTGGTAGCAACGGGACAAGAGGTGTAAGGATCCAAGTCCCTGAGGGATCGGATGCTCACAGCCACTGCAGTTGATTCAAACTGGTCTTGCTGCTTGAGGAACACACTGAGAAAACAGCAAGGTTGATCCCACCACCAAACCATGCTTCAGGAAAGTAGCCAGGCTGATAAGAAGTGCTATAAAAATAAAAATAATAAGGCAGCAGGAAGGACACGGGCCAGGCGTGATGAATTCCCACACCAGCCTTCATCTCTATTTAATGTGCAAACCGTAAGAAAGCTTTCTGCTCTACTGCCCACACCCCTGTGTATAATGGATGTGCATGGAGCTGGTGTGGGCAAACACCAAGCTCGCCTCTATAGAAATATTTACCTTATTGTCCAGAGCTTTAGGGCCCTGGGAGACTCCCAGCCTCCAGGATGGCACCATGGGACTGGTGGCTGCATGTGGCAGTGGGCTCTTCTTGCTGCATTTGCTGTGGCTCGAGCAAATAGCAGGGATGAGGCAGAGGACAAATCTCCTCTGTTTTCCTCCTTCCCTGTTTGCACAAAGTTAGAAGTGTTAAGCTGGACCTTCAGTCCCATGGTATCAATGGAACAGGACCATCTGAACACTGGAGGAGCTCTGGAGCCAGGAGGCACTGCAACTCATCTTTCCCTTCTCCAAGCCCACAAGCATTCTCATCAGCTTTTCAGGGTGAAAGCACCCCACCAAGCAGATCTCACCCACCTGATGCTCTTTCCTACAGCTCAGGGCAGGCCGTGGATGCTCAGATACCAGACAGCATCTTCTCCTTTGGCACAGCTCCAACCGAGGTCCCAGGGCTGGCCCGGTGCATTGCAAATAGGTGTTGTGAGGCCAAAGAGACAAGCAGCAGCTGGGGTGAGGCTGGGAATGAATTATGGATGTGCCAGCCTCCCTGGAGAGCTTGTGGTGGGAAGCAGAGGGGCTGCAGGGCACCTCCTGTTCCAGAGATGATGGCTTTTGCTTAGCAGACCCTGCAGAAACACATCGTGGGACAACATCCAGCAGTGCACAACTTGATGGCTTGGCCAAGTCATGGTGACATCCTTCTGCCCCGCCAGCCCATGAGGTGCTGTCTGCAGCCTGCTCCTTGAGAAGAAGGGAGAGACAGTAGAATGGGGCACAGGACTCAAGAAATCTCACAGTGTGGAAGCTCAGCAACCCTTCTCCAGCCCTGTAAACCTCAACTACTCACCAAAGGCAGTGGGCCAAAGTCCCACTGCCATGCTCAAGGTGGAGACAGACACGCAACCGGCAAGGGAGATGCCAAAGGCTGAGGTTCAAAACCATTTATTGAAAGGAAAAGTACTGAAAGTTAACACAAAACCAAAGCTGGATGCGTGGGACGAAGGACGATGCTTTGTCAGGTTTCTTGCAGGGTCGTTGTATGTCTGATCTTACAAATAGTCTGTTTGTCCCATTCCACAGTGCTTTAGGAAACAAAGAGGTTTTTACTTTTCTCCTCTGGAGTGGCATAAAAATACATCTGTCAACTCATACTCTATACATACGTATAGGCTGCACTTCTTCTCCGTGGGAAAAAATATTACTATTCCATAGGTAAACTTAAGAATCGTTACACTATTTTATTTATCTTACTGAAAACATTTGTGGGCTTTTTTTTTTTGTACACTAAATCAAAAATCTCCTTAGTCAGCTCCACTATTTACCTGTGATCTTTTTAGGCACAGATACAAGTTATGGTTTATCTGCCAGCCTGCTCCCAGCACTTGACAAAGAGCAGGTGGAGAGGGTCAGACCCAGCCAGCCTGAAGAAAGACTGGTGGTCATCCAGCCTGGGTATGTCACACAGTGCAGCAAAACTGTGGCCCAGGGTGTTCAGTACAGGACTGCTCATCTGGACACTAACAAACAGCAGTGCCTGAGACACGTGGAAATCCAGCTATGGGGAAGGACCAGTGCAACACAGGAACACGAGTCAGGGTTCAGATTTCTTCATAAAACAGGCCATGTCCATACAGTGTGGCTGCAGATGCCCAGCAGGAAGCTTAACACCCATCTTTTTTTCTACACACAACTCCTGCAAAGCTTTAGTGAAGCTGGAGGACACCAGCTTTGCCATCCACATGTCCCATGCTGTCAAGCACAGGAACAGTCAAGGAGAACTGAACCGTGGTGGCCAAGTGAGAGCCACAGGAGCAGCGTGGATTTCCAGGAGCCCAGCAAACTGCTCTGGAAATGCACTGAGTTCATGGCAGAACTGTAAAGGCTGCTGTAGAGGGGAGCTTGCTCCCTGATTTCTTGGCATGGTGCAGCATTTGCCACAGGAACACCACATCTTCCAATGCAGCTACCTGGTTGCTGTTGGAGAGCAAACTTTTCTCTTTCTAGAGCTAATAGAGTCTCTGAATGCCACTTACAAACAGCAGCAGTCACAGAAAGGTAGAACAATTCAAATTTGACTCTCATTAAGCTACATAGACAACATGAGCAGACACTCTAGGGGAAATGAGAGCAAGGAGGCTGTGGGCTGGATGGGAGACTGCAAGGGATCAAGGTGCTCCAAAACTGGAGGTCCTCCAACTGAACAAAGTGACACAGCTCTCAGATGATGCAAAATAAGGACAGTGCTACACCTTCCTCACCGTGCCCTGGAGAAAACTGCCATGCCATGGCCTTCACTTCCTTCCCCAAGCCAGAGGACCGGCATGTGCAGCCTCTGCCAGGGCAGGACGGTGTGAAGTTGATAAAACACAAAAACCAGCCAAGCCAAATCACCAAGAGCAAAGATGGGACACACATGGCAGGGGGAAGGTCTGTTGTCTGCAGCTGGAGGGCAGCTCCTTCTGCAGTGAATAATCCCAGTTGGCCCAGTCTGATCTTGCTCTCCTAAAGATAGAAGTCACCTCTGAAAGCGTGGGGGTGATCCGGCAGCACTTCTGCATGGGGATGCAGCTTGCAGGAGGAGGCAGGGCTGCTCAGGGGCACATCTGTAGGGAGTCCCATGTGAGAGCCAGGCAAAACACAGCTGCTGTGAGGCTAGAAGAGAGAGGAAAGAGAGTGCTGAAGCATTTTGTAGGATTTTACTGACACTGGTGGGCTGGGTACCCAGAGAAAGGTGCTGGGTGGGGAAGGTCTGCTCCTTCATTGCTTCCCCTGGAGGTGCAGGGGCTCAGCAGCAATCCCACTACATGTTCCACACCCAGCTCATCTCTCATTGTCCCTTCAATTCATTGACAAGAGGTTGAAAGCAGTGCAAGCACATCCAAACTCCCCAGTGGACTCCAGTTTTCACCCACTGACTTCATAATCAACCTTTGCAGAGCTGACCGTGTATTGCAGCCCTACAGTTCACTCATTAACCATATCCATAAATGAAAGGCTCCTGATCTGCATTTGAAACAGGGCAGTGGTCATGGCACCAAGCCTGATGGAGCTTGAGAAGCACTTAGACAACTCTCTCTGTACTTGTAAAACGGGACAGCAGATCTTCATCTCCCGTGGACCATCAAAGCTAACGCTGCATGGCTGGAATATGCCTATATAGAAAGGGCAACTAAACAAAGCACATGGAAACCAGACCCACAGACAGACAAGGTCTAAAGGGAAAAATCCACATTCTGATCTTCCATTCTTCAATGCCTGGTGCAGAGAAAAGCTCCTGGAGCCCTTCTTTCAGAGCACACACTGGCAAAGCAAGGTGATTCCTGTCTACTGCCTGCCTTGTGCTAAGAACTCCAGGAAATCCCAGCGCAGAAAATAGTGAGCTCAAGAGCAAAGAGAAAGCTTTACCTCGTGGCTGCTTTCCTGGCTCAGCCTGGAGGTGTACACTCCATAGGAGTTTGTAGGAGCCTCCAGCACACCGTCAGTGCTTCCAAAGTGCTCTGCAGATGAGCTCAGGAAAGGGTACATGGAGGGAATAGAGCTTGGATGCGTCTCAGGAATAAGCTGATATGAGGAGGATGGGAAAAGCCCAGAGTATGGAATCATCTCCTCCTGGGACCTCTCACTGCCTACAGTGCCCATGCTGCATAGTCCATTCAGGTTAGAGTCTACTGCTGGCACGGCAGGCCCAGGACCCAAGTAACCCTGATGCTGGGAGATCAAGTCTTGGCTGATGCCATAAAAATCAGGCTGAGCTGAGGATGTCAGGAGAGGGGAGACGTAGTCCTGCCATGGGCTGTTGCTGCTGGTGGGAAGGAAGCATGGAGCAGTGGGATGATGGTGGCCACACAGCCCGTTCATCAGCGAGCGCCGGCCAGCTTTGTGTTTTGGCTGCCTCGGTGCTGCCCCATGCCCTCGGCTGTGGCTGGGCATGGAAGAGGTCTGGAGAACGCCCTCTTGGGTGGGATGCACAGCTGGGAAGCCACTCTCCAGCTGCTGTGCCTCCAGTGGGTACGGAGCTCCCAGGTGTGAACTTGGAGCTGTGGCCCATGGAGTGACCTGAGAGAGCTGGAGGAAGCGGAGCAGACCCTCCTCCCCAGCTGGTCTACTCTGCAGGCCTGCACACAGCTCCTCCTCGGCCTCTGTTGGCTTTGATGGCAGCGGAGACAGCTGTGCCAGTGCATCATGGAGAGGATGATCCCATAGCAGAGCAGCAGCGTGGCCTGGCACCATGCTAGGCTGCTGCATTTGCTGGGTTGGGTACTGCAGGTCCTCACCCCCTGCATGGGCCTGGCATGCAGCAGGGCTCCAGGTTGTGCCTGGCAGGGGACAAGCTTGTTGGCCTTCCCTGTACTTGTTCCCCAGCATGGTGTGGATGTAAGAGAGAATCTCGTTGTTGGTGAGGAAGTCGCTCAAGGACGGAGTGTGATCAGGGTCCATGTTGACCATCACCATTTTCTCATCCAGCAGCAGGAGCTCCAGGTCTTCAGCGTTCAGCCCCAGGCTCTCCAGTGCACTGAAGAGCTCGTTGTTGGGGCAGCTCTCATCACTGTTGATTGTCAGTGAGTTCAAGGTGGTCAGGAGAGGGTCCTCGTGCGGCACATCCACCCACTCCTCTTTGAGGCTGTCCTTCCTTGAGGAAACTGGAGCAGGGCTCGTGCTCCAGGCCTCTCCTGCACCCAGCGAGGACATGTCCTCAAGGTGGTCCAAGCAGCTGCTGCTGAAGGTGTGGCTGGGTGAAGGAGCTGGATGGGGGGCATATGCTGCCTTGTCCTGCTGCATCACAGCACTCAGCAGAGAACCAGGGGCAATGCTGTCCTTCCAGGAGCATCCTCCGTTGCTGTGTGAGGTCATCTTGGACTTGCTGGTTTTCCCTTTGATCTGGAAAGCGTCACAGAAACCTGGGAGAGGGAAAGCACTTTGGTATAAGAGTGCTTCTCCTGTAGCAAAGGTGAAGGGAAGATGCATGGATCGTTTCCGAAGGTGCTCTCCTCCTTCTTCATCTCTGCAGGGGGAGGAAGAGGAGACTGCAGTTTGTATGCGTACAAGCACCTGCTGCAAGCTGCTTCTGCAATGCAGAATTGCAACTTGTGTCCCCTTTGCTAGAACCAGCCCACGTGCACTGATGGATGCACACACAGGTGCATTTCTGTACAGAAACCAGCACTCACACGAGGGCTCTCTGCGTGACGACGATGTACTCGGGCTTGCTGTTCTTGTAGACGAGCCGTGCATTGGCCTGCACCCACTTCCAGCTCTTGTCCTTTGTCAGCAGGCGGAAGACCGTCAGGCCGCTCTCCCCTGTCTTCATCACTGCCGGGAGGAAGCACAGATGCTGGTGCCCATCAGCATGCCACCTGAGCACTGCCTCAAGCAGTGCTGCTGTTTCTAGCAGGGCTAAGCAGGTTGAGTTACAACCAGAGACACCCTGGCTGGTTCCACGTGCACGGGACACACCACCCTGACCAGCAACACCTCCCCAGAGCATCTCAGCAATGCATAACAGAAAGCATCTTGTGGACAAAGAGCTGCCTGACTCAAAGAGCTGCCCGGCTCAACGCAACTACCAAAGGAGCTGCCTGTAACTTTGTCCTCAGAGGAGGGCACAAAGGGAGCAGGGAAAAGGACTCTTACTTCTGATGTGGTTCTCAGCACAGTACAGCATGTCTGCAGCGTGGATGAACTGGTAACCGGTGCCGCACATCCTCAGCTCTGCCTCAGTGTAGCCCAAAACAATCTTCCCCCTGCAGGAGAGTGCACCCAGCTCGGTGGCAGGTCCGGGTGGGACATCGGGCAGGCACAGCACGAACCTGGCATACAGCACTGCCCCACAGATCAGCTCTGCCACCTACCTGGCATCACACGCCAAGGGAGTGAAGTCCAGCTTGTGCTTTGTCCTGAAGATCATGTTCTTGGTTCTGATCTCCAGGATGGATGGGGGCTGCAGGGGGGTGGAGATGGCAAAAAGAGCCAGCTGCGGGGGCAGTGCTGACCCATCTTCAGACCTTTTGTTCTGCCCATGAAGGAATCTCAGCCTGCCTTGAAGGTTTAAAGCCTAGAAAGAGAAGGTGAGGACAGTGTCACACACACACAGCTGGGTGGAGGGGAAAGAGAGGGAGGAGTGCTGCATGGGAAGCAAGCCATCACTGCAGAGTTAATAACCAAGCCCCAGGGGAAAGAGGCTGCCCAGCAGGAGCAGTGAACCTCCATACAGAGGAAGTACACATGTCCTGCGTGAGTCTGACACAGGCCAGGCCAGGGTAATATTACAGCTCCTGGAGCATCGTTCCTTGTGGCCTCCTTGTTCCCTGGTGTGTGCAGGGGGAAGCTTTAAAGGATTGCTCTGCTGTCTCCCCACAGCAGCAGCTCCCACTGAAGCTCCAGGGCCCAGCAGTACAGCAGCTGCAAGACCAAGCATGTGCTACAGTTGCATCAGCGTGTCAAAGCATGCTCTTTGTTCTAAGTGAGCTACTCCTCAACCACCCCGAGAAGCATTGCCTCTAAGAGATGGACAAGCAGGACTCCTTCTTCATGTCGGACTTCCAAACTGATGAGGCATGAGGGAGGGAGAGAGAAACTGGGTAATTACGCCTGTGATTATGACACAAGAACCCCAGTAGTTTATATCAGCAAGGAGGAGGGATGACAACATCTACTTGCTCTCAGGACATGCATTTAACACAAAAACTTGAAAATCTGAGCAGAGAAAAAGAAGATGCGGTGCCACTGAGAGGACAGGTGGTAGGTACAGACCAAACACAAACAGAAAAAAAAAAAAACAACAGAAAAATCTCCTCACTGAGGCAGGCTGAGGAGAGTTTCAACCTTTTCGGTGTCAGCTTTGATGCTCCATCAGTGGCATGGGTCCCTTAGCATGACCTGCACTCACCAGGAAGCCAGAGGAATTATCCAGGAGGCAGCGAAACCTGCACACGAAGCTCCTTTCCAGAAGGGAGGAGTTTTCCAAGGGCAGTTGATCAGGCTTGTAGGCAACAGCAGGAGAGCTGAGACTCCTCCTCCCTGTAGGAGAGAGGGAGCAGCTAAAGGATGGTGGTCCCCAGCAAGGGCAGCACTGTGGGCTATACGTTCTGTGGAACATGTCAACAGCAGCAATGCTTTGTGTTTGGGATGAACCTGTAGCCACAAGGATGTAAACTCCACGCAGCTGGGAGCCGTTTCCCCAGCGTCTGTGGGGAGCAGAGCATCTGTGCCAACACTTACCTTCAGGAGAGGGCTCACCCTTGGGAGTGTGGGGTGGGTTGAGGGCCCAGTGGAGGTTGCGCCTGAATTCCTGATGGTCCTCAGTGTGGATCAGCTTGAAGATGCTCTGGTGCATAACATCTGTCTAGAGAAAAAAAAACAACAACTGAGTGAGCTACGTGTCCTGCCCCAGCCCCTGCTGCAGTGAGCAACACCAATCCTGTAGTGGCTACAGGCTTGAAGGAAAGCCCCATTTCCTAGAACATTTGACCTGGTTCCTTCCATGTTATTTGGATGCCCAGATAACCCCAAAAATGTATTGGAGCCTTACTACGGGTCATCCTGGTGAGTGAGTCTCCAAGGACAAACTGAGAAGGCATCCCACCGTGGCATTACCCAGCAGGGGCACTTCCCATCTCAAATTCCCAAGCTACTGAACTCACAAGGAGGGTAAAAGGCTTCACCTATCGTAGGTCTCACTCCTGCTCCCTCTGGGATGACTTTTGAGCCTGCAGAAAGAAGGGATAGTCTGGGGTCATGGTAGCAGAGCTCCCTGGCAGCCACAGGCTTCTCCTTGCCTTCTTCCCTGTATGCAAAGCCCCACAAGGCCCTGCAAACCCACAGGGCTCTCTCCCTGCAGGGAACCTGGGGTACTGTCCGGTGCCGAGGAAAAGTCCTCCCTGCAAAACCATCACTGCAATCCAGGGGTGTCCCACCAACCTGATGAAATCCCAGGTAGTCCTGGATTGTGTGTGAGGAGTAGAATATCAGCCCTTCCGACGTCACCACCAGCACGAAGCCATTGAGTGCCTAGGAGAGGGAGGTCAGTGAGTCCAACTTGGACCCTCACGGGTCCCTTCCAACCTGGGATATGCCACGGTTATGACCCTGGGTTGAGGAGAAAACCAAAGAACTGCGGGCTGAGCTCAGAATGCCTCTTCCTTCTGGCAAAGGAGCGACTTATACCAAACTGTTGCTTGAGGACAACCTGCTGCAAGGCACTCCCCCAGCCTACACAGAATGATCCCTTGGCAGTGCTGCATGATGGCGGCAGGACCGAACTTCAGCGTTGTTAATGCCAAAGTTAATTTATATTTTTATTCATTTATACATATTCTACAGTTCAGCGACACTTCGGTCCTCTCCTGGAGCTGCAGGACCACAAAACCAACATCCAAGGGAACACTACATTCCCAGGCCGAGCCACTCTGGGTCTCTGTCCTCCCCAGGAAGGGCTCTTTCCTACCAGCTTAACACATTCAGGTGGTAATTTGGCTGTTCTCTCTGGGACAGCAGCTTCAGGGCCAGGAGGAGGAGGGACCAAGGCCAGAATCCTTTGTGCTGGAGATCACCAGGTACAGAGAAGTGACTCTCCAGTTTGGGCGTGCAGTTGCTATTCTGGGTGGTTTTAGCACCCAGAAGCTAGAGTGCTTCCAGAAAGCTGATACCAGCCCCCAGCCACCTGTCGCTGACGATGCCAGGTCCTCCTGGATCCAAAACCTGGTTGCAGGCAGGGCAGCCAGACCCATCCCACTTCCCCCACTTGGCCATCCACAGACATCAGGATCAATTAGAGTCTAGCACATTGTCTCAGCCAAGTCTGGCTATTGTTGCTGCCAATGCCCCACTTCATTGTCCAGGTCAGCGTTTCTCCCCCCTCTCCTTCCCTTTATCCCAAGCACAAATACTCTCTCTATTTACTGGGTTGACCTCAGTGTGTGGGAATCTGCAGCAGAGGTTTATTAGTGCTGCCAACCGCATTTTAACCCTTTGAGCAGACCTGGAGGCATGGCAGCACCCCGTCCTTCCTCAGTGCTGCTGGAGGAAGGCAAGACTGAAGGCAATTTCCACCTGCGTGGCTGCATACCTGAGGATGCTGCACCCAGTCCTCAGCCTTGCTTCTTTTGGGGGGCTTAACTCCAACTGAAGATACCTTCCATGGGCCTAAACATGGAGCTGTTCACACCCTGCTTGGTGCCTCTACAAAGGCAGCATCCAACCCGAGGAGGAGCCTGATGAGCAGGGCACCAATCCCCAGCCAGCCCTGCTGAGTGCAGCTCTGTGCTTTGAAAGTAGAAAACACTCAGGGTTTTCATGATTAACCAGCTTGGCCTTAGCATTTCTCTCCCCAGACACCAAGATCGTGGCTCTCCAGCAATCAGGCAGGACAGTAATTATAATTACTGCTGAGTGAGCTTCTGGATCGGTGCCAGATGACAGCCAGGCTGGGAACCAGGTGGAGAGGAACAGGGGGACCGTGTCCTCGCGGGACCTCGTGCTGCCAGAGAGGCAGAACAGCCTGCTGTTTGGGCAGATCCCGAAGGAGCTGGAAAGAGGACCCAAGGAAAAAGCTCTTGAAGGCATCTGCCAGGGAGAAGTGGCCAGAGGGGACCACTGACCTTCAGGAGCAGCTCTCCCTCTGGTACTGCTGCTGTGCCCAGAGCTGGGATGCTGCCATGGCCTCCGCCCCTCTCTGCTCCTTCAGCACCGTGATTCTTCAGAGCAACTGCAGAAAACCAGAGTGAAGGGACATCAGTGTTGCAGCAATGCCACGAGCAGCCAGAATAAAGGCATTTCCCCTGCCTTTCCATAACCTCAGAATTCCTCTTTTATCCTCTTCTTTTCATTTGCATACCTTCAACAAAGCCAAAGCCAGGGATCATTAAAACAGGTAAGCATCAGTGGAACAACTATGAGATCCCGTGTTAACCACCTGCACTCCATCCTGCAAAAAAGTCTACACATTTAGTGAGCTCATCAGCTGGAAGAAAGTTCCCTCATCGTTTAGTGATGGACACAGAGGTCCTTTGTCCCAGCGTGGGGCCAATGCCTCTTGTCACTCCTTGCAAGGAAGCCCTGGGCACTGTGCCATGCCACCTCTCCTTGGCAGCCTGAGCAAGCCAGGCACCGCAGGCATTGCAGTCTTCCCAGTATCTCCAGTAAGGAGAGTGGCTTGCTCTTCTCATCTCTGTGAGTCAAACGCAGGGGCTATGAATTATTGAAGGTCTTCTGTCCTCCTCTGGTAGTTCCCAGATGGCTGTACTGGGGGTGCAAGAGAAAAATAAACCTGGGTGATAAGAGAGTGACTGAGGGGTTGCTGAGGTCTGGTTTAATGGTTTCATATTTGCCAGCAGAAAGAAAACTTGCAAGTAATGGTCTCGAACCACAGCTACTGCCTGAATATAGACTGTTGGTATCTGGGCTGCTCCTAAGCTACGGGGTCAGAGGAGACACCAGTTCAAATCAGAAGATGGTACGTTGTCCTCTGTATCAACACCCACTGCTGATCCCAGCCACCATCCTGCATTCCCCATGAGGGTTTTCCTGACCTCTCAGTCCATCCTCAGAGTCCCAGAGACGGCCTGCTCTTGGCCAGGACGCTGCACATCAGCCTCCTGAGGAAGGGGAGAACAGACTGGTCCCTGAAAGCAGTAATCCATGGGCACAGGACGGAGGGTGGGGGGTCCTCCTGCACCTCCTCCATGCCCAGCCTGGGCAAATGGTTCACGGGAGGCTGAAGGAACATCTCACTGGTGAACTCCTGAACCTGCAGGGGCTTTGCAGACCTGAGAAATCTCTGCACCAGCAAGCTGGTATTAACATTTTTGAGAGGATATATCCCAGCCCCCTTCCCTTTCTTCCATGCAGGCAAAACCTTCAAGTGGAAACAAGGTTTTGTATGGATCACAGATTAAGAAGGGGAAAACCAAGAAGATTCAGTCCCAAACCCAGCCCAGGGATTGGTGAAGGAGAAGTAGAAGAGAAACTCAACCACCACATGGCTCTTCAAGAGAAGCAACAGGTCACACCTATCCACCTGGCTGGCATCATTTAAACAAGGCAAAAAGCCACCAAACCCATCTGGCCAAACGTTAGTTTCAGCACATCTCAGGAGGACATCTCAGGAGAGAGGGTTTTTGTGCTCCTTGCACCCATCCCACTGTAGGGCTCAACACTGCAGCTCCCATAGTGCAGAGTGCTCGAAATACTCTAGAAGTAGAGAACATCACACACGTGCAAGAGGAGCAAGCAGAGATTTGCTGAACACAGGCAGCAGAGCCATCTCCTCCCTGGCTCAGTTCCCAGTGCTGTGCTGTGCTGTGTGGAGCCCATTTTGTAGCAGATGGTAAAAACTTCCCAAATTTCTCCTTGCTTACTCTTAATGGATGCAACAGTTTTACTTATGATACCTGCCACAGATCCCCACCGGCACAAATTTCATTAAATAGATTAAATATTTATCCCTTGTCTGAACGGTGCAGAAACAGCAAGTTCTGTGACCACGCGTGGTGAATAATGAATGTCCTGCTAAAAGATCTAATTGCACATCTAAAAGCAAGGAGGCCTCATCTACACGTCCGTGTTGCAGCACTGAAGGCACACGGGTCTCAAAGGAAGAGCACACGCAGAGGTTGAAACAAGGACAAAGAGGACAACGGCGTGTCAGGCTGTCCCTTCTTTTCGCAGCAGTCCTAACCCTTGTAACATTGATAAATCCCAGAGTAGTGACAATCCTTGACAACAGCACACGGACAGGACAAGGGGTAGTGGTTTTAAACTAAAAGAGGGCAGGTTTGGACCGGATATATAAGGAAGAAATTCTGTACTGAGAGTGCTGCCACTGCTGCCCAGGGATGCTGTGGAGGCCCCATCCTTGGCGGTGCTCAAGGCCAGGCTGGGTGTGCTTTGGGGCCCCTTCTGAACCATCCCATTGCATGACCTACAAGAGGTGCTGCCCCAAGCCGAGCCTGGGCCTGATCCAGGTGTGCCCAATGCACCTCTGGGCAGGCTCAGCACCAAGCCAGGTCACAGCCAGCCCACACCTGGGGGAGAGGGAGGCAGGGGACATGCCAGCCCTGCTAGCCAGCAGCATGTGCCGGGCCCACGGGGAGGGATTAGGGGAGCCAGGCACCAAGCTAAGCTGATGCATCACGTGCCAACCCTTGGGTGTCCTCGAGGTGAAGCCAGGGGCTGGTACGTGATGGTGGCAGCCCACTGAAGCTCTGTTCTGCCCTCCTGGCCCTGGCAAGGGGTGCCTGGTTCAGTGCAGTACCACCTGGATGGGATGTGGGATGCATGGCTTTCCCTCTGCATTTCCAAGAATCTATCACACATCCAGGAGATGACTGGAGCTGAAACAAAATGATAGAAGCTCCCAAAGATTCTGCTGGTGGTTGTGATCTAGAACCCATCTGGTTTTTAATCCCTTTAGCCCACCACGTGCCACCTATGCATAGGTCAAGATACTCAGATAAAATTAAAAGTAATTGATTTTCAAATAGGTTGGGAGAAACAACAGCCTGGAGACGCCAGCATTCCAGGCTTGCAGTGAATTATTTAAGATTGGGGCTGAAGAAATGGCAGCTGGCATAAACCTGCTGGTGCATCGATTGATTGACCTGTGGGACAGGCTGCCTGCTATCAGTAAACCAGCAAAAAGCAGAACAGCAGAAGTGGAGGAGAGAATAAGCTGTGCATTTGGAAAAGGAGCACTGCAGAAGCTGAGCTTCATCTCACGTGGCTTCTTAGAGTGGCATCACTTTGCATTCACACCAAAAGGGTCTGAAGACACTCTAAAATCACTCTAAAATCACAGTGGGTTTGCTCGGAGCTGCTGTTCGATAAACTGCTTAAATCCAGACTTTGATTGATCTATTTTTCAGGCAGCAGAAGGGCTTCAGCTGGATCCACAAGCACTGTTTGTATCAAAAAGGATGTGGGTTTCCCCTCTCACACCCGGATCGCTGTGACCTGGGTTAAGGCAGAGAAGTTGGTCCCACAGCTTCAGTTCGGCAGCTGGGAAGATGAAATCAAACCAGAAGGAATTACAGAGGCAAAGAAAGAAAGAGAGAACCTCAGAACCAGGGATTTTCCAGTTCCTCACAATGCACACGAGCTACTCACCTTGCTGAGGCTTCAAGGATGTCAGACCCCAGGGTGGCTGCTCAGGGCTGGGGGAGCCCCTGCTTCCCTTCCCCATCACATTGTCCCGACCCCATCAGTCCAGACGGGAGGACAACCCCACACACCCCACACACAACTTCTGCCCCGATGCTTCACAACGAGAGCAGCCATTTCAAAACTGTTTTAAGGAAGCGCTACGCACCCTTTCAGTCTATAAATTCTTTAAGCCTTTAAATGATTCATGCTTCAGGAGAGCAGCGAGTCTGCACTGCACCACGGGCTACTCCGTGGCAGTCTGAGAGAGCAGTGATGCTCCCACAGCCCCCAGCATCACCTCGACGGGTCCGAGTCTCCGTGCACCGTGCAGAGGGATGTGGGCAATGCACGGAGTGCTGCGAGGGCTGACCCAGCACGGCCCCTTAGTGGGGCAAAGTGGCACTGAGGGTGCGGGCGATACGGTCAAACAAACAAATCGACCCGGCGCTGCAAAGCAAGAGGCTGCTCTCTGAGGCCATGAATTTTTTATTCCACGAGCAGCGCTCAAACGAGAATGAGAAAGGGGGGAGGGGGGGGGGGGAATAAATAAGACTTCCCATTCATTCGGTGATTTGGAGTTGGGAGAAAAAAAAATTGTTTCTGAGGTCACAGGGAGTTGCTGCTGCTGTTTGGTCGGGAAAACGCAGGGCTGCTCCTCCCGTGGGCTGTTAACTAAGGCAGAGGAACGCGGAAAGGTCTTCAGTGCGGTGCGTTTCGAAAGGTTCCCAAATGAACTCCGACCACACTGCGGTATTTACCCACCGCCCGAACACCGAGCATTTCTCAGCTCCGTTACGACGGGAAGAGCCGCTCGCACCGTGCCACCTCTCAGCCGTGCCTTCCAACCCTAACCTCGGCCCTCTACTTCAGTTCAGCCCGCAAACGGAATCAACTTCACCTCCGCACATCGCTCCGAGCACCGATCCGCGCCGGGCACTCACCGCGGAAGAAGCTCTTGGCGCGGAGGAAAGCTGCGCTGAGCCTCAGGATGGACAGCTTGTCCAGGCCGGCCGCCACCTCCTCGGGGAAGGGCAGCAGCTCGGCCAGCCGCTCCAGCTCCCGGTTCAGCCTCTCCCGGTGCCGCTTGGACGGGTTGGAGCGCCCGCTGTCCGCGACGTGCATCCTGCGGGACGCAGCCACCGCCACGCGTTACCGCGGAGCAGCCGCCGAGCATCCCGCTCCCACTCCCATCCCCGATCCCGCTCCCAGTCCCAAACCCGGCCCCGCTCCCTCTTCCCATCCCTGCCCCTGACCCGCTCCCCATCCCCGGACCGCCCGCTCCGCACTCACGCCCGGGCCGCCGGTTTCCTCCGCTTGCGCCCGGCGTACATGGCTCGGTGCGAGCCGGCGGCAGCCGCAGGAGCGGGACGGAGCGGCTCAGCCCCCGAGGGACCCCCGCGGGAGCGGCCCCGCCTCCAGCCGGGAGGGAGGGACACGGGGACGCCGCGCGTGGGGAGGGGGTGGGCTCCGGGACCGGGCGGTAGAGTGGGCTCTTTACTACGAGGCTGCCCGGAGAAGCTGTGGACGCCCTGTGCTCCCTGCAGGTGCTCAAAGCCATGCTGGATGGGGCTTCAGGCAGCCCGGGCTGTTGGGGCTGGGTGGATTTTGGGGTCCCTGCCAACCCAAACCAGGCTGCAGTTGTGCGTGGAAAACGCAGGGGGTGGGTCAGGCCCACCCAAACAAACCATCAGGCAGCTACAAAGCAAAGCACCTTCAAACACGAAACCAAGTACAAGGATTGAGCTGCAGTCCATCTTTCCTTTCACCCCGACGTCGGCAGAAGGCACACAAAGAAATCACCGAGTGGAAAATGAGACGGTGCCACGTAAACAATCCGTGGATGCACATACACAACAACGCACAGAACTGAGACACGAGCAACAGAGCAGCAGGGGGCAGCCCCCAGCGGCAGAGCCCAGCAGGGTTTGGGGCTGGTCGATGTGTAAGGATCCGATCAGTCGTGTGTGCTCCTCCAGCACTGCTCTGCTGCTGCAGCCCTCAGCCCCGACCCACCCAGCGCTGCTGACTCGCTCAGGCTGCATCCTGCAGCATCCCTCCCTCATCCCGGTGCGGTGTGGGTAGGTACAGGGCTGATGGATGCGTCTCCAGGATAAAATTTAAGTCCAAGGATGCTCCTGTTGTTCCCAGCTGTTTTGGAGCCGCCCCCCAAGCATCCAGTGGGCAACCTCCTGGGGAAGTGTTCAGATCCAGTGTGCTGCCCAGGTCTGCCCACACAGGGATATCATGCCACTGAGGCACTAGAGTGCTAGAGGCCGAGGGAGGTGGGCAGCTGAAGCCCATCAGAGCACACTCGGACTGGCTCTGACAATCAGGAACAACGTTGTCTATGGGAATAGAGGTGGGAAGTCCTGCTTGAAACTCCAGTCCAGAGTTGGCCAGCTGATCTGCCACCCAGTGCTCGCTACTGGAACCAAAGGCATCCAGGAGCATCCCCTCCTCCAGACTGGCTGGGCTAATCAGGGTCTGCTGTTCTGCTGGAGCAGAGCTGCTCTCTGACATAACAGAGTCCAGAGAGATCATAACATCCTGGCCTTGTGCACCAGGTGCCTGGGGCTGCTGTGGGGCTTGAAATGCTTGTGAAGCTGCTGGATTAAACCCCCAGTGATAGAACTGAGTCACAGAACAGCCCTCCTCCCTGCAGTGCAAGAAGTCCATGCTCTTTCCATCACCCTCCCTAAACAGCATCTGCTCCACGTAGGAGGGCGACTCACTGCTCAGCCTCTCACCAAAGTCCTCAGATGGCAGCTCCTCCACATTCAAGTTAAGCAGACTGTCCTCCCACCGCTGTAGCTCTGTACTGTCCACACTGAAGCTCTGGGAGATGTTTCCATCCACCTCACTCTTCTCAAAGAGGGCTTCAATAGCCATCAGGAGGGAGCTGCTGTCCTCATCGTGACCGGCTTTTCCAACTTGGCTTGGTCCATCAGGCTCAGCATCGAGATCTGGCAAGGTGAACTGAGGGACATCAGTGTGGGAGAGATAGATGGATGCATCCTGCTCCATCAGAGCCCCCAGAATAGAGTTGGAATCTACAGCATGCTGCTTTGTGTGGGTGCCTTTCTTTGTCTGAAATTCCTCCTTACCCTGGAAGGAGTCCAGGGAATTGGGAAAGTTGTTCCCATATAAGATCGCTTCCCCTGTGACAAAGCTGAAAGGCAGCTGAAGGTTTTGCTTCCGGAAACGCTCCTCCCCTTCTTCATTTCTTCAGGGTGGAGGAAAAAGAGAGGGAAATGTATGAGAATATTCTCCAGGCCAAGCAGGACCAGCCTCCAAGAAGCAAGATGAGAGCTCACAGACCTGCCCAAGAGCAAGGGTGAGGGAATGCAGCTGGAAACCCAGCCATACTCACGACAGGACTCGCTGCTGGGAGATGATGCAGTCAGGCTCATCTCCTTTGTACATCAGCCAGGCACTAGCCTGCAACCACACCCAGGTGCCCTTCTTGGTCAGCAGCCGGAAAACTGTCATCTCGCTCTTCCCTGTCTTCATTACTGGGGCAGAGAGAAAGGAGAGGTGGCACAGAGGCTCAGTTGGACAGCACAGGGGCATGGTCAAAAGCTGCAGCCAGTGCACAATGCTGCATGTCAAGGTGTCCCTGCACAGGATGGCACTTTACCAGCTCCCTGTGCAGGTATCAAGCAGGACACCTTCACCACAGCTCCTACAGACCTCAGAAACACAAGGGAGCAAGGCCAAGGCAGCACTGCTGCCACCCCACAGACTTGCCACAGCCCCAGTGCCCACCTCGAAGTTACTCCCTCAGCACTCACTTTTCATATGGTTCTCTGCACAGTACATCACGTCGGCTGCGTGCACAAACTGGTACCCAGATCCTCTGCTGCTCAGCTCTGCCTCTGTGTAGCCCAGGATGACGGTCCCCCTGAGGGCAGAGCACAAATGGGCACCCTGTGGCACTCTTGCTTTCTGTTCTGCACTTATGGCCATGCGTTTTGCCATGATGAAGGCAGGAGATGCCATACAAGGAATCACAGGCGATGGTAGTGAAGTCCAGCTTGTGCTTTGACTGGAAGAACAGCATCTTGGTCCGTAGCTCCAGGATGGAGAAAGGCTGCAGGGGAGTCACGATGGCAAAGAGAGCAAGTGGGACAGGCCCCAGGGACACGACCGATGCCCTCTTCTGCTGCCCAAGAAGAAGTTTCAAGCGTCCGTGGAAATTCAAGGCCTTGCAGGGGATGAGAAAACAAGGCAAGCAAGGTGACGAAACAGGAGCTGGGAAGGGGTCTGTCCCAGCTCACATCCACATGGGACATGAGTGAACACGGGCACACAGCAATGTGTTCAGGGGTGATGCCAGTGCTTAGAGATGTCCTGGCATTACCAGAAATCCTGAGGAGTTATCCAGCAAGCAGCGCAGGCGGCAGCTGAAGCTCCTCTCCATGCAGGCAGGGCGCTCTGGGCAGTGGTGGTTGGGGCTCCCTGCAGCAATGCATCCATTGGGAAGGGCTGGCAAAAAAACAAGTGGAAAATGAAGGCACACCTTGCAGACCTGCTAGGACACTGCAGAGCTGGGTGCAACCACATGCCTGCTGGTCAGTTCCTGAGGTGTGGTTTGGGTCTCTCCAGGGGTGACTAAGGCTGAGACCGTGCTTCCCAGCCCAGCACTCACCGCTGTGCAGCTGGCAGTGGAAGGCAGCTCTGTCATCCTTGTGGATCAGCTCGTAGATGCTCTGGTAGATGAGATCTGACTGCAATGACAATGTGAAGAGTGTGGGGCTCTCCCTGTGACTAAAGGCAGGGGGGTTTCTTTTGGGTGGTAAAAGTGCAGTTATTGAGAACAGAGAAACGAGAAGAAAGGGTTTTGAGTACAGCGTGGAGATGTACCAAATAACCCTCCACGAGGGTTCAGACAGGTTCTGTCTTAGAGTGTGTGGCTGACCCACAACCCATAGACTTTACATTCTATCCTAAAGCAACAGCACACTTTCCAGCTGATAAGGCAGAAGAGAGAGGTTTAATTTTAGCAAACAGAAAATACTTTTGTAAGCAGAGCACTGCAAAACCTACAACTTCCTATTATGTGAGAAAATGTGTGTCAGAGCATGCCACAGGTATCAATGGTATACCAGGAGGGTTAAGTGAGCTCTGGCAGCTGCACTATTAGATGTCCCAGATGCAAGTACAACTAATGGGTGTATGCTGGGAAGAACTGTACAGAAATTAGTGACCTAAAACACACTGCTACCAGGAGAAATCCCTTTGGAAGGGATCCTACACGTGTATGTTTGGTACAACCTGAAGCTAGCTAGGCGTTGCTGCCTCAGTTCTTTTTATCACATTAGAAATACCCTGTCCTGAACAGAAACTGCCATTTGACTGAGCCTGTGGGAGCTGATACTCTGGTGCAAACCATCTTCTGAAGCCCCTTCAGAAAACCAAGCTTGCACCTGTGGCTACTAAGCTCACAAGCACATTGTTGGCCTTCACAACCCCTGAAGAACATGACTCATTTGAAAACATCCATCAGAGGCGACCAAAGTGGGCTGGGAGAAGAAAAGCACTGGCATTGGCTGCCAGCACCTCTTTCCCAGGTCTGCACTGCATACTCAGGAAAAAAAAGGCACCCACCTGATGAAAGCCCAGATAGTTCTGCACAGAAGGGGAGATGTAGAAGATGTAGCCGTCTTCAGTCACAGTGATGACAAATCCATTGAGTGCCTGAAAGCATACATTGAACCCAGAGTTACTCCCCTTAGCTTCAGAAGAGCTGCTGCCTGGCTGGCCTATTCTCAAAGTGTTCCTTAAGTACCCAGGGACGGGAAGAGACTTTCCTTAGTAGGGAGCACACTGAAAAGGAAAGCACTTTGTGATCACAGAAGGCTTTTGGCCCTGGTTTGTTGGTGGGGAGGTCTCACAGTCAGCATGAGCAATGATCAGAGGTAGCCTGGTCATTTTGTAAGCCATAGTAAAACATCTGTGTTCACTTACAGGCATGGCAACTACTGCATCAGGAAGCACTGGCTAAGAAGTACAAGAAGTAAAGACCAATTCAGCCACTGTTATCATTTGGAGATAGGAAAGCATCTGAAAATAGCACCCACTTTGGAAGTACAGAGGTGACTACATCTGAAATCTCAAAGCCCAAGTGACACTGTATTTGCAAAGGTATGGCATTCCCCATGTCCTAGGCATGCAAACTGATGCATCTTTGAGGAGCTAGCACCACCCCATTCTAAATCAGCCTCTAATCCTCTCACACAGGACCACAATCCCTTCCCATTTGATTTTAATCTTGTTTCTGACAAACGTCTCAAGTGACTCCATACTTCTAAAGGCCTCCAAACACATCCTGGCATTGAACTGTCACTGTAAGAAACCAACCTGCAAAGATTCCTCTGTTCTTGCCTTTGTTACAGATAACAGAAGATGAGGCTTTACATGCAAGAAATGAAAGCAAAAGTCAACTCTATAAAACATCTTTGTGTTATAAACACACTGTCTGCCAACTTCACCTCCTGACTTCCACTCTACAATTGCTTATGTTGGCAGCAGTTAAACACACATCCAACCAGTAGCTACTTGCTTAAAAAAGGCCTGAGGCTCACAGGTGCCTTCCCCCAAGCCTGCAAACCTGACATGAGTGCAACCTTCAGTGAGCTGGGAGGCTCCCTGTGTGCCTGGGTAACTCCCTCTGCCCAATTTGCAATGTATTTGCAAAATTAAAGTAAAATCTGCACCAAAAAGATATATAATAGTGGGATTGCTTCATGAGAATTGCTCACCATTGCTTTCAAAGAGCAGCACAGCCCCTGTGCAGAGAAGCACTTCTAGGTAATTATTCAATTTAAGGAAAATGATTTCCTTCCTTGATGAAGCAGAGGAGAAAGGCTCATGGAGACACCTGAGGAGGTTAAGTCTGTATGAAAAGTATTCCATCCAGGCCTCAAGACAGCAAGTGCCCATCTCTGAGCAGTTCCAGCAGAACACTAGTGACGCAAGCTCTCTTCCTGCTGCTTTGCAGTGGAGCATCTCAGGTGTACTTCCCACTCTCCAAATAACTTTCAAAGGTGTTTTCATCATTTAGAATCCAAACAACTGAAAGCTCAGACCTCCATTTCTTTCTCCCAGGCAGCACCTTTTTTTTCCCTACGACCCAGTTCCATAACCATAGCTATACTAGCTCACCCTGTCACAGCTCACATGCTTGCACAGTGAAGGTGAGTATATTTAGACTCCACACATGGACCACCACCAACCAAGAAAATGGCAAATTCAAGTTGTAATGCATTCAGGGCAACTTTAAGTTGCTGCAGTGGTAGAAGCATGATTTCTCAGTGTGTCTAAATAAAGCTGACTGCAGGTTGGCCAGCTGCTAACACCAGAAGGTACTGGGGTTGGGCGACTTATGGTCCACCCTGCAGCTCATCCTAGGTGCACTGTGATGGCTTGGATGCTCCAGAGCAAAGAGAGCCAGCTGGTCAATGGAAGAAGAGGACAGGAAAATCAAAATTATTTTAATTATCTTGGATTATTTTAAATGCTGTTGGTTCAAGCATTTTGCTTGATACTATACACATGCAGCTGGCAGTGAGACTGGTCCCTTCCCTTGGCACGCTGCAGCCTACCCCAAGGAGCCTTGAGTCAAAACCTTTGGCAAAGTATTGTGTTTGAATAAAATACTTTTTAAGGAAAAAATTGGGCAGCTCAGCTGTAGGATTTTAATTCTGTTAACACCCCACATGCTATCCAGATGCCTTCAATCATCCACAGCTGCCAATGCTCTGATAGCTCAATAAATTGCCAGCCATCATGTGGCCTGGATCAAACCCTTGGAGAGCATGTGGGAGCAGCCTCATAGAGAGACTTGGGCAATTGCTGGCTCTCTTCTGGCTATTGTGTTATTCCTCCAATTCATCTGTGACTATCATACTTGCAGACATCTGAGTCAGTTCTTGGGAAGAAAGCCCCCGGGGGAGAAATCACATAGCCCACATTTTGCTGCCAAAGTCACACAAAGGCTCCCAGGTGTCACCACCTCAAGAGATGTGGTTCTCGTGGGGGATCCTGCTGGGGCTGTGCTCCAAAGTGCTTGCATTTGCCCATCTGTCCATAACAGCAGGCATTCATTTAAGACCACGCAGTAGCAGCGTTGAAGCACCAAGGTAGGACTTCAAGAAGAGCAAAGCCACAAGGAGCCTTCTACAGGCCTGCCCTGCAACCACAAAGAGCGTCGTATTTTCAGTTGAGATGCCTAAGTGTTTATTTAGCACCCAGACTTTCCAAGGAACCTTTCTGATTCATTTCCTTCTGGGTTTGCACTCACAAATTGCAGCCTGAGCTCTAGTTCTCTGATGCTTAGCGAGGGCTATTTCACTAGATGTACACTGGCCTTTTTGTAAGGCAAAGCTTGCACTGCTCATCGATTTCATCCACAATAGCTTCCCAGATCCATCTTCCTTTCTTTTCCTTTCCACTTTCAAACTGAACCTGGGCTTTCTCTATGCCAGACAGCTGTGAACTCGTGGTAGGGAAAGCAATTCCTAGTGGACACGTTATCATGCACCTACCTCCATTCTCCTCTTGGCATCCACTGGAGCACAAGGAACCCACCACCCTGGAAATTCATTGGGATCATTCCCTATGCTGACATATGATGCCCATGCACCCTTCTAGGCAGGACGGACAAGCTTATGAATCAGTACCTTTGCCATAGCAAACTGTAGTAGAGGATGAGAGAAAATGAGCCAGGCAGTGACACTGATGCCTGTATTGAGGTGCTCAGTGCCTGCTCAGGGTGCAAAGACCACAGTCAAGCACTTCCTTGCAAGAAAAGGGTCTCCTCTTGCTCTACAGCTGGGACCACACATCCTGTAGCTGCTGCTGCAGTCTGGTGGGCAGGGACAAGCCATCCTGTCTGCCAGGAGCTAACGGAAGATCCCAAATGACCCAACTAGGGCACAGTACCTGGAGCAGCAGGTCCCCCTCTGGAAGTGGCTCCCCGTTGAGCTGCAGATGCGCCTGTCCATTCTCTCCTGGGGCTCTGGGCTGATCCAGCATGCAGTCGCCAACATCTGTACCTACAGCTGCAAGTAAGGCAGCACAAAATCAGCGTGGAGGGGCAAACTAGGAGCCTCTCCCTCCACCTCTTCGTCCTCCTCTCCATCCTGGTGTTGCTTGTGAGTGGATGCATCGTGCAGGCAGCTCAGAGAAAAGAGAAAGAAGTTCAGAGTGGGTGGGAGCTGGAGCAGAACCCCTTAACAAAGGCATACTCACTTGCCCAACACTTCCTCTAAGACGGTGTCTTCCCTGCTATGTCCCATTTCCGCCAAAGTCTGAGTCAGAGACAACAAACAGAGGGGAGTGGAATGTTTCAGGTTGGGAAATGCCATCACCACAGCAAGAAATCTCTAGCTGAGGGCCTGGTAGACTTGGAGCTCGCCACCATGGGCCAAGTGCTGCACCACTGTTAGCTTCAAGCTGCCCCAGTGCTGTGAAAGTTGCAGTGGGGAAAGGCCCTCCTGCCTTCAGGTCTTTCCTCCACTGGGGTCTTATCCTTTGAAGAAACACTTGACAGCACAAGCCCAAACTCTCCTTCCAACCTCAGAACAAATCTGAAGGCAGGTGTTCTAACAACTCAAACAATCTGAAGCTTGTCACACAGTTATGGGACACGGTTCTGTATAGCCACTGTTCCTGGCTGTACAGAAAGCTTTGGGTTTCAGGCAGCAGCACACAGTCACAGCTGGAAAAAGCGTACCCAACCTGGAGGAACAGTAGTTGATCAGTCTGGTCAGGGGATGTGAGCCCTCTGGGAAGGGTTTGGAAGGAAAAGGCTCAACATTTAAAGGTGTTTCACAGGTGCAAGGCAGCAATGAGATAGAAGCCCCCACCAGGCCGTGGGGGGGGACCACAATCCCATTTTGCAAAGGCTTTCAAAAAGTCAACATCCTTACAAATCAGGGCAAAAGCAAATCAAGCAGAGAGCTTATCCCATGATTGCCAAGTGATCCACAAGGAAAAATATCCAAAGCCCATTTGTACCATTGGTATGGTTTCAATTTGCTCATGATGGAGTGGAATAGTTTCAAGGCAAAACATTTTAATTTATTTTAATTCTCTGGAAGGGCTGACTCCTCTCTGAAGCATTGAACTGGGACAGGCTGGCAGAAGAATTCAAAAAGAAACCAAGTTCTTCCAAAACAAAGCTCCCAAAGGGTGGAGAGGATGCACATGGTCCCTGGCTTTTTCTGTGTCCACCAGCAGCACCAGCACAGAGAGCAGCAGCAAGCCAGGGGGAACAGCACCCAACACAAAACACCTGCTTGCTCATTTTATTGTTTCAGCAACGTTATTTCACCCTCCCCTCCCCACTAGCAGTACAATACCCATCTTGTCAAGGGGTTTTTGATTTCCCCTTGGAGTTGCTGTCTTCCCCTCACATTCTCAATGGCAGAATGGTCAATTTCTGTACAACCGTGCTGGAAAACTGCAGAT
The DNA here is from genome assembly GCF_038088225.1 of Cyrtonyx montezumae. NCBI lineage: Eukaryota > Metazoa > Chordata > Aves > Galliformes > Odontophoridae > Cyrtonyx > Cyrtonyx montezumae. The sequence goes on from NW_027072078.1 coordinate 1,164,587, forward strand.
TCTGCATCCTATGGGGCATGTTAGGATGGTCTGCCTTAGGTAGAAGGCTTAGGGGTACAGAGAGACAGTAGCAGGCCCAGGCAGCTGCTACTGGGCTGTCTAATTCCACCATTACCACACTTCTCGTAAAGTCTTGGGATTGAAGAGGGATTTGATGCTGGGCTGAGGCTGTCCTCAGGAACCACAGCTATTCCTCAATGGTCCAGAGACTCTGGAGAGCTTCTGCAGGGGAAGAGCCAGCCTGCTTTCAGGTGATGACCCTCTTCATGTTCAGCCACATCGTAACTATTTCATTTCCCAAAGTTCCCCATAACTTTCCCCAGACACCTGCAGTGATGAGCCTTGAACAAAGCATCCCTGTGGCTTTTACCCCTCCAGGAAAATTTCTGTACACACTGACAGTAAAACCACCAAAAACCACAGGGGCTAGGAGTTGATCCCACACAAGATGCCTGAGAACAGCCACACAGAGGACTCCAGGCCTACGCAACAATCAAGGGTACATAGGTGATTTCCAGTCACCTTAATTTGGAAGGGAAACAAATTCTTTTAATGCAAGAACAGAAAAAGCATCCCATTTGTACTAAGGGTAACCCTGTGAGAGAGAGGGAGCACTTGTGAAACAACTGCTCAAGACACGTTACCTCCTGGGGGACCTCACTAGCACATAAATGTACTCTCATCAGAGACAACTAGCAGAATTACTGCTCCACAAAAGGCAGAGATCCCACAGCACTTGATGGCTGGCTCTGCTCACCCATGACACAGGCTGACAGCTCTGAGCCCCCTGCCCTCCTGCAGGCTCCCTGGCATGGCTGGCTGACAGAGCAGGGCGATGTGTCGGGTATGTCACCCCCAGTTTAAGACACCCATTATAGCATAACATTGAGGATCTTGCAAGAAGCAGTTGAGACCACAAAGTTCACACATTAAAAGAAACCCCAAGCCTCCCTGAAAACCATTCAGAAGAAGTGGTTTTAGCTGTCTGTTGTACTTCTTTCCCTTGTATACCCTCTCAAGCCCAGCATGAGAACACTGAAGCCACTGCTGATGCTTTTTGCCCTTTTTTCCTTTCCTTTGCTAGATACCCTGCTCCCATGTGCACTAAGCCAAAAAAAAAAGATCATAATATAAGCTTTTGTCTGTTAGTTTTTAAGGCTAAGGCCAGAAAACCTGAGCAGCCTGTTGAATGAATCACATAGCAAGGATTTCCAGGGAAATGGGCTATTAATACAAGATAAGAGATAGCACGACACACCGATGATATGCAGTTACTACATAAATCCCAGGCACTTGCTGAAGTAATTTAGGGACCATTCATGTCTTCAGTGGGCTAGGAAAGAGGCTTTTGGTGTGCAGTGTTTAAGAAGAGGGGGAGGAAATACAGCCGGGTGCAGCAGACCCTGGTACCAGTGAACTGCATGTACATCCCCAATAGCACTCTGCTGGGTTGGTAATCCTTGCCTTCAGTAGGAGGTTTATAAGCCTTGCAGTGTGGAGAAAGGCCTCAAGAATGAGAAAAAGGAGAGAAGCAATCAAAACTCTTCACCTTTTCTCATCATCTTCTTGAAACCAATTACAGCAGTGTGACCACAGAATCTAACACATCCCTTGCCTCTGGCATAGTTTTATGAATGGAAAAAAATATATATATAATCAGGAAAAGATCCTGGGGTCCGTTCTGCTCCCATAGGCTGAGTTACACCAGTTGGAGATGAGAGATTTTACCTATAACAAAAGTTCCCCTCTGAACAGACTCTGGAGATGTTTGACACCATGAAACCAGGAGCTCCCTGCTCTTTCAATAACACCATGCCACATGCTACTGTTTTCCTCTTGGACCCAATCCCAAACCCATCAAATCAGCACCAACTTTCACCTCTGCTGTTCAACCAGTGCACAGTGCCAAGCAGAAGAGGTGCACTCCATCCAAGCAGAACAGCCTTCTGCAGGTAAGTGCCAGACACAAGAAGTTTCAAGAAGTCACCCAGTACTCTCCCAAGGAGTGCAGAAATGCCCCACGGGATCCCACACCAACCTCTCCCACCTGCTGCTGCGAATGCTCCTGTATGACCTTACAGGACCTTGCCCACAAAATTGACTTCTTGCATTGAATCAGTTACTTCAAGCCTAGATTCCTGCAGCTTTGGTCTATGGGAATAACAATCAACGAGGAGGTGAATAGAAAAGTTGAGTTGATGCTGGCTGGAGTTCCAGCAGGGCATCAGCTCCCTATAATGACAGAACCATACTGCCAAGCTCATTCTCAAGGGATGCATTTTTGCACCAGCACCTGCTTGGTCAATTGCTTGTCCTACTATTGGCCATTGGTTTTATCAGCTCCACAGCGTGGTCTTGTACTTGAAGAGAGTTTGTCCCTGGTTCTCTTCTGAAGATGCTGCCACCTGGATGACCTTAACCTGGGACAATGGTATAGCAGCACACACCCTGAGCACGTACTTTCCACCTGGCAGAACACTTTAAGCACTGCTGCTGTTTTGTTTTGTTTTTTTGCTGCTCTTGCCCTTAGCACAGCCAGCACTTTGCCACATCAGCAACTACTCCAAGATGTTTCTCCACAGTCTTCAGCATCTGCTTCTTTTCTTACATGAACTCTAGAAAACTAACCCCAGCATAGATCTCCAGTTAGCTGGAAGCTTTCCAAACCACTCAGCACTAGGCTTTGAGAAGCTCTCACTGTTTGCAGCAAGTGGTGGTCCCATCACACCAGGAGGAGCCCAGAGCATCCAGCAGCACTGCAAACACAAAGCCAAGCTTTTTTCCCTTTGGCATACTCTTGTGAAGATGAGGATCGGCAAAGTCCCTCCAGATTTATCCAAGAGGCTGTTGGATCCCAGTCCAAGTAGCAACCACTGCAAATCACTGCTTGTATACAGAAACACGGTGAGCTTCATCTATCTTGAAAAGAAGTAATAAAAGTGACTTCAAATGACTTTCTCTTCTGATGGTTTAAGAGGCTGCTAAGAAGTCAGGATGGGCCAACTGTAGGGAGAAGTAAATGAAAAATGGGACAGTGGGTCACTTAGTTCTCACAGCACCAGAGTTCCCAGATGTAGAGCAGCACTGGCAACACAGAGCTGCTCAGAAAAGAGCTATCCTCCTAACTGAAACGTGGGCTGCCATCAAGCTGTCTCCTGGAGAGAGAACTTCCGTTGCTCCTACTGCTAAAACACCTCTATGCTTAAAACCATGTCACAGCCTATGATAGCAAAGCACAATCTAGCTGAGTCATTGAAATAAATCCTAGCAGGCACATTTCAATAGCACCAGAGTCATCCTTGCTACCAGCAGTCAAAGGCTAGATTCAATGAACAAAGCTCAGAAGAGATCAAGCTCTGAACCTGCACCTTGCTATGTTGCAATGTCACGGGGAAATAATGCAGAGATACCTCAGGAGGGACATGCAAGCTTCACACCAGGCAAGAAAAGGAAAGCCATGGAGATGCCAGAGGTTTGCAAAATCATTTCTCAGAAAGTTTGGTCATTTATTCCTTTTCTGCTTTGAGTTTGTTGATATGAATGGGCAAACACCAGGAGGAGAGGGTACCTCAGCCCACACTAAGCATGCTGGCCGGATATGCAAAGCTGACACAGAGTGAAAACTCACCTCTAGGTCACTGAGCTTGCATGCATCTGTCATGAAAAGCATGCACCTGGCTTGCAGATAATGCAATCTTACATGAGTCGTGATGTAAACATTTACAGTAGGCACAAAAATCTGCACAACAAACCCAGCTCTAAATCCAACATGAAGGAAGGCAACTGGGCTTGTTCTCTCAAAATGACAGCCATGCTTGGACCAAAAAACACCAGGAAATGGTCACTTCTTCCATGAACTGTAGTCGACCCCCAAAAGGGCACAGATCATGTGCTAGACAGAAGCTGCAGAGCTTGTCAGAAAACATTAACCATCCTCGCTGAGCTTTCAGCCCATCTATATATGTCAATACCATCTCTGTCAGGCTCAGAGATCTTACTAACCATTTCTGAAACATCCCCATGTGCTTGTTTATGGCATTTAGCAGGGCAAATGATTTATGATTTGGGGCAGTGTCACACCTGCCACATGCATTTTCATAAGTGTGCTGGTAAATGCACTGGTTTTCCTGCTTCCAGTGACCAGGCAGCAAGTCTTGCTGCTTTAAGAATGGAAAAAGCTGCTCTGATGAAGAGCTTCAGTCAGACAAGCTTAGCCCATGTGCTACAGTAGGATGGAGACCACAGATGTGACCTTACCACAAGGTGCAACTGCTGGATGTCACCTGCATCCATGTTGGACATGCAATCTTGTCATGGACAAAGCATGTTTCTGGACACCAACTCAAAGCCTGACCAGCTCAACAGAGGCCAGCCTCCAGGAAGACTTCCCTAATAACTCCAGCAGGTGTTGCATGCTCTGCAGGTCAGACTGCCCCTCTCCATCTAGTGAGCAAGGTACATGGATCCCTCCATCACTACCAAGAAGAAATCAGATGAAGGGCTGTCACCTTTGCAGGGTCTTCTTGAGAAGGTTTCCAAACCAAAAAGAGCTGTACTGAGGTGGCAGGAAGAAATATGGCCAATGCATGCATTCAGGGAGGACAAAGGGACTGTTCCATCCATCTCTCACCAGTCTCACCTAAATGTTCAAACTGAAAATAAAAAGGTGAAGTAATGCACCACCAGCACCAAAAAGCCAGATCCAGAAGCTCCAAAATGCATAAGAACTGGGATCTCAAACAGTGCTTTCCATGGATGTCTGCTTATTGCAGTAGAGGAAGTATTGGAGTAGAGGAAGAAGCATAACTGACCTTGAATGACACTGGAGTTTATTCAAACTTGGATGGACTGAGTTCTGAGCAACTTAGCTTGGACTAGATGACCTTTAAAGGTCCCTTCCAACCTGAACAGCTTTACAATTCTATGAAGAGGCTGCATGTGAAATATGACAAAGCAAAAAGTATCAGAGAGAGATTAGATAGTGGGCATGAGCCCATTCCTCTTATCTGCTTATACCTGCTTTCACATGCAAACTCCTGCCCCAAAGCCCTGAATATCTGCTGCTTTGGCTTCCAGTCATTGCAGGGGTCACAGTCTCAGATGGATTTTCTGGCACATACTGCATTTCTTGCAAGAACCACCTCTAGCAGTGGGATTTTTATCTATGACACAGCCTGTGCAGGCACGTGGCCAGGGCTGCCAGCATCCACCTCCCTGCCAAACCGGTTATAACCACGTACTTTGGCTCCACACAGACCACATGAACCTTTCACCTAGGAGAAGGAGCAATGCCTGGACTCACTAAAAACACTTGGAAAGAGGAGCTCCATCAATATGGCACAAATCAAAGCTGCCTGGCTGAGTGCTGAAGGGGCCAGCAAGGGATGGAAATGCTCGCCAGGCAATGCCATGCTCTCCTGCATGAAATGGAACATATCCAGCAGCAAAACTAAGCCAGAGAGAGCAATAGGAGGGGTTTTGCTGTCTTCCCCCACACTGCGTGATGTGAGAAACTACAGGCAGGCTGCCATGACTCCTTGATGACACAGGCCTTCAGCAGACAGGGCCAGAACTGATGCTGATCTCCATGAATTGGTGGAATGACCTGAAGTCAAACAAGATTAATTTCAAGGCAGACATGGGCAAAGCAAGGGAGGGGAAATAAATCAAGGGCACAGTGCCCAAATGGAAGTAATTGGGCTGGCAGAAGGGTTCTCCAATACAAGGATGAGTTTCAAGTTGAATGTGAATATACACAATGATGATTGCTTTCCTAAAGCAGCTCTCACTCTGGGAAAACGCATGCTGAGAGCACACAGTGGAATGCACTCCTGCTCAAAGGCTGAGATCCTGCTGAAGTGTGGTGCTTGGCATGGGGTCCTCCCCTCATGGTGACGTGCATCCCTAGCTGGAATGACCCAGGGGACAGGTTACAGACCTGGCATGGGGCAAAAGCCAGGATAGCTGAGTTTATTTGTACTAGAGGAAAGGTGACTTAGGAAGAGCTTTTAAGTGTAGAAGGATGGCTTTCTGTCCTCAGTGTGCTTGGCCTTCATCTTCTCCCACATAGCACCTGTCCCACAGAGCACAAGGCACTGGTGAAGAACCGTGTGCCTGTCCCTGTTCCCCCCCCATGCCAAGCACACCTTGTCTCCCCTAGCTGCAGGATGAACACTGCTCTGTAATATTCACCTGCCTTTGTAAACAAGTTATGAAAGCAATGCCCAGCAGCCTTTCCAGCTTTATTTGTGCTGCAGTCTGAAGTTCATTTCCCGACAGCCAGAAATGACTCATGGGCATGTGGAGTCTACCCTGCCAGCCTGGCTCTGTATGGCTGCTTAACCTCCTACCTGCTGCAGAGCACCATCACACCATTACAGAGTTGTCCTCCTCTGAACTTCAACCAAGCAAGGTGGGTTGGTGCTATACCTCCACCACCACCTTGGACAGTATTAGTGTTCCAGACTTACCTCGCCCTCACGGCATCAGGCTGCATGTCAGCAAGGACCCAACCACACAGAGGGATTGAATCCTATTTCCCAGATTTGTTCCCCAAAAAGCAGACAGAGGAAAACTTTCAGCAAGTCTTGCTCTCAGTTCAGCGTGGCTTTAGAGGAGCCCAGCAGTACCCAAAGCACATGCACAGCAAGTACTCCTCTGTGCACACATTCACAGCAAAGGCAATGTCTGTAGGAAAAACTGGGAGCCCTCAACACCAGAGTTTTCATCAGCAGTAACTATCTCGGGGCAACAGTACCATCGGAGTGACAAGCAGAACAGCCCTGCATTGCATCTCCTACTTACACCTGCCCAGAGGAGATGCAGCAGCCCACAGATCCCCATGGTGTAAAGGAATCTTTGAAAATGTTCATAAGGATAATCCCTTTCACCCTCCATGTCCCACGTGGGCTCCTGCAATGTCCTTCCTGGAGGAGGTGCCCAAGCTGGTCCTCACATGTTTCTTTTCAGAGACCTATAACTCGCTGAAGAGGTTTAGATCTGGATGTGCAGCAGACAAAAATGAAGGGGATTCCTTCCAGAGGGGACAAAAAGTGTCTCCTCTGGAAGATCCAAGTGATTGATGTCCTATGATCATATCTCCCAGCAACCACTGCCTACACATTTTAGGAGATATGGAACTTTTCTCCCCAGTTTTCCAGAGTATCTTTGGTCCACAGCTAAAGATGCAATGTTGACACAGTATTTAAAAGAGGGCTATAAACAGGAGAGGAATCGACTTCTTACAAGACAGGACAAGGGGAAATGGTTTTAAGCTCAAGGAGGGAAGGTTTAGATTGGATGACAGGGGAAGTTCTGCACAGAGAGAGTGGTGAGGTGCTGGCACAGGCTGCCCAGAGAGGCTGTGGATGCTCCATCCCTGGAGATGCTCAAGCCTAGGTAGGATGGGGCCCTGTGCAACCTGGTCTAGTAGCAGATCTGGAGGTTGGTGGCCCTGCCTGTGACTGAGAATTTGGAACTCAGTGATCCCTAGGGTACCTTCCAACCCAAGCCATACTCTGATTCTACGATTAACATACAAGGGTTTGATATCATAATCATCCTGTCTTTAGGAGATACAACCCTCCACACCAAAGCGATCATCACTTCAGGATGGGATGTAAACAGTGCAGCAGGGATTGAACCCAGAAGCTTTTTCACCCCGACACAAGACACTTACCCATAAGGTAATTCTTCACCTTCAGGTATCCTACTGCCAGTCGCAGGCTGGAGAGTTTATCAAACCTGGTGCATACATCTTCAGGGAAGGGCAGCAAGCCAGTCAGCTTGTTCAGTTCCTCATTGAGCCGATCTCGATGCCTCTTGGAGGGGCTGGACTTCACCCCCTCAGGAGCTGGTGGTTTGGGGCTGGAAAAGGCAAAGCAGAGTTTGATTAAATGCATCCAGCAGGCTCTTCCTAGCCCCAGAGCTGATGTTACTGCAGCCATAACGGTAAAATGCTAGCAGAAAAAGGTAAGACCATGAGGCAGTAAAAGCAAGCTCCAGCAAAGCCATGAGGCTGGGGACAACATGCAGTCCTGGTAGACATTCTCCAGTGGGAACATGGAGAATGCATCAGCCTTGCTCCCTTTACAAAGCCCTGGAAGGGAAAGGGATGCCAAGTGGAGACCTACAAGCCATCAGAGCATCGCTTGGTCAGGTTAGACTCCTGCACCCACATCCCATTCTGGCTACTATTACTCTTTCCTCTTCCTCCTCGTCCTGTACCCAGCATGAGAGCCTGAGTGCTCAGAGACTGAATCCATTCTTTCACTTGTTAACTGATGCTATAAAGGGAAAACACTCATGAAAATCCACAGCAGCACTTGGATTAAGAGATATCACATAGGATGGTTTTAGGGCACAGCACTTAAAAAAAACAACAAAAAAAAAACCTTCTTTTTGTTTGTTTGTTTCTTTCCAAGATTATGATCTCTGATCCTTTCAAATGGACATTTCCAAACTAAAACAACATCTGATGGCAGACTTAGGTTCTGGGACAAACACTGAGCTTGCAGGGCCTGTGACAGCAGCTCTTGTCTGTCATAAGCTGGCTTGGAGAGCCATCCCCATCAGCTGCAGTCCCACCACTGAAATCCCAGCCATAGAAGACAGAGGTTGGCTAATGACTTTAATGAATCTGGGATGTCACCTTGTCTCCTTTGGTTTCCAATTTTTTAGCTTGAAGAAAAACACTTTAGATTTCACAGGGGACCCACAACCCACTCTGTATGTGGTTAAATTGCATCTCCTAACATGCAATCTATATTGTTTTGATGTAATTTGTGTAACCACAAACTCTCCTTCCACAGGGAACCTCGCTTCACAAAGCAGCTTCGGATAGCAGGATCTGCCATTACTTAGAAGCAATTTAAGCTCTGCCCTCGAATACTGCTCTCAAATCCCATGTGGCAGGACTGCTCACATGTGTGACAAGAGGGGAAATGAGTACTAAATGAAATGCAACGAGGTGCCAACTGAATTTTTATTACGGAGAGCTACCCATGGGTCTTCTAAGCAAGGATGGGAAATCGTAGCATTTCTCCAGAAAACCTCTATCAGGCTGTTTTGTGAGATGAGAATCAGGATGGACAGACCCTCTTCTGGAGAGATTAGGTGCAACTCATCGCCAAACTTGATCACACAAGCCAAGCAGAACACACTGGCACGGATGCTTTGATGTACTCCATTAGCCACTGGCTTAACAGGCCCTTCTGAAACCACAGCCATCACGGAAAAAAAATGAAATAGTTTTCAATTAGAGCATCAAGGAAAAAACAAACAAACAACAACAAACACCCAACAGAATACAAAGTGAACTAAGTAATTCTAACTTTCCTCAGATATCTGCACACTCGCTGCACAGACACACTCCATAGAAAGGAAAAGGGAGCCAAGCAGGTAGTGCTGCCTCTTATGGAAGGGGAGATATGCAGAGTCATAGCAGGGTCTCCTGGACAGCCCAGGAGCACCGATGGTGCTTGCATGTGTGGGGTGGTGTGGCCAGCACCAAGGCACAGCAGGGAAAGGGCAGGAGAGCTGCAGAATTGCATTGGCTCATTCACGTAGGCCAACACCATGCCCTGCAGCATGGGAGCTCCAAACCATCCTCACGGATGCCAGAGAGAAACATCTGGGCACTCTTTGCTCTCTACAGAGCAGTTATTAAGCTTCAAAGTGCAAGGCAGCAGGAAAACTGCCAGTCCCGACTGCACACAATTAGCATGGGAAAGGCATGGACATGAGCACAACCAGGTTATTAGCCACTAGAGAATCTGCACAGATGAGCACTGTGAGGAAACCATGCTTCCTCTGAAGGCAGAAATAGCAGGGCTTGGGCTGGACAGGTCCCTGTGTTACGCAAAACATGCTCAGATTCCATGTCCCTAGGGTGGGCTTTGTCTCAGGGACAACACACTGAGCCCTGGCAGCTCCATGCCTGCACAAGCAGTGAGATAAAGGTGTCTTGGAGGGCTCTGCATCCCACAAGCAGGACTTGCTTTCAGTTTCCTGGCACAGAAACCAGAGTCCGTGATGAAGCTGCTGATTAAAAAGCTAACGGCCCCAGCATTGGCCAGCAGGAGCGAGAACACGTGGACTGCATGGCTGCGAGCAGGGCAAAGGCTGCAGCACTGCCTCCCCGGCTGCTCTTGGATGAGGAATCCAGCAGAAGCAGAACAAGCAGGTACTGAGGGTGCCCAGCGCAGTATCCAGGTGGATTGTGAACAAACATTCTCCTCCACCCCAGGCTTGAGCTCAGCTCATCCCAGAAGCAGCCCCCAGAAGCAGGCACCCGAGTGTCCCACATGCCTGCTGACCTCAAGCCGCAAGGTGCGACTGCAGAGGGTTGGGGGGAATGGGGCCCTAAAGTCGGGGAACAGCGTCGGACCGTGACGGAGCCCCACGTCTGAGCTACCCAGGGCTGGGTCAGCGTCAGCCCGCACCTGCAGCCACGCACAGCCGAGCTACCTCCAGAGACAACTCGGGCTGGCTGCTGTTTTACCTTACCCAGCGCGGCAGACCCCAGCCAGCACCAGCAATGAACGCTAAGCAGGACGAAGCGCAGCCCTGCCCGCCTCCCTGCTTCCTCGCAGCGAGCTCCAGCCCTGCCCTCGGCCCCGAGGGCACGGTCCTCCTCCGCACCCACCTCCTGGGCACCGGCTTCTTTCTCTTCCTCCCAGCGTACATCCCTCCGGCAGCACCGAGCACCGCCGGCCGCTCCCGGAGGAGGAGTTTAAACAGTACTAAAGCGGGGCGGCCCCGGCCCCTTCCCCGCCCGGTCCCGAGCCGCCCCACGCGGTCCTGCCCGTCCGAGGAGCCCGCAATGCTGTCCCCGCTTCTTGGCCGCTGTGTTCCTCCTGCGAACACCCCACTCCCGTCCAGGCTGGCGGAGAGTGATTGTACTCACAGGACCATAGAGTTGTAGAACCATAATGGGATTTCTACAAGACAGTTATCCTGTATGTGTTGGCTCTCCCACAATTATAGGAATGTTATAGGAAATTCAAGTAAGCTTCGTGTTACTTAACAACTTCAAGAGAGGAAAGGAAAAGAGAGAAAAGAGGTAGATCACTATCCTGGTTTCAACCCCTTGGTATAGTACCAAAACAAAAGGGGATGCCCTCCCCAGCCAGACTGAAATGTAGTTGGCTCCAGTCCAGGACTGGTTGAGACACCAGACCCCTCCTGTGACTGAGTCACCTCCTGGGGCATTGCCTGGGCATGTCCCTCACCCTGCCCTGTGACTCGAACACCCTGAGTAGTGGTGATACGCATATAGTAGATAGCAGCAAAAGAAGAGAGGAGATGAGAAATAAAATCGTGGAACCATGAAGCCTGGAAAAGACCTCTAAGATCATCTAGGCCAACTGTCAACCCATTATCCATTGCCCAGGTACGTCCCTTACATGTGCAGGTTTGTCCCTTACAAAGTCCTGGTCACCCCTCCCAGCATCCCGACAGCCTCAGTTGCTAGGGCTCTCGCAGCCTCTGCAGATGTTCCTGCTCTCTTACTGGAGGGATTTGCCAGCATCTCACAGACAACTGTTGAAGACAGAAAGTCAGACACATTGGCAGACAAAGTTCCAGCATAGCCCACATGTGGGGTCTTGTTCAGCCAAACTGCTCCAGGCCCTCTTTGCTGTGAGGCTCTTCTCCCAGGCTTCTCACTAGCTTATACAAGCCTCAGTGCCTTTACAAAGCAGCTCTGTGTTACTGTCCTACATCTTCTGCCAGCTCTCCTCTGAGGATAAACACCCACCTGACCCCTATACCCACAGCGGGTGGAACTGGGAGCATCTCACATTTTTCAAGCCTAAAACCCCACAAAGAAGTGCAAATGTTATTGCTATCTTTCAGTCTAGAAGTGCTATTTCCTCCTCATTTTCCAATCTGGATGAGGTAGGGAAAGGGAGAGGGTGACCTCTCTGACGTTTGCCCAGTTCCATAGGATAGGACCTGAGAAAATCTCCTGGGTGGTAAAGTGTTAACATAGTGCCAAGCTGTCCTTCTGCCAACAGCCACTTTGGACAGTCCTATCTGAATTAGCCTTTGGAAGCTAATTTCTTTCTATCTTTCATTCCTTTGCCAAGTGCTGAGTGTTGTTTTGTTTTCTGTTATGCAATCTTTTCAAAACTAGGCAAACAGATATTAGCTAAACCACAGCAGCAAAGATGGGGAAGGCAGTGTGGGCCACAGTTTGTAGAATAATTAGGAAGTCTGTGTACTGCCACTCCAGCAAGCCCCTAGAACCTTTTGAGTTGAAAAGGCCATCTGGTCCAACTCCTCTGCAATGAACAGGGAAATCTACAGGTAATCAGGTTGCTCAGAGTCTCGTCCAGCCTGACCTTGGATGTTTCCAGGGATGGGACATATGCCAGCTCTCTGGGCAACGTGTTTTTGTACTTTACCACCCTTAATGTAAAAAACTTCTTCCTTATATCCAATCTAAATCTCCTCTGTTTTTAGCTGGAAACCTTTTCCCTTTGTTCTGTTAGAGTCTGTCCCCTTCTTGTACCCCTCCCTTTAGATACTGAAAGGCTGCTACCAGGTCTCCCCAGAGCCTTCTCTTTAGCAGGCTGAACAGTCACCTGCAGGTGATTGCAGAGCTGTCCAGGGCTGAATGTCCTACTCCAAATCAAGTGCTTGGATCATTATTAACAGAAGGTAAAACAATACCCCTAGCAGCTGTTTTCTCCCTGTTTAGCTACTTTGGATTGCTCTCTGTATCTGTTGCATACAAATAAGTTTTCAGATGCCAGCCAAACACACAAAGATGGTATGAGCAGGAATTTGGACAGCAGTGTAGATATCAAAAGAGATGGCAGCCTAGGTAGAAACACTAATCTCTCTGCTATAAAACTGCCCCCCTTGGACAATCAGCTCACCTAGAGATCTACTGCTTGCTCAGGAGAGATTGCTGTGGACTTGTCTGAGTCCAGGACTTCACCAATGGCTAGCTTTGAAACTCAGTAGTGTGGCTCTGTTGAAGCAATGGGAAGAAATGAATGTTTGTGGATTTGTAGCATTCTCTCTGTCCCACAGACATGAAGCGGAGAATGGGCGATGTGTGAGAGGACATGCTGTCTGTTGTGCTCTACTAGAAAGATATACTACTCCTGAGATCAGGTTGAGAACTTCCCACAGCACCACAGAGAGGTCTCTTCTGAAGTCCTTTGTCTATGTCAGGCTATGTCAGGGTGGCATGGAGCCATGGCAAGGACAGAGCATGGAGTCATGGAGTCTGTAAGATGCTGGGTGGGGATTTGGGGTCCAATGCTGAAGAGCTGACATCGATGGAGTGCAGACCAAAAACCAACCCAAATGTCTTGCAAACCCTGCAGCAGAAGAGAGGCATGCAATGAATCTGGCAGAGAAGTAGCATTCTTTCAGCACTACCCAGCCCCATCTTGTGGCAAGGATCAGCAAAACCTCCGAAAGCAGCAGGGATGTTCTGCTCGCCGTGTGGGCATCAGCTGACTTTCCAGCAGCACTAGCCAGGGAATATCCAAGGGGTGTCTTTCCCCCCCAGAAGTGCCTGCTGTAACCATAGGGTGGAAAAGGCCTCTAAGGTCATCTAGTGCAACCATCAACCCATCCCCGCCATGCCTCCTAAAGGCCACATCTCCTTATTTCTTGAACACCTCCAGGGATGGTGACTCCATCACCTCCCTGGGAAGCCTGTTCCAGTGCCCAACCACTTTCTGAAGAAGAAATTTTTCCTAATATCCAACCTGAAGGCGTCCCCTGTCCTCCTGCAGCCCCCGTGCCGGCCTCCTGGCACACGGTCTCCTTCAGCAACACAATTTCTTGAGAGCAGACTCACGGAGGGCTTGGCGATGCAGCACCTGCAAGCAGTGCTGGCTGTGAGTTTGGTGGCTGAAAGGTGCCTGCATACTGAAATGTGGAAAGTGCCTACGCTGTTTTGCTCCTGTCCTCGCAGGTCTTTTGTGTGCGCATGGCTGAAGCGTTACTGCCTGCTCCTTGTCACATAGCAAAGTGGAGGTTACCTCAGGAGAGAGGCACATTTCTGGCACATCTCACCACCATTAGCGACGAACAAGAGCCGTCATGCCACGCTCATAGAAACGCACACCATCAGGGCTGACCCACTGCCGCAGTCACCACTGCTGAAACACACCACGTCGGATCAGCCCATAACCATTCAGCAACTGGCGCTGAACGTCAGCGGGCGCCGTCTTTTGAGGAATCAGTTCCACACCTCCGCTTCACCCACGCTTCCACGTCACACTCCTTCACATCAGAGCACGCCCCTGCTGCCGCCCGCCACACAACCACGAACTTCAACGCCACTGGCAAAGCCTAGGCCGCGCGCGCCGTGACGTCATCACTCCGCGGCCGCGGGGACGTCATCACTCCGCGACCGCAGCGCGGCGCCGCCATGTCCTTGTGGCGGGCCCGTCTGGGCCCGGTGACGGCCGCCGTTACGGTTACTGCCCGCGGCCGCCTGCGGAGCGCCGTCCTGCCGGCGGTGAGCGGGAGCCCGGGAGCGGCAGGGTCTCGTATGGGGCGGAGAGGACGGGAGAAGAGAGGGGAGGGGAAAGTGACCTTCAGCACTGCGGTGCGGCCTTGGTGGGGGGTGGGATGCGCGAAGCTGTCAAGTGAAAATAAAGAACTCGCTGTACACTGTGCTTTGCTGTGCGGTAGTACCCCGTGTGGGATGTGTTTTCTTGAAGAAGCAACCCGATTTGGACGAGGGTGCTGTCGTTTTTTAATCGTGCTGCTGTGTTGACTTTCAGGCAAGCATTCACACCGGCTCCAGGCGTGCTTTGCAGTATGGCTGGCTGGCTTACATGCTGGGAGAGAGAGCTTCTAAAAAATTCACTGAATACAGTAAAATCTTCACAGTGGAGGGCAACCTATCGTCTGGGAAGGGCAAGCTGGCACAGTATATAGCAGAAAAATTAGGTATGGCTTTATTTTCTCTGTAATGGGGCAGAGTGGCTGGAAGACTGTGTGGAAGAAATGGACCTGAGGGTTCTGGTCAACAGCTGGCTGACCACGAGCCAGCACTGAGCCTGGGTGGCTAAGAAGGCCAACAGCATCCTGGCTTGTGTCAGAATCAGTGCAACCACCAGGAGCAGGAGGTGATAGTTCCTCTGTACTCAGCTCTGGTGAGACCACACCTCGAGTACTGTGTTTGGTGTTGTGCCCCTCACCGCGAGATTGAGATCCTGGAGCATAACCAGCAAAGGGAGAATTCTTATAAGAAGCAGCTGAGGGAGCTGGGATTGTCCAGTCTGGAGAAGAGAAGATTCATGGGAGACCTTATTGCTCTGTACAGCTCCCTGAAGGGAGACTGTGGTGAGGTGGGGGTCAGCCTCTTCTCTAACGTGATTAAAGTAGGACAGAGGCGATGGCCTCAAGTTGGGAGAGAGTCAGGTTGGATGTTAGGAGCAATTTCTTCTCTGAAAGAGTGCTCAGGTGCTGGAACGGGCTGCCCAAGGAGGTGGCTGAGTCACTGTCCAGGGAGGTGTTCAAGAAACATTTAGATGCTGTATTGAAAGATATGGTTTAGTGAGGGAATATCAGGAGTAGGTGGATGGTTGGACTGGGTGATCTCAGAGATCTTTTCCAGCCTTACTGATTCTATGAGTCTATGATTCTAATGTTTACTGGAATTTAACAGTGTCACCGTGATTCCTGCATAAAAGAATTGAACCAAAAACATCAATTCTTGGCTAGCAAATTGTTACGTAGTGTCACAGTTAATATTCAGGGTGTATAGATACAGGCAGAGTAAAGTGCTGGTGAGGCTTGAGGTGACAGAGACACTGTCAGGTCACTGTAAATGACATTTTGGTTCCAATTAGGTCAGTTTACTCACTGAGCTCCCAGCTGTCATGAAGTCACTGAGCACCGTTAGAAGTTTTTGTGTGGTGTGTGCTCAGAGCATCCAGTTGAGTGGAGAACTGGTATGATAAAAGTTCTGCTAAAAACAAATGCTCAGCTTTCATAGAGTTGGAGTTTTATTAAACCTAATAATTGAGTTTTGTCAACTTTCTGCAGGGTGACAGGTCAGAGGGCTTTGGGTGCTCTTTTGAAGTACTGATTAGAGTAGACCTTCATATATAAATGAGCTGAATAGGAGATGCTCATTGTAAGCAAGTACAACTTAGTATTCTGATTGGTGTTCTCTTTTGAGTTTCATCCTTTTTTTTTTTTTGTCAGGAATGAAATATTTCCCGGAAGTGGATATCTATTATCAAAACAGAACCACAGGAGATGGAACTCTGCTGGATGAGAGATTTAATGGCTTCTGTAACCTTGAGAGATTTTACAATGATCCTAAGTGCCCTGATGGACACTCTTACAGGCTACAAGCTTGGCTGTTTGGTAACCGTGTTTTACAGTACTCTGATGCACTGGAGCATCTGCTGACCACAGGTTAGATTTCACACTGAATGCATTCACTTCTACATTAACTTAAGTGAAAATTCTAGCCTTCAGGTGTTTTTAACTGTTTCGCTAGAATCTGTGCTTTGGAATTAAGACCTTTTAAGTGAGTGTGGGTGTATAGCCCATTTAGAAAAATACCTTGCATATTTTGTGTTAGATATTGTTTCTAATGAAGGAAATGCATACCATTTATCAGTTTCATTGGTTGATCCATGTCAAAAGGTCACCTTAAACATGCCAATGCAGCAGAGAGTTCTGTAGCCTTTTTAAAATTCCCTAGACATATTTCCTGATGGCATCTTTTGTTCAGTCATTTTGATTTCACTAAGTACTGCTTTGTGATGATGATTATAACAATTAATTTCTGAGTTTCTTCTGGTGTGAAAAGCTTTTCTCAATCAGTACTGATTTACCTGTTCCTTGTGCTTTAATACAAAGGTTTTCCAGAAAAAAAATAAAAAGTTTGAGTACCAGAAGGTGTCTCAAACACAAAAGTAAATGTGCTGCTTAAATATAGTGATCCTTAGATGTTGTAACACTGGGCACAGTATGAGTATGTATAGGTTAGACAGCCCTCACTCTTCTGTTTTATTTAAAATCTCTTAGGTAAGCTTTCAGAAAACGATGTGTGTCTGTAATTCTGAATGCTGCTGCCAAGGGTCTTTCTGAGCTCTGCATGACTGGAATCTACTTTCAATTGCAGGTCAAGGTGTGGTGATGGAGCGCTCTCCCTACAGTGACTTTGTGTTTTTGGATGCCATGTTTAAAGAGGGCTATATCCACAAACGGTGTAAGTTACTTGCACAAAAAAGGGAAGTTATTTTGTCATAATCTTACCCAGAGTATGATAGCTTAGTATTTTTTAAGAAAAGAAAAGCTTGCTGCCAAGACTGACTACTTTAAATATTTGCAGTTGTTTGTGAGGTACTTGGTACCTTGGTTCTGCATTCATTGAAGACCAGTCTCAATCCATTAGACTTCCTTATCTTTCTTCAAGGGCTCAGTTCTGCTTATATATTCTGTAATACACTCATAAAGTGTGTGAGCATACTCAGGAAGATGAGATGTCCTCAGGCAAACCTTGTTCTTGCAGCATTAGGTGGGATGTAAATCACAGATTATCAGGATTTGGCATAAAAATTGCCTTAGATTGCCAGTTTCCTTTTGAATTTCAGAGAATGCAAATGCCTTTCTTGCCTGCAAAATAGGTAAAGAGAAGGATTCAAGACTGTGGACCAGTCAGCCTCAGCTCGATCTGTAGAAAGGTAATGGAGATGTTCCTCCTGGCAGCCATTTTTAAACATATTAAGGAATGCTTTTCCTGAACCTCTGTAGGTTCCTAATCACCAAACTATTACCTAAAGAATGCCTTAAGGTGCTGATGTGGTAGAGGAATCTGGTAAGCCTACCCTTAAGCTTGGTATATCTGCCATGAAGAGGAAACTGCAAATGAGGTAGTAGGGGATGTGATTTATTTGGAAATAGAATGTATTTAGCAAACACAAGAAAAACACTCAAGAAATAATGGATTATAGTTCTCATTCTGTTCCTTTGCTATTCTTTCTTATTTGGATTAAGTTCTGCCTTTAGCTGTTGTGTTTTCTCTGTTTGTTTTATTTAATGCAGGTGTTGATCACTACAAGGAGATCAAAGAGATCAGCATATGTGAATTCCTGCCACCTCACTTGGTCATTTATTTAGATGTACCTGTCCCAGATGTGCAGAAGAGGCTTCAAGAGAAAGGAGAGGTAATTTTCTCTTGTACCACTATCACACCTTTCTACTGTTTGTTGTAATCATGCCTTCGTGAGTGTGAATCCCACTGGATTCGCTGCAGAATTCTGTTCCTGAGGAGCTTCTAGTTCTCTTACATAGTTGTAAGATCTGTGTGTTGGTGTTGTATTCTGCTGTAAAAAAGTGAAAATTTTGACTAATTCACTATGCTTTCCCTTCCATGAAATTAATCAGCTCTTAAAAGTTAGCCTTCCTAGCTGCTGTTTTGAGAGCTGCTTTCAGGTCATGTGCTCCTTGCTCTAAGGTCTTTGCTGAGTGCCAGAAGCCCCTTCTCCAGCTTCCCCACGTGACTGCTCTTTCAGACCAGTGTTGGCATCAATTGTGTGAAAATAAAAGTAACTTCATTTGTATAGCATTACCTCTTAAAATGTACCTCTTGCTCATCAGCATACTAGATTATTAGATTATTCAAGTTGCCTTTTATCAGAAAAATGGTGGGATGTTTTTGTGTAATGATTGAATGTGATGTTTGGTTTGGATTTTTTTCCTTCTCCCTCTTTGATATTTGGACATGTGCTTGTAACTGTTCTCAGATCAGTCATGAGGGTTAAATGATGTTTACTTTATACCTTATTCAAAGGCTATAGGAGACTGTATTCAAGTGAAGTATTTAACTGTGGAAAGCTTGGTATATTAGAAGAAAGCTTTAATTTTTTTTTTTTTTTTTTTTACAAAAGACATTCTCAGATCCCTTAAATGCTTTGTGAGCAATGTCTGCTTCTTGAAACAAATGTGTGTACATTGGTATGCTGGGTTTAGGTCAGTAGTGTTTTATTTCCTGCCCATTTAAGAGGGATGCTGATGACTGCCAAGGGGAAGTGACTTCAGAGCTGTAAGTGGAAGGCTGCCCTTGCTGCTTTGTGATCTGTGTGACCAGAATGCCTTTGCCTACTGCTCAAGTGGCTCCATTCCTGCCCTCCAGCAGTTTGAGTGCTGACTAAACACGCCTCTTCTCTTTAATGAACAAGGCACTCCTGTGTGGGAAAACTATAGATTTCTTTGTTTTAGCAACTTCAGCTACTGAAATAGAAAATGTATTGTGGGAACCTACACATTCTTTGCCCCTGTGACGAAAAAGGTCAGTGGCACTTTTGAGGCATTCTGGCATGAATTGCTAGTGTAACAGAAATGCCTTAGGGCACTGGCACTGTTGGGCATTCTAGGGCTTGTTTGAAGATGGAACTTTCTGGTGGTTGGAGTGTACGTGATTGGTATTCAGCACTGGAAAAAGGAAAGCCCTCTGATGTGCCCAGCTAGCAGAGATGCAGGGCCTTCTGATGTAGTGGGCATCTTGATGTGTGTTTCCTAATTGAATAGTGGCAGGAATCATAACTTGATTTTAGGACTGAATTAAAGGAACACATGCTAAATGAGAGAAATTCCTGTTGCTCTGCAAACATGACATTGAGGTGTGCTGTACAAGTGGTGGACTGTCCAACAGCTGGTATGATATCCTTTAAATCCCAAAAGAAGAGAGTGCAAAGAATGGTTGTCTGAAACTAGAGAAATGGGTTAACCTTGTCCCTCTTGGTGGCCCTCAGACAATCCTCTCCTTTCTTTTAGATGATAACATATAACTTCCTTGATTATGCAAGTATCTGAATTTAATCAGTCCTTGGAAAGTTACGTTTTGAGGCTGTTTCGTTGTTTGGTTCATGTGAACTCAGGAAAAGAGACTTCCCATAAATTGAAATAGACTGTAAGAAAGCTTTTTGTTTATCACATCAGAAGATTCTTGCTCTTGTCTCCGTAGTTTTAATCATCAGCAGGTGTAAAGCAGTGATTACTACAGTCTGTGACTCATTCCTTGGGGTACTCTAGGTGTTTATGAAACTCTAAACACCTTAATACTTGAAACTCAAGTGCAGTTCACTGCATACAAGAGTCAACTCTTGATAGCTGGTGTAAGACCAACTTCTGCTTAGTCTTCTGAGCTGATGGAGAAAAGAGAATATACTTTACAATATTATTCTTCTGTTTTCTGTTTATTTTTAGCCTTATGAAAAAAAGGTATCGGCTTCGTACCTCCAGAACATTGAGGATGCTTATAAGAAAACCTTCTTACCAGAAATCAGGTTAGCAAACCAAGCTGCTCTGTCCACTGAATCTTTGAGTAAAAAATATGTAAGTTCTTGGCAAATAGAAGCAAATAAAATAATGTGAGATAATCCTTCTGCTATGAACTACAATGCGATGCCCTAATTATGTAGTATTGTATCCATGGTATAATGTCTATGTGTGCTTGTATAGTTACTTGTTACCTCTTAGAAGCTTGATGCCACCACTACAGTGTTGGAATATTAAAAGTGAAACGCCTTCAGGAGCAGAGTGGGAGAGATGTTGTACAGTGGTAAATCCATTGGATTTTGTAAATGGAGCTAATAAGCCATGATCTGTTATATACCACACTTAGGATGTTTCCTGTCTTAAGAACTCCTTTCAGTTGTCATAGCTTTGGCTAATTTATAGATGGTGATGCAGAAGGAGAGAGGTTTCTTTAGGTAAGGGCTTGTCATTCCCTTTTCTAGTTCTGTTTTTCTGCCTTGTGAGGCATACACGTTACAGCCAGGAGAGGACTTTGTTGGTACTGTTAAACACTGCACTGCTACCTGCCTTTAGAGGCCAAAGTGCTTGTCTTTGAACTCCCCAGGCTTTCTCTAGCTGGGAAGTGAGAATGTATGAACTGTGAACTTGAGACTGTAATAGTTTGCCAGCTGTCCTGATTCTTAAGAAGTAACTCTATCAGAATTGCCTTACAAATATGAAAACATGTGAGCGTGAGCAATCTTGATCTGAACAAATGACTTTCAGAAAAAAAAGCTGTTGAAGGTCACAGTCAGATCTGCTTTACATCAAAACAATCTCTACTCATGCAAGATTTGTTTTGTTCATGGAGTTGACTATTGTGTTTCATTTCTTTAAGTCAAATAACATCTTCAGGAATACTGTCTTTGCTCCAGCTCCCATGGTAAATCAGTGTAATTGTGCTATCAGCAATTGAAGTGGATAACTTCATATTGAGCTTGTCATTCATATGGGAGCAGAAACTGTTGCTGCAGTGTATGGTTAGCTGCCTCTGAGTATCCTTTCAGCTGCTAGAAGGAAGTGGCAGGGAGGAAGGGTGGGAAACGGTGGGACTGTCATCCCCCTGAGGGCAGAATTGGCTTGAATTTACTTGGCAAGGAGGAAAATGCTGCTTATTCTTTGGATCAAATCTAGCCTCAGAAACACACCGTGTTGTTCAGCAAGGCTAAACCTAGCCTAGCTGGTCCTGCTGTGATTTCAACTCTTTCCCCTTTGTCTGTACATGGTCAGTACACTTGTTAAGCAAACACCCTCTACTTGGCATCCTCATCAGCATCCAGGCTCACAATGGCTTGTCACATCAATCTGCATGCTCAGTCCTGAAGAGAGATGTCTCCTTCCACTTGGTGGGAGGAGCTCTGAACATGTGAAACTTCAGCTGTGCCCATCTCTGGACCTCACTGTGACTTGTATATTGCATAGATACATGCAGGCTTTGACTGTCTTTAACTGTTTACTTGCTGTCTGACAGACTATGCTGATTTCCTGATACTTGAATCTTTTATGATAGTCAAATATTCACTCAAATTTGTACTTCCTTTCTAGTCTGACGTGCCTAAGAATGTCTTCATATATATATGTATATAATTTTTTTAATTATGCAGTTTGTGAGTTGGCTGCTGTGTGGCAGGTTATCAGCAGACAGCTTTTGTCATTTTTTGGACTTTATTTTCTTACCCAATGCCTCAGATTACTGATGCTATCTTTCATATCCAATAATGCTTCCACTGAGCAGCTGTTTTCACACAATGAAAGCCCTGATAATCTGCAGAGTACCGACTGATTTCATCTGCACTGCCACCAGTGTAAGGCTTGAGACCTGGCCTCCCTTCTGATTTGTAACAGTTGAAAAGTGTAAAAAAAAAAAATAAAATAAAAAATAAAGTGGGCCACTCTTGTTCTGCTTTCTGTGACTGAGGAGTTGTGTGAGGCTTTCTGCTTTTTATCCCCCCCCAAGTTGAAGAACAGCCTCTTCAAACAGTCCCACTGTTGGGAGCACCATTTGAATGGCTGACATTGTAAGTCTGGGGCTTCGTAGGAATAAATGATACTTTTTTTTGTTGCCCAGGGCTGTTCTGACTGAGAGATGGTAATGCAGAATAGGAACCAGCTTGAACTGCTGCAGCTCTAAGTTGTTTTGTTAGCACTCCTGCTTCCAGCAGCGTTGCTTACGTGCCAGCCTCAATTCTGATTAAACTTAGAATGACTTTTCTATGAAGGCTGCTGTACAGTTAAGAAAACATACTGTTGCCTGTTTTACAAGTTTTTTGTTCTACACATCGATTCTGCTACCTCTGTTGCATTGGTTCAGTTAGCTCAGACTTAGTAAATAACGATGAATGTATTATTTTCTTCAGACTTATCACAAGTATTAAAGTGTACATAAAATGGAAGGTCTGCTGAAGCTTTGGGTTAAACAGTTTTAAGATGTCGATTAGATTGGGCAGTTCTAGATAGTTGCCCCAATAACATCAGTGAAATGGAAACAAATTCATAGGTGGAATATTTCCATTTTTCTTTATTGAACTAAAACTAGATGTACTGCAGGTCATTAGTACTAAGGAAAGCAATTTTATGTCAGGAAAGAAACAACTTACTATTGCAGACTCTGTAAGTACTCTGGAAAGAAATAAAAAGAAATTGATGTTAGTTCTGTTTTTGTGCCTTTGTATGTCATTTTTGCTTCATTTTGATGTAGAGGTGAGATGATGTTGAAAGCAGTTGTATCCTGTGAGTTCAATCTTTTTGTTTTTTTTTTCCATTGCAGTGAGACCAGTGAAGTTCTGCAGTACACAGCAAGTGAGGCAGAGGATATGGAGAAGGTAAAGAATTTGCTGCTTCTAAAATGGAAACATAGAGAATGCCTTGTCCTAGATTGTAAACGTAGCTACTCAACGCAATTAGTGCTTGCTACTGTGTCAGTGTTCTGGGTTGGGATTACTCTGTGAGTGACTGTATTTTTATCAGGGGAGGAACATCCTACCCCCCATCCCTTTTGCCAATTTACCTGTCTGTCTGAGCAAGCAAATTCCACTGTATGATTAATGCTATATTTTTTCTTCAGAAGAATCTTTTAGCTGATTTAACTTATGCTAGGTGCTTCCAAATCTGTTTTTTATTTTTTTCAAACAAATCTTGAGGCAGTAGAAACAGCGTTTCCTGAGTCTCTGTGCTGTACAGTATTTGACTCTTTGGTTAGTTATCCATCTTTGATTTGTCATGGCTGGTGGGATAGGTAAGGTTCTTTATAGCTTAAATTGGGAACTAAAGGCATTAGTCAAGAGGTAAGTCACACTCAGCAGCCAGCTGAGACTCTTCCTACCAGTATAAGGTCTATTTCTGTTGGCTTTTGCCACTGTGCTGCTTCTTGCTTCTTATGATCCAGGCTGGTACACAGGTTCCTTTGCAGTAAAATAGCTGTTGTTTTCTCAGAACTGATAATTACTGGCTTATTGCAAGCACTCTGATAATCAGAGGTGTTACAAAACTTATAACCCTGGGTTATTGTTCTGTATTGATTGGCACCTGGTGTCTGTACTGTACCTTCTTTTCCAAAGTGTTTTGCCTGACACACTGACACTTATTTCAGTAAATGTTCTTATTTGTGGAAAATCAATAGTGGGATAATAGGAACCTCTTTCTTCTTAATTTTGAACTTTTTTCTGTAGCTGCTATCCCCTCTGAAAACAGTGATAAGCTTTATGTAATTCTGTACAGATTTGTAGTGGATGGGTTTCATTTTGTGGGATGGAAGTGAATCCTTCAAAATTCATTTGCACTCTGTAGTGCAGTTGAGACCCTTGTTGCTACTTAGTCCTTTTTCTGTTATGTCTCACTCTTTCCTCTGTTTCTTGTTAGAAAGCTCTGATATCTCTTTCTTACTACCAGTTCCTCCAAGAGGAAAGAAAAGATAGTGTTGAGATCCAGATGTGGTAGTGAAAAACCTTTTCTTTCAGTGTATCTGCACCTATCTGCCACCTGCAGTGTGTCAGGACATCCCTTTGGCAGGTAACAGGCCATCTTTATACAGAGGTTTGCTTGTAGCTTCTTGAGGGCACTTCTGTCTTGCCTTGAGACATACTTTAGAGCCTCCAAGTTGGCGATTAACTGAAAAATTACTGAAGAACAGAATGTTAGGGATTGTAAGGATCTTTGAAGGATCACATGTTGTCCAATCCCCCTGCTGGTGCCAAAACACCTAGGTTAGGTCACACAGGAATGTGTCCAGGTAGGTTTTGAATGACTCTAGAGGAGGAGACCCACAGCCTCTCTGAGCAGCCTGTTGCAGTGTTCTGTTACCCTCACCATGAAGAAGTTTTTTCTCACGTTTATGTGGAACATCCTGTGTTCCATCATGTTCGTGCTGCCCCTTGTCCCACCATTGAATGTCACTGAGAAGAGCCTGGCTCCTCCCTCCTGACACT
Organism: Cyrtonyx montezumae; assembly: GCF_038088225.1. NCBI lineage: Eukaryota > Metazoa > Chordata > Aves > Galliformes > Odontophoridae > Cyrtonyx > Cyrtonyx montezumae. The sequence continues at coordinate 1,189,306 of NW_027072078.1, forward strand.
CACTGTTTAAGTGTTTATAAACAGTAATGAAATCACCCCTCAGTCTCCTTCAGACTAAAAAGACTTGGCTCCCTCAGCCTTTCCTCATAAGGGAGATGCTCCAATCCCTTAATCACTTTCGTGGCCCTGTGCTGGACTCTCTCAAGCAGTTCCCTGTCCTTGAACTGAGGGACCCAGAAGTGAGCACCGTATTCCAGATGTGGTCTCACCAGGACAGAATAGAGGGGGAGGAGAACCCCTCTTGACTTACTAACCACACCTTTTTTTATACACCCCATGATGCCATTGGCCTTTTTGGCCACAAAGTCCACCTCACTTCCTGATAGTCCAGACCACACTTCCTCAGTTTAGCTGTGAGGATGGTGTTACATGCTTTACTAAAATCAAGAGAGACCACATCCACTGCTTTACCATCATCTGTCCACCTGATTAAGTCTTCGTAAAAGGCTATCAGGTTGGTTAAGCATGCCTTCCCTTGGTGAAGCCATGCTGACTGCTCCTAATGACCCTCTTATCTTTGATATGCCTAGAGACAGCACCAGGGCTAAGTTGTTCCATCACCTTTCCTGGGATGGAGGTGAGGCTGACTGGTCTGTAGTTACCTGGGTCTTCCTTCTTGCCCTTTTTGAAGACAAGACTGATATTTGCTTTCCTCCAGTCCTCTGGCACCTCTTCTGTTCCCCATGACTTACCAGAGATCATGGAGAGTGGCCTAGCGATGACTTCCGCCTGCTCCCTCAGCGCTCTCGGGTGCATCCTCTGGACTTAGGGATGTCTAAATTGCTTAACTGGTGCTTAACCCAGTCCTCATCAACCAAGGTAAATTCCTTCTTGATCCTGACTTCTGGGGCCTCAAGGGTCTGGGGCTCCTCAGGACAGACTCCAGCAGTATAGACAGAGACAAAGAATGCATTTAATAACTCCACCTTCTCTGTGTCTTCTGTCACCAGGGCACCTATCTTATTCATCAGTAGGCCTACACTGCCTCTAGTGTTAGTTTGTCTTCAGTGTATTTGAAGAAGCCCTTTCTGTTGTCCTTGATCCCTCTTGTGAGGCTGAATTAGTATCGCTACTGCCAACCTTGGCATTTGTAGTAAGGAAGGTATGTGACTGCTTGCTGCTTGTGGTGAGCATATTTGAAGATTTAGAAGTGTTGCAGGAAGGGAAGCAACTTACTACTGCTTTGCTCACTTATGGATGTACTGGTCCAGCTGGGATGGAAATAATCTTTCATTACAGCTGTGGCAGCTGGCCCAAACTGACCAAAGGGATATTCTGTACTATGTAAACATCACACTCTGCCATGAGCCCTTGCTTGAGGACTAACTGAGCATAGGTCTGCTGTTGTGAACTGGTTGAGTAATTGCCTCTGCATCACTTGTTTTTTTTGCTTTTTCCCTTACTTTTTGTTTATTCAACTGTCTTTGTCTTGACTTAGTAATTGTTCTTGCTTTTGTCCTTCCAGTTCTCTTGCTCCTTCATTTCACATCCCACTGTGGAGCAGTGAGCAGCTGGGTGGGTGCTGAGCTGCCAGCTGGGATCAGCCCACCACAGCTGTGGAAGACTTATCACAGCAGCAGTGAAACTTGGAGATCCTGAAATGTGTGTTTTCAGGTTTTCAGAAAGAACTGGTAATGGCTGGGAGTAATAGCTCCCATAAGGCAACAAGTATGTTATGCTGCTGTGGCCAGGCTACAGCTGTGAAATGAGGAGTAGTAAGAGAGGCATTTCATTATGTCCATATACAAGAGGAAGTTAGGCTTGACTTCTTTCTGTCAAAAGGGCTCTGCTGTCACTCTATTCAGTTAGTAGAGCTCTGACACTCATACCCACCCATGTTGGAGCATGTACAGTGATAGTGAACTTTACTTGTTTTTCAGAAAGAAGCATAATGTTAGTGTTGCCGACTTGCATTTTTCTCCTTGAGCCAGATGGCAAAGCTTAATCCTATGAGCAAGCAGATGGAAAATCTCCTGGCTCTTTAAGTGTAGTTCATGCAGTTGGAGTCAGTGATTTAGTTCAGTTGAATCCTGCAGTAGACTTTATTCTCTAAAGACTAACTCTGTTTGGAAGTGCAAAGTAGATGCTACTTTGTGCAGTGTGCATTATGGTAGTGTGTACCTAATAGCCTCGTGTTCCCATGCATAAGGTTTCTGTAAAGCTGGAAATATTGGGAGGGACTTTCCAGTCTGTAAGTGAATGAAAAAGAAGTGGTAAACATGTGGATGAGAATACTGAGGACTATTGTTAGCTTTTCCAAATATCAGAGAGGATAGTAAGAGTTGAGGGCGGTGTTTGAAGGAATGGTGGAGGTGTTCATTGGAAGAAATGAGAGTTTAGGTAGGAAGAGCTCCTCAGCTTGTTTTCTTCTTTCTGAGCGTGTTTTGAAGTGCTCAGAATAAAGCTGTTTATTTCCTCCCTAGATTTCCTTGGAAAGCCATTACTAGTGGCTTTATTTTAATCCTGTAAATCAGAGTTTAAAGTCTGTCTAAAGCTCTTATTGCTCAAGTCAAGTCTACCAAGCTCTGCAGTCTTGTGTCATCACTGGCTGTAATGAGAGTGCACACTGATGATCCTTTCCTTAATTTAGTTGGACAAATCTGGACCAGAGGAAGGATTATTGAAGTCCAAGTACAAGATGGTATCATATTTTCATTGTTAGATATTAGTTACAGAAGCTATGATTTTTTCCACTTGAAAGAACAGAATCCCTTCTGTTTGGATTCAGTTTACCTTTGAAATGGAATAACTGAAACTTGGAAATGAGGGATAACAGGAGGGAATTGGTTTTGGCTTAAAGGATGTTTTGTGTATGCAGCTATATCCTGCTAATAGAGCGTGGTGTTTAACTGCTAGCCAGCTTCCATCTACAAATTCTTCACTGTGCAATTTGGGAACTTAATTTCGTATGACTTTATAGTTTAATAGCTTTTGAATTGCATATAGAAAATGTGCAACCTAGGGAAAACTTCTGTTTCTGAAGTGTCTTTTAGAAAGATGAGTTGGTGTTTCATATTGTAATTAACGTTGGTTGTAACAAAGGATTTGGGAGTGCTCAAATGAAATTGGTTAGGGTATTTCAAACTACATTTACATGAGAATAAAACAGTAAAAAGTTGGCTTTTTAAATTCAAAAAAATTAATTTTTTATTTCCTTTTTTTTTTTTTCTTAGGAAGAGTGGATGTGGAAGTGTTATAGCTTGCAAGGGAGACTGAAACGGTTCCAATTCACTTGTAAATAGTGTTTTGCATTAGTATTGATGTTATTCAGTGACCTCACCTTGTGCAAATTGGAGGAAATGATAAAGGTGGGAGGCTGCTGGCAGACCAGCTGTGTACCACGTCCTTTGCCAGTGTGGAATTGCAAGGCTTACAAGCTAGCTGGCATGAAGTTTTCAGTTGCAGCTGCTCTATGTGGGCTGAGCTTCTTCCTGCAAGCTGTAGTTGGAGCTCCTGGGGTTGGGTACTGCATTGCTCCTTGTACCCTGGATTTTGCTTAAAAAGAAATCTGAGGGGAAGACTGACAGACCATCCTTTGTCCCATAACAGTGTTGCTTTCTGCTCTCTCTGGAGTTCTTCTAACAGCAGAACTAGCCAGATCACCATGAAAACCAGCTTAGGAATTGTAAGCTGTTTGTATTGGCTTAATTGCAAAGATTATGGGAAGGAGTCTCATTATTGAAAACTGTTTTTTCTAAATCCTGCCACACTCTGTGGTATATTATGACCTGATCTCTGCTGGCCATTATTACGCGCTGTGCTGCTTGGTCAGGTTCAAACCATTTATTTGCTACTAATTCCCAGGAGGTGCTGATGCATTCCTTGTGAATTAAAAAGCTGTTCTTCTGGCCTGGTCAGAGGAGGAGGACTGATACCATTATTAATGAGCTGCTGGTGAAGATTTCTGATACGGTAGTAAGCGTGCAAAACTAATTTGGGTATTAATTTCTTTTTTCTCCTCAGCGTGGTCTGAGCCCTGTTGTCAGCAACTCTATTATTAGTCCTGTCATCAGCTATAGTGGGGAGTCTGCAAAGCTCTGCTATGGAGTAGGGAAGTAATTGCTTTTGCATATCTAATGGCAAGAACGTTAGGAGAAGTATAACTTTTAAATAAAGAATAACAGACATTTTAACTAACAACATTCATCTTTTTCATTAGTAAAAATGATAGTGTTACTATATCAAACAGGTAGTAACACAAGGTTTCCAAGTATAATTTTGAAAACTCTCCTGTCTGTGGTGCAGTTTTCTGCAGTGCTTTTGAGTCTTGAAACATTTTTCCATCAACAAGTGAAGTTGTCATCAGCTTTATTTCTTAATGTGAAAGGTAAGTTGTTAAGTAGGTATCTCAACAACTTGCTTATTTGTAAGAGATCAAAAATGGTTAAACAGCATCTTGCTTGCAATTTTAAGTATACTTTGATGCTGTCACGTTAACCAGATTTTTAAAGTCTTTTATTCTGTCTTTAGCAAAAAAAAAAAAGCCTTAGGTAAGTCACTCATATCTCTAAGCTGCTACTTCTTACCATAAAATTGTAATACTGCCAGAGTGGACCTTTTTAGTTGTGACTCCTTTGTAGTAGCATGTTTTTGTTACCCTTCAGGTGGTAATAAATGGGATTTAGTGTTCACTTTGATTGCAGGAAATAGATTACTATGGATTTAACATACAGAAATCAATAAAGAGAAGCTTTTATTCTTTATTTTATCACCTTATTCCTGGTGTCTGCTTGCTTTGTTGTCAGTGGATCGACAGTGCATCATGAGGATTTCAGTCCTGACCCCAATAGCTTTATCCTTTCCTTCTGCAAGAGGCGTCTGTGAAGTGGTGGGAGTTGTCATGATCTATTCTTTCCCAGGTTGCTCCAAGGTTTTATCTTAAGTGCATCGTCCTGACGCTGGTTTGGGTTTCCTTTGTAGCAAGTAGGTCATGTGTGATAACCTCAGGCTTGTGTTAAAAAATTGCCCAATGGACCAGTGAAGATCTGTTTTCTGAGGGAACAGGATTGTAAATGAAGCTCAAGTATGGGATTGGAAATTCTAGGGGTGCTAGCAGGGTGATTTGCTGAGGTGTTACTTGTTTGAATGGTTCTTGCTGTAAGACAGAGACTTTTGCCCTTCCTTTCTGCGCTGGATGCATGTGTGCATGGATAGGTTTTCATGTCTGATCAAATCCAGATTCTTTGGACTTCTACTGCTACTTCAAGAGGCACCCTGTTCCATCCTGGAGTGTGCCCTGATTTCTGTCTTCTGGACTGCACCCAGCAACATCAAGGAACAGTTGCATTGCTCTTCAGCTTTTCTCAGTTTGTAGACTACTTTGTCTTTTTGAAAGAAAACAGGATTCCTATGTGACACAAAGCATAATGTTTTTTTCCTTGCAACAGAAAGGGTTAAATTTAGACTGCTCTTCATTCTCTCTTTGTTCTGTCTTTGGAGCGAGCTTCTGCACTTTTTCCCTTTCAGTCTCAAGAACAGGTTGAAGAAGGGAGGTGTAAGAACTTGGAAACACAGCACCTCTCAGACTACTTTATCCCAGCCAAGGCTTAGTGCAGCAGGAGCTATAGTGCTGGTCACCATGTGTCTGTCCAGTGCTTCAGCAGGGCTGCTGCCTCCAGAAATGTGTCTGAGAGAACATGCATTAGCTTAAACCACCTGTGCTGTTAATACAGATTTAGCTGGGATACCTTTTTTTTTGCATGAATTCAGAGCATATTTCAATTATTTCATTGACTGGAGTGGGCTGCTTCGATGACACTTCCATTAGACCACCTGTTAATGTAATTTTTCCTCTGATTTCAGGTAATTGAAGACATTGAGTACTTGAAATTTGACAAGGGCCCATGGCTAGAACAAGATGATGTCTCTTTACATCATTTGAGACTTTTGTAAGTATCTTCCAACAATTGAGTATTGTTTAGCATTGAATTGCTGGGAATTGTTGAAGCTTTGACTTTTTTTAAGGTATGTTTATATTTACAGTGTGCTTTGTTTTTTGTCAAGTCAACAAAGACCATGGCCTTATGTAATACTGTTGCTATTGTAATATGTGTGCAGAGTTCTATTGCTGCTAACAAGTAGTTGGAGGAGAGACTTCAGACAAACAGATCCCATTCTGTTAATGAAATACAACAATCATAGAACATTTAGATTGGAAAAGACCTTCAAGATTATGTCCAACCATTACTTAACACTACCTAGTCCACCACTAAACCATGTCCCTCAGGCCTCAGCCGTATGTCTCTTAAATGCCTCCAGGGAGGGGGACTCCATCACTTCTCTGGGCAGCCCCTTCTGATGCATGACCACTCTTTTACTGGATAAATTATTCCTGATATCCAATCTAAACCTCCCTTGTTGCAACTTGAGGGCGTTTGTTTGTGTCCTATTCACTGGTCTTTTGAAGAAACAAATACCCACTTCACTGCAACCTGTTTTCAGGTAGTTGTAGTGCAGTGAGGTCTCCCTTCATTCTCCTTTTCTCCAGTCTGAACAATGGTAGTTCCCTCAGCTTCTCCTTGTGTCTTGTTTTCTAGTCTCTTTGCCAGTTTTGTTGCTTGCTCCAGCAACTCAGCGTCCTTGTAACAAGAGGCCTAAAACAAAACACAGTATTCAAGGTGTTGTCTCACCACTGCTATGTGCAAGGGGACAGTCATAGAATCCTTAGAGTGGAAACAGACCTCTGAAGGTTGTCTAGTCCAACTTCCCTGCAATGAGCAGGAGCACCACAGCAAAGATCAGGTTGCCCAGGGCCTTATCCAGCCTTACTTTTAAAGTATCCAGAGATGGGATATCAACCACATCTCTGGGCAGCCTGTTCCAGTGCCTCATTGCCCTCTCTGTAAAAGATTTTTTCCTTATATCTAACCTAAATCTACCCTCTCTGAGCTTGAAACCATTGAAACCATTTCCTCTTGTTCTGTTGCCAGAGACTCTGCTAAAAAGTCTGTCCCCTTCTTTCCTGTAGCTCCACTTCAGATACTCGAAGGCTGCTATCAGGTCACCTCAAAGCTTTCTCTTCTCCAGACTTCTCACTTCCCTAGTGCTGCTGTTCACACTATTTCTGATGCAAACCAGGGTGCTGTTGGCTGCCTTGGCCACCTGGCTGTTCTGCTGCCTCATTCAGGTGACTGTCAGCATCCTCAGGTTCTTTGCTGGGCAGTTTTCAGGCCACTCTTCCCAAGCCTGTACTGCACGGGGTTGTTGTGACCCAAGTGCAGCACCCAGCATTTAGCCTTGTTGTTGCAGTTGGACTCAGCCCATTGGTGAGCCTGTGTGCATCACTCTGCAGAGCCTTCCTTCCCTTGAGCGGGTCAAAGCTCTTGCAACTTGGTGTCTTCAGAATTCTTGAGGGTTCACTTGATTCCATCATCAGGATCATTGATGAGGGAGCACTAATTGTGACCAGCTACCATCAGCCTTCTGCTAGCAGCATCTGTGTGCCTGGCCATCTAGGCTGTTCTTTCTCCAGCAATCAGTACATCTGTCCAGGCCACAAGCAACCAGTTTCTCCAGGCATTTCCCAAGTACTGTGACCTGTGGTTCTTACTATTGGAAATGTAATTTGCAAGCACTTCTGTTCCTGGCTAAAAGCACTGTATACAGACAAGCATGCAGTTTTAAAATAGCATTTATGCAGTTGACCTGGTGGTGTCTCTGCTGTTCTGGCAGCATGACATCCTTCAACAGAGCTTGTTGACAGGGCAACCTTGTAGTGGGATTTAGGTCTGGTGCTGTTTAGTTGTAGTTAGAGTGCTTTTCTAAAAGTAATTTTTTTAGCTGTCTGCTTTTAAGTATCTTCACAGCAGTCAAGAAGCTGGCTGAACAGTGTAGGGTAAAAAGGAAACAGCCAAACTTGGAAGACTGTGTGGAAGATAAGTGCTTTTTTGCTCCTTTTGCTTACCCCCAGAAGATAATCCTAAATTGGAGCTTTAACCTTAATTCACAGAATGGGGTGTTGCACTTTTTTCCTTTGTTCTGTATAATAACAAGGAAGATTGTAACAGGTAGGGTTCTGTGTTGGGGTTTTTTTTTTTCCTTAAAGATTTCTGTTTAATTGGGTGTGAAGAAATCAAAATCAGACAGTGGAAGAAAGCTCCTTGCTGGAATAAAGTCAAATTTGATTAAAGTAATTCTTTGCAAGTACTCCAAGATGATCTCTATTCCAATTTAGCTGTGGTGTGCTACTGGTAAGGTTGCATGTGTCCACAGAGCAATGCTGAAAAGAGAGCTAGCCCTCTAAACTTAAAAGGGCCATGAATAAGGTGGTTGGCATGCACGTAAGCAAGTGAGTGTACATGCATTACAGTGAAGCATCAGGACTGCCACTCTTAAGTCATGTTGGTGAACAAAATGTTCCCTGGATAATCCTACACTAAAAAAATTGGAAACACTTGGAAGAGTATTAATAGGTTTAGCCTTGACTGAAGTGAGATAAGCTTCCAGCTTTACAGAATTTCTTCATCATCAGACTGCACGTTCTTTCAGCATCTTCAGTGGACTGCCTCCAGTATGCATAGGTTTCTATTGTTCTGGTGGGCAGAACTAGACCCAGCACTCCAGGTGATGCCTCACCAGTGCTGAGCAGAAGGGAAGGATCCCCTCCCTTGAGCTGCTGCCAATACTTTGCTCAGTGTACTCAGGACACAATCAGCCTTCTTTGTCACAAAGCCTCCCACCTGGTTGCCCCCTGCATGCCCTGTGCTTCCTCTTGTTGAGCTTAGGATTTCAGTCTTGATTGTGATACAAGCACTGGAATAATAAGTTAAATAGATTCATTATGTGAAAAAGAATCCTGTAAATCTCTGTTATTCATCTGTGCTCTTACTACAATTGCCTCCTAATTTTGGTGCCTTTTGTCTGTCTTTTCTATCAAGGGCTGAAGGTAGACCACAGAAGAGCAGCTTTGAGTGGCATCTAAGAGAAACAAGTCAGGATTTGAGTGCCCTTTAAGCATCTCAGAAGAGTTTTCTGTATGTAGTAATTAAAGGATACATCTGGTGGCTTACATCCCGTGAAGCTATGGAAATCAGATTTTCTTTGAGAGGAGAAAATACTTTTAAGTTACTGTTTTTCCTATGGCTTCACACTGGTACAGGTATTAAGGAAGGATTACTGTTAATTGTGGAGTGTAGGAGGGAGTTAAAAGAAAGCACACAAAGAGTGCTGTATTAAGATATTGTATGAAAATTGTGCTTTGTAACTGTGGAAGAGAATAAATAGCATTGCTGAGGAGTTAATTTTTCATTGAACCCCAGGCGATGATGAGAGGGTTTCCTTTACAAGACTTGTCATTGCAGATAATAAGAAATCACTTCTTCTGTTGGCAGCGTGTGGCTATGTTACTGAGATCTCACAATTCAACAAACTGCTAATTTATATGTTAATATGGTTTGAGTTTTACTGCTTCCACTTGCCTTCAGAATAACATTGTCTAAGTAGTGGTTTTGTGTTCAGAGGCTTGATGGAAGTAAAACTGTCCATGAGATCGTGGGCAACTTCTTGTAAAAATGTGTAGGTTTGGACATCAGCCTTTCTCCCATTAACTCTATGAATGCAGGGCAAATGTGAGCTTGCACGAGCAACACTCATGAAAATGTGCCAGAGATGACATCAGACAGGTGACAGGCTTCCTTCAGAGTTGGAGCTGCATCCTGGAGCATCAGATGCCAAACTCAGGTGCTAATGTTAGAGCTGATAATTTCCTTTTTTTTTTTTCCCAACACCAAGTACAAATACAAAAGAGCTTGTGGTACTTGCATGGGCTTTCAGATGCCCTGTCCCCATATTAATTCCTCCTGTTGGAAGGAAGTTTTAGTGGCACCACGCACCCCAGATGGGCTACAGATCCTGCACACCAGCACCTGCTGCCCTCTCGTGTTACTATTAGGCTGCAGCAGGGGTTTGGCTCTGCTGCTGACATGTTCCTCTGCTGCAGGGATGCTTTCAGCTCTCCCACCTTCAGTCCACACCGACGCATCTGGGCAAAGGGGAGTTGATGGGCATGTGAGGATGGCTTTTCCATTGCACATGTGTACATTCCCAACATATGGAAACCCCAGCAGGGCCTCACTTCTTTGGTAATGCAAATAGTAAGCAAGCTAATCAGACCAGAGAGCCTCACCCATATTAATCAGTTGCAAAACGGATCTTTTATCTCCCTGCCTTGCGCTCAAGTCCTCTCTCCCTTGCCTTAATAGAGAGCAGTGTGATCGTGGGATTGAGGCATGTCTTGCTAAAAGGTTGAGGACGTATGTGTGTGATGTAAGCATTCTCCCAGAGAATCTCTCTCCTCCCTCCCCAGTGCCCGAGTCCAACAGAAATCATTCTTCTGGCTTTTTGGAATGTCCCAGGGGTTTCCCAGGTTTCTGCAGTGTTTCAGGTGTGTTTTTATGTGCCCTTCGTGGCAAAAGTTGTGTGACTGAATGTATGCCCAGCAAAATAAATTTTGTTTTGGAGCAAGGAGCTGTAGTTGGTGTAGTGTCACCTGTGTTAATTGGCCAGCGGGTGAGGGAAACACTGCATTTGACTTGACTTGTTGTACAAGTCCCTAGTTAGATCTGTTACATTACTGCAGCTCCTTCAGAGTTTGCTGTAGCAGAACATATTTTTAATGGACAAGCTTTTTCAGTTTTTTCATCCACTGTTACTTTTTCATTAAAAAACAGTAGGTATCGACATTTATTTTATCTTGATGAAAAGGGATCAATTTTCATCTGTAACAATCTAGCCAGGAAAGGATTTTCCACTGTCATATGTTCTGTTTTATTCATTAATTACAACTAGTGTGCTACGTCCCCTGTGTAGTAAATTGTCTGGTATTGTGTTTGGCATTACAACAGAAATACATTTTGAAGTTGCCGCTGAAGGATCTTTTTTGAGCAGTAACTGGTAATTAGACACATCCATTTTGAATATGTCTGTCATCAAATAGGAGGACTTGAGGTGATTGTATAGGGAGTATTGAACTTGATTTTGCAACTCTTCTGTCATGGAGACCCCCAAAATCTCATGAACTATCCATCGTAAAACTTCTGGCACTACTGAGAACTGTTTCCTTAGCACCTTTCGTCCCTCCCACTGAAGCAACTCTTCTTTGTCAGTTCCCCTTTGCAGCAGCTTTTTTTGGAGGTTGGAAGCATTGTTATTGCACCTTCTCACCTTTTGCACACCTTGCTTTTCTTGGAAAGCTCTTTGTTTTTCTTTCCTGGTAGTGACTGTTTGTGCCTGTTGTTCACCAGGGAGTGGCTGCGGTTCACTTAGGGCATGGCATGCTGGCACTGCTGGGCCAATGAGTCTGTTGGTCTGAAGGAGCTCTGCAACTCATTGCTCTGCCATTGTGAAGGTCTGGAGAGAGTGGGCAAGGAGGAAATATCAACAAGGGAAAGGCGCAGCACAGGGAGATGCAGCCTGTTGCTGCCCTGTGTGCCTGCTGGGTGTGAGCATCGTTAGAGGAGGTCAGTGCAGTTGGAGATGGGTGCAGGAACCCCTTTGGCCATTTCTCTCACCCAGCCTGTGAGCCTGTGGCATGAGTCAGGAGCAATTCTCCTTTCTTGTGCTCTCACAAGCATGGGGAAAGCTGTGAGCACACCATGTGCTTGCTGGCTCACTCCCACGTGCTTTGCCCTCCCCATTGCAGCAGAAGGTGAGGATCCCTGGCCGAGGTAATACAGGCATAGAAAAGAGGCAGGTTTGTATCCTGGTTCCTCAGTGCCACCTCCTGCACATCACACAGAGCATAACATGGTGTATGTAGAGGCTTCTGGAGAAGAGATCAGAGCTATATTTCTATAGCATAGCTGCACGTGTGATTCCCATGTAGCCAGTAGGATTCTGGACCGTCATAATGGTGAGCTAAAATCTAGTGGTTCTGTGGTCTTAGCACTGTGCAGTTATTTGTGCTCACAAAGTTATGGTGTCACAGAATCTTATGGGTAGGTAAAGTGTGCTCTGGGTAGCTGCATAACTGCGTTATGCTTTGAGAAGATGCCTGACAACAATAAATAGTGGTGCTTTTGTACTGGTGGAGACAAAGCTCAGGGAACTTAATAGGCGCCTGTAAATGCTTCCTGCTGAGCAGTGAATTAGTTCTGGCAAGCAAATGTGGCTTTGTGGTTACAGGCGTTGTTGTGGCAGGTGTCTTTGGGTGGTGCTTTTATTTAGTATGCCCAAGTCTTTCTGAAGGTATAAAGCAGAGATGAACCCGGAGAAGCCATCTTTGGCAGCATTAGGTTTGTGTGTATTTTCTGTTGTACAGCGTTTTCTTTGGAAGCAGCAGTTCTAAGAGCAAAGGATTGGTAAGAGCAGCAGGTTTTCTGCCTCAGTCACCTACTATAATGGATTGTGCCTGGGAATTATCCTTTAAAATTGCCATTTGGCTGAAGGAATAGATTTGTTGCAGGCTGGTTGACTGCTGGTCTTGCTTTGTGCCTATGTCAAATTATATTTTACCTGTGCCCGAACAGGTTTTATCTCTATTCTCCTACAGACTTGTCAGGTTCAGAACATCTGCTGCTGCTTGGCAGGATGCTGAGTCTCCCATTTCTATAGGACATAGATGTGGGGAGAAAGCAGGAAATGCTTATTCACCAATAAATGAGTGGGTATTCCACGGGATATGCTGATAAGCCTGAGCTCAGGAAGGTATTTAAACACTGCCTGCAAGTAGCAGGCAATTCGTAACTACTTCAATTCATAGCTTAGTGTCTTTGCTGCTTGTTTGTGCTCTCTGCATGGTGAAAGTGCAGATGAAAGCTTGTGACGTCAGTAGTGATCCCAGGTGTGGTTGGAGGGTGGACTGTGCCTAAGTAGTGAAGAGCTGGTAGCTGAGGAGCTGCTGTCTGTTCTTTGGTAATTAACCATGGGCCTGAGACATAGCTGGGGTGAAGGTGCTCTTCTCTAAATATACCAGGACTCTAAAATAAAACCATAATCGGATTGCAGCTCTGGGCAAGCTTTTCCATCCTCAGTTATCCAAGCTCACGGAGTGGAAAGGATTGGAGGGGTCTGTGGGAGGGCCAGTGCCCACATGTCATGAGAACAGCTTGCTTTGTAGTAGTGAGGAAGCAAACATGAGGGCTCTTCCTTGTGGTTTTGAGCATGTGTGAGTGCCGTGGGGTTTGTCAGCTTTGGTTTTCTTCTTCATCTGACTGCTCCTGCTGCTTGTTTTTATCAAGCTGTCCCTGCTAGGTGCAGTTCCACATCTGCACTGCGCAAAGGGATAACTTAAATCCAGTGAGGTTCACGTTGCATTTACAGTTTGACTTTTTGTGTCTCAGTGCAGAACAACAGATCTCCAGAGTGCTTATGGAGACAGTGTGTCATTCCACAGGCTTCAGAATAAATATGTGATGCTTCTGCTTTTGTTTGCCCAGGTGGTTAGAAAATACTTGGCTTAATATTGTGTAGCTGCTAGAATAGTTCGTAGGGAATATCCTTGGTGTGTTCATCCTGGCCCTCTAAATGGGCATTTATCTTTGTCTTGTTTCTCTTCATCTCGTACTGAATTCCTGCATCTCCTTACTGACTAGTCTGCACCGTGTGGGTCAGTATGTATTAGCAGTCTTGTTTACTAATTGAAACTGTGAGGTAAGTTCCTAAACTTTGTGATTTAGGGGAAAAAACGCTTAACTTTGTTTTATTTGGGGCACACGTTTCATTTGTGTCTGCCAGGAAGTGCAGTTTACTGGAGGCTAACAAGCAATTATTTGAATAGCTCTTAAGTGTCAAATGCAGAACTTGGTCCTTGTCCACTGTAGAGGACAGCAGATGTGTTTTTCCCCAGATACGTGTAGGTGGCACTGTTGATCTGCAAATTAGTGGCAGTATGCAGAATGTGGCTTTCTAGCAGTTTCTCAGACATTAAAATTTGGGATATTTGGAAGCTCTGGGCACTGTAGATTTCTGGGGGACTCTGCTGTTTGCACCCTTTGTCTCTAAGCTGTCCTGCCAGCTGCTGCAGCAAGCTTCCCCTGATTGCTCCCAGGCAGGATGCTTCCAAACCGTGTTTGCCTCAGTGTCCTTTACAATGAGAACTTTAGGATGAAGAGTGCTGTCTTCTCACAGTCCTCGTGAGGATTCATTTGTGAGAGTGAATGGAACAGGAGGGGTAATTAAATGAAGTTAAATGAAGTTAAAATGAAGATGTGGAATTTTGTAGCATCACCAATTTTACCATGTTCAGGTACGAAGGCAAAAAGGTGTCTAAGAGAAGGTGCCCAGGAGTGGCAGAGCCTTTCTGGGGGAGGTAAAACCTAGGGGAAGAGTTGGAAAAGAAAGAAGCTGGAGCAGGATCAAGCTGGGGGCAAGGAGGAAACACAGCAGCAGTGTGAGGGACAGGGCTATGTGTGCATCACATGCAGAAAAGAGGCAAAAGCAGTGAGAGAACTAATTAACAGAGAAACTGGTCTTTAATATGTGGTCAAACTCAGAACTGGTGTTGCTCCCTCCTGGGCAGGATCTGGACTAACTGTATTTTTCCTTTTCCTTCTTGTTACTCCTCAGTGTTGAGGACAAAGATGGAGTGCTGGATCCTGTAGCTATCCCTCGGTTCATTCCAGAAATCACAATTGGAGGCACTGAATATGATAAAATCTATTACGAATTTCGCTCGGTAAGTAATCCTGGGAAGGGGAGCACTTGTCCCACAGCCAGACAAATGTCCCTGCAAAAGTGTAAGTGCATTCACCAGTGTCCTGTGCTCAGCCTGGGTGTTAATCTCATGCACATTTCAAAGAGCGAGTTCTGGATTTTGCCTGGATTCCCTCCTCTTTTTTTTTTTTTTTGGAGTCTAGCTTCCACATAAGAGGAATAATGAAACAAATGGTTTGTTTCGTAAGCTGATTTTCTTTTTTGATCTTTGGATGTGGACTAAGGGATAAGTGGTTTTCTTTTGTCTTTGTTTCTCCTGCCCTGATTAGTCCCTGACCTCTGAAATCTAAAATAATCCTTTGAGTCAAACAAGAAAATTGGAAACCCATGGCGACTAAAGAAGGCTGCTTATAAAACCCTTGGGGAGGGGGTGTTTTTCTGAAGTGGGCTGAGGAGGTATGAACATTACATTGGATCTTGAAACTGTTGTTGCTTTAAATAGTTTGTTTCTGTAAGCGGGCATGCATCCAAAGCCTGTTGTGGCCCAGCACTCTCATACACCTCATGCAGGCTCCCACACAATGTTTTAATTAGCTGCTTGCCTTTCTGATTCTGCAGACAATGGCTTCCAATTGGCTTAGCACTTTGTCTTATCGTTTATTGTTGTTCAGCTGGCATGGGGTCCTGCCCCACCAGGCAGCATTCTCCTGAGACCCAGGTATTGTGAGCTCTCGTCAGAGAAATTGTGGCACTGACAGCAATTAAGTAATGATGATTGGACAAGCAGAAGTTGCAGGTGATGGTTCATTTTCAAGCTGTGTTGAAATCTTCTCTGCCACTAGGTTGTTGGGTTTTTGTTTGTTTAATTTTCCTAGAAATCACTGAGCAAGAGGAAGGAGTATCTGTGTGAATTGTTTCTAACCGTGCAAATCATGGCTTGCACTCTGTCATTTTTCTGGTCGTGCTTGTATACAATCTCCTAATAGAATTAAAACTGTTTTTGTGGGCTCATTTGGAAACAAAACTAGCAGCGTTTTCCTCTTGAATATTCATAGGGACTTCTGAAACAACTGTTAACAGAATTTATTCCTCCTCGGCTAACTGGACAGTGGAGAGGCTCTAAGTCTGTGCTGTTCTGCCTCATTTGAGACTTATTCTTTCCACCTTGTAAAAGGGGCTAATGATAAGGGTTAAAGCAAGCAGAAGGCTTCTCCGTGCTTGTTAAGATTGTGTCATGTTTGGAAAAAATACTGCTGCAGTTCATCTGAGCTACCCATTTTGTGCTTTTTGGCGTCACGTTTTGAATCCCAAACTTGAGTTTGTGGAGTCCTTCACTCCAAGAGATGTCTACGTGTGTGCAGCCCATATTTCAGAGTGGTGTACTGCATGGCTTGTCACCAGCACAGAACATCCATCTGCATTGACAGCACCTTTCTTCCCATAGAGGATAGTTGTGACTTCCCTTGCAGCAAAAGAGTGCTTAGGAGTAGGTATATGAGTACCTGGGGAGGAAAGCTGGGATCTTGGATTGCTCTGCTCGGTGCCAGTTAGTTGACAGCAGGAGTCTGAGCTTTTCATTGGAAAAAACATTGCCAAAATAAAATCTCCCATCTGTGGGCATGCTTTTAGGCCCTGATTCAGGGAAGTAGCATGGAAAGTGATAATGTCATTTGGAATAAGGAGGAGTCATGTGTGATTCACAAAGCATTATGTTACATTCATACAATACCAACTACTATTTTTTTTTTCCTCTTCTGGATGCTTAAACTCTTGTAAGCCCTCAGGCATAGGGAATGTGTACAGTGGAAAAGATGTGAAGCATTCCTGCTTTGCCTGAGCTACTGGAAAGGTGAGCACAAAGCCAGCCCCGTGTGCTGCTTAGCTTTCTGAGAATCCAATTATTTGCATTGAAACTTAAGAGCTGCGTTTTTCCTCTAATTTTGCTTAGCAAATGAAGTTGTGAGTTTCTGCTTGCTTGCTTTCAGAGGTAATACAGCACGTGACACCAAGCAGCACAGACAGGAGAAGCAGATGAACTGTAGATGCAAGTCTTGGCTACGAGTTTGCTGGGTCTGATGGGAGGGAATCTCAGCTCGTGAAGCCCATGTCTCTGCACAGATGGTTGCAGCTCTGCTACCACTCCTGCGTTTGAAGACAGATAAAGATTTTAGGCTCACGTGACTTGTAAATAAAGGCTTAATTATGGTGTAATTACAGAACTTGAACTTTTCCTTGTGGGAAACGCGTGCTTTTAAAGTTAGAGTAATGATGTTTACCAAATAAACACAATGATTTGTGTAGGGGATTTTTCTTCCTTGGCAGTCCTGTAACTAGTTATACATCCCTGATCATACAAATAGGCAACTAACTGCTGTGCTTTTCAGAGCTGCATGCACACAATTCATGCTGCCTAATAATGGTGGTTTTCAGGGATTTGCAAATTCCAGGCAGAAGCTGGTTTTTTGTTCAAAATATTAATTAGTCACAAGCAGCTGAGGAGGAGGAGGAATCACTTCTCAGGGAGCAAGATTTGAGTACATTTTCCTTTCCTCAAAATCGCGAGGTAACCACATTCAGCTCTCAACACCATAAGATTGCTTTTTATGTATATCCTCTTAATTTCTTCTGTAAATGTTCTTTTCATACGTGAGGAGGTGGCTTTCTGCCTCTTTCTCTTACCATGGACTCATCTGGCAGGGCTCAGACGTTCTGTTCAGGCATTCATAAACTTCTAAAGATGCTTTTCTGGCAAGGGAAAAATAACCTTTTAGTCAGGGTATGTAGATCAGAGATAAGCGTGTTCATTTTTAAGTGAAGCAACATTATTTTAGGAACTGTCAGACTAGCAAAGGCTTGAATGCTGTGTCTTTTTTTCTTTTTCCACAACTGCTGCATCTCTGTACTTTCTCCCAACCACGCACAGTCCCACAGATAGCACTCCAATCTCCACATGCACCATCAGAAGCTGGAGTGCTTAGGCAGATGTGTTTGCAGGGAAGACAAAAACAAATGGTTCTATTTAATGGAATCAGTGCACTTAAATAATGTACTTCTGTACTTCACGCTCCTGAATGGCGTTGGCAAGTCCTGCCTGACTCTCCTAGGGATGGTGAAAAGAGAATTTGTTTACGTGCATGCTCTTTGCTGTCTACATAAAAGTGCAGCTGTCTGAGCATCGTATTCAAGCTGTCACCTACGTCTTTAGCTCTGAAAAGAAAGCTGCAGAACTTTTAAAATAATGGCTCTGTTGCAGATTGTAGGGGGGACAGATTAGTATTTAGTTTACCCAAACTTCGTATTTAAAAAGGCAAAGAAGTAAACTAGTCAGGCTGCTGCTTCTCACGAGGTGATCAGGAGTTGGGAATGGAGCACTTCCTGCTGTTCATTTACGTATCAGAGTGGAGGATTTTTGGCTGTAACAGTAAAGCTAAATGTCTCATACCTGATCACTTTTCTCATGTCATCCTTTCTAACGGAAGCGTATTAGCCCACTTGCCCCAACCCTGGTTTGTGCAGTCACTTTCCTCTACTTGTCCAGTGGCTTGCCCAGTGTTTTGTGAGAGAGATCTAAGAAATCCATGAGGAGAGCAGGACTATTTTCAGTAGGATGCTATAAAACACAGCTTGCATCTAACGCTCTAGGATTTTTGTTGGGTTTTTTCCATCCTCTCTCCAGGGGGTAAGAACGTGCAGTGGGAGTATTGCATCCTCTTTCTAGCTTGCTGGGATTCTTTTAAGTGTGTGTGTGGGTGTGTGTATTAAAGAAAATGAACAAATGCTTGGGCACATAAACTGTCTTCCCACAAGACAGGTCCATGCACCTAGAAGCTCCTTTTGTAATAAAGCAAATCTTTTATCAGAATGTTTTTTTATCTTTTGTTAACCCCAGTGATACAGCTGGAAGAAAGTCAGGGACGTGTGCCTTACCCTTGGAGCAGGCAGTTTATGAAGAATTCTTTGTTCCACACTCCTGAACTACCTTCAAAGATCCCTTCTATTGCAATATGAGTTCCAGCTCCAGGGAGTGCTTGTGTGTGTGTGTGTAAAGCTTTCTTAGATCAGTGTTAGTCGTCATCTTCCCATCTGAGGTGTCCTTTTGCTCTTGTTCCCAATTGGTGAACCCCACACTTCTCTTTGCTCACGTGCTGCTTTTCCCCACCATGCACTGGCTCATCCTGGGGATCCCTTCAGCTTCCATCCAGTGACTTCTTGACGTGGTATTCCTGTCCTCCTCCAAACCAAACTGTGTGACATCCCTTTCTGTCGTGAGATAAACTTTGCACTTGGGCTGTGTGAGGGAAAGCAGAGGCTGAAGTATTGATTCTTCTTCAGCTATCCCATCCATCCCTTACACACATCACGTTATATTCGTCTAGTTGATGCAGCTCCGTATTAAGAGAGGGCTTTCAGTGAGTTGGATGTGGCCCACATTGCATGCATGGCTCTTCTTGGCAGCCATGGGTACAGGTGGCAGCTTGTAAATGAGGGGCTCAGCAGTACCTTGTGTAAAATACCCTGAACTATGAAATCTTGTAGCTTTCAGGGTGCCAGAGCGTGGATAAACAACAGGGAGTGAGTGAAAGTAATGCAGTGAGCTTTACTGTGGTGGTAAGTCTTGAGGTGTGGTACACACCTTAGCTTTTGGCCTCAGATTATACACAGGCATGTTGCAGCAATTAGACACCTTGTGCACATGCACAGATGCATATGATCTGCTCTGCGTGGATAAGTAGAACTTGACAAAAGTCATGGTTTTGTTTTTGTGGGGCTTTTTTTTTCCACAGAAGCCTGTAGCTTCTCACAGTTTACTCAGGTAACAAGAGTTGGCTTCCAAGGTAGTCTTGCCTTTGCAGAATGAAGGAGTTCAGGATATTCTCACCCTCATTTTTTTTTCTTTCTATGTTTGCAGTTATATCAAAGCTGGATGCCATGGTAACAATCTTCTGTTTTTCCTCTTTTGCCATTTTTTTTTCTTGTCTTGCCAAACTTTTTGTTTTTTAGGACCAAGGACTCCTGTTCCATTTCTTATTTTTATGGAGATGTTTGACAGTTGTAATGCCCAGCCCTATCTGCTTTTGGGTTCCGGAGGGAATGAAAACAGGCACGCAATAAATTAGGAAAAGCTCCATTTATTTTTGCTGCTTTATCTCTCCAAAAATATTTTTAACCATTTCTAAAATAAAGGAAGATGTTGCTTAGCTAGATTGCTGTAGAACTACAGGAACCTGAGGAACAACTGAAAATGAAGGTTAATAATGTTGTTTCTGAAGGCTTGCTGGGAAAGGGTGGGAATAGGCACATGATCTGCTTCTGTTTCCTTCTCACCAGTCCTCCTCTGTTCTCACCGATCTTAAATGCACATGGGAAGCATGAAAGGTTTAAACAGCCCCTCTGCTACTTGGGAACCGTGTAGCTTCTCTTCCCTGCTTACCTTCAAAGACAGCATGGGCATTTGGCAGGGCTATCCATCCCAAATAAGGAGGGGAAGAGGACTTGGAGAGGCCTTGGGATTATGTCAGATCTTTTTTTTGTTTTGCTTTAGACGACAGGCCTTGTTGTCCCAGGCACTGGGTGCCTATCTAAATCAAAAAGACAGTAACATCCCACTGCTATTAAAATAATCTGCTCCAAACTTGATGTTCTGCCATCAAGTCCTGTGAAAGAAAGCACTTTTCTGGGGAGCGCATTCTCACCCTCCAAAACCCTCTGTCCCATAACCTGATAGGAGCACGATCTCCAAGGTAAACCTCAGTTAATACACTAAAAACAAACAAAAAAACAGCACGGGAAAAAAAATAGTTGGGGGAAAAAAGGTCTTTTGTTGATGGGGAGAAATGGAGAAAAGAAGTTTCAGCCAAGCTGTTTCCATTCTTTTGCATCTCTTAGGGAACTTTGAAGAAACCCTACATCAGACTGTTGGTTTCTTTGACTGATGCTCATGCTCTAAATCAGGAAATGGTTTTGGCATGTATGTACGGGGGGGACTTGGCTCTGTTTTTCAATGTTCCTCCTATCCCTGCATTGCTGTGGCTCCTGGGGTAACATCTCCACGGGTCTTAAAGCATGAAGTTGTGTGAATTTGAGTTGTTGGGCTGTGTGGGGATGGTGGGATTTGGGTTGGGACAGCGTTAGTATGCCGTCTTCCTTTTCTGCTGATAGCATCTTTATAGGGGCTTTTAATTTAGAAATGGTATTTCAAAGAGCTGCTTTCACTTATGGTGTCAGAGTCACAGGATAGCTTGGGTTGGACAGGACCTTAAAGGTCATCTGAAGTTGCAACCAGAGCTCTGTTGAGAATCCTCTTGCAAGAAGCTTTGTTGTGCCTGTCCAGGTAAAGCAATGAACCTACAGTTAGCATAGGTCTTTGTAACTTGAATTTAGTTGCTTTTTCCCATGCTAGATAGTGGACTCTGCACTCTGAGGTGGATAATGGGTGTTCTTAACATGATCTTTCCTAAGCAAAAACGAAGTAGCTTTTATTGTGCCTGTGTGGAGCACAGCTACTGTTGCAAGTTGACACTGGAAAATCGCTGCAGCAAAATATTTAGCCGTGCCCTGTTGCTTATTTATTCTTGGCTGTCTTGCAAAAGCAGAGCTGGAGATATACATTAGATTGTTTATGGTGTTTGTAGTTGTTCAAATTGCAAGTTGCAAATTCCTTTCTACAGATTGGATTCCGGCTGATAGTCAGCTATGTGATTTGAAATGAAAATCTAGCTTTAAAGAAATAAGCCATGTCCTCCTTACAGGCACTTATCTTTCCGTAAGATCTCTCATGACTTCTCTGTTTTTTGTTGTTTTTCTGGGTTGTTTTTCTTGAGAGAGATATTTATTGGTTTATCTTATTACATGAATGAATGAAGGGTAGGAACCATTGAACAACTGAACCATTTCACTAAGTTGTGGCTATTTTAACCTTGGTTCAGTAAAGCTTTTGAGTGCTGTCTTACTTGGGCTATAGCAAATGTTCACAGTGTTAAGTAAAGAATGGTAGGAGTCAAGCTGTAAGCAAACGTCTGTCTTTGCCAGCCCTCTGGAAATCAAACTGTGCACCTCATGAATGCATGTTTAGGGGCAGAGAGGAAAAGAATGGTAATTCTTTCCTGCTCCTGGCATACTGGAAAAGAAGACAGACTCTAAGCTTATGGATATAGACCTTTTCAGGCCGTTAAAATTCTCCAGAGCTCTACCTGTACATGTCTGGTTTGAAATGATTTTATTATATGCTGTGGCTACAGCACATAGCAAACAGCTGGCTGTAGCTGTTTGTTGCTACTCTGCAGCATATACCACTTTATAGGGCTTTTCATCAGGTTTATAGCTTTGACAGGCACTTCTGTGGCAGAGTTCTTAATTTAACTGATGAGATGATCTTGTTTTCATCTTTTTACTGATGTTCTTTTAAAGTTGAGCAGTTTGATTCCTCTGAGCCAGCTCTACCTTTGCTGGGTAGAACTTATTTCATTAGTTCCTTTTTTCATATGGTGGTTTTTATAGTGTACTTCTTGAGTTAATCCCTGCTGCCAGCTCCAGCTTCTGCAGTGTATCATAGCAGACCAGGGTTTGATTCTCAGTCCCCTCCATTCTCATGCAGTGGAAAAAAAAACAGTTATTCAGCAGTGATCCTGCAGGAGCTGACATTCACCTCCTCAGGCCGTTGGGTCTCTCCGGAGGGATCTCTGCTCCCACTTGCTTTCTCCAGCAGTGCCTCAGCCACGAGCTCCTGAGGGCAGAGCTGCAATCCTGTGTTACAAAGCATGTGTCTGGACTGCCACTAGTGGTAACTAGGTGGCCTTTTTTACTTTTCATGGGGATGATGGTTCAACTTTGTAACTGTGTTCTGACACTTGGTATTGGGACACAGACCTGACACAGACCTCTGTAGGCCTGTGCTGATGATGCCAGGAAAGGGTTGAGGGGGAATTTGTCTCACCCTACATGCTACTACACTTACTTTCCTTGGAAATGTTTGATAGAGGTCATGCATAATAGGATGCACTACTGTTACTTAGGGTGATTAAGTTGAACTTCTTCTTTGATCTTATTCAAGTTTGGTTTGAAGGTAGAGAGCGTGGAGCAGTCCTGTGAACGTGCCAGCCACTGTGGCATTGCTGCAAGTTTGCCTGGGAAACTTACTCTTAACTGAGTCTCTGGAAAATGAAAGTCTCTTCCAGGTATTTGCTTGATCTCCCATTGAGAGACTGAATTTTTAGTGTCAGCGGTGTCCTTCAGCAAGGGATCCATGAAGACATTGGCTTTGTTTATTGGCACCTGTATCTTATACTGGAAGAAGCAGTCAAATATTCAGCCCCTCTTTCTGTTCTCGTACCTACTGGTGAGTTTTGTGGAGCATCTCCCTCCAGGCACCTCTCTTCCAGCCATCACCTTTTCTGTCTGCAGCACAGGCAGCCTTGGTGCTGGCTGCTTATTCCCATCCCTGCCCTTATGCTGTTGGCTCAGCAGCAAGCAGGCTGGGAGCTTCAGCTGGCTCAAAGCTAAGAATGGATGGAGTCTCAGCATAGCCACTTGCTGCCCCCCAAAGGAACACATCCTCCAGCTTTCCTGCATCTCCATGTCTGCCTCCCACCACTTCTCTTGCAGCTGCTGGGTATGCATTTGGCCAAAGGATCTCGTTGAGTCACTGAAAATAAGCCAGCCAAAAGGAGTATATAGCTTCTCACTGGGTGAGGGAGATGACTGGGCTTGTGGAATGATGCAGCAAGCTGCAGAGAGGGTTGGGACTGCACAGCAGAGGGACTGTGAAGAAGATGAGTACTGTGGGATCCCTCCCTTATCTTGATATCAAGCTGCTTGGTCCATTTAGCCATCTTTTGCATGGTCACTGAGGTGTGTTTCTTTAGTTTTGCTGCTTCTAGCAGGAGGTGGAGGGGAGGCAGAGCACCACAGGAGCAACTCCCATTGTAGTATTTCTCCAAATGTGGAAAGTGGAACAGTTTCCTCTCCTCTGGATTAGACCAGCCTTGTACCTAGTTGTGCACCTTCACTATGGGCAGTTCTGCAAAATGCAAGCTTTGAAGGGCTCTTTCTCAGAGTCGTCTCTGTTGCTAAAGTAAATAGTGCACAGAACATGAACTCACACGATTCTGCTTGCTAGGTAAAATGAGGTTTGTTTATGTGCAGTTTCCTGGCTGTTTGGAAGGCCCCTTAACATACCCTGAAACTCAACTGCTTTTGCCAAGGCCCACTGTGAGTGATGGGGTATGGATGAATACTTATTATAAAAATTGCTTTGATGTTTTGCATGTCTTTAACCAAAGGCACATGTGGAATTTGTTTTGGACAATGAATATGAATTCTGCTGGGATTGATATTGTGTTGTTTTAAGAGGGGAGATTTCCCCAGGAATGAAACTGTAAAGTCCTGTATGTTCCCAGAGAGCTCCTGTTGCTTTAATAATCTTGTTATCTGGGAATCTCTTAGGTATCAGAGGGCCAATTATGTGCTGCCCAGAAAGGACCAGGGAGAGATGTTTTTGTGCTAGAATTAATAGATGCAGGCTGGTCACAGCAGGTCTGATGCCTTCCTAGCTCACCACTGTAAATTTGTAGGGCAGGGATAGTAATCATTTATTTTCATCTCACATCTCCTCTTTGCTCAGCTGGAGTAACTCTTTAACAGGACAGCATGGTTTCTTCTGATGTTTAGACAAGACATTAAAGACAAGTTGAAATGAAAAACCCTAGAAAAACTGATCAAGAATGACTTGTAATAGCTTGTGACAGAGCAGGGTGGTGAATGTCTCATGAAGGGAGTAGAAGTCTTCAGTTGGCTTGATAGAAAGAGATGTCTTCTCACCTTAAAGAAATAAGTTCAAAAACAAAAAATACCTCTAGCTTCCTTAAAACAGGTTTCAGTATGGATTAAATGGCTCTTATTGTGGCCCGGGTGTAGGTTTCACCAAGGCAGCTCTCTTAAACAGGATACTTGCCCAGTTTCTTTGAAAGGAAAGATCACTGGGACGTGCTAAGGGTCCTGTGTGAAACCAGGTTTTGTGTGGAGTTGTGTGGACATTCTGTACTTAATTTACAGCGAGTGTAGCTGATACATTATTATTTTTTATTTTAATTTTCATACCTGCATCTCTTTTGTCTGTAGGATCACTCAGTTTAGAGTAATTGCCAACACAGTGACTTCAGGTATTGATCCTGTTGCTGGGAGTTGTGCTGCCCTGTGGCTCAGTTATCTTGTGGGTACAGAGCATAGTTCACGTTTATTCAGGCAGCAACAGCACTAAAATTTTGCCTTGCTTTTGCAAAAGGAGTTGCTAAGAGATGCTTTTGCTGACCTGCTGGTGCAGCCTGAGCTCTGCTCTCCTAGCCTGCACAGAGCACGTGTGCTGTTTTGCTGTACTGGCAGGCTCTCTCTCACAGTCCTGCATGCTGTGTTTGTAATCTCTTAAAATGGCTGCTGCCTAAACAGCCTCTTTCCCCAAGTCTTGAAAGCTGAAAGTAGAATGGCTTGGGAGTTGGGCTTGGGGAGAGAACCAGAGGAGAAAAAGAAGAAGTGTAGAAAAAGTAGAACTTCATGGGCTGAGATGGAAACTATTTACTGAGATAAAGGATGATGATAATTACGTGAATGTATCTAACAAGTGATGTGCAAGCAATTGCTCAGCACCTCCAGCTAATATCCAGCTAGCCCAGGAGCAGCAGAGGAGAGAGAGAGATGAACTCCCACCCCTTCTGCATGATGTCATGTTGTATGGAATGTCCCTTTGGCCAGTTTATGTCAGCTGTACTAATCTTGTTCCCTCGCAGCTCTGTCAGCCCTTCAGTGCACATGGCCTTGGCTCTTGGTACAGCACTGCTTAGCAGGCAGCTATAAACATCAGTGTGTCACCAACATTGTTTTTCTCCTAGAACCAAAATACAGCATCATACCAGGCACTCTGAAGAAAAAATTCCATCCCAGCTGAAACGAAGACTCTTATTCCATACCATTTACATCCTGATTGGGTCCCACAATTTGTACACACTCTGATTGCCATCACCTCTCTTATCTGACTTCTTATGCATAGCAGTGGGTAACACACTTCAGGGAAGAAGAGATGAGACTGCAGCAGCAGTATTTCCACGAGCCCTGGGTTGGGAACTGGTGGCACAGAAGGGTTGGTCATGCTAACCAGCAAGTGTGCAGAGGTCAGCTCCCAGAAACCTGAAAGGTCTGTGTGGAAGAGTTGCTTCTTTAAGGTCAGTGAGGGTCAGAGGTTGCAAGTGAGGGTTGCTGCTGAAGTGCAAGGGTACCTGTGAAATTTGGGTGGGTAGGGTGTTGAGAAACTTGAGTTTTTCCAGCAAGTGGTGGTTTCTGTCTTTGCTAATGGAGACAGGCAGACGTTGCATTCTGCTTCTGTGAAGTTAAGTTGATCTCTTGAAGGCTAAATATGCAATTTCATTTGAATGGCTTAATTTGATGTAGTAATTAACTCAGAGTTTCATGCGTGAAACTTGTGCATTTAATAGTGCCTGCCTATTTTGGCATGAGATTCTACTGACTTACACCATTCTTCTACTGTGCACCAAGATCAGGGGGTCATCTCTAATTAAAGCAAGGGATGGCATACAGTGATAGAAAAGGGTGAATCCAGATGGAACGTGCTTTTCTGTTGGTGAGATACTGGCTTAGCTTATATATATGTGTTGATTGAAATAGTATTTTCTGTGGGTCTGTCCTCTCCAGCTCTATTTTTCTTCGAAGGGATTATTTTTTTCTACAACTACTGGTCCTTGTTTTGCAAACAATTGTGTGTTTCTTTTGCAGGTTACAAAGCGACTGATGTTGAGAATCTAAAAATTTCAGTAAATGGGAAAAGAAAACAAAAAAAAGTCTGACTAAACTTCGTGTTTTCTCTAGCTTCCAGGTCGCAATTTTAAGAAAGGCTACAATGCTGAAGTTGGTGACAAATGGATCTGGCTGAAATGAAATCTGCCTCACTCAGGAGCCCTAACCACAGTGCTTGAGTGGAGAGGAAGCTGAGTTCAGTGTGCCTGCTCTGCATCAATTCTGTGTTAGCAGAAAGAAAATGCTGGGTAAATCATCTTCCAGCTACAGCATAAGACTCCTGGAAGGCAAATGTAAATCACCTCATTCTGGTTTGTTCTTCCCTGCTGAATTCAGGGTGCTTTGTCTTTGGATGCTTGATAGTCTGTGCTTAATAGAAAAGTGGTATTACAGAAGCAGACTTAAGATCAGTGCTGAACTTCTTCATCAAGACTGTGGCATGCTATTATACAGAATTATTGTTGTTTTCCTGAATCGAGAGAAATTAAACCTGTATCCTCCTGGTTCTCACAAAGTTAATTTCTTGCTCTGTCATATATGGTGTTTTATTTGCTTCATTAGAAGAGAGCACCTGCTTAAATAATGTGCTCACATCATGTTCTGAAAGCCTCTTACCAGACATCAGTATCAAAACAACAAAACGTAGGGAAAAGTTTTTGAGAGAAGGAAAGAACTTTCCTCGATGCAAACAGCAAAATATCTGTGCTTAAAACAAACAAGAAAGGAAAATAATTGCCAGCAGTTGTTCTCATAGCTTCTCCCCGTGAAGGGAAACCATAGATCAAGATGTTCGTGGGGTATGAAAGGCAGAAGTAATTATTATTTTCGTAAGTCCCTGAAAATCCAAGTTCTTTCTTTTTAAATCAGTGATTCATTTGGTATTAGTTAGTCACACAAATGAGGCACCTTGGCATCGGTTCAAGCATTGCTGTCCAGATTTAGTCTGGAGAAATTCTGCATTTCCAGCGAGGGTACTTCAGCATTGGAATGCAGCATTGCTGGATGCAACAGCAAGCACGTGAGTGTGAACCTGTCGTCCTCAGCCCTCTGAAGTTCTCCAGTCTCCAGGCCTGGTCAGCAACAGGAGCTGCTCAGTGTGGTCCTTGCAGGATTGTGCTGTCAGCACGAGGCAGCTTGTAAGGGGCTGTGCCTTTCTTGGTACCTTGTCACTCTTGGCCCCAGCTGTGGTGGAAATGAAGTCTTCCTCGCTGGAGTTTTTGTGCATTTTCACCTTCTAGACCTCAGTGTGTTCCAGCAAGGCCACGTGCTTCCTCACCCCATGCTGCTCCCAGGAAGGCATGTCCTGATGGTCCAGTGCCTGGGAACCTGAGCCACTGGCTCCTGTGGATGAGATGCTGAGCAATTAGCGTGCTAGCTTTTCTTTAGCTGTCTCACAGCAGTCAGGAATGAGTGTGGAGATGAAAAGAACATCTGCTGGGGCTTTCGATTCCCTTTGGAGTAGTCCAGCTCTGTTTTTACAGGTGTCCTCCATCTCGGTGTTGCTCTGTTTCCCAGGTGTTGTAACTCACTTGGCAGCGTGCGAGGTGTCAGAGCTCTTGGAAGGGCGTTCTGTGCTGTGTGTGTGGTGCTGGCACAGCTGTGGAGTTCAGCTTCACCCTAGCAGGGCACGATGTGGTGCAGAGCATTTGTCAGAGCCTTCCCTGCCTGCTCCAGTGGGCCCGACTTCAGCTTTGGATGTGAAGGAGTTTAATTCCAGTGTTGGCTTGTGTGGCAAGCAGTGTGGTGTGACAAAATACGTACAGGACATGCAGTTTTAATCCAAGTTTCGACTCTCCTTCCAAAGTAAAGCCGTTTATAAACTAATTCTGTGAAGGAAATAACTTTCTCTCCCCCTTGCTGTGGGAAGGAGTGTTAGCTGTGTTTTTCTCTTCCCTCCTTCCTACTCCAACACTTCAAATAAAAAAATCTCTTAGCAAACCAGCTGTAAAGTCTTTGACTTTTGAAGACTATTCTGTGCCAGTTAAATTGAAACTGTCTCCAGTTCTTTATTAGATTGGAGAAGATAAAATGACTCAAGTCCTCTTCTCACTACTGCGTAGGTGCATGTGTGATATTATCTGCAGTCTGCCTTGTTATCCCCAGTTCCCATTGCCTATATTAATGCATGGGGAAGCTTGCCTCTTGCCTGTCATGTCCCATGCTTGATTCTGCCTACTTTCCAGAGGCAGGTTCACAGGGAAAGGTGTTGATTCACTTAGAGCCATCTACCCCATGCTGTGGGCAGAACCGCCGTGTTTCCCAGTATCTGCATCAGCCCAGCAACACCCACCACCTTTGGTTCACTGCCTTGCTCGCTCAAGGAGGATGAAAAGAAAGAAACAGGAGGTGGGAGCAGGTCCTGCCACCAAAATGAAGGCTTGATACGGCGCAGCCTTGGGTGAGGTGGTGACTCTCAGCCCCAGGAGCCCGTGCTTTCATGCTGATGCTCGTCCCACACTAACAGCTTGGCTTACCACACTTCAGATTTGGTCTCCTATCCAGCCCCTCTGGCCATTGCTGTGGTTGGTGGATGAGTGTTTGTGCTTTCCCAGCACAAGCTTTAATAGCCACCTTGCCAGCTGGGGACAGCTGTAGCTGCCCAGAGTGGAACCAGGTCAGCCTTAGCTGGAGTATGTGTGCCTGAGCCCCTCGTGCTTTGCATCCACCAACATCTGACCCAGGGCTACAATGAAGAGATCCGATGAGTTTCTTCTTCCACTTCCTCCTTCAAGGTGCAACTTTCGTGTTTTAACATAACCTCACTTTCACGTGAGGTTTAGGTGTTAACTGTGCTGCTGAAGTTCTGTGAAAGCAAAGAGTCCTTGGTGCTGAAATGAAACCCGAGGGTGCACGTTGCTGTGCCCCTGCCACCAATGCAAAGTGCAGTGAATCCCTTCTGTTGAAGAGCTTGCTGAGCGAGTGTAATTTGGATGCACAACCAATTCCAGCTGGCTTTGAATGCTGTTTACAAAAGACTGGGCAAAATGAATCATTCGTGTAAAAGTTAATGGAAGCGAGCGGGGCAATGGAGAGGTGGGATTGCACACCATACCCTGATGAGCTGCTTTCCAGGAATGTGCATGCTTGGGTTCATTGCAGGCACTGAGGAAAGTCCTCACAAGGATACATACGTGCTAAAGCAGGCCTTGGAGGAGGTCCAGAGCTCAGTAAAAGGAGGTTGCCTTTCCTCCTTCAGTTCCTGGCTACCTGTAATCTTGCGTGTGATCTTAGGTGAGCTCCTCATCAGGTTTAGCCTGACCCCTCATCCCTTGATACATCTTTTCCATGCTGAAGGGGTCTGGGTTCCTGTGCAGCTTTGCATCTCCAGCTTCTCTTCCTGCTGCACATCTCAATGAGCAAACTTCTTGGGCCGTGGCCACCCAGGAGCGCCGTGCTCCAGGTTTGCTGTTGTGGATTGGAGATACCCATCGTGCTAGAGGAAGGAGATTGGGAGTTTTTCTGAGAAAGGGAAACTATTTCCCCTCGCAGTTATTCAGTAAGGAGCTCTTAATTTGATCTGACCCTTTTAACCTTGATAAGAGCACAGCATTCCTCACATAGCTGCTGATCAGATAGCGTCACTGCAGGAGCGGTGCGGGCGGTGGGATGGCACGAAACCTGCCAGTTCTGCTCCAGTTCCCAGCTTTAAGTTTTATTTGCCAAATACATATGCACAGCAAGATCAAAACAAAAGTGTTGCCTGCCGGTGCCGTGTAATTCCTCTGCTGGAGCCCAGCCTAGCTGCTTCTATCTGATGGGACCACTCCCGACTGTTTGATTCCTGCTGGGCTTCTCCACCCTGCCCCGCAGAGCTCCAGATACAGACAATACCCAGATCTTGAGAAAACTGTCTCAATTAGCTCAGTGGCAGCCAAGTGCCTTTGGAGATGGCTGAGCTTTCTCCCCGTGGCACAGATAACAGTTGATGCTTGCAGAAAATTGACCAAAAGCAGACACAGTCCATTCAGCCATGGCGTGGTTGGTCTCCAGGCTCTGCCTGTTTGCTGTCGTCTTGGATTGCCTTGGGAGATGAGGTTGATTTTTATCCTCCCTAGGAGAAAGGGTGTTCAGGCCAGTGGGTGGGATTGGTCATTGAGACAGAGGTTTCTGCCTGCTTACAGGGGATCCCTGAGCACTTAGAGGAGGAGCCCCCTTGCTGCTTCTCTCTGTTGGGTGTGGGTGAAATTCACACTCCTGTTGTCTGCAGGAGTGCGAGGTCTCTTGTCTTTGGCTTCCTATTGCAGCAGCTACTCAGCTCCTCCCCATCCCCTTTGATTTCCCTGTGCATGGTTTTATGTGCAGAGGACATCTTGACCAGTAAACAGTTAACAAAGTGCAGGTCAACTGCGTGAGCATCTCTGCCTTGTGCAGAGCCCCTGGCACCCACCCTGACTTGCTGCTTCCCAGTGGGATGCAGAGGGCTTTCCCAGCATGTCCCATTAGGTGGCAATGCAGCCTGTTCCTGCATGCAACACCCGAGGGCGAAGGCAGCAAGTGTGGGCTTCAGACTGGGGTCTGCAGGCTGCACTGTGATGGGCTGGTGGCACTGGGGCTCCCAGCACACAAGAAGGCCACTGGAACTCTGTGCTGCCCTTCCCAGCACACTACCCTGGAGCTGCAGGGGATGGTGGCACCTGCAGTGCCCTGGCCGGGCTGCTTGAGCTCTTGCTTAAGAATTATGTGAGCAAGGAGCTTGTCTGGCCAAGCACTGGCATGCTTGGCTGTGGTGGGGACTTCCCAGGCAGCATCACTCATGGACCAGAGGGAGCATCACCCCTGGAGGAGATGCCAGGTTTGGGCAGGGGCTGAAATGTGGGTCCGTGGTGCCCTGAACACCCAGCTGCAAGGCCAGCCCTCGGGCTGCACAAGCCTAGCATCCTGTATCTCCCATATCTCCTGTGTTCCAGAGACGTTATCCGGAGATCAGAACACTCCCAGGTCCGAATCTCCGACAGAGCGGCGTTCGGCAGCAGCCCGGCCGAAGAGAGTTAAGTAATATTAACACGTGATGCTTCATTGCCGTGTAATTAACTTCAGCTGCTTCTGAGCTGAAGCAAATTACCCTCAAAGCTGGTTTGTGTAGCACGGAGAACTTTGAACTGCAGTCCCAGCCCTTTTGGAGTCAGCGAGGGAGCTGCTCCCGGCTGCGGCTGCCGCTCCGTGTGTGGTTGCAGATGAGATAGCGTGGCCCCAACCGCCCCATTTGGGGCACAGCTGGTTTGGGGTGCACCAGCTGCGGGGCCAACCCCCTGCACACAAAGCAGGGGTTGTTCACCCCGACTGTCAGTAACCCCAGGGCATGGGGAGCCACGCAGCACTGCAGGGAGCTGTGTTCTTCTTGGCGTTTTGTTGTGTTTTTAGCCTAAAAACAAGTGAAGATGGGAAGCTAAACTCTTGTTGCTGATAGGATGAAAGGTAGAGAGGCAGAGAGGAAGCCTCACACCAAGCCATCAGCCCAAAACGTCCTCTGGTGTGAGAGCTTCATCCTGCTGGGATGAGGAATTGGGCACCCTAAGCCGGGTGTCAGTGAGCATCCCATCGGGGTAGCTGCAGAGCCAGGCTCACAGCCTTCGGATCAGCCACGTGGACTAAGTTCACAAAGAGGTTCACCATAAGGCAATCTAATGAGGAGTGGTATGGCCAAGTGCTTCCAGCTCCGTGACGCACATCCAAATCTTAATAGAAGCTGACAGCCTGACCCTGTTACCACGTCCTGGCCAAATAAAATCGTCCTGATGGTTCCCTGGAGAAAGCTGCCACGATTTTATTATGTCTTCTCAAAACATTCATCTGAGTGACTTAAAACAGAAAAACAGCAGTTGTTCAGAGCTCCGAAAGCAGTGTCCCCTCTCGGGCACTGGTGTGTTAACCTCCTCTGAATATTAACTGCAGGTATGTGGGGGCTTTGAACTCAAGCATGTCCTCAGATCTCAGAAATCATTGAATCTCAAGCAAGACGTCAAGCCCTCCGTTTGCAAAGCTGGGATTGCACACCGCTGCATCCCCTCACAGATAGGTGCAGGAAGCAGGCAGGGTGCAAGGGAAATCTAGGAGCAGCTGGAAAGCATGAAGGTGTAAGTTCCCATGCCATCCTGGTATCTGCCCCATTCTGGTTCCTGTCCCATTCTGGTTCCCATTCCATCCTGGTTCCTGTCCCATCCTTGTATCTGCCCGCTTCTGGTTCTCATGCCATTCTGGTTCCTGTCCCATCCCGGTTTCCATTTGATCCCGGTTCCCATCCCATCTTGGCTCCCATCCTTGTGTTGGAAATGCCACCCCTAGTGACATCATGGGGTTTTCTGACTTACCACCATCCTCAGAGGGAGCTGCACGGATCCCTGCAGCCTGTGTCCAAGCTACTCCCAGACCTGCTCCAAGATAAGGTGATCTCCCCTTTGGAAATCTCCAGTGTGGTGTTTTATGGGCAAAACTTCCCCTGTCAGTGTTGTTCGATGTTGTGTGTGGTTCTCTTGGCAGTCCCTCCTCATTTACATTTAATATATATTTTGAGTACAAATAACAGAAGTCCTCGGTGTCAGCCCAGCAGTTTGATCCCCCACATCCCTGCCCTTGGCCGCTTCATGGCCCGAGGTGAACTGAGTGAAAATAAGTCCTTGTTTCCCACCACTTCTGGATCGACTTTCTCTTCATTTTGGCTGAATGTCCCATTGTTTGCCAAGTGTGAGTACGAGGAGGATGGGAAAGGATGGCCCCAGCACTGGGCACCGGGGGACCTCAAGATCACCTCTACTTGGATGTCCCCATGTCCACAGGCAGGGCAGGAGATGGCCCAGAGGAGGAATAGGGATGGAGAGACTCTCTGGAGAGGGGGACACTCGGATGCATTGCCCCAGCGTAAATCAGCAGCTCATCCTTTTGCCACAGCAGCTCATTGCTTTGAGAGGCAGCACTTCCCAACAGGCCCCATCCATGCAGCCTGCAGCACGCGTTGGACCTTCGGATGTTGGCGTGGCTGGAAGGAGCTGGGCATGCTTTGATTGCATCCTCAGGATGGCTGTGATGGTGGGGAAGTGTTTACCCAGCAAACAAACAACCTTCAATCCCATCTCAGCTTGAAACTGCCACTCTGCAGAGTGAGGGCCTGCAGTTCTCCCACCCAGTGAGCTGTCCCTTCGAGGTGGGAATGCAGAGCTCCAGCACCCAGAGCAAAAGGAAAGTTGGCAAGCACCTGCATGTGGGTTTTTTTTTGTTTTGTTTTGTTTTAATAGCCTTTTATTTTTTAAGCTACTTTGGAGTCTGATTCACTTGCTCTGCTCGATATTTATTAGTGCTTCACCTGCCTTGAACTGGGGAGCTGCAGGCACTTTGATAAATGGATTGCTTTTCCTGGAACGATGGCCACACTTCAGCTAATGGGGATCTTCCAGCTGCCCGGTGTGCCTGCCAAAGCACCATCCTGGAGATCAGTGGTGGCTAAAAGAATAACCCCAACCCCAGCTTGCTCACACACACACCTCCCCACTTCGGGGGTGCTTCAGGTAGGGGTTGTGCTGCCATCTGAGCTCTCCGTTTAATTCAGGGCTGTCCCACTTGGAAAAGATGGGAGCCCATGCAGAGCAGAGCCAATTCCCATACCCACCCCAATACTCCGTGTCTGTCATCTGCAGGCAGCGGGGTGGGCGTGGGTGCTGTCCTGCATCCCTCCCCCTGCCAGCAGCTCTGCTGCGGGGTCTCTGCCACTGAAGTCAGGTTAATCTCTTACAGCAGCTGAAAATAAAGAAGCTTTTAGCAGCTTGTCGGCTAGCTAACGGCTCGGGACCAGGCAGTGCAACGCAAGAGCACTCCTAATTAGCTGCTGCATCGCTTGGGGATGTGGACAGGGAAATGGCTGTGTCATGGGAGAGGTGACATAGCCGCAGAGGCAGCGTGGGGACGGACCTGGATTGCATGTCCTCTGGGCTGAGGAGCCGCAGGTGGAATCACGGCACTGCAGTTGCTCCGAGCTCCCTGCAGCCGTGCGAGAGCCAGCCTTGGGAAGACTGCAAAAATAAACCGAGGTTAAAAATAGTCCCACGTGTCCCCTGCCCGCTGGGGGGGATGAGGGGAATGTTGACGTGAAGCAAAGATCGGAGCGCAGCCTTCCCTCTGGGTGTCCCTGCTCTGCTGCAGCCCCTGGAAGCAGCTGCTGGCTGCATCCGTCCTCAGTGCAGATGGAGCTGCTGCTCGCCTGCACAGGGCAAGGAGAAAAAGTGCTGTTTGGATGAGAAATGGGGTCATGTGGGGCAATTTCCCATAGGAAGATGCCCAATCGGGATTAAAGGTGTCACAGGGTAGGGTCCCCACCTCAGCCCTTGCTAATTCATAGGATATGTAAACGCACCTCTCCCCTCTGTGTGGCTTCTTCCATCTTTTGCAATTTCCCTCAGCTGCTGTATCCTCCCTTTCTGCCCAGCTCTAAGCTGCCTGTGCTTGAGCAACTCTCTCGGCCAAACCTAACGTTTTGAACGCAAAAGGAAGCAGAAGTATCCATCCTTAATTGCAGCAGTGGGAGAAGAAAGCCTTAATGGCACTGTAATGGAAGCACAGCCCCACCTAGACTTGCACAGGCCCTGGGAGCTGGCAGCTGGCAGCTGGGGCTGGAGCTCGCCCCATGGCTTCTGTCTGCCCAGCAGCACAGCACAGCACTGCAAGGACCAGGCAGAGCTCCCTGTGTCCAGAAGGACTCAGGGTGAGATG
Organism: Cyrtonyx montezumae; assembly: GCF_038088225.1. Classification (NCBI taxonomy): domain Eukaryota; kingdom Metazoa; phylum Chordata; class Aves; order Galliformes; family Odontophoridae; genus Cyrtonyx; species Cyrtonyx montezumae. Next base: position 1,224,391 of record NW_027072078.1, read on the forward strand.
TGGGGATGTGTCCCTGTATGGGAGCTGTTGAATCACAGCCTGAACTACTGATGGATCACCTGAGGTGAGCACTGAGTCAGCTGCAGGAGCACAGGTGAAGGCAGTGCACCTGTGTGACCAGAAGGGGTGCAGTCTGGCTCCACCTCTCCCAGACCCCATTTAAGGGCTGACCACCACTGAGGAAGGGTCTTTTGTTGGAGATCCCTCCCCTGTGGAGTTTTTCCTTGCAAGCCTTGATCCTCAGAGACAGGTGAGCATTTCTCTTTATATTGATTGCCTCTTTTCCATCCCAATAATCTTTCTAATTATGCTATCTATAAAATATATCACCTAACAATACCATTTGGTACTATTCATTTCTTGCACTTCACCCCTTACAGTCCCACGTTACAGGTTTTCCTTGTGTGGGTGCTCCTCCAGTGTCTTCAGTAGGTGCTTGATTCCTGTTGCTGGGTTAATGGAGGGTAGTTGGCTACGTTAGAGCTAGAGAAGAAGAACTGGTCTCTAAATGCCACGCAGCATAAGATAATGATGTGCTAAGAGTATAGAAAGCATAGAATCACAGAATAACCTGTGTTGGAAGGGACCCACAGATATCAAATCCAACTCCTGGCCCCACACAGCACCACCAAGCCCAATGTCTGAGAGCTCCTTGAGCTCTAGCACATTGGGGGCCTGGGGCTCTGCCCACTGCCCTGGGGAGCCTGCTCCACACCTCCTGCCCTCTAATGAAGGATCTTTTCCTGACGCCCACTTGCCTGCCCCTGATGCAGCCCCATGCCATGCTCACAGTTGGCTGAGGGTGCCATTGTGGTGGTGCAGGTGGTCCTGCAAGCTTCACGCCTAACAGGAGGCACAGAGGTCTGTCAGTAGCCACCTGTCCACCATGGTGTACCCTTCAAAGGTCAAATCTTCCCACTAAAGATGAGGAACAGGGAGCTGCCTGGGATTAGCCACAGAAGCTGGAGCTGACAAGCATCAGAAGCTACGTGTGACCAAAGTATTGAAGTTCAGCTGCACTTTGTTGCTGCAGAGACAGGGGCAGCAGTGGGAAGACCAAGAGATGGGCTGATTTATAAGAAATCAGTTTATTAAATGCCTTGTCTCATCCTCGCAGATCCTCTTAATTTCCTGTGTTCTGACAGAAAGGAAAGCATACCAGGGAGAACAAGCTAACAGGGCACAAGCAACTCTTTCTGATGACTCCATGCATTGAGCAGGTCAGAGCAGAGTGCTTTTTCTAATGGTAGCCTTTGCCCCGGAGTAATTAATATGTGAAAGCCAAAATGAGCTGTGATTAGATCTGGTCCTTCTGGATGCTACAGCTTCCAGCACCTTGTCCCATTGCAGGCCACCCTCAGCTGGCCTGTGCTGAGCTTTGCACACCCATTCAGTGAACACAGCACGCAGCATCCCTCCTCATCTCTGTGTGCCTTTCAACCACACGTGGGAGCTCCAGCTGAGATCCTGGCTCTGGAGGGCTGAATGACCACACAGCTGAGCCTGAAGATGTCTGCTCTGGCCTTTATGTTTTACTGGGCCCAGTAGCCATGAGAAATGTTGGGGTACAAGTGGTGGTAACATCATCAACCCCCTGATCTGCCAAAAGTGCTACAGAACTTAGGACCAGCGTTGCTTTTAAAACAGATTCAATAAAAGCTTGTGATGACTGTGGGAACGTGATAACAAGACCAGAGGTAGCCTGGGCTTCCCTCCCCGTTTCTCCTTCTTTAATTTTTTCCTAAAAGAAATGACAGCCTCCTAGCTGGCAACCAGCATGGCCTGAAGAAAATGGAGAAACAACACGGCTCACTTATATTACCCAGGCTCCTCATGCATGACACACAGCAATGAAGAGAAGCAGAAGTCATGGTTGCCCTTGGCGTGATCCACCTGTCTGAAACCTAATGTGAATTTATTGAACCATACTGGAGTCTGAATCCAAATTTTTTTCTTCAGATCTTTCCTTTATGGGCTTGGTTGTGTTTTAGGACCTCAGTTTAAAAAAAAAATCTTTTGAACTGAAACAGAAGAAAAATGGTCATTACAGCACGTTTCTTTCCAGGCTGGCACGTGTTGGAAGTGTTCTTAATTAATAGCACAACGGGAATTAAAACGAAAGGGAAATGTTAGAGCAGGATCGTGGACAGATGTAGAGGAGGAGCCCATGAAGGAGGATGTCCATGAAGTCTCTCCCACCGTACAGACTCCAAACTGTTCCCAGGGGAGGGCTGTGGAGCCAAGCCCTGGCTCGATCAGCCCCCTGCTGATCCAAGCTGTGATGGGATGGGACAGTTGGGTGGTGCTAATGTGTGAGTGTAGGATGAGGAAAGGACGAGAGCAGACAGCTGGGATTTAAAATGGGGAAGCTGTGCAGTTCTCCTGGTGCATCTGCCAGGCTTGCCTGCCTAATGAAAGGCATGTCTTGGTTTCTGGCTGGAAATATCTCAACTGGGTGAAGTGGGATTTTGCAAAAGGAGAAAAGGCAAAAGTGTAGATTCATTAGAACCTTAGAATGGCTTGGGGTGGAAGAAACCTCAAAGATCATCAATTTCCAAGCCCTTGCTGTGACAGGACTGACAGCCAGTGGATCAGGTTGCCTAGTACCCCATCCAACCTGGCCTTAAACACCTCTAGGGGTGAGGCTCACACATAACCACCCTCTCAGTGGAAAGCTTCCCCCTGATATCTAATCTAAATCTTCCCTCCTTTATTTTAAAGCCGTTTTCCTCCACCAAAGCATCTGAGAGGGCTCAGTGCCTGTACTAGACAACACACGGCCAGTTATGGCACGTGTGTCTTTCTGGGTCCCCCTGGCTTGAGCCAGCCAAGGTCTGGTGAGGAAGATGCCAGCAAGTTCAGCAACACAGCACACCAACCTCTGTGCTGTCAAACAAGGCTGCTCAAGTATTTTACAAGGCCATCTACCACGACAACCTGTGTTTGAGGGCTGGAAAGGCCTCTGCTCTGTCCTGTGTGAGGCAAATGAAGGAGGAGAAAAGAGCCCTTTGACACCTCCACATTCCTGTTGGGTTTTTTATTAGCATAAACTTTCCTCTCAATGCAAAATGCTGGGTTTTTTTCCTTTTTTTTTTTAATGTGTCGTCTTTGTTTTGTTTGCTTGGAGAGAGCATTGGCAAACACTGCAGGAAATTAGCTCTTAACTAAAAGCATTTATGTAATTGGGGAGGGAGGGGGAGGTGTACGTGCACTGACTTTGGGGAAGTTCAGTCTACAAAAACAAACCTCGCTAACTACACTTGGTTCTGATTAAGGGAGATAAATCTGTCAGTGAGAGGCTAAATTTACTGAGAGTATAACCTCCCCCCCTTGCCCCACCAGCAATGGTCAGGCTGCATTTATTTCTATTGGGCAAGCTCCAGAAAGCGTTGCGAGGTGAAAAACAATCCCCAGAAATGTGAAAAATGTGAGATGAAGTGGGGGTGGCAGAAGGGAGAGTCGGGGGAGAAAAGATGGAGTGGCCAATAGCAATGTGATGGGTATGATTTCAGCTCCTCTGCTGCTTGCAGGGCTGAAGGAAGGAAGCCCAGGATGCAAATGAGCATGCAGAAAACTCAGCGAAGGGATTCTCTGTTCCCTGTCCCCCCCGTGAGGATTGCTGCAGGCAATACTGTTTGCCTTCATCACCTGCACTGTCTTACAGGGACACGAAGCTCTTGTCACATGCCACTGGCCAGAGCAAGCCTGTTTTGGATGTACTAGCCTACCTGCTGTCACCAGATGGTCCTAGCGGTGTGTGGCTTGAGAAACATGCCAGGCATCCCTGATGTACTTCTGAAGTAGCTATTCATTTTCTTGATGGTTCACTCTCTTTAAAGCTTTATTTGCATCCTGTAAGGAAATGCTTTTGGTCAGACTTGGTGTCTCCTCCTGTAGTCAAAGAGAAGGATGTGTTTGGCCCTACCAGGGAAGTGGTTTGTGCAGAGAGATTCCCATCTGTCACAGAAACAGTGAACCACAGCATGGCAAAGGCACTTCACCCCCGTGTTAACGTACACCATGCTCACATATAATCCCAGCTCACATGGAGGGAATGCTACTGTAGTCACATTTCCATGGGCTCACAAAGATGACCATCTGCCTGTGCTACTATGACAGTCGCTCCTTTGATGAGCCCCACAAGAAATATGCTGGTTACCACCATCCATGTGAGGGGCCACCACCCTGACCTCTCTTGGAGGGGCAGATCTGAAAGGAGGCTGCAGAGAAAGGAAGAATGTCGGCCTCTGCTTCCAGTTAACAGTGTTAGGGTGAGAGGTGATGACCTTAAGTTGTTCCAGGGGAGTTTCAGGTTGTATGTAATGAAAAAATTATTCTCAGGAGGAGTTATGAAGTATTGGAACAGACTGCCCAGGGAGGTGGTGGTGTCACTGTCCCTGGAGGTGTTCACTTAGGGACACCATCTGTGGGCGTGGTGGGGGTAGGTTGACGGTTGGATAAGATGATCTGCGAGGTCTTTTCCAACCTTAATGATTCTAGGACACCATCACCAATAGCCCATGGTCTCCAATCTGCTGTCTTTGGGCACTGGGAAAGACATCATGCATTCAGAGCAATCTCTTCCTGGCATGCAAGAGGCGCTTGTGTGGTTGAAATTTGTCTAATTATGCAAATCTGTCATTTTTTATTGATTAATTGATGAGTCACTGCGCACCACAAGCCAATCTATTTGGCTCATTTTCTTAGCCCTCTATACCAATGCTTTTCATGGAATAAATTCTGGGAGAGAAGAGAAAACTTGCTCAAATGGACACAGGCCAATTGAGACTTCTTACATCTGAGCTTGCTCCCAGAAGCCTGGTCTCTTCTTAGAGATGAGAAAGCCATCTTGACACAAAGAGGAAGGCTTGGCTCCCGAAGAGCCCATCACAACTTTGCTGAACCACTACGGTGTTAGGCTGAGTTTGATGACAATACGGTGGATCTGTGGATCCCTCAGGCACCCAGAAAGCCACCTTGTTGTTGATGAAACACGAGAAGCCCAAAGGACACGTTAGAAAACAAACAGTGAATAGACCAAGCAGCACGTTGAGGCCAGATGCTTGGTGAGTGTAAAGTGATGCAGTGCTGCTGGATTTGCTGAAGCTGGGTGGACTTCTGCCAGGTGAGGATTCGGCTCTGCCATCAGCTGTCGGAGTGCTGTCGTGTTCCAGTAGCTTTGGCTCTCTTCGATGGACTATTCAATCTATACCACAAGGACTTTTTTTTTTTTAATACACTTTGCAGCTGCCAAAATAAACCCTCTCTAAGATACAGACAAAAAGAAAAAAAAAGCATTAATAATATTGGCATGTACTCTGGCTGCTGCATTTCCTCTGGCTGTCCCTAACTGGACCTTGATAAGTTTGAGTCCTTTGTCACTTAACTCTACTTCCTCCTCAATGAGATTTCCATTGAAATGAGGATCCTGGCTGCATGAAATCACAGCAGCTCATTAGCTGATGTCCTTTGAACAGTTAGCCCAGGGAGAGCCACTCCTGTCCATGGCAGGAGACAGATGACAAGCAAGTCTGGACCTCATTGGAAAACAAAGGCACCCTTGAGCACAGGCATTTACATGGCACAGGCTGTTTTGCCTTACTCAGTTCACCCTGTGCTTGCCCCTGCAAAGCACTGCAAGTGGAAGGAAGAGGAAACATTCACCCCAAGGGGTGAGGCTTGTGACCTCCTTACATGACACCACTGCTCAAGGACCAAAATCCTTCCCTGGGCTTGAGCCAGGGACAAGGTTGGTCATGTTTGACACTCACCCATGCCCTTTCTGCAGTCAGAAGAGGAAGGGTGGTATGTGTCTGACTTCAAGGATCACCATTCAACAGTGCTAAGTGTGCAATAATATACCTATCACCCGCTTCCCTCTTAAATTTTCCCTTCCACAGATTCATCTTCTCTTTTCATGCCCTCTGTCAAACATGTAACCTGTGCAGCTTTCCTATCCGTCTTCAAGTAAACTTACTCGTTTTTTTTAACTTGCTGTTTCTCACACCAAAAACTGTGCTCAAGGTGATGTGGTTTTACTGCTGAAGGTTTTAAAATGGGTTTGGTACAGATGAATTAAATATAGTCAGTGATCCAGGAAGTGTTTTGCATGTGATGACATTCTCACTACTCTTTCTCCACATGGGGCGCTGGTTACAGATAGATCTGTGAGGACATTCCTAGGCTCTATTTGAGAGGGATATCCCATTTGTTTTTTGTTTGTTTCTTTGCTAACACACAAGAAATGCCTAGATCTGGGCTGCTGTAGGAAGAAGGGGTGGCAGGTCGTGCATCTTTCCTGCAGTCGTGCTTGCAGGGCTCAGCAGAGAGTCGCCATGGAGCTCAGGGAAGTTCCTCAAGCATGAGTTTGGAAGGCAGCAGGGCCAGTGATGAGGGTGATGAATGCCCTTCAGGCAGCCTGCTGAGGGCAGGAAGGGCAGCGAGGAGCTCCAGCATTCCAGCTAAGATACGAGACACGAGCCTGTGCTTTTCTGATCCTGTGTACTCTGGGGAGAGAGGGGGCTTTTCTTTATGAAAAATAGCTGGAGATCATCTGCATGGATTTCCTCACTTCCCCAGCCTCTCTGGCAACAACAGTTGCATTAGCATGTGTGAAAATGATTTACAACCTGGCCTTTATGCTCTCACATCTCCTCCAGGCAAGGTGAAGCAATGCAAGGGGGGATGCAGTTATCCCCTCCACCATGCAGAATCATTGTTTTGCACTGAAAGGTCCTTGATTAATTGCAGGGAAGTAATACAGAGTGTTTCTTTAGCAGAGGTGTGGAAAGAAGGACCTGTGTGGGCTGCTGCCAAGGCAGGGTGAAGCCACGCTGCTATACCTGGGGTGGTGAGCAGAGCAGCACTGCAACCCCTCACCAGAGCTGCCACTGCTGCTATTAAAAAATTAACTATGAGATTAAAAAAAAAATAATAGCAGCCAACCCCCGCGTGCACTTTTATTGTAATTATCCGACAATTTTGTAACGGATGAAAATAATAGAAGGGCTTGGGAACAGTTAAAACTTATACACAAGTCTTCTGAAGGTGTAAGAATGAGTTTTACTAGAAGTGGAGATTTTAATGTGTAATTACTGCTGTTTGCTACAAGGGCTCCTGCTGCAGAGGGGCTTCCCAGAGCAGGGTAACAGCAGGTGCTGCTGAGATGCTCTCTCGTGTCTGCTCCCCAAGGCTTGCATGGGGCTGAATGTGGGCTCTGCTGCTTGGCACTTTGGCTGAGTTCAATGCCTCGGACTGAATAGTACAACCTCCCACCTACTGTCCTTTGGTTTTCCTGTTTTAGGGCTGGTGGGATGGGGTGCATCATAAAACAGTCCATCCCCATCGATTGAAAAGATACCTGGGCTCTTGATGGAGTCGGCCTATGGGAAATTTTACTCCCTGTATGTGGAATGGGTGTACAGCTCTAAACCATGGTCTCTGGCTGCCTGGTCCTCTGGCCTGCTTCTAGTTTGGGACAGCCTTAGGCAGAAAAAATCCAGGAATTTATGGAGGTGGAAGGCAAGGAAGACTTTTATAGAAGAGGGTCAGGGAATATTTAAGCAAAATAAGTCCATGGGCACTGATGGGAGACACTCAAATACTGAGACAGCTGGAAGATGTCATTGTGAGATCATTCTCCATTTTTAATTAATTATGGCAAATGCTAGGAGTGCTTGAAGACTGGAGGAAAGCTAATATTACTGGGAAGATGATGAAACTGTTTATCTTGAAAATCACTTCCAGGCACGAGAAGGAGAAGAAAATCACCAGGAGTAGCCAGTATGGCTTCACCAAATAGAAGTCATGCCTGATGATAAGCTTCCACAATAAAATGGCCAATCTGATGGATGAGGAGAAAGCAGTGGATATTCTCTTCCTGGTCTTCACTAGGGCCTTTTGACACCGTCCTCCATTAGATCCTCATAGAGAAGCTGTTGATGTATGGGCTGGATGCATAGACAGTGAGGCAGATCAAAAAGTCAAAGCCTGCGAGGAGGCCAACGAAGAGTGAAGTGCTCCAAGGGTCAACACTGGGTCCTGTCCTGTGTAACATCTTCATTGATGATCTGGGCAACAGTGTAGAGTGCACTCTCCTGAAGTTTGCTCATTCACCAGCCTGGGAGGAGCAGCTGAAAATGTGTCCATCCACAAGGACCTGAACAGAATGGACACATGGCCTGACAGGAGCATTATGGAGTTCAACAAGGAGAAGAGCAGAGTCCTGTACCTGGGAAGGAGCAACCTCAGCACCAGGACATGCTGGGAGAACCCATATGTAAAGTAGGTTTGCAGAAAAGGAGCTGAGGGCCTGGTGGGCACCAAGTTCAAGATGGCCCAGGTATCCTGGGCTTCATTAGGCAAAACAGGGGATCCTTGCTTCTTACTCAGCATTGATGAGACCACATCTGGAGTGCTGGGTCTGGTCCTGGGCTCCCCAGTACAAGAGAGACCTGGACATACTGGAAGTGGGTCCGAGGTACGGTCACAAAGATGCTAAAGGGACTGGAACATCTCTCCTGTGAGGAGAGAGCTGGGACTGTGCAGCCTGGAGAAGAGGGAGCTCAAGGGGATCTCATCAATAAATACCTGAAGGGAGGGTGTAGGGTGGAAAGATCCAGGCTGTTTGCAGTGGTGTCCAGTGCCACAGAAGGTTGTCTGACCACCAGATAGCACCTCTGTGTAGTACTGTGCAGGCAGCTGAGCACTAGCACATGTTGCCCAGAGAGGCTCACCTGGATGTGGTCCTGGGCACCCTGCTCTAGGTGTCCTTGTTTAAGCAGGGGTTAGACTAGATGAACCCAGAAGTCCCTCCAACCTAAAAAATTAATTGATTCCCCATAGGGAATCAATGCTGAACCCTGCAGTTTGCCATGTTGCTGGGCAATGAGAATGTTATGTGTAACTCCTTGATTGTGGACAAAAACCTTTACCTTCCTGAGGAATCTTTGGGCCTGTTGGCCTGGCATTCATGGCATGTAAGAGCAGATGGTTCCATTTCATCTCATTCCCATCAAGCTGCTGCTTGGTCGCTGCATCGTAACTCCCTGTGAGTGGAGGGCTGCTGGGAGCACAGCTGTGGTTCAGCTCTCCCACCACCTTGGTTCATTGGCACATTGCTCTGATAAATGAGCTGATACGTTGAAGAGCAGAGTGGGGAGGAGGAACTATTGCCCAGAGTGCACACAACAGCTGTGATCTTGATGTGGGCCCCCTCAAGGATGAAGCACTCTCTCTCCATGGAGGAGAAGGTCTCTTTTGGTAGGGGAACTGCTGTTTATTCCTCTAGATCTCAAATCCTACAGTGTGCTGGAAGAGAGGGTGCTCTCCTGAAGTTTGGCTTCATGGATTGCAATGGGTCTCTGCCCTCTGTTGGCAGGCTGGCCAACAGCCTTTGCCTGGGCTGCTCTGGTTTCAATGCCATCTGAACCTGGTGTCAGGGACGGCTTGTGTCCCTGAACCTAACTTATCGACCCCACCAGCAGAAGGCAGCTGCTCAGAGTAACAGGCAGGTAATTTTCCACGTCTATCTTGGACTGCATATGGATAAAATTACGGAAAAGGGAAGACTGGAAAAGGAACAGGCTGTTTCTGCAGGAACAAATGAGTGTATTGAAAGGGAAGGGGAGGGAGGAGAAACTCAGTGCTTTTCCCAGCTCCCTCCAGCAGACTGAGCGCAATGTCCAGTGCCCCAGCTACCCAAATGGTCTCAATTTGCTCCTGCGTCAAATGGAGTTGGTTCTCACTTGGCTGGGGTGTTGGCAGGGCCATGAGGATGAGTTTCATAACAGCAGCTCTTGTCAAGAACAACAACAACAGCATCAAAAACCTGTTGAAACTGTGCTATGCTCAGAACAGAAAACACATGCAGGGAGGAAAAACTCCCTCAATGAAAAAGTCGATGTAATTAGCCCTGACAAGCTCAGCAAACCAGAGGCAGCCAAGTGGTGGAAGAGGAGAGGAGAAATAAACCAGTATCACTTTGTAGGCACTTGTAAATGGGTCATTAGCTGACTTTGAACAGAATGTTCCTTGGTGGGGAAATAAGGGAACAGGCCTGGCTGTAGGAAATATTGCAGAAAGCCTGGCAGAGCATCCTGCGAATCAAGCCTTCTCAAGATGCCGGAGGAAGGTCTTGCTCTGCTTTTCTCCCATTTCGAGGAGAGCTCCTGGATTTTTTGCCTTCATGACTCCAAGTAAGAAAACTCCCAGCCAGCAGTACCTGCTCCCACCGTGCTGCTCCTGCCACCCACATCTCTTCCCTTCTCAAATGGACTCTGGGCAGGAGTGCTGTGGATTCCAGCTACTGTTCCTACAACCTGGCATGGAAGAACCTTAGGGATGAACCTTAGATGAAATGGTCAAAACTCAGTCCCTGCTGTTTCTGAGCTCAGGCTGGCATTACCTTTCCATTTGGTAATGCATGCGCCGTAAGAAAGGTGGCACTGCCAAATTTTGCTTTTCCTCATCTTGAATACCTCCAAGCCTCCCTTGATAAAAGGGACAGCACATTCAGAAATGGTTTCGGAAAGGGGAACAAACTCAAGAGATAGACTTGGTTGCTGCAGAGACAATCAGCCTGTTTGATATAAAACTATCCTGTGTGGCCGTATCAGTGCTGTTAAGCCAACATCTGAAGCTCAGCACCCCAGGAGCAGAGACAAACCTTAGACTACTGCATGTATGAGCTACTGTCTCAGCTTCCAGCATTTGGGGTAATGTTCAGGCCTGGAAGTTTCCATTATACAGTGGTGTTTAATAGCCATTGTTAGGTCTATTGTCCCAAAGCAGATCTAATTCTTTTCGAGCTTTCTTATAGTCTTGTTTCCAGCAAAGTCCTGCAGCAATGAGTTCTGCTGTTTTACTGTGTTCTGGACAAAGAAGATGTTTCCTTTTGTGGTGCTAAACCCTCTGACTCACTCTATTACTGTATGTCCCTCAGGCCTCGGACTGTATGGGATAATGGCTGACTGTTCCATCTCCATTTGGATGATGGACAATCCCTCTGGCCATCCTTCACCATTCTTTTCCTAGAATATCCCTTTCAACTCTATGTAGAAATCTGGATGTAGGCATCTCATTGAGTAATAAAATCACACACAGATGTCTCTGGGTTTTGTGCTCAGTTCTGTCCTCAATCCGTTTGCTTTTTGGATCTATTAGGAGTGCTGGCCTGATGTGTTCCTCTTCCCTGTGTCTTCCACTCTGCTCTCTTACGGTTCCAACTGTCTTGCTTGCCACGAGGTACATGTAGCTCCCAGGCTGTCTCCTGAAGCCCTCTTCTGACTTGCATTTTCTCCCTTAAAGCAGCACTCCCAGTTTCATGTTTGTGCTCTGTTGGAGCTCTTAGGTGATGCAGCCTGGCCCTTGTCCTGCAAGAAGGGTGAAACAGCTGGATTCAGAGCATCGCTATCTCATGCTCGTGCTCTTCCTCCTAATACACTTTTAATTGACTCAGAATACCCAACATCGTGCTCTGCAGCACTGTCAGCAGCCTGTTTCTGAACAGCTGGCTTCATCCCTTGTGCTGAGGGAACCCACAGAATGGGAGGAGGGGAGACCTCCTCTTTGTCATTGTGCAGGAATGCTGATGGATAGTTGGATTCTTACTATAAATTTTAACTGCTTCCATTTGGCTATTACGAGAAACAGATTAGTTGCAGATACCAAGCATGCATGGCTTGCTCCGACCATGAAGAGTTTACAGATCTACTGTGTGCAAAAGATGCAACGTGCTGGGCTGGAAGTGAATCTCTGGCTATCTGCAGTCTCCAACACCTTCCTTTTCCCACTTTTCCATCCTTGATGCTCAGAAATCTGGTTTTAAGCACGGTAATTTATTCCTGCTCAGATTTTCCTCCATGTCTGTTTTTTGCTCTGTGGTGTGTTCTGTTAGGAGCTAGGCTGGGCTACTTACTCTTCTTGGCTGTGTCTCTTGGTGAAGACATGATTTGGAAATGGTGCCTCACGGGCTTCTTCAGATCTTAAACACAATTAGAGAAAGCATTCACACCTTGTTTCTCATAAAGCCAGCTCAGGGTCCGAGGGACCAAGAAAAAAAAATCCTTTGCACTTGTAGTTACTCATGTCTACAGATGCTTCATTTTCCAGTGTCAGCCTCTAGAAAAAGGAGACCCTCAGTGTCTTCCTCAGAGCAGGACAAATCTTTTAATTCCTCTTTCCATTTTCAGGAGGAACAGGAGCAATGAGCTGGATGCGACCAGCTGCTCTCCGCTTCCTTGACCCTGTTTGGTACATCCAGGGGTTGTGCTGCTAATCCATGAGCACTGTGGGCTGGTGCTTGCAGCACATCTTCCCACCTCCAGCTCCCATTCCCAGCCTGGTTCCTTAGCCTTCGAAATGAGTTGCTTCATTACTTATTGACTGCTTTTCCCATCCCCATGCACCAACAGGCAGCACATCCTGAAAATGATGGAAGAAAACCAATGAAATGTGGATGTTGCTGCTGCCAGGGCTCCTCTGTCAGGCAGGGTGCATGCGGGAGCTCTGCGTAGCCCAGCAGCATGACCACAAGCTGTGGTGTGTCCCTGGTGTGTACTTCCCAGTTGTCTCAGAAGCACAGTGCTTCATGTCAGAGATTGTTTATTAGCCCCTCCGTCTGGAACAGAAGCTGTTTCCCCTGGAGAACAAGCCAGCAAACGTTGTGCTTGCAGTGCAGGATGAGCATGCAGAAGGCCATGTCCCTTCCTGCCCTCCCAGTGATGCTATGGTGTGTTTCTGGGGTGGCAGCTCTGCGGCCAGGGTTTATGCTCCTTCAGGCAAAACTTGAATAATGAATAGTTGTGTCAGGCCTGGCTGAAATGATAGGTGGCTAGGCTTATTGAAAATCAACAACGCATGCTGCATAGATATATTTATAGTCATGAACTGCTGCCTTCAATTGAACCCTATTTTTTCTTGGATTTCCTTCCTTGTTCTTCTTTTCTTCTTCCCTGGAGACTTCTAACATCTGCAAACAGGTCCCAGTCTGTCGTTTTCATGCTCGGTCTTGGGCAGTGGTGCAGTCCTTGGTTTTTGCTTATTTTCCCACCATGTTGTGTCTTCTTGTGGCTCACTGAATGAGTCTGTTTCTTCCCGTGGTGCTGGTGAAATGCTGGACTGCCTACCCACTGGTGAGGACCATACCCTGGTTCAGCCAGATGTTTATGATGGCTTAACGAGTCCACTGCACAGCTTCTGGAGTTTTCCATTTTTGATTCAACCTTTCTCCTCATCAGGAGCTGAACTTTTGCGTAAGGTTTGCATGCCATGCTCCATTTGCTTCACATTGACTGCACCTTGAAGACCATGGAGAAATGTTCCATTTAAAACACAGTGGTGAAACTTGGCTCCAAGCAAGAGCCTGTCCATTCTGATCTGAGGATTAATCTGTTGATATTTTGCTCTAGCAGGGGAGATTTTCATAATGCTATCCAGCTGAGCCTGCTCATACCATTGGCACACTGCTCTTTAGGCTATGAACTTCCAGGAATTTGTAGGTGGAAATCTGACTCGCTTGCATTATCAGAGCCTGGTGATGGTGGTGGTGAATGCAGAGCATTCTGCTCAAGCTGTGCTCCGCTAGCACAGGAACTTCAAGTTTAATAACAGCTTTTGAGTCAACTGGAGAACAGCTATTGTTCCCAGGGCTGTTTCATGCACATATTACTTCAAGGCTTTCCTCTCCTTTCAGCTTAAGTACTTGGGGATGGAGGAATGAGGGACGCAAGCTGCCAGTGCCTAATGCATATTTCTTGGAGCAAATGTATTGGTTTATTTTGTTTTAAACAACTTATTATGAATGAGGAGCAGCTGTGGATTTTGTGATGACTTTTTCTTTTCTGGAAACAGAAGGTCATCATCCCATCATTTCATGCCGTAGTTGATATAGACAAAAAAAATCTCATTTCAAGATAACTAAATCTCAGTTTTGTTTTGTTTTTTTTCATTTCCCAATCTATTAAACTCTATTAATTAATCAACCTGATGAGAAAGAATCTAGGGACTCTTCAAGGCTCCCTTTTACTCTCCCCTTCTGAATCTGAAATTAAGACAAGCCAGAGTCTCATGCACCAGATCCATAAGTGGATGGAAGTATTCAAGTCCAATCTCTAAATATAGTGTCTTGCCCTAGCTCTAGAGACATCCAAATCTCACAGTGCCTTATGTGTTGTTCAATAATGCTCTTAGTTACACTTCAGTGTGCTGATCTGTGTGATCCTATGCATCTTCCCTGAGGAACCTGGCCAAAGAGGAGCTTTCAGAACACACATCCCAGGTATGGTCTCAAAAGAGAGATGGTCAAAATGAGAATCTTTGGCTAATGCCCAAAGGTAATGTTGCTCTCTTGAATGCTGCAGACTCCATTTTGAATCCATTTTTGAATCTTGGATGGATTTAGAGCCATCATTCTCTGCTGAGTACCTTCTATATCCTCTGCAAATCAGAGCTGTTTCAGCAAGATGAAGTTGTAGAGTAGAAACAGAGTAGTGAAAACATCTTGAGACAGTGGAGGTCTTTGGATTTGGTTTTTGATGATTCTGTTTTGTTTTGATTTTAATCAGGTATGGACGCTTCTAGTCCTCTTGGAGCTAGTCCCCACGTGACTGTGAGAGGCACGCTTCCTTTCCTGAACCTCTTATGGTGATCTGTCCCTTGGGTTACCAAACTTTCGGGACCAGATTTGGGCACCTTGTTCTCCTGGTGTTCACTGAAGGCCTCCCCATCCTCAGTGTTACAAAACCTTAGACTGTCTTCCACTCTGCCTCTTCAGAGCAGTATGGGGAGTTATGTAGTAGTGCTGGGACATGGGCTAGCAGGCATGTTGGTGATGAGCTGACATTTGAACTAGATGATTTTAGTGGTCTTTTTCAACCTTAATGATTCTATGATTCTGTAATTCAACTGTGTTGTAGCAGTCTTTATATAAGGTCAAGAAGAAAGCAGAATTCAACAGGTAAAGTAGTCAAGGCCTACTTTGGAGGATGGGTGATATGGCTGAAGTCATTTGTCAAGCAGGAGGTAATATTACTGCTTGGGATGGATGGCAGGGAGTGTTTATTTTAGTAGCACATCATTTGTGAAGTGGTTGCTTGTGTCCTCTGGGACTGAAGATGACCTGGTAATTCATTTACATGAGTTACCTCAATGAGGCCTGTGGAAAATAGATGATGGCCCACGCTGACTTCTGGGGATGAGTGAAACGCTCACTGCCTGGCTATGCATTCCCAACTGCTGTCCTCTGAGCTGAAGCCCTCCAGTGTCTATTGCTGTGCAGGTGGCAGAGTTCCCTGTGTCTGCATTTCCTCAGGGAGATCTGGTTTCTAGCACAGCACCATTGCTTGGCAGATTGTAGATTCATAGAATCATTAAGGTTGGAAAAGACCTCCAAGGTCCAATTGTTCACCTACCACCAATATTGCCCACTAAACTATGTCCTTAAGTATTACGTTTACCCTTTACTTAAACACCTTTAGGGACAGTGACTCCACCACCTCCCTGGGCAGCCTGTGCCACTGCATTAATGCTCTTTCTGAGCAGGAATTCTTCCCAATATCCAACCTGAACCTCCCTTGATGCAATTTGAGGCCATTCCCTCTAGTCCTATTGTTACCTGGGTTAAGAAGCCAATCCCTACCTCATCACAACCTCCTATCAGGGAGTGATAAAGTCACCCCTGAGCCTACTTTCCTCCACACTGAACAATCCCAGCTCCTTCAGCTGCTCCCCATAAGACTCGTGCTCCAGAACATCACAGCTTCATTGCCCTTCTCTGGACACGCTCCAGGGTCTCCGTGTCTTTCTTGCAGTGAGGGGCCCAACACTGAACACAGCACTGAAGCTCTGCTGCGTGCACCCAACTCTCCACTCTGAAGTTTGGGAATGCTGGCCTCTAGCTTCTGACCTCCCACACAACTCCAGTTCCAAGAAACAATGCCCTAAATCTGCTTGCAATGACAGCTCGCTGATTCCTACAGCATGGCTTGTTAGAAGATCTGAATCTACTAATAGGAATTGGCCTGATAAAAGTGACTTTTTTTTTTTTTACCTCCCCACTTAGCAGCTATACGCAGCCCGGGGAATCTAGAAATTAAATTGGCTTTTTGTCAAGCCTCTTCCGTGCAACAGAAATGGGACCCCTGCAGTGCAGTGCAGTGTTTCCAATTATATTTGGGGGCACGTTGCTGATTTTTTGGCAGGCAGAGAAAAACGGGCCAGGCAAATGGCAGGTGGCAGGCTGTTCTCATATTTTACCAGGAGCTTGGGGGATGGGAGAGGGGAGAAGGAGCGGAGCTCTCTGCCAAGAAATGTGACCTCTCGCTGGTGCGAGCAGAATGGTGTTGGCACGTGCCTGATGATGGAGGGCTGGGCTAGGCAGGCTGTGGACATGTATGTGGGCATGCAAACAGGACAGAAATAAAAGCCCTCATTAACAACAGCCTCCAGCTCTGGGCTCGGGCACCTCCTGGTCCTGTGTGGCTCCACCAGTGTCATCTGCAGAGTCACGCTCTGTTGTTAGGTGTGGCTTTGCCACATGATCAGAAAAAAAATTGGCTTTTGTTCATTCATTTATTCATAAGAAAGCTAATGGATTCAAGATGGCACAGTCTCTGGAGGGCCCAGATGATTTTTCAAAGCTATTGCACAATCTGCATCTATGTTCATAGTTATGTTGGATTGAGGGTATAATAAAGCTTGTACCTAGGGTCTGCGTACAAGTCAGCATCTCTCTCCCCCAGAGCAGTGGCATGGTGACGTGAACTTCAGGAATCAGAGCTGGCCTGTGTCCCCATGAAGCAGGAGCAAAGGACCAGCCCTGGGGGACTCCAGGAGAAGGGCACCAAGACACAGCTTGGGGATTTCCAGATCCTGAATTTAGAAATACATCCAAAACACGAGAGAAAGTCAAGAAAGAGGGTTTTGAGACGTCTTACAATCGTAGAATCATTCAGGTTGGAAAAGACCTTTAAGATCACCAGGTCCAACCATCATCCCAACCCCACCATGTCCACTGACCGTGTGCCCATCTGCCACATCTCCACAGTTCTTGAACCCCTCCAGGGACAGTGACCCCACCACCTCCCTGGGCAGCCCGTGCCAGTGCATTGCTGCTCATATACTGTGTCAATCCCAAACTTTTATTGGGCTGGATTTATAAGGAAATTTGGGGCTATGGATTATCCTTCGACTGCTAGATTTTGTTATAGAGGAATAATTCATGGGAGAAAAACAGAAGGCTTTCCTTCTGACAAGACTGAAAAAAGAGACCAGTGTGGGAAGAGATTTTCCCATAGAAGAAAAGTGAGCACGATGCTGCCAAGCATGCTGTATTGGTGGAATATCTTCTGTAGGAGATGTGCTGAAAGTTCATTCAAGCCAGCACGGCTGCTGTGTGCTTAAAACAATTGTTAGAGGACTTCAGCTGATGGAGACCCTTGGTGACAAAGAGTATTTGAGGAGAGAGCAAGAGATCTACTGGAGTGATGTGGGTTGGGTGATGCTGGCCATTCTCTCCTGCCTGCAGCAGGACAACCACTTTGCCTGCTGGGCCCTTTTGAGCTCTCATTAGTGGTCAACAGGGACTCTGCAGAGCAGTGATTTCCCAAGCATGCTTTTGCCCTTGCTCTGCTGTTGAGACACATCCCCTCCTTGCCAGCACTGCTTCACCCATCCTGACAGTGGCGATACTGCAGGAAATGACATGGCAGCAGCTCCAACCCACCCACCCCTCTACTTGCTCTGACACTGACATTGCCTTCAGCCTTCTTCTCCTCAAGCTGTTTTGCTGCAGGGACAAGCCCAGACATTTCTGGCACTGATACTAACGTTCCTGTGAAGTCTTTCAGATGATAGTGAGCCAGCTAGTTAGGGACTTTTGGGATCCTTGGTGACTTTATTTCAGAAGCAAATTGTCAGGGTTTCAACCTGTTAATTTGCTTTCTTGAAAGCTGCCTGAAGGGGCTGGAAATTAGGGCCCTGGTCAGCTTAAATCCTGGCAACAGGCTTTCAGGAGGAGGTGCTGCCTGGGGACTGAGGGATATTAGTAATGGATTGTTCCACCGCTAATGGCAGTGTGGTTAATGTATTGCAACCCCTACGTTATACATTTTCTGATCACGTCTGAAATTAGATGACAGGCAATTTGCCATTAGACCTTCTGCACAGTGATAGGCTGAGTCCAGCTCATGGTTTCACTGGTTTAAGCTCAGAAATGCTCTATTGACTCCACTTGAGCGAAGCTGGAGGAGAAGGTTGGTTTGATTCTTTATCATCTGTTCCCTGTAATCAATTTTCTTTCAGCACTAGGAAGTAGCACTGGGTTATATGGTCTACACACAGAAGGAAAAAGCATTCCCTCTTCATGCGAGCATCTACTTTCTCCTTCCAGGCCAGGCTGGATGGGGCTTTGAGCAACCTGGTCTAGAGGAATCATCCCTGCCTATAGCATGAACTAGATGATTTCTAAGGTCCATTCCAACAATTCCATGATTCTATGATGGAGCTGAAAGCTTTAGGTTAATGAAGGGCACATCTCTCCTGGCCTTGATCAGACAGATCTGACATTTCATACCTATTGTGACAAATTGTGCAGGGATGCCCACGTAGTGCATGTGTCTCTGACAGTGGGTAGAGTGATTCTCTTTAAGAACATCCACTCTGGGAAAGCCAGAGAGAGAAACTCAGTGAACACTAATTAAACCTGAAGTATCTCAGTGTCATGAATGGTCAGCATGACTTCAGATGTGCTTGCATTGTTCTGAGACGCATCCTTTGTATTCCTACATCATGTTGCCTCGCCAAGGTAGAGACCTAATACCTCATTGTCTTAGAATCATAGAATCATTCAGGTTGGAAAAGACCACTAAGATCATCTTGTCCAACCATCAAACCATCACCATCATTTCCCCTTGTCCATAATCTGTCCCAGTGTGATCTGAGCTCCTGAGGGCACTGAACTCAGACCCCCCAGGCACACTTGGATCTCCAAAAATGTATGGAAACATTAGTGTGGCTGCCAAAGAACACGATGCTGTGCTCCATCCTCACTTCCCAGCATCTTATTGCAACCCCCCCCTCCCCTTGCATTCTTCTGGAGGGAACATACTCAAACAGTGACATACTATGACCACAGTGCCATTTGTATTACACTTTCCTTCTCAGGGAGCTGTAGGTAATGGTCATGTAAAATAAAGAAAAACTGCTTTGAAATCTTGGGGGAGAGGCAGTACATGTACACTGCTCCTCCTTCTTAGGAAGGCTCTGTAGATCTTTCAGGGGGTAGGATGAATAGCATCTCTCCCTCCATCCCCATGACTTGTCAATCTTCAACAATTTTGCAAAATAAAATGGAAATTGAGTAACTCTCTACAAAACAGCTTGTTGTTGTTGTTGTTTTTCAAACTGTGATTAAAAATGTGAAATCCTAGATACGCTGTCTGTAAATTGTGTGCCGATGTTTACATTGGCTTTTGAACTAGAATTGAGTTGCCCTCATTACGAACCAAAATGAGGTGGGGGGCAGGGGGAGTATACCCCTGGAATTATAATAGCTAGGCACTGGCACACTAATAAATTTAGGTGTTGATGTCTTGTTTTTCTGCTGTTTGGTTGCCATAGAGATGGGCCTCACGAACTAATGGGTTTGTTGTGAGAAGTTCAATGCACATTTGCCAAATGTTCTGTTTCTCTAGTTACCTCTCTGATTTTTCCCATGCCATCAAGCAAATTAGCTTGGAGCCCTTCCGGCCTCCATGCACTGAGAGGAAGGGGAGGCTGCAAGAGAGGAGCCCAGAAAATGGGGTTTACTGCGGGTTATGCACAGATACTAAAATAGAAGCAGGAAATATCAGGGAGCAGCACTGTTTACAGCACAGCCCTGCAAGGCTATTTTGGAAACTGGCATCTATATTTATAGCATGTATTCCATGAAGGGCTGCGAATCAATGTCAGTGCAAGCAGAGCAAGAAGGGGGAGTGTTCACCTTGGGAAGCAAGAGTATCCTATACGTTGCAAAGAAAGGGATCTGAGAACCCTAGAGTCACAGAATCACAGCAGAGTGGGGTTGGAAGGGAACTTTGAAGCCCGTCCAGCCTCAACCTCTGTCATGGGCTGGTTGCTCCCACCAGCTCAGGCTGCCCAGGGCTTCATCCAGCCTGACCCTGAGCACCTCCAGAGTTAGAATGGAGTCACCAGGAGCACTGACTCCAAACTTTCCCTTCTGCTGGAGGAGGTAAAGGCACCCAGTCCATTCTTGCACAGAGAATTTCCGTTGTTTGGTTTAACTGATGTACAGAATGTCTCATTAGTAAATTGTGGTTGTGTGCAGAAAACTCATGGTGAACATTTTTCTTTTGATACACTGGAAAATAAAATAAATAGGTGATTACAGTTTGGAACAATGGCTGTTTTGTGATAAATCTCATCTCAGTTTGTTTACAAAGTGGTATTTCTCTCTTAAAGTTGGAGCTCTGTTTCAGTGCATCCAGATGCACACAGCCAAAAGAGGCCCTGACTCATTCATCTCCATTACGAAGGCAGTGGTGCTGCAGGACATTGTGAGTACCCTGGGACAAGCACTGGGAGCAACTGAACGGTGTGGTAAAAGGGATGGAGACAGCAGGATCGTCAGGAAATAGGAACCAAAGAGAAATATGGCAGAGTTCTGGCTCGAGGATGTGTCACCATGAGGGGGATTTGATTTAGTAGTTGGGTAGGGATAGTGGTAGGAGGATGGTTGGACTAGATGATCTTGTAGGTCCTTTCCAACCTTATGAGCCTATGAACCTATGGACAGTGGGAGTAGGTTAGGATTAGAATTGGCATTTTCCATCAGTGCAGAGTCACTTGTATATATATATATTTTTTTGTAGCTTTTCAGACTCTGCTGGGGTGACTTTGATGGCTGGAGAAACAAGCATCAGAACATGCCATCCTCCCATGCCTTAATTAAAAACAACCTCTTTGTTGATTGTGTGGATCTAGAAATGTGGAAGTAAGTCTCTTGACTTTTTGTAAGTCAAGACACATTGCTTTTCTGTGACTCTGACACCCATTCAAATGCCTTCCAATGCTCACTGATCTGTCATCAAACCCATGCAGGTACACACACTCCTGGGAATTTGGACTTGGTCTCAGATTGGATCTTCTTAAATGAAAGTCCACATAAATGCACTGGTGTGTTGTTTGTCACACCCTTCTCTCTCACAGTACCAATGCACTTTCTCTCATTATAAAATATAAATCTCACGCACTGAACAAATTCTTATTTTCCAAAGCTAAATATTTGGCGGCTGCCAAGCTCTAAGCTGAGAGGTTTGTTGCCAAAACACTCTTTTCCAAAACCTCTTTTTTAAAGTTGACACTTGCTTTAAAAAAAAAAAAGTTTTTTAAAATCATTTCTTCCCCTGAATTTTTATGCAGAAAATCATCTGCATAATTTTTTGTGCCATGGTTATCGCAGCATGTCTGGAAAGCTTTGTCCAAAGTGAAAACTCGTCTTGTTCCAAAAGCTTATTTTCTCCTTCTCAAAAATTTTGTGTGCTGTTTTTGAGGCAAGTTTGTTTTATTTTATCTTTTTTGCAGTAGGGAAGTTCCTCTGTGACTTCTATAATCTTAGAATCATAAAATCACCATGGGTTGAGAAAGTCCTCCAAGATCTTCAAGTCTAGCCATACAATACCACCAGCATTTCCACATTGAACCATACCCCTTAATACAACATCTAAACAACCCCTAGCACAGGTCAGTGCCTTTTGACAAAAGCACAAGAGATTTATTTTGATGAGAGGACGATTTTCATGCTAATCCTGTGGAATTTAAAGAGTAGAAAGGTGAGGGGAGGATTCACTGGTCTCCCTTGGAACTTCCACCACTGTTTAGAATCTTGTGGTGGTGGCAAACATCCCAGGACATGAGGGAAATTGATTTGGATGATGTCAGGTGAGGGAAAACATGGAAATGATAAGGTGGATGCTCCATCCCTGTAGACATCCAAGGTCAGGATGGACAGGGCTCTGAGCACCTCATCACCTGCAGGTGTCCCTGTTCATTGCAGGGGAGCTGGACCAGGTGGCCTTCAAAAAGATCCCTTCCAACTCAAACAATTTAATGATTCTTTGATTCTGTGAGGATACGATTTGACCTGTGAGGGATCTTTATTCAAGTTATTTGAGCAAATATCTGTCAGGAAAACAGCTGTCCATGCACAAAGTGGAGACTCCACTCTGTACCGACAGGATGAAACTGGGGAAGAATCCTTTCCTTGCCTTTTTAAGGAGAGAAAAATGTAATGAGACACAGCCTGGGAGAAGAGACCTGGGATACCTGAGGGGTCTGAACTCACAGCAGTCTTCTAAAACACAAGCCCATCTCTTAGGGTCTCCATTATACTCCATTATACCTCTTGTGTAATGCTGGTCCTGAATTAATATGTAGACACAGTTGTTGTTGGCTTTAAGGAAGGTTATGGTGAGTTAGACAGAAATGACTTATTCTTTTAAAACACACTCTATATAAACACATACACAGTTATTTAATCCCAAACTGCCCAGTCATGCTAAAGCTCCAGCCAGCACTTCGCAAAGCCTTTGACTTACTTTTGATGTTAGATGAACGCCTCATAAACTTAATTAAAGTTTAATTAGTATAAGTAGGCCAAATGTGGTAGGTCAGCAGGCACAGCATAGGCTAAAACACTGTTGGCAATAATCGACCTAAAAAAAAAGGGGGGAAAATTCCCTGCTAAAAAATAAATGCCTCTAGGAGACCAGTTTAGACTAGCTGCTTCTTTCCTCACTGCTGTGTTATTTTTTCTCTTTCCCAAGTAACACTGACCACTTAGGAGCAAAGCCTGTTTCCTCACACCACTGAAGAAGTAAGATTTTGTCCTTCACATTTCTACTGCGCTGTTTTCTAGAGTTTTCCCCAAAACAGTTTACTTAAGTCTTGGAATATGACACAGAGAGGCATGTGTCTCTGTTCTCTACCATTCCTTTCCCTCCAATGAAGTACTAAGATTATGACAGCTGAGATTAGACAGCCTAGCTGAGTGTATTAAAGATCAGATAATCATTAAAAGGCTTAAGTGGAATTCTGCTGTGCCTCTCCAGTCTTGCTGGCCATCATTGTTCAGGCTGTCTTTCACAGCTAGGGATGATGTTTGCTTGACTTTGAATAGAAATTTGAATTTAATTTTGGTATCATGACATGCAGATGACTATGCTGACCTATAATGATCTGTGCTTTTAGTCCTAAAATTAATTAACTGTACTACTGGCTGGGTGCTGTAGGCAGAATCACTGAGCCACCAAGGCCTGATGATGCACCCTTGGCCTGTTCGGCCTCTTCTAGATGAAGGTGTGCTCTTGCTGTCCAGGATTGGTTAGGGGCACCAGAATTCTTTTGGAATAAGGCTTGCACATGGAAATCTCATTGGTTCAGTAGATAATGTGGTCTCTTGTTATGTGCTTTCCACTTCCTTGCATCAGGAATCCAAGTCTGGCCATGAGAGCAAGTGCTGTAGGTCACAGCATTTCGCAGTCAGCTCTAGCTTGTTTCTTATTTTATCTGTTTTGATTTGATCATCCCTAAAAATAATCTGCAATGCAAGATACTGCAGCGCCGAATTCCCCAGCTGAGCAAGTGGAACATGTTGAGAGGGTTTTTTGGATCAAAGTCCTAGGAGAGGAGCCAAAAGTAAAAGTCAGGTTAAAGTTCAGGAATATCCTTTGTATATAGAAAGTAACTGCACACAAAAAGCTGTTGTTCTCATGAGACTTTATTAGGTGCTGTAAAAGGCAGTGCACGTTTAGGACTCTGCTGCAGTTAAGATGAATTGGAGGGAATACAAAATACCCTCTGGGATCATATAGTGTCTGGGAAAATCTAGAGGAGTAGGAAGTATTTAGAGCAATGGTCTCAGACACAACAAATGAAATCCTCTGCCCACAACAGCCATGTGTCTGACTGGATAAAAGTTCCAGTGACCAAATTCTGCTATTGTAACATGCTTAAGATTTCTTGTTGAGTCATTATCAGTGAGTGTATACAACAACCAGAAAGCCTGCAAATTACATGAGCAATCTGCTAAAGGGAGAGAAGAATTATATAGTTGTGTTAAGGATAATTACAGAAGTCTTGAAAGAAGGCAGATTTCACTCCCCAGGGCTGTACAAGCAAAGGTATGAATGGTGGACTCTTAAGCCCTTTTCAAGCCCATGTGCCTGCTATCAGACTTCATCCTCAAGAAATGCCACTACTGCCCAGCACTTTTATAAAGGAGGGATTCTGTTTTGCTGTCCTAGTTTTGGTGTGCATGGTCTTCCACCTTCCATCCTCTGCCTTCTGAACAAGGCTGGTGATGCCTCCAAGTTAGGTGCAGTTTGCCTTCAGTCAGGCCCCCAGAGTAGGTTTTATTCTCCCCTTGAGGTCAGGATTGTTGGTGCTGCACAATTTGAGTCTCCCAGAGTAGTGCTGTGTTATACTTCCTTTCCTTGCTAAATGTTAGTTCTCTGAGTACCTGGGGAGAACCACAGCCCCACTGAGCACAAGCAATTACTCATAGGTGTGGGGGAGTGCCATTTCCCATTTGCAAAAATGAATTATGCTATTTTTGTGAAAAAAAGGTGTGCCCTGTTGGCAGAGCACCTTGCACGTGGTGAAGATGAGAAATGTTCTGTGAGCAGAGGGAGGGAAGAAGGGAGGGATGGAGGCAAGGAAGGTGGAGGCAAGGAAGGTGGAGGCAGGGAGGGAGGCAGGGAGGGAGGGAGGGAGAGAGGCAGGGAGGGAGGGAAGGGAGAAGATATCAAAGTGCAGCAAATTGTTATTTTGGTCTGCAGATCATTCCAGAACATGCCAATTTTAGCATTCAAAGCAGGGGTTCACTGAGATATCTTAGGGCTGTCTTCCTCTTCTTTCACCAGCCAGAGTTCTTAGCCCATCATAGGAAATCCTTACTCTAGATTTAAACCCTCTTTGTATGAAAGAGCTGCTGAAGACCAAAGCCAGAGCTGGTTTCCACCACAAGTTAAATCCAATAGCAAGTTAAGTTCCTGGGAGGACAGGGGCATTTGAAAGCATTTGATAAACCAAATGGAGTAGATGGGCCACAAGAGCATGTTCAGAGGAGATAATATTATGCCTGGGGTCCCCAGGCCAGGACATTCAGGCTCTTCTCAATGAGTTGGAACACTGGGGAAGAAAATTCTCTGCATCACCATACCCAGACAAAGCTCCACAGAGGAGGCAGCCCTGGACTAATAGCATGTTGACCTCCTGCCTGAGCTGTGGCTTTAGTTGTCTTTGTTGCCTTTAGTCAAAAGCAAAAATTTCTCTCCCAGACCTGGATCTTTCACAGCACGAAGTGATGTCTACACGCACAGGACAATGTCCCACAGCTTTTGTTGGCTAGAGTCACTGTGTCAGGGTTCACAATCTGGCTGCTTGTATAGTGACTTCAAAATTAAAAATAAATTACAGGAGGCTGTAAAAAGTGCCTGAGTTAAACTATTGTTTGGTTTTGATACTGTCTTATTTCCTCAATATATTACAGAAACCAAAAGCGAGGCAGAAGATTTTAAGCCAAATTAAACATTTCAGGTCAAAGATTTTGTTTGTGAAGTCTATCTAAAAAACACAAACTTTCACTTTAGGACTGGTCTGGAATAAAGCTGTGCAGGTTTTTTCTCCCTTTTCTTGGAAGTGGAAAGGAAAAGAACCTCCTTTATTTGTTTGATGCTACAGGTGTGTGTGCCAGACTGCCCATCTTCAGCTGCAGCTCAGCCTGGGGAGGAAGACTGAAATCCTTCATGTAGCCTGAGCATCCTAGAGCAGCTTGTCCCTGGGTCAATGCGGTGTTTCCTGTGGGAAATGTGTGCAGTATTAGGGATCCTCAGCGAGGGGTGAGCAAGGCAGATTCTCAGGGTGCAGCATCACACATCCACTGTCCTGCCATGTGTGTGCATGGGAGCCTTTGGTAACCACCATATCTAGGAATGCAGCGTTTGCTGACCTCAATACATTGTTTTTTTCTTGTGCCCTCTCCTTGGCCTGGCATTCAAAAGAAAAAGCATCCAGCTTTGTAGCACCCAGCATATGATGCTGCCAACACTTGGCTTTCGTGGATTCCATCCTACTTTGAAACTTCATGCTCTATGTTCTCAACATCAAATGCTAATAGGTTGGAAAAGGCCCTCAGATCATCAACTCCAACTGCCTGTGCAGACAGACTAACCTGGCTTTCCCCTCTGTGCATATCCTCTATTTCTTGCTCTCCACCCAGGTCAGGACTCGCCTTGAGTATTGCTTTCATGAATTTTATGCCCTGGATGACCTGCACTCTACAGCCAACTATGCTCCTCCAGGCCCACATTGCCTTCAGTGAGCTTGCTGCCTTTTTCTAGAGCTGCACCTTGTTACTGCTCTCCCCTTCAGTATTTCGACACTGAACAAGGACACAAGGCTCTGACAACTGTTGTCTGAATTACTGAGCACTTGATGACTCTGGAACGTCCTATTACGTCTTTAATGGCAGACTTTGAGCTGAGTCCACACCACTACGTGGGCTGCAGAATGCTTCAGGAGTGGTGCACACGAGTTGTCTGGAGACACAGACATGAGGTAGGGCTCGGTTTGGTGTTTTGTGATATCAAATCTCCCTTCTCACATGGAGCTGGAGGGAAGTGTGAATCCGTGGAGATCAGGTGAAGGAAGAAGGGATGAAATGGGAACAGTCCCAGGAGTAACAGGAGAATGAGATGGGGCACAGGGCTGGACCCACTCCTTGCTCCCAAGCCAGGATCTTAGATCCTTGTCAAAAAGAGGTGGCCCTGAGGGCCATTGTGCCCCAGGGTGAGCTGTGCCCTGCCAAACCTCTCAGAATCAAGGTGGAAACAGCAAGGCTGCATTTGCTGCTGTGAAAATCTCAGCATCTCATTCCAGCATGGAAATGACAGTTTTCCACAAGCCCAAAGCCTGAATAGGAGCAGTGTTGGTTAGAAGAAAATGGAAACACAAAACAAACAAACAAAAAATCAGTTTGTTGTTTGGAAAATGTCAAAACTCTTTAGAATCCTCTGGTTTGAAAAAGGCTTTTTTTTTTTTTTTTTTTCCGATCCAGAAAAACAAAAACTTTAAATTGTGCTTGCCATATTTTAGTTTTGCTCCATTTTCACTCTGAAAAGTGTGTTAATAAGCATTTCTTTGTAGCTTGCGACTCGCTTCCAGATGTGTTTATCCTGAATGTGCTTATTGGTTCCTGTGTGATGCTTAGTCATAATGAGCTCAAGAGGGAGCTTGCTATGTACTCGGTTTGGAGGATATTGCTGCTAGAGCCACTGCTCTCAAATACTGCTGGCTGCTGCATGGTGGGCTCCAGACACCTTTGAGCTGCACAAATATCCAAAGATTCCTGCATTAGGCCCTAGCAGCCCCTGAAATGTGCACCCTATAAATACAGGCAAACCAGTTTGGACCCTTCATTCATGGGATATGGAAAGATCTGCTGTGGGGACCTTGAGAATTTGGATGTCTTTAGTGCTTTGCATTTAAGTTCTCAGCACTGAAGCACATAAATAAAGGGCTTTGCATTTAATAATTCATTATTCTGTCCAAGAAATGCACATGTACCTTTACCAGAATTATGTATGTCTTTCAAAACACAAAAGCACAAATCACTGAAGAACAGGCAGGCATTAATGGCTGCTGTTCTCCCTGTCTCCTGAAAGGCAGCTGGTAATCAGTGAGAGAAATACAATTTTCTGCTAAATAAATGTTTTACTTGTGTGTGTGTCAACATATACAGTCTTGGGTTTCTTTAGCAGTCCAAGGAAAGAAAGGAAAAGCTAAAGTGCTGTAGGTGCAGCAAAGCATTTTGCTTGATCCCCTGACACTGCTGAATACCAGCTATGTTTATCCCTTGTCTCCCAGAAATGATAACATGAGAGCAGGAGGTGTGAGGACTTGGGGCTGGCAAGCCCAAGTTGGGGTAGGAATTTCATCTCTGGTCGTGGGGCTTGTGCTCATGATGGACTTCTGGTGGCAAGACGGAAAAATAAGGATGCTCAGTGTGATATACCAATCCCAGACCTAGTGATCACATCTGAATATTCCTCTAGCATGTGAAAAAGTGATGGGGAAGCTTCCACATGACCAACAAAACATCTGGGGGTTCTCTCATGGAGTTTGCACATAAGCAGGTCCAGCTGTCACACCAGAGCTCAAAGGAAACGGATCAATACTGTGCTGTGAAGGGTCTTGAGGATGTGTACCGAGGCTTGGCACAGAGATCAGTGTGGTGGCACCAGAGCCCCATGGGGCTTCTCTGTGGTCTTTATCACGAGTCTTGCCAGCAGCATTAACCCTGCGATATATGGAGCAGAGGCAGGGAAGGTAACACTTGGGACTGCTCATGAATTTGCTAGCTGTAGCCAAAACATGTTTGGGGAAGTGTAGCATGCACTTGTAATTCATTTGTCACAGCTCTGGGCTAAGAAACCTTCTCTTCCATCCTCCTGTTTCTGATAAAGCCCATCTTCATAAGCCACAGGGAAAGTCATAGAACTGGTGCCACGATCCCAGTGCTTCAGCAGCTGAAAGCCAATGGAGACGCTCTCATTGGTTTGAATGTGCTGTGAGGTTACAGTTTGTGTCATTAAACCTTGATGGGGATAGGCAAAAGGAGGAGAAATGTAGGGGAGTAGAACTGGAAGTCCTCACTAAAACTGTCTGTTCCTTTCATTTTTTGTCTCCAGCATCAGTGCATGCAGTTGCTGTTGAGGTGCCTTCATGCCTCCACTCCTGCACACCAGGCACCCTCTCCCTACAACAAAGTGGGGAGCTTTGGTTTTATTCCACATTTTCCTCATGCCAAAGCCTATGCAATACCAGGTTTGTTGTGTTTAAGGTTTTCTTCTTTTCATTTTGCCTCTTGGGAAGGTCAGTGCACCTCCCACTCTACCACTCCGTTGCGTGCTTGGAGCTTGCAAAGCCCAAGGAGACCTCCATCATTCAGTTTGATCATCGCTTCCTTGTTGAGGCTTCAGTGGCTGGAGTGTTAGAGAACATTACTGATAAACAATAGCTGTCTGATGGAGACGCTGATTATTTTCCTGGTACAAAGGCTACTGCATCCTATGTGATAATTCCTCTTTCTTTTCCTCCTTGTTGGCTTTGTGCTTTTGTGATTTATTTGCACATTGGCAAGCGTCCATGGCCCTGCAGGAAATGGATGTCTGCTATTGTGTTTGGAGGGGCTATATAAACGTGTAATTTTCCCACTGCATTAATTACAGGCATTTCTCCCTTGCTGGAGCAGCTCCATGTTTTCTCTGCCCTTTTGGTTTGGAGACAGAGCGTTCTCCCTACACTGCAGCTCCTTGCCCTGGGTATTTATTGAGAACCCCAACTCTGACATCTCCCATTGTGCTAAGGCAGAGTGGCAGAGTTAAGGATCAGGTCATTCCCATGTGCCAGCTTGACTTGGCCACAAACACTGCAGAGGGGAAACTCACTGGCTTTTCTACTTGATAATAGCTCCAGAAGAGCCACATATCCGGGTTTTCTCCGGCTATCCCTCCTACCAACATTCTCTTCCAGAACTAAAATGGTTTGCCCTGAGAAAACAACTTTCCTTGTTATGGAAAAGCAGTCGTGGAGCTGTTTATTTTAGAATAGTGCTGCTCAATTCCTGCCTCCTGAAGGAAGAACTTGGAGCAAAGAAATGAAATGCAAAGCAAATCTCAGGGTGGCTATATGGCATTTTGATCAGGAAAAGGCCAGAGGGAGAAGTCATAGTGAGATACAGTCCTGGATCTATGTTTGCTTGGCTCTACAACATCAGCCAGGTTTGGTTTTAGGGTCTTCAACCTGAATGGGAAAACAGAGTGAGTTCATAGTGTGTCTCTGGCTTGCTTCTGACCTAGAAATTGTGAATGAACCCTGAAGAAAAGTCATCTTAGCAATACAAGTGCATGCAAAGTGAGGGACAAGGAGAAGCAAATGTCTGCTCTTATTTTAGAGAGCACTGCTGCCAATGGGAAGGCTTGGTAATGAATCACATTCTTTTTCTTCAGCTGTGATTCTTGGAAAGAAGAAACTTGAATAAATTTTTATCAGATCATGCTGTCTCTGTGAGTGGACCCTCCGTTAAGAGAGCAGCTATGCTGAGTGTCCATGTTCGCTGTCATTGAAGAGATCAGATCATTTCCATTTCTATTGCTGGTGCCATGGTCCTGCAGGGATGTGCCTCCTTGGGATCTTTGGTCCTGTGCAGCTAACAGAGTTACTTCCAGAGATCCCGGAGGTGGAGATGAATCCATTCAGATCTACAACAGAATTAGGAAACATACTGTGTTTCTGCATCATCTGTCAGCATGTGGTTGACATCAGTAGGCTGAGTCTGGGACAGCTCTGTTAGCTGGGTTTCCCTGTGAAAGCACCTACCTTGACAGTGAGCATTTCTTGGGAGGGTCAGTCTGTGAAGGCTGCCATTACACATGTGATCTATCCTCACAAAGCAATGGAAATCCTCTTGGGAAGGAAAGGATGCCCTCATGAAATCTTCAGCTCATCTCTTTTGAGAAAGACCCCGGGAAAGAAAGGTTCCTGAAGGGGATGCTGCAGTGCTCAGCAGGAAGGAAACCAGGGCTTTTTTCCTTTAACAAAAGTCCTCTACAGAAATTCCTTCTACACCCAGCAGGAAGGCATGGCTCACCTCTGCACTGGCAGCTGATGAGGTGGGACAGTGAAGGACCTTAAGAAACTGATCTTTGTTCATGTTACCTCTGCTGCTGCTGTTACCCTATGGAGTGTTGTGTTCATCCAGTGCTGAGAAGCATCCAGGACAGCAGGTGAGACCACTGCCTGCTTGCCCGCTCTTCCTGAGGTGCTGTTTTTTGTTTCAAATAGCCAAAAGTCAGGAGTGCAGGAGGCAAACTGAAGCTCTCATGGCGAGCATTTCATGACATGCTCTGCACATCCAAACAAAATGTAATTTTTCATCTGAGTACCCAAAGCCAAACAGCAGGTGAGACTGGGTTAACAGCCAGGGCATGGCTGTTTCTAAAGCAACGCCTGGGGAGCTGCAAACACAAACACCATTAGCAATAACAGAATCTGTGCACTTAACTCCCTGCTCTTCTTTAAAAGCATCAGCACCCAGCAGCATGCATCCTCCACTTGATCTACCTGGTCTGGCTCAATGCTTAACATCCACGCCCAGCCCAAGGAGATGGACTGCCTGTCATCATACTGGGATTTCAATCTCATCCACACCTTTTTCATTTTTCTAATTGTGGTACTCAGTGTTTCTTTCCAGACACCACACATGCATCCTGGATTTACCTGTGCACTGTAAGTGTCAGGGAGTTCACAGCCCTTGTTGGTAGCAAGAAGGTACTGCTGCCATGCTGATCCCACCTCCAGTGTCAGCCTACAAGCTGAAGCAATGCCATCATTGGCCATTGCAAGGGGGAAAGGACTAAATGCAGGCCAGAGCTAAGATAAAATACAGGAGGACAAGCATGCTCAGCTCCTAGGGACCCAGGGAGGCTGCAGAAAGATGCTGAGCAGAAATGATAATGGGACAGCACAGGTGGTGAGAGGAGTCAAAGAAACATCCATTATTTATATACCCTCTGCTGAGAGCTCGCAGCGAGTTAGGATTGGTCAGGAACTGGGTCAGGATGAAGTGGGATGAGGCAAACAAAACCCAAAGTCCTTGAACAAGGCTGCTCCGAGCCTGTGCTGGTGCTCCTGAGCAGTGCCTTCAGCCACCTCCCCGCAGCCACAGCACCGTGATGGGTGCAGCCATACAAGTGTGCCCAGTAACACACTCTGGGCACATACCAGTTTAAAGACCAAGATAAATGTTTTTATCTTATCAGGTTCTGGGCTAACAGGGTATGCTGCTGCTTTGTCCAGACTGTGCAAACACAGAGGCAGAGACCCAGCTGATGGAGCTGGGATCCCTTGCCAAGAGCTGAAAGGGAGGCAGCACTGATGTGTCCATCATGGCTTGGAGATGCAGTGAGCCAAGAGATCCCTGCTGCTTGCCAGCCTTCCACACACTGGTCTCCCTGTATGCTGTCAGGGAGAGTGGGTTCCTGAATTTGACAACACCTGGTGCTCACACGTGCAGAGCAAAGGTTTTAGTTCTGGATGATGAATTTGTGTGAAAGCCTGCAGAGAAGGCCTGTGGACCTGGCATGGCATCGTCAAGCTGTCCAAACTGGCAGGTGATGCACCTGATGTGTGTTTAATCACCCAGAGAAAGCAATGACCTTATCTTCAACCACAAAGGATGTGAAGTGGGTACAGGTTTGGCCGTTGTTCTCCTGGGTCTTTGGTTATCCATCCCTAGGGTTCAGCTTCAGGCTTCAGCCATGAACACACTGTGGCCCGGTTGCTTAAATGTTGTGCACCCACCTGACAAGCTGCTCTTGCAGAAGCAACAGCCACATCTGCACCTGTAAGTGCCTGAGCTGGTGGGCACATCTCTGCTGGGCACCACGAGCTGCCAGCAGCGCCTGCAGCTGAAGGCCGAGCTATTGAGTGAGCTGGGTTTGAAGCCAAGAGCCATCCTCTTCAGTGATACTTCAACTCACAGTAAGACTTCACTATTATAGAAGAGAACTGAAGAATCATTAAGGCTGGAAAAGACCTCTCAGATGTAGTCCAACTGTGAAACCATCCCACTAAACCATGACCCCAGGTGCCATATCTCCACTTTTCTCGGACAGGGACACTATGCATTGTTGTTTATTTTCAGTACGTATGATTGCTCTAATCCCTCTCAGCCAATTTATCCACAGGGACCACATAGTACACCAAATCCCTTCCTCTAAACAGATGTCTAAATTTAGCTGTTTAAAGATTCTGCCTTGAAAGTTACTGGGAAAACTCCAAACACTGCAGTCAAAGGGGTGATGTTTCCCACCTAGGAAACACAAGAGTGGCAGAAAGCTGAGGCAGAGTGCACACTGAGCGCTGGGGAAGTGCTGGCACTGATGCAAACCATTACAGCTTTGAGCACTGAAGGGTTTCTTGGGCTCTTTTGGGGTGGTTGGTGATAGCCATGAAATAGGGCTAATACTGAGCTGGACTGACTCAGGTTCCCATCAGGTCTGGTCAGCTGGTTTGGTTTTGTTTTGTTTTTTCTTGAGGGGGAAAAAACAATGGGCACTCAGTGGTACAACAATGTGAAGTATTTTCCTCTTCAGGAGCCCTTCCTTGCTAATCCAATGCCTTCCTTTTAAAGAAAAGGGCAGAAGTCAAGCAGTGCATCATCCAGAAAGCATGCTGCTCTTGAGGATTCCTAGAAGCCAGTGCTGCAGGGGGACTGCTGAAGCAGGGCACTGCAGCAACCGTGCTGCTGCTCCTCCTGCGGGGAAGCGGGGCACGGAAACAGCACCGGGGGGGTCACAATCTGTCAGCGTGCGCCTTTCACTTGGAGCAAGAAACGTCAAGGAGGATTAGTGAGATGACTGGAGACCCAGGCTGCAATTGGAAACAACTGCTGTTCTGAAGCAGGCTGTGACTACTCAGCCTCGTTAATCAGATTTCGGGAGATGCTCGGCTGGCTTATACTGGAGGGTGCCCGCTGCTAGCAGTGCTGTGCTGGTGGGGTCAGTAATTCAGGGAGGGGAGGGCTCCCACTGGGGCAGCCTGCTCTGCGTGGGTCAGCAGGCCAGCACACGGTGCATCGCTGCACAGCTGCTCCGGTGCTCCCACCCTGCACAGCACTGACAGAGGGTACAGAGTGTATTTGAGCCGAGGGAAATGGGGATCCTGTGCAGGAAACGGAGGTTTTAATTAGCGAAGGGTTGGGTGATTTTGCTTGATTTGCTTGAGACCGATTCCCCCGAAGAACAGAAGTCTGCTTGCATTTCCCAGCGCTGTCAGAGCGGCTGCCTGTGCTCTCGGCTGTGCTGGATATGGTATTTCTATTTTTGGAAAGCACGGTTGCCACGGCGACGCAGTGTATTTTTCTGTTAAATATAGCAGCTGTTGCAGGGAACTCGTGTCCTTCTGGATGTAAAGGCTGCGTTTCTGCCCTCTGACGGAGCTCAGGGTATTCAATGCAGATGAGACAGGAAGATTAAAGAAGTGGAAGCCCAGAAGAAACCACGGATCTGTAATTACACAGAGGGGTTTTTGAACGATGCTGTGTGCGCCTGCTGCTCCAGAAGTAGCCCCCCAGAAATGGTGTAGGGACAGCCATGGGGAGCTCTGTTGGAGTGGTTGAGAGCCCTCTCCCCCACTCTACGGGATGCTCACCGCTAGCCACCAGATCTCCCACCCTTCCTCTGCACCTCCCAGGACACAGGCTGGCTGTGCTCTGCTGGACCCATCCCATCTGGAGATGCTGGGGTTGCCAACAGAGCTTCTGTAAGAGCAGGAGGGAAGGAACCTCGTTTGGGGAAATCAAGACCCATGTGGCCTGGCCTCGAGCTCTAGGTATGGATTTGGACACCACTATATCAGAAGGACACCTTGCAGAGCATCCAAAGGAAGGTTATGAAGATGACACAGGGTCTGAAGGGTGAGACGTGAGAGAAGCAGCTGAGGTCCCTTGGTTTGTTCAGCCCAGAGAAGAGGAGGCTGAGGCAGCCTACATCTCCCTCACGGAGGCCTACATCCCCCTCATGGCAGGCAAGATGGCACATCAGATCTCCCCAAGGGGAGATCTCTCTGGAGGAGGAAAAGGAAGAGGGAGCTCTTGCTCTGCCAGCTCCATTTTGCTGTTGTCACTTTGCCTTCCTATTTCAGTTGGGTCTCCCCAGTTCCACAGTCTCCGATGGGTGCTTGCAAGCTTCTTCCAGCACAGATGGCATCTGCACATGGGCACAGCAATAGTTCCATGCATAGGAGGTAGACATCTTTTTTAAATTAAAATGTCTTTGCTTCATTAAATGAAAAAGGCAACCTAGATACACAGCAGGGCTGAAGGTCTGTGAAACTTCCTTTAAAAAGAAGATGGAACAATAAACAAATAAAGATCAGTTTGGTTTAAATAATCCACAGAGGTCACTGTGACCAAGACTTCAACAGGAATAACTTATCTCCTGGATTCTTATCTTTTCCCTGAGCTATCGTGAGCAGGATCTATTGCTGGGGATGTTATTGCCTTTCTGAATTTAATAGCAGAAATGTTGCCTATGCAAGCAGAACATGGCAGGGAAAGGCTCACGCTGCAGGCACAGGCTCCTCTACCAGCCATGCAAGGGAGATGTGAGTGGCATGCATGCTGAAGAGGCAGGGATTTTTGAGGCAGTAGGGTGCAGTCAGATGCCTGCTTTGCTACTGGTGACCATTCTTCCCTCTGCAGACCTGTAGCTGAATCCCCCACGTTCATCTTCCTCTACATGAAGCCATCACTGTGGAAGCACTGTCATGCCTGTAATGAAGGTTGGAAAAGCTGACAGAAAAAAGACCTGAGGACTTCCTTGCATCCTTCAGGGAACACGTTGCCAGCCATTATTGCCTGTAATATGTAGTCTGACGCCAAAAGGGAGGTTTTTGGTGAATATTTTACAGGTGTCAAGTCCAGAGTGATATGTGGTAGCTTTACTGAATGTGGTCCTGAATGGGTGGACATAAAGAACATTAAGCAAACGTCATGACCCATGGGGTGTGCTTTCATGGGATCATAGAATCACTGAAATTGGAAAAGACCTCTAATATCATCCAGCTTGATCACATCCGTGGCCACTAACTCTGGAATGTCACATCTCCATGTTTCTTGAAAACCTCCAGAGATGATGACTCCACAGGCAATGTGCATTACCACTCTTTCTGAGAAGACATTATACAGTGCTTTTCTCTGGTAGCCAGGTCAAAGATCACCTGAAGGCCAAGGAAAAAACAGTCTGGTGGACATTTGTCCCAGTCCCCCAAGGCCAGGTCCCATATTTTACATATTCACAGGCTCCTCCTCGGGGATACCCTTGAGATGTGAGTAGAGCCTGGTGTGGCAAGCGTGATTTCTCTTATTCCTCACACAACACACTTGTGCCCCTGAGATAAAAGAAGAGCCATTGCCAGGGTGCAGGAAAAACTCAGGTTTGTGGCAAGAGCAGGTACATGTGGTAAAGGATGGAAGTAACAGGAGCTCAGCCAAGGCTGCCAGCCGGGTCCCCGCTGGCCCACCCCATGGTGCTTGGTCCCCTGCCTAGCTCTGTTCTGCAGAAAATCCTCTGCCAGTGCCAGAGGCTGATCAGAAACACGGCTCAAGGTCCCTTGCTGTCAGCCCCTAATTGGGAATGACACATGAAGCATGCAGGGAGGCTGAACAAACTGGCAACACAGAGGGCTGCTGGGTCCGCTGTGCTGGATGCCCTCCGTGCACCAGCTCTGTGGGTCTTGCCACTGTCCCTCTGTCTGGGAATGCTTTCTGTCTGCACAAAGTCAGGATCAGGGGGATCTTCGGAGCAAGTGCATGGCTGTTGTTGGGTTTTTTTTACTTTTTTTTTTTTTTTTTGCTTTCTTTCTTTTTTTCTGGGACGTGTGAGTATTGGAGGGATTTTGGTTTGTTTGTTTGCTTGTTTTCTGGGAGCAGACATTGCTGCTCTGTCCTATTAGCACAGTGCTGCACCAGTGCTCAGTGGACAGGGACAGAAGAAAGGATCTGGCTCCTGGGCCACGTGGAAGCAGTGCAAGGCACAGGGTGGCAGTGATTGTTGTTTGGAAAACCTGAGCCCACCAGGGAGACTTTCCTGCAGAGCAGGATGAGGAAAGAATGGCAACCACATCTGCTCACAAACTCTACTGCAGCTGAGGTTTACACCCTCCTCTCTGAACTGGGAGCAATTTCAGCAGTGCTCATGCCTGAACCAAAGCAGTGGTGGGAGGTCAGAAATCTGCAGGCTGACCTTGCTGTGGGATCACAGCCCTGCTTGCTTCCCAACAGTCCAAAACCTTACCACTCATGGAGACACTGTAATTAGCCATGCTGGTGCCTCCAGTACAGTTAGGTACATGGGTATTTTTTAGTTTTACCCCCTCCAAGCTCTCAGTTTGGTCACTTCTGGGAGGAAATCCAGGCAGACCGTGGCTTGCACTGTTGCTGACATCTCCTTGCACCATGGTTGCACAGGGATGCGAGGCCAGCAGACGCTCCATGGGAATGGCTGCTCTCGCTTCCTTTGCTTTGATATATTCTTGGATGTGCAGCCCACGGATTTTCACCTTCTTGAATTTCAGCCTGAGCTGTGCATTTGTCCAAACAGGAAAGCCTGCCCTGAAATCCAGACGTGGCCACACAAGACAGACAGCCTTTGTCTTGCTTGTGTTACCGTCCTCAGGAGCGGCTCCATCACCACAGAAAGTGCAGGGGGCAATGAGGGAATGGAAGTCAAAAACTCTTTTCCCCAAATACAGCGACTCTTGAAGGCAGCTGCATCTCTGAAGGAGAAGCAGGAACAGCTGGAGCAAAGAAAAGGCCAAGTGAGATGATGCCTTTAGGATTATTTCATCTCCCTGTTGAACAGGAGCCCAGAGCAGTCCCTTTGTCAGTGAAATCCTCGTGTGTGGGGCTCTTGCACCATTGCAGGGCAGGAGCCACAAACATGTGCAAGCCCTGGAGAGTTTCTCTCCAGGAAGGACAAGATGTTCCAGCAACCAGCCACAGGGGATGCTCAACCCCATATCTGCCCTGAGGAGTATGGAGGAAGATGTGCTGAAGGAGAGAATAAAATCACGGTGCATCAGGCACACAGTTTGAGTGAAGGGTGGATTGGACCCTCAGATATCCTGCTGGGAAGATTAACTAAACAGAGTCTTAACTGAACAACAGCATTTCCCTTCCCCCACCCAACCCAGCACTCACAGCATCTCTGTTGGCTCCATGCACAACACACAATGTCTAGAGAGGCTGTGGAAGAGGAAAGGCATTAGACAGAAGTAATCATTAGTGGTAATAAAACAACTGCAGAGAGGGACCCTGCTTGGACTGCATTATAAAAATGCTGTGAAAACACCCACATCTGCAAAGAAACCTCTCTGCCTGCTCCACTTTGTCTTTCCTCCTCCTGTGCACCAATTACTGGACTCATCCCATTTCATGTATTTCTTTCTCCTCCCTGAGATTTGGATCCCCTTTCAGTGGCCATTGTATCTTCCTCCTACCTTGTCCTGTGAAAAGAAGAAGGGAGAATAATAATTCTTTTAATCCCTGTGAGCCCTCCGATGCCTCTCACTGTGTCTTCTGATCCAAAGGCCAGACAAAGCGGTAGCACAGATGCGTAGCTCAGCTCCAGTTGCCAGAGACAGTCATTAAAGACTCTCAGCTGGATGCACACAGTGAGGAGTAAGGCCCTCCTTCTCCCTTCCTGGGGCACAGCAAGCTTCCCAGCTTCCCTCACCCCCAAGCCTCTCCTATGCAACGCTGCAGCATCTGGTTTCTATTGACCCCAAAATCCAAGGTGGATCTCGTGGTCCTGCTAGGGACCTCGAATACTGAGAAGCATGGACAATCCCTGGCATGTCCCGTGCTCAGAAGTCACTTTGCAATACCAAGGAATCCTCTGTTGGCCTTTGAAGCGTGTGGCATGCCTCTGCCATAACCTTTATGCTTGGTGAGCACACGGCCATGCTGTGGGCACCAAGTCCTGCACTAGCAGAGACTGCTCATCCCCACCCCACATAAAGTAACATAGGATCTGTTTTGTTACTGGCAGCAGTGGAGGGGAAAAGGAGAACTTCCAAAATCTATAAATCAGCTGCCTCTCAAATTGTGTGGGATTAAGGAAAAGGTGCAGAACTGAAATTATTTCCTTGGGGAAATGTGTACCATTTCATTTGCCCAGGAAAATAATACGTATTCATTGTGTGTGTCTTCCAGAGACTTAAAAAGAATTAAATGAGGGTTTGGATTAAATGAGGGGTTAGAGGATACAATTATGAGTGTGGTTTCTCTGAGGGCAAAGCAAGAGGAAGAAACTCCCCTCCTCCGTCATAACCCAGAGGTTTGTACTTGCCCTAACATTCATTTCCTCTATTGTGGTGTTGGTAACTCCTTGTCCCCCCACTCTACGCTCCGTAATACACACTTAGAATGGAACAGTGGAACAGACCAAATACCAAAAGCTGACAAGAAGCAGCTTTTAATCCAGATCCCACCCGATATGGGATGCTATCCAGGGAGGGCAGAACATCTCCCTCTCTCTTTGTTTCCAAAGAATGTTCCTGTGCACCAAACCCAGTGTCAGCCTGCCATTCCTGGGGCTTGGCAACACGGACAGCCCTGAAGAGGGGCAAGAGCTGGAGTCAGCATTCCCTGTGCTCAGGCTAGATTTGTTGTCACCATCCTTGAGTCCTGGGCAGCCCATGGAGCCTGATGCTGGCTGGGGGACCATGCTGTGCTCCAGTGGGACCTCCACGCAGCATGGACCTTCGTGGAGTGTGGTTGGTGGGATGTCTGTCAGCACCCTGGCATGCTCACAGCTGCAGGCATTAAGGTTGCAATGGGGAGAGACAGTGGGGGGAAAGAGGAGGCCTGCAGAAAGAAGGGCAGCGAGACAGGAGTGAAAAGGGGGCTGTTTATCCTGAACCTTGACACATGCTGGGGCATCATCAGTTTGGGCACTGCCTCCCTCCCTCACCCCTGCCACCTGCACCTTCTTGACCTGCAAGGTTCTCCATCTTAGCTTGCACACCAGACTTGGAGCTGACAACCCCAACATGAGGTCATCAAGTTTGAAGAGTAGAGGAAAGTCCAACAAACTGGTGGATGCTGCAACCAAATGACACTACACTGAGTTCCAGTTGCTCCTTTAAACTAATTCAATCACTGAAGTCCGGGAATTCTGAGTGGGACTTCTGTCTTCTCACATCCCAGCACATGTTCAGGCTGTGGGCTTTCCTGCCGCCTCCTATGGAGGTGCTGAGGATGTCTCACATCAGGAGCAGAAAATGCAGCCCAGTCTAATTCTCTCTGGCAATTCTCTCGCCTGAAAGCATCGTTTCCCCCTCTACATAACAAGCATGCTTAGCTTTACACAATTTCGGCATCTGAGTCGCCTGACAGCTTTAGAAAGGAGTAAACATTCATCCTGCTGACACAGCAATAAAACCGGTGCATCTGGAAGAGAGGAGTCAGCAGCAGATGTGCCCCTGCAAACTGCTCGCCGTGATGAATGCTCTTCCCAGATACTGCTAATCCCTTTTCTCTTGCTCCTAGGCCGCCTTAGTCTCCCTGTGATTAAACAACTCTTTGAAGACACTACCAGAAGTTATTTCTTCCATGCAGGAATGTCACTTGCAGAGAGATGAAGATTTTTTTTGCAAAGGAGCCAAGGGAAAGCAGCATCTGGATGCTCTTGTAACTCTGTTTTGCTCTGGACAGAGCCTTCAGGGCCCACCAGAGCTTCCACCAAGAGAACATGGCCACTGGGAGGTAAGGTCAGGGCCACCAGCAGGTCAGGACCAACTCTGGTCTCCTCAGGGATGCAGAGGCGATACATTTCCAAGATGCTGCTGCTGCTTCTTGCACCAGGAGGAACCAGAGACAGGAATTCTGTGAAGGGTGCAGAGCTCCATCCAATTTCTGGGGCGGAGGAGGCAAGTCGCCATGGATGGAGACTAGCAATCGCCTGAATATTCATGTATCAGCAGGCAAGCTACAGCAGGCCCTTGTTACAAACTGCTACCCAAACTGCTTACATTCATAAACGAGGGAAATAAATAAACAGATGCTTGTTAATTGACTTAATTACCCACCAGCAAACAGGAGACCGGGAGCACATCAATAAAAATGTTTTAAAAAGCAACTCATAGTAATTCTTTCCCATGTGCAAACCATGCCAGTCTCTTCTGTCTTCAATAGACCTCCCTAAGACAAGAAATGGATTTTCCTTACGTGGGAAGGAGACATCAAAGTCTGAAAATTAAGGCTGTGGCCCAAAGTAGAGCCCAGATTTGTGCCCTGTTCCCCAAACGTTTGAATCCCAGGCTGGGCCAGCATTGGCAGGAGATATGCAAACAACTCTCCTTGAGCAAGAGAAATCCAGCAGCTGAAGTTTTCCAGCAAGGAGCAAATATGTGGGCAAAGGAGACAGGGTTGGAGAGCTCTTAATGATTATAATTGATCTATTGCTCTTTCTTTTTTTTTCAGAAGACATGCAAGTGAAAGGGAAATGGAAAAAGTCCTGTTTGGCACTGCAATACAGCTGTGACCAGCAGGGATAACTCCTGATGGGACTGCTGCTCAGCACAGATACCCTCAGGATGAATCAGCAGAAGTATCACCCGAGCTGGAAGCTTGTGGTCAGACCTCTGCACTTAGTCCTGGGCTGAATGTGTGGGTCCTGTGCAGGTGATATGTTCTGGAGCCACCTTGCTGAGCCTGGGAGCAGGGCATCAGCGTTCATCAATGCATGTAAAAATAACTACAGCAAACAGCTTGGTGCATGCCAGCCAAGGTACCTGCCCCCTTCCAGTCTTGTTCCCAGCATGATTTCTGTGTGGAAAGACCAGTGTGAGTTCCCTGGGGACTGCTTGCAATCAGTCCCAGCGCCGTTACCTGTATCTTGCAGCCCCAGCATGTAATGAGTGCCCCGGGGCAGGCAGGTTATGAAAGATGCCCCATTAGCGTGCCCCTCGCTGCCTGGTTGACGTCAATGTGACTCAGTGTAATCTGGGGAAAATGCAGAGCAGGATATGAAATGCTGGGGAGAGCAGGCTTTTGGGTGCAACTGGAAAAAACTATCAGAGTTGGAGCAACTGATAATAAGAGAAGAAGGAAGATTGCCTTATCACCCAGAGATGGCAGGCAGTGTGAATTTCCTCTCCCAAGTGCAGACTTTGCAGACGTTGCTGATGTTGGGTCCTGCAGATCCAGTCCTCACGGTAGGCATGTTTCTCAGACCCAATGGAGTGTGGATTTTAAAACTTGTGAGAATAACGTTATGCCAGTGTGCCCAGGTACCTTAATTTTACATCTTACTCACAGGTATTAAACAGACTTTAAGAATATTGGCTGAAGAACAGCTTAGTAAAAAGCCAAAACATCTGCATCACCATGATGCTGCTCATATGGCTGCTGACTCAAGGGAAAGGAACTAGATCTCCTCAGTCCCTCCTGCAACAACTAAACATCTACACTAGCATCCCACCTGAGCTGCACTGAGTCACTACTCACTACCACTGCCCATTACCACTATGAAAAGACAATAATCACAGCCCGGATGATAATGACAGGCACCAACCCAGCACAGACAGTGATATGTGGAATTACAAGAACCTATCGCAATAACTTTGCAACTACGACCAGGGGGATCTCCCACATTCGTGCTCTCTAGGGGCATCTTGACTTCAAGTGAGATCCAACACTCTACTTGCCATGCTGGGATTTCACATTGCCAAAGAGTGGATGATAGCTGGTTCCCACTGCTGTTGCCTGGAGCTGGTGGGGCTGCATAATGGCATGTCTGTCTCCAGTGGTCTGCATTGCTCCTGGAGGATCTGAAATATCTTCTTCTATAGGCTTTCTTTCCACATCCCCTTTCTGATCCCCCACTTACAGTTTTGATGTCCCTAAACCACTCTGGAGCTAGTGTGCAACCCTCAGGGCCCACCACACAGGAAGATTGCATGTTGTGACAAAGAAGATTGTATGCTCCCCTTTAACTTTGTGATATTTGCTAAGCTACCTCCATCAGTAGTTCTATTTCTGTTTGAAGGGAGGAGCGAATGAGAGCACTTGTGTTCCTCTGCCTGAAGGGCAGACCTTGAAGATGGAGCCCAGGCAGGCTCAAGAAGCTGAAGGCTTTTTCGAAATGCAAATGAACCCAAATTAACAAGGCCTTCTGATGCACATATTTTTTTCCCTTGAGATCCACAGTAGTTGCTGAATATGAGTGACATTGGAGACATGGGTTAGAAGCAATGCTTTCGCTATGCTGAACTGCCTGGCCAGTGGGGTGACTGCCAGGAAGCCATGATTCCCCTCACACTGAAGCAGCAGCATGGAAAGGGTGCATCTTCCAACTGAGGACTCTTTGCCTGTGCTCCTTGGAGCTCAAAGAAGTTAAATGACAGCTCCAAAAGCTTGGTGAGCCTTGGTGGGTGCCACCTGGCTCTGACTCTCTGTGCCTGGGAAGGACAGAAGAGGCTCACTTGTGGGAGCGGGACCATAGCACATCCCTCTGGAAGAGTTGGGACCCCCTGGCAAAGGAGCAGAGCAGGCCAAGGTGGCCATGGTGGGACCAGACAAGCAGTGCTGTGGCAATCAGACTTGCTCAACGACGGCCATGTGCTTTGGCTCTGCAATGGTGCAGGCTTCCCTGCCAGCCCTGAATGACCAGTTTCCAAGCCCAGTGTGTCTTTCAGCAAGATGTGCAGTTTCACCACCTGCTCCTTTCGGCCTCTGGTTGCCACGTTGCCTATTTGCCAACGTGTTTGTTTGGCTTTCTGAAATGTGCCTGTCCGGCTCCTCTGGCATCCAACGTGCTGCTGCCTGCCTCGTGCACACTGCAGATTTGGGTTCCTCCTTGGAAAGCATCCACATAGCCAGCTATTTTTGGAACAGAGGCATCTATTGTCTTGCGTTGCTCCCCACTGGGTTGAGCTCACAGCTGCCAGGACTCCTTCTCCCAGCACCCGCTCCTTTCCCATGGCAAGACTCCTGCATGCCCCACAGCATCTCCCAGAATAGTGCTGCTGGAACCACACGAGGCAGGGCAGAGACCTTGGTACCATTTTGTGAAAGTCCTGAGCCTGTGTCTGTGGTAGCTCAAATTCAGGCCTAGCCCCAGCATTAGGCAACACTGAGAGAATTAGCTGGACAAGCTGGGAGTTTGCACAGGGTGGTTGTCCTTGAGCTGCCATAGCATCATGGAATCGTTAAGGCTGGAAAAGACCTCTAAGATCATCTTGTCCAGTCACCGACCACCAAAACCCATCTACCGTGCCCACTGTCCACATCCCTCAGTGCCACATCTCCACTGCTCTTGAGCACCTCTGGGAACAGTGACTCCACCACTCCCCGGGGAACTGTGCCACTGCACCACCACTCTTTCTGAGAATAAATGATTCCTAATATCCAACCTGAATATCCCTCTCCCTTGCCACAGCTGAGTTTTGCAACCACTACAAGAAGGTTGGGCTGCTGGTCACGACTGCCAGAACCTTCAAGGTGCCTTTAACCAGAAAATGCACCTCCATGATTTCCTTGTTGATGTTGTGTTACCTTTGCTGCCCATGTTTTTGTTCTTCTTCCAGAAATCTAGTCCACAATTTTCAAGTGTGCTGGTTGGCAGAAGATGGAAGAGTGGTGGGGGGGGGATGTGAGATGGGACAGAGCTATTTTAATCTAATTCCATCTGCATTGATAATACTCTATATCATTACTGGAATTGCTGATCAGGACAGCACTGACAAACTCGTTGAGAGGTGTCCTCAAGCCAATACCTTCTATTTCAGGTTGGATACTGAGAAAAATTCCTTCTCAGGTGGAGAGGTGATGCAGTGGCACAGCTGCCCATAGCGGTGGTGGGGTCACCGTCCCTGGAGGTGTTCCAGAGCCGTGCAGATGTGGCACTGAGGGGCAGTGGGTGCAGGTTGACAGTTGGATTTGATGATCTTAGAAGTCTTTTCCAACCTGAATGATACTCTGATCCTGACTCTATGCTTGGCAAATGCTTCAGCTACTGCACGCCCATGCATCTCTCCTTGCAGCATGGTGGGTCAGCACGTGCTTCAGCAGAGCCATCAGCAGAGCTGCAAAATCAGACACCAGCAAGGGGAACAGGCAGAGCCATCAGCTCCTTTCCACCTCACATTCCTCTCCCTGCAGTCAGTTCCACATCGCAGGAACAGCGATTTCGGCACTGATGGCCCCTTAGCGTGTTAGAAAAGTTTCATGCAATCTGTTTACTTTGAACATATGCTGTGTTCATGCAGCCTGGAGTCTCACTGCCTCTAATAACTTTGGGTGTAATTTCCTCCGGTTTGATGCCTGGGGCACTGATTGACACCTGTGGAAACGGGCCTCCAAGGGGG
This sequence comes from Cyrtonyx montezumae, assembly GCF_038088225.1. Lineage (NCBI taxonomy): Eukaryota > Metazoa > Chordata > Aves > Galliformes > Odontophoridae > Cyrtonyx > Cyrtonyx montezumae. The sequence goes on from NW_027072078.1 coordinate 1,269,385, forward strand.
TGCAAAAAGACTTTGCTCCCCTGGGGTAGTTCCTTTACTGCTGCTATTAAAAAATTGCACATGTTGCTCCTGAGGCACAGATCCTCCATGGGAAGTCACAGGAAGGAGATGGGAGGAGCCAGGAGCATGCTGCAATTAACCACCTCGGGAAGCTTAAGGAAGGCTGCATCTGCGTGGATCTGCATGGCTGTGTGTGTGTATGGTGCTATAACGATAGGCATGTGTGTCTCAAAGAGAGCAAACAGTGCTGCCAAGGACAAAGTCTCTCTTGAGCCTTTGTTGCAAGGTCTCTGCTGCACCTGGAAGCTGCCTGGGCGGATGGGAGATGTGCATTTAACACACACAATCTCTCCTTGCAGAAAAAAAAAGTAGCACAACATCCCGATTTTTCTGGTCTACTTCACTTTCTCCTCTATAATAACACCCCAAGGGGGTCTGCTGAGCCCACAGCTCTGTGCCACAGTGCCTTGTTGCATGCACCCAGTTCACCAGCGTGGCTATGGCACGTTCTGCACCAAATAAATACATCTTATAGAACAATAATTAAGGAAGAGCACTACTTAGGGGGCTGGGAAAACCAGTTGTTGTCTTGTTTCAGCAAGAGCAATGGGACAGAACCGTTCCAGCACCTTTTCTGATCTCAGCTCAGGAGTTTGGGCTGTGATGTGCACTGTGAGCCAGGTAAATCTGCATTCAGCAGAACTTGCTTTTCAACGTACGTATTAGCAATACATTTGCAATGTAAATTAATAAGTGCCATCTGCTTACCTCTGATGTTATGAGAATGTTGTCTTGTGACTGGCTATAAACAAGACAACATTGAAGAGGTAACACCTGCTGGTACATATTACAGCAATTTATTTTCAAACATTAGAAGATTAATTTGGTTGGAAGAAATAGGTATAATCTCCTTCTTGCTGTGTATTAAGTGCTAATGAGAGGCGCGTGTGGGATTGCCAGGCGATATCCCGGAGGAAGGACGGAGCAGATCCACGGGGATGTTTGGCTGGTGAAATGTTGCTGCTTGTTAGATGGAAAGCGTGCTGCAGGGGTGTGCTGATTTCAGGCAAAAGTGCCCTCTAGGAAAAAAAAAAGTCAAAATATCCCTTGTTAGCTTTCAGGGATGGGACGGTCTGAATTTTCACTTCAAAATCGTAGCTGACTTTTGAAATGGAAATTATTGTAAGGCCGAGGGAGAGACAAAATCTTCCCATTTTAGCAAAAGAAAATGCTTCATTTGAGCCTGGACATGTTTTCCCCCGGTTTTCAGAATAGGAATAAAACCTGAAGTAATGGGTAGCAGATGGAAGGCGGGGATCCTTGCATCCAGCCTCCCATCTCACCTCTTCATTTCCCTCCTGTGGATGGGCAGCACTGCAGGGCAGGGACTCACAGGCCTGGGGTTTGGTACCTGACAGCAAGCAGGTTCTGAACTCCACATGGCTGCATAGGTATTCATGTAGGCAGTTGCTGCATTGGTGACTTGCTTTCGTTTCATGCCACTTGAAGCACCTCGAGGTGAGCGGATGGGAGTGTGGTGGTGCCAGTGCGTCTGCATGGGAGCAGCAGCTTTCCCCGTTTTGTGCAGCCTGCCGGCCAGGAATTGATGTGATGTGTGGGGTTAGACCTCCTGCCCAACCCCCAACCCAACCTTCAGGGCCAGAGGGAGTCTTTCGTAGGGGAATGAGGTGAGAAAAGTGGGAGCATCCCTAGGGTCAGGCTGGTGTCCTGGCCCACATGGGGAGAGTGGGGAAGGCTGAGCCAGCAGACCACAAACATCCTCCAAAATGTTCCTTCTGTGTTTGGGTGAGGTTTCTATTTTGGGTGGGGTGCTGAGCGACATTTATTTTTGAGAGACATGGCATCGATCATAGAATATCCCAGATCAGAAAGGATCAGTGAGGATCACTGAGTCCAGCTCCTGAAACTGTTACTCACCTACTGTGCTGCACTAGGGTGCAGTGTGTGGCACAGCTCTTTGTACCCTGAGTGTGGGGTGCACCAGGCTCGTCCTCAGCTCAGCAGTGGGAGGAAAACACCCGACTTGGTGTCAGGCAATGCAGGGAAATGGTGTGGAAGCAACTTTGTGCCTCATACGTGGCTGAACCTGGGAGTCCCACCGGGAGCAGACCTCCACAGGAGCAGGGTGGCATGAGTCATTGGAGCTCATCAGGGTGGGGAAGGGGCCTGACACCCCATCCTAAGGCACCTATGGGCAAGGGGCTACTGCAGGCTAGGGGTGGGAAAGGAAGGCCCACGTGTTGTGTGCATCCCTCACTGAGGATGCTTTTGGCAGCTGTTGGGTGAAGCTGTGACCGTGCAGCTGCTTTATCAGGCAGGTAGACACGGCTGAGAGGAGAGCACTGTGAGCATGCCATGCTCCATAGGGCACCCCTGCAGCTCTGTCTCCACCCTGTGCCAGTGGTGGATTCCCTCGCCCTGCCAAAGTCAGCTTGTATGGAAGCACTGGGAGGAGACGCTGGTAATTTTCCACTATCCCCAGCATAGAGAGGCACAGAGCAAGCAGTGAAAACCTGGCCAGGCTCCACCACGGGTTCACACCTATTGCTTTCGCAAGACGTGTGATGATAAAACCCCGAAAGGCAAAGAAAGGCCATTGCTCTGATTCACTTAGCATGCTGCAAGCTGTCCTGTTTCGTTCCCTCTCTTCTTTTTTTTTCTCTTCCCTTTCTCTTCTGGGGAGGTGGGGGAAGGTTTCGTGCTCCCAGGTTATGTCAGGCCATGCAGTATCCCAGGTATCTTGACCCTGTCACCTCACAGCTCACCCAGCGTCCACAGCAATCACAGGCTCTGCTCGTAGGCTGTGACAATTCCTAATTGCTCAAGATGGATTGCTGAAGAAAAAGCCTTCCATATGGTCCACAGAATTTAATTTTTTTATGTTCCCCCCCCCGCTTCTACAACTGTTACAGGAAAAGATATTTTTCCCCCTGTTTGACATATATGTAATCTTCTTCTGATACACAAATGCCAGATGGCACTGCAAAAAGATAATAAATGTGTCTACAGCCTTCAACAGCTAAGTGTGTGAACCTCGAAAGTGGCTATGGAAGAGCTGGGAGTGGCTGGGCTCTCGACTTTTTGGGGGTGGGGGTTGTTGAAAACGGGGTGCTTCTTCAAAGGGGGTTGGGTGAGCCTGGAGATGCTCCGTGCCAAGGCCTGCTGGGGATGCTGCGGGTGGCTGCTCCATGGGCAGGGAAGCTGGTGTGCTCTCAGCATGGGGATGCAGCAGGAATATGCATTTTTTTTTTCTGCTTGGATAAAGCTGTTCTTTGATGTACAGGAAAGTACAAACTTTGTGAGAAAAGCATGCCAAATTCTTAGCGTTTTTATGATGCTGGCTATCTTGCTGGCTTCTCCCAGTGAAATTTTCCTGCCCAGCTCTAGTTGTGGCTGTGGTTGATATACAACGCAAACCCTTCCAGTGAGACCTGCATGACCAAGGCAGGGATTTACTCAGCAGTGAGCAAATAAAATCCAGCTCACCTCTGCTGGGAAATCCGAACTGCAGAGGCACGTGGGCCTGAACACCACCACTGCAAAGGAGCCCCATGATCCAATGAGCAGCGTGGGAAGCAGATATTTGAAACAATGCTGGTGGCATCCTATGGATACCTTGCAGTCAGGTCTGATTAGGTGCACCATCCCATAACCGTGTTACTGTATGTATGCTCAGCACTTAATATTTCTCTAAATATCAGGATGAAAAATGACCGTCTTCTTGCTCTGTGCTCCCAGATAACCTCAGAAATGCATTATTTCCTTCTCAAACCTCTGTTTAATAAACAGATACAAGAGCAATCGGATTGCAAAGCACTTTTGGAAAAGGGCAGTGGTTTTTTTTGGTTTTTTTTTTTTTCACTGAAGCCTTTGGGGGAGGGAGGCTGTCTGTCTGTCTTCACACGTTCATCTTCTCATGCCAAACCACTCCTGCAGGCCGTGACTCAGCCTGGGCTGAGCAGTGGATGTGCTTTGCTGCAGCTCACCCTCCATGGGACAAAGCTGTCTCCATCTCACAGAACCAAGGCTGTGCTCTCACTGGATTCCTCATGACTTGAGTTTCTGTCACGTCCAGTTCTATCTCTTCCCCATGAAGGGCATGGACATGGGGTAGGCATTGAGGGATTGGGTAAATCCTCTGCACATACACTTTGCTACCCTTCCTCTTGATGATGTGCCTTTATTTATCCCTGGAAAGTATCCGACAGAGCTGCCTGCCCCTAGAGGCCCCAGCTCACTTACCTTCTGATGATATCGGAGTCACTGTGCCTGGAGGTGTTCAACAACCATGAAGATGTGGCACTGAGGGACAGAGTTAGCGGGCATAGTGGGAATGGCTCGATGGGTTGGTTGGACTAGGTGATCCTAGAGGTCTTTTCCAACCTTAAAAATCCTATGATTTTATGATCTTGACTCGGTTTCGAGCATCCTGCAAGACCCACTCCCAGTGGCCCTTCCCAGCCAAAACTGTCCTGCTGCTGGTGCAGAGAGGTGTTGGCACAGGCTCCAGAGCTGATGGACCCTGGGATGGGAAAGGCCAGCTAATGCTTTGGTCCAGCATTTGCTTCACAACCCCCATGCAGTAATTTCCTCAGCCTTTGTACAGGCAAGCAGTCACACCATCCTGAAGCCAGACAACGGCCAGTGCATAAGGTTGTGCAAGTCTTTCTTAAAAGCTTTGCCATAAAATTCAAGCTGTATGGGAGGCCAAAGGGCAGGTAAACCTGCTTGTGCGTGAGGAAATTCAGTTGGCATTGTTTTTATTATTCCTCTCCCAGGATAACTGCCTGCACAGGCACACTTATTCTGCAGCAAGGGCTTAGCCTGATTCACCAGATGTGATCTCTGTGGTGGTGAAGAGTCAAGTGGTGAGGAGTGAGATGTGGGGTGTTGGATGTGGGATGTGCTCATGGGGTCTGCACAGAGGTGTCCCCACTCCTTGGTCTTTGCTGTGTTCTGAATCACAGAATCATTAAGGTTGGAAAAGACCTCCAAAATCATCTAGTCCAACCATCAGTCCATCCCCCTCTGGCCATAAACCATATCTCTCGGTGCCACATCTCCCCAGTTCTTGACTGCCTCCAGGGAGAGTGACTCCACCACCACCCTGGGCAGATCATACCAGTGCATTACTACAATTTCTGAGAAGAAATTTCTCCTAAGACCCAACCTGAAAACACCTGGGAAATCATGCAGCTTCCCTGCAGGACACAGGGGGTTAGGACATGGCTGTAAGGTCATGTATGTCCTTCTCAGCTCATTCAAGGCAAGCTTGCTACTTCTCTATATCTCTCAGAGGGCAATCGTATCTCTCAGTCTCCTACCAGCTGTCTCCATCACAAACCAGGGAGGAAATACATGCTGGCTGGATCTCCATCCTGCAGCTGACAACATCTGTGCTTCTCCAGGGGTGGCCAACAGGGCTTGCCAAGGAGGCCTCAGGCAGATGTGCTGCTGAGTTAGGACATGTCCAAGCATGGGTGTTCTCCAGGCACTCGCAGAGCCTTAGCAAAGTGGTAGTGAGGTGACCCTTCTGCAGGTGCTCAGCTCCACTTGGGAAACACTGGGCTTGCTGCTGCAGAACCTATGCTCTCTCAGGGTTAAATAGCAGTGAAGGCACTGAGAAAGAGCCCATGGTGCTTTTATCAGCTAAAGAGCTGTTGAGACCGGCAGAGCTGTTATTAGATTTGTCCCTAACACTTATTAAGTTTGAGCCTGTCGCTGAGATGTTCATGCTATTTCTCTATGCATCTGTGGACATGTCAACCACACTGAGGCATATCCAATTATCCTGTCACCTACTCGATAAGGTGATCTCAAATAGTTTCTTTTATTTCTTGGGAAAAAAAAAGGGAAGGAGAAATGCAGCGACTAAGTGATTCTGCATTTGAAATGCCATTCAGAGAGCACATGCAAACTCTGTTTCCTATCAGGAAGCCAGAGGAGAGCACAGACCCATGTATGTGTGCCTGCATATCAATACCACCGTGGCCAGATAACATTGCATCCCACCCTTCTCCCCTTTCCATCGACATTTCCTCTTAGGTTCTGCAGGGAGTTTTGCAGACAAAGGAGAAACAGATATACCTGTGGCTCATTCAGTGTCCATTTTTTCTCTCCTGGGATGCTGTTGAGAACTTGCCTCCAAACCATGTGCCCAAGTAGGCTGTAACTCTTGGCTCTGTGCAATATTTGCTGTGTGTTCCCCCTGCTCCCCAGACTCATGGCCCTTACCACCTGCAGAGGCAAGTACGGGGAAGTGCACAGCTCATTCTCTGCTGACCTGTGTCTCAGTGACCCAAGGTTTCCAGCTTGCACAAGGATTTTAGAAATGCCTGGGGCTTGATTGCTAAAGTCATTTCATTTCTAACAGGCAGGTGAATTTGGTGTTTAACTTCCAGTGAGATCTAACTAGCCAGCCTAAGTACTTCTACAGCACTCACTGGGTGCCTATCTATATCTTTAGGTAGAGAGATATGGAGGGAAATGTGGCTTTTAATAGCTCATGAGTCAGAGCAAAGTATGTCTGCGCTGAGGGAGAGCAGCTGAACTGTTGCAGGGTGTGGACAGACCCAGGGACTGATGAAGGCTCCCACGCCATGAACCTTCCAGCCAGGACCTGGCAGGGCTCAGCCTGGGCAAATCTGTTTGCCAGGTACCAGGAGCAACATGCAGAGGGTTTGCAAGGAGAATGGCCTGGGGATTTTAAATGCTTGATTTACCTGTATGGTCTCTGTTGGTTCTGTGCATTCCCTGGGGAAGTCTCAGTTGTCCCCAGCACTGGGTCAGAGCTGTAGGGACAAAGGGACTGCAGAGGGCTGTGCTGGGGAGCACCACCATCAAGACTGAGCAGCCCAAAGACTTGGGGAAGAGTTATGGTCCGACATCAGGGAACACTTTCTATCAGTAGGAAAAGTGAAGAAAATAGCTTTGAGTACACTGCAGGAGCCATTAGACATTGAGAGGATCCTGGTCAATCAGAGGGGTACCAGATGACTGGAGATTTGCTGATGTGATGTCTATCTACAAGAAGGATCGTAAGGAGAACTTGGGGAACTGCAGGACTGTCAACTGACCTCAATGCCCGGAAAGATTATGGAGCCCATCATCTTGAGTACGATCACACGGCATGTGCAGGACAATCGTGGGATCAGGCCCAGTTCCTGCTTGACCAGCCTGATCTCCTATGACCCACTAGGTGGTCATAGTCTCCCTACACCTCATCAAGGCACTCCACACTGTCTCCCACAGCGTTCTCCTGGAGAAGTTGGCAGCCCATGGCTTGGACAGGTGTGCTTGGAAAAGAACTGGCTGGAGGGCCAGGCCCAGAGAGTGGTGGTAAATGGAGTTAAATACAGCTGGTGACGGGTCACGAGAGGTGTTCCCCAAGGGAATGGATTCAAGTTGTGCTGTGGGATGTTCAGGTTGGATATAAGGAAAAATTTACTCTCAGAAAGAGTGGTCAGGCTTTGGAACAGGTTGCCCAGGGAAGTGATGGAGTTGCCATCCATGGAGGAATTCAAGCAGCACGGGCTTTGAAGTGCTTTTGTGCATATCCTAAGGTCAGCAGCATGTGAGACTGGAGATGGAGAGCCTTGCTGGGCCACTGTGTCCTATACAGAAAAGAAAAATCATAGGGAACAGGAGGGGGATAGAGATGGGACACAAAAACATGACAGTGAATGCATCCCTATTTGCAGCTCTTCTGCACTTTCAGCATGACCTGACCCTTGGCCCTAATGCATGCATTTTGCCTTCCTCTGCACTGGTGTTGTGAACTCTGCCCTCTCCTGCATGGGTATTATATATCAAATGAGATGTCTAAAGTCTGCAGCAAACAAGCCTTAAAGAGATATTTGCTATTATTTCTGATTGTGTGGGCTCCAGGGTAACTAATTATCATTTTTCCCCTTGATCAAAATGATAGCAGTTATCATAAAGATCCTTTAGGGTTTAAGACAGCTTCAAACTCTTTTAAAAGCATTTATTTCTGAAGAACCTTCGTCTTTACTCTCTTTCATGACAGCTGGTTTTTGAGTCACGAGCTGGTTGCAATTATTTTGCCTCTGTAATTCCATCTTCCTCACACTCTTCCTGGCTTCAGAGGCGCTGGAGGATGGTCACCTGTGCGGAGCTGTGCATGAAAATTGGATCCCAGCTGCAGGCAAGGGTAGGAGGAAGTGAATGTGGAATATTTCAATTTAAAGTGTGTTTATTGTGCATTCTGTCTCTGATTTGATGTAAAAAAATTTGCATGCAAATGACAGCAGATTTGCATCTCTCCTTTCATTGACTGCAGATGTTGAAAAAAATATATTTGAGGGCCTTTTTTTTTTACAGCTTTCAAAACATCTTGGAGGAGATTTTGGCGACTGCCCTATTAACGCATCTACGTAAATCTGCTGACCTCTCCTGAAAGCAGCAAGCTGATGTCAGGGCATTTACACAGAGGTGTTCACTGCAGCTCTTCTGCAGGCTTAACCTTTCCCAGATTTCCAGCATCTTTTGGGAAACACGCACGGCTGACAACCTTGGACATGGAACCACACCTCTTACAAAAATGCATTTTACATGGAAACATGTAGGAGAGTTTTTCTGATCACCATGAGGATGTTCGTTGCATTTTATATGTTGGAGGTGGAAGAAAATGACAAGTCCCTAAGCAGCCAGGAGGCATCCAGAAGTCTGTGGAGACTTCTTCCATTGAGAATAGTGGGCACCAAGATCAGGGCAGCCTTGGCCAACAGGAGGCTGAAATTACTTTCCCTTCCCTTTGACCAGCCTGGCTGTTGAACCCATGGACACACCACTGGGACAACCAGCACCATGGGATGTGTCTGGGGGAAGGCCATCCCTGCAGTGCTCCCCATTCAGCCCACCCTGAGCAGTGGCTATGTTCCCAGGTTTGATGCAGAGCAGAACAAATGCCTTTTCTTTGTTTTCTGGTCCTTCACTCTGGGCTGTCTGCTTATCAGAGGACTGCTGCATATTTACATACGGGCTGCATACACAGAATAGTCCTTCATCATCCTGCTTTGCCTCTGCAGGAGGAACTCCTGTGGCAAATTCGCAGCCCCAGCAGCGGGACTGATAAACAGGGCACGAAGTGGGTCCTGAAAGCCACTCGAGCAGCTGCTGATTTCCTCTGCTAATCTCCTGAGTGATGAGTTGAAGGTTTAGCCTCTCTTTTGACTTGATGAATTCCAGTCACCTGTGCTTCAGCCATCACGCAAGAATCAAGGCCTTCTTTTCCCCAAAGCATTTGACAAAGGGAGCTAGAAAAATGACCGAAGAGAACAGAACAGAACAAAAAAAACAGCCACCAAATATAAACAGGAACAAAGCTGTTATGAACCGAGCTCTGCTGAGGTTGCTGCAACACCACAAAAACTGGCAAAAAAGTGACTCTTCTAAGGCTGCCAGATTTAAGTAAGATGCTATCTGTGCAGAGATTTTTTTTAACATGAGCTCTGAATCAGTCTTCAACAAAGAGGTATAAATAGATTTACACCTTTCTCTCTATGGATATGGTTTTATATATAGGTGTGAGCACACATTAAGTGTATGCACGTCTATGTGTATAAAATACACACACTATCTAGACAGAGCCATCCATCTATTGAGTGACGGGCCTATCTCATGCTCATTCTAGAAAGGTTTTAAGAGGAATTGCCTAAATACATAATACATGCTCGGTTTTTTTCCTTTTTAAGAGACGAGTCAAGTCAAATGCTATGGTATAAATTTTTAATACCCCTATGACCTGATTTTTTTTTCCTCTCGTATGAGGAAGTTAACAATGCAAAATGTCTTTCTGTTGTCTCTAATCATGGGCTGATTTGATAAGCTGTAATTATTATTCATATTTGAGATCTGCAGCTAGGGAGATGCAGGAGGTGTGGGGAGCCATGGAAATGTTTAGGTTTATTATTATTTATTACTGCTATGAATAAAAGAATAACTATTAGAGAGATTCTGCTGAGTAGTTCGGGCTGCAAATTTAACTGGTCTAAAAACTGTTGCAAGCCATTTGCATCTGACATTCTTTAATCATATTTTTTGTCTCCTTACTCCACCACGGGGGCTGTAAAACTGTGAGAAATGAAAGGAAACATTTTTTGTAGGCCCTATGAAAATGCACTGCGTTTGTGTTTTGACCTTGAGCACTCTGTCTCCTTAGGAACACTGGAAGAAGATTGCAAGGAGTAGTCATGTCACAGCTGCAGTTGTGGTTATTATTATTCATGGTCTTACTACACACAGCACTCAGCTTGTGCTGAGCAGTGAAAGCTGTGATCCCCGTTATTATCAATATCCAACACCTTACAAGTGCCTCAGCAAAGGTGGAGGTAAAGAGCATCTTTACTTCAAGAGTTATATGTGCTCCTCTTGATTTCAACACTGGTTCTCTTGGTTGAATCCAAAAATCTTTGGCTCTTAGTCAGCAGCCCTGGGAGCATCTCAGGGGTGGACAGAAGGTGCACTGGCTGGACAGGGACAGAATGCAGTGACAGGTAGAATGGCATTTTTAAGCCTCTAAGATATCTACGTGGAAGAGAGGAAGCATGTAAAATGAATACCTAATAAGGTGATGGTGAATGACTCAGCTCCTTTCAGAGGGCAGCAAGTGGAAAAGATAGACCCTGTTTTGCTGGAGGGACTTTGCCTTGAATGGAGACTCCACTCAAGGGGTCAGTTCCTCCTGACTCAGGTTTGGTGAGCACCACTGCCTCTTCTGCCACTTTGTCCTTCCCTGAGCTTTTTCTCACCCCAGCTCAGCACATCAGAAATCCCACTTCATAAATACGGATCCAGAAATTTCTGCTTTAGCCGCACAGACCTGAAATGCTGTCTTTGCCTCCCAGTCATCACATGAGGCAGTGCCAGAGCCCTGGCAAGAATAAGAGGTCTGCCCTGCTAAAAATAAGAGTTCTAGTAACCAGACGTGAACTCTTTAGGACTTTACTTACCAGTATGTCATTCCATGTGCAAGTAAATCCACCAGCTGAGGATACTCCACCAGGTCCCTTAAGAAATCCCCCTTTCTCTGGAGGATTTGTGGCACCTCTCAAAACCATATTGTCTGCACTCTCATGTCTAAATGAACACGAGAACATGGGTATTATTTCTCCTAAACATATTCTACATGCAAAACACACCATCGTTTCATCTTGCAAAAGGAAAGGAAGAGTACTGTAGAGGCCTTTGTTGCATGCCCTTTTGTGCTATGGAGATCTCTTTCGGATCTGGAACCAATACAGCACCAACTAAGGGACAAAAACAACTGTGTTTTTAGGATTCGGATTCATTTTTCAAGTGATGTAGGTGCTCCTGTCTGCTCCATGTAAAGTCTTTGAAATCTGTGGGTGCAAATACATTGGTTATTTGTTCCTCTTACCCTCCTGGAGTCACAGCCAGAGTTACCTTCAGTCATTATTCTATCCTGTCTTTATAAGCGTAGACTGTTCTTAGAAGAAAAACAAATACATCTGGATACCATCCTTTACAAACACGTACATGTCAATTCCAGGAAAAATGCTTGCTTAAAGCTCATCATTGTAGGAGGCTTAGCCACGTAATGGCTAGAAACACCAAAAGGAAGAGCTCTGCAATGAGAGGCCATGGCTTGAAAAATACATGGTCAGTTTCAGTCTTGAAATGCCCTATAAAAGCAGGAACATGGCGTATTGTTCATGGGGAATAGCCTGGTGTGTTTGCTGATGGTTCGCAGTGCAAAAAAACTCCTGAGTAAATGCCTTCTTCAGCCACTCTGGTACCTAATCTCTACCCAAATATCCATTAGTTGGTGGAAATGCTGAGGATGACAGCCAGTGAGATTTCAGGAAGTTTAAGATTATATAAGAACATTTCATCAAGGGCTTTTGGAAAAACTCTATTGTTTCAGTGAATTTCTTTAATCTATTTCCTAAAGTTGGATCTTCTCTGTAATGTAGTCAGAGGCAATGAATTCATCTCAGAATGTAAAATATACAGATGTCTTTCAAGGAACCCTTTATGTTGTGGCTTCACATCCCTCCGTCTTCAAATGTTTTTCCCATTGAAGACAAACTTCACTTTAAGATTGCCCACAACAACGTGACCTCCAACAAATTTTGTGTGCTGGATCCCATTTTTTTTCCAGTTTCTAGCTATGCTAGACTTCACATGTGCTAGCTCTCTAACCCTTGCGTGTTTACTATCCACCTTTCAATGGCACAATCTCAATAACTTTTCTGTCCTTTCTTTTGCCTGTGCAGACGTTTGAAGACATGAGCTGCAACATATGCCGTTTTCCCTTCTTAGAGATGAACAAATTATATTGTTATGCTCAGAATGCAAAGCCTTTCTCCCCCATTAAATGTTTTCTAGCTGCATAGACCAACCATCTGTTTCTTCTTCTCTTTTCCATCATTCAATTCTTTGCACGTTATTCAAATTAATTATCAATTAAGAACCGGAAAGACTGGATAATCAAGTTACAGGAGGGTAAGATGGTCAAAGTACCTTATAAAAAGCCCCAAGATATTTATTAAGACAATAAATTCCTGATCTTCTGCTTTAAAGATGAACCTTCAGCCCAGTAAGTGAAGGCAGAGTGACATATATCTCTTTTTGGTCATTTATTTATGAACATAGGAAATTACATTGACTAACTCCCTTTCCATTCCAGATTTCAGATTGTAATCTTCTCCTCTCAGATGTCAAACTAACCCAGATAATAATACAGCTTGAGTCTCAAGACATTCCCCAGAGAGATAAGAAAGTTCTTTTTTATTTCTTCTGCTAAAGTGAAGCTGTTTTATAAGGCATGAAATTAGATGTTCTTTAACTCTATGGTTATCCCAGAAAGAGGAGAGAGTCTATATTTGGGATGGAGGCCGAGCAGTGCTGGCTGCTGTGCCCTTGGGCAGCTGTAGGATTATGCAGTTGGACCACATTTCGATATCCCTCTGTTGAGCTGTGCTCAGAGAGGGAAATTTATGAGGCTTGGCAGCATGGTTGGCACGCAGAAAGCGCCTGGGGAAGATGAGGATAGAGGAGAGCTGATTGTGCCCTGTGTGATACCTGAGAGATTCTGGCTCTGATCATCTGCACAGTCTGATGTGTCTACACCTTTTCTGCAGCAGTCCCCCTGGCTTATTGGCCTCATATTCTAGGCATAAACACATTGCGTGTTTGCAAAGGTAGTGGCTCATCCTCAGGAAAGAAGGCGGAGATTAAACAAAATTCAGGGTTGGAAAGGGCTGTAGGAGATGACACGGACAGGGATGAAGTTCACCTACCCCACTGCTGGTGACCAGGCTGCCCCTGGGGTTTATTTGATCTCTTTCATTTTAAACTGGAATTTTACTGGCAGGTCTTAAAGTCAGTTTTGAGACTATGCCAAAAGCACAGATGCCCCATAAGTCCCCTCTCCTCTGGGAAAGTGTCTTTGAGGGGCTGCAGCTTCTATCGGTTGGGACCCTCATGTCTCCTGCAGCCATGAGTATCACTGGCTAGTTAACACAAATGGCTGTCACCGTTTTGTGCAGTTCTGAGGAAAACTCATTTGCTTTGATATTATTCCATCCCTTTTTCTCTCTTCTCCAAAGCCACTTCCATTACCCCCACCCCCCCCAAACCAAAACTCGTCAGAGTCCTGCAGCCATCACAGCCTGCAGAGCGTCCTCTTCACATTTCTCCTAACGCAATTGCACATAATTAAGCAGTACATTTACATGTCAGACTAAACCCACTGTCCAAGCTGCTCGTTCTGCTTTGTGCAGCGCCGTGCCAGGCATCCTCCAGAAAGGATGCAAATCATGGCACAGAAGACATATTACAAGTGGCATGCAAGATCTGTGCCCACTTTGCCCATTGTGTCAAGAAAACAGAAATGCTTGTCAAAATACCAGCTCGAGTAGGAGCTCGCAGCTTCTGAAGGAATAAAAGAACCATGTTGGCAAGCACAGGACTAGACAGGCAGATGTCCTCCTCTCCACCCACTAGAATTTTATTGGCAATTGAGTTAAAAACCTCTTTGCATATGAAAGTAACGGAGAGGCGCTGCTGTGGCCTTGCTGGCAGGAGACTTGGCTGCAAAACCAGTGAGACATTTGACAAGGAAGCAATATGTTAGCAACGTCTCTTCATCCGTGTTATCAGGGCCAAATTGCCACGGCACTTGCAGCCATGTGGAGGCATTAGATGCAAAGTGTTAGACGCCCTGCCATTCTTCCTCATCGTTTACTCCTTTCTCTTATTTCCTTTTCCAGTGCATCCTGGTCCTGAAACTTCTTTTCAACTGTCTCCAGAGCCAGTCCTGCCTCGTACTGCTCTGTGTCCTTAGAAAATAAACTGCCAGGTGCTAACATCCACATTTCGGAGTGAACACTTATGGTAATATAGGAGAACTATTGAATCATGGCCTGAACCACTGACGGATCACCTGAGGTGAGCACTGAGTCAGCTGCAGGAGCACAGGTGAAGGCAATGCACCTGTGTGACCAGAAGGGGCGGAGTCTGGCTCCACCTCTCCCAGACCCCATTTAAGGGCTGACCAGCACTGGGGAAGAGTTTCTTTCTGGAGATTGCTCTTTTGGAGTTTCCTACTGTGAGCTTTGGATGCAGGTGAGCGTTTTCCTTTATTTTGATTGTCTTTTCATCACAATAGTCTTTTTAACTATGCCATCTGTAAAGTATCTCAGCTACAAAACAGTTTGGCATTATTCATTCTGTTGCCTATACAGGTAAGAAATGTGGTGCTTCTTTTTTCCTGTAGAAGCAATTGTGCATTCATCTCTCCTCTTAAAGAGGTCACATTTCCAAACAGATGAATGGGAGGAATGCAGTTTGGAAAAGTCTTTCTATGTGTTGAATCCTTACTGCAGGATTTGTACCCTAATTTAGTTGTCTCTACATTCTTTCATTCACTGAATGTCTGCAGTGGAAAGCTGAATTTCTTGCAGTGCTGAGCTATAGGGGTCTGCCAATTGCTATCTATCCAAACATGCCTGTGGACCCACAGTATAAAGGTGCTGTAGAGCAATGCTCAGCAGCCTGAATGAGCAGGGGAGCGTAGCTAAGCCAGCAGACTCTGAGTTGATTTGAGGGGTCCTGTATAGATGCAGTCTGCAGCCAAACTGCTGTCCTTACCAGGTTGAGGGAAGGATGGGGAATACTCCAGGAAATCTGCCCAATCTCTCAACCAGCCATCATGCCCTCTCAGAAAAACAAGCCTAATGATGCAGTAAGATAGTTTCTTCTCATCTCTTCCTTCCTATTCTCTTCAAAGGATCATTGGGTTTAATAAGCCATTGCAAGCTGCTGGAATCACATTCTGCTGTCTCTACAGCTTGGAGGTGAATAACTCTTTGATTAAGTATCAAATGATTATGGAAAATTCCTATATGGAACCAAAAGGATGAATTTCCAGCAAGTAAGCTGGAGGCATCCTGCTACCCCTGTGAAATGCTCCTGACCCTGGCACATGGTCAGCACTAGCTATGCTGGCTGTACACAGGGAAGACTGTAGAGGTAATGTATGGTATGGCTCCTTGTGCAGTTTGTGCAAGAGGTGCCTCTCGCATCCACCCTGAGCTCTGGGTGATCAGGGTCACTCATCACCATTCTTCCTTCTTAATCACTATTCTTCAAGCAGGAGAGGTGTCATCAGTGCTGATGTTTTCTCTCCTATGAAACATGCAAGTCCCCTCTGGTATGGGGGGCTGCTTTCTTGCTGTTGAGCCTTGGGTTTTACACTGAAATGCCATGCAGCTTATTCACTTCTTCCCTGCCCCTGTGTAATATCTAATATCCAGTGGGCATGGTGGGGATGGGCTGGCAGTTGGACTTGGTGATCTTAGAGGTCTCTTCCAACTTTACGATTCTGTGAGTCTACGATTTAGACTCACTGCCCCATCAGCTCAACGATCACTGCAAGAACATCCTAGGTCACAACTCCTTTGAGCTCCTCAGTTCTTCACAGTAAAGTCATTTTGTTTTAATGGAAGGGTACAGCTACACTGTATGTTAAGTTTCTCACAACCCAGATTCTTTCAACTATTCATACCTTGAGCCTGAAGCCTAACTCTCCTAACCTTGCATTTTAAACCTCCTTTCCTTAGGGTCAGCAGTGAGTTGGCATGCCACAGCAAGCAAGGCTGTTGATAGAACTACAGAGGGTAAGCTGGAGTTGCACACTTGTTCTCAGGCTGGCACAGGTTGCTCTTCTTGCAAGTTTTCCTGCCAGCCCCAGGTGGGACAGCCACATCTTCCTGCCTTCCTCTGCTCTCTGGCTCCTCTCTAGTTTGATGAGTCATTGCTCCAGCCCTGAGTGAATTCTAGGCAACAACAATCATTTTACAAGGGTGAGAAAGCAAGGTTTTCTCATTCTCTCAGGTGAGATTAGGCATCGCCTTTTGCATGATCCTGGGGACAGATTGGCTGGTTGAGGGTGCCATATTATCAAATCCCACCTGGCAATTTCTTTCTGCTTCTCCCATCTGGTCATCTCTACTGAGGAGATGTATGGACTGGTTGTTCCTTGCCCCCATGTCCCCAGCCCAAACACAGCAAACTGTGTTGACTAAGGTGTTCAGCATCATACCTTTGTAGGTGTTGAAGTTGGTATATCACCCTGTTTCCTGACCTGTGATTCACTTAAATATCAGCTGTTTGTTGTATGCTGACTTGTATGCATAGGAAATATGCAACTCCTGGTCACCCTTTGGCAGGGTCTTGGATCAGAGCCTCTTAGTTCTGCCATGGCTGGGGGAAAGAAGCCCTAAGAGTCCTGCTGGGCTCTGATTTCAGCAGCAAGCCATGGGCAGTACCACAGCAGGTCCAGCCCATGGCTGGCACCTGGATCTACTAGGTTGCTGGAATCAACCCAGCTGTGTTCAAGGAAATTTTATAACAGGCTCATGGATTTCTTTGAGTGCATTTCCAAACATAGTCCTGCCAGCCAGAAATTCCTGGTTACACCATCTGGATCCTGTCAAGAGAAAGAAACAAAGGTTGCCCTTTGAGATGTGGCAAGGGGAAGGAAAGGAGCTCTGGCAAAGGGCCCACCTTTCTTAAGTTGTCAGTGAAGGAGTTCCCCAACATTTCTGCACTCCAAGTGCCTGGGCAGTGCTGCCAGGTAAGCCTTGCCTTGGAGCCTACGTGGCTCTGACAGATTCTTACATCACATGCAATGTACTGAAGAGGAAAATGCCTGCTGAACGTTATAACCAGAGATGTTTCTGCTGGTGAAGTTGTATCACCATACTGCAGAGCACTGTAAATGCACATCCTGAGTTGTTTTTTTCAGACTAAGAGATGCAGCCATAGTTTCACATTTTCCTATTCTGTGCAGAGGACTTAAATTTTTGTTGTTGTGTTTCTCTTACATTGCCAGGAACATTTCCAGCTTGGGATCCTGACATGGGTAGCCCGATTTTCTTTCTTTTTCAGTCATAAATTGCAGACATGACCCGAAATAGAGCGTCATTGCTCAGCAAATGGGCACCAAGTTGCTCAACTCTGCTCTCAAAACAAGGCAGGAAAGGGGCTATCAGAAGTGCTTCCTCTGCTCTGCGTGTTAACATGGTTTTGCCTCAGGCTGGAAAGGATGTTATCTACTTTAAACCTTCAGGTGAATGCAGAGCAACTGGATCAGAATCAGCTACAGTAGAAAGGGCTTTCCCAAGTCTCTGCAGCAGATGTATGGATAGCTCCTAGAGCTGTCATCTGGCTTGGGGTGTGTATAAGGACAGCACCACAGG
This sequence comes from Cyrtonyx montezumae, assembly GCF_038088225.1. Classification (NCBI taxonomy): domain Eukaryota; kingdom Metazoa; phylum Chordata; class Aves; order Galliformes; family Odontophoridae; genus Cyrtonyx; species Cyrtonyx montezumae. The sequence continues at coordinate 1,287,153 of NW_027072078.1, forward strand.
AGGAAGGAGCACTGATTGAGAAATTTCATGTTATCTGAAATACAACAGTGACAAAATCTCTTTCAACTGTGTTGGGGGATTTTGTGGTGGACACTATTGAGGGGGGGGATGTTCACTCCTCGTACTTTCCCCTGTAGATGTGATCTTTGAGAGAACAGTGTGATTCTTCTATGTGATTTTAGTCCATAAAATATCTGTTAGTGTCTGGTGATGCTCACTCCTGCTGTAGGTCCATGGTAGAAGCTGGAGTTCCCAAAAATTCAGCTCCTGCTGTGTTTACCCAAAAGAAATCCATATGGTTGTGCAGATAACCCTGAACGCACTGTGATGTGAAGGTGAAGAGGAGTTCTTTGCCCAGATCTACCCTGTCCATGTGCAGGGTCTGTGGGAGGATGTGCTGGTGAGGACCTCAGCCAAATATTGGTAACGCTATCAATGGAACAGCACTGAGCCAACAGCTCCCAGATGTTCATTATTTGACAGGCTTTTGGATGCTTTGGATACCAGACTTTGGTTTCCAAGTTACTTCAGTAGTATTTAAGAAGGTGTCTTCCCTGCATCCCAGTGGTACCTCACTGGGATAACAGCCTCTCCAAACACTTTCTCCACCAAGGTGCTTAAAAAACACCGAATAGAAATGCTGGGAAGGAAATCAGGAATGTCAAGAGGTCTCTTGGAGTAAGTTTGCTGTAGGATATGGAGCACATGCCTCTGGCCACTCCAATTATTACTGCAGCTCACTGCCGTGCTGCTCTTCACAGTACAGAGCACGTTGTGAAACACAGAAGTATTAGGAAGTTTGCAGTTGACTTTCCACACCTAGTCAAGTTCTAACCAAGCACGGGAGCTTTGTTTTCCATTATCCAGTCCAAAATTTCTGCCCATCATAAAGCTATGAACCTCCCAATGCATTCAGCCAAAGCATCCCATCAGTGTATGGAGGAAAGCAGTTCTTAGAAGAGCCCTCAGCATAGAGGTGTTCAATATAACATCAGGAATGTGTGTAAATTAATGAAAGCCAGCAGTCCTTGCCTTTGTCTGACAAGGGAAGGCCTCTGTCATGGGAAGCCATGCTTTCCATATGCGTTTTTGTACCCTTTTGTCCTGCTTGCCCATTTACTCAAATTAGTCAAAGGCTCAAGTCTCTCCTGATAATTTCTTCTGGCTGGGAAATAAGCATCTCTTCTCTCTGATTGTTACTTCTCTCATGTAAAGCTTGATTAAGACATGCATGTGAAGGTCAGAAATGAAGATGAGCATGTATTTTTTGCCTAAAAAAGCCCACAGTCCAGGAAACTGTAAAAGAGAGAATAACTTGCCTTCGTAGTGGGGATGGGGAGTGTGCTTTTGTTGCGAGTATGATGTAAAGAAGAGTCAGTGGTAGTGTTCTAATGCATTAATTGCTTATTAGACATCAGATTTATGCATTTTGCTGGGAAAGAATGGAGATATTTGGATGAAAAGTGGCCTATTTGGTACAGCAGGAAGACCAGAGGTTTAGAAAGGGGGAGGGTGAGTATGATGTGATTGAAGCATAAGAAAAGAGAGTTCCAACTGAAATAGTGTGCAGTTATCAATGGGGCCCTGAGATGGTTGTTGGTCAAAAACAGCTTTGCACAAACATTAGCTGCCTCTGGAATTCTTGGCTGCAAAGTGTCATGGCCTTCAGGGTGGTACAAGCCAGGACTGTGCTGGATTGCTGCTTGTGAGGCTGTGAAAAGAAACTCATGCAGCTCATAAAGAATCAACAACTGCTCTGCAAAACAGGTGCATTTGTCGAGCAGAGGATTTTCTTCCCTTTTTCAGGCTTTCACTGCTGCACATTTTTCCACAACCGTTTTCCAATGACAAGCGTCCTCCTGAAAAGCAAACACCATTGCTCTCAGCGTAAAATCAGCAGAAAAGCTCTCGGGGAAACAATTTCCTGTGTGACATTTGTAAAGGGAAATTCTGCCTGGAAGGAAGTGCTGAGTTCCTGCACAGCCTCACGTGCAATGAGCTGTTCAAACTGCTGGATACAGTGGGCAGGCCCGTCATGACTGTGCTTGGAGGGAGGAAAGATATTTCTGAAGTACTTATATTTAAAAAACACATCTTGCTAGGTGCATGGGGAAGAAGCTCCAACCTGGAGCACAACAGCATACACCCTGTACGTAGGGAGCTGCAGAGATTGCTGATGAGCCAAGATGCAAAGATCATTTCCCCACATCAGAGTCACGTGGAGGTCTCAGGAGATTTCCCCTGGTCCATCCTGTGTTGATGAGTTGTTCCAGCAGCACATACGGTTTGTCCCCTTATTTCCCCTGATCTCTAGGATCTGCAGCAGCCACGTGAGATGCAGTCTGCCCATCTGAGAGATGCAGCAGAAATAAGCTGGCTTGTGGGAATTGGTATTCTTCTGTTAGTGAACTCAGCACACTCTGTCAGAGATGATCAAGCTTTGCTTTGCATGCATATGAGAAGTTAACCTGAGCCAGCAGGATGCTTGCTTGCCTTCCAGACTGCTCACGTTGGCCAGCAATGAGCTCAGAGCCAGTTGATGCACTGCACACATATGCCTGCACCAGGGGCTGTAACAGTGGTCAGCGTGCAGCATTCTGGCTGCTGCTGCTGGAGGAGTGCTCCAGGGCTGAGAAAGGAGAAAACTCCTTTCTGGGCTGTGTCATTTCAGCTGTGGGTCAGGATCCAGCTGGAAAGCGGGTGGTGCACTCAAACAGCCAGCATGGATAAATTATTAAATAGGTGGCTGCCAGGACCTCAGCCGCAGTTGATACCATGCATTTTTAATCACAGCAACACGTGTCACCATGCAGTGGGGCAGCTCATGCTGTGAGAAGATGCTGCTCTTCATCCCCAGCCTCCTGCAGCCTTCAGGGTCATCCTGGGGAACAGAAGGGACCCAGGTTGCTGCCTCTGCTCGTCCCAGGGGTCGTATCTTCTGCATCTGTGATCTCCCTCTGACCTTTGATGTTACAGACAGGAAAGATGATCCTATTGATCTGATGTGGATTAAGATGTTCTGCAGGTTTCCCTGAAACCTGCTAATTGTGAATGTAGCTATTCATAGTGTCTCAGAGCAGGAGTCAGAGGTTTCTGATGGGGAGAGAGATTATCTGCACGTGTGTCCATGGAGCTGAAGGGTGTTATTCAAATATAAGCTGGGGCTGCTTGTGGCATTCCTTCCCATTGGAGTGCCTGCCCGTGGCAGGGCAGTTGGGTCTGGATGGGCTTTGAGCTCCCTTCCAACCCAAACCATGCTATGATTCTATGATTTTATGGTTCTATGACTCTTTGAGCAGTGGACTTCAATAGGGAGATAACTGAACGGAGTCAGTGTGCATACTGCAAAGCTGGTCAAATTGGTTATACAGCATTAGTACGACTTGACTGACAACCTCTGCTGGCTCCTGCCAGCTTTGTTTTAATGTTGGTACTAAACCAACCAGCTATAGGCTCATCTTGTGCTAAACAATGCATTTGTTGAATGAATCTCTCCGAGTTATTTGTTCCCCTCCTGGTTCGTTTCCTGACTTTTCTCTTGATGAAATTAAAGAGGAGAATCACTGATTTAGGCCAGCCTTAAACTCTGCTGTGCCAATAAATATGGCTTCAGCTGCATCAATCTGTTGTCCTGACCCCGAACTGCTACTCTGGTTGTAGTGCCCTGCAGAATAAGATATTGCCTCATGGCAGATGCAGCCCATTGATTCCCTCAGTGAAAAGTGGGATGTGTTTTTTTCTATGCGTTTGGTTAAGTGTTCGCTTGCAGCAGCCTGCAGCACTCATTCAGAATATTTTAAGAGCATCTTTCATGCTGTCTGAAACACCTGACAGTGCACAATTACTCCCTAAAGTGGGAGTAATTGACTGCAAGATTATTCTGTACCTCCTGAAAGAAAAGCAAAATGGCTGTGAATGTGACAGGAACTCACATCTACACTGAGATGTTCATTGAGTCTTTTGGTGTAACTAACCCATCCCATCCAGGTGGCACAAGGCAGCACTTTGGAAGTGGAATCATGAGCTGGAAGGAAAGAATCAAAGTCTCTGGAGACTGGAAGCCTTGGAGATCTGCAAGAGCATGACATTGGTCTTCAGGCAGTGACTCCTGGAGATGGATCTTGACAGGGAAAACCTGTGAGAGAATACTAGAGGAGTTCCCACAAACTTCAAAGGCTGGCAGTACAGGTCCTGCCTGCAATTGTAGGCTCCATGAACTCCATGATGGATGGCATCTAGTTATCTGGAATCCTTCTAATTCCTGGAAGCTAGATCCCAGAGCTCCAGTGATATGTTAGACCATGACTGTACCTTCAGGGTACCCAGACCAGCTTGTGATACACCTAGAATCTATTTTACAAGTCAGTTTTCTTTTTTCCCAGTCAGCTGCTTGCCTCATGCCCATAAATCATCTCTGAGAGTGACGTCAAATCAGCCAAGGCTCACAAAGGATTACAAAACCTTGCTGAAAGACAGAACTCCTTGTAAAATCAGGAGAGAATAGGTGGATGTAGTGAGAAAATCAAAAGAGGAGTGTCTCAGATAAGAAGAAAAAATCTTGTTTGTAGAGGTGTACGCTTAACGAGGAAGGAGAGGCATTCACTAGTGAGGGTGGTCAAAGAGAGAAGGGACACTTGATGACACTCAGAGAAGGTAAATCACAAGCTGATCAGCTAAATGCTTTCTTCACCCAATATGCCATTAGCCTGAGCAACCCAAAGTCCCATGTCACTGAGGGTTGAAGTGATGCTGAAATCCAAAATTGGCTTTGAAGAATCGATGGCAATGGAGAATCCCCATGTTTTTAAGCAAATATACATAAAACTCGTGGGTTTTTGAAAGGGATCTTGCAATTTAATCTCTGGTTTGGTGCAAATTAACTGGTAGCTATCTCAGGGAGGACTTCCTTGGATACATCTTACAGGTATGATGGTGTTACTCAGAGAGCAGAGGCAGTTGTTCCCGTGGAGCACCACAATGTCTTTGCTTCTCTTAGCTAGGCCACAAATGGTTATGCGTGCAATCAAAGAAGATGACATGATGCAGGATTACTGGTAGCATCATGGCTCTTCATGTGCTGTCTTGCGTGTATGCTTTGGCTGTTTGACTCACAAGATCACTCATTGCTGAATAAACTGTTTTTACGGCAAATACCGAGTATACAAAAATGATGTATGAGAATTGCAAAGCGTTAGCTGGTCCCTAAGGTGGTGGAAGGTACCTTCATGGACCTCCATGGTCTCAGGTTGCACCAGGGGAGGTTCAAATTGGATATTGGGAACAACATATTTTCCATTTTCTCTGGCTGCTCAGAGAGGTGATGGAGTCACTGTCCCTCGAGGTGTTCAAGAAATGTTTAAGTGTGCTGAGGGACATAGTTTAGTGGAGAAATACTGGCAGTAGCTGTATCTTTGGAGGTCTTTTCCTACCATGGTAATTCTATGATTCTGTGGGTGAAGAAAAAATTGAGTTTAGCTCTGTGTGCCAGCCAGCCCTCACCCTTGCTCTAGGATGCACGATGAGATGCCCAAGAGCACCATCACATTTTGGTGAAGCTCAGCTTCTCACAAATCCAGGGACCAAATATTCACCAGATTCAGGGCCCCAGGGGAGTAATATTAACTTGCACTAATGCAATTGAACAATATAGTAATTATAATAATGATAGGCAACATGGAAGCAGGCGTGCAAATCACCTATGGAGATGTTTGCTTTGATGGACAACTGCTTGAGAACAAGCTACTCTATGAGGCACTGGATTGAAAGCATATTTGTTATGTAGCACTCCATCTATCATAAGATATTTCTCTTTGGGATAAGGTTTTTATTATACGATTTAAAGAGATTAAAAAATAAGAGTGTAAATAAGCCAGCTGTGATTTCTGTCGCTTGGAAGGAGCTCTTACTTGGCCATGTAGTTTAATAAAAATGTTTACACTGATTTTTATTTTTAATTTTTTTTTTTATAAAGATAGGCCCTGAGTAGTGCTGCTTATTAGGATGTATATAGCAGCTTTCACATTTCCTCTGTGCTTCATTCTCTCCTTTAAAGCAGGTCATGAATTATAAAGGAAGGAGATTACCTTAATTGGAATGTGTGTGGCTGTTCCATCAGTGAAGTTGGGGATCACTCTGAGGAGTGGACAGGTTTCCCGTGGAGGTTTAGAAACCCGAAACTACAAAGCTCTCTTGCTTTCCCTGCCTCTTACAGGAAGCCTGCAACAGCTTACAGAAACTTCTGCTCCTCATCACTTCATCCTGCTCCAGACTGGATACAAAATCTTCATGTTGGATATTCCCTTCCTCCCAAGAGCTCTACTTGACACTGCATTATTATTATTAGTTATTATTATAGCTATGGTTGTCTGGAAGCGTGTTTATTTTGCCTTTATTTTTATTCAAATCTATTGAAGTATTTAATAGCCTTATTAAAATTCAGTAGGGCCTCCCTCTACGTGGTGAGGAGTCCATCTGGCCACAGCACTGGGGTGCCCCAAGGTTAAGCTCTTGGCACTGCTTTTTCTTGTCCTTCCTGGCTTATGAGTTGCTTGCTGGAGAAGGACCATGACCCATCTCAGTCCTCCCATGAATGATTTCACCAGGTGCCACTAGAATTAAAGGAGTTGAGGGGGATGAAACATCCCCATCATTCTCCTGAGAGATACATCAACCAAGTGAGGGTACACACCCTTACTTTGCACAGCCCCAGAAGTTGAGTCCAGAACACATCACAGTACCCCCCCTCTCTGGTGGAGCTGGCATCTCTTCAGCACTTCCAGTGACTGAACCCAAGGATGAACAGTGCAGACCTTGTTGTGTGCCCACTGTCCTTTCTCAGCCACCGTGTTGGAGCTGGCATATATCTTGTTGAGCTAGCAACATGATTTCCCATTTGTGGCAGCTGGAAGAGTCATGAAAGGCAAGGAGATAGGCTTTGAGTACTGCATTGGAAACAAGATATAAGAACCAGTGTTGGCAGCACTGAGCCTCTTGCATGCTCCTCTTCAAGCACTCGTATGCCTCCACTCCAAACTCTCCAGATCACCTTCTGAATTTGTAAGTGAGATGAGCATTCGACTCTACATTAAGTCAAAGCAGCCCCTTGGGTCTCATAGGTGGTGATGGGAACATCTCAGTTCCTCAGTTTATGTTCTCATAAATCTTGAAGAAGACAGTTTTTCCTTTCTTTTTCTTCCCCCTCTCTCTCTCTCCCTTCTTTAATTACCAGCTGCAGGCATGGCACTGATGAGTAGCACTGTGCAGGGCACGCTCTCCTTGTCTTGTCCTGAGCACGAATCCTGCCCTGCCAGCTGTGCATGGCCCTGACAGCAGCTGTCCTTGCAGAATTGCCAAAAAACCCATCCCTACAGAGGTTACCAAGGGCTCTGTTATGCTCCATAGGGCTGGAACAGCAAACAGAGGATTACATATCATTCACGAGTCCCCTCCTCTGTATACCGAAGTTGGAACCAAAACAGTGGTAGCAACATTGGATCCAGCAAAGACCCACGACCTCTTCTCTGCTAAATCCGTACACCCCTTGTGATTTTTGCTTCAGAGAGCAAATATTTCATGCTGACAATGCCAGTGGTTAGTTCCAGCACCCTCCCAGGACAGCCCGAGCCCAGCATCAGCCAACCAAAGGCTCCAGGCTCAGGTGAGGAACCACCAAGGCTGAAAGCTATGAATTATTGAGTGGCACTTTGTTCATGCTGCTCTGCTCTGCACCTCGTGTGGGTGGGTCTGGAGAGGGATACGTTTGACTGCGGGCCCATTTAGAATTAGTTTTCATGGTTTTGTGTTCTTCCTTTGCATTAAAGCGTTACGACACTGCAGCTGACCACTAAAACCTAAAACCACCCGTAAGAAAATATACATGAAATGAAGCAAAACAAAACAAAAACGAATCCCACAAGTTGGATAAATTAAGTAATCCAGAGCGAAACGCAGTATAAAACAATAGGAACTACTATAAATCACACCAAACCAACAGAATCAGCATACCAGAATCTGGTTTGCCAGCACGTACTTAACTCAGATAAAAATAAACTGTTCTTGGAATGAACCCTTGCCTTGATTTGTATCTCACAGTCCAAGTACACACAAGAAGGATGTAAAATCTGCTAATATAAATATCGCTGGTCACAAGCTTTTATCAGATGTTTAGTACCAGGAAAGAAAAGGCTCTGTTTTCTGCTCAGGTAATTATTGTGTTCCTCTGAGCTAAGCTCCCATGTTTCCTCCTTTCTCAAAGCCATAATCCTGGGTGTGGGCCCTGGACAGAATTACCCTGGTGCTCCGAGCCAGAGAGCATCTCTGAGCCGAGTGCCCGCCCAGGCTCAGAGAGGTTGGAAGCTTTTAGGGCAAGCCTGGCAGCACCCATGAGCCACAAACTGGAGTGAGAAGTCCTTGCATAGGGCTGAGCATCTTCTGCAGCCATGCCCAGTGAGTGCGGGAAGGGACACTGGGCTTTGTGGGGAGATGCTTGGGAAATGCCTACTGCTGGCAAGGTGGAAAGAGATCCCATCTCCTTCTGCAAAGCCAAGGCACCATCACATCTCCTATCACATGTGCAATATGCTGGAGGGATGCTCCCCATGCCACTCTGGAAGTGTGGTGACTGAGCAACCAGGACAGGCAGGTGTCTTCCAGCCATGGGATCTGGAGCTTGAGTCTTGTGTAGGGAATGTTGCTGAGCTGCTGGCTTTGTGAATGCTCACTTCTTTCTTGCTCGATACTGGGCAAACCATCTGTGATTAATAACTTATTCTGCAAATTTTGCCTCTACGGATGAAATCTAATTATCCAAGCTGTAGGCCAGCTAGGCATTGGAAACAGTGCATGAATTGAGAGTGCGTTTTCTACAGTTCCCAAGCAGTTGGGATGGCAGGGCTTGTACCAGCAACCACGCCTCACAAGCTTCAGGCCTTCTTCTGCAGTTCAAAACTATCTGCAGGGCCCCTCACTCCCCCTGTGCATCTGTCCATCTTTTGCCTGGGGCAGACCCCTGGCAACACAGCAGCTGTAGTCATTGCCCTCCTTGAACTTGTCTAGGCCAATTTCCCAGAGCTTCTCCTCACCTTACTGCTCTTGTCACTAGGGTGCAAAAAAGAAGGTTTTTCAATTTGATATAGGTCCACATGTAGCCTGGAGCTGCTGTTTGTCCCACATGGGAACATGAAGTGTCCAAGAAATAGCCCAATAATCTTGTGTGTATCTGTTGAAGCACCCAGCTCTGCTCCTAGCCACTCCTATGGGCCTACATGAGTTTAGTGGTTGACAAGAGCTTCAGGCTGGTGTAGTGCTGGAAACAAAATAAGCATCATTACACAGATACCTCCTGGCTTGGATAATTTAATCTGCCAGGCTCTTTACAAAAGGCTACAATCAGCCTTCAATTGTGTATCTGGGAAATAATGCACATGCAATGCGCCAGAGACCAACCCAGAGCGACTCTACAGAGATGCAGAAATGTAAGCACTGACCACGCTGAAAAATGCCACTTGTAATTTATTTAAATCACAAACACGTGCTGCGATGCCTAAGCTACAGAACTACAATCTAAATGTTGCGGGATAAAATCAAACATAAAATTCCTGTCTGTTTTCCCTTTGAAGTCTCCACTGCCAGGCCATTGGACTGACCCACCTCAATAAAGGGGGTAGGCCTCTTCTCCCTGATAAGTAATGACAGGACGAGAGGGAATGGCCACAAGTTGCGCCAGGGAAGATTTAGATTAGACCTTAGGAAGCATTTCTTTTCTGAAAGAGTGGTCAGGCACTGGAATGGCCTGCCTAGGGAGGTGGTTGAGGCACCATCCCTAGCGCTGTTCAAGAAGCGTTTAGATGAGGTGCTTAAGGACTTAATTTAGTAGTTGGGTAGAGATAGTGATAGGAGGATGGTTGGACTAGATGATCTTATAGGTCCTTTCCAACCTTATGAACTTATGAACTTATAAAGAGCTCAGTTTTGTCCTCTTCTGTTGAATGTATGCCTTATTGAATTTATTTTCTTTTTGAAAGCCTGTTGGTTTCTCTTTTGTCCACTCCTACCTTGCTCTACGGCTCACTGTTGCTGGATTTCCAAGATAATTCTCTCCTGAGTTTCTGCCCAAGTTTTTGCTCAAGAAAGTGCCTCCACATGGCGATGCCCAGTGCAGGTCGTCTCCTGCAACTTTGTGCCTGGGTGTGCTCACAGCATCTCCAGCCCAGGTCTCTGAAAGCACGGTTCCTGGATGCGTGGTAGATGCACACTCATCTTGCATGGCCGTGGTGCCGGGTGCAGGAGGGCACATGCTGCACTGGGTGAACAGCTGGCCCCAAAAGGGAGGCTCTACCCTAGGATGGGGAGGGATATCCTCTTTGGGTTGGGTAATACTGACATTGCTGAGACAGACATTACCTTCAGTGGCTTGTCTTATTTGCTGCCAGGCAGAACAGCTCAGCAATGTCAAGGCACTGATGATGTGCACATCTCCTTCCCAAGGCTTTAATTGCCAGAAAATATGCAGACAGGTGCCTTGGTGCTGATAGGAACCATCTCAGAAGTAACACTGTCAAGCTGCAGAGCTGGTGTTTCTTTGTCATTCTTGATGATTTCCATTTTTTTTTTGGATTTATTTTTGAGGCTTGTGATTTTCTGTCGAAAGCTGAAGGAAATTCAGGCTGAATCTCCTCCAGTGCTGCTGACAAGACGCATCTCCCTTGGGTTGGGCAGGATGGATGGAGGCACAGAGACAAGTGTGAAATGCTGTGGATCCATGTCCAAAACAAAGAGATCAGTCACTCAGCGCTCGAAAGTCCTGGTTTGAACCCAAACCTCCCTCTACTGTAAAGCTACCAAGAGCCTCTTGACTGTTTTGAATCCTGTCCTGATTAGTAATGATGTTTTTAATTGAAATTTCAAGGTTCATTACTGAACGCAGATTAATTAAATTGCAAAGAGAGATAATGAGAAATGTTCCCCTTGGACCCATAAGGGATGGCACGTGGTCTAGCAGGACGCTCGCAGCCCAACCCGCAGCTGCTTCCCCCAAAGAGCATCTTCCAGAGGGGGAACCCAGCTTGCACAGGGCTGAGATGCGTGTCCCTCCCAGCTCTGCAAACACTGAGCAGTGGCTGCACACTTGACACCTTGTAAATCAAGGCAGAAGCGTCTCTGAGTCAGGCTTGTTAGGTTTGAAACTGGTGGGTTTCCCTGTGGGAAATGTTAATTGGAAACCAAGGCTGCAATCTGGAGATTTCCTGTGATGGTGCTTGGGTGTCAGGGGGCTGGTTGGGTGTCAGGGGGCTGGGTGACATGTCTTCCTGGCCACAAGGCACCTGGGGACATTCTCAGGGGAGGACTGAGGGGCTGGATGCCCCTTGCCACCAGACTGGGTCGCTTAAACTCGTAGAACCATGGAATGGCTTGAGTTGGGAGGATCTTAGGGATTATCTAGTTACAACCATCCACTCCAACCATTCCAACGTCCACCACCTCTTTCCTGAAAACCTCACTAACAAGGTCCGTTACAGAGATACCGTTGTCTGATGGCCAGCTATGTGCTCATGGGAACAAAGCGAGACCTGGCATGAGCCACACCACAGGGCTCACTGCCAGGCTTGCCACAGCCTTGGGAGGAAGGAGAGGAAGACAGAGCAAGCCTACCTGCCACCTCTGATCAGCGAGGAGGACGGCAGTGAGCAGATTGCAGAAAGTGCTGAAGAGCAGCACAGTCCCCACGAGGTCTTTGTAGCCTTTGTCTGCGACATATTTTCTGGAGGGGTCTGTGAGATTTAGAAAGTGAGGGCTTTAATTGGGCTCATATGGACCCTGGTAAAATTTCTTCTGACTGCAATATGATGAAGCAGGAAAAAAAAAACCAAAAAAACCCAGCACTGAAGATATTATTTCCTGGAAGATATTCTATTTCTGTCAGATCTTACTTGCTAGCTTTCTTTCCCCTCCCTGGAGGATGAGCTCTGCTTTCATACACTAGTGGGTTTTTATTTTGGCAAAAAAAAAACCTGTGGGTTTTGGCAGAAAAAAGAGACAGTACATCAATGAAGAAGGGAAACCATTTTTTTTTTTCCAAATGCTTCAAAGCTACCAGTTAAGGGTTTCCAAAAAGCTTTGGAGTAGAGACCAAGTGCTAAAGAGAAGGGAATTGGCTCATATCCTGGATGACTTTCATTTTTGCTTGAAAAAGCAACCGAGATTTGTTATTGTTTGTGTAGACCACTGTGCTGGAGACTCCCCACTGAGGGTTGGGGTTATTTTGTCCAGATATTGCACGCAGCACTGACACAAATAAGCCCCATCAAACAACAGGCACGTACTTGGAGCCTGAAAACGCCATGGAAGTTGTGTAGACCCTGCCCTACTTCAGAGGCTTTTTTATGGGACTGATGGCCCAAAAGTGTTACAAGCTTTTGTTCAGAGGGCTCGGTGCTCCCCAGCTCCCTTTGTCCTGTGGGGTACAGGTAGTGGCCAATGTCCCTGTCCCACAGATCTCCCTAGGAGGTAGGCCCAGCTCCTGCCCCAGGGCACCAAGCAGCCTTGGAATTAAAATTCTTTCACTTCTTTTGTCCACGAAGGAGGCTTGTACAATCTTCTAACCAGCTTTATGTCAATGATCTGCATAAAAAGAGGCTGCGATCTGCCCTGATGGTGTTGCCAGAGGTTGGGTATGAGGAAGAGGATAACAACACACCCTCTGTGTCTGTCAGTTGCAAGGTCCTCCTGCAAAAAGTGTAAATTATTATTACCACAAATGCTTTCTTCTGACGCAGACCTTACAGATCATCGGGAGCACCTTCCTGATCTTTATTTATCTCTCTTCATTTTTCCATTTCAAAGGAGCCTGACTTTTGCTCCATGTTGACATCTGGAACCAGGAAGGCCCTATGAAACCAGTCTGCAAAAAAGCAATATGACAAACCTCTCCTGAACCCACCCAGAACATCTGAGAGCAGAGGTATCGGGGTCAAAGCCTTCCATCACCTTGCCCTTTGTTTCCACCAATGACCTGGATGGGAAACTGGATGGGATAGGGGTGCCTGTGCTGGGTGGGACTCAGTGCTGACCCTACAGTGTGGAGCATTGCTTGCTACTTCCTGAGAGTCCCCCCCATCCTACCTGGGAGTTTCCATTGAATCTTGTGAAGTGTAGAGTGAATAAATGGAGGCAGCAGAGTGCTGGACGATTAAATGCTCTTTAAAATTTAATCCAGACATTAAATGTGGCAGAGAATTCAATTCAGGGTATCTTCTTGCCAGTCAGGACATGCATTCCCTCAGCCCCAAAGGGGTTTCCTTCCTTGGGAATTTCGGATGTGGGACTCCTTCCGTGACCCTGAGCATTCTATTATTATTCTGCATTTCCATCATTCTCTGGGGCTTCCTGCCCCCACAAACCCCTGCAGCAAAAGGAGCTGGACACGGGGGAGCTCCTCCAGGGCCAGGACCACCTTTGGGCCAGCAGGGAGCACCTGCCTCTCCCTCTGCTATCTGCTGGGCTTCCTGAGCAACGGAGCCGTGCCTTCCCAAATGGCACTTTGAAGAGTGGAGCTTTCAGGGAGCAGCTGTGGATACGAAAATAAAAGCAGCAGGGAGCAGGGTTGTTGGTGTCAGCGGGGAACACGCACTGAAGTAGGGACTGAAGCGTGGTTGAGCCTTCTCCTCACGGTGTCCCAGCGTGCTGGCATCACCCCAGCTCCATGCTTTTCCCTGGGGAAAGGCCCACCTCCATCCCTCAGGATGTGCTTAGGTGCGTTTCCAGACAGCAAACTATTTCTTTCCCATGTCTCTGCGTGCTGCAGGGAGCTCGGCCAGGAGGTCACTCCTGGTGCACAGAGGTCACTGGGCTGGAGCTGGAGCCAAGCAGAAGCCTGACAACTCACAGCTTTGTGTCCTCATCCCTTTTGTGCAGAGAGAAGCTGCACCGCATCCGATGCAGATGCAGCCCCATCCGCAGCAGCAAGCAGGGAGCGCATTATGGATTGCACATACTGCCAGTGCTTGGAGTAAGGGCTGTGCTCTAACAGCTCTCCAGGGGACACTGGCAGTGGCACATGGCTGTCTGTAGCTGTGCATGATATTTTTTTTTCCACGTTTGTAATTGCAGCCTTTTCCCCCTTTTGGTGGTTATTAATGTTGTTCGTTTCCTCAAAAATTACATCTGTTTAGATGTTAATTGAGTTAATTGTTACCATTCAGCAGCTGGAGCAGCAATTTAGCACCTGCTAATAAAGATGCTCGGTTTGAAGTTGTGTGAAAATGACCATATTATGGGATTGCTGCCGTATCACTGTGCCAAAAGCGAGGCCGGCAAAGTTAGCAAGCTGTAATGGATGGAGAGAAGTGCTGGAGGGAGGTTTCTCTGAGCACAGTGTCAACTTCCAGAGTCACAGATCAGTAAACAAGCTGAGCAATCGTGGTGCAGAGCCATTGCAGCCAGGAAAAAAAAAATCAACACAACACAGAGAATACAGGTGGTGAATATGGAGTCAGTAATAAATACTCCCTCTTTTGGATGAAGAAATACAGGTTATGTGTGACAGGCTAATTGGGTAGAACCAAAGGAGGAAGGAAAGGTAAAAGCAGAAGGTCTGATGGCACATAGGAACAGACATTTAATGGGGAGTTCTCATTCCCAGTTACATAAATACTTTTCCATAAGGAAAATGCGTGGGAATGAAGAGGATGGTGCTTGGGCAGAGTGGCTCTGGCATGAGCCCCATGGCCCCGTGATAAGCAGGGCTGCCATCTCACCAAGGAGACAAGTTACACCTCCCATGGGTTCCCATTTCACTCCACTTGCATGCTGCTCGTGCCCACTTCCTTTCCCCCAAGTTCAGGAATTAGGAATTATCAGCACTGCCCATCCAGGAGCTCTGTGCCCATCCCAACCTCACGGCATGGCAGAGACCCTTCCTACCCACATCACACCATCTGAAGCACAGAACTTGTTCCCCATTTGGTCTTCTAACACCAGCACTGTGCTGCTCGCAGGCTCACATTCTCAGCAAGGCAACCAGTAAGATGCTGCAGGCTGGGGCCCTATTAGAGCTCTCCTTGAAGCAAGGAGCAGAGGAGAAAGCCTTTTCCAATGGAGAAAAGGGTATTTGAGAGCAGTGTGTGAGTCAGAGCCGGGCTCAATCCCACGCAGCTTCACTATTTTGGCTCCTGTGTGCTCACTCGCCTGCTCTGTCTCCCTGCCTGCCCCCAGTCAGGGCCTATGGTGATGGAGACAGCAGGGCACGGCATTTTTGGGGGAGAGATCTCCATGCATGGGGACACCAGCATGGCACAGCAGTTGATGGCAACCCCCTCTTTCAGGCTGCAGAGTGCTCCATGATGTCCTTCACCTCCATATGGTGTCTGGATCTTCTCCTGTTGAGAAGGTGAAGCCGCAGCAGCCAAGCCCCTTTTCCATCCCTCCATAAAGGACCTTCTGCTGTTAGCAGATTGACAAACACAGCAGAGATTTGGTTTTCAGGAGACTCCTAGGAAAAACCTGTGTGCTGAAGAGAAGGCAAATGTGAGCTCAGCGCATGGCACAGCCTCACTGCCAGAGGTACTTCTCTGGCATCCAAGAGCTGAGCTTACTGTGAGGAATTTGGCACAAAATGTGCCAGGAGGTAATGTCCTGGCACAGAGGGAGCCCACAGCCATGCTGGTGGAGAAGCCAGGAGCTGCACCTGCAATCTCCCTCCTGGCTGGGATGGGCACGATGCTGCAGCTTCTCCCATTTTGTCACCCTCTGGCACGCTCTTCTCCAGGCTGCTTTTGGTGGTTGCTGGAGGTACGCTGTTGCTTACTGTGGTCTGGAAAGGCAATTCTTGCCTTCCTCTGTGAGCCAAACTCAAACCTGAACGCTGCAGGTGCAGCCTGCGGATGCTCCCCACGTTGCTTTCAGGAGGTGGGCAGCCTTGGCTCGCATTTCCCCACTCAGAGGAAGGTGTGGTGCTGGAAGAGCATTTGTTCCTCCACTGCTTGTCTTTCACCACTCTGTTTCTGCATGGCTGGATGCGAGAACTTAGCATGCTAAAGATAAAAAGGGTGGAATTTAATACTCTCAAATTGCTTGCATTCCAAAAGCTGGTATGGAATCCCTGCTTATGTTTAAATAATCTGTGTGTTTGAGTGAAGGATTATGAACGGGCAGAGGAGGCAGTACTTTGTTTCTCACAGGGAAGTTGCATGAGGGAGTCCTCGGGGAAGTCAGCTTGCTGTGGAGCAGAAGGGTCAAGCCAGGGATGCTTCCAGCAAGCTCCAAATGAGAGCTAGAGCCAGGAGACAGCTGCTCACAGAGGCGGGGGAAGCAATAAATAGTGAGAAATAACATTTAATTCTCACTCCTACTAGTCTGGGAAAGAAGATCTCTGATGCTTCGTCCTAGTGAAATCCTGCACCTCTAATGCCTGGTGTAGAGGGACCCACGTGCTGGGTATGTTGTGCAGGGCTGTTCCTGTCCAGCAGGTCCCTCTCTGGTACCACTCTCTGTTCTCTCATTTCCTAAATGTTAATCTGAGGCACACCAGGTAAACACCCAGGAACCACTCAGCAATTACAGGCTGGGAAGATGATTGCACAAGTCACGTGTGATGGAATGAGAAGGACTTGCTGCATGGCCAGCATCAACGAGGAGTATGCTATGAAACAGTATTTCCCATGCAGCTACCGTGGTGCTACGTGGCAATTACTACACATTTAAATAGTCAGCAGGCACTGTCTAAACGAAAGAGACTGAAGGCTTAAAGTACAACAGCGTGATGCAGAGGGGAGCAGAAATGTTATTCCCGAGCTGCACGACCCCAGCACCCATCATTTAGCCTCAGGTGCTGCCAGCCCCCAAATCCTGGTCCCCATAACGTTGTACTGCTCGTCCTGCTGCTGAGGGACTGCTTTAAAAGCAGTGGTGATTCCTTCTGCTGTGTCTCTGCCGTCGTGTTCCCGCTGCTGTGACTTGTCCCCGCCTGACTCCCGTTACAACTAATTAGCACCTTGACATTTACCCAGCGAGCGAGGCAGCCTTGGTGTTTGTGAAAGTACAGAAGGCACATCTGTCTGCATGATCCATCTGAAGAGGAGGAACGTGGCTACGTGGTGTTTATAGCAAGCAGTTGGGGGAGGAATTAATTTACAGAATTTTTTGAATGAAAACAATGCCAGTAACTTCAGTGCCCTCTCCCTCCCACGTCAGCTGTTTACAAACTGTTGAGCTGAATCCGTCCCACGTGTCCTTTGAACCCAGCAGCGATGGAGGAAAAGTTTGAAATGCAAAAATATATATAATAATAATAAAGAAAAAGCCAGCCCACGGAGTTCAAACAACTTGTCTCGCTTTTAGCTTCTAACAATTGTTATGTACTCAGACAATGCTACCAGAACCAGATTTAATTGACTCCGTTTTGCTCTTTAGCCTCATTAAAGAGGAATGTAGCTGTTCCTCACTGCTGGCTGTTCCTTCCCCCTCTGCACCCACCCTGTGAAGGTGCAGTGTGCAAGGCAGTGATTAATTTAATTATGGCAACGGACCCATGATGTTGGAGTTTCCCAATTGTCATGGTGACGGAGCTGGATCTCTGCTCCCACCTGGCCCAGCCTTGCCCTATCCTTCCTCTGGAGGAAGGCTACGCCCAGTGATATGGAGCACAGGGTCTTTCAAGGGTCTGAAAACACTTCTCCAGACTCACCTGGGGTGTGAAAGGAGAGGGAAAGCCTCTGAACCTCTTGCATTGTGATTTCAGCTACCCTGGTCCAGCAGCCAGCACTCAGGCGTTGGTGCCTGAATCTGAAACCCAGCCTGCCAGAAAGCAGCAGCTTTCTTAGGTTTGCCTCAAATTCCTGATGACTCGTTCCCACTTCTAAGCAAGGGAGAGGGCTAATTGAAGGGAAAGAGTTGCAATTAAGATTATTCTTGCCATTTTTTTTTCCTTAAGGAAACCTCTGGCTCATTAGCATCGTGTAGCTGTCTCCAGTACGACGTCCCTTGAAGTGCTCCAGAATCAAAGCTGATCTCTGCCCCCTGGTATTCAGTGATCTGCTGTAGCCAAGGCTGATGGTGGAGAAAGAGGGCAATAATTGGCTTCCTCACCCCTTTTTTGCAAGGAGATGATGAAGGAAAGGCCATAACTAAAGTGAGGTGAAGTGATGGGGTAGCATCTGTGAGGGGAGCTGATGGCTGGGGTTTGGGACTCACTGCTTGCAGGTAAAAAGGACTGCCCACATGGTGATAGTGCGGCTATCTGGGATGAGATATCAGGGCACTGAGCCCAGTGGGAACAAGCCCTCAGTTGCTGTAGATCATGGAAAGGAGCAATGCATGTTTATCTCCACATCCAAGCTTCCTTGAGTCCCCTAGTTCAGACTGCTGCCCAACCTCACGAAGTCACTGGAGGTTTTTGAACATTTGAGGGTAGAATCTAAGGAATGCTGTTCTCCTGTGGGATGGACTGGACTGCAGTGGCTCCCCTGACCTTCAGGATTTATTCTGGAGGAGCCTGCTTGCAGGTGGGAGCGGGCCTTCATGCAGCCAGGCACAAAACTGCATGCTCTCATTCCACATACCAACAGCAGGTATTAGCAGGCTCATACATCGTCACATACCAGGATGTATGTGGAGAGCACAGCCGACGTGGAACAAGGTGCTCAGGATAATGATTTATATAGAGCTGCCACTCCCCTGTGTTGCTGAACATCTGCATAAACACACGAATTAACACATTTACCAACAGTGCTTTGATTAAGGACAGAGCTTTATTTTACAGCGAAAGCTAACCTGAAACATGCAGAAAGAGGGAAGGCAAGGGGAGAAACACGTGCAGCATAGTAAGCAGCTGCGTTTTGAAGGCTCTGGGATGGCTCTTCTTTACACTCTGCCTTGTTGGCTGCTCCTAGCAGCATTGCCCATAGCAACCCTGCCTGAAGTGAGGCTGCTTCGATCCCACGGCTGTCCCTGCAGTGAGAGAGGGACCCGAATTTCTCCCAGCCCTGCTGAGCATCCATGGCCAGCATCCATCTGGGAGGAGGCGAGAGATCACTCATCCATCAGGGTTGCTGAATGAGAGCTACACCACTCCTGGCTGTGAATTCAGCCAGTCTACAAACCTTCCCCTTTTATATTAGCAACTTCCCCATGTAGCCACGTTCCTGTGGGTTGGGGTTGAATGAAGAGAAGCTCCTCTTTTAATTTTTGCTGTCAGGAGTAACGGGTAAGTGTAGGAGGAGGAATATTAATCATACCCAGCAGGCATTCTTCAAACTTAGAAACAGCATAAGGAAGGAGCCCAAATGATTTAAACATTGTGGGGACCATTTGTATGGGAGTCTCATGCCTGAAAACGTGCAGAACACTTTATTTTTTTCACCCCAATTTAGCATACAGGGGAAGTTATTGCTCTCCCACCCTCTCCCCGCAGAGCGGTCACTTCCGTTAAGAACTCCTTCTTGTCAATCCTCTGCTTCTTATCCTAGTTTAGTTGTATTTCTGGGTGCAAAACAAAATGGGGGACAGCGTGGCATCCCTGTTACTTCTGATTTTTCTGCTGATACAGTGGCAGCATGGGATAGCCCTGTGGTGAGAGGGTTGTTCCAATCCCTCTCTCAGGTCTCAGATCTACCCGCTGTCCTGCATAGGAGCAAGTTCCTGATGGCTCACCCTTGCAGGGACAGACATCACTGATGGGGCACAGCATCTCTCAGCCTGAGGGCATCAGTCCTCACTGCACGAGCCTAGGTGAAGAGCAGCATCCTTCTGGGCCTCTTTCCCTTCCCCTTTTTCCTTTCCTCAATCCATTTTTTCCAGGAAGAGAAGCCCACAGACAAAGGCAACTGGTGACTTTTAGTGGTCCTGAAGGCTGTCTAGATTTTCTATCAGGGTTTGAAGATTTTCCATCTCCCATCCTATAGGTGCAATGTATCACAGAAGCCTTACTCAGATCTGCAGGAGACTACAGGGAACATCACTGCACTGTTGTGCAAAATTGCTTCTCTCATGTGTCACTGCTGAAATTGGTTAAGAGCATCTGACTGCAAACCAAATTTCTTCTCCATCATCTCCTTAAGCATACAGATTGTGTGGCAGATTTTACCACCCTCCAAGCATGGGGTTTAAAGGAAAAAAAAAACAACAAAAAACACTTGTTCAGAGAGCTAAAATCCTGCAACAAATTTTCTCAAACAAAGCACAGCAGTCCTGGTGCAGACCCCACATAGGATGCTGGAGAGCTGGGCTTTCTGAGCAAGTGGGCTTCTGCTTTTTGTCAGAGGATCATCAAAACAGATGCAGCATTTTGGGGTTTGAGACAAAACTTCATTCTCCCAGCTTCATCTGCTTCCTTGCAGGATTCCCAGCTGCTTCTGGGATTCCAAGCACAGAGCTTTGTGGGAGGCTGTGGCATTCCTAACTCACAGAGGTTTGAGCCCTGGTTCCACATGTGCAAAATGAGTTGGTCCTCCCAAATTGGTGTATGCTTTTTTCTAGGAATGCAGGGTTGGTTTGGGCTGGGAAATGTGTCCACTGAGTATACTGGAGGCGCAAACAGTAGACGAAGGGGATTACAAAGCTCTTTTGAAACTGATCAAGTATGGCATCACAAGTGAAAAGAATTAATGTACTTAGGGTTCAGAGCACTCCAGAAACCTCCTGTTGCGCTCTGCGTCTCAGGAGCCGTGGGCTCCCCTCGCTCTGCTTTCAGCCCCCCGGCAGAAGCACCCCGAGCAGCAGCACAAAGAGCAGCAAGCTGTAATTTGCCAACAGGGCCCTGTACCTCAATGAGCGCTTCCCACGTGTCTATGGGAAGATTATCCTATCAAGTCCCCTGCTGCTTTGAAAGGTAAGTATTTAAAACATGACTAACGCTGATAGATGCTATTATTCTATTTTATTCTCCAGCTTGTGAGTAATGTCTCATTATAAATGGGGATGCATTCAGAAAAACATCATCTTCCTGCCGGAACGTGGGCTCTGGTGGCACGTGGCTGCTGTGCCTACGGATACCAGGTCCCTCTCCTTGACTTGGACACCTGCTGTCCCCCACCTGTTATCTTCCTCTTCCCATGGTCCTGAGCACTTGCATTTTTGGGATCACTGCTGAGCGATGAAGCAATGAAACTCACTGCACAGCCACCAGGGCTGCGGGCCATAGCAGGCCTGCGGAGGCTGCTTTGAGTCTGAGGTGCAGGTCCTCACTATCCTCCGTCCATCCTTTATACTTAATTCTTCTCTCTTCAGCCTCATGCAAAAGAAAATGAGATATTTTTTTTTCCTTTGAATTTATAAGCGTTGCTTTTTCCCTCACCTCCTGCTGTGTGGGCTGGGGTTTTTTTTTCCTCTTCCCCCCCATCCCCCCCACCCCACCCTTCTTTTTTGGTTGATATTATTGGAACATTTCCTCTACTGTTTTTATTTTGAAAAGGGGAAGAGCGCCTGCATCCCCTGAGGTGTTATTACGCTGAAAGGATGATGATTTGACTGTGAGGCACGCTCGCACCTCCCACACTTGTGCAGCCGGTGACGCACACTGCGATCAGTGGAGAGGGGATGAATAAACCTTGCTTGCTTGCTCCTCGCCTGCCATCCCAAGAAGAGGGGGGTGGAGGAGAGAGGGAGGGAAAACTGAGCCCTGTGAGTGTAGTTTCAAGAAGTGTTTTCTATAGAGCTAAGGAAACTTGCTAAAATATCTATCTCCATTCAGGCCCTCCTGAAGCTGTGAAGCTTGTGGGAACGCTTTGGTGGCCCTCAATTTATGCTTCTTTTTCCTGAGGCTGAGTACTTTAAGGATCCTTCCCCTGCTGGAGAGCAAGTTACAGGGGTGCTTAAGGAAGGGGAGCATGTGGTCCTGCTTGCACAGAGGCAATGGCAGGATTTGGGCATCACTTGTCTGCATGAAAACAGTACGCCAAGCAAAGCGATGAAGTGGTTGTGGGGTTCCTGGGCTCCCTGAGCTTAACAGATGACTTGAAATGGCTGAGCTGGAGTCAGGTCTTTTTTCCCCTTGTTCTGGCACAGGCCTCACCTCTCTGCAGATGACCCTGTGCTGTGTGGCTCTGGGAGCAGGTGTGCAGCTGAATTAAAGACCAGCACTGAGGTCCCACCTCTAGTTCCCCTCAGAAAGCTTTGCCTACAGCCTTTTGCACCCAGAGAGTGCTCCTCCAGCACATCCACCCCAGCCTTACACTGGGAAGGAAGCAGCACACAGAGGCTGCTGCTGCTTGTGTGAGTGGTTATCACCAGCCTTCAGAGCTGTCACATTAAGGATGCAGCCTGGGTGTAGCTGCATCCTAGCTGTGCCCATCATTCACAGGCAAGTGTTTTCATGCCCCATATTTCATCCCTCAGACTATTTTTAATAATTGATATTAACACTCCGCAATGAAGAAAATGGACAGCGGGCCATCGTTTACCCACTGCATCAATAATAAATGGAGCACTGCCAAAACACATCAACAGCAAGCTTGTTTGTCCTCCTCTCGTATTTACAGGGCTCCAGACCTGAAGAGGTAGAGCACAAGCACGTGATCAGGTTAAAGTACCATCAATCAGGTGAGGAAACAGAGGTATGGTGTAACACAACACTACCCTTCAACGGACAGTTGGGTACAATTCTACGTGCTACATGAACATCACACATTGTTTCCTGCAAGAAACTCCTTTTTCCTGGTTAATGCTGCATCCCCTAGAAAATGAAAACTCCACTTCAGCAAACGGTTTCTGACACAAACACAGACCCGCGTTCTCCAAACCCCTCCTGATGCTACCAGCATCCCCGTGATGAGCAAAGCAGATGCTGAAACATCTGTGCTGAGTGCACTGCTGAGGGCTCCCACATAGCACAGACAGACCACATTAACAATGGATGCATTTACAGATACGTTTTCTGCCAGATCAGGGGTGTAATGCCTGGCTGCCATTAATGGGCATCTATGTTGCATGATCAGAGTAGTTATCCAAAGTGAAACTCTAAAGCATGGATAGTATGGATGTAGAGCAGCTGTTTCACACTACAAATTCACTGCTGTCATTTCACACTGCCACTTCACATAGACACCCCCTGGTCAGCTCCTTAGCAGAAGAGAAAATCAGAGTTTGGAGCATGAGAACTGATAGTTTGTGCTCATGTTAAGCCTTGTAGTTCCTCATTTCTTGTGGTCTTTGGACTGGTTTCCAACTTGTCCATGTGTGGTTGCTGCGAGGGAAGCTTGTGGGTCCACATGCAATGTTCTCTCATTCTTTGTTGCTAATGCAGTTTGTCTTTTCTCTTTGTGGAAGTGAAAGCTTCTTTTGGGCTCCTCTGCTTCTAATGTTGACCTCCACTGGAGCTGCTGGCAATGCCTCTGGTGCTGCTTTTTGTTCTGCCGTCCATGTACAAGCAACATTTTCATATCTGCCTGAGCTAATGCTGCAGACACCATTGTCCAGAATTCCTAGTACTGCAAACACAACATTCAACTGTTAGCTGTGCCTCTCCTTTCACAGCAGTCACTCTGTGCCCTGTCCCTCAGTACTTGTGCATGAGTGGCCGCTCTTTAACTGATTCCCATGGATAGTTCTGTTCTGGCTACTTGCACCCATTCCTCTAGAGCTAAACATCCCATGGTCCACAGCTTTCTCCATTTAAAGCAATTCTTCCTGAAAGCCAGCATTCCTAAAGGAATTGCTACAGCTTCATAATTAACTGTGAGAGTTTCAGCTTTGTACCTTGTTAATCCCATTCCTAACTCCTGGCACCAAGCAAAGCAAAATGCCCCTAGTGCCTTGCTCCTGGCTACCACTCTCACTGTTCTTTCCACACTTGGCTGATTCAGGTGCAGTCCTGGCAGTAGCATCCCTCCCTCTCTGTCTCCTTTGGCAGGCCCAGCAAATATTTATTTTCCATACCTCTACTGCTCTGTGTTCTGTACAGATTTCATGCTCGGACTCTTCTGTAGCAGGACTCTTTGTAGAAATCCTTGGTACTGGGCAGTTGGCCTCTTTGCTAACTCTTGTTCTGCTTTCTTAGTCTACAAGCTTCGTAGATCTGATAAAAAAATAAAGTGTGACTTTCCAGAGAAGAGAACCTGTAAGACCTGGCTGCTGCTGGAGCAACCCCTACTGTGCTGCCTGCTCCTCGTAACTGACACGAGAAACTCTGCAGGCAGCTGGTAATACTGCTGGGTGAAATATCTCTTGTGCTGAAGCTGAAGTGTTTCACCGGCTCAGGACGATATTAAGAAAGGTGTAGGGGAGTCCAGACAGATTTCCACTGGATGCCTACCCTCTTTTTTTATTTATTTTTTGGCAGCTTTTCTTCTGCCTAGCCACAGAAAATAGAACTGCCCCAGCATTAGTTTCCAGAGTCCTCTGCTGCTGGGCAAGGAGCTTCTCCTCCCAGTGCTGGCTGGCAGCATGGCCCTGGAGCTTGGCTGCCTCTCCTTCCACTGGGAAGGTTAAAAAAAGAAAACCCAAACCTCAAACCGACCAAAAAATCCCTCCTTGAAACTAAACCCGATTTCCGACTCCCCTTTGAAAAGGAAGTGCCTTTCTTCCCATGCAGCTCTAACAATGACCCTCTTTGCTGTCTGAAAAGTTAATCTGCTCTGCTCTGATGTCTCATCGAGTCCCTGCAGATTTTAAGTAGCTTGATGTATATGGCTCTCTGCCATTCCCTTGCCAGGGGTATTTTTAAATAGCCATTATTTTGGTGGGAGACATGAAAAGCCAAGATCTCTCTATCGCTGGCCGTGCAAATCCTGCTTCTGAGGCTGTGTTGAAATGGCTGGTGTCAGGATGCAGGCAACGGCATTTTTGGCACTGCTGGGAGGTGAAATTGCTCTTGACAGGAGCAGCCCAGCTGCTGCTTTTATCTCTGCTCATGGCAAGGGGCTAGGTGGGGAAGGGAGGGATTAATGTTTGCTACAAGCATTTGAATATTTTGAAAGCACTCTAAACAGTGTGTGTTGGGGGGGAAACGGTGACACTGTCTTGCTGGTATATGGTTTAGCTTATGTTTGCCTCTGTCTTTCAAAGGACTCGAGCTTTCCTATACTGTGAGCCAGTGCAAGATTGCTTGCTAGCTGTAAAGCAGCCTGCTTTTCTCTCTGGAATAGTGGAACTGTTTCAGGACATTATTAGGACTGGGAAAAACTACCCAGC
Organism: Cyrtonyx montezumae; assembly: GCF_038088225.1. NCBI lineage: Eukaryota > Metazoa > Chordata > Aves > Galliformes > Odontophoridae > Cyrtonyx > Cyrtonyx montezumae. Next base: position 1,312,272 of record NW_027072078.1, read on the forward strand.
GTGTCAGAAGAGAATTTAAATCAGGCCCAGAGCAACTGGCACTCGGATATGACAATTTTACGGGAGTACTGCAAGGCAGGTATGATTACAGCTCATATAACAAGCTGAGAAGTGAGAGTAAGAAACTGTGAGCACATTAGAGACAACAGTAGTGTGCAGTCTGGGTGTTCATAAAGATACAGTTCATTCTGTCTCTCTATAAAAGAAGACTGTTACCTGTTGGATGCTGCTCTGGCTCCCAGTGATACAATTAATGGAGTTTGTTTTGGACTAGCATAGATGATCTAACTATGAATAATGTCCTAGATTACATCCTGAAATGTCAGCATCACTGATGGCAGCTACCATCTTCAGGATGTCTTCACGGCAGCGTTCTGGATGTGTTATTTTTCCAGGTGGTTTCAGATAATAGCAGGGTATGAAGAGCTCTGCTGTCAGTAAAATATCAACACAGGCAACGCTCAGCAGGTAGCTGGTAATAAAAGATTCTCATGCTGGCAGTGGAATCTGTGGATTAGGATTTACTGCTGCTTTGGCAACTAGAAAGAATGAACATTAAAACTATCAGTGCCTGAAAATTCAGGGTGAGAAAGGAGGGAGTTTTCCACCTGTCTGGGACTCTCAGTTTGTGTCCCCATCTTCCTGTGCTGGCCAGCTTACACCACTCTGGATTTGCTCTTCTTTCCAGCTCATTCAGTTTTCGTTCCCCAAAAATACTTGCCATCCTTTCTGAGGCTGCTGCTTAAAAGAAATGATGATGAATCATTTGGCTGCTGAGCATGTATTTTGGAGTAAAGGTTTAAGTAAGAGCTAGGGACCCCCATGGACCTTGTTCAAGAGCACCTATGTACACGGCAGTGTGTGCAGAGAGATGTGAGGGCTGTGTAAGAGTTAACTGGCATAGGCACTTCTATTAAGAGTGTTTGTAGTGTTTCTAGCCAGAGTATTTTAAGTGTTTCTAGCCAGAGGCTCTGGAAAGAAACAGTGAGGGCCAGTGGCTACAGGCTTAGCATCTGAGCTGCAAGGAGACGTTCCCTTGTGCATCCTCTGATTTATCTCTCTTATTCTTATCAGCCTCCAAAATGAGCCTGACTGCACAGGGGAGTCCTGTAGCCAAGTTCTCAAGCAGGTTGCCTTAGGAAGGGATAAAGCAGAAAAGCACCAGCTTTCTCCTATAACTACCTTGCCAGGAAAAGGATGTTCTGCAGCAGGGCCAGCTGGGATCAGTGAAGGAGATGACTTCCCCACTGAAAGTATAGTAGCCAAGGAATAACTGATCGTGAGAGAGCCCATCTAAAAAACTGGAAATCAGCGCACTGGGATGGAAGCTGTATGGGAACAGGTACGGCATGAACTACTGATTGAGCACCTGGAGAAAAGACCTAGTCAGCCCAGGGAGCACATGGGGAGGCAATTCACCTGTGTGACCAAAAGGGGTGGAACCAGGCTGCACCCCTCTTAGATCTCATTTAAGGGTTGACTGCCATTGAGGAAGAGTCTGTTGTTGGAGCTCTCTCCTTTTGGTGATCTTTCTTGTGAACCTAGGTCCTCAAAGGTGCGTAAGTGTTCCTTCTTTTTGTAATATCTCCTCGTTTGTGCTGCTCCTTCTGCTGTTACAGAAGCAAAGGTGCTGCCTTGGGCTTTTGGCTTCTCCAGAGGTTTCTCTACCTCACAGTCCAAGCCCTGGTCCTGTAACGTCCACAGATCTGGTGGATCATCAGAAGGTTTTCTAGCAATAGGACTGGAGTTAGGGGGTTGCTCAGGTGCTTGCTGCTCACTGCAGGATGAAGAGAGCTATAAATGAGGCATGTGTTTTGCCCTGTTCATGTAGGGTGTGGTGTTAGCACAAATTTTTAGTCCTTTGTCACCAAACCAAGCAATTTATCCAAGTCTTGCAGCTCCTTGGCTCTGTCATAGACAAGATGTTTCCCTGTCCTCAAATTCTCTAGCTCTTCTCTGCTTCAGTGTAATTTCCTGTATGGCCACGAGCAGTATTGCAGTATTTTTAACCTGAGTTAATGTTGGTGACAGGAAGGGGTGGGTCTCTGAAGTCTTTTTCTGTCAATTCTTGGGTTCTGTGTTTGGCACAGTGGTGTTGTGCATGGGGATCACAGGTCTCCCTGATAACAGCAGTCAGTCCATCAGGGAAAGCACCGAGCTGCAGTTTTGGTTCTAGTCCAATTGCAGCACCTTTTCATCACGAAGATATATTGCCCTACAGTGCTTAACAAAGACTACTTGTTAGCAATAACTCAGCTGAATGTAAACAAATCTACATAATGCTCCATATCACTAGTCAGCTGTTTAAACACAGAACTGGAGGCATAGCAGTAGATCACCAAAATAGATGGCAGATATTATCATAATATCATAGAGCTGCTTCTCAAAGAATTAAAACGATCTTTTGGGGCATTTGGCTATCTTCAGCTCTTGAAGGAAACGTTCCCCTAGCTGCAATAAATTCAACTATCTGATAACTACAGTCAAATGAAGAAATTAGATTGTCTAGTAATAATACATGGGAAGGAAGTAACGTAGCCACTTTGGGAACGTTACATGGCCAAGTGTGTGAAAATCTAAGGGTAGGAAATCTGATCTTGCTCAAGAAGGAAGGTGTTGCAGTAGCACCTCAAAAAGATGCAGGTTCCCACATAGCAAGTCTCCTGGGAGGGGTCTCTCTCAGGCCTAGCTTTTGGGGAAACTTCTCTTTTGGACTTACAGACTTTTCTGACAGTGGTTGAGGAGAACTCTGCTGTGTGGCTGAGCTGTTCCAATTACTCTTGCTGTTAACGCATCAGCACTTTCACAGGTTGCCTAGAGCCTGAGACTTACTGTGCAAATTGAATAGACTTCTCTTGCTAGAAGTCTTTCCTCCTGCTCTTCCACTATGGACTGGTCAGATCACTTCTCCATCCTTAGAGATGAGTTGTCTCAGCCTGGGCCTTCAGGGCGGGTTTTCCACGCTCCAGCCTCAATCTGTGGCTCCTTCTGCCTAGCTGCTTTCCAGATGTGCTTCCTGCACTGTTCCAGCCACGGGGTCCTGCCAAAGCTCTCTGCAGATTTTCTGCTCTGTATTTATACAGGCACTGAACTGAGCTCTCCCTCTTTCCTGCGGGTTCCCATGCAGCTGGTTATTTGCCAGGGACTCTCTTGCTTGGTCCCTGATGAATGCAGTCCCTTGTCCTAAAAACGCAACATGTCCTCTTGTTCCTACATGCACTAACTTGCATTCGGTTGTATTGAAAAATAACGTGCTGTTCTGTGGAGCCCAGCTCCCCATCCTTCCTGCCTGTCAGGTTTCTTACATTGCACCCAATCAATCTGACATCTGAGCCTCACTTGCTGGGGGAATGGAAATCATAGCAAATATTTTGTAGTCTGTGCAGGATGAGTTTGTGCTCCCAGTGCAGTTGCATTCAGGCAGCTGTTTGCATATCAGCTCTCAGACCATTCTTACACTTGGCACCTGCTGTTGTGCTTCCTGGTGGGTGCTGCTGCAGGATTTGGGCTGGATCCTGCACTGCAAAACCCCGGGAGCATTAGGGTGGGGTCTTCAGGTATTTTCAGGTACCCCTGTGGGTTGACTTCGAGATGTGATTTAATCGAGGGTTGAACCAACATCTGTTGATATCTATTGGCCTCAGTGAGCACTGAATGTCTTTCTATGTATGTGTATCTTATTCCGGGTTAGTTTTAGAAAGAAGGAGGGGATGAGTATAGAGTCAGGGCCGTGTTTAGTGTACATAAGCACATATCAGTGCAGCATCCTCTTCCTCAGAGCATTTTTGCAGAAGAGAAGCCACCTTTCCCAGTGAGCTCCGTGCTCCCTGCACAACCTTTTCTTTCTCTGTGTTATGCTTCCAGCTTTCCAACCTCCAGTCTGGGTTAAGAATGTGCCACCACCTAAACTCACACCCCTGCTTTTCTAAACAGAGCAATTATCCCTGGCAGGTGTATGCATCAGCCTCAGTTTGCCTCCAGCTGTCCCTGTATGGGGTGTGCTTGGTGGCAATCCTCTGCAAAGCAGCTTCACCCAGGACATAGGCAAAAAATAACCATAAAAAAGGTAGAAGACTGTGGATTTCTAGCCTGCTTTAGAAGTATTTTGATTGTGTGAAAGTACAGACCCAGTGCCTGAGTGGTAAGATGGTCCAAACAAGGCCTGTGGAGATGCAAGGAACCTCTGCTGTGCGGCAGAGCAGCCACTGAGGTATTGCTAGCAACCACAAATAAAACTGCTGCAGAAAAAGCAAATGAGCTGCAAACCGAAGTGGAGATTTCATTCCTCGATAGGGAAGGTGAGCCAGAGCTTCAGAGAACGTGACAGGGGAGCACGGCAGCAGAGAGGGAAGAGGCCCTACCACCATGGTGGTGAGCAGCAGTGAGACAGCAGCTATTCTGTTCATTTCCTGTGAAAGCAGGAGTGAGCATGAAATATATATACATATACTGAAATATCCCAGTTAATTCCGGATTGCTAGCTTCAGCTCACATTAGCTTTGCACATTCTGCTTGCTGTTCTTTCTTGGGTTTGATTTTTTTTTTTTCTAATCTGTGCGAGGATCTTCCCTCTTATCCTATGTCATATCAGAACATCATTGATGGAGAGCTCTGGAAATCTTTTGGGAAATCCAAGTAGATTAAGACAATTGTGCCCACCATATCCATGTGCTTGCCAGCTCCTTCCCCACACCATTATATTTTGGTGAGGAAGAACTTTCCCTTGATGACTCTCCATGGCCATATTCTTACTCATCTATGTGTTTTCCCTTTGTAAATATAAAAACAGTGAGTGGTTGCTGCCAATTTCACCTGCCTAGGTGAGAGTCTTGATGGTTTTCACTTGCTTGGATCTCCACATTTAAGAAGTGGTTCACCAGCCCTTTGGTGCTAAGGCAGCTCAGGATGACAGGTCTCAAGCTTGGCTCGTAGTTTGGTTATTTCATCTTAAATTTCCTTTAGAAGGCATAAATGGCTTTGCTGATGAGAAGTCATTAAATCTGGAGACTTAATTATCGTAGTTGCTTTATCCGACCAGCCTCTTGCCTGGAAAATTCACACTAGGTCTTGTCCCATGTCAAGAAGGTTGGTCTAGGAAAAATTCCCCTTGCCCCAGATATTCTTTCTTCCTATGCCAGTAGCTTCCTTTAGAAGTTACATCCATGCTTAAACCCTATTGACTTCAGTGGTTTTTGGAAACTATATTTAGATGAAAGCATTAGTTTTGAAAGCATTGGCTCCATTAGGAATGCATGCTAGACATTCTCTCCCAGAGTTTTTCAGTGTTTTCCTTCTGTAACAATTATGGCTGGATCCAAAGTTAATCTGCGAAACAGAAGAACAGCTGTACTAAGGCAGACCAAAGCCTCATGCACTATCTCTGACACAGCCTGGTGGGGGTGCCTGAAGGAAAAAGCATAAAACCAGGAGTTAAACCAACTCTAGCAAACAGTCCCAGTAAGTTGTAGTTCAACAGCTTACTGAGCTAGAGGTTTTCTTTATGTTTTTATATTTCCTAGGCCTTTATGTTCAGCTTACTTTCCTTTATTCTGGCTAACTGCCTTTGGAGCAAGCTTAAGTTTCTGGCCTCTGCAACCACCCATGGTAGCAAAGTTCACAACGTGCAGGAAAAAGTGCTTTTGCTGCTTTTCCATCTGCTGCCTGGTAAAGGGTGCACATAAACTCGGCTCTTATAATGTGAAGAGTGGCAATTCATCCACCGTGTGCCTCCTGATTTTGTGGGGAATCTCCCAGAGATCCAGAAGTCTCTTCTCAGGCAGCAGAGGAGGTGGCCAGGCTTAAGCTGTGCCTTCTTGGGGATGATTTTTTGTGCCATTTCCTCACATCCATTCGTCTCTTGGCTTGCTGCTCAGGAAAGAACCAATATTCCTGTTGATCTGGATTCTCCTTCTTGAGTGCGTAATAACAAATAAAAAAACAACCATAGTGAGCACAGCTTGGTTATGCACTGCTTGCCATCTCCCAGTACCCAATATTCTGTTTTATTACCGTGCCCCTTAGTCTTTCTGCAGCTCCTTATAGACTGAACTTCTGCTACTTTATTTTTTTTCTTTGCAACCTCAGCAGATATTTTTTCCTATTTCTTTTCCAGACCATTTAAAGCTCTGAGAGCAGACCATGTCACAGCCCACACTGATGTAGGATTCTACTAGGATTCCCTCCTCTGTGAAAAATAAACATTTATTCCTACCTGTCCCTTCCTATTTCCTGCTAGTTTTGAATTCACATGAGAACCTCCCTTCTAATCCTAGGAGAGATTGAATTCCTGGGGGGCCCTGGTGAGAGAACTTTTGAGAAACCAGAGCACACTGCATCAGCCAAGCTGCTCCTACTTACACATGCACTGTTGCCTACGGAGCGTTCTCCAGGAGGAGTGATGCCTGCTACCAAAAGCATGCTTTCTTCACCCTTCATCTTTAATGCTGTTACATAGCCTCTATTGTTTTGCCCAGAGTTACATCTAGACTTTAAATAACTCGCTGATTTCCCTCTCGGATTTCTTTCTGTCCACTTCCCTTTACCAGAGGCTGATAGTGCTGCAGTTGATGTCATCTTATTCCTGGGCTGCTTCTCACCTACGACAGTACACACTGGTGGTGAGACAGGGCAATATCTGGCTGTGAAACTGTGCCTCCCTCTGCAGGCAGGGGAAATGTTTGAAGCGCCATGAACTCCTGTGGCATCACCTGTGGCTTGTGTGCACTGCTTCAAACAAGTGCTGGGGGCACAGAGAATGATTTTTCTCAGTCTTCTGTTATTTGGAATGAGGCGCTGAGTATTAGCACCAAACCCGGAGCTGTTCAGATACTGCCAAGTTTATTTTTGATTTCAACAGCTACAGAGTAGTTTGCTAGAACACATAAAAAAGGAGTCTGTGCCATCTAGACATGCAATTAAAATTGCTCCATTATAATCAAACTTGTTGCATGCAGACAGAAGCACACGTGCTGTGCAAGGTGGTTGTGTCCAGATCTCTCGGTGTCCAACTGTCTGTTCCTTCCACGTCAGGAATGGATTTACAACAGTGTTGTGTGGCCTTGCTATGTGAAGGAAAAAAATAAGGCTTTGATGAGAAGGTGATTTGTTTTTCCTGCTCCAGGGAAGGAGCACTGCTAAGGCTGACCAGCTTAGTTCCAGAGAAACTGAGTGTCCCCTGAGTCTGCAGAGGGCAGACATATTTGTTAGCAATATTTACAGCATCTCTTTGAAGCCAAACGTTTTTTGGGGTTTTCTACCACTTCTCTCATTCCCATTGTAACATTTCCCCCCCATGGATGATTCCTATTGGTTTCAGGGGAGATACCACCAAGGGTTGGCCCAGTGTGGAATTTCTGCAGTCCTGAACTGCTCTATTTGTGCTCTCAGGGCTGGATTCAATTGACAAGAGGCTCTGCAGCCAACCCCCTTGGACTGCACATGTGTTTATTTAAATGTCAGTGGCCCACACAAGCTGAATACCTATTAGCTAGAGCACACATAAAATTCAAAGCACAGCTACAGTTCATATTTATTGTTCAAAGTACAGCTCTCTTTATTGTTGTCATTTCAGTACCCTTGTATTTATGGTATTATTCAGTCAGCTCTGAGAACTTAACTAGCACTTTGCAGTGCTTCTATACTGCGAGGGCATAATATCCGTCTATAATAAATATATAGGTGAGGGATTTAAGGGACAAAACAAAACAGCAACAACATATTGCATGTGAAAACTTCAGTAAACAAATAAAATATTCCCTGCAAGAGCTGAGGAAAGAAACGCATGTAGACACACACACAAAACCCACCAGCAGACTGGTATCACCTGAAGTCACACAATGAGCAGTAGATGTGGGCTTCCACTCTATTTTTTATCTCTGGCTTTTGCCTTATCTCTGGCTTTAACACTTTCCAGCCAAGCTTCTCAGCCAGAAACACAACAGGAAAGCTTGTTGTGGCCCTGGGAATGAAGTGAGCCATGTGGCAGGTGGGTATATTTCTGGTATACGCTGGGGAGTGGAATAACCTGAAGAGTTAAACCCACTGTAGATAATTGAAGATGCATTTCTTCTAAAAGCGGGACAAAGATGAGAAAATGTCTCTTGCACTTGATATTGTAGAAACCTGCCCTATTTCTGTTCTAACATTTGCCTTGGTCGGGAAACGTTCTGTGGAAGACAATGGTTTCTGCTAAATGTAAAGCTATTTCTAGTGGATTTTAAATTTCACTGGCAACGTTCACCTGTGCTCAGTCTGGAGTGAGGATAAAGCTCTATTTGACTTGAGAGAAAAACAGTTTAATTAAAGGAAGGAGAAAAAAAAAAAGAAAAAGACCTTTATGTTTGGCTGTGTTGCTCTGCTGACATGAATGTGAGTGACTCCAAGTGGGATTTTGGGCTCAAGCCCAGAAAAGCAAAACCACTTCTTTAAAACAACTCTATGGCTAGAGTTTGGGACTGAGACTTCAGAGGCTGTTTGGTAGACAGTCAGGCCCTTACTGAGCCAAGCTGCCAGTGATGGTAGCACCCAAAACACAGTGATGTTGTTCAGAACTTGCCTTTGAGTTCTTCTGAGAACTTCTTTCACAGTGATGTAAGAAGCCACTTTCTAAATCCTCAGTCTTGTGGCAAGGTCTCAGTGGCACAGTCACCTCCAAAATACATCCATGCACCTGTGTAGGACGCAGCTCCTTCCTCTAGCCTGGCCTTTGCAATTCCTTTACTTTTCTGACTTTGAAAGCTCTTAGTTTGCTTTTATTGTGACAAAGATAGTCACTTTACTCTTGGCTGACTGTAGGGTACTAGCAGCAAAGCTAGTACTTGATAGCTCCCATCAAGAAGAGGATAATCTGTAGTGCTACCAATACGTTAATAAGTGATGTTTCCTGAGAAGGTTGTCTGGATATGCCAAAATCAATGTGACAAAGAGTACTCTCATGCTTCAGACTTGGAAGTCGGTGGGCAGGGCTTGCAGTGTCTAGAAGGAACCCTAAGTATAAAGCTAAACAGCACAGCTCACCTGTCCCCTTCCCCGGCCACACTCCACCTTCACACCTACTCGCCTCGTGCAAAACTACAAACCTGTCACTAGTGAACTATCAGGCTGGTTACTGTTTGTGTCATGTTGACTTGATCAGACAAGCAAATCTAATCTAATCAAAGTTGTACGCTAACACTTTCTCTTCTCCTTGCTCATACAGAAACACAGCCCAGTTTTGGGCCATTATGCTTCCTATCAAATGATCTCAGCACTTTGCATCACTGTCTCTATAGGAGAGCCAGAACTTGTCCTGTACCTCATTCATTACAAGGCAGAAGGCCCTGTTTAATTAATCCTACTCTCATTTCCCAGCCACACCAGCACCTTTCCTAGAAGTTATCCATGTTAGCCTGTTAACGTGTGATGTTTGGAAAGCTTCCACGAGTGTTCGTAACTGAGCCTTTAATATGCAGCAGGCAACCTGCTAGCGAGGCAGGAAGCTCCTGATAAGGGTGAATTTTGATCTGTGAGTCTTGTCTCTTTGATGCCAGCATATCTCAGTGTGAACAACCTAAACTGAACCTGCTGAAAAGGCTCAGACGTGTTCCATTGCAACATCCTCTCTAGAGGTGCCTATTGTGAACTCTTCCTTTTCTTAAAGGAAAAAAAAACATATGTGGGGCTTATTATGCAATGTAGATATTATTGATCTATATCTCAGTTACTTACATTCCATTTCTGGGTTGGACTTCATTGCCTTGCAGATTTTTTGAAACAGCTCGTCTGTTTTAGTCTCCACTCTCTCACATTCAGACCTTTCTGGGTTAGTTTCTTCTCTATCCCGCTCAGCCCTTTCCTTGAACCTAGTCCTTGAAACCATGAGGTTTCCTCTACCTGTTCTTTTACAAAACGTGAAATTGGACTTTTTTCTTCCTTATTTTGTGGAAGAGACCCTCCTGCCCTTTTACAGGTCTGATCTTTCCTACTGATCCTGGAAAAGCGAAGTACCTTTCTTTTGTGTCCATGTTTTATAGGTACATGCAGATATTTCCAGGGCTGGAGAGGTTTTGATTCATCTGACCTCTTGTTGTAGAAAATTCTAAATGTTGTTTTTAACATTAATGGCTGATTATTTATGTCTTAGCTCTCCATTAAATGACACATATTCAAATGAGAGACCAAGATTCAAAATTCACAGGCAGTTATCTAATAGAGCCAACCAGAACTCTTCAGGCTTTGGAGATGTTCCTTTCACCATACTATTTTCCACAGTTTCATTTCACTGTCGCTGTTCTAGACACTTGTACTTGTGTTAACACATCATGACTCTTTTTAAGAAGTCAGAGAGAGTGCTTGCAACTAACAAGTCTTTAAGGTAGAACAGGAAAGGTAAAAGCAGTATGAAAAGGATGTTAAAAAGGAGATAATGATCTGAGCATTTGCCCTCTACGGATGCTTCTGTGTCTCTGCATAGAGGAGCTGAACCAGTGTTATGGGAACGATCCGTGGATGTTCTAGTTCAGCACCAGACCTATCAGCACTGACAGCCTCCTGACCTGAGCTCAGCACTGCAACATTCAGAAATGCTCTGGATGATTTGTGAGAATGTGCCCAGCTATATTGGGCAAGAAAAAAAACCTTTCTCCTTGCTGTATTGTTTTCTAATGCTCTACTTGGCTTCCTGAGTGCACTCAGCTTACGCTTCTGTTTATATAAACCTGCCTTTATTGCCCTTCCTCTTGCCCTGTCTTTACTGAATGCACAAGCAGAAGGATCTCGCTGAAAAGGTGCTATGCCATGGTGACTTCACTCCTATAAGCAGAGAAAATCTGAGGTCTTTCCTAGGTGTTTGATCTGAGGTGTTTCCTAGTGAGCTCAAATCCAAAACCAGCTGCGGTTTTGGTTTTGCCATAGGAAAGAAAAAGCAAGGTGAGGTTTTGCCAAGTACAAAACTCAGTTGCCCAAATCTTTTAATAGATGCACACATCCAGGAATGGAGCTACAGTAGGAAGAAACAGTCAGGAACTTTATTAGTTTGCCACCACCTGAGTATTTTATTCTTCTATGCAACGGCAAAAGTACGTTCTGATGGATTCTGTTTTTTGGTGCTGTGCTGCCTCATCTGCATCTTCAGGTCTCCCAGTAATGGGTAGGAAATCACAGCCATTTATCCTCCTCTTTTTCTTAGGTAGGGAAACATTAATATTCCTGTTTTACAGATGCAAGACTGAGGCAATAATGAGGAAAAGGCCGGATCCAGTAGCTTTGTTAGCTTGCAATTAGTAACTTAAGATTAAAGATGCTCCTCCCCAAACTACACTACGTTGCTGTCCTATATGGAGGCAGCTATGAAGTACTCCCCAGAGCTTACCTTCTGAAGGGCATAGCCCCCAGATATCTTGGTGCTATGTTACTGGTCCTGTTCACATTGGTCTACATTCCAGAAAATAGATGTTTTTTAACCCTCCCCCCCCAGCCTATCAGCTAAGAAATGTAATTTCTTGCCTGCTCAATCATCTTGTGCACTGTGCTTCTGCTCAGAGGCCTGATTTCACAGCGAGGGGATGTTATCCTGTGCCACTGTGACCACCAGCATTTGGGGAGATGGAAGCTGCATTTAAGAATTCTGCCAGGCAGAAGAGAGAAGTGACCCCAAAACCTTCATTTCATGGGTAAGTGCTCTGAACGCTTGAAAATGCTCTACACAGCAGACATCCTAAAAATAATAAAATAATGGTAAAAAGAAAATGAGAAGAAAAATAAAGAAGGAAAGGATTCTGATTCAAATTCTGGCAGAGAGAAGGTGAGCTGTGGATCCTAAGCGAAAAGCAGCAGTGATCTGCAGGCTTTACATGATACATTTAAGACTCTCTCCTGTGCCCAGAGCTCACTGTGTGCCAGCTAGAGGCAGCTGTGCTTGTGGAGTCCAGGTCAGTCTCCATGCTGGCTGTTCCACACCCCATCCTGCCACACACTTTGCCTATGAGTCAGGTAGCTCTGTTTAACCTCTGCCTGGGCTCAAGAGCTCCGGCTCTGTAAATTCTGGCTTGCCTTCTTGTGTCTTTGTCTCAAAGAGACTGAGTTGCAAAGGAGACCAGATCCGCCCCTGAATGCAAGCTCTGCCAGCTGCTACTGATGTGTGAAATATGAAAGTTTTCTCCTCAAAGGCTCCTGAAACTGGGCATTTGTATTTGCATGAGAAAGCTGTGACTGTAAGATGATGCAAGTCTACGGCCTCACTTTAAAAGAAAAGCATAGATATAGGTTTGTTTCTCGCTCTGCCTCAGCTTAGCAGCTATCTGTTCTCATTTGTGCTCCCCACGTTTTCAGGGAGCTGGTTGGCCCAAATGAAATATAATCAAGTACGTGTGAAAGAGCAAGCACTGGGTCACAGCTCCAAGAGCAGCAGAAAGAAGCACTCTTTCTTTGCAAAGCAAGGGGCTTATGGGCAAAACACAGCCATTCTCAGACAGCTCAATGAAACACACACAACCTGAACAAAAAGCAAGTATTCCATTCAGCTTGTGAATGCTTGTGAAATTTATTTTTTTTTGCCAGCTTTTACAGTCCACAGCCTTCTCATTCAGTCTTGAATAATAGCTTTGAATTGAGCTGTAAAAGCTTCCGAAGTTTGAAGTCTTTTGACAAGTTAATTTAGCTGTATGGTAAAAAGTTTTTCCCGCAGATAGAATAAAGACATCGTATCATGAATGTAGTAGTCATCCAAGGGAAAGAAAACACCATTAGGATAAGAAATGATGGGCTTTATGGAGATAGTTTGTGGTTTAGTGTAATCTACTATCAATATTTCAGTAGGAAGGTATTCTACTTGTCATTCAGCTGCAAGTCAATATCTTCACGTAAAACCAACACCCAGGGGCCAGGCTGCATATATTTTTTATTGAAGAAGTAACTTGTTGCTTTTTGTTGGTTTTCTTTTTCTTCTTTCTTCCTCATGGTTATTTCTACTTTAATTGTTTTGTGTGTGGGTTTTTTATTTTATTTTATTTTATTTTTCTCCTTATAAATCCTGTGTCACGTGGGATGCTTCTTTTCTTTTTCTGGTTGAAAGAGACAGAAAAATGAATCAATATTTTCTTTAAGGTTCCCACTGTAGAGAAACACACACATGCACCTTTTTTTTCCTCTCAGCAGCTGCGAAGGATGAAGAATCAAGGATTCAATAATGTATATATCTATAAAGAATCAGAAAAAAAAACTCACTGATAAGCTAAATGATCCAACAGGCCTTAATTTCACAAAGATCTCATGTTAAGTATAGACACATTTCTTGTGTATTTCTGAATTCAAGCCTCAGTATGCCACTAACATATGTCACTTCACTTGACAACCGAAAACTGTTGAGGAAGAAAAGAGATTTGTGCTGTCCCCTTGGCTCATCAGTCCAGTCAGGAGGGATGACATCTGATGATCTTTGGGACAGCAGTCTGTAATGGCTGCAGCACATTCCTTCTCTCCTACATGCTCAGAGAATCAATGTTGTTGCTAAGTGAATAAGGAACCAAAAACACTTAAAGCAAGGCAAGGAAAAGTGTATCAAGCTGAGGATAAAATGACTGCTACAAATATCCAGCATGATCTTCGTTAGCCCTTGTTGCAAAGCTTTTCCTGTAGGTTGTCTACTTTTTTGGATCCTACATCTTCTTTTCTCTCCCAGCAGCAGCACCATGTCCTTGTTGCAGCTCAAGGAAGGAAGCAGCTGCCTCTGCTACCCAGCCTGCATGCTGCTGCAGCACAGCTACTTCCAGGTGTGTTTTCCCTCTGCCAAACCTGCAGTTTGGCAAGCCATCCCTGCCTGCTGTGTGGCTCTCTTGTCTCCTGTCACTCATTCTTCCATTCAGCAACTTGGCGTTGCGCGTTCTGTGTTTGGTATTGCTGAAATAAAGAGCGTAATTTGAGAAAGAGTTAAATAGGCCTGAAGATTTTCTAGAAAGCGTCAACCTGAAGAACAAATTTTGCATTGTTGACCTTTATTCTGAACTCCTTTATTTGCTTGAAGTGTGGGACAGGGACTCGATTTTGTCCAAGACATCAGCAATAACTTTTTTCTTAGAGACTGGCCCTAGTGCTGCAGAATTTAAGCTTTTTTGTCCTTGAGTGATGAAGACTTGATGAAGTGTTGGGTCTGCAGACAAGCTGGAAAAATAACTTCTGCAGCCAAATACAGGCTTCTTCAGCCTCAGCAGGCACTCCCTTTAGTGAAGGAGAACCTCCTCGCTCTCCTTTACAGCTCACATGCAGCCAGACAGGACTGCTCTGCACAGAAGACAGATTTCACAGCACAGTGAAAAAAATATAACATGAGAGAGAAGTATCTCTGCTGCCTGTGGTCCTGTGCAAAGACAGAAGGAATCCGTGCTGAAGCAAATTCACCGGGACAAAAATAGACAAGGTATTCCAGAAGGAAAATGCAGGAGGGGAGGGAATGTGGGTGTAGCATTCTCTGTTTAATTACAGCTGTGGTTTAAATCTGGTGGTTGTTGGGTTGTTTTTGTTGTTGTTTATTTGTTGGGTTTTTTTTTTTCTGATGGCAGAAAGGACAAAATGAGTACGATGTAGGAAGGATACAGAGCAGATGGGAGTGGGAGATAAGGCAAAGAAGGGTGACCGGAGGGAGAAAAATATCATTGGAGAGCGATTATGGCAACTAAGTGATCAGGAGGGAGGACAGAAAGCAATCCACACGTGGATGCTCGTGTCTAGGCTTGACTGCAGCACTGGCACTTGGAGAAGGTGTTGCCCTTCAGTGGCAGAAGCTCCTGTTGGCTTTCTCCCTAACACAATGCTCTTTTTCCACCTGAGGAGGTGGTGGAAGGAGCAGTGTTAGGATGGAAAGCTGAGAGACCTTCTTTTACTTTCTCCAGATCGCTGTAAGTAGGGGGAGGGGAAGAGCTGGAGCATTGTGATGGATGTTACCTGCTTAGGAACATCAAGAAGTGGAACGTTTTTTGACAAACAAGAAGTAGAATTCAGGTAGAGACGAGGTGGAGGTGGGCGGGAAGCTCTGTAATTGCATTTTATTTCAGTCTTTATGAATTAGCTCTGCCAATTCTTTTTCCCTGATTTTTTTTTTAATTCAAATGGCTTTTAAGTAAACTTTTCATCTGCAATTACAGTAAAGACAGACTATACTATATACAGTCAGGTTTAGCATATAGGAAGAACACTTTTTCTTGCTCATGTCTGAATTCTAGTTTATAGGAACAATGGCAGGGTTTAATTTTCTGTCATTATGCACAGGTTAGCCTAGACTGGATATTAATAGACACACATATTCACACCCACGACCACAAGTACCGCATCAATCAAATTTGGAAGATAAAACTTACGCTCCATGGCAACTTTTAGGGTGCAATTTTCTTTCTCTTCTTTCATCTTTTTAAGACACCTTCAGCCGTGCAGAAGGCATTGGAGGTGACAGATGCAGCCTGCTTGGAGCTGCAGGAGAGCATCCACAGGACACATGGGGGGCACCAATGGGTGTAGATGCTGCAGGGACCACTTAGGCAAAGTGATGGCTGTGTCAGTGAGTGAAGCACCTCGCAGCTGCCCCAGCAGCCTGAGGAGAGAGGGCAGGCAGTTATCCAGCTGCCCACACGTGGGGCCTGCCATGGCTGTACCTCATTAGATCCACTGGGCAGCTTGTGGCATATGTGAATATTGCCTTGTTGGCTGCACTCGTGAACAACTAGACCTAAAGCACTGACACCCACGTGTCTCTGGGCGCTTTAAAATAATTTAGAAGCTTATTTATACGCACGGACACACAGACACGTGAGCACACAAACTGGCCCTGAATAAAGATAGCAGAAGGAAACCTAAAACCTCACCGACCAAAGAACAACAAACAAACAAACCCACAAGCTGGTATATGGTAAAAATGAGACTAAAAGGGTTTTTCACACCAGTGAGTCCTTTAGACACTGAAGTGAGAATATCCCCAAACTTCAGGCCCTCTGCAAGGCAGGCTGTGCTGCTTGGAGGCTCAAGCTTTGAACAATCGAAGTGTGACGTTTGTTCTGCTAAGGAAGCAATCTGTTAAAATAAAGTGAGAGGAAAGCTGGACTTAACGGGATGCTCTTGCTGTCGGACTAGTTCTGACCTCTGCCAAGAAGCAAGCACATTATTCATGGCACGGCTAGAGAAGCAACCACAGGGGTCAAATCAATACGGTTTTTAGATGAATGGCTTTGTAAAAAGTACTGAAAGGGAGAAAAAAAAGAGATGCTTGCATGCATAGCTGTGATTTATGGAGGGACAACGTTGCTAGCCATTCCCTTCAGGTCCCCGATTTTACGTGAATCCAGATGGCTGAACGACATCTGGAACCCTGAAATCAAACACCTCCGAAGGAGCGCCGGGGCGCGCTGCGTACAAGCGGGAAAGCCGCATTTCACAGCAAGGACGTCGGGGAACTCCTTGAAAGCTCAGCGGGAAGGCTGCGGGACGCGGAGTCCTTTGCGCAAAGCCGAGGGCTCCACCTATGTGAAGCACACGCATCCCATGGGAGCCGGACTGCGACGGAGGGGAGCGCTTTGAAGGCCGGACCCGACGGCCGCGCGCCGCGCCGTCACCTAGGCGACGAGCGGGGGGGCGGGGCTAAGAGCCGAGGCGGATCCTGATTGGTTCCCTTCCCCCCGCCGCGCGCGCACAGCCGGGACGAGGCGGAGGGGAGGGAAGAGAAAAAGAGGGAGCCGCGGCTATAAATAAACCGCGCTTCCTGATTGGCCGCCGGGAAAAATGGTCGCACCACGTGACTCTCCATCTAAAAATTCCAAGATGGCGGATCCCGTCACGGGCTGAGTCCGTTGGTGGCGCGCGCGCCGCCCGTGTCCGCCGCCGGGCCCACGCCGCACGGCTCCGCGCTCCTGCCGCCGTCACCCAGGTCAGTAAGTGGCGCCTCTCGCTTAGGCCGGGCCGCCCCGGAGCTCCGCCGCTCGCCGTGCAGCGTCTCAAGGCCGCCGGCTTTTAATCCCGACCCGCGGCTCTCTGAGGCTTCGAGGGCGCGCGGCTGTTTTCCTCCGGGCTCCGGCCGTGCGGCGCGGAGGGTTCCACGGGTGGTGGGAAGGGGAGAAGGGGGGGGGGGGAGGGTTGACGGGCAGCTCCCCACACCAATGGCGTTGGCCCTCGTGGTATTGGCGGGTGGATTTGAGCCGCTGCGCGACGCGATTGGACGGCGAGCCCGGAGTGGGCGTGGCTTGGGCACGCCCTCCCTCGGGCAGCGGGCGGCGGCGCTGGCGGTTTTTTTTTTTTGTGAATGAGGCAAAGGGGGCGTGGCTTGTTCGCTGGCCACGCCCCCCTCGCGGCGCGGCCGCGGCTCCTCCCACCCGCGGCGGCAGCAGCGGCGCCGCCTCGGAGCCGCGCGGGGCTCGGCGCGGAGCGATGCGGGCAGCGGTGAGCGGAGGGGCCGGGGGCGGACGCTGTTTTTCTCGGTTTTGGGGGGACGAGGTTTGTTTGTGCGGCGATGTTGGGGTCTTAACTTCACATCCCCCCCCCCTTAAAAAAAAATAGAAAAATCGCTCGTAACGCGCGTGCCACTGCGTTAAGGGAGGTGCTGCCGAGCGCCGGTGCGGGTTTTGCTGCAGGAATTTGTCAGAACGATGCTCGGTGTTATCTCCGAGCGGCCGCGGCCTCTTAGCGGGGGAATGTGTTTGCCCAGCGCTTATTTGCCGTTGTGGTAGGGCAGTGTTTGGCGTTACGGAGGGAGCTGAAGCGGCCTTTCATTCGAAGCACTTGCGTAATTGTTTGGGGCATGATAGGGGAAGGTTTTGTTGCTGGCTTGTCGACAGCTCGCCTCCAAAGGTTGGCACCGTCGCGGTTCGTCGCGGCAGACGCCTGTTTCCATGCACAGCTCGCCCCGTGTCATTCCTCCCCGGACCCCAAAACGGGGAGAGAGGTGTGGGTGTGCTCGGTTGGACCGGGCTCGTCCTCAGCTGCTCGGCTGCCCCGTGCTCGTCCTCAGCTCTGTGCCACGCTCCCGTCCTGCTAACGATGCGCTGCTGTCCAGCATTCCCTGCCAGAAACCTACCTAAAGTTAATTATCCAAATTAGACATCGATAACAGCGGCGTTTCTAAAAGCTAAAGAGCTCCAAAGTTTATATAATAATCTGCTTCTTGGCAAGGTTGCTTTTTCCTCCTTCTTCCCCCCCCCCCCCATCTCTGCTCTGCGCTGAGTTGTAACTGCTCTGATGTTTCCAGTGTTGCCGCGTGGAGCTCCCAGCCGAAAAGCTGCCTTTGTCACTCCACAGCCTCTCAGAAAGAGTTAAGAGGGCACTGAATTAAGAAAGCTCAGCTGCTTGTATACAAATATACAGCAATTACAAGGCACCAAAGTTATTGCAGAATCCTACCGTCACCATGGCGACGTGCTCACTCAATTACATTTGGAAATGTAAAATGCCACCCAGTTAGAAAAGAGTAAGTTTTTTAGCATTGCAGATTTTCTGCACGGGGAGAAACGTGCGTGGCACGGCTTTCCAGGGTTGTCTGCTTCTCTCTGTGCATGAATGGTGTGCTTTGACATGTGACATGTGCACCTGACAGGTGTCATCGCTGATGTTTTGCTCTCTGTTGGCTGAATGTAGGGGGGGAAAAAAAATGGGTTCTAAAAATCTTAAAAGTCTTTGAAATTTTAATCTTCTCGTTCTTGAATTTCTTTGGGGTTTTGCTTTGAGATCTGGCTTTGGAGAGAGGATGCGTTAGAACGGATGGAAATGCGTTTTGAAAATGACCTGAGGATGGGATGGAAGCATGGGATGGCAGCTTCCATCCTTTGCATGGGAGCTGCCCGTTCAGAGATGTGTGTCCACGCAGCAGGATGACCAGCAAAAGTGGCTTCAGCTCTGTGGCTTTCTTTCTCATGTCCGCTTACGTACCAGCTGTGGAGCATCGTGGTTTAGAGGGCAGTATTGGTGGGCAGTTGGGCTGGATGGTCTTAGTGGTCTTTTCCAGCAGTAACGGTTCTGCAGTGTGTAGGTAGGTCTGGGCTGTACAGTTATTCGGGGGCATCCATGCCCCAAGTGTGTGATGTGGTCACGTTTATCACTTACTGTTGGCTTAGGAGCAAAAAGAATGAAATTGGAGAGAGCATTGAGCAAAAAGAGACGGAAGCACGGGAGCTGCCTGGTTACGGGCTGCTGGAGGGGGAGCTGGTTCCAGCCTGCAGCATTAAACCACGTGGTGACCTGCGAAGCCAGGGAGTAGGGTTTTGTGAAAATAAAAGGTGAAGTTGAGCAGGAGCCCGTGGGGTTTAGGTTACATTGCTCTCCTAATCTCTTTGAAGTGGCTCGGTGCTCCCTGGAGCAGACTTCTTTAAAGCCATCTGAAGATGCCTCTGGGATTCAGAAGCTTGGTGCAGTGGCTGAAGCATGAAGGGAAACTCTGTGATCATATGTGGGTTTCCTGTTCTGAGGCAGCTACAGCCTTTCTGCTGCATGAACGTACCCAAAACCAGATAAAACAAAGCGCTGAGGTAGAACATTCCCACCACATACATACTATACGACAGGGTCAGATACTGCAGGTCATCTTTCTGCTTCCAGAGCTGAGAATGCCTCACTGTAGCTAGAAGGAGTTTGCATACTGGATGTCCTTTAAAACCTGTTGCACAGCCTAACCTCAAGGACCCAGCCTGGCCAACTTAATCATGGGGTGAAAGCACTCTTCTGGACTCCTGTCCTTTTCTGGCTAACGAAATAAGTGTTGTGCTCCTTGGCAGTATGTGTATTTGTATTCATTGGAAATACTGGTGTGTGTACGTGTGTAACAGTGTGAATGTAACGTAAGTCTTCAAACCCTTGGGTCTGTCTTTTCACTTGCCTTGCATTTATGGTTGGTGCTCATGGTCACGTTACCTGAACATTTTATTTGCTGGATGGTATTTGCTGCTGGCCTGTTCAGAACTACCAAGCTAGTCACTGACCATTAACCGAAAGTGTTATTTGGATATTGATAATAATCTTCATTACATATTTGCCAAGTGTTCTTGACTCTTCCAGCTGGCCTCCTCGGTGGTGTCTCCTGCTTTGTTGCTCTTCCAGCTTATCTGTAGCTTGTTTTAGGTGTCCCATCACTTTTCTGCAACCTTTTTCAGTCCTGCTACCCAGTCTGCAAAGCCAGCCATTCATTGGATTTTATATTTTATCAGATTCCTGCTGGAATACCTGGAGCTTATTTTGTTAAGTGTGTGTCATTGAACAGAGGAGCTGTCAGGATGCTTCTTGTCACTTAATTCAGAATTGCTCTTCAGTTTTGCTTCAGTGTGCTTCTCTTATAGGTAACCCATGTTTTCCATTTACAGATTCTGAAGGTCTGAGCACACAGTGATGGAAGGAACCTGGCTCTCTTCATCATGCCGATTTCAGACTTATAAACAACAACAACAACAACAAAAAAGGCAAAACAAAATATGATTTTTGCCTCAGATTGTGTTAGTTGAGAAACAGCAGTCTCTTATGTGCTGCATTTGAGACCTTGGATGAGGGACCTTAAAGCTGCTGTAGTAATTAATGCCACTCACATTTTGATTATGTTATGCAGAAAACTGAAGCGGGCCAGGTTTACTTTCTCGTGCAGCGGACCGTGTTGATAAGGCAATATATAACAGATGATTCACGAAGTGCTGCTTGTCATTGCCAGGACTGCCTGAATAGCAAGCAGATTTTAGGCAGTGCTCCTTCACTGGGAAGACTTTGGGCAGATTAAGGTGGGAGAAGGGGAGGGAACAAGTAGATGTGCTTTTCTGGCTTAGAAAAAAAGGCTTAGAGCATTTCAGAGAATTCAGAGGGGCAATGGGCACTCAAAGCTGTCATCCATCGTGAAATGATTGAATGTTTTTTTTAGACACAAGTAGTATTTAAAAACCAACAAATTGCAGTTTGAAAATTGGCTCTTAGGCTAATGAGAAACCTCTTTCTAGTCTGGGTAAGATTTTGTTTGTGGTTTTTAACCCTAGGAGTGCTCCAAGACAGCCATTTAAAGGATGGAAACGGCCTCCATGTTCATCCTGTCCAACCTTCCACCTCCCATCGATGTTTCCACTAAACCATGTCCCTTGGTACAACATCTAAACCTTTCTTGACACCCCTGGAGACGGTGACTGAGCTGCCTCCTTGGGCAGCCCGTTCTAGCACCTCACTGCTCTTGAGGAAGAATTGTCTCCAAACACCCAACCCGAATCTCCTGGCACGATGAGAAGCCATTTGTTTAGTTTGGTAAGACTAGCAGGAAGCCAGAATCTTGCTGGGAGGAGCTGGAGACTGAAGGAGGTGGGGTGTCAGCTCCTGGGGCTTCTCAGGGGGCTGATGGTGCCTTGCCTTGGGGTGTCAGTGGCTCAAGCAGGCCCATAGGGTTTGACCACGCGTTTCAGTGCTGGTGTCCAGGAGGTGATGTGGCACGCTGGAGGACCCTGCAGGTACAGCCTGGCAGTCACACTGAGGTTTGGTGACTCTTGTTTGCTGTCCTCGGCCTCTCCTGGACGTGTGTATCAGTCTGTATTGTAATGAGCTGCTGAATCATAAAACGGCTTAGGTTGGAAAGGACCTTAAAGATCATACGGTTCCAACCTTCTGCCATAGGCAGGGTTGCCAGAACGAATCAAGTACTGAATTGTAAGCATTTGCTTTACGTGGTTGTATAGGATAAGTCAATGTATAGGAGATTAAAATCTGGGCACTAATGATATAGCTGTGCTTCGTGTTAATTGGCCTTTTAAAGCATCCCGTTCTTTCATCCCGGTAAACACTGACATCTGATTAATCTTAATTCCATTTACCTATTATGAGTAGTGAAGAATCTTGATGTTTCACGTGTAGGAAATAATTCAGTTTATTGATTTATTTTCCAAAGAAACGGTGCTTTAATGATGTGCCTGTCACCGAGACTTAATTACTGTTAAATTCTGTGAATGTTAGCGTACTATGACTCGCTTTATGTAAAATCAAATTGCATTTGTCAAACGCACGAGATAGCATTAGTTGGCAGATATAATTTGCATTAAGTTAAATTGGAGAGCTAGCTGTGATTGGGCCTGTCCCCAGTGGGTGAGCAGGGCTGCAGGGTGCCTTGGGCTGTGCCTTCATCCACAGAAGGGAAGGTGCAGCATCACGGCTGCATCCGCGCTGCTGTCCTCGAGTTTCATGCTGAGTAAGCAGTTCTTCCAGTTTGCTGCTCAAGATTAAAGATAAATGAGCTCGTTGCTCTGTTCTCCTTTCTTCCAGTTTTGCTCCCAGTTCTTCTTTGTCTTCCGTATCACCTCAACCAGAGCCTGTGGCTTTCGATGAGCTGTTTGTGGTAGGTTATTTTTTATTGCGGTAAATTGTACTAAAATAGCTTGCCCAGTTGCATTACGTGTGCTCTGTAGAAAAATGTTCCAGTTAGTTTTGGTGCGTGCTGATAAAACTTGCCATGTATATGGGTTGCTCCTAGAAAAGATCCCAGAACATACGCCTGAAGCAGTGAGTGGATTCTGCTGTGTGCTCTTCCCATTAAGAGTTTGGAGAGGGACTGTTGTTCAGAGTGACATTTTTCCCTTGTCTGGATTCTGGCTGGCTGGGAAGAGGTGGGCTGAGGAGGATGGGAACATCAGCCATCCTGCGTGGTGGGATAGCTCAGCCTGGAAGCAAGTCAGGACTTAAAGGATGTCATTTCCCAAGGACTAGTGGGAAGACCTCCCTGTTGAACAAGGGAAGCCCTAGAGGGAGAATTTGTAGGTGAAGTTGAAACTCCTATCAGGCTGGATTATATTTTAGAGCACTGGACATATGGAACTCATTCCTCCAAAATGAAGCAACCAAGAAGTTGCTTGTCCAGCCTGCATAGATGTTGAACAAGTAGCTTTGGTTGAGTCTGCAGGGGGGTTCTTGGAGTCCTGGAAAGAACAAGGTGACAGAGCTCTGAAACGGGTTGGATTCCTGGGGAAGAGCAGAGTGGACACCAAGATTGGCTTGGTTTCTTTAGGCTGTTCAGAGAAAAGACACAGGCATTTCTATGGGGCATCTCAGGAGATACTGGAGCCTGTCTCTTGTAGTGGTCTTGTTGGAGGGAACGAATTATGGTTCCTTTTATAGAACTGTAGAGGGCAAGAAAGTCGTAAGATAGAATTTTCTGCTCCCTTGTTGCATTCCTGAGGAGGTGATGCAGTTTCCTACAGTGAGGTTTGTGCTGCTGCAGTGGAAGAAATGGGTGCCTGTGATGCCTGCTGGCCTGAAGGCACAGCCCTTTCTTTCCCCATGTGCAAAGCAGAAAACGTGCTCTGCTGCTGGTGTTTTCAGCTGTTAGTCAACAAACTCTTAGATTTCTGTATCCTTCACCCTGCTGGAGGCAGTGATTGGTGCCACAGGCTAACCAAAGCTTTGCAGATTTAATGCTGCTGCTGCTCGTGGGTACCGTGACATAGGAAGAACCAGATGTGATTAGTAGTGAATATGCTCAAAAAGGTGTCTTGTCTTCAGTCTGTGATGAAGAGAAAGGGAAGGTGGAATGAAAGGCCTCATGCAGTCAGGTTTATTTGAGCCTGGTGTGAAATTTCCTGCTGGTAATTGATTCTCCCAATGGATGGGAGCAGACGTTGGCTCTGCATTTGCATTTCAGTTTTTCCTCGTCCATTTGATATAAATGGATCTCCTAAAATAACAGAATCCATACAGTAAATTAATTTATGCACTTCATCCCTTCTCCTGGGCTGATTTTGTTTCAATCCAACAGTCATACTTTGGTTGGGAGAAAGTTTATTTTATTTATTTTTTCCTTCTTCAGCCTCCACCAGCAGATGTGTTTGAATGAACACTGCCATTCACAAAATGCTTAGCCTGGAAGGGAGGTCGGTTCCCTCCCTAATCCTTCAAAAGTGAACAGCAGGGAGTTTATTCTGCTGCACGTGGTAGGTGGTGAATGCTTCGTCAAGGGGTGTGCTCATCCATCTTCCATTGCTCTCTTCTTCCTCATCCTTGGAGGGAAGGAAGGCTGCTCCTTACATATATTTCAGTGCCATACATGGCAAAGTGTAGCACTTCAAGTATACCTTCAGAAAGATTGCCTTGTGTGTTGAAGTGTTGTTCACGGACTGTGAACCATTGCAAATAGGAGAGACGTGTACTACATGATTTTATGAGTGCTCTGCAGTGTTTTCAGGTGGATTTACACAGGTTGTGGTCTTGTTCACCTCCACGATTGTGTGTGGTTGTTTTTTCTCATGCTGTCGGCATTAGTTTATGCCTTATAGACCAAGATAGGTGGTGGTGGTACCTGGTGCTTGTGTGTGGCCCACGGCATGGCAAGTGTGAAGGTAGCTGGTGTTCCTTGGGGGGAATCCAGTCCTCCTCAGTGCCCTGAGGTTAGACGGTGCTCTTGGATGGCAGACCTTCAGCTAGCACCAGTTTTCGGAGGCCATCAGACTAAAGCATCCTTCTGCTGGTTAGTGACAGCATGAGAAGTTTCAGCTGAATTCTGTTTGGCAGTGAAAGCGTGCTGCTTCTGGTCTTTGCTATGAAAATGCTGTTCTAAAAATAAACTCAAGTACGGGGATGCTGAAAGCAGGGGAACAAATGAAAACTCATGCTTGACTGATTGAGGAGATAGTTATCACGGAGTAATGCTGACTGTGGCATGAGTGAGGTCAAGGCAGAGAAGTTCTGCACGAGGCAGTAGTTGCGTTGTAAGGGGAGAAGTAAGAAAACTGAGACTCACAGATAGACATCAAACTCTCCTGTAAGCCTGCCAGCAGCCAGGCTGCCTCACCGCAAAGGTTGTGCCCCTGAAGCCCAAATAGCAGTTGGGTGAGGAGTATTAGACTGCAGACATGAAGTCCTGTAGTATTACAGCTAAACCGGACTCTGTCTGTGTAGATCATGTTTGAAATTGGAGTTTGGACTGCATAGATAGCATGGGGAAAAAAAAGCATTCATGTTTAATTAGGCGTTTACCTAATTTAAAATGGCAGGAGAACCAAGCAACTCGAGACGTGTCCATGTAACATTAGAAACAAGAGCATTTTCTTTGCGTGGAGTTTATCATCCCTCCTCATCAGCAGGATATCCAGTTGTATACTTTTATAGCATCATACCGCCTTTTCAGGTGGAGGGGACCCTTAAAGGTCATCTGGTCCAACTCCCCTGCAGTGACCAGAGATGCCCTCAGCTCCATCAGGTGCTCAGAGCTCCATTCAGCCTGACCTCAGATGTTTCTGAGGACAGGGCATCTACCACCTCTCGGGACAACCTGTGCCAGTGCCTCACCACCTGCACTGTTAAAAGCTTCTTCCTTACATCCAACCTAAAACTCCTCTCTTTTAGTTTGAAACTGTTTCCCAGTTCTGTTTTGAAATAGATGCTGCTGAAGAGCCTGTCCCCATCCTTCTTAGAGCCCCCAAATGCCATTGTGAGTGACATACCTCTAATTCCTTCCTTTGCTGGAAGCAGATGATCGAGCTGGGATGTTGGGAAGCAAGCTGAAAAGCTGAACAGACTTGCTGCAGCTTGCAAGTCCCTCTTTCTGAGAATACTGCTAGTGTGGTGTATCCCAGGTGGAAGAGTTGGATGTGGACTTCCTACCCTCTGTCTTTTTGCCCTTCTAAGAAAAATCTCCAGCATTTGCATTCACTAGAACAACATTTAAGAGGAGTGAGGTAGGCTGTATATTTGTAAATGGAGCTTAAAAACCATCCTATTGACAATAATTCAGACATCTGCTGTAAATAGCCTAAACCCTCTTGGGTGACAAGGTCTCTTGTGAAAATCAGCTCCAGATTTGGTATCTTTGACAGTTTTTCTGTACGACCTATCTTTGGGTTTTCATTTTGGTAGTGTAAATGAGCAATGTGTGTACTTCTAGATACTCAGATTAAAAAAAAATAAAAATAAAAAATAAGTATACAGTGTACCAGTGGGGCTTGCATTCCGAGTATTGCAGCACAAGGTGTTCTCTGTTCTAGACTGTAAATATTTATCTCTTGTCAAAGCACAGCAGTTACTACTGGGAACTGATCTGGCATGCAAAAAGGTTTTCCTTAAGGAATTTGTTTCCTTTTATTTACAGTGTTATCGTATATTTAAATTCCAGGGCCTCAGTGTATAGCTCTGAGGCTCCTTCTTAACACTGGCAATGAAAACCTAAATTATCGCATCCACCGAATGCAGATAACTGAGTTCAGAGCATATGTTGTAACCAACCATCAAGTGTGGGTGTGAAAAT
Source organism: Cyrtonyx montezumae (assembly GCF_038088225.1). Taxonomy (NCBI): domain Eukaryota; kingdom Metazoa; phylum Chordata; class Aves; order Galliformes; family Odontophoridae; genus Cyrtonyx; species Cyrtonyx montezumae. The sequence continues at coordinate 1,338,457 of NW_027072078.1, forward strand.
CAAGCAAACACAGGAAAAGGTACCGTTTTCCTGCAGCTGCAGGAGGCTGCTGAGTGAGGGTGACAGCCACCAATGTCCCTGAGTGTCTTCTTGGGGCAGCAGGGAATTTGCTTCCAGCGACCCCTTCTGGGGTGGCTATTGATAGAGCACAGCCTGAGTGCAGGTGTAGCAGTCCTGCATTTTGCTGTTGCTTGTCCCTTGCACTCGTCGCGCTGTGGATTTTGTCTCCTGGAGCAGCTCCTCTCAAACCATGGTGTTTCCACTTAGCCTCGCTGACAGCACACACCTGCTTGGTCCTAAGCTTTCTGCTGGAGCTCCAGTGCTGAGTGCACTTGTGGTGTACTGCTGCTCTGCAGGGATTTCTAGGTGAAGATGTGAAGCCTTGCTGCTGGCTGAAGCTCCTGCTTTTGAGGAGCTGTAGGCTGCTTTCATCTCTCTGCAGAGATTTGTGTTACTGGGAAGTTGTTTCTGATCTGTTGCACTGTACGTGGGAGACTTAGCTTGGAAAGAAGATCTGTTTTTCTTTTTTACTTGTGTGTGTGTTTCCTGCTTGATGCTGACTATTGCTGAAGCTTCTGTGCTCCCCCTGCTTGCCAGGTAGCTGACATCCCCCTGCGCTTTGTCCCAGAAGAGGCCGAGGGCTGTCAAGCAGGTATCCTAGTTGGAATGTTTTTATCCTCGATTGGGGAGCAGTCTCGTTATAGAAGCAGAGTTCAAACCCCACCACAATAGTGAAGAGCTGCATTTCCTTGCTGGCACTGTCTGTCTTACAAAATTCAAGATGTGTGACTTGTGCTATACCCATACCCGGCTCCTGAGCTTGTCCCTCTGGTTCAGAGGTAGTAAGCAGGTAAAAAGAAGTGCAGATGAAAATAAATGCTTTCTTTGGCTTCAGTGTCTACACATATATCATTATTGTATGGATATATATATGTAGTGTCTGTTGGGTGTCTCCTCCTTTCAAAACTTCAAGACCAGCAGATGGATGTCCTAGTATCACCTTTTGGAAACAGCTCTTTGCTTCTGAGGTTATCTGCTACCAAGTCACGTAGGCTTCAGCACTAGCTCTGTAAGGTCAGTCTTCAGGGATGCGCAGTCAATGCAGCCTTTATTTTCCACTCTCTCTGAAATCTTTTGCAAAATTCACTGTTTCATCTTCTGGGCAAGAAGCTTTTTCCCGAGGCAGCTTTGTCAGGGTGTTTTACAGCTTAATGTTGAGTCCTTTGTGTACTTCCAAATGAGAGTAGTAAAAGATAAACGTGCAAAGTGGTTCAAAAGTGCTGTGATATTCAGAGTTGAACCAGATTTTTCTACCCCAAAAATATCTCTGCATTCCCCTGAACAAGAAGCTTGCCTTGGTCAAGGTGAGCTGTTCTGTACAATGTCTTGTTGGAGTTGTGCAGCTCACTTTAATGCGGTGTATTTTAGTGGACCTGAAGTAGTATTCACATGTTATTGGTTTCTTGCACTCCCTGTAGACATGTCTAGCCATTTGCATATTTACTGGCTTGTGTGCATGCAGATCTGTCAGCAGCCTCTGCTCCTTTTTGCTTGATCTTATCTCTCCATTCCATTTCAGAAATAAATTCTTGTAATCTTCTTCCCCTCGCTCCAGCCTTGGAGCATGCTTTGCATGCAGAATGTCTGGAGGTGACAGAGGCATGTTTACTTTGCGGTGTCTGAGGTTGCTAGAAATTAAAACTGGCACCAAAAACGTTCATTTTCAGAGAATAGTAAAATCCAAACTAGTTGTCTGTTTTCAGGAGCATACCACGACTAACTTTGCATTTTCTGGCCTTCCTATGGGAGTGGACCGAAGAGTTAACCCTGGCTTTTCAGCTGCTTTTTCCTCTTGCATAATTTTAGTTTTCTCATCATTATGTTTGTGGGGACACCAGGTATTTCCAGGCGACCATTTAAAAACAACAAAACTGAGAATTTTGCAAATGCCTTGCATTCCCTCATGTCTGTATGTTATGGAGTATCTATTGCATGTAGAAGGTGTATGGGAACTGTTGAATCAGGGCCTGAACCACTGACGGATCACCTGAGGTGAGCACTGAGTCAGCTGCGGGAGCACAGGTGAAGGCAATGCACCTGTGTGACCAGAAGGGGTGGAGTCTGGCTCCACCTCTCCCAGACCCCATTTAAGGGCTGACCACCACTGGGGAAGGATTTCTTTCTGGAGATTGCTCTTTTGGAGTTTTCTACCATGAGCCTAGGACACGGGTGAGCATTTTCCTTTATTTTGATTGTCTCTTTCCATCATGATATTCCTTCTAACTACACCATCTGTAAAATACCTTGGCTACGATACTATTTGGCATTATTCATTCTGTTACCTGTACAGAAGGTCAGAAAGTGAAGGAAGTTGTGTTCAGCACTGCTTTGGTGGCACGTGGCTGCTCTTTGTGAAAGCCAAGTGATTCTTGGTGGTGTGTTAGCTGAAACTGAGTATGGTGGTGTGAGAGAAGATATCTAAAGGTGCCAAAAAGGTGTGTGATGCTCTAATATCCGACAGTGAGGACTGAAGAGAGATAAAACAGTGCTTAAATCGCTTCCTTCTCTGTCTTACAGAGATGAAAATTGTTGTTGAGTGCATAAAGCCATACAGAGTGGTATTAATTGTAACCTACAGCACCTTAGGTGAAAAATGGGATAGATACAGAAACTCGATACACGTGAATCCCTGCATATCTAAGCTGGGGAGATAAGCCTTCCTTTGGGTGAAGTCTTCTCAAGTGGCAGCTGATAGTGTTTTAAAAGGAACAAAAAAGGAGACCTTGTGGCAGATACTGCATCAGTCCATGAAGTATGTTCCAGTTCTTGTGCCAGTTGTGCCTTCCTTGCACATGGTACGACAGTTCTTGGTTGTCAGTGGTGAGCTTGAAATTTTTGTCTGAGTTTTTTTGACTAAGTTTTTATTAAGGAGTGCCCTCAGTTTTTGCACTTTTAACCCTATTTTACTTCAACATGCAAGTTAACATTTGTCTGGTAATGGCGCTGACTTTTCCTTCTGGGCATGCTTGTGGCATGAGAGAGCTTGACTTGTAATTTAAAAATGGAGTGAGTGGAAAAGCTACCTTGTGCTCCTCAGGGTGGGAGGAAGGCACTTTGAAGACGAAGCTCTAGGTTTTGATCAATGCAATATCCTATATCCTTCATATAAAATCTGGGGGTAGGTAGGACTAGAGGGTATGGCCTCAAGTTGTACCAGGGCAAATTCAGACTGGATATTAGGAAATACTGCTTTTCCAAGAGAGTGGTCAGGTGCTGGAATGGGCTGCCCAGGGAGGTGGTGGAGTCCTTGACCCTGGAGGCGTTGAAGGAACGTTTAGATATGTTGAGGAACGTTGTTTAGTGAGAATTATTGGTGATAGGTGGATGGTTGGACTGTGGAGGATCTTCTAGTCTTTTCCAGGCTTGGTAATACTAGGATTCTGTGATGCCATGTTGGAAAATCTGTAGAGAAAAGCTATGCAAGTAATGCAGTACAGTTACATGCCATACCACATAGGGAAACAGACATAATAAAAGAAGAATTGGCAAAGTAGCACCAGCAGGTGGATAGGGCTGAGGACAATTTGTGGAAAATAGAGGACATGAGAGACATGGTACCTATGAGTAAGAAGGTGGAAGCCTTCTTTATCTTTCTCACTATAGTGAGATCAGACAAGCAAGATCTGGTGCTGGGAAGAACTGGGTAATTAGACTCAGTGGTGTGCCCAGTCCCTCAGAAGTGGAGGAGCAATTGCAGTCAGAAGTTGCATCTTCTAGCTGTGCCCCAGGTACAGAAGGCTCCTGGGTTACTGCTTTGCAGCCTGAAGTGTGTTTTGGTATTAGTATTGGCACGTAAGTAGAGATGAAATAGAAGGAATGCTTCACTGCAAGAAAGAAGCAAGGAAACACTGAGACTTTGTCAGTGCTAGCTTTTGTGGATGAGAACACGCTGCTGTTGATTGAGTCGAGCTATCGCCAACATGCAGGGTAATTTTGCGTTGAGCATCTTGACTGATTTTAGTCTGTGCTGTTAGCATGACGATGTGGATTTTCTTCCTTGCCAAATATACCTGGGTATCCACATTGTAGACCAAAACGCACAAAGAATTGTAATGTGTTTCTTTGCATCGCCATTTTCTGGTGCATAGCAGACTGCTGAATATCCTCTTGAAAGTGATGCACCTTGTTTGTGGAGACCTTGGGGTGCTTTTCTCCCCGGGAGCATGACAAGGGGCACAACTACAAGCACGGTGCCATTAGCTGGGCATGCACGTTGTGGTTGTGCAGTGTGAGCATGGGGGGCTTGAGCAGGCTGCATCAAGTTTCTGGTTGAACTTAACACTAGTTCAAACTGGCCTTGCAGTCACTTCTGAAGAGCTCGGTGTTTCATTAGGCAAAAGATTTGCACGTTACGTGGAAGGGTTGCTTGAGTGTTCGGGTTGTAAATTGCTTTCTCTTAGTAACTGGATGGAATTCAATTAAAAAACAACGACAAAACAAAAGCTAGACTAGCCTTAAACAATGTCTGTTCTTTAAGAAAAGAATATTTTTTTGAAGTAATTAACAGTGATTGATGACACATGTACTTAGCTATTTTATGTCGGTAGACCAGATGGGTTAGGCACAGCTAGTGACCAGTAATTTTGATTCCTTGTCAGAAGGAAGAAGTAGTTCAGATGTGGGCTGTAACAGCTGAAGTAGAGTTAGATGTTTTTCTCTCTGCTTTTTCCTATTTCAGAAAGCTTAAATAAACTAATGCTCATGGTGAGGTGCTTTGGTTGGGGAAATGTGATTGTCGTTGGCTGGTTGGAAAACCTGCCTGGAACAGGGGGTGTTGTCTAGGGGACATGGATTAAGACAAATACTTCTCTTTTTTTTTTTAATCATTTTTCAACCAAGTATTTCCAAAGAGTTCTGGCTTCTTGTGCTTGAGTTATTGTAGCTGTTGAATTGTGTGCAGGGTGCTCTGCGAAGGAGTGGAGAAAGAAGACAAACGTTGTCCTTGATACGATGGTATTAATCTGCCTTCTGTTCAGCGCTGCGTTGAGCTGTCTGATTTGAACTCTTTCAAGTGCAGGAATGCTAGGGTGGAAGAGAAAAATGGCATGAGGGAAGAACAGGGCTTCAGAAATGGCCGAGACAGAGTAGATTTTCATAGGTAGCTGCCCAATTTGTACCAACTCCTCCGAGGCTTCAGTGGCAGCTGGAGCGGGCTCCTGAGGCAGACTTTTATCCTTTCTCCCTCCCACGCGGATCCATCTGTGAGACTGCTTGTTCTTGCTGCTCTTGCTGAGAAACTGGATCAAGCTCAGAAGCATCCTGCTCTTTCAGACCCTCTGCCAGAGTCTTGCCAGTCAGGGAGGGTTCTGTAATCCTGCAGATTTACATATTCCCAGGTTTTACACACAGTCAGTTGTATTTCACGAACTGTTGCTCTTCTGTGACCTGTGTTGGCTAAAAAGGAGGTGGGGGAGAATCCAAGCCATTGCCCACTTTAACTTGGAGCTCCCGCAGCCTGAACATGAGGTGATATTTGCAGGTTTGCTAGGGCTCCTAAACGTGATACAGTCACAGACTTGGGCAGAGAATTTAGATGCACTTGTGATGATAGAGCATCCTGGGTCGGAAGGGACCTGCGAGGATCTCCGAGTCCAACCCCTGGCCCCGCCACCCAAACCCAACCCCTGTGTGTGTTTGTCTTGGTGTAAAGTTGTGGAGATAGGAACAATGTCTATACTCGTTTGTGCTTCTAGTACTGACAGGGAAGAGCTGCAATTTCTTGTGGGGTTTTGTGGTGTCTTGTAGAAGACCTAAAGCTTTCCTTTTTAGGATCCAGGAGAAGCACCTTCAACTTTCAAAGGAAGTGTAGTTTTTGATCGAAGTGGTGCTCTGCAAGCGTCTGTAGATGTTGCTATGAAGGATTTTGTGTGGAATATGCAAAAAGAATGCTCTTCCAAGTAGCCCTTGGTGTAAAAGTTAGTGAGGAAGGTGTGTTTAACTTGCAGGCTTCTGCTAGGGCCAAGCTTTAACAGTGGCATGTACAAGCTAATTTGACTTTGAAATGGGTGAAGAGCGATATTGGTAAATACGAAGCAGGTATCAGTTACTCTTGTAGTGGTAATGTACGTATACTATAATTTAACACTTAGAGCAAATACAGTTAGGTACTGAATCCCTTAACACTGCACCATACAAAACCTGTCACAAAGTTAAAATGTGTAGTGCACGTGTGTAAGTAATAAATCCTCATGTGGAAGTTAAGGGAGAGGCGGAAGCACAATATTTGTTCTACTCTTGGCTGTCATGTGAGAGTAGCTCTTGTAAGGGCTGGCATTGAATTGTCAACACTCACTGAACAAACGTAGTGTTTTAATTCCTTGAAGCAGTGGGTAATGCTTTGTGTTTCTCACTGGTTAGTGCATTCAAGTGGTTGTGTTGGGTGTGTGATCTTAAGGACGCATCCTTCTTTGCTAGGATGGGAGCATAGAGACAAGAAGCTGAGCAAAGATGTGATGCCCCACTATCCAGTTTGGATCTGTATGGTGACAGGTAGGCATCTCTTATACCTTTGGTGAAAAGCTATTTATAATAGCTGAATTAGCTTGTTGTTTTTTTCATGCATTCATTAGTTAACTGAGTCTAACTGTAATCTAAACCAGAGGAGATTTAGATTGGACCTAAGGAAAAACTTTTTCTCCCAGCTGTGCTTATAGAAGTGTTGGATGAGGATAGTCCTCTGAAGCACACTCCTGTGAGCCAGTGGCTTGTCTTGTGGCCTTCTGCAAAGTACTTGCTGTTTATCTATTTGCTTTTGTGATTAATGCAAACGAAGTCAGGGTTTCTCAGTCCTCTCGGAAGGAGCATGCAGTGCTTTGCTGTGATTTGCCAATTGATGTATACTGATTCTTCCCCTCTCTCAGGTGTCCATGTGAAGCCTCTCTTAGAAAAAGAATGGAACAACTTTCAGTTCTGAAAGAGATGGAAAGCAGTGATTGGTGACTTCTATTAATTATGCCTCTGTGTATTGTCATGGTAATGCCCATCAGTGATTTCCAGGCTGAAGACTTAAAATCTGCAAAGGGGAATTTATGCTACACCACTTGCCCCTTTCTTGTCACACTTCTGGTTATACAGTACTTGGAAATGGAAAGGGGAGTTCAGTTTTTCATGAAATATTTCTTTCTTTGGAGGAACTGGGGTACTGTGGCAGCAAACTGATGCTCTGTTTTTAGGTTCTGTTACAGTTCTGGTATGCTGACACGTGTGTCAACCGTTTTGCAGAAAAAAAAGCCATTATTCCTGCAGGACATGTTTAGGGACAGAAACACAGTCTGCAAAGAGCTGAAACACACTGAGAAGATGCCTTGTGTTGTTCGAGGCTTCCAAATATGTTTTTGGTGTTTTGAATATTGTTGAAACTGTTAGAAATGAATGCTTTTGGAACTGGGTGGTACTTCTGAGTCCTGGTCTCTTGATACAGCTTCAGTGAAGCTGTCTTCTGCTGGAGAGGAGTTGAAGTGGTGTTGTCGAATTGACGCACAGGTCCTGAGAACTACCACCTCTATTTTTGTCACCTTGCAAAGTGGTGGCTCTGGAGGTTTGGTCCCTAGAGAGATCATGAGCCCAGGAGACTGCTTCACACTGCCTCTGCTCTAATAGATGTAGTAAATCATTGTTATTATTGTTCCATACCACCATGTGCCTCCTCTCCCTTCCTTATCCCCTCCTCCTTACATATACAGATCCTATATTGGCAGTCTTTGAAAAACAGCCTCTGAGCAGTGAAAGCAGCACTCTTTTTTTTTAAGGGGCTGCCTCATCAAATCTGCAAGTCTGTACGAAGCACATGTGTGCTGCAGCACTGGATCGTTGCAGGCTATGTGTTTTGAGCAGGAATCCAAGCAAGCATCAAGCTGTGGTTGTCGTCATCTCAAGCACAGCACGTGGGGTTCAGCTTAAAACTGTTTGCTTGTTTACAGAGCAAGAAATCTAAGACCTCGGTAGATCTTGAAAATCTTACATATGCAACATGAGGCAGAAAATAAATGCAGATGAATTAATGCTTTTTGGAAGGGGGTGTTTCATATGAGCACGTGGAAGGTGTTCTCCTTGTACTGCTTCTGGTGTTGCCTTCTCTGAGATGACTTGCTTGTCCTCTTAAAAAGGCAGTTTATTTTGCAAAGCTTTTAATGTTTAGGGGCTCTGAAAGGCAGAGCAACGTTCGTTGGACCCAGAAATGAACTTCAAAGCAGAATGGGCTGTGTAGTATGCGTATGACTTGCACTGTGTTTTGATGCATTGAGTCAGCAGACAGATTTCACTTAAGTATGATTTTCAAGTGATCTTGTCAGCTCGCTGTAGTGTTGCAGGCTGAGGTTGCTGATGGTATGCATCTGACAGGGGCTGCAGATGAAATGAGGTCACTGAGATATGGGTATCCTGCAGCAAAAGGACTTACTTGGCTTAAAACAATCCTGGTACTTAACCCTCAGGCCAAGATTTTTATCTTGGCTGAAATACCGTAGTGATTTAAACTCTGTAGAGCTGTGTGTGTACAACTCCATCATAATTTTAATTGTTGGTTACTGCACATCTGCAGGCTTGACTAGCACAGGCATATCTGAGATGGGCTGAGAAGAGGAAGGTGAATATCTGTGCTGTCAAAACATTTGTGTGGTGGAGCAGCAGGAGTCTTGTTAATTATTCTTAAAGAAATACAAAAATGGCTTCCAGTAGCTGAAAGATGTAGGGAAATAATGGAAAACACTCAGATTATGTGGACTTTCTAGTTCACGTGCAATTCTGTGTCCTAATTGTGTCCAGGTAGCCAGAGGGGGTAAAAAAAAAAATGTGTTGAGATGTATGTGGAAGGAGTGATGTACAGCAGAGTGCTGGGGCTGTCTGCATGGGTGTAGTTTTGGAGGTAGGGGATCCAACCTGGTAATTCAGTTAGGAAGGAAGAGGGTAAGGAACCACTGCTCAGGGTCAGAAGCACAGTTTTTACAGAGAACCATTCTCGTGTGTTTTATTCCAGTGTATAGGTGTTTTGTTGGGAAGTGTGATGAATTGATGCCTGTTGCTGAATTTGCTCTTGCTTTCCTCCTAAACACAGAAGTAGCTGGATCCTGGTGGAAGTATTTTGTGCAGCTGCCTTCCTTGACATGCATAATGGAGGGTCTGCCCGCTATGCTGCTGAGCCCCAAGTGTGCTGTGCTATGTGCTTGCTGGTATGAGATGAGTAAGATAAGAAACGAAATTACCATCATGCCTTTCATCTAGGGGAGCTGTGTCATAATGGATGCTGGTCTGTTGAGCCACCAAAACAACTCAGAAGTGAAGGGCTGGAGCAGCTGCAGCCCTCCAGTGTCTTACTATATGGTGACTAGGGATGCAAAAATTCATTGTCAGTTGGTGACAAGCAGGTGACAGCACAGGCAGGCATCAGCAGCTACCTTCTGAAGCAGGGTGGGCTGAATCCCCCCTTAGAGGATCATAGAATGGTTTGGGTTGGAAGGGACCTTTCAGATCATCCAGTTCCAACCCCTTGCTGTACATGGGAACTCTGTCCACTAGACTGGATTGCTCAGAGCCCCATCCAGCCTGGTGTTGAACAACCCCAGGTGGTAGTGGCCCTTGTCTTGAAAGGCAGTGGAGTAGAAATAAAACAAGCCCTGTGTTTTATTTTATTTTTTATGGATTTTTTTTCTTTCCCTCTGTGGGAGAGCCTTCTTGTAAAAGCCATGTAGGCTTCACAATATCTGATGTATAAGAGTAGACAGCATTTTGCCTCTCCTGTTTTGAGAAATGTTTTGTAAGGTGGTGGCAACGTGACAAATTTACAGAAGAAATGTCATGGGTAGAACCTTGAAAACAGCTATTGACTACTGTAGAAATCTCTTGTTGGACTGTGTTAAGATCAGCCCAACTGGTAACTGAAAACAAGAAGCTAGTGGTGAGATAAGTCATGAAATGGCTGCTGTGCCTGTCCTGGTAGGATCTGTTGTGCTTGTAATTTAGTCATCTATAGGGGATGTAGGAATTCTTCTTTAAAGGCAGTAACAAATGTATAGGTGAACTAAATCTCAGTGCGGTTCTTCTGTGGTCTTTGCTCCCCCCAGGCTCTAGTAATCCCCAAGTATAATGTTGTGGACCTCTCTCTTGCATGACTGAATGTAGACAGATCTTTGGGGGAAGAACTGGGAACTGTTAAACCAGTGGTGCTGCTAGATGGACTTGCTGCTACTGTGTCAGTTGAGTTTCTTGAGGAAAAAGGAGGAAAAATAAATTCCAGTGCTCCCTCACTCTGACAGTGAAGCAGTTCTTTGCATTAGTATGGAACTTGTGTGTTTCAGAATCTGTTAGCTCTGTTCTGACTTCTTATCTGCAGCTGAGATTGCTTGTGCCGTAACATTACCTGCTATTTTTATAGGAAATGAATGATATGAATATTTGCTAATGTCTGGTCCAAGCTGACCCGAGTCTTCAACAGGATGTGCAAATTAATGGATCTGGAAGATCCTGAACACTTGAGATGGCAGAGACCTGTAGGGATTAGAAATGACACTTAAGTAATTTTCTCTTAATTTAATGTGTAATGTAAGAGAGCATTCCAGGTCTCTGAAAATGCAAGATAGGCAGGGAAGCTTGGAGAGTTGTAATGCTGAAAAGCTTGTGGGAGGGACAAATGGACAGTGAAAGGTGTTGCTGTTTTTTGTTTTGTGGTGGTGTTACTGAACACACGTGCTTTGCATTGCTCTGCAAACCAAGCAGGTGCCATCGTAAAAGAAAAGTGGCTACGGTGGTATTTGAGTCTCAGACCTGGTGTTGCTGCCCTATGGAAGAGGAACGCCAGTATCTAATGACAGGAGGGGGAGTAAAGCTGAGCATGGTGAGAGCTCTTCCAAGAATAAATGGCACTGTTTGGAATGCAATGGCAAAGATAAAATGTGGGCAGATGCTCATTGTGTAAGCAGCAGTAGTAGTTAATATCACAATTGTCCTCCGCCCAGGGAATATTGCTGCCTTTGCTGAAGGCTACCACACCCTCAGATCTGCTGCTGGAGCAGCTTGGGGTGAGTGCTGTGTGCTTTGCTTTCAGCAGCATCAGCTGGATTAATGGAGATGGGCTGGCTGGTTTGTGCCAGCTGGCTGCCTTGCTGCGTGAAGTGGCTTACGGAGTGCCAGGTATAAACTGTTCTTACTAACAAAACTCTGAGGGCAGCGATGTCTGTCTCCTCTGGGCAGCTGTCTTCTAGCAAGGTGTCCTCAGGCTCTACAGATTTTCTGCTGAGAGTCTGAGTGCTAATGATGTGCAAAAAAAAGGGAAATCTGTGCTTGTGTAATGCTTGGATTATTTTTGAGGTGCATAGGGGTACATGAGTTGAGCTGACCTGGTGTTTTGCTGTCTTCTTTCTCTAATTCAGCTTAAAAAATAATGGAGAGCAGTGAATTTTTCCTTGGCAGTATGATGTTGTTTCTCAGTAAACTGCTGGAAGCTCGAGCAGAGTGGGTGTGAAATGGATCGTGTGGGCTTTTTTCCTTCCTGCTCCAAGACCACTTCTTGGCACCAAGAAGTTTTTCTTTAGGCTTCTTTGGGGAACAGATGCATGAAGTACAGTTACCACTCATACATATGGCTTTTAAAATATGGAAGCTGTTGGACTGAAGTGGCTTCATATGGTATTGTTGAAGGATCAGAATGAACATGCAAGTTTAGGTTTTTAAGACTTGAATGTGTAGCTGAAAAGTTTTTTGGTTTGTTTTTACGAGGTTAAATATTTGCATCTTCATGGTTATTTAAGATTACACCCATAGCTGAGAAAGTTATTATTTCTGCATCTTTCAGCGCCTAAAATGCTATCCTCATTTAATCTCTTCTTCAGGGCAGAATATGGAAAAAAGCAGAAATACAATGCATAATTAACATAGTTGTAATGCTCAATTCTCTAATGCAGACATCTTTTTGTTACAGGTTCCCATCTTGAAAACCATTAGAAGATACTCTGCCACCGTATTGGATTACTTTGTGTGCAACTCAGCATGACACTGTGCCCTGGATTTTATAAGGTGGCCATAATTTAATTCCCACTTTCAGTTTCTATGTATCGGTGAGGCATTGGAGGAGCTCTTTAGAGCTACTGTTACTTGTGTGGAAACTGATCCGTCTCAAATCCCTTCTCCAAAGGACTTGACGTTACCAGCAATGAGCTCCCAAAGCCATCCAGGTAAGGACGAAACCCCTTTGAATGTAGAAACAAGAGCAAAATGTCACTGGGCTTGGCCAAAGATCTGCTGTGTTTGGTCAGTGTAGTAATTTATGTGGAGTGAGAAGGCTTTGTGTTGTGTGAACAGGCTTTATGCTGCTACGTCAAAGTAATAATCCACTCTCTGCTTCTTTCTTCATGAGTGAGATTGTATGAAGATGGAGTGTGGCATTGCTCTTATCAGCTGTGAGGAATTTCTGCCTGTTTTACGTTTCTGATGCATTATACTCAACTGAAAGGTTTGCTGAGGTGTCAACCTAATGGTTAATGCTGTTAAAACTGCACTGATAAGTCCTAATGTTACGCAGCGTTCCTAACAGGAGTGGTCACGGTTCTGCTAGTGAGTGTTTGTGGATGTTTAAGGAGAGATCTCTTTTGAATTTGAAGTACTTTTTGTAAGAAAGCAGAGTTTTGCTGGGACAGGAGTTCATTAGTCCATCTCGGTGCTGGCCGTGGGATGTCAGCTGTGTTCCAGTACATCTGCTGATGTTTCAGTTCTCGGTTAGGAATGGTGACCTCAGGAAAGGTACCTAGCAGCAGTGATTCCTATGGAATTACTTGTTTAATTATGCTTTTGACAGGTTACTTCTGTGACTTCCACTTAATCAGTTTTGGGTTGACAGCCAAATAAGGCTAAAGTTAAGTCAACACCTCCTTAGATTTAAGGAACCGTGTGTTTGTAGGGGAAGGATTTCATATGTGCTTTGGAATGATTTATAGCAGTCCATTAGTGGCTTTTGAGGCTGGGAGCAAGAAATGTTGCAGCAAACGGAGACGCTGGAGGTTATAAGCAGCATAGCTGAAAATCTGACCCTTGCATAATATCTGTTTTATAATTCTGTAATGTGGCAGTCTGTTAGATTTCTGAGACGTGTTGCCTGGTGTTAAGGGGAGTTGGGGAATTAAATATGTATGAGCAGTGCTCTGCATGTAGGTATCGAGCTTTGATACAGTTTTTGCAACACGGTGCTTTCTAGAGGTCTGTTTTTTCAAGTAGGTGGAGAGTTCTTATGTGGATGTGTTCCTTCCTCAGTGGTGAGATGCTGGGGAGCTGAGGGCCTGCTTCATTTTCCTGCACGGTAGTCACATTGAGCACACGGCTGTGTTAAGAACCAGCAAATAAACCTAATGATGAGGAGCATCTTTCCATGTATGCTGGAAGGAGAGATGTCGTTCGTAGTTCTGTTGGCTCCCACGGCTGATTTATCTTCCTTTCCTTTAATTCAAGTGTGAGCTCATCCCTTTTTACCTGTCCCTCATTGGTGCTCCCACTCTTACCCAAGCTCCATACTGATGATCTATGAGAGAGCTGTGTAAGAGTCGTGCTGGCTTGCTATTCTCGAGTGTGGCATGATGGCTTTTTACCCGTGGCTCACACCGTGGTGTTCATACTGCTTCCTTCTCTCTGTTTTTCAATATTCAGTAAAAACAGTTTCCAAACCTGGCCAAAGATGACATCTGGACTTCTCGTGTCAGTTGTGATAGCTGTTTTGATGATACAGCTATGGGTAATTGTTACTAATGATGTGCATTGTTTAAGGGAATGCTCTGGTTTAATTCAAGAGCCTATTAAATTTTGCTTCAGTGGATACGAGCTTTCTTTCCTAATCTTCTCCAGACCTATCACTAATGGGATTTTTTAGGATCAGCGCCATGAAATCGTTGCAGTATAGCTGAATGAAAGTGTCTTCTTGTTTTTTCCTTCATCCTGCAAAGCTCTCTTGTGATAAAGGCTTCTCACTGAGTGAGGCATAAAAATAAGGACAGTTAGGTAGTTGAAGGAAAATGACTTTCTTCCCCCCCTGTTGTTGCCATTGCTTTTGTTATATTTTAGAGTAGCTTTGCTAAAAGAATAAGGGGGAATCTTTGGATGAGGAAAGGTTTCCCCTCAGGGGAAGTGAATCCTCAAGAACTTCCAGTGGATGTTCCAGTCTGTTGAGCCCTAGCTGTAGGGTAAGGACCATGACCTAGGCTCTCTGTTCCTCACTTGAGCTCTGGGTTGGAGTAGTTGGCTCCTAGGAACTTAGAGGAGCAGGGGAAGAAGCAGCAGACTGCTGCTGGGATCCCTCTTGCTGCAAGCACTGCTGCTCCTGATGAACCACCATCCAGCTCCCTGCAGGTACTGGTGAGCTCTGTGGTTGCCTGGGCAGGAACATGAATCATTTTGGGTGGAACTGCTGGGCAGGCTGGGGGCAGAGGGAGAGGACAGGGCTGAATCTGAAGGCTGGGGAGACCTGAGGAGCTGCAGAGCTCGTCATGACAAAGTGCAGAGGCATTGCATGCCCTTTGGCAGAGGAGTTGCTGCTGCTTGGAGTGCTTGAACGAAGCTGAAAAAAAAATGCTGAAATTGTGCTATAAAAGATCGAGATGCTGCAAAGTGTAATTAAGAAAATTAGTCAAATTAAGATAACGTTTAGGATTATGACAAAGCTTGAGGTGCAGGGACAAGCACGTTTAGTTTCACTTCTTAACTTGCTATGTCGCCCACAATTTAGACTTACCTGATGTGACCTTTAGTACTGATGCCACTTGTGCACAGCCAGGCTGTCCCGAGTAAGGGGTGGATGTGGGCTTTATTTTCTTCCTCCCCTTGACCTGAAGTCTTTTCTGGTTGTCACCTTCTTCCTCTCTCACCTAATTTTTCAGTGGCTTAAGTTTCACTGTCATTTCATTCTTTAATCAGTAAAGATTGTTCTACCGATACCAGTTATACATAGGTTTCTTTAAACTAATCTCTAAATGCTTAAAGTTAATCACTCAACTGATTTGTATTTGTTTCAAGTTCACTCTCCTTTGTAAAAACTGAAAGTCTCTGTGCTCAGTGAAGCATTTTGTTGATGAAATGTTATCTTACAGGAATTAGTCAGTCTGAATGCAAATGCTGTGTTCCTTCTTCAGAACAGCTCTTGCAGAGATGCAAATTTTATTTACATTTTGAAGTGCTGAATGTTTGATAATTAGGAATATTGAAGTTTAAGAATGAGTTGCCTATCTAATATGGAAAAATCTGCAGCGCGATCATTAAAGCTGAGAGGAGATACCAGACAAAGCAGAAAGCTTCATGATCACAGAACACAAGGAAAATGAGTTAGCAAGTCATGTGCTGTGATTTTGCTAGACTGAGAAGTACTTTTGTGTGGCATTTTATCTGCCAAGTGTAAGAAGCCACCCTCCTTTCACATTCCGTGGCTTAATGAGCCATGGAAAGCCATTTCATGCACTATACATAAGAGCTTTCCCTGTTAGTCTTTCAAACATTTTGCACCATAAAATAAATATTTTATGCATTCTCTTTTTAAAGATTAAGAAGTTTCTGTGGAGATGCATTTCAGACTGTCTTTAAATGACACTGACCTACTTTCTGGCAGTAATCAGTCTGCTTCTGTAAGTTATCTGGGGACAAGAGCGTTCTTTCAATAGGCATAAAGAGCATACGAGTGAATTCCAGTCCTCTTTCAGCACAGCTTGGGCATGGTTGATCCTTGGTGGCTGTTGTCCCAAAGATGACTTGGGTATGGCGTATCCCTACTTGCCCCTACTTGTCTGGTCCTCCAGTTTGCTGAGGCTGAGTTATTTTAGATTGGGCACCTGGGCTTCTGTTTACAAGTAGAACTCTAGTAATAGGGAGTATGGGAAGAGCCTCGTTATCTCACGTCTTGTCTTTTCTCTATGTGATAAGACAAGGATTTCTAGGATGCCCTCTTCCCCCACTGCCAAAGTTGTCCCTCACTGGAAGTTGGTTGGATGGAAGCATTCAGCTGGTGGGTAGGCCCAGCTGAGATGACAGGAGGTGCTTGGGAAGGACACTGCCAGCTGTCCCTTACTGCAGTACTCTTAAGTATTGAGCTCAAGCAATGGCAAGAGCATTGCTGTGTCTTGAAGCAGTTGCCCTGAGGACCCTGATGCCCCAGGCATGGAGGAGGCCTTGAGATCAGTTAAGAAATGAACTCAGCAGCAAGATCTGCCAGTAAGAAGTACTCAATGCTACTTCTATTCCACATAGGATAAAATAAGCTGTATGGCAGCGTGGCCACAAGGGTGTTAAAGAGAAGAGCCTTGCTTTGAAGGCATCCCTGCTTCAGACTTGCAACTAACTTTATTCCCTGCGTTTGTTGGAGAGCTGGTGGTCAGCCTGGGTCAAAGCTGGCATCGTGAATCCTCTAAATGCATTGTTGAGAAAGTGTGTGTTAAGGGAATCTTTGTTGCCTGGGTTGGGTGTTGCTTTTTGGAAGGGGCTAATCGTGATGGCTATGCTGTTGATATTCTATCAGCCCAAGAAAAGGCATTGGCAGCTATCTTAAACGACAACATATGGAGAAGTTGCTTTAAGGACTGCATGTTATTTTGACAGTGAGTGGAGGTAGGAGGTGTTCTGCAAGATCTCCTGTTACAGTGAAGTTGTCAGCTCTGGAAGAAAATTTGAAAGGCATACCAGTGGAAGATTAGACTTCTCATAATGCAAAAGAAATGGCTGCTTCATGATCCTCAGGATGTGTCTCTCTGGGTTTGGTTGTCATTCATGTGAAAAATGGCATGCTATGCTGTCATGTATAATACGTCTCGGAGAAAAATCTATTTCACCAAATTGTGCAGCAGAAGTTCTGTTAGAGATGGTCCTTTTCAGGAAGGTGATGCCAGTCTGTGCAAAAAAAGCTTTGCTTAAAAGTGCTGAACACCATTGCAAGGCTGAGACTGTGTGCTCACTTTTGTTTCTTCGACGTATGACTGAATGCATATTCCACCTCTGCTCACATTCTTATGGGCGTGTATGCTGAGCACATCCTGGATTTCCTCTAACAGGAACAGAGTCGTTGTGAGGACGATGCAAGTTGAGACTGCTACCACAGAACCTGTGAAGTTTTTACTTTCCGGAGCATCAAACAGCAAAGACTTTCTGCGTAAGGTTTTTATTGTATCCTCAAAAGAGAAAAATTGTTCTGTGCTTCAACTTGAGGTTCAAGTTGAAGTTCCTTCTAGGTCAGTGTCCCTGCTAAGTATGTTCCTCTTGCTTCTATTTTTTCTTTAAATGCAGTTCTTGCGCTTTAAAGCGGGCTTTTGAAGAATTGAGGTAGTTTTTTTAGCCTATGATGTATCCTGCAGTATAAAGATGAGAAGCAGGTACTTATGGCGAGAGGGAGATAACGGGATTATTTTGATGAGGTGTAGGATAGGAAAAGGGTAGAAGAAAAGGTTGCACTTTTGAAGTCGGATGATAATGTTTAAGATAGTCCTGGGGCCTTTGTGTCTTGCTAGGAAAGTAAAAAGACCTTTTTCCGTATCCTTACCGTGTTTTTGGTGTTCACTTCTGATCAACTTGAGTTTGACCTGTATCTTCTCACGTATGCTTCCCCCAAATTAGATTTGTTACCGGACTGTAAAGGGGTATGTTCTCAGTATTTATTTTAGATAATTCTCCTTGCCTACTTAAGTACCAGACTCTTGCATTGATGAGGCTTGTTTGCCTTTGCTGTGGTCGTATCAATTAGGGCAGTCCTCTGACAGTGATTCAAGAGCAGAGGCAGAAAATCCACTTACTCTCAGATGGATGTCAGCCATACGTGGCATTTCTTGCCCTTTAAGAATAGGAATTCAGCCATCTGATTACCTGGGCTTTGGTAGGCATTGTTTGCCTCTGCTTGAAAAGAAAAAAGTTGCTTTGCTTTCTGAGAGCTCTTGGTCAAAAAAGCTTTGAGGTTTTTTTGATTTCTTTCAGGAGATTTTTCTATCAGTTGGGAGGGAGAAGGATGGAGGGGAAAAAAAAAATGCACTGATGCTTCTTTTACTGTAGGGTTTAGGATTTCTTATTGTTGTTTTGTGTCTCTTATATCTACGGGAACTGACTTTATAGCCAAGAGTGATTGAGTGGGGAATATGAGATTCAGAGAAGGAAAAATTGTGGATGAGTTAATTCTCCCATTCTTCAGTAAAGGCTTGACAAGTCTCTTTTTCACCCTGGGCTGCAATATTTCACGAGCATCCCTGTGCTGTCTGCTCATATCTATTTAGGCTGTAACTCAAGAAAGGCTTCTGCTGTCTATTTGTTTTATTTTTTTAATTTTTTTCCTTGAACTTCAGTAACTGCTTTTCTTTTGTCCCCATCCATTGGTGCACTGGCTGGGCAGTAGCTATGGCTGCAGTGACTGCAGGAAGAGAAGAGGCAAGTCAGTCTCTGCTAGTATCTGTAGCATCATGATCAATGAGAAATGAAGTATGGCATTAGTTATTCCCTGAAGAAATCTAAAGTTTAGTATTTCAGATGCTTCGCTTGCTCTGCCCTTACTTGCTTTAAAATACTTGATGGGCTCGTGGTGTTCACTTTGAGAAATGGTGTCACGGTTTGGCTAAATGACACTGATAGATTGAAGTTCTGAAATGCTGAAGCAGGTTTTCAGCTGCTCAAGAGGCTGAAGATGATATTAAACTTCCTGTCTACTGAAATCTGAATTGCCTGCAGGAAAACGTTCATAAAGGCTTTTTTTTTAAAGATGTTGCTGTCTGCTTGTAGTCTATTTCAAACTAAACTAGGTTAAGATTACTTAATGTAATCTTTTGTATAACAAAAAAGTGCCCTCACTATGACTCGGGATTTGTCCTGAGTTTCAAATGTGATTCAAACTTAGTTTTTATTGGTTAAAAACCACGTAGTCTGGAAAAGCCCTTCGCAGTCAGCTGAAACCAGCAATACAGTGGAAGGAGAACGCTGCTGTTTACGAACTTCATGCCACAGCCATGGTCTGTGACTTGTCCCCCATGCCTCTGCCAGCCCACAGTGAGAATCCACATAGGAGGACAGTAATTGGGAATGTTAGTTAATGCTAGCAGGTGGACATGTTTGGCTGCTAAGCCTGTTCATAGGCTACTGCTAAGCTGTTTCTGTACCCCCAAGGAATTGCTGAAGTGCAGGAGGGGACAGAAGCCAGCTTGGCTGCCATTGCCTCTGTGAAGGGGTGGCAGAGCATGGCCTCCAACCTGGGAAGGCCTTGCACTCTCAGCCAGCATCCCTGGAGCAGCTAATCCTGAATATGCCATTGCTGACACCCATGTTCTGGGTGTTACCAGAAGCACATGTGGAGTTATTTTGCCCTGTGGTGAACGTGGCATCTACAGTCCTCCCCATGACCCAGCAGCCATAGGCTTTGATGGGGGACCTGCAGATGAGGCTGAAGCTTTCCTGTGTTTGCATCTGGCCTGTTGAGCTTTGTAACAGCCACATCTGCTTGGGATCTTTCTGGGGGTGGGGATTGGAAGTGGTAAATTGGAATTTCTCAGTCCTTCTCCTGCTTCTGTCGTCTGTTCAGTTACTTTTTGGAAGCTGCTTTGGCATTGGCAGAGAGTAGCACAGTTGGGCCTTCACGCGTGACGAGTGCCATGTCGAATCCCTCCTCAGAGCGTGGCGAGCTCGGACACTGCTTCAGAGCTTGTGTGGCCAAAAATTAACGCCTCTGGGGGTCAGCATCCTTTTGCTGAATGAGGAGTGGAGCGGTAGCATCTGAATGTACGAGCAAGTAGGATTTTCCCAGTGCCACCTACTCCTTCCCTAGGTACTTGTAAGCGTGGGCAAGATGCAGTTGTTTGCAGTGGAGAGAATTTGTGGAAACTCTGGCTGTGCTGCAGCTGTGCTCTGTGGTAGGGCTGGGATCAGGATGTTGGAGGAATGACAGATGGATTCAAAGAAATCATTTAAAAAAGAGGAAAAAAAAATCAATCCTGACCCTTTCACTATTCAAGAATCTATGTACTCATTCTGTTTGTAGCTGTTATGTTGCCAAACCACATAAATAGCTTTACAGGGAAAGTTGTAATAGGAGTGAGGTGTAGCCAATGTGCTTTGACCCACTAGCCTTGGCTTCAGGTACCCACTTTGTCCCAGAAGGCTGCTGCTGGAGGCCTAGCACCCTGGGGTTGGGGTTTTGTGAGCTAACAGGGTCTGGGGGCTGTGGGGCTCAGTGCCTCTCCAGGAATCGTGTATGTTGTTTGTTTGTTTGAATTTTTTTTGAAGGTTTTGCTGTCCGTGAACTACTGTGTAGTGACTCTTCGCTCTCAGGTTTCACCTTCTGATCGATAGAGCAGGATCAATGCAGTTATTTGTGCATGTAGTCATTCTGGCATCCAGCGAGTCAGGTTGGGTGCTGCCCGGCCTTTGGCGGGTGGTGCCACACTCGGTTGCCTCATTTGCTGAGTGAAGAGAGGCCTGTGGATTTATTGTTCTTCTTATTAAACTGCTGTGAAGTTGGTTCCATTATTTTGATCAATTGAAAATCCTTCAAGCAGGGAAACCTTACGGCTCGGTAATGTTAAGATGCACTTAAGCTAGGAAAGCATAAAGATGGTCCATTGAGATGGAGTTTTATTCTGCTTCAACTTGTGCTTTCTAGTTAGACTCGTTTCCCTTCTTTAACTGTGACCTTAGTTTTACAGTGGATATAAAAAGCATCTTATTTTAAAACCTTTCCCCCCCACAGTAGCATGGTTCTGTCCTATAAAATGCCTGAGCTGCTCTTGTGGAGAGAGAGAGATAAAAGCCTGAACTAGTCCAAGCTGATATTCCTTCTCTTTGCTGGTCAGAAAATAACCCAGAACAGTAGAAAGCCCTGCACACCCAGACCAGGCTCTTGTAGTCCATCCTTGTCTTGACTCTTTGACTTGTCACTCTGGGAGAAAGTGTGAAACTTCAGAGCTTTATTCTGAGCAAGGTGTCCTTGATCTCATGCAGCCTTTGCTGGGAGAAAGCATGCAATCCTTACAGCTTAACAAACAGAGGAGGAGGGCTTAGGAAATCTGTTCCCTGCTGACAGCAAGGATCTGATTAGCATTAGATGTATTTTCTTTCCAGCAGGTGGAAGGCCTGTTCTGCAGGCTGGTAGCTCCTGACAGGTTTATCGTGAAGGCTTCTTGGCAGGTAAGGCTGATGCTGCTCCTTGAGTCTGCCTTCAGGATTCTGACTTTTTTTTTCCCCCCTCTAAAATCTGTCTTTGTGCAGTAGCTGCTTTAAATGGGCCGTTACACTCTTGCTTTAAAGCATATTCTTTCTTACTGCCCAGAGCAGGTAAGACCAGCCACTGCCTTTCAGGGTCACTATACTATAATAATGGTCACCCAGAATGCATTTGAGGTGTGATCTACACAAACATTGCGCTGGTTTTGATCCTTCAGCATTACAAACCACTTTTTTTTAGATGGCGAGGGTGCGTGCAGTGCTTCTGTCTGGTCACTGTGTTCTGCCTTAAACCGGAGCTGCTGTGCGAGAGCTGTGCTTCTGACTTCCCTCAGTGTTTGTCGTGCAAGACCTCAGCTTGTTTTGTAAGCAGTTCACCAAATCACTTTCTAACTGGGTGCTCAAAGAGAGTTCCTTCTCCTCCTCCACTGATTAATTTTTGGCACGGAGTGCTGAATAGCTCTTGCGTCAATAAGTCGTCACAACCTTTGCTTGTCTCTGTCAGCGTAAATACGGTTGGACTCTAATGTGCCCAAAAGTAGGCCAGAGGTTGCTAACTCTGCAGCTGCGAAGTGGTCAGGTCCAAAAGTGCTGCGGGGTGTACGTTCCTGCTGGGACAGCAGCTCTTCTGCATGTCAGGTTGCAAGCTGGGCCCCTCTTCCTTCTGCTCTATGTGGCATTAAAACTATCTCACCAAGAAAGTGTTGGTTACCAGTAAAATGTGTGTGTGCTGTTTGCTTTTGTTAGAGTGAATGAGGATGCTGTTACACAGAAGAATGGGATGTTTGGGGGATAATTGCTCAAAGTAATTGGGTAACAGTTACTTAATCTTTAGAGGGTTCTGGCAATCAGATGAAATAAACTTTCTGCAAAGCTGCTTGCTTGAACAGCTCTCAGGGTGCACATCAGGTGCTGAATGCTTCAGGAAATGGACGGGAGGAAACCTGGTGAATAACTTTGCAGCTTTGAAAGACGAGGTAGAGCTTAATTTTCAGGAGTGTGTAAAGACTGTATTTGTTTATTAGCTGGGAACGTGAAGACTGGGATTTCACTACGAGGATGACTGCGTATTTCAAGTACTCCAGGCACTGCTGCTGTCCTCTCATTTTGTTCATCTCAGTGGAGCAAGAAATACCCCTCTTCACTACTCCCACTGCTGTAGCTCTGCATTAGTGCCACTGTGGCAGAGTGATATCCCTGATAAAAAGTTTCTTCCAGCCCTCAGGAAGGCAGAAAAGGAGCAGAATGAAATGGTGAGCGCGATGCCTCAGAGCTGCCCTGCTGCCAGGTTTGGCACCCAGGAGACCGACGTAGCTGTGTGGACGTGGTGGCACAAATGGCAGAGAAATACTGAGAACGTTCTTACACTTTAATGAATTTATTTATTTATTTGCTTAATCTGTATCTAAATAAAAACAAAACCTGCTGGCGGAGGGGGTGGAGGAAAAATCTTAGAAATGCCACTTCTGCATGAATGCTGTGGATGTTATTTCACCAATCTGGAGGAGCCGGCTGCTAGCAAGCAGTTTGCTATTTAACTTTCCAAGAAGTTGTTTCTGTCCTTTAAAATAACAAGCTGTTGATCCTGATGTCAAGTACTGCAGGCATGCATCAGCCTGAAAGGGCAGGGCTGGGTGTAAGCAGTGTTGGTGTGTGCCTGCAGTGACAGAATCTGTGTCTGTTGGATGGGAAAGCTGCCTGCCTAAAAGTTCATTTCTCCTTGAGAGAAAGGAGAGTGTGGCTTGTTCTCAGCCCAGTACAGGGATTTGACAAGCCCTGTATTATTTTTTTAGCCCAAGATTCTTCGTCTTGTGCCAAGTTTTGGGGCAGATGTCTCCTTTTTCCCTTCTTCCTCCCCTCTTTAGCTATAAGCTGGCATTCACAAGGATTTTTTATGCATTTTGGTCACGTTTAACATGTAATCTGTGCAAAGAATTGTTTCCCCCTTTTTCCTGTTACACCTTGAGCATCGTTTTGTTCCTATACCTGAGATGTGCCTCGTGGTGCTGGAGGAGCCTCACAATGATGATACACCAGCACAAGCCTGTGGGTGTTGGGGTGCTGGGGCTGGCTTAGCAGCAGCTTGTCCTTACCTGTGTTGGTGTGCTTGTCATTCCCTTGTGAAGTCAGCTGGGTGTTGGTTATGCTTGTGAGCCTGAATTGGAGGATCTTGGCAGAAAGTGGCTGTTCAGGAGTGTATGATGCTGTTAGACAGCAACAAGGCTGTTTGGAGTTGGCTCAGGAATGGAGGGTTATGTGTATTCATGTGTGCATATATTTCTGCGTGTGTGTATCTATCTTAACTCTCCTTTGGTTGTTGCTACATCTTTAACTTGTCAAAGATTTTTCTTTGTGTGTGTGTGGATCGTAGGGCCTTATTTTTGGTTAAGATACCCGCTTCAGGTTGGATATTAGGAACAATTTCTTCTCAGGTGGAGCGGCAGCCAGGGAGTGATGGGGTCACTGTCCCCAGAGGAGATCCTGATCTGTGGAGATGTGGCACTGAGGGTCCGTGGGGCACAGTGGGGTGGGCTGGGGTTGGGCTTGGGGATCTTAGAGGTCTTTTCCAACTGGAATGGTTGTGTGGTTCCCAGTGGGTGTGGATCTGCTTCTGTTTGCTGGCATGCTTTGTGCTGTGGTCTGCCCGCTTGTCTCTGTCCAGGCTCCTCCAGTCTGCCCAGGTGAGGTCTGTTCCTTAGGGCTGTGCTCGTCTATGTGGCGATGAAGGTGTTGTGAGCCTGATGCTTGACCTGGCTTACCAGATGCCTGCTCACCTTCCCTGGTTCATGCCTGGAAGCGAGCTGAGCATCAGCATGGTGTTGCAAGCAATGCGGAGCAGCTCATAATGAAGAGAGCACAGACTTCCCAGCTGCTGAATAAAGCTGTGTGCGCTTCCTCAGTGTGCTTTGCCTTTCTATTTCCCTGCAAGCTGATCATGGAAGAGCTGGAGCTGAATATGAGAGTGAGTCAGTTTCTTCCCTCCCTGAAGAAAAGTGCTTGCTTTTTGCATCCCCCTTGGAATAGGGGAGGTGCCTGGAGCTGGTTATGGTGTGTTGAGTTTTCTCTCTGACTTCATTCATGCCTGAATTCCCAGGAGGCGACTTCTCACATGTTGCTGCTCTCCCGAGTGGCTGCTGCATCTCCAGCTTCACTGGTGCCCGTTCCTGGAGCACCAATACCAACTGCAGTGGCATCCCCACGTACGGAGAGTGTAGCAGGATGCTTCTAGCAACATTTTGAGTGGATTTTTGGTTTAGGTGAGCTAGGCATCATTTAGGCAAGTGTCAGCCTTGGTAAGACTGAAGTTGGATAAGCATGTTGAAACGGGATACGCTCATAGTGCAGCCACTGCATACCAGTCGGTCAACTAGGAGTTGGCTCTGTGCTGGTGCCAGAGCTGGACTGGCTGCTTTCATTCACAGGCAGTCTCCATCCTCCATGCTGTCCTGTGAAGGCTGCAGCAGTCTTCAGCCCCTCAGCAGCTCCTGATTGGGGTGGGCTGTAAGGAGCCCGTGTGTTGTCTGGGATGGGAGTAGGGTGCCCTGTGTTATCCTCCTGGAAGGACCATTGAAATGGCTTCTGATGGACTAAATTCCTGCTTATTTTTGCTCGTGTTTTACTGTTCTGTTGAAACAGCTTCCATCTTCCTGAGGAGCTGGTTGGAGAGCTTCAGGAGCTGTTGGTGGTACAAGCTGGGTCCTTCCAGCCATGGGAAACGCCTTCCTCCTCCTGGGGAGGGTGAGCCAGGAGCAGGTGAACCGCAGAAATGTGGCTGCAGTGCTTAGCTCTGAGTGCTGGCTGCCCAAAGGCTGCAAATCTCTATGGAAAGGGCAAGATGTTATGCAGGAAGAAATTACACGTGCAGTGGATGGAGACGTGTGCGGAGGTGGCTTTAGCAAGGAGAAGGAGACGAGTTGTGTTGAAAGGTAACTCTTGCTGTGATAGCTTTTTTTCTCCTACAAGAAATGAATGGCATGCGAGCCTGTTTCTTTTGAACGGTGCCTTCTGCTTTTCAAACATCCTAAAGTGGAAATACTTCATGCAGGAAAGGCACGTGTAGTGCTCATAAACTGTAGTTTTCAAGACTGTAGCTTGCTTTTGCTTTGAAGGGGGCATAAGGTTTGACATTTACTTTTTCAGTGTATTTTTGCGTTCCTCCATGCATTTTCATAGTGTCTGCTAGCTTGACTGCTTTTGTCACGCTTGTTAGTGGTTGTTAGCATCCTGGTCAGTTAATACTTTTTTTTTGTATTGGTAAACTTCAAGTGATTTATCAGCTTAGATAGCTTTTATTTATCACTCCGCCACTTCCAAGATATTAATTCTGTTGAGTAACTGGGTGGAAGGATCGCCTCGTGCACAGGGATGCTGCAAGGAAGGGTACCCATACTGCCTGGGGTGTTTGTGCCACATTGAATCTTAGCAGTGATGGCCCTGCTGCCAGCTGCTCCTCCCTTGCTAAGAGATGACTGATGTGGGGCTCCGGCCTCACCCAGCTTGTGGTCCTGATGTGCTGAGGGGCATGAGAGTGGCGAGGCCCTAAAGCAGGCAGCCCTGCCCCTGCTAGGGAGAGCCTGCTGTGCTCATCGGCTGTTCTCTGTGTTTTGCTTTCAGCTTAATCCTTTTTTTAGACGCTGAGAAAATAAACTGCCGTGTGGGTTTTTTTTTTTTCCCGGTCCTGGGCTCAAGAAACGCCGCTGCAGACCTCTTTCCAGGATAACAAACCCTGAAACATCTAATTATGGATCAGTCTCTCATTCCACGCATCGCATGCTCAGAAGGCTTGCTGATATGCTGCACAGATTTCTTTTTTTTCAAACCGCTGACCTTTGCAGAGCGCCCTTGGCTGTGCCAGCAGAGAGCACGCTGGCAGCTGAAAGATGTTTTGTCTGGCATTTGAGCAGAACTGAAAACTCACTGCTGGTGGAAACAGATGAGAGGGCAGAAAACGCGACGCGCGCCGAGGCTTCGTGTGCCTGATGGAGAATGGTGGTGGCACTCTGTTCTCCTACATTAGGAGGTGATGTTGAAGGGGAAAGCTCTGGGCTGAGCACAGGTTGGGCAGCAGCACTCTGCGGGAGCCCTTTGTTAATTGCAGTGCCCTGCAGATGAGCACGCAGCCCTGTGCAGACTGACACAGCTCCCCCCAGGTGGAGCGATGGGAGGAAAACACCCACAGCTCCGGGAGACAATAGCAGAGCAGAGGGAGCTGGGGTGATGCGTGTGAAGGATGTGTGATTTGTGGTGCTGGAGGCTTGCAGGCAGAAATAGCATCATTTATAATAGTAAAAGCAAAGACTTGCGCGCTACGCCTTTGCATCCTGCCAGTCTGTAATGAATGGAGGAGTAGTTTGCTTACAGATGACAAGGAGGGATGAATAAGCACTTCAAATCTCAGCACTGAAGAAACAGTGTTTTGTTCTGGCCTCCGGGAGGGCCGGAGCCACGCAGCCCCTTTCCTCCCGTCACCGCACGCAGCTTTAGATCAGAGCACCGTTCATGCATCCCTTGCTCTCCCTGCTCTGTTCTTGGAGTGCTGGGGTGCACTTGGTGCAGTGATGCCCGTGTGTTCAGTTTTTGCTGACAGCTTTCTCCTTTTCAGCTGGGGAGAGATGCTTGGGGAACAATCTGCTGCTTTGAGCTCCTTTCCCAACTGGGAGCATCCCCTTGGGAGGGACTTCAGGTGCAAGGATTTCAAGTGTGCAACAGGGGGTTTCCTCGGAGGAGGAGGGGTGTGGGTTCATCCCTTTGCAGCATGAAGATGGCTCTCCTCTGGCCATCAGGTGGTCACCCTCTTGCAGAGCTTAGCTGGGCATGAATGTTGCACAGAGGCAAAAGCTGCATCCTTTCTGGGCTTTGTAGTCAAAATGGTGGCTGGCACAGGTGAGATGGACGTCTGAAGATCTTCTGCAGGTGAAATGGAAGAGCTAACATGACTGGTGTTAATGCTTCCTGCAGCAGGTACCTGTGGTACTGAAGGGATGGCCTTCTTAAAAACTACAGTCTTAAAGAACCTTAGTATATTTTTCTGCCACGATTAACACTTCCAGCATTTCTGCTAGCATCTGCACACCACATAATGTCAATGTGCACGGATCTGTGCAAGAATAAGATGAGGGGAAAAGCCAATTACTCGACCTTTGAAAATAGGGAGAGATTGGGTTGATAGCTGTGAATGCTTTTATTATTTTCGTATTTGGCTCCAGCTTGAGCAGGCTGTCAGTATCTCTCGTTCAGCATCCTGCTTAGGACCTGGGGAGCAAAATAGGGAACCCAAGTGAAATACAGAGCAGTCCTTGCCATTAGCTTTTGGTGGCCTGACCGCTCTGCCCATGCGTGGTATGAACTTAGGCAAAAAGTGCACTGTAAAGAAGGTGAAGCGGGTGAATTGTGTTCAGCAGGAAGGTGATTTGCAGTTGATGTTGCTTGCTGCACGTTGTGACTGTGGAGGATACGTAGCAGATGCGATGTTGTGTGAATGTGGGATTTGTGAATGAGTCAGGATCGCTCCAGACAAAACCTGAGCATCCTGCAGAGGAGCACAGGCTGCCAGTCCCCATGGGTCATCGCCAGCTATGTAACGCTGCAGCAGTGAAAACCTGAGGCTTTTCATTCCAGTTCGTTGTGCTTGAGAATTCAACCCTCCTGATAATGTGGGGATAGGGAATAAAGTGACGTTTGAGTGCGCGATTTGAAGCTTTAGAGGTGGCAGTGCACGTAACTAACTGTAACTCCACTGTCATGTCCTGTGTCTGAAATGCAGTGTGCTAGAATATGAGAGTTGTTGCACCTTTCAGTGCTGGCGAAGGAAGCAGATGCAGGCACGTTCTGGGGAGAAATCTAATCTCTTCTGATGTAGAGCACCGCGCGTTTTGTGTTGAGAAGTAAGGCTGAAACATCACTGGCATGTGAAAATCACCTGTATGCAGCTGAATCAGCTACTGCATGGCTTCCTGAACTGATGCAGAGGAAGGGATGTGCTGTTGACTCAGAAGAGGTTTTACCATGTTTTCTGAGGTCAGCAAAGTAGATGTCTGATTTTGAAAGTTACGTGTTTACCATTTGATCTTAAGACCACAAATCATCACAGCAGCAGAAATTACTTAGAAATACCAGTTAGGGGAAAAAAAAAAACAGCCCTGCATGTATGTGTGCTAATAGATTGCTACGTATACACGTACTATATCAATTTCTAAAGCTTTACAGACCAAAAACAAGAGAAAGAGGTGATGCACGTGGTGCTGACTTGCTTTTCGGGACATAATAGTAACACGATGGGGCAAAGTGGAATTTGTTTGCATCATTAAACTTGTGAAACAGTTATGTAAGCAAATTACCTGGGTGTAAACCTGTGTGTTCCTTGTGGCTGATTCATATAAACTTTCGCCTGCACAACTGCAAGGGACTGTGACGTGCAGGTAACTTTCACCAGGTGAACTGTGAGGTGGGATCTTTTCTGTGTGGGTTTAAACACCCATCCCTCCTTCCAAAAGGAGTCCTTTGCCTCTGGAAACTCCTCGTTTGCCTTCAGTGCCTTTTGTCTGCTTCAGGACATGGCTCTGTGTGTGTGTGCCCTAGCAGAATTTTTTTACGAGTAAGAATGTAAACAGCAAATCCACACAAGACTCGCAGAAGAACTCGTCGAATCTAGTGCATCATCTGTTTGTTATGTAATCTGATATAATGGAAGCAAAATAGAAACCAGATGTCAGGGCAGAGCAATTACAATTTTTCATCTGCCGGTATTACAGTAAATGGACGTGGTATGCTTTCCCCCCTGAACGTGGAGTTTTATTTGTTGGGGGACTGGGAAAGTGCTGCGGGGGACTTGAGAGCTCTGCGTGGTTCTTGCTTAAAGACTTTGTTATTCTGCACTTATGTTCTTTCATGTAATTAAGGCCTGTGTGCTGCTCCAGCTCTGCTGGCTGGTGTGTTTCTAACTCAGAACAGGCTGGGTGGAGCGGCGTGCTCCAAGGACACCACCTCTGAGCCCAGCTGTGTAGGTTGTATGGTCAAGTTGCAAGCTTGCCCTAAATTTAGCATTCAGAACGAAGCTGCTTTATTTATCGTGGCTGATTAAGCTTTCTAAGACAATGCTGCCCAAACAGGTTTGTTGCCGACCTTGCCATGGTTTCTTGAGCTGAGAGCAGGTGGAAGCTGCGGTTAGCACGTTGTCTCAAATTCACAGTGTGACTGGGAGGATAAAAGGGAAAATAGATCATCATTGATCCTTTCTTTTGGGGAAATGGATTCTTCCTACCGTGGTTTATCCGGGAGGTTTATCTCTGCTGTCTTGCATCAAATAAGACGATCCCTTCTCAAGTTGGGGCATATAAGATCTCACAGAGCACAAGCTGGATTCCTCTCGTTTTCCCCTCTTGTTTTTTGACCTCCTTCTTGTTCTTTTTGCTAAAGATATATTCTCTTCCCTGCTGCGTTGCCCTGCCTGGTTAAGCTCAGGGGACATCAGCTCTGCTTTGTGGCTGGAGTTGGTGCGTGGGGGGGTTGGAGGTGGGGGCTGGAAGCCCAGATCTTGTTGGGAAGCCATGGGTGCATTGGATGCTTTCTGCAGGCTGGGTCTGACGCTGCTTCCTCTCGGTGATCTGTCTCAGCGACAGCTGTGGAGGCTGTTACGGATGAAGCTTTCATGTTCCTGCAAATAAAAATCTTTTTACTCTGCACTGACAGCTTTTTGCTGGGTGGCTGCCGCTTAGCATACCTTGGATGCAAGCAGGCCTTTATTTTCTGTCTCTCTGTAATGAATAAGTCAGAAATCTTTCATGAAGCTTCTATCTTCATTTATCTGTGTTCCACAGATAACTTTAAGAGACTCTTAAATCAGCTGCTTGTTCCAGCTGAGGGAAGTGCTGGCAGTGAATTAAAGATTCTTGCTTCTTTTAAACAGCGAGTTTCTTCTTTTTAAACACAGCGAAGCAGAAGGATATGAGATCAATGTGAACTCTTGCTGCCAGCCTCTACAAATAGCATCTGATCCTCACCACTTCTCTCAAGGACGAGATGGAAAGTGGACAAGAGCACCTGGAAAGGAGTTCATTATGTATGATTACTGCTGAAACCTCTGCTAATAACCTAACGACATCTGCAGATTGCAGTAGTGTGGGGTGTAAGCTGTTATGCAGAGAGGTTCTCAGTGCTTGTGAATGAGCTGCCCTTAGAAACTAAAGAGCAGAGTCTTCCCACTTCTGCAAAATCGGATGCAAGATGGGCTTTGTTTCTGGGCAGCACCCTGAGCGATGCTGGATGGTGAGACTGGTACCCTGTGAAGCAGCAATCAGTGAAGCTTGGTGATGAATGCTTCACCCCGTTGAACCTGTGCTGAGCATATAGTGTGGTGAGCATCAGGAAGGGATGCTACGTGGGATGAAAAGTAGGAAGAAATTATTTCCTCCAGTAATTTGAACCTGATCTGATTATTTAGATTCAGCCTTACGATATTATTTGCTGTCTTTTCTCTCCACTTCTTTGCCCAGTGGCTTCCTATTGTCTCCAGTAAGAGAGCGTCCTGGCGGATGGGTGGAGGGCCAGCTCTGTTACACAGGGGGGTGCTGCCTCGGGGCTCTGCTTGCTGGCCAGAATGCTGCTCCTTTGGTACACCTGGTGCCAGGGGCAGAAGACCGGACACCTCTTCTGCCTCACCTGTGCCAATGCCTTTTCTTGTTCTGCACTCCCTCTCACGTTACTGAAATCAGACACTGCAAGAGTGACCTTAAAGCCATAGAAACGTGTTGTGCCTGTGCTGCAAGAGAGAAACGACCTTTTTTTTTCCCCCTTTGTAACGTAAGTTAGTGGGGGTTTTCTTTTGAGAGCGCTCCTCCTTGTAAACAAGTCAGTGCAGTCGCTGCTGGGCTTGATTTCTGTGCTGCAGCTCTGTCGTGTTGGTTGTGACCAGACTCTGTGACCTTCGTTCTCAGCCAAGGGAACCTGGTTGTCCCCAGAAAGCACTCTGCTCAGAAATACCAGCAATAGCTCGTCACGTGCCGCCAGGAGCTCGTACTATAAAAGCAGCACTTGTGTGGAAAGCGACCTTCAGAATGGCAGCGAATGTTCGCCGTGTTATTTTTAACCTGTCTGGGTAAATTTCCAATACAAATGCTGGTGCCAATCTGATGTGTAACGCTTTCCCGAATCCTTATCTTCTGCTTTCTAGTGCAGTGACACATCAGATGGAGCAGCTAGTTTTGGGGCTGGGTACAGCTTCACTTTCACGTCTGCAGTGCAGGGGGAATTAAATATTTCAGCCCTGTTCTGTGGGTTCATAGAATTTTTGAAGAGGTTTTCTAACGAGTTGTTTTAATGACTTTTTTGTTTACTTGGCTGTTAAAAAAAAAAAAACAACCCAAAACCTTCAGGGTTTAAAAATACATGAATGTACTTTGATTAGGTTGTCCTGGTACTGACGTCAGCGTGTGACATTTATCTGTGTACGGATTTGTCGTGCTGTTGACTAAGGCCTTATTTACACAAGTGGGAATATTTCTGTCCGTTGCGAGGACGATGAGGAACATCTCGGCTCAAAGGGTGGCCTTGCCCTTAGTGCTCTTGAAGCTTGGCTTTGTCTCCTACTGCTTGATTTTTTTTTTTACACTGGGATAGCAGGATTGTTTTTTCATGTGTTGATGCTGGGAGTCAGGGCACCAGCTGGGAGGAGGAGTGTGCTGGTAGAGTGCTGCTGAGCTTGCAGGTTTGGAGAGGTGTAAAATAAGGCATGAGCCTGCATTAGGTGTCACTGCGTGCCTCCCTTAATGATAAATGGTCATGGATAGGCTACAAATAACAGAAAATACATGAAATACACATGAGAACTGGGAACAGTGTCAGATGAGTGTGGTTTAGAGCGCGGCGTCGAAGTGTAGTTGTTGACCGTTTCCCTTTTCAGATTGTATTTAGATTGGCTGCTGTAATTAGCTCTGATTTCTAGCTTGAATTACTGGGGAGCTGTTAGTACGGCACCTATCACTTGGGTGTTCAGCTGCTGGAGCATCTCAGAGCCTCTTCCATCTTCTCAGATTAATGCTCATGGATCCCCCAGCCCCAAGTCCCAGTGATAGCAGCAGGGACAGCTAAGCAGTCTCCTGTAAGCACTCCATGTAAAACCAGATTTGCTGGAGCGTGGGTTTTCCCTGAAGCTGATTTTGGGTAGTACATACATTTCAAGAAACTGAAATCGAAGGGCAGAGAAGTGATGGCTCCTCCACCTTTCTGCTGAGCTGCCATTTCTGAATAGAGCAAGGCTCCTGCTTTCCTGTGCAGTTGGATGGAGCAGGAAGGTGTACGATACCATACTGCTCCCCAGCAGCTCGTGCTTGTTGCAGAGAGCTGGGCCTGCAGTGGGAGGGCTCTGATTGCCAGGCAGCGCCTGCTGCTCATGGAACGAGGGCTGGTGTTCAAGCTGCATGCCCCAGCTTTGCTGCGGGAGCAGCTGAGCTCAGCCTGTCTTCCTCCTGCAAATCCAGGTCAGAGCTCGGTACAGTCTGCAGGCTGGCTTGCAAGCTGCAGTGCTGGGAGAAGGAATTATGCCATTCTGAAATGAGGTGCTGCAGCTGCTGAGGATGATACCACTTGGGATGCCATTGCTGTGGAGGTAAAGCCCTGTCTCAATCAGAAAGAAAGGGCTGCTGCTGTTGGTTGGTGTGGAATAAATAGTAACAGGTACCAGTGGTCTCAGAAACACTTGATGCTTATGAAGATGCACTTGGCATCTTTGTAGTGACTTTGTCACTGATGCTGAAACAATAATAAAGGAAACTTGAGTAAAACGTCCATTTTCTCCACTGCTGATCCTTGTGGATCTGTGGGCTTTTGTGGTAGTGATTCAGGATCCTGCCCTCCATCTTTGAGCTGGGGACTGTTTTACCTTGTGACCTGCTTGCCAGAGGAAGGAGCTAGCTAGGGCTGTGTCTGAGCTTTAGAAGACAATGTGACCAGATCTCTGAGCCATGCTGGTTTGGACTTTTCTGCTGTCTTGCATCTAATGTTTATTTTCTTAGAGATATAATGCATTGCCATGTGCACAATCCTTGCATTTATACCCATCTCAGGTCTGAGCTTTCGTGGAGTGCAGATGTTCATAAAACAGACATTCATGTCTTGAGAACTCTGCTCGCCTGTGGTGAATGGGAAGCCTTCCCAGGTAAGCTGGAGAACCACTGCAGTCGGTTCCTGAATAAATGAACCTTTCAGCACGTAGGGGAGGGAGTGGGGGAGGCACCTCCTCGCTGTGATGGATGTGAAGAGTGTCTTCCAACACCAGAGCAAGCTGTCCTCCCTGCTGCTGAGCTCCGTGAGCAATGGGAGCTCAGTAGAGCGCGTGCTTGGAGGAGGAATAGAGCAGTCTGTGTCTGTTGAAGCAGTGTCGCTGGCTAATGGGGCTTTGGTGAAAAATGGGAGCTGTGCTGCTGTTAAATATCCGCACGTGCATATATGCATCTTCTGTGGGGGAGCAAGCACCTTGTCTGTGTGCTCTCTGAGCTCAAGGTGGTGCGTGCAGGGATGGCACTGGTTCAGCAGGACAGCTCCTTTGCGCAGATATTCTGTGCCCTATAAGCTAGGGCAGCAGGCTGACTTGAACTTGCTCCCTAAATGCAAATAGGAGGAAGGTACCTGCAGGGCATCTGTTGTGTGGATGTGGGCTGCCACGGGGCGAGCAGCTCTGAGGCTGCAGGAAAGGGTGATGTCTTTTTGGTTGGCTGGATGATATACGGCTCTTTTCATGCAAAGAGGAAAGGGAATAACGGGTATTGAGATGTTTCTCTTCAAGCAGGCCTGCTGGTTGAATGCTGGCTGGGCACTTGAGATCCTCTGGGTTTATAAAGCAAGCTTTCTGATGTTCTCTAAAGTTTTATGATCTTCTGAGCTCTGTTTTTTCAGGGCAAGAACTTGTGGACCCTGAAAGAAAGGTCTGAGCTATGCAAGGGATGACATGGGACTGTGTGTGTGCATAGCACGCAATGAACACTCGTGGTTAAAGACTGGCAATCCCAGTCTGGAAGGTAGAGAAGCAAACTGCTAAAAGCAGAGCCAAAAGTTGGTGTCCAGTGGTTGTGTTTGTTGTGATCTCCTCTGCTCTGCGACGGGTGTGCTCTGTGCTTGCCTTCCTGCAAAGCTTTGCCCCCTGGAATGGGGCAGAACCTGTGGGGAGGAGCAGGCAGAGGGTATTCCTGAGTGCATTGCTTGGCTTCAGTTGCAACAGGGCTGTGGAGCATATTGCTCAACAGGCTGCTCTTTAGGTAAGCATCGATTTTGCAACGCACAACAAGCAAAATTAAGCTGGGTAAATCACTGATGGGAAACACAAAGATTTTCTTTTCTTTTTTTTTTTTCCTGATGGCTTCTATCTGTGGATGAAAGTGAGTTTCAGAGCCCTGAGCTCTGAATACATGCTAACCATGTTCTTTTCTTCAAGCTGTAATTAAATTTTAAGGGGAGAAATGATAAGAAATCTGCATGCAGGGACACTCCTTGCGCCGTAAAGTTAAAATGCGGCCACTGGGTCCTTCTGTGGTGGAGCTCTGATAACCTCATTGACTCAAAAGACACAAGATGTGCACTGGCTGATGCCAGATAAAAGAAGGCACTGACACGTGTGTTTAACAGCTCACTTGTTGCTTCTCTGCCTGTTTAGAGCAGGTTTCCAGCACTCTGATACCGTCGCTGGGGAGCAGCAGCAGCTGAGACCTGTGTGTGCCAGAGGAGGTGCCTCCAGACCGTGGAGCAGGAGCTGCTTTATTGAGGGCAGCAGTGCTCTGTGTCAAGCGCAGTGGGGTAGGTAGGTTTTGTTCCCCTCTAAGGGGATGGAGAAGGAAGCTCATCTCTCAGCATTTCTCTTCGCTGTGGGACTGGTGTTGGCTGTAGGTGTTCCAGCAGTGAACACGAGCCCTCGGTGCTCTGAGCTGTTTGTCATGTACCTTTGACCACCTCACCCACTGATCTCTGCCCGTGCACAGCTATTCCTGGAGCTCCATCTCCTCCAGCGGTTCCTCTTCTCGCTGCAAGTGGGAATTTTTTTGCTGTCTTAACAAATGAAACCCTTCTTCTGACATTTGAGGTTGCTTCTGCACCAGGCTGTCGAGGCAGAGTGGTTGGCAGCCCTGCAAAGCGGGATGATCCAGTCCTACAGCACCGAGAAGAGAGAGGTTGGCAGCTTTGTATGTGCTGCACTGCGCCTGCTTCCAGGGCACGCTGTAGCTGTGTATGCAGAGATGCAGAAAGGTAAGGGTGTATGCAGAAAATAACTGACACGCAGGTAATGGCTTTGAGAGAAGTAGGACTGCCTTTTCAGAAGGTGAAATCTAGATGCAAGTTCCAGGAGACTTGTGCAGATATGCTTAAACCAGGATTTCCAGCAATGGAAAGCGAGAAAACTGGCTTTGTGCTCTGTTTAAGCTGCAGGAGGACAGTGTGGGAAGAGATTGCTGCTCTCCTGTTCCTGGCTGCAGCTGCTTGTGTCAGCCTCACAGCTGTATTTCTGCACATCTTCACAAAGCTCACCTAGAGTTCCAAGCCACAGACCTTGCAGCTGCTAACAGCTCTGCTGCCTGATGGCAGCTGCTGCATTGACAAGCACGTTTCTATCAGGGGAGATGCTGAGGGAGTGGAGATGAGGAAGAAACAACTGTTTATGTAATCTGTGCTGTATAGATCAATGATGGCAAAAACAAGTCATTCACTCGTCTGATGCTGTAGCTTGAGCTGTGCAGGGAGAGCAGCCAGAGCCTCTGTGGGTGCGGGCTCAGAATGGGGAGCTGCTCCTTGGAGGGAGAGTGGTTCCCACATTGGCCTGAGTCTTGCGGGTGGCATTCACTTTTGGGCTGAGAAGTGCCCCTTCCAAGCACGTAGAAAAGAGCACCTCCTTCCCCTAACAGCAGTTTGACCAGTAAAGATGATCTATCAGCTAGTGCTCCTGGGGGGTGTTTCTTTGTGCATCTGGAAAACCCTTACTGTTCCGTGTTATTCAGAGCTGGTGACTGAGCATGACTGGGGCTGCACACGTCAGAAGCGTGCTTGAGGTCAGATCCAGAGGCGTATATAGAGACAGCAGTCACTTAACAAGCTTGTCTCAGATGAATTAGTTGACAAGCATGCAAAAAATAAACTAGCATGGGGAGTTCCAGCTACGTGGAGCACGGAGGAGCCAAGGTATTGCAGCCTTGAGCTGCAGCATTGATGGCCATCCCTGATTTCTTATTGCTTCATCCTATTTTTCCTC
Organism: Cyrtonyx montezumae; assembly: GCF_038088225.1. Taxonomy (NCBI): domain Eukaryota; kingdom Metazoa; phylum Chordata; class Aves; order Galliformes; family Odontophoridae; genus Cyrtonyx; species Cyrtonyx montezumae. Next base: position 1,374,881 of record NW_027072078.1, read on the forward strand.
ATAGCCTAGTAACTCATTACACAGACAGCGAGGCTTTTCTTTTTCCTTGGTCACACTGTGAGCTTTTACAGCCAGATGAAGATACTGGCAGCCATGTCAAGGCTTTGTGTGTGCTCGCTTCCAGTAAAGGGGAATGTTTTATTTCTTGCAGTTGGGATTTGGGGAGCTCTTAGGTGAACATTTCCATTGGATTGGGAAGGCTGGGGAGGTTCTTCTGTGCTGCAGGTTGGACTGCCTGCATTCTCCCCTTCCCAGCAGGAGTCTGGGGATTTGGGGAAAGCAAGCTTCCTTTCTGCAGTTATTTCTTTATTGTTTCTCCTGTCTAATGTCGAGGGAGAGAAGAGATCAAACAATCTGTTGCAGGTTTTGATTTCTTTTTTCAAAATTGTTGAAGGTGCTCGAGCATCACTTGCGCTTTTCGTTTCTGAAACAACGTGCTACTGCTTTGGATTTGGTCATCTGTAGTTACCCCAGGAAGTGCTTCACATGAGCACAGACCTTGGTAGTGGTGTCTCTTCCATCCATCGTTGTCTTGTCTGCTGTTCTTGCCAGCACTGAATGCTCCTTGTTTTGCCCTTCTGCTCAACGAGTCCTTGCTAATTCCTAACATTAATATAGGGAAATCAGGGGGTGAGCACCCTAAAAAAAGACCTGCCCTCTGAACGTGCCTCCCATGTTTGAGTAGCACATCGTTTAGCGACTTCAGCTTACAAACTTCTGTTATTTACAAGCAGGAAAGCTGTAAGAGTTACCCAGGTCATTCCAAACAAGAAAAACTCCAATGCAGGAGGAATGATCTCAGACTATATCGTGTCATTTCTGTCTCACTTCCCTGCTATGATGCTGGGGATCCTCCTTAGACTTGGCTTCTCAGTGGGAGCCCAAGGGATCACCCAGCCTCTGAAGAGTCTTTAATAAGAGCCACTGGACAAAGGAGCAAACAAATGGTGCCATAATAACCATCTGGATTTGGAACGCTATTGATAATGTGTACGCAGTGATACTGTGTGTGTATGCTCTGTTTCAGACTCAGTGGAGGCTGAACTTGAATATTAAGAGAGTTTAATGAACATCATTAATGGCATCTGGGGGTTCCCCTGTGCCCTATAGGTGAGATCAAGCGATGGGAAACTGCCTAGATCAAATTCACTTTGCACCCTATATGAATTTTCAGTCTATTCAGGCACTTCTTCCCATGCTACTAATTGGATTGTGTTAAATCCTAAAAATGCTGAGGAAAGTCAGAAACTGCATGGCCCAGCAGTGTTGTTTTGAGTGTGTTCTTGCTATTATGCTAAGCTAGAAGTCATAGTTTTTGTGATAAAAGAACACGTCCACCCTTTTTTCCACAATGGCTAATCCTGATTATGAAAAATTATGGATGTACGAAGTGTGAAACATCCAGTGCAAAATATAAGGGAAAACTGACATAGGGAGAGGTGATGGGATTGCTTTGAAATAGTGTTCCTAGTCTCCTTTCCCAAGATGTCAGTGGATTCTTAAGTGTTCTTTGCGGCAGGGAGAAACATTTTGTTTTTAATTTTAGCCCTGCTCATAAACTCTTGTCATGGATGTCAGTGAAGAAGAAAGACAATTTCTAGAGCTAACTGTAGGTCGTCATTAAAGCCGATTCGCTGCGCTGAGCCAAAAACAACACAAGCTTCAGTTTCTGGACTTCCTAAATATATTAGTCACACTGATGTTTGCTTAAGCCCTGGCCCCAGGAGCTATAGGAGTGGACTGCAGGGACCGTGTTGGAAAGCACTGGTTTGTTCTTGTCCGTCACCTTGTCCTCCCTCACGTGGCATGCTGCTGCTGCCCTCTCCTCTATTTTAAGAGACCATGCTTTGGCTTCCAGCTGCTGACACTCGCAGACAGCTGCTGGTAGCATCCTGCTGAAAATCCCTTCCTCTCTTCCCTTGGCAGTAAGAAGCAATCTGTTGTTTGGAAGGCACAGCTGAAGGCGCAGCCTGCCAGGTTCCTGGGCAGCAGTGTAATGGGACACAAGCCTTGCCATGGGTGCTCCACGGACTGCTCGTAGCAACTGGGAACTCGGTGCTGCTTTAAAAAGAAATCTTTTAATTGGATTACTTAGCAAAAAGCAGAGAAAGGGGACTTTTGTGTGAGCTTTGGTGGGAGGCCCCATGTTGAAAATGACTAGCTCTGAGGTGTCACCCACATCCAGGCTCTTTAAATCCATGCTGTTTGTACTGAATTTGCAGATACTGAGTGCACTCTGCACACAGAGTACAGCTCTTGTAGGCTCTAGGAGTATTGTAGTAGGGTCTTAGTTCTAATTTTGGGGCAGATGTGATCTTATTGAAGTAGGAAACATGCATTTGGTATAAACATCTTGTGTAAGCATGTCAGCCTCTTCCAGAGAGCTGGCTCTCCAGTTGGGCTGTTCTGTGGGTGAAGAAGGCATGGAGTTGGTTCACATCTTTTCTTGCATGTTAGGCTGAGGTGCGTGGACTGCATTGAAATATCCCAGCTTTTTGTGCATCTTTTACCTACCTTTGTGAACACACGGTGCAGAGTCAGCACAAAGTGCTAGGGGTGTACAGAGTCCCCTCTGTGGGACTGATTTAGGTTGTATTGGAAGCTGGGCCAGATGCTGCTTGTGGCTCCTTCCCAAAGGCACCCAGATATATGAGATGGGACAAAATGGCCCTGTCCTTAGGCACAGGTCTGCCTGATCATAGGACTCTAGATCTCTAAGATCATCTAGTCCAACCTACCACCAATATTGCTCACTAAACTGCGTCCCTGAGTACTACATCTGCCCTTTCTTTAAACTTTAAACCAGGGATGTTGACTCCACTGTTTCCCTGGGCAAGCTATTCCAATGCATTATCACTAATTTTGATCATTCTCCCTAATATCCAACCTGACCCCCTGCCAAGGGCTTTGTTAAAGAGTAGGTAGACTACGTCAACAATCTTTTCCTCGTCCACCAGGCGGGTTGCTGGATTTGTAGGAAGAGATGAGGTTGGTCAAGCAGGACCTGCCCTTTGTGAACCTGTGCTGGCTGGACCTGATCCCCTGGTTGTCCCACACGTGCTGTGTGATCGCACTCAAGATGATCTGCTCCATGACAATCCCTGGCACCCAGCTCAGGCTGCTGGTCCCGTGGTTCTCTGTGTCCTCCTAACCACCCTGCTCTATGTACTCACGTGGAAGAAGGCAAAGGGGAAGGAAGCAAAAATGTCTTACCATAAAGGAAGAGGGAGTAGTCTGCAACTGGGAATAGAAAGGTCAGAATGTGTGGCTGGCTGGCACTGTGGCAACTGTGTCCAACTGCAGCAAATGTGTGGGGTGTGGTTGTGGGCTATCCCTGAGCTCCGCTTGGATGATGCCTTCGCTCTGTTCAACATATTAATATTTCCTGCCAAGCTGCAGGGAAGCACAGCAAAATGCCTCTTGCACGCTTCGTGCTTGGAGATTTATGATGATGCTTTCTGTTACCTAGGCAAACCCAAATCCTGTCCTAGAGGGGAGGAGGGGGACTAAAAATGACGTTATGGTGAGAGCTCTGTGTTCGGCTCTGCCTCTCACGGTACGTGCTGAGCGTTTGAGTGCATCAGCAAGTTTGTCCACATGCTGTTTTTATGCGAGTGTTACGGTCTGACAATTATGAATCACCCGCTCAGCTCTTGATTTGCGTCAATCAAACCACATTTAAGAGAAGCTTTGTTTGCAGTTGGGATCACAAGACCCAGGCGGGTGTGTGAGCGATGGCTTCGAGCAGCTCCTTTGGAATCGAGGTTCAGTGGTGGCTGCTCCAGCACTGGGGACTGTGGTTAGAGCGGGAGATGGGGAGCTGCCATCACCTGGTGATGTGCTGGGTTATCACTGAGCTCTCTGTCAGGTTGGGCTTAAATTGCAGAGGCTGATGTACCCAAGTTTCCCTCTGTATAGTGGTTTTTTCTGTTGTTTTTTTTTCCCCCAAGGTTACTCTTCAGTGTTTTCTCTGAAGGGATATAGATGAGTCTTTACAATCAGTTGTTTGTTTTTAAGATCAGAAGGGCTTCGATCAAGCTAATCTTGTCCAAATCACCTTTCCACATCTCCAAACGTGGGAGTCCTTTCTTCCAGAATTCTCTCTACTTTTAGGCACTGTGTGTGTGCTTCCTGACCTAGAAACTGGGACTGCAGCAGGACTGTGAGCCAGGCGATGTCAGTGCTGGAGCAGAGCTCCCACCTCAAAGTAATTTGCAAGCCCAGAAATAAATCTGTATGGCAAACTCAGCAGTGGGGTGGGACACAACTTGATGCTGCTGATGTGCAGGAACCCTTTTGCAGAGGAATTAGGTTAAAAAAAAAAAGCAGTCACCAGATGTTTTCTCTGCCCTTTGCTTAAGGTTTCTGGTGCACCTATTTTTCCAGTTGTTAGCAAGCTGCTCCCAGTTTTGCTTGTTCCCTTTGCAGCCCCCCTTGATGAAGCTGTGCCGTAGAAGTTAGACACGCTAAGGTCTGCGCTGTCTTGTTTTATGCACTGTCAATTCTCTTCCTTGGCTTAGCCCCCTGCTATCCATTTTACCCCTGCAGATGAGAGCAGCCATTTGCCCCCAGCCTTCAAAATCCAACTGTGAGGTCCCCGGCTCTGATCATCTTGTATAAGCTCACTCTGCTCCTCTGTTACCTAAGCCTACTCGACCTGGTTCATCCTCAGACCGCTTCCCATCCTCTTGCTCTCCCTTATGCTTGCAGCTCATTGAAGTCTTTTCCCCTCCTTCCCGTCCCCCTCTGGCACCAGTCCTTGTGCTCATCAAAACATTGATCTCATGGGCTGTAGGCTTGCCAGCATAATAAGGCCACTGCTCTTCCAAACACTTTTCTTTCCCCTCTTAACGGAGAAACAATATTTTTTTCTTCATTATTGGACTTATTCTCGCTGTTTTTCAGAATGAAATTAGACGATTAATTCCCACTTTCCTTCTGACAGCCACGGAAAAGAGTTCATTTCCAAGTGTCAGAATGCTGATCCTTATCTCATTCAGTTCCCAAAGAGAGTAATAAAATAACTATGGGAATAAATTGCTGTAGCAGATGCAGCATATGGGCGTCATGGCAGTCTATTAATTACTCATACTCTACCCAACTTTTAAAATAAATCAACAAATGTTGATAAAACACTAGAGAGCATGCAGTGTTGTTTTTTTTCCCTCTGTATTTGTCTCATCTGGACTTGTAAATATTAACTTTTGGCTGGTTTTAGCTGTCCCGTTTTTGGACAGCCTTAGTGCCTCCCTGTGGAGATAAACACCAGGACCTGCTTGCCTCTTCCTCCAGGCTTGGGGATGGCATGGCTGCCTGTAGAGAGAAAGAAGATGACTGATAAGATGTAATTAGCAAATGCTGAGAAGTGCCAGTAATCAGTTTGTTTTATCCAAGTCCAACCTTCCCCCTCCTTTCCTTGTGCAATGGCCATCCCCATCCCTTTTCAGTATCCTTATGCTGGTGAACTTGAGTTCTTCAGCCCACGTTCAGGGTGGTGGCAGAGGGCTGTTTCCTGATGTTTGTGGATTATATGACTGCAAAACCGGTTTGTTTGTTTTATTCTCTTTGTATACTATCAATAGAGACAAGGAGTTTAGATCCTGGTCATAGTGTTCTGTTTTTCAGGCCCATGGTGCAGCTGGTCAGGGGCAGAATCGTGCTTAATTGTTGTGTGTGAAGCAGATTTGAAAAGAAACTAATGGAAGTGTGAAAATAGATCCTACCTCTGTTTGAAATGTTGCATTGATTCACAGATTGGAGAAGACCTCTGGGATGGTCAGGTCCAACTGTCAGCCTGACCCTACCATTCCACCACCAAACCACATCTCTAAGTCCGTGTCCATGCATCTCTTAAACGCCTCCAGGGATGGAGACTCTGCCACTGCCCTAACAGCCTGTTCCAGTACCTGACCACCCTTTTGGTGAAGAATTTCTCCCTGATATCCAATCTCAAGCTTCCCTCGTCCTGCTGGCCTCACCATTGGTTCTGTTTGTTTGAAGGTGCCTGGGAGGAGGTGTTTGGGGTGTGCGTGGGAACCCTGTCTTTCTTTACTTGAGGTTTTTAAGTGAAAACTTCCTGTTTTGCTGCTCTGAAGGAGGAGAGCTTTAAGAAGAAATCTCCTCGATCGTTGTGTTTTATCGTAGACAATCACATGTAGACAAAGCTCCTGTATATCAGAGCTTTTATATAAGAACTGTGAGTAAATTGCAGCGTTAGGCTCAGGTGGGGCTCAGTAGCTCTTTGGGAAAGTGGCACAATCTAGCATCACATAGGTGGGAGACACAGCAGGACGATTCCCCAGCACAGAAGTCCTCGTGTGTGGGCTGGCTGTCAGACTCCAGTTGCTTAACCATGTGCACATAGGGATTCCTTTTGGTTGGACGTTGAACGTGGCCTTGCCTATGAATGCAGCTTTGGGTCCCTTTGGAGTTCTCATGCAGGTTGTTGCAGATGCCCAGCAGCTGCGTGGTTGGTCTCTGTGGTTTATGGCCTCAGGTTGCACCCGGGGAGGTTTAGGTTGGGTATTAGGAAACGCTTCTTTACAGAAATGGTTGCTCTGAAATAGGCTCCCCAGGGAGGTGGTGGACTCACCGTCCCTGGATGTGTTTAAAGACCGTTTGGATGTGGTGCTCAGGGATGTGGTTTAGCAGAGGGATGTTAGAGTTAGGGTAGCATGGCTTGGTTGAGGTTGGACTCTATGATCTTGAAGGTCTTTTCCAACCTGAGCAATTCTATCATTTGTGATCTCACTGACCCTTGGCCACCTGTCCGTTGCCCCAAGGAGTACTTGGTAAGGTGCCTCTGGATGATGCTGCCATTAGAAGGGTGTTTCCAGAGCTGAAAAGATCAACGGTCACCAGCTGCAGTGACTGAATTGTTTTTAAGCACCTTTTGAACTTTGATTTATGAACAACTGCATTTCGAAATTAGCGAATGGCTGCACTTAGGGCTAACGAGCGAGCAAAAGCGGAGTGTGCTACAAAAGGCTTTGAAGAAGCCGAGGCTGATCTTGGACTTGGAAAAGGGAAGGCATACAAAAACAGCATAGTGCAGGCTTGTTTTTTTTTTTTTTAAAGGCTGCATGTGACCAGCTGAACGGTCTGTCTGCACATTTCTTCTACCCACAGAAGCTTCGAGATGTTGAAGAATGGAGGTCTTATCCAGCTGCTGCTTTCTGATGGAGTGGATTGTGATCCGACAGACAAGCAGCATGAGGAGCTCGGAACAGCGGTGCTTGCATAGCTCCATTGCAGCAAAAGCCTTTCTGCCTCTATGAAGAGGGGTGACTGTGGAAGAGCAGCCTTGCTAACCATCCCTATGTAGCTCTTTCTGCCGTAGGTTGAGGAAAACCCAGAGCAGAGGGACAGAGGAGGTATTTCATAGCACACCCACTTGCTGTGAGCATGCCGTCAGTAAGGTGTCCGTGTCTGCGCTGCTTTGAGGGGCTTTGTGGCCCTGGCAGACATAGGAGGAGCAGAAAGCTGTGATGAGGGAGAGATCAGCCCCAGCAAGGGCCAAATACAAGGGAAAGCTGCAATCAGGCAAACCGTGCTCGAGTTTTGGCACCTTCGTGCCTCGCCTCCATTCGGAGCTGTACCCGAAGCAAGCTGAGAAAGTAGGAGGGGAAATATTTCCATCCCGACCCGAAGGAAAGCTTGAGGTTGCAATTCAGTGGAAATTCGAGTTAATCTTTCTATTCGCTTAAGTGGAAATTATTAAATCCTCCAGGATGCTGTCATGCTCTGAGTGCAGTTTGAAGTTTTTCGGGATGTTTTCTCTCTGCTTTCCCAGTGCCCGCATGTCTCAGCAGCGTTTGTGCTACAGAAGAACCTTGTGTTGTGTGCGCTGTTTGTTTCCTAAATAGTACACGTGGGCTCAGATGTGTCAGCGTGAAGCTAACACGTATGTAGTAAAAAGGATTTGCGGTGGGATTGCTCTCATTCAGGACCTGAGAGCGTGGTGTGTGCCAGGCAGAGCCTGCTTGTGCCTACGGACAGCTGAGCTGCAGTGCAGCAGCAGAGTGCTGTGCCTCCTTAAAAGGGGAAATTCCCCCGCTGCAGGTAAACAAGAGCCAGTTTGATTGATCTGTGTGTTTCCAAACCGCGTGTTCAAAGTCCTTCTTTTATACGCGGCATCTCCTTTTGAGGACAGAGTAACAAAACCACCATATTGTGAAGCATGTACAGTGGTGTCCACGGGGGTAAAAATAGACCCGTCTTACATGGCTTCAGTCTGGGGTGTGTTGCAGGCAAGCTGCGTGCTGCCAGCACAGCAGGAGCTCTCTTGATGCACTCATGGAGCAGCAGAGCTCCACCAGAAAGAGCCTTTTACCCCACAGACCGAGAGCAAACCCACTGTGCAGTGCTTCCCCTCAGCCCTGTTAAGGCACTGAGCTGTCTCCTCTGAAGTCAGCTATCAATTTCCTCTCTCTCTTTACCTTTCTGCAGGAGTTTTGTGCCTGACGCTGGTCAGTGGGTTTTATTGATGAAGACAAGATGAACAGACCGTGTTTCAGTAGTTCAGTAATTCTGCTGGGTTACATCAGAATACGGTGCTGGGAATGAGTTAAAAATGCTGGGAACTTGCTGTGCATCGCAGATAAACTTTTTTAGGAACGAGAAGAAACTGGGGCTGAACATTGGAAAGGAGCTGCAATGCTTTGCAGGATGGGAATACAGCAAGAGAAGCGGTGTGTCCGGGCACAGGGGTGTGTGGGAAGATGCTTGGGGTGTGAAGTTGCTTGGGGATGCTGTAACCCATCTCTGTAGATGTATCCCACCTCCTCCTAGTCGTGCTTGCTCTTTATTTGCAATAATCAACGTGCTGAAGGATGTCAAAGAAGCTTTAATGGCCAATTAATAAGATTGCTGGCCAAGAGGATTTCCCCCCCCTTAACGGGATGTGTGTTGTGTTAAGTATGTTGTGCCATAAACTCCATTTTGTGTTGTTGGTTGAGTTTTTGAACGTGGGTGCTTTAGGGCCGAGGAGACCTGATTTAGGTGATGCTTCGGATAAGCCCAGCCCAAGGATAGGGATTGTGCATGTAAAGAGGGTACCTGGACGCGAAGCTGGGAACCTGGTGCTGCAGTTCACGGCTGCACAGGTAAGGTCAGGTAACGTGTGCCCACAAATCTTTGTTAAGGGGAGGGTCTCTGCTCTAGTAAAAAGGTGCATGCCTCCTAAGTAAACACAGCATCTGCAGTATTTCCATTTGAAGTGCAATTACTGGTCGGCATTATTACTATTAGGCTTTTTATTTGTTTAATTTGGAGAGTTGTTTGCGTTACCCCCGAACGCTGACTGCCGAAGCATCTTCATTTCTCGTGGGCGGAACGTGGAGATGTTTTCCATCCTTTGGAAGATTCCAGCTCGTGAGGTTGCTTTTTTCATTCAGCTCTCCCTTGTTTACCAGGCTATTAGAAAAATGCAAGGCAAACAGCGTGTGTTTTGCCCTAGGAAACAGCAGCAGGTCCAGTCACCATTCCAGAAATTCCTCTCGGTTCGTTTTTCTTTGTACCAGAGCTCGCGTAGCCACTGCTCGTTGTAAATGTGAATCTGGAAAGGTCAGTCCTCCATGTGCTGGAGATGGGGATACAGGACGACAACAGCGCAGGGGCACGGATGAATTTTAAGCTGTAGATGGAGAACAATATGTTCAGAGAAAGCTGTTTCAGTACGCGCCTTGGGTACTGAGGAGTGACTCGAGGTAAAGCAGCGATGACTTCTCCGGCGTGACTCGGGGATTTCTCAACATGTGGCCGAGGGCAGATTGAAAGTCCAGATCCCACAGCTTTGCAGTTAAAGCACAGTTTTGCTTTAACTAATGTGCCGGTGGAATCACAAATTCAGGATAACCATGTGGCACTGCTTTGAGAAACCCAGGAGGTGAGCACAGTGCTGGCAGCAGATGCCCAAGGCAGGAAGGAGCCAGCAGCTCCTGTCCTCCAGCAGGCACAGAGGCAGCCCAGCCCCACCAGTGGGACCCCGAGGGAGCAGCAGCCACGCGGGGTGCTGATGTGCTATACCTATACACCTTAAATAATAAACTTACCTTCAGCCCCGAGCAGCCTTGAATCCATTTTTGTGCCTTTCCTAAACGTGAAATCACCCCTGGGCTGTTTTGCTGGCTGTGGAGCAGCACTGCAGCAGAGCATTGTGCGGCCGTGCTCACACAATGCATCACTGTGAGCAGTTGGTCTGGGTTTCCCCCCCACACCCCCATTCGCTGAAGCCTTCATTTTCAGATATTTTCTGATTACTAAGAATGATGAAACTTCTTGGCATGGGCTGTTTTGACAAGCAGCCTTCTTGCGTTGCTTGCAACTCTCAGTCCTTGCTTTATTTAGCTGTGGCTTTGAACTTCCTGCCTGCGGTGGGGCCTGTGTTTGTTCATTCCCCATAGCTCCAGCAGTGGGCTTGCCTTTCCTCTAGCAGCTCTCAGGTTCTGTGCATGCTGCCTGCTGGGCTCGGACGGGCAGCCCAGGGCCTGCGGTGGGGCTCATCAGTCCATGCTGGGCTCTACTGAAGTGTGGAGTGAGCACCCTGAAGGGGATGACAGGGGGGTCTAAAAAGGCCCCTGGGACAACCTAACAAGTCTTTGCCTGGCACACAGGGTCACCGTGTTGTGCTCTTCTGGACTTAGTGTGTGATGTTTGGGTGGTTCCAGTAAGCTTGGCTCAGTTCGTCTCATAATTTCTCTGCCTCTGAAGGTGAATCCCGGCAACCGTGTTTGAGCAGTGACTTTGGTTGAGAAGGAGATCAGACAGCCAAGCACACAGCAAATATTTGACTTCTGTAACATTTGTAGACCTGTTCAGGCCCAGGCCCTGACACGTGCTGCCCAGAGAAGCTGTGGGTGCACCCATCCCTGTCAGCGTTCAAGATCTGCTTGGATGGGACCCTGATCTGGCAGCTGGGGACCAACCCAGGGTGGAGGGGTTGGAACTGGATGGTCGACAGAGTCCCTTCCAACCTATGCATTCTGAGACCTGCTTTTAAAGAAAACATTTTCTTTTGTAATACACAAAAAGCATTTCATCATGCAGCCTGGTTCTGCATTCAGAGAAATCCCCGTGGATTTTGGACTTCACCTAGATGTTAACAATCTCCTTATTATGGCATTACCACGGTCTCTGGACAGACCTGGAGCACTGTGCAGGTGCTGGTGGCATTTACACAAATACAATCCTTGGGGTTGGTCGGTGCTCTTACTTTTCAGTCCTCTGTGAGATTTCATGTTGCAAGGAAAAGCTTACGTGCTCAAAAGGAATGACCAAGTAGTACTTGCTAATGTGCTTTCACATTTATTTTGACCTGTTTACCGTGGAAAACCTGGCACGGAATAGAATTGCTGTGAATTTCTCTTGGCACATTTTACTGTCTAAGTTAGCATGCCTTTCCCTTATTTTGAAGCCATTCTGTACCACTGGGCAGCTGAGTCTAATGTCACGTGTGCTCTCAGGGCTGGAAATGTAGCCTGGCTTGATCAGGCAGGGAATGAGGATTTAGTTTTCATCAAGCTGCATAGCACTGCTGCACATTGTGCAGTCTGTGTCTCGTTTTTCCACGTGGGGGGAACCCCTTCTTGCAGCTTTCAGCACTCCCTTTGGAGTAGGGAGTGACACTGGAGCTGTACGTTGAGCAGAGGATGGCTGCACCTCTGGAGCCTGAGATGTTGGCTCAGTTGAGTCTGCATAGGAAGGAATTATCCTGACCTTCCATGAAGCCATTCTAGAAGTCAATAAACGATGCCAGTGTGGGTGGATCCTCCAGTTGCTCATGGCTGTAGTCAGATGGAGGTGATGCTCCTTTGCCTTTCCACGTTCTTACGTATCTAATTGGCTTTCTTCCATCTCCGTCCAGTTCTGTGCACAAAGCATGGGTCTTCCTGGCCCTAAGATGGTAATTTCCACAAAAACAGCTTCGTTTGAACGTTTTCAAGTTTGAGTTTGCTGTTGAATTGCTGCATCTTTTACCTTCTGTTACAAACAAGCACTTTCCTTGGGTTGGTTTGTTTATTTTTAGAGCAGATTTGGAACATAGCATGAAAAATGGCCAGCAGCTCCTACACTGCAGTGCTGGTGTGTCACAGCAATCTCGGGACTGGATTCAGGATAACCTCAGTCACTAACATCCAGAATCCTAATCCAGCTCTTCCACGCTGGAGCATGTCTGGTAGGTGCTGCTTCGGTCTCATACAGGAGTGAGCAGTAGGAGTTATCTGAAGCTTGTATGCAACAGCAGGAGCTGTGTCAAACAAATGGTGCTGCCTTCTGCAATCCCACCCCGAGGGCTGTGCAGCCTCAAGCTGCTCCCCGGGCAGGAGACACATCCAGTCTGGCTACCCTGGGCTTACTGCTTGTGCCTCTGACTGGGAGCTTTCTCAGGGATGCTTTTACCTGGGCTGGGGGGGAACATCTTCCAGATGTTCTTGCTCCTGTTTTGTGGAAGAGAGGCTTGGTGGAGCACGGGGAGCTTGCAGCCTTGATTGCTGGGCATGCTGACAGCTGCCTGGGACCTTGCAGCTCCATCAAACTCAAGTCCTCTGTTTGCTGACAGATCTGTTTCCATGCCTTCATATTTATTTTCCTTGGTGAAGAATTCTCCTTTTTTTCCTCTGCTCTCTCCAGTTATGCCCTGCACTGAAGGAGCTGCAGCTCATAAGGCATCTGGTTAGCAGCCAGCGAGATCCCGTTGCCAGTGTGTAGGGACCATCAGTTTCCTTTGCCTCCTTTCTCCCTGACCTCTGCTCCATCCAGGAACTTGGGTTCATCTGCTTTCTGAAAACAGTGGTGTCATGGGTTGCTAAGGAATTATTATTGCTTCCCTTTACTGCTGGAAATGCTCAGATCCTTTGGACGCAGATTGCCATGGAAATAGTTTCGTGGACAAGCCTTGTGTGGTGTGTGCAGTAACAGAGCATGGGGCTGGAAGAAGGAAAAAGCCCGTGCTGCTTTGTGCAAGTAGCATACCACATACCATCCACTCCCTATTTAAAGAGAGAGTTTTTTCCCCACTCATTAGCTTGAAGACGATGAATGCGATGCAGCTCATTAGCTCACTCCTTTAGGTGAGCAAATTTACTCTGCTTACTGGTTTTGTAGCTCATTCTGGGGGCTTCAGCTGCAAAGCTGCAGTTGGGAGCAATTCTGATGTTGTGTATGAGCATCACCAGTGCCCAGCGTGTTGTGCACGTGTCAGAGCAGTGGGTTTTCTTTCAGGGTCAGGATGGGAGCTGGGAAGCCATCAGAACCATAAGGCTGTCCTTCAGCTGGATTTCTTCCTGACGGTTTGTTCATCTGTGGGGAAGGGAATTTGAAGCTGGTTCAATTCAGCCTTCTCTCCTGCCTTTATAGCGTGCTTCCTAGGTCTCCTTCTGCTGAGAATTGGAGATTAATTTCAAGTTGGTTTTCTTTTTTTGTCTCCTCACTTTGGTATCCCCCAATCATTTATTTTTTTTTTCAAACCTGCTTAAATATTACTTTTGATAGAGGAGGCATTATATCTGCGAATCTGTCGCTATCAAACGTCGATTGTTATGCTCTGAATAGTTGGTGATTGTGAAATGGCCGTGAGCCAGCAGCACCTCTCCTGCTGCATGGGTTCTGCTTTTATGTTGTGCTGCAGCTCGTGGCATCTATCTCAGCACGTCAAGCACCTTGCATTGACAGTGGGGATCTCCTGTAGGAATACTTGTCTGTGATTCCTTCATCTTTTTGTGTCTAGCTACGACATAAAGTTTTCCTCCCGTTTGGTACAAACAAAAATCCACATTAAAACTGAAGAAAAAAGTCACCATACAGTTAACAGGGAATGGGAATGCTTTGCAGAACGGCCCGTGGAGGAGATGCTTGGCTGAACTTATGGCTCCGTATTTAAGCTCAGTTCTTGGACTGTGCTGATTTCTTAAGGACAGTCACCTCTTCAGATGGCAGCCCCCTGCAGATGGTGGCAGATTGCACCCTCCTCCCCTCCTGCCAGCACTGCGTGCTCGCTGTCAGGGTAAAAGCAGTAGGGATGGAGCTATCTGTGAGAGATGATGAATCTCTTGCCCATATAATCAAAGTGCTTCGTGCCAGGGAAAATATCTAGGCTTGTATTTATAGTAATAAACAGCGTAGTCTCAGCTCCTTCGTTGCAAGCAGGGGTACTGCTGTTCTACCGAGTCTGTGAAAGTAAAATCTACTTTTAGATACTTAGAAATGGTAGTCTTTCTTTTTTTTTTCCTTCTTCAGCGATTTAAAAATATCTAAATTGCAGATTTTAGAAATCCGAATGTTAACTGGCACTAAGTTGTTACGCAGGGACTGTCTAAAGCTGGTAGGTACCAGCATGGTTCCAGAGCTGGGGGCTATTTTCACAGGATCACAGAATTGTAGGGTTCGGAGGGGACCATCGTGTCCAAGCCCCATGGTGTCTGCAGCTGATAGTAGCTGTCCTCCCCTCAAGTAGGGCTGGGATCACGGGGGCTGCTGTGCCAAGGTACCAGGTTGGCTGTGAGCACAGCACTGTGTCTGAGCTGTCAGTGTCGGGCCCTAGTGGGATCCAGCACACTCCACCTCGAGGACACGTTCCAGTTTTATTCCCATGGAAGTGCCGAGCTGCTGTCCTGCTGGAGCTCTAGGACAGCACAGGCAGGTGGGAACGTTGGGTGGACGGCTGCAGAAGAGAGCCTAAGAGAAATGGTTGGGTAAGATAAGCCAAAAATAGGGCGGAATCTGATGCCGTGCTTTCCTGGTATCGCGTGCTTGGCTACAGCTGTGCGTATGAAATACAATATCAGCCTCTCCTGCCTGTAACTGAAGAGCAGAAGCGGTGCGTGTTTGGGCTGACCACGTGCAGAAGGTGCTGAGCCTCACAGAGAAGTTGAGCCACCCACGATTTGGGAATCAGGAGGGTGTACGTAAGCAGCCCAACGCTGCCAGTGGTACTCAGTGTGACTTACAGTAGGCTGGGTTAATGCTTGGTGTCAGACAGGAGCAGGTAAGCTTTCCGTGCTTGGCTTTCCATCTTGCCTTGCTACCTGCAACAAGTAGTCGGGGCGTAGGATTCCTGCTTCTCCTCTAGTGCACGCTGGGGCTTGTCCAAAGTGGGTTGATTCCTGTTCACCAGTTGGTTTGGGAAAGTGATACAGAAGAATGCAATGAGGAACAAGATGAAATATGAATATCTCACAGCGAGGGATGAAGATAAACAGTGGCATTACGAAGTAGATCAGTGCTTCTGTAATTTGGCTTAAAAAGCCTTTATAGTTGTTGTGTGGGGAAGGCTCGTGACCCCTTTTGGGTCGGTTTGCCCTGCTTCTGCTCCATCACAATTTCCAAGAGTGAATGATGGCACATAAAAAATACACAAGACCTTTGCTGATGGTGTTCCTGCGACGTGGCAATGAAAGGTGGCTCGCTTTAGCATTAGAGCTAATAAAAGTAAGAATAAAACAAATCCATCCCCACATAAACAGGACTGGATTGGCTTTCATCTCTGTGGGTAGCTTCTTCATTATGCTTGCAGGCCACGCATATTTCAAGCCCAACTCACAAATACTTTCTTTTATTGTCTCCTCTGCTCGAATCCCTTGTTCTTCCTGTAGGTATCTGCAGCATTTTATTTTTACCATCCACCCTTAAAGTATGAGTAAACAGTGCTTAAATACTGCATTTATTTTTGTTCAATCCTATATGCTGTTGCGATGCAGTGGGTTTTTATAGTAGTTGCAGTCAATTCCAATTGAAACCATAATTGGTATTTCTACTTGATAGCTGCTGTAAATCTCAAAGAAAGGAAGAGAAGGATGCTCTCATTTTGTTAGGCTGCTTCTCTTTCGGATGCACAGTGCATCTTCCAGCTCTCTGGGCTAATTAAAATGCCATTACAGTACATGTGGTGCTACAATACAGTCTAGGGAGACGTCCAAAAATAGATTCTTGAGTGCAGACAAATTAGAGAGGAAATATGCACTGAGCATTTTCTCATAGGTTTAAAGAGAAATAATCCATTTGCTGCCTTAATTGCTTTCTTGTAAATGTTGAAGATTTTTTTTCTCTCTGTAAATTCCGAATGAGTAGACAAATAAATAATACATCCATGATAATTACTATTCTCATTACTAATATTTTAACTTGTTGTTAGACACCACAGCTGTTAATATGCAAGTCAGGATGCTTTAGCGGGCTGTGCTTAATGGTTGGGGGCAGACTTGTATTCCGAAGCTATTTTGTTTTAATCACCTGGTATCCCAAGGCTGAGAGGGCAGCACATACCTGTTTTTAGCACTAGGCTCTGACCAGAGCCCCGCTCCCAAGAAGTAATGCAGGAAAATAGTGCTTGCATGCTGTGTGCAGCAGTGTGGCTGGGAGAGCAAGCTCCGTGCAGAGGGTCAGCCCTGCGGAGTGTGCCACTTGGTGCTGAGGAGGCTGTATGCAGGCTGTCAGTGTGGAATTTTAATCTTATTTTTAAGCTCGCTTTAGGGCTGAATTACATCCAGTCTCCCAGGCAAGAGCTCCTCTTCTTACAAGCTTTGGATGTGGTGCTGGTCATGCATGCAGTAGCTGAGCACCTTAAAGCAGGATCCTTCTGGGGTTGGGGAGAGGAGGAGTGGGTCCCTTCCTCTCCTTTGTAAGACAAGCTCACAACTGCTTTGCTAGAAAGCAGTAGAGAGAGCAAGGTGGCTGTTTGCTCGATGACAAATCAGGAGTCATCGATCCAGAAACATCCCTTTTCTCTACAGAGACCATAGCAGGAGCTTAATTTTCAATGTGGATGCACGCCCTCGAAAGGATGTGGTTGGGATATTCTCTCAGATGCCAACTCTTCTCGAGCCTTTTCTCAGAGGTTTCTCCTTGATTGCCTGCAATTCATCTTCTAAAACCGAGGGCAGCGCTTTTGCCGAGCAGGCTGTCACGCCTCTGAGTAATTACCTCCCGTGTCTTGCATATGTGCCTGCTAATGCATCCTGGAATGAACTTGTGTCTTCTGCATCGCTGCCAAACGGTGGAGTCTCAGTTTGCGGCGCGCTTCTTTTTCGTTGTGTCGTTACTTGGCCCAGCAGTGCTCATCCTGTAGTCGTGCATTTAACCATGGTTATTGCTGAGGCTGGAGGGAGCTTCTCACTTGTGATCGAACCTTGCATCCGTTGGCCAGCTTGTGGTCGAGTTCTTCTTGCCGTGCTCCCAAGTGTCACCTCTGTGGTGTGATGTCGCGTCTGAGACGTGAGCTTCACCTCGATCCATCGACGCTGCTGATTTCTGTGCTGCCTCGTATTGACTGTGGTTCTTCCTCCTGCCTCCCCCACCTCCCCTCACAATCTGCCTTTGCGTCTCTTTAGGACTTTCCCTGCTCTCTTGGAGGTCTTTAAAGACAACTCCTGGTTGTTCATCGCCTTGCTCACGGAGTTCAAGTAGACCAGGCTGATTTGCACCGGGCCTAAAGATCTGAATAAATGAAAAGCTGTTTAAATAACCTTTTCCAGTTCTGCCCTGCGATCTTTTAACTCATCGGAGCTGATTGTAGGAAGGCTGCGTGCAGTGTTGTGGTGGAAGTGAGCTGAGAGCTTACTGAGCCTTGTGTTTCATTCATCAGCTGTCCGTTTTAGTGGGGAGAAGGAATTAGGCTGGACTTTCCCAGCCCTTGTGTAATCTGCTTTCACTTTGGATGTTGTTCTGCTTTGTTTTGCTTCTTCATCTTTTCTTTACCCCGTGTGCAGTCTGGGTGCTTTGTGCTGCTGAAACCCAGCTCTGTCGCTGCTGTGTGTGGCCAGTAAAAGTGCCTTGCAGCTGATGGCATGGCCTGCCCTCTTTGCATGTTCTTTGCTGCCCTTCCTCAGCAGCAAGGCACTTCCCATCCCTGCCCAGGTTTTCAGCATTGCAGAAGCGCCCTGTGATCCCCTCCAGGCAACAGCAAGGACAAAACTGGAGATCTGTGTGTGGCACGGATATTTTTAGCATCTTCTGCCTGTTGTTTTTTTTTTTTTTAGTTCTGTAATTGCCAAAGCTGTCTGTGGAAATGCACGGTGAAGCTTCTAGAGGGTTGGAGCTGAATGCTTTGGAAAGGGGGATAGGGATGGGGGGGTGGGATGGTGCTGCAGGATTCAGAGCACGAGGTGCTCTGCTTGTTTTGGGAAGCTCACCTGCAGCCTCGGGTGATGCAGACACTGCGGCCATCACAGTCCTGAGCAGAAAGGCTCAAAAAGACTCCCGTGCTTTAAAAAACACTTTCTGTGATTGATCTATCGTTTGTTTTGCAGCAGAGACTGAAGAGACTCTTGGTTTGGGTTTTTTCATCAGTTGGAAATGCCGATACTTGGTTTCTTAGAATCAAAAGCAGGCGCAGCTCTTACATCCCCAGTCACCAACACACGTGGGAGTGATGTTGGATGTTCGGGTGACGCTCAGCACACACAGCAGCGTGGGAGTGAGTCCACAAAGCCAAACGAGGCCTCGTGTCACTTGGGTGTGCTCGGTGCACGTCCCGCTGCAGCCGGTGGACACGAGGCCATCTGCCCCAGCCGCGCTGCTGGTCTCACAGTAACAATCCAAAAGCAAATAACGCGTGGTGGGAACGACCTGTTCTAGCTACAGGACAGTAATTAACTTGCTTGGGAAGCAAAGCTCAGCGTGGCTGCAGTTTGGTTCATTTGTGTATTGCCTGGGGCTGCACTGATGCTTGGGTGTTAGCAGTGGAGGCAAAGCCACACAGGCAGTGGAGAAGACCCAGCCAGGAGCTGAACCGGTGCAAGCAGGGAGAAGAAAACCAAGTGTGATTTGTTTGTTTGTTTGTTAACACTCCCCCACCATCGGAGCATTTTGTAGCACTGAGCTTTGCTTTGACTGAGAGATGGGGTGGCTTCTTTGATGTCTCCAGACAGGGTTTGGCTTGATGGTATCTGTGCTGCAGCACAGAGCTCAGTAATGCGTTACAGGAGACCTAGGGAGACACGGCTGCCAGAGGTGTGGGCATTTACAGTGGAACAAACCAATGTGAGATGAGTTTTCTGCAGTCGTGTAAGCGAAGTACTGGGAGCGTACTGTAGTGAAGCATCACTTGAATTGAGCATTTTTTTTTTGTTTCAGCCACTACTGGGGGGGCAGATGGGAGGGGAGAGGGTGACTAGAAAATCTGGTCTGGCAGTCTACAGCAATGGGGATCATGTTCTTCTGTTTTAACTCTACTTGAATGCAAGATACGATCTTTGAGATATTTTAAATAGAGAACTGCTTCAGCAAGAAGGATTTCTGCATATCATTTACAAAGTATGTTTTTAATGCCTTTCTGAAATCCAAACTTATGCAAAACGGGGCTTGTTATGTATGTCTGCGCATTTTAATCTCCGGCGGTGATTTGCCAGCTCTCCTTCTCATCTCCCTGGCATGTTACTGCCATTCTTCAACTTCACTTCACGGGGATGTCTTTCTGCCTTAACCCTGCTCTGTTCTTCTGGAGAAGGAAGGAATAGCTGTTCAGCTGTGGTATGGTAAGCTTTATAAGCTGACGTGCCTACTTCTTCGAGTTGGGATCGGTACCAGTTGGACTTAAAGACCAGGAAAACCTGAGTGCATTCCGGGCTGCAGTGTCTTTCATTTTGTGCTGTAGTGTAAGCAGTCGTTAGGCAGCTGCTGTCCTGTTCATGTTCTTGTTTCTATTGATTTGTGCTACTTGTGTGTTTCTGGTTCGTGCTGCTGATTGGTTAGTGATTTATTTATTTTTTTCTTCTGCTTGGAATGTCTAAAATAGCTCAGCTAACCAAAGAGTTGTTGTGATGGTTTTTTTCTCTTTCCAGATGGGCTTTCTGGCAGGGACCAGCCAGTAGAGCTGTTGAATCCACCTAGAGTGAACCACATGCCTAGCTCTGGTAAGAAGAAACTTTTATTGCATGTTGCTCCTATTCTGGGAATGCAGTAAAATGTTATGCAGATCTGTCTTACAAGTGGATGAGCAGAATGCAAATGCAGTACGCTGGAACAAAGTGTGTCAGAACTTGCACATATCTACTTTCCCAGGCTGGGCAAGTGGGGTTTGGGAGCACAGCAGTCTTGGGAGGCTTAAATAACTCAGCCCCAACCCTCGGCAGGGAGCTTAAGGAGTGGCTAGGCTGGTGGAGCTGCTCGATTTTCCTTAGAAAGAAGGGAGCAGCACAGCAAAGCAGCGCTTTATGAACGTCTTCACAGCTTAAAAGGAGAACTGCAAACCGAAGTAGGTTTTCTCAGTTTCTGCTCCTATTAAGGAAAAGTCTCCTTGTGTTGAAATGAGCAAAAAGTCGGAGCCAAACTCGGGCTGATCAAAGCATGTCGTGCTGAGCTCCTGGCTGTTTGCTTTGCTCCCCTGTCCTTATGATCCTGCTGCACTGTCTCCTGTGTCTTGTCTTTCTGGTATGAAGCAAGCAAAGCAGCCAGTGTTGGTCTTGGAGGTCGGCTGCTTCTTGTGGGGCAGAGGAGAGAAATCTTATTAGAGCACTTCAGAAAATTGTTTGCTTCCAAAATGCACGACATGCTACAAAAAGCGTTTCTTTTGTATTTCTGCCTTCTCTTTTCCAAAAGTGTTGTGTTTCCAGGTGCATACTGATAGAAATATTTATGCTAGGGATGATTTGATATATGAAGCACCGTCTACTTTCCAGGTAGGAGCTCGAGTTTTCCCAAACCCCAGCTTTCTCTTCTTGATTGCCTTCCAAAATCCCTTTAGGTGCTTTTATATTAAGGAAGAGATCTTGCAGAAGATGTAAGTGCTTCTGGTAATGCAAGTTGGGAAAATGTAAATGAAGTATATTCAAAACAACTTCAGTAGATTAGGAGGAGGGAAGCGGGCTGCGATCTAACCTAGATTTTTGTGGGCTTAAATGCATTTCTGGGGAAGGAAACCTTACAGAGGTTGAGCTGTTGTGCTGGGGGAAGAGAAGAGACCACTACTACCAGTTATGAAGGTTTGGCTTTGCATTTTTGAGAGCTCTCCTTTTGCTGTGTGTGCTGCACAACGTGTGTCTGTCGAGTAAGGGAGGTTAAATTTTCCTAACCCTGAGAGGGCTTCTCAATTTAAGCCTTCCTCGATAACACAGGTCAACTTCAGATTTTCCAGCCCGTTTCATATCCGTGCGCTAGACAGAATTTTGTGAGACTGTTAAGTGCTCAAGAGGGAATCCCATTCCACACTTCTGTCAGTAAATAGATCAATGGCCAGTATTAGAAACGTATGATGACTTTCAGCCCTCTGCTCTCTTTTGGAATTGATTTCACTGTTGCTTGTAATGTTTCACATTTTCTTTAGAGGTATTTCAGGACAAAGGGTGCTGCTGGTTAAACAGCTTGGGTAACCCGATGCTAGAGTTCGTCGTGCTCTGTATTCCCCAGATGATAGGAGGCTGTTTTAAGGGCTGTGAACTCTCCAGGATTCGTATAATCATTACCTTTTGTACTGCTTTTTGAGTATTTTCAATAGTTCAGCTGTCTGCCTACTGAAAAATAAGCAGCTAGACATCAATGGAGAGCTGTGCTCATGTGAAGTGGGCTTAATGTGAGACAGGCAGCAATGACTCTTTGTTAGATGACTTCCAGCAGCATTTGAGCCACAGATACTCCTGTCTCATGCTTGAAAGCTTAGGTCAGGCTGGCCGTGTGGTGGGTGAAGGGCAGGAGAACTTTTAAGGGATGGGGAATGAAAAAGTGACCTTATGTAAGAAGCAGCATCATCTGTGAGCAGCGGTCACCCTGGTGCTTTTCACTTGGGATCCTGAACTTAGTGTTTTGCTGAAGAAATCTTTTCAGCCTTGCAGTGTGTACGCGAGCCAGAAATGTGCATCTGATATTTGTATTGGCTGAATGGTAATTAAAACATGGGAGCCGAGTCTGGCAAAAAGCAGAAAAAGAGAGGAAGAAGTTAGATCTGGCTTTGTGGGGTGTTATTCCAAGTGTACAGGCATAACTGAAGTAATGGGATTGAAAACCCACTCCAAACTGTATCCCTTCATGATAAAGCAACTGGTTTGTAGGGCTCGTGATGAATAAACCTGCTGCTGTGTGGCAGTGGATGATGAGCAACCCGTACCCCTGGTATTGCATTTATAGCGGAGATAAAATCACTGTGGTGAGTTTATAGGAAACCAAAACGTTTTCTCTTTGCCACAAACCAAGCAAAGGAGAAGTCAGATCCATGTTCATTGTTCTTCTCTGATGTAAATAAAGTAGCCGAGGGATGTAAAATACCCAGCTGGGTCCTGTGGCAGCATCTCAAGTATGGAGTTGGGATGTTTGGGGTGCTTCTGTGGAACCACTTCAGGAGTGAATGGGGTTGAGTAGAGTGGAGTCCAGTCAGCAGCAAGGTGGGCTTTTCTGGAGATGCTTTCTCTCAGTGCTCAGTGTTTCATTAACTTCTACGTTCAGAATGCATAGAGGTTCAGAGCAGGGGCTGCACAGCTGCAGACACCGTGGTCAGCAGGAGAGAAAGCTTTCAGACTCATGAGCACACAGGTGGCCGTTGTCTGTCTGTGACCAGTGGCACTGGGTCACTTGCAGAAGTGGGATGGAGTCATTCTGCATGGGAATGTCGATTTTAAGTACTCTGTGTGGTTTTAGGGCATTTTTCTTGTTGTTTTTTTAGCCTTGAATTTGCACAGCCCGTATCTAAGGGAACTGATTAACACGAGGGAGGGAGGGACAGAATTCTCTCGTCCCCTTCCTTTCTCTTCCACGCTTTTAGAATGAGATATCTTTCCATACTGCAAAAGCTGGGGAGCCAGTCTTAAAGACCTCAAGCATATAAGTACCTGGATGCATTTAAGGTAATCCTCTTAAAAACATCGCTTACGTACTGCTGATTCCATCCATCCATTTGATAAACCGATCATCATTAAGCATATCTTCATTACTTAGAATGAGAGTTGTTTTCTTTGTGAGGCTGTGTTTGTGGTGTTCTGGATCGATGTGAGATATGCAAGGGAGTTTTTCTGGTCAGTGGAAACTTGGTAGTTGCTCGTTCTGTTGCCAATGAATCCTACCCCAGTCAATTTTCAGTATTAGAAACGTGGAGAGCTTGGTATCTGTGATACGTAAAGAAAGCATCAGAATTAAGCACGATGTTAACTAGTCCTCTTTAGACTCAAAAGCTTTACTTTGTGTAGCACAGCTGCAAACTGGACCTACCAGTCCCAGCTGACTGCCAGTGTTCCCCACTCTGCAGCTCTGAACTGGGGCAGAAATCCCCCTTCCCACAACACTTCAAGGACACCCTCTCATGCTGCCGTAGAGGCAGTAGCAGTGTTGAGCAGGCTGCCCCATCTCCTCGTGCACGTGTCCCTGCCCACAGGCCTTTGCTCATCCCTTGTGCTGGGCCTGGTGCCGCTGTGAGCACGTACCCCGTGCTGGGCAGCCTGGGCATGGTGCTGAGATAGCAGCCCCTCGCCTCTGCTTCTTCCCTGGTCTCATTATCCAGTCTCACTTCCACAATCGTTTGAAAAAGTGCTGATGTATCTGAGAATAAATGGTCTGCGAGAGCTAATATTGTTACATGATTTTACAGGCTTTTGAAAGGAGAGATTAATCCCGGCCTCGACGAGGAAGGAGTGGTAGTTCGTTTGGCCTAACGGAGCGGAATGCCGTGCTTTTGTTAATTTACCCCTTCAAAGGCCGAGAATGCCCTCTCACTACACTGCATTTTCAGATATTTGCTTGCTTTCTATAGCGTGTCTGCTTCAAAAGCTGCTTCAGAGCGATACCGAGCCAGCGTGGCACGGTGGGGCTTTGAAGCAGGTACGGGTTGCTGCCGGTCAGTCAGGATTTGGGGCTCCCGACAGGCTCGTGCCTCTGCACACAGGAGCTTGTTCGTCCTTGTTCACACCGGGACGTGTCAGAACGGGGATGGCGTGCAGTTTTATCGTGCTGCAGGAGGGTGGCTCACGTTCTGAAAGGCCAGTGCTTTCATGATAAAAATATCCTCATCTGTTCTCCGTGGGGTCTGGCGAGGGGGGCAAAGTGAGTTCTCGAGAGCGTCGTTTAAATGTCAAAACAGTACGCTATGATTCAGTCATTGTTTGCTTGTTAGCTTCTTGTTAGCCTATTGTTTTGCTTATTTATAAGCTGCAGCTATTTTTGTCAGATGTGGCGGATGAATTTCTTCGCCGTTAGGATGCTCTGGCATCGGGCAGCGAAGGAACTGCAGGTTAATGTGGATTACAGCCCTGATCGTTGCTCTGCAAAGCCAAGTTGCAGTCAACACAAGGTTTTTTCCTGGCCTAAGCTAGCAGTCTCCATGATGGCAATTATTGTTTTCCAACTGGAGGCAGTAGTGAAGTTCACCTTCCTAACACGCTGCTCAGCAGGAAAGTTCAAGCCTTAGGACCTCCAGTTTTCTTTGTTGTAGTCATAAGATAGTTTAGTGACTCTCTTAGGCAGCTCATCCCCACGTTCTGGTTGTGTGAGGATATGTGCTAGATGTGAGTCTTCCTGCCAGCCTGGAGTAAGTGAAGTGTATGTGAAACTCCGAGAGATGAAACAGCTTTTCCTGCTGCTTTGGGTTTACTGGAGTGGGGAATTACTTGAGTGCTTGCCCAGAACGTGGTCTGTGGATATCCTGAACTTGGGTGGTGGGAAGGAGCTCAGAGCTCTTAAACTCTGTTGTGTTTTTTTCATGGGGGGGAAAAAAAAAAAACAGAAACAAAAAACGTTTGTCACTTCGTCACAAGACTCAACACGCTGCTTTTCTTTATCCTGCCCTCACCTTGTTAAGTTTTAGCTGATAGTGGTTGACTGTAGATGTCCCTGGATTTGCTTGGCCCTGAATGTTCACCAGGTGTTATTTTCAGGATACCTCTTCTCTCACTTCCCCCACCGAGGGAAAGGCTGCTCTGTGCCTCTGCTGTCGTACAAAAGCAGGTGAGGGAGGGAAGAGCCTTTGAATGTGTGACAGAACTGATATTAAACTTTCTGACTTCTTAGCGAAGGAGGAGATGGCAAGATACGAGCAGACGTTTAAAGGCTCCCTTGAATTGTTAATCAGTAATCTGTTCTCATTGCCTCTGGCTCTTCTAAAAATAACAGTACTGTGCAATGAATGAAAAGCGAGAAATATTTCATGGAAAGTTGATCATGGAATCGGGCACTTCTTGGGGGAAAATTGTGCATTTTTCAGATGTGATCTGGCAGTGCCTTTACCGCATCGCGTTTTCCATGCGTGCGGTGCAACCTGCGTGCGTTTTGTCTGGCTCTGCAGCCCTGGAGAGGCTTGAAAATCAAGATGAAGCCTTTTTTTGTCTCTACTTTTTCTTCCATCACCTTTTCCAGGGGACACTGTTGCCCTGTGACTTGTAGCAGAAGTTTTGTTTCATCCGGATTGAAGACAAACCTGTGTGCTTCCCTTTGAAGGCAATGAAGGATTCTGGAGTGGCCTGTCTCACATTGTCCTCTTCTTCCACCAGCTTCTCCCAGTGCCTGCTAGCTGCTTCGTTTGCAGTGTGTTTGCTTTGATCCAAGTCCTTTTTTTTATTGGCGTGCTCTGTACTACAGAGCTCCCTAGAGTGCTTTATGCCAAAATTAACTAGGTATAGTTTATTGCCATGGGAGAAATAGATGTCGTAGGTCTGTGCCCAGCAGCCATGTGCATTCCAGGGGTTTTGGAAATACCTCTTTGACGTGCATTTATCAAAATCCTAGGTGCTCTTCCCCAGTGTATATTGATTTTCAGGATTGTATATATGGCTCTGCTTTGTCACTGGACAATGGAGTGAACATCAGTTGAATGGCGTTTGCATCGATGGCCTAAATTTGTTTTGATGTCAAGCGTTCAGGGCGTGAAAGAAGGGATGTTGCCTTCAGCAGGTAAGGTCTTTTGAGAGCTGGATTGCAATGGGAATGTTCCAGCTCACCAGTATTGATCTCCTGGGTCCTTGTCCTCCAAAATCACTTCTCCAGCATCTCAAAGAGTACCTGTGGGAATGTCCCCTTCCCTCCTCGCCGTCTTCTTCCAATCAGACCGTGGCTTTGTCACCAAGCAGATGTGAAATCAGTTTTCTCTGCATCGCATATGGAGCCATAAGCTCATTCACACTAGAGCGATCTCATTTAAGTGTACACTTAATGCTGAGTTGTCATTTGCCAATTAAATGGCTTGAGCTGAGGTCTGCCTTAAGCCGGTGTCTCCTTTAACTTAAAACAAGTGCTTATGATTAAATATCTGCTCCTTTGGCTTAACTAATATCTTGTGACTTAAACCACTCAATTGTTACTACTTCTCCATCTGTTTTTCATTCAAGAAATTGTGTCATATTGGATGATTCATTCATATTTGATTAGAGATTTCATTATAAGCTGGTCTTAAGTTTTTATGATCTAATAAAAGGCTTTGGAATCACTGACATGGAACTGTAATTGTAATATCATACAGAATAAATGTACTGCACATTTTTAATGATACTTTTCTATATATTTTTTATCCTGCTATACTTCTTGCTGGTGGATTGCGTGAGGTGAATTCATTTACAAGTTTCTAACAACGTTCAGGGACTGACCATTGCCATTGTTGAGAAGAATTCTTGGTAAGCTGTTGTATCAGCTCTCCAGGTGACACTCAAGGGCACATTCAGTGAAATTTAGGTCAGACTTCACCCTCCTTAACCCATATTTGTAGTCCTGTTCATGAAGGCAGTCATGCTGTAATGATATCATGAAGGTCTTTAAGATCCGGAATCGTTGGGGTACGTGACAAATGGGAGGTTTTTATTTTCAATAGTAGAGTGGATCCTGTGTGCCAATTGTTTCTCAGGTGAAATTGATGAACACAATATGTTTTCAAGTCTTCAAAAACTTGATTAAGCTCTTAAAATAGGGCCTTTGAATGAGTAATAACAGTAGAAGCAATGGGAGGAACTGCATTTGTGCACGGTTTTTCACTGTTCCAAAGGTACCTTAAGATTTTAAGGGGTTCTCAGTTGTACGTAGTAACAGCTTATTTCTGTCCTTTGAATACTGAGGGATTTGTTTTATTAAAATAATATTAGACCATGTTATTTTCTGCTGCAGTTTCTGTACCATTTGGTCTGTGTAGGCTGACGATCAGGGTAGTTCATGCTCCTCAGCCATAATGTGTTCTTTGGAAGATGGTTATGAACAGGGTATGACAGCGTGTTTATCACGACTCAGAGATCTGAAATGGCAGTCCCAAAAAAGGTGCAACCACACGAACCCCTGTGTTGAGGTTTCAGAAGTGGTCTTGGCCTGCCTTCTTTGAGAAGGGGCAGCTCCTCACTGGCACTCTTCTTGGGAAGCTGAACCTCATCACAAGCCTTGCTGAAAGCTTCAGCTATGGTGTTGGGGAATTTGTTTAAATCAACTCTTTCAGCTGGTGTAAAGAGCTTTCATCAAGCTCTTCTCAACTTTTAAGGTACGTAGGCCAGCACCCTGTTTGGCGTTGATGCTTCAGTGTCTCAGATTTGCAGACAGCGCTCTGGAAGAGGGTAGACATAAATAGCAAGGCTCCTCGTGCAGCATCCCCAGCACCTCAAGGCCTGGCCTGGAAGCCCTGTGTGAGCAGTACTTCATGGCCTGTGCACTGGAGAGGCATCCAGGCGTTGAGGGAATGCGATAGCTCCTCACAGGGCTTAAAAATATCCATCATTCATTCCAGCGGTTCATTATTCTGGAATGAGGAGCTCTGCGTTTGGTGCCAGCTTGCTCGTTTACCTTTGGCAAGTCAGTTGGCTTTCCTTCCCCAGGAATAACAGTCTCTGCCTGTCTTCCTAGGGGTTTGTTGTAGCTGTCACCTGCTCGATACCTGCAGCAGATAGTAGGGAATTAAAATTAATTTGGTCCTAGTCATACCCAGGTGATCATCTGGGCACCAGACCTCGAGTCAGCGTTAGCAGCTGTCGGTCTGCGTGGTGGTTAGGAAGGTGAAGCTTGAAAAAATAACTGTTCCACGTTAAGCCTCCTATTAGCATCAAGGATTGCAGGCAGTAAGAATTTTTCCTTGTTTATTCATTTATTTTTGCTGTCTTTAATACAAGATAGATTCTGGTAAATGCAGTACATTGACTAATTCATTCCACGGCCGTGTTTTCTACGTGCATCTACAGTTAGCTCCTATTGAGCAAATGATGTGTTGTGAGAGCAGCTGAGCTGGATGGAGGTAAAAAGAATGTGCAGGAAATAATCTGGGCTTCTGAAGTGTTGGAAATGAAGGGAAATAAGACGGTGACAAGAACTGAGAAAAAAACCTCGTCTGAGGATGAAAGCCATTGCAATGTCTGGAAGATGTTTAGAGCATTCTCAATGTTAAATCAGCACCAGGGGAGTTTTAAATGGGGAAGATGTGAAATGGTGGAGGCAAAAGAACACTTTAGAGAAGTGGCAGTGGTTTCCTGCGTTTCAGCGTGTTTTTCTTCTTTTAATACGGTCTGTCTGAATTCTTTGTTCTTGTACTTTCTTTGAACTTGGAACATCTTGGTCGAGCTTCTCCTGATAGTTGCCCTCCTTAATTGAAACAACAGTAGCCTTGCTGCTGTTTAAATGGAGGACTTTGGAGACCTGAACAAAATACTGTGCTCACGCTTTCTGTTGGCAACTGGCTTGCCAAGAGGCAAAAGCTTTGCATTTCATGACTGATTATTCGTAAGTAAATGCAGTTGGTGCAGTCTGAATTTTATTCTTGTGCCCTGAGTCAACCAGCAGGAACTGGCATTTGCTTCTGTTGTGTTTCCCATAAGCCGTCCTATTTATAGCTTACTGCTAGGGGAAAGCAGTGTAACTTGTGCTGAGATAAGCCCTTAGGGCCAGAGAAGGGCTATCTTACCCATGCAGCATCGGCAAGGCCGTGACCAACCCCGAGGTGTGGGCATCTTCCCTGAGGGGTTGTGCAATGGGGCAGCTCTGAATCCTGTGTCTTCCTCATTGTTTGCGTGTGTATATTTATATATATTTTTTTCCTACATCAAAAATCCTCTCCCCACACATTGCAGAGCAGCAGTGTCGAGTGGTTCTCGTCTTGCTCACTTGGTTGGTGTTGCCCCTGTAGAGTTGTTCTGCCGCAATGCCCAGGGGGATGTGGAGGCACTGCAGCCCTGAGATGTTTCTGGTGCCTGTGGAGCTTAGAGATCTCACCTCCTCTCATGCAACCAGTGCCTGTCCAGTACCCAAAAACGTGGTCCTAGGTGTGCAGTATTAGGAGTGGATGTCCATCGTGTGTGTTCATCAGTTGATGCTGTTCAAGACAACACGGCAGCTCTGTGCCACGAGTCCCATCTGCATATTCATGTCTCTGATCTCCTTACTGCTGATAAATATTTATAACACAGAGCTGCTTTTTATTTTGGTGTGCAGTCACGAAGATAACATTCCTTAATCCTCACGGTCATAAATGATGTTCTTACTTCCTTCTGTCATTACTAAACACACCTGAAGGTGAATGCACTAGATTTTATTTGTGATCCACCAGCAGGAAAAAGCAAGCAGATCTAATTCATGTTCTTCTGACAGTAAGCCAAGAAACCGATATGCTTTTTATTTAACTTGAAAGTTTCTTAAGATGGTATTAGACCTGCCCCGTCTGTCTCAGCACAGGCTACGTGGCGGAGGATTTTACTTAACCGAGCAGTTAAGTTATGCTGATAAAAACTGACAGTAATTCCTTTTACCTAATGTGCTGAAGTGCTCTTAATGTGACACCCTCAAATGCAGCGTGCCTCGATCCAGGGGTCCAGAAGCATATTTACTTGGTTTCTCCAGCTTTCAGAAAAGAGCATGCTTCAAACAAGCAGCAGAGGTCCCTTCCAAACCCAGAGACTCTGTGCTCAGCCGTTGCACGTTTGCCTGCCCAGACTGAGCTGCAGCCCGAGCTGGAAGTGCTACCTACCTCTAAATATACAGGAAGAAAAAAAGGCTGCTTCAGGAACCCGTCTGTCACTTGCATGAATCTTCTTAAATTATTTCTGAACAGACTTTATTACTGTATTTCAGAGTGAAAGATGGCGTTGCGCAGGCTGAACAGGATTTGCTGTGCTGCTGCTAGTAGCCATGGGGCATTCCCAGGTGGGAGCAGAGGCACAGAGCTCAACAGAAACACTAAGCATCATCCCCTGAAATCTGAATGTGTAGCACAGTTTGGGTTTGCATGCTGTTTGAAGCGTCTGTGAGAGGGTATTTAGCCTCACAAGATATGTTTTGGGTTTTAGAGCCAGTTAGGGTGCTCCAGAGAGAATGGCTCCTCCTGTGCCTTTCTACTTCAGGCAGTAAATAGGGGCTAAAAAGCAACCCAGTTTTCCATGGCAGAAAGTATGTTGTGCTGGCACGCTGCAAGAGGACCATTTACTGGGGTTAAGAAGGGAAGGGAAAGAAAGGAAAAAAGGGACGTGCACACACATCTGTCCACCAATTTACGTATACATAGGTATAAAACCCATAAGAATTCATGCGTATTACGTGTAGATCGCTGTGAGATGAACTGTCATTCCCTAAAGCTGTGTTACACAAAATCTAGGTCTTTGTTATCCTCAGCTTTGTTTTTTCAGGCTATGGAGTCGCAAGCCCCCGGTTCCTACAGGTTATAAGGTAGTGCTATGAAAAGGCAGGATAAAGGCTGGAGAAGAAGAGGGTTGAGTCAGGGCTGTGACAGAAGTATCTTGATCCAAACACAGCCCGGGGGAAGCTGGAGAATCCCATCCATCTTGCATCAAGTGGGTGTATGCTGTCAAGGTGATTTCGTACCTTGACCTGACCTCCTGCAGGGAGGGACCCCCAGAATTGGTGTTCCTGTGGAAAGCAGCAGAGGACTTGTCCTGGTAACTTGTGTCTTAAATTGTGGTGACCACCGTCCCCGTGGCTTGCTGGTAGGAAGCTTCACTTTGTGATGTACCTGTGGTGCCTCAGAAATTCAGAAT
The DNA here is from genome assembly GCF_038088225.1 of Cyrtonyx montezumae. NCBI lineage: Eukaryota > Metazoa > Chordata > Aves > Galliformes > Odontophoridae > Cyrtonyx > Cyrtonyx montezumae. The sequence continues at coordinate 1,405,729 of NW_027072078.1, forward strand.
TGCACAGGGATTACTCATTGTGGGGTCAGTAACAGTGGCTGCGTACTTGAAGTTGAATGGTAAACTTTCACTTCTGCTCTTCTGTGATTCTGTAACTGCTGATATTAATACCCAACGTGTTTTAAGAGGTGAGTGTTTGAGTGTCAGGCAAACCCATACCATATTTCTCTACTCGTTAAGGTTTGTTGTTAAGAGCTAGACAACGTAATTAGAGCGAATAAGGGAAAAACAGGCACCTGAATAGCATCGCAGTACTTGTTTCTCCTGTTACATACTTACATGACCCACTTGAAGAGTTTCTCCCCAGTGCTTCAAAAATGAAGTGCTACTCAATCAAGTAGGATGAGAAGGGAGGGCTGAGGAGTAATTGCAGGGCTTGTGTTACCCTCATCAGGAGCAGTTTCTGTCACAGTATGTGCTCTCCAACAGGACTGTCTCCTGTTCTGCGGTTAATTGTGCCCTGTCTTCATTTGGGGCAGAATGGGAGGATGTATCCCACTCTCAGACATACAGACACTGCTCTGAAATTCTGTGCTCTCTGGGAAAAGAGTTACTGTTCCCAGAATCTCTCCATGGGAGTTTTTGAAGTCCTATTGCTAATGCTTGTTTGTAGAGCTTTGTGGCTGGGCAGGTGAGCTTGCCATGTGTAAGAGGCATAAGGATTATCAGTGGTGAGCTGCTTATTTCTGATTGTGCCTTTGTTTTCTAAAGGGAGGGGAAGAGGTAGTTAAAATGAAAAATTGAAAAATAGAAGCAAAAGGGTAATAAACTAATCCTTCAAATTGCAGAGAGCTGGGATGAAAGCATAGGGAAAAGTTTTAACTTCGGTTAAAACCACTGATGGATCACCTGAGGTGAGCACTGAGTCAGCTGCAGGAGCACAGGTGAAGGCAATGCACCTGTGTGACCAGGAGGGGTGCAGTCTGGCTCCACCTCTCCCATTTAAGGGCTTTTGGAGTTTCCTACTGTGAGCCTAGGACATGGGTGCACGTTTTCCCTTATTTTGATTGTTTCTTTCCATCACAATAATCTTTCTATCTATACTATCTGTAAAATATCTCGTCTGCAGTGCTATTTAGCATTATTCATTCTGTTAACCACACAGTGCACTAACGGAATGGAAGCAATATCCAAAATGATAAAAGCAACCCACAGGTTTCCCTTTTTAACAGTCACAGCGATGACACAATATATTGATGCTCTTAGGAAGGAGGTTGGTTTATATTTTGAGCAGTGGCAGCAGAGGAGCTAGGAAATTAGCTCATAGTAAAGGCTTCTTGTGTCAGACCACGTAGTGCAGGTCTGGGGATGCTCTTCTGCCTTCCTGGAGCATCACAGGGAACGTTGGTTAGGGAATGTTCACAGCATTGTGATTTGCACCTTCTGTGATACAGAAAATCAGCCTGGCTTTGGGTGCCTGATGGATTCCCGTTTGCATTTTCACTCCTTGTGCCTTATCCTTTTCTTGTGCTGTCTTTGCACATTTTTTTTATAGCAGCAGCGCTCAGGGCTGATTTTGCTGCTTTGAAAGGGGCACAAAGCCTTTCGAGAGCAACTGCCTGACTTGCTTCCCTGCAAATGCTGCTCCTGCAGATGGCAGCGAAGCTGTGAAGCGTTCATGGGGAGTGATCAGCATCAGGGAGATCATGAGCTTACAGAGATCTGTCACCTTCATCTCTACAGCCTTCCAGAACTTGTGCAGGCCTGGGGAGACTAGGGAACAGCTCGAGCACTGGGGGGAGGTTGGGTGCTGTAGTACAAGAAGGGCATAAAGCAATTGTAGAGCTTTCAAAGGAGGGCAGTGAAGGCAAGGTGTGTGAGGAGTGGCTGAGGTCCCTTGGTTTGTTCAGCCCAGAGCGGAGGCAGCTGGGGGGGGTGGATCATGGAGTCTGCAGCAGGGAATGGCACAGAGCTGTGCTCGGGAGGGTCAGATGGGGGTAAGGAAAAGACTCTGCCCCAGAGGGTGGTGGGCATGGAGTAGGTCACAGCCACAATCTGCTGCAGTTCAGGGGGCATTTAGTACTTCTCTCAGACGTAGGGTTTGGAGTGCTACTGTATGAAGCCGGGAGTTGGACTTGATCGTCCCCGTGGGCTCCTTCCAACTTAGGACGTTGTATGATTCTACGATCTGTGTTGCTTGCTATCCATCTGAAGTCAAATCCTTCCTTCCTTAGAGCAGAGCCTTCTATGTGCTTTCACCAGCTGCTCGGTTGAAGACCGTTTCTTTTTGCATCTAGTCCTGAGACCGCTTTTGTGCGTGCGTATCTTCAACCAAAGTGTGAAATGGCGCAGCTACTGCATCCTGGAGTTCAGCTCACCTTTCTGAAATCTTTCCAAAACCCCTTTTGAATATTACATCCAAGGCAACCCTCTTCATTTAAACCGCGTGAGTTCTTTGCAGCCATCTTAAGTGCTGAATTTCTTCTGTTGCCTGTAAGCACTCAGTGTTGTTCAATGTTCAGGTAAGTGCAGGCAGACTATGCTGATATACTGCCCTCATCTAAATGTAATGCTGTAACTGCTTCTCCCCCTTCAACCAAAGGGAAGAGAGTTTGGATTCGATTTAGATGCTACCTCTGCTGGCTTACCATCCCTCCTCCCCCTTAAAACACTTACTTACAGATGCCAGTTGTACGTCTTCAGAGTCAAAAAGGATGGTTTGTTCGTATTCAATGAAAATCATTTGTCGGATATACTCTGTTGTGAAATTGGGTTCTTGTAAAAAGGAAATTGGGTTCTTGTAAAAAGGAAACGTTTCATGTTTTCTTGCACAGAGAAGGGAGCTTTGAAGTTTTGATGCCATTTGCTAGGTTTGAAAAGGCTTGCTGCAGTGCCACGCCAAGAGAGAAGCAGAAAATGCAGTTACTTGGCAACTTGTCTCTATACATCATTGAATCAGACCAAATTCCTGAAGCTCGTAAATACTCATACGCTTCTGCCAAGCAATAGCTCTCTTGTGCTGTTGTTTCACGTGCTTACCAGCGTGTGCTTTTCCCAATATTCTTCTAAGAACTCAGGCTCCAATTTAGGGATCTAGCTACGTGTCAAAGAGCTAACAGAATTACTGATGTGGTTGGGATTGTCGACATCAGGATAAGAGCACAGGAAATAGGCCACAGTTTTTCAGCACGAGGCGAAAACTCACTTTTGGGTGAAGTGCATGTGGGGACCGACAACTAAGAATTACATGCAATGCAGAAGTCATCATAATATTAAGTTTCTAGCTCTTTAAAGCTACTTGATTCACTTTCTTCAAGCGTTGGTAGGGCACAGTAGATATTAAGTTGGTGTGCAGCTTGAAACGCTCTTTGCTCTTTATCCCAAGAAGCGGATTCCTGCATATGATGAAAATTACTGCTTCTAAGTAGCCATTGTATAATGCTGGTATTATTTTGCATGTTTGAATTATAGCATTAACTGCTGTTTTATCCCTAAACACCGCTTTACATCTAAAAGAGCACGTTGCGCATCAGTTGGCGAACATAGCTGTCTGCAAGTATTGAGAACACTTCTAACTCCAACGTAGATGATAATGAAGATTAAACCCTTCTTAAATCTTCTGCATCGTTAACGGATTCAGCTCTGTCTCTGCCTCATTACCTGCCACTGTCGATCCTGTTGAGCAAAGGAGAGTGGTGTTGTCCTGAATGTTGTGCTGTTGGTTTTCATCAAGAAGAGGGTGTCTTGAAATGTTGTGGTCAGGAAACTGTTTAACTCCTGTCAGATAAACTAAGTCACTGTTCAAGCAAATTCAGGCTGCTGAGGGCTGTGCTTAGGAGTGTTCCTGGATTTTGGAACCTTCCCATTTTCCTTCGACTTTAAACTGATTTAGGCTTCCTTGGTAAAGGAGCAGAGGGTTTTAAATGTCGCTGAACTCCTTTGTTCTTTAAGCTATTGTAAGCCCAACCTTAACATGTATGCTAATTTTAAGACATTCATTTTCACAAGTAGCAGATATTTAGTCTTACATGTGCCAGATGGATTTGCTGCTGGCATCACGTGTGAGATTATGGTCAAAGCAAAGGAGAAATCAGGCATCAATTCCAAGACCTGACTGAATATTTTTCTTCCTTCTGTAGGGACCCGCCTGTTGTGTTGCCGTATTTTTGTCATAGATAGGATGGCTGAGAAAGCTTCTTCATGCACCTGGGATCACACTGAGAGGAAGAAGCAGGCAGTGAAGGATCTCTCTGGCTGTAGGTTTAGCTTCCCATTGTGCAGTGGCATGCAACTGCACAGGTTCCTCACTCTGGTGTGCATGCTCTGATCAAGTAACTGCATTCTGCATTGCTGCATATGTCAGGCTGCAGAGACATGGTCACTTTGAGTTGAGGGTGAGCAGCGTTGCTACCTGCCTTTATCTATAGCCCAGGACTAATACTTTCAGCATGCTGTGGTGATGAGCTTTTAAAAGCTGTCTTTATTGAGGTTTAGAACATGGTTAATGAAAAATGATGCTACCTTTCCTGTGAAAGGCTTCCTGTGAAACCTTGCGATTATTTTCTTGGAGGAACGTGTTGAATATGTGATTTTTGTTTTAATCTTCTGTTAATCTGCCTGTGTTCCCACTTGTAAAGCTTTCCAGGGATGGATGCTGGAGTGGCTGAGCTCCAGCTGTTACCTGCTGCATGACAGGAGGCGGTGGACAGGCATCTCTCTGCACCAGTCCCATTGAGCAGTGCCATCAGCAGTCCCCAGCACTGACCGTGTCCTTCAGGCTGTTCCACACTGACTTTTCCAGGGAAGGCACCCCCACCCAGCGTGGGGCTGAGTGGGCAGAAGGACAGATGCCACTAAATACCTTCACGGAGCTCTCGTGCAAGCTTTTGGTACTAACACTTTTCCATTAGCCACGAGTCTTTACATTGAGGCGACACAAAATCGAATGGCTTCTTGTTATGCCTGCAGTGATTTTGTCATGATATGATTGTGTACAACACCAGGGATTTCAGAAACAACTCGTTTCTTAAGCATAAAGCAGATGGTAAAGCAGTGTGACCTACCAAATGCAGCGGGCTTGCTCACCAGAAATGTGCAGTGCAGGCAAATGTAACGTCACTTAAAACTTCAAAGACATCATTTCTGATAAAATGGTGACTGGACAAGGAAGTCAAATTTTGGGTAAGGCCGAGAATGAGCTTTGCTACCTGTAAGTACACACTGCTGATCAGGATATTACTTCCTGCCTGCAGCTGCAGCCAGATTTATCTCGTTCTCTTTTTATCTGTAAACAGTTATAGCAGACCTTCCGTATCAGTTTGAAGGCGTTAGTGTGTTGTGGGAAGTGGCTCTGGTGTTTGCTATTTGTATGCTTTCTCCCTGGAAATAGGGCCCAACTGCCTTGCTAAATAATGTACTATCAGCTGTCAGTGCTTCTTTACAGTAACTTCATGTAGATATCCTTAAAAATTAGAAAATCACAGTATGGTTTGGGTTGGAAGGGACCCTTGATGAGCATGGTGGAGATGATGCTCTAGCATGATACCTGCTGAACCAGGGCTCTGCAGTATAAGCCTGGTACCTTGAGGGAAGCGAGCTTGAGGCAGATGAGCTGTGAAGTGGAAGCATGCAAATTAAAGCAAGCTAAATCACAGGAGGATTAGACTGCACTGATTTAAGACTGCTGTATTTCAGCATGGAAACGTTTACATGAAACCTAATGTATTTTTAAGTTCTACTTGTTGTCTTGGTAGCTAAGATGGATGGTCTGACACGTAGACAAACACAGAAATCTCCCTCTTTCTAGAAGCTTATTTATATCCAAACCTGTGACAAATGCGTTTTGGAAATGCTGAGAACTAAGCTGTAATCTTAAGGCTCAAGAGTTCAGGGAGATGCTGTGCACTGGGGTAAGAACAGCTTCTGGGAAGAGGCTGGAGGGCTCCTGTGCAATGAGAGCCTATGCTTGGTTAAATTATGTTATTGCATGCTTGTTTTTTCTCTCTGTGCTGGTACACCATCAGAGAATAGTTAATAAATTGTCCATGTGACTCTTATCTTCCCTCCCTGCTGAAGGTTGTTTCTGAAGCTCCATTGCAGCTCCTCTGGGAGCTGGGAGAGCAGAGCAGAGCAAAGCAGAGGGGCTTTTGCAGCCTTGGTGTGCTGCAGGGTATAAAAGCTTTGTGTGGCCTGCAAGCACTGCCTTCTGGCATGGCAGAGGATGCGTGGTCTGGGATTCATCTTGCAGCTCTGAATGCACTCAAGCAGTCCATCACACAGAGTGCCACTGGATTACCTTGCCTAGCTTTGCACTTTATTTAAAACCAAACACTACCCAGAAACATTTAGGTCAGTTCCTCATGTTTTGCAAAGGATTCCCATCTGGTAAGGCACATTTGTGAAGCGAAGGGGGCAGATCTAGCACTCTTCTCAGTAACTACTATGCATTTTCATCTTGCTAATTAGTTTGACCCCATGTAAACTTTCTTCTTCAAGATGAAAGGCCCTTTGCTGCAGCCCAAGAGCCCTCTTGCTTGCACATGATAACCCAATTGCTTTGCAGTTTCCATGGATTCGCCCACCTCAGATCCATCACGGTGGTGTATTCTCCACCATCTCCTGGCCACTGTGGTCTTTTTCTCTGTGGTTGTTTGAGTTCAAGACACATTTTAAAAACTAGTTACTGGAACTGTAATTTTTTATCAGTGCTATTTATAAGTAAAATCCTCTTTTTACTCTCTCTATTTTTAGGATTTATGAGCAAGAATTGCTTTTCTGAGGTTGATGTGCTAAAGAGAGCTAAGCAGTTCATTTTCATACATGCTGTTGTGTTTTAAGAGTATTTCAAATGCTCTGGCTTTCTGTGCAAGGATGACTGTTTCTGTAATCTTTCAGGTATCCATTTATTGGTTGAATTCTGTACAAAAAAAACCTGTAAGTTGAGATTTTCTTTATATGATATAGCATATTGAGACAGCTACTCATCGTGAAGGAGTAATGTTATAAAAGATTTTCTCTAAATGATACGAGAAACTCCTGACTTGAAGTTAAAGTTCCCTATGACATGATGTGCTTTAGAAACCAAAAATGCCACGTTGTCACCTTTGAAGCAGGACATCACTGCAGAGGTAATGGTGAGTTGCCCCAGAGCTCAGCACAACCTCGTGCCACGTGAGCTCCAGTTGCCTCTTCAGCAGCTTTTGCTTTCTTTATTTTCATATTGCTCAGAAGAAAAATAAGAAATAAGCAGTAAAAAAAAGTTTTGTACAAACGGCTGTCCAACGTTTCTTAAAAAACAGAAGGAGTTTCAGACTGGAGGGGTGAGGCTGCAAAACACGTGCTGCTTACTTAAAGAGAGCTGAAAATCACATAGTATTTATATAGAGCATCTCTGTCGATTATGAATTGTGTATCAGCATCAAGCAGGAGCTTTATCAGGTGAAGCTTTGGGTTGGTCGTGATCTGGTTAGCTCTGGCTGCCTTCTTTGAAACAAATCTTTTGTACAGAAATGTTGGAGAGAAGAGCTGAACGTTCCATCCTTGTCACACGTTTCAGGTATTGAAATGTGCTGTAAAAATAGATTCTGGGTCTGCAGACAGACTCTGAGAAGCTTGTACCTTCGCTTTTCTGCCACTCTTGTTTCCCTCTGGGGAAAGAAGGGTTATTAATCCCTTTCTGAACCTTGGGAAAAAGAAGATCTGAAGGGAAACATCATCGTCCTCCCTCTGCTGGCCTCCCTTTCCTGCTGAAAAGCTCTCCAGGGTTGTTACTGGCTCCTGCCCTATGTTCCAGTGCCTAGCACAGCCTGGGGCTCCTGGAGGCAAGCACAGTGCAAAAATGAGAGAACTGGTGGTGGTGTGGAGGGAGAGAGAAGGGAGATTTTGGTACAGTACCTGCATATGAGCGAGTAGGACAGACAGCATAGTGGGCTGGTGAGCTCTTTCCCTTCATCCAGGTGAGTGAGGCCTCGGGGTAAGAGCTGCTGCTTAAGCTACAGCTGTGCACATCTCTGGTTTGTTACACAACTGTCCCGCTGACATTCGTTTGTCGATTGATTTCTCAATAGTAACGAGGATATGCACTAATTCAAGACAGCAATGGGCAAATTGTTTCCATCTCTGTTTGTCTGTTTCTCTCTAGTTACACTAAATCAACGTTAACCTTCCCTTTCTTGCCTTTAAAAGCTGCCTTCTTCACCCTACCCCCTGTAGCTGTTCTTCAGCCGCTTGCCTGCACGGCTCTTACCTCTTTTGTGCCATTTTCTGAATGCTTTTTGGCATGTCCCATCTTCATAAGCTAGT